>NC_090702.1:36916012-38166012 GCF_040954835.1 Lepisosteus oculatus | reverse complement strand
CTGGAGAGATATTTAAAAACAATGACACAACACACAACAAAACATGTTACTTTATATACAGTATTTACAGACAAGCCATTTCAGAGCCCTAACGTTCTGGTCACCCAGAAATCCCCAGACTGCTACTAAGCACTAAACTCTTAACATGCCTACAGAGGCCACATAAGAGATGAGCTGCCTTCTGACTAAGTAAAGATGTAGCCTGCAGTTAAATCTCTCTCTCTCTGCACCCTAGATGCCACAAAATAAATGGGATCCTATATCCCTATTCATAAAAATACACCCTAAGCAGGTAGACTTTTCTAACTGAGTTACCAGGAAACCCAAGTTCCCTAAAAACACAGAATACCATGCTCTCTCTAACAAGGTTCAAATACTTGACTCCAGTCAGGTTTTGTTTGGATGATCATGAAGTACAGTAATAGCTCTCGTCTGGCGTAAGCTTGTAGTCCCAACTGCTCTGGACTCCTCTCTCCTCTCCTTGCTCTCCTTGCTTCTTTCTCCTGCTTCTCTTCTCTACCCTGTGCTCTTAAGGTGAACCTATACTGTGTCTTTCTGCCCTGCTCCTTTGCAATCATTAATCCACAATTTGCCTAGGCATACCAAGATAAACTTTACTATTGTTTCTGCTCAAGGGATCCCACCAGACCTCAGAAAACATCCCCTCTGCTTAGTTAGAAGTGTTTACTCTTCTCAGTGTCACAAACATTATCTAAAAGCTAAGAGACACGTCTTGAGTCACCCAAAGCTGTGACAATATTTTATGTAGAACAATATTTAACATTTTGAAATTGTAAATCAAATGACAATTCTAAATCAATTGTAAGTCAGCTTAGATGAAGACATCAACAAAGTCATCCCAGCCACCCAACACGGATTCCCCCAGCACTGTTTTCACATAATGCATAAAAAAGCGACCTGAAAGTGGAAATTTCACTACAGTGCGGTTGATCCCTGAAATGGCTTCTAAAAATCTAGTTGTATTTCTCATGTCTTTTCTCTCCATTCCAGGCAGCATTGCGACACTCCTTGCGTCCCAATCCATACTTTAAACTGTTAATTGTTTGTTGTTTTTACGATTTGTTGCTTGTCGTTCCTGTATTTTGTCTATCATAACTATTTAATAAATGTGAAAGTATTAAATAGTTATGATATTGAAAGTTAATAAATAGGAAAGCGATGACTTCAATGGAGAAAATTACAGTTTTAGATAGACTGCAGACTAGGTCATCTGCAGTTTTCTCAAAGTCACTGAGCAGATAAATGAGTAAGTGATGATTAAATGACTGAGTGCGTTTATTACTGATTTATCTTTACAATTAAGTAACCGATATACTCTTATATCCTCATATTCATATTCCTCATATTCATTTATTTTTATTGAACTTTTTAATGCCATTATATTAACAATGTAAAAAAATGCCAGATTTATAGTGCTAACAGGGAATTTTTCACAACCTCATTCCTCTATCCCCAATTTTCCCATAAGATATTAGTTTCTTCCAGCACAGTTGGAGGGGAGACATACTGTAATTTCAAAATCAGACAAAACTACAGTATAATTTGCTTCCTGCTGCTCAGTTAACCAAAGACAAGTCAAGTGATCTATGTTACTGCTATTCACTGCACTGTGATTGAATTCACAGTAATATCTAAGCAACCTACAGATACAGTCACCTCCTACAGTGGTAAGAGGAATCATAATGCATTATCCATTATAAAGAAAGTGAAATCTTTGCAAAAACTAGAAAGAAATGTTGCATAAACTCAACAACTATAGGGGGTTAGCACCTATATACAGCATTAAGTAACAGTAGGAAGAAATTATATTTTTGTTTGCAAATAGCAACAATTTTTTTTTTTCAGGTAATATACTGTACGTTATTTGATATTCTTTATTTTATGCATATATATTGTTTTATAAGACAAATTAGTTCTGGACCCTGAGATGAATTTTAAACAACTGAGTTTATTGCATGCAAGGAACAATAAGATGAAAGAATTGTTCAGAGATATAGGTACAGTACAAAGATCCAGTTTATATAGCAAACTTCAGCCGTTCTGACGCAAATTGTTACTACGGTAATGGTTGGAGGTCACCTGTGTTCGGACATTCTCCAGATCTTGAACACTTTGAATGGCTGGTCTCCTCTTCCCATGGTTAGGGAGTCTCTAGCTCACACTTGGAATTTCTTATCAGTTCATTCCTGTCCCTGCCATAACTCAAAAGTGCTTAAGCATGGAATGTATTGTACCAAAAGAAGTCTTTGTGCAGAAAGAAATCAGTTAACCCCTTTTGCATATCTTACCTGTATATCTTTCTTCAGTATTTATAAAATAGATATTTTTTTTTTCTGGCATCTGGCGTAATTTCTAAATTAAACATTACTGTTAGCTGAAAATTACACAGACAAATGCATGTTAAAACATTATTGCTCCAAATTTAAAAAATATTTTTCTAATGAAATTGGCAAAGAACAAATTTGGTCATTGATAAAACATTCTCATGATTTGCTTTTGAGTACAAATCAGGCATATTTAGGATTGAACTAATGTATCTACAAGTACTCATTACTGCTAATACAGAAAATGGTCGGGAATTTCTCATCTACCATGATGTTACAATATGTTACAATTCTGTGCATGTTGTGAAACCAACCACTGTTTTTATCTGACAAAGCCTGCCTTTATCTAAAAAATAAATAGAGAACAATGTCATAGATTAGCTCAACCAGCCTTGGTATGAGGATTATAAAGACAAGTGGTAAATTATGGCTGTGGCATGTACTATATCAGATAATTTCTCCAGCAAAGAATTCTCATGCAATCAGCAGATATTTTAGTTAATATAGCAATATTGTAGATTCCAGTGTTTTTTCATTTAGTGGAGTTGTGTTACAAATAAGAACCTCACTAGCAGAATAAAATCCAGGCTCTATTTGGTAGAATAACTGAAAAAATATTTGGGGCTGGGATTACAATGTCTTTAAAATTTGACTTTCTCTTTTACCTATATCCGACACCAATTTGTACTGTGAAATCAATTTATGCAGTGAAATTAGTATCACATACTCAGACCAGGAAAGGCTATACTGATCCAAATTGTCATACTTGTAGTCAAACTCAAAGAAACATGAACAGCAGATACACAGTGAAAAGGACAGTAAAAACAGAACAGATGCTCTAATTTTGGAGAAACATACAGAAATCTTTGATGTGTCATAGGGGAGCAGAAAGGCTATCATTGCAGCACTTTACACATTATTTTCTATGAAAACCTGCAGATGAGCAGCCTTATGATCAGGCAGCTCTGTCAAAAAGCTTCTCCTCACCACTGCCTTCAGTGGTGCAAAGATCATCCAAGTTGTTACTTTGATTTGGTGAATAGTGTGAAACAGTTACACTACATGTTTCAATCAGATGGTAGAGTATGACTGTGGACTCACAAAGTGTGATGATGAAATGTTTGGTATTATCAGGTGTTTGTGTTTTTGATCATGTGTTAGTTTATTACATAGTTTTAATGGAATTTAGTGTCTGCTGGATATTCATTACAGTACGCATTTGCTTTGAGAAAGTACACTCATTTTATTTGTATGCATTTTAAATCTAAATCTACTTTGAACAAACTGCAGTATGTCTAAAATTCAGCAGCCAGAATCCTGACCAGGTCTAGTCCAAATGATCACATTACTCCTAACCTGGAGTCCTTGCACTGGCTTCTGGTCAAATTCCGTGTAGACCTTAAAATTCTCATGCTCACCTACTGTATAAGGCTCTGCGTGGCTTGGCACCTCAGTACCTGTCTGAACTATTATCGCCCTACTCCCCACCTCACAACCTTCGCTCTTCTAATTCTGGTCTCCTTACTGTCCCCCAAGCATGTATACATTGTATGGGTGACAGGCCCTTCTCCTGTTATATCCCCAAGCTCTGGAACTCTCTCCCCAAGGATATCGCCTTCTCTGAACTCTTTCAAATCCAGACTCAAAACCCTCTTCTTTAGAAAAGCCTTTACTTAACTGGTTCCATTCTTCACCCCTCTGCTTTTCTTAGTACCACAATCCACAGTCTCCTCTGTATATTATAATTGTGTTTTATCTTGTGTATTCTTTTTATTTATTGTTGTTGTCATTCTGTATGATGCTTTGGTCAAGCCACCTTTAAAGGCGCTATATAAAATAAGGTTTATTATTATTATTATTATTATTATTATTATTATTATTATTATTATTATTATACTATAAGACTTCAGATAATTAAAGCTAGAGGACTAGAGGAACTGTTTGCTTGTTAATTTGCCTTTTGTATGTTGTTTTGATATTTATTATTTGTGTTGTAATTACAAACCCTTAAATTAACAAAATGTAGTGCATGTTATGATAATATTACATGTGTACAACGAAATGGTTTAATACTTAAATACTTTAGATACTAGTGTGATATCTCTGAGGCAAATGCACCAGAGACTATAAGTCTGTTCTCTTCTTTAAAGATCATTATGTGAAATTCCTGTGAGAATTATTGTTAAACCAAGGCCTTCTCTTGTCTTGAAAGTAAAAAATATTCAACATCACTGTTTTTAATATGGTTTATATTTACCTTTTCCAGAAAAAATAATGTTGCTTACTCTTATGACGAAATATGTACGATAATGATATACAAATATATTCACTCTTATTTTTATAATTTCACTTTATTTTACATACATTGGATAAGAAATTAGTTGTCAGATCCCTGAAAGTTGTGATCATTTGCCACAAGATTCTTTAAGCAAATGTGTATGTGAATCATGATATGAGTGATATCTGTCAAGTTATGAAACTTTGATAAAATAATTTATATTTAAAATAAACTCTACTGGATTATAAGGAACAAGTAATAGGTTTATTCCATGCTGAACAAAAGAAGAAAGAGAACACAACATTTCGGCCGTGGAGCCTTCTTCAGGTGTGAGAGAGACAGGGCAGTAGGCAAAGGTAAAGTAGCGGGAGAACAAAGGTTGGGAGGGAGGAGGAGTGAGAGGCGGGAGCAGGGGACAGAAAGAGACTTCTCTTTCTCTTCGCTACTTTACCTTTGCCTACTGCCCTGTCTCTCTCATTCCTGAAGAAGGCTCCACGGCCGAAACGTTGTGTTCTCTTTCTTCTTTTTTTCAGCATGGAATAAACCTATTACTTGTTCCTTTGCAGCCTATGCATGCTGACGCAGCTACCCACCTGAACTTCTACTGGATTATAGATGTGAAACTATTAGAAAGAACTTCAACTGAGCCCAAAAAATGTAAACATTTTGATTGATTCCTGGGTCTATACGTTTCAACATTTTAAAATGTTTTTCATTCTCATTCAAGAAAAGTATTTTACGATCCAGGACCTTCAGTTCTTGTTCTTTCTGTTAAGCACAATCTCTCTCTGTCAAACAAAAAGAATAAGTGAATTGGAAGCACTTGCTGTTGATGATCCTTTTTTTTAGTTTGCCAAGGACATACAGCTGTCGAGACTGCATCCTCCATTTTACTGAAGGCTATACCTTTTCAATCATAGTGTATTAAACTTTTAATTATCACAGCTTTTGAATGAACCAACATCTGGAACTGTAATGGTATTCATTTATTCAAGTCTGAGTCTTGGGTTTCCCTTTGTCTTTTTGTTTTCATTAAAATGGAGCTCTTCCTTAATTAAGCATATTGAACCTTTAATTGATTTTTTATGGTTTCAGGTCTTAAACTAGGATCAGGTAAGAAATTGGCATTAACCCTGTGCCATTTGTTAGGTGTCAGAACATTTTGGCTGTAGGGACATTGTTTCAATTTCTGTAGATCATTATTGATAACCAATTAGGAGTTGTTTAGAAAACAACTGGGAAAGCAACAGTTTAAAACTGTAAGTTGACATACAGTAGATCTGGTTGTTACATTTCTTGAAAACTATACACATAATAAGAGTTTATTTCTGAAAGTGAGAGTAAGTAAACTAGTAAAGTAAACCTAGTGAATAAACCGTTAAAATCAAGTAATTTGTTGAAGTAAGGAATTTAAAATCAAATAATTTGTTGAAGTGCTAATCCAGAACCATGACTGGGAAACACAGATGTATTCGGTTTTTGAGCAATGGTGTTATAAAGCTGCCATTTCCTGTATGCATTTAGAGGTGCTTATGGTTTTAGTTGGCAGAAAGCAACCACAAAACACTATTTTTTTTTTAGTTGCAAGATGGAGAATATGGAGTTCTTGTGCTCCATATAGAATGGAGAAGGCCTTTTTTGTGTGGATGTACTGTACTATATATTGCTTAATGTTGTTTTGCAAAAGTCTAGATTTACCTACAGAAATTGAACTCTTAATTTTTTAAAATATTAAACAAGCACTGTCTTGTCCTTAAACTGTTTGACAAAGGTTGTGTACATCAAGATGCTGTGCTTATGTTTTAAATCAATAAGCATGATATTTTTACCAATACAGCCTGTGTTGTTGGGCAGTGCTGTGTTTTGTGGAGCACAAGAAGCTGGGCCATCATCTGGTGCTCTCAGAGCCATCCCTGGGCGTGGTAAACCAGGGCAACTGCCCTGGGTCCAGCACTATGAGAGGCTCTGTGCTGCAACATCAAGATTTTGGACACAATGATGTGCCATGACTTTTCTTACAAGGCTAGCAACAACTATATATGCAAATATGTAGATACATGCCACAAAACATCAAACATGTAACAAATTATTAAGTCCTGTCTCTATACAGTGATACATCTTGAAACATTTACATGGCAAGTTAAAACAGTTAAAGGTTTATTCCATGCTGAAAAGAGAAGAAAAGAAACACAACTTTTTGGCTATGGAGCCTTCTTTTGGTGCAAAGTCAAAATAATTATCTTGGGGATGACACATCACATGAATAGTAAAATGTGTATCGTTAAAGACACTTATCGAAATTCTAGCTCTTGTCATTTCCATGCAAAAATAAGTACAATTAAATTACTGTGTTGTTCACCCAACAGCAATTTGTGCACTACATTTTTATTTTAAGCAGTTATCTAAAAACAAGCATAATTGTAATCAATCTAACTCATAAGTGTATCCAACTACAAAATAGTCTTAAGTGTGTTATTTAGCTATTCTGCTTTTCAGTTCCACTCATTAGTGCTGTGATCCTTGATTTTTTTAATGAAATATGCTGTGACAGCCCATTGGGTTTGCTATAACAGGATCTTGAAAATAAGTGCCAAAAGATACTCCTAACACAGCTGTAACGTTAAAAAACTTGTATCATGCAGGGAATTAAAAGCAACATCACAAACCGAAATCAGCCAAACAAAAGCCTAAGCTCCTCTTTGGGCTCCTGACCAAACGTCTTCTAAAAGTCCCTCACTAGCACAGCTGAGTAGCTAAACTGCTAACCAGCCTCAAACAAACAATTCACCCATCTCCACTGAGACTCTTCTCAAAACTCAAAATGTTTCTGTGGAATGTGGTCTTAAGAGGGCTGTGCTATCAAAATAAGATCACTTTATTAGCCATATACAATTTCTTGCATTAGGAATTTGTCTTTTCACACACCTCAGCTTGCTATCCATGAGACACAGACACACTGACAGGGAGAGAAGATTGGGGTCTGAGCACAGGGTCAGCCATTGTACAGCACCCCTGGAGCAGTTGGGGTTAAGGGCCTTGCTCAAGGGCCCAACAGTGTAGGATTCCTCTGCCAGCCGCAGGATTTGAACCGGCAACTTTCCAGCCTCAGGTGCAGATCCTTAGCCACAGTGCCACCACTCTGCATATTACTCTGTATCAGTGTTCATAACATGTGCATTGTAGTTTATACAGCTAAGTCCTTGACGTTGGCAGTAACTATTTTGTTAAATATGGCATAGTTAAGCTGATAGTGAGGCTGTGTTAGGGGGGTTTAGGCTCATTGTAGTTGATTCAATGAACCTCTCCCTTTGATTTGTCCCAGCCCTGCACTCCCCTAGGAGACTTTGTTCTTAGATTGGGAAATTGGACTTTCAACTTACTATTCTTCCTTACTTCTGTGTGCCATGTGTCGATCTTCAGGGGTTATGATTCCTGTGCATAAGGTTGTATTAGTTTGTGACTTTATCATGTCATTGGAAGTGTTTGAGTGAGTAAGGATAAGGAGGGGATCTAGTGGCTGCAATTTTCCCCTGTCACCTGTCTGGAATCTTATGAGTTTTATGCTGACCTGTTACAATATCTCAGAGATTAACTTCAGTCTTCAGAGTTTTGTTTTATGAGTGCCTTGTCATAAAATTCATTTTTTTACCTTAACCAATGGATTTATTTTATGACAATAGTATACAGTAGAACCTTTGCTTGCAGAGTCTGTTGTGAGCATTACTCTACTGCAGAATACAGAACAGTCTATATGTTATTTTACTTTTTTTCTCTAAGGGTAAAGACTAGGCTTAAGATATTAATAACTTTTATTTTGAATGCCTGTAGGTTGAAGTTCACAGTTGTTAAGAGCACACAAAGGCATGTTACAGTAAGTATATCCGGGTATTATTGGAAAAGGTTAGGGCATTTGCAACTAGAAGGTAATTTGTTCAAATCACAGGTACACTGTACAGCTTATCATTTAACAATGTCATTAAACTTTGAGATGAGTGCTTTTAGGGGCAGTATAGAAAATGTAGATTATTATGATGACTGTTGTGACTATTGTGACCTGTACATATATTTCATTTTAGATGTATTATTATATTTATTTATAATTATTTGACATTTACACTGAGAACTATAATTGATGTTGATATTGCCATCTTCTGACTTTACTGTTCACCACAATTAGCATCCCACTTCCCACCCAGTCCATACTGAGGCACTTCAAAGCTGTCTGTCAGCTGATGGAACTACTGTATCAGTAAGGAAGTGTTTAAGTTACATACCTGAAGGATATCAGAATGCCTTCCAGGGTACTCCTCATATTGTGAACATTGATGTTTCTTTAAAATTCAGTTATTTGCTAATTGCTAGTTTGTTGCATATAATCTCTGCAAGCTCCAAGGATAAACTCCATGTTGTCTCAAAGTTTGATTATTTATTTTCTAGTGGGAGTTGAAAGATTACTTAAAAGTACATTATTTAAGGTTCCACAGTATGCTGAATAAACGGACATACATATTTCTTCTATGCTCTTTCTGAGATAAAGTATATATTCTAGGTGCTTCACACCTGAATGTCCTTATTCGTAAATTAACAGCTATTGTCTTATTTGTAATACTCACTTCATGCTTCTGTTAATATATGATAAGTTGGCTGGAAAGATCATAATTCCCCAAGCAGAAAATTAATTAAAAATTAATAACTTCTTACTTTTTAAAATGTTATTTATGTTTTTATTAAATCTATTTATAAGCACACAATTGTTGTAATTTAATGCAAATAATGTAGATGCCTTATACTGTACATATCCATCTGTCTTTTAAAACATGAAAACATGTTCTTTTCTCCAGTGGCCAGCTGTTAAAGTTAAATAGGAATTCATTTAATAATAATCATTGCTTTCTCAAATTAATTGCATATATGACCTATGGTATAATGGTATAATATGTTGTCATAGGTTGTAAACAGACCTCCAACTTTTAAATTTAAAACTTTTAAAAATTATTCTTTTTCTCTTAAATATGTTGTGAAATTGTTTAATAATATATAATATTATAAAAATATAACAGTCTAATAATCTGAAAAAAAGTTATTTTCTTTTCACTCTTAAAATTTACAGATTCAAAACTGCAGGCCGTACATCCCTGTTTTTTGTTTGAGACTAGATTTTTGTATTTATGCTACATAACATAATTTTTTTTAATGAATATGCCTAAATCAGTTTTTAGCACAAATAACACTGCATATTTTTTGTCACAGTTGTTTACTTAGAATAAATTTAAGAAGGTTTCTAATGATAATGTTTTCATAGTTGAACGTTGAAAAGCTGATGTACTTAATGTCATCAGGGTTTACTGAGATTATTGAGTTTCTGAGAGTGCATTGCTCTCTGTAATCATCTGGTTATTTTAAAATCACTGCTTGTAGAATATGTTTCATGCTAAATGTTCTCATACCTGAAATATTGCAAAGCCATGTCAATATTCTGTCAACCCTTTTATACGCTGCAACCACCTTGCAAGAACTGTCAAATGAATGTGACTCTTGCTTTGACAACGGAAATCCAAGTGAGTTGAATTAGTTTGTCTATATTTCCAGGACATGATGTCGTGAGTCCTTCAGCTTGGATTAAATAAATCCTCAATCCACAATAATAGCTGAAAGTTGGAAATGACATGGATCAATATGATCTCAGGCTAAATTTCTAAATGTGACTGAAAATGTTAACATCATGCTCTCCAGATCAATATTGAGTTTTCTTGTCTCTATTATTGGATTTAATCTATAACTCTTTGTCTCATTTCTTTAGAATTTTCTTGTTGGGGCTACACTGTTTTTTTTTTCTCTCTTCTCAAAATTACATTAGAAGCTGTACATTTCTGGTAATGAATGTAAAATGACCTACATCGGAATTAAAAAGGGACAAAGAGGAAAAATCCACTATTGTAGGAAAAAGTCAATTCCAAGTTGATTGCAAATTGACTTATGCTGCTCTACACTTAAAAAGAAATGACGTGCTAATATATAAGTACCCCTTACGGGCACTGTAAGGCTTCTTCTGTCTATACAGTGCCGATTAAGTAAATTGCATGCCAAAAATGGCAGCGTTAATAAAAGCAATCACTAAAGCTTGCCTTATTATAGACCCGCAGGGTTTCAAGGCGTTGCAAGATGCATTTCTAAAGACCTGTCTGTATTTGGTCTTTTGTGGACATGTCATATAAGAAGGTTCTGTTTGAAATGTATTTTTACAATAAGCAAAAGAGCTGTTATACTCTTGATACTTTTCACATTAAGCCATTAGTTCATTTTGACTTCTTGTATGTTCGGTATAATGCAAAGACTGGGAAATGAACCAGTAAGCATTGCTTTTCCATTACTAACCTCGCTTGCCACTTTAAATCCATCTTCATTTACTTATGTACAATGCCTTGACGTACCAGCTGAGTACTCTGAGAATGTTGCAGTCCCAATGAAATACAATTACACATATACAGTTCCCTCCAAATCTATTGGGACATCAATGTCATAATGTTAGTTACAGTATTATTTTTAGTCAAGCAATTTGTGATCATGAGGTCAATAATAAAATGAGAAATACCTCCACTGATAAGTATTGCATAATATCCTTTTTAGTTTCGGGTAATTTCAAACATGCATTTGATCATATTAGACTTTACATATTAGACATACTTTTGTTCAACCAATTGATTTCAGTATACCATAGGTATAAGTATAGCATTTCAGAGTGTAAAATATGTATTTGAAATAGGAACTACATGATGTTCATAAACCATTGAAGTCTACAAGTTCTTCATGTAATCATTTGATATGCTTTGCTTCAGTCACCTTGAGTTCTTGCCTATTTTTGGGCTCTTCTTTTGACTTCTGAGTTTATTTCTTTAATATGTAAAATCTCTTGTTCAATTAGATCCATGATTGAATTGGCAGTATGTTTTTGGTCACCCTCATGTTGTTTGGTGAAGCACTATTCAATAAGTATGGACACAATTTCTACTGAATGCTCTAGCACAGTGGTTCTCAAACTTTTTGGACCAAGTACCACCCCTGATCAAACCAAAGCATCCAAGTACCACCTACAAGTCATCTTCTCATAGGAACCCCAGGAATTCTCAATGATCAACATGAGCGCGTGTGCACACACTCACATACACATATAATAAATATTATAATATTAAACTTTATTTGATATAGCGCCTTTAAAGGTGGCTTCTCAAAGTGCTTTACAGAAAAAAAAACAGGAACAACAACAATTAAAAATAAACAATAAAAAAGGACCATTTCAGTGAGAGGGGTGAGCTTGTTTAGCCAAGCAAAGCAGATGTGAATTCATTTTTCGAGCTTTGATACAATTCACAACAGAGTCTAATAGACTTTAAATTGTCAGGCATTTTCTTGATGGCAAAGGTCTCTCACTGGATGTTGCAATCCGTCCATTCATTTCTGGAGCAACCTCTTTAATTCGTGCACCGCTGTGTCAGCTTGTCATCGCTCTAGCACCGTCTGTACAAAATTTATCTTCGATAAATCCATTCAGAAACTGAAATTTGTGCTCTTCTGTAATTCCTGTTGATAGCGGCTTATAGAACAGAAGGTCCTCAAACTCGTATCTAATGTAAACAAGCAAATTGGCCAAATCGACGACGTACAGACTCATCTAATTGCAGTGAAAAGCATCTGCTCATCTTAATGGGCTCTATCAGCGTAATTTTAATATAATCTGCCATATCAATAATCATATCATATTGAGCTGTTTAGCAGCTTTTTCTCCACACATAATGCGTGTCAGCTCTTTTGCCAATGGTAAATAAGGTACTTCAAAAATAGTGTGGGGCTTACCTGCTTTAACAATCTGCAAGCTTGCATTTTCCCCGTTTGCGTTTCAGGAGTCCATCTCAGAAGTTGAAAGAAGTTTTTATTTAATGCGCATGGGAGCGAAACACAGAGACGCTGTGTGTATTTTTCTCAAATTAACCTAGAACAGTTCTTAAATATTTTTGTGTTATCTATCACGCTTTCCTGTGCTCACAAGATTGCCAGCATTCGTAATACACATTTCTATGCATTCCTGTGTTTTCAACATTGGCATTGTTCCAAAATCACACATTCTCCTACTTCCTTTTTTTGCTGGAGATATGTTTTTTTAAATACAATTTGTCACTTAAATTCGTAGCACACATTTCTATGCTATGGTATATAATTATATAGTAGCTGTTGTGTCCACTCAAGTATTAGTGCGCGCCGTATCGTAGTACGTGGGCTGCGTATTCGACACGTATTAAAATAGAAAATATGAAAACCCATCCTGATTTTTCAGTGCACACAACAGAGTTCCAGGGTCATATGGCATACCACCTGGGGGCGCTCCATGTTCCACGAGTAGTACGCGTATCATAGTTTGAGAACCACTGCTCTAGCAAAATGCTTCTATAGAATTCTGAAATCATTCAGTCGGAACATCTCAACAACAGGCAGAAACTCCAAGGTTGCTGCAGCAAACTATTTCAGATGATTACACAAAGAGTTTGATTACCTCAATGGGTCACAAACTTCATGCTGTTACAGACTTAAATGGATATGTACTATAATCAAATATTTTTTTTACACTGACATTTAGATAAAGAAGATGTGTTGCATTACTTTATGATCACTTAAAATCACTAGTTTGTACATAGTGTAGGATTTTGTGCTAACATGAAAATAAGTATATAGAAGCAGCCATCTAGAGTGCACTGTGGCATACTTCCAAGTCTGTTCAGCATGCCACTTTCAGCACTTCAAGGCTTAAAGCAGAATGATGGATGGCACTTGTGTTACGTTAGATATTACTGAAACAGTAGCTTCATGTAATGTTTTTTTTCTTAATGTAATATTCATGTTTAATGAAAATATAAGGTTACACCTACAGTATGGTGACTAGGAAGTCTCTAAGAGTCCAGATAAAGTGTGTAACACCTTAAGTACAAACATTTCCAGCTTCAATGCAAAGGAGATGTTTGCTGAGATTTAGGGGGTTCCAGATCCCATGATCAAATCAATCATAAAGTTTAACTTGGTTTACCTTAGTTAATTCAGCTCTGGGTCAATGATCATTGGTCAATTAACAGTCCAAAAAGATGCCATATAAGTTCAGATCAAAACAGAGAAAAAAGTTTTGATGTGCTCATTTTAACAACATTTCCCATGAACACTTGCAAGGTTAAAAAACCTTATATATATAATATATGATCGAATAGACATAAGTATAAGTACCAAGGAGGTTTTACAGTTTATTGTTTAGTTTTGTAAGCTGAAAAAAGACAGGTATTATTTTGGAATTATCTGTTCCGTCTCTGATTAATTAAGTTCTTAATTACATATTCCATCAAATGTGAAAATTTTGTTTTTCCTAAAAACAATTATTGTACCATTTCAGAATTGAATGACATTAATTAATTTTAATTAATTTAAAATAAACTTTTTCTGTTGTCAACCAAGTTACCCAAATATCAGTGATGATACTTATAATCCTATTTGTCTAAAATAAATAGTATTTTTATTACATACTGTTGTTTAGTTGTCTGCTGTCAGGGGATTATGAAATTTGTAGTATCAGAAGGGAATTAATTGATTCAAAATAAAGACACAAATTAATTCACAAAAAGCCAACAAATGCAACGAAAATACATATATCTGCACGAGTGTGCACACATGGATTCAATGAAACATAGCCTAAATCAACACAGCAGCTGCAAATTGTTTTCAAGACTGTACCTATATAGTAATACTGCACACCCAACTACGTCACAGTGTACTTTTCAAAATAATAGTTTTCTTCCCATGTGTACATTACACAATATAGCTCTGACATTAGTCACTCTGATTAAATGACTGAATGTGTGGGACAGTGGGAAATGTAGTTTCTTACTTTATATATTTAGTGCCAGATGGTAAATTAAATAGTTAACATTTAGTATTTAGCTTAGTAAACATTTAATTTTTATTTGCCATATATAATTGTCAACCACGCACAGCTCCAATACACCACACACCATACTCTTAAGGCGACAGTTCCAACCGTTTTCCACCTGCGGCACAGTTTGTAAAAATGATTAAATGCCACTACACACCACTTTCTCAGAAGTCAAAAATAAAGAAATTATTTAGTTGTAAAGCAAAACTTACTGTTTGCTATTCCAAATCTTTGAAGGGCACTGTATGTTGGATAGCTATGTATGCATTCATTAGGTTTAAGGCAATTGTGTTGGTATTCATTCACAGCATATAAATTGCAAAAAAGAGGGAGATGTCCATTTGAGATTTCCAAGACCATGTCCATTTTCTGAATAATACAAAGAGCATAAGATGCATCCCACTCTGTATGTATTGTACAATAAGTGTAGGCAGATACTGAGGGAGTATTGGTGATTTTTCTTCCTTGTGATCAGCTTAGAATCTTTGTGTATGCTGTAAGATTTTCACATTTTAAATGTTTAAAATACTTGAATTTCATAAACCCAACCCACATTTCTTATAGAAAAAAATCACATTCTCCTCTTCCTGTCATGTAGGATAGATCTACTGGTCTTATTTTCCTAATCAGAGGCTGTGAAAATACTGCACTCCGTGTGGGGGAGGGACACACCCTGAGCTTTCTGTGGCGAGCAGTGCAAATGGCACCAATCACGTCTGCATTTATCACTTAGTTTTAAAAATTAAAACAACGTAAATCACTATCTTTGTCTTCGAAGTCCCTTAACTAACTTTAAGCATAGGTTTCTCACCATTAAGATTTATTTTCCATACGATCGTTAAACAAAGCAGGAGCGTATTGGACTTCCTAATGGCATCACACGTGGAAAGATTCGATTGTAATTGTTTTTTTTAATCAATTTTAGCTAAATGTCATCTATACAAAAAAAGTTGTATTTATTTAATACCACTTGATAGTTATATTAACATGAAATCGTGTAACTAAGCAGCTAAAATATCACAGGTGGACATTTTGGAAACATTTTGACATTCGTTTCTTTTTAAAAAAACTTTTATTGTCCTTGTACTGGTAATGGACAAAGCACTGCAACCAGTGGTTCAAAGCACGATCGGAGTACTACTTTCAGTTTGTTTTTTATATAGTGAATACATAAAAATAGTCCACTATTATAGCTTGTTGTTGGCTCTGGGGTGAATTTGGGTATCTGGATAAATTAAGTGATGGTTTTGTGATTAAGGATTTCTTCGTGAAATTCTTTAAGTTAAACAAAGGAGGGAAGAAGGGTTATTTTTACAATTGCCACTCTGAGATTTTGACTGATTTGATTCCCCTCATTTAGCTGAAATGGATAAAGAACTAATGCAGTAGTTATATGTATAGGAAGGCGCTCTGTTTTATTAACAGACACTCGACTCAAACCTGTGTCGTACAGTGATATAGACATATAGATGTCATCCCCATTAAACAATGTGCTTATCAAGAAAATCCTACTAAACCAGAAGCATTGCAGAAGGTGAAAACGACATTATTTACTAGAGCGTGGTTGAGTTCAAATAAGGAAGTCTGTGAAGCCCCCCTGTTTAGTGGTAACAAACATTGATGAGCCATCATGGTTCTGTACAGATTGCAGAAAAGTGAATGCTGAAACTCCACCAGACATCGTATGTACTGTTTAACCACAGTCAAGGACCAATGCACTGTTCCCTTTTGTAACAGGGTTACTCCCTGGAAATTAGACACAAGAAGAGTATTATTGGAAAATGTTGTGTGGCTCTGGCGGAATTTCTCTGTAAACTGAAGAGTTATAGAGGAGACACTTGTGTATCACTTCTTTTTACACATGTAAGAACATTCCAATGTTAATGCGACACGCAACATATTGTTAATAACATTTAAATCTGAAGCTGTTGACTCTATTTCACACCTGCATGTCAAGATCACGGTTTAAAAATAAATAAAATGATTGTTATGCAAGGATGTGAAACGTGACAATTTGTTACAGTTACCATCAGAAGAATAAAAAGTTTATTTTTTATTTATTTGTGGCTGCTGCAGTTTAACCCTTTGCAGCCTAAACCTTTCCCCACACACACTGCCCCCGCTGTGACTGGAATATACACAACAAAGCACTGAAAGCTTTTCAGTAGATGGTCAGGTTTTCGCAGACGTAGGGATAGTACATAATTCTGGCTTTTTTTACAAGATGTGGAAGAAGTGCAACAATTTATTACACTGTGAATTTTAATATCATTGATTACTAATAGTTTATGCTAACACCTGAGTTTCTTATTTAGATGCAAATAAAAAGTGTGACATTCAGAAAAAACAATCAAAAAAGTCTGTGGTATTTGTATAGATTAAAACTTTTCTAAATGTTTTTTTAAAAAAACAGAAGCTGTAGAACGGTGTTTATGGTTAGTGCATGGTGCACTATTTTGTAAGCAACCTGCCAATATGCTTAACACCTGTAGAAAACATGATTGTATTTCTTTATAAAATGTGTGTTGTGTTTACAAAATTAAAATGTTTAATTAAGAAGTAAAAAGAACTTGCAGCTTACACAAAGACTCTAAGCTGAACGCATGAAAGAAAAACCACCCATTTTTAACCTTAACCTTAACCTTGAAAATGTTGTGATATTTAGAAATACCAAAAAATTCATTAGTGTCCATAATATTTACAATTTTAGTTTTTCAAATAAATGTTTATTTGTTCAAAGAAAGCTCATGCCAGGAGCTGGGTTCAAACCCCCCGACCTCCGGTATGCAAATCACATGCCAAAGCCATTACACCAACACGCCACTGACAACTTAAGCTATAACTGAAAAGGGCAGGTAAAATGTTTCCAAGTATTCCCGGGTGAGTGAGTCAAACTAATGCAGATGTTTACAAAGAAAGTGGACTACAGTAATAATTTGAGCTATATGAAAATAAATAAATCCTTAAATATAATTATTAATTTCTTTAGATACGTAATTGCATATTATATCCCCTATTAATAAAATTCTAAAAAGAATGCTTTTTTTACTCTGATAACAAGTGCAAGTATTCATAAAAAGGTTTAAAACATTATAACTTTTTATAAAGTATATAAACTTAATATAGTCACAGGAGCACGTAAAAACATTTCCAAAATAACCACAGTAAGTGACCGAATGAAAGACTTTGATGCTTAAAATGTTTATGAAGAAAGTGGAATACTGGTGTATAATACCATACTTGGTACCAATACCAGCCATATATAACATAATATGTTTATATTCCAAAATTAATATAATTTATGACGTTCAGAGACGTTATGCTCCTGTTATTTTTGTGCTCAGTTACCAAAAGTTCCCTTTAGTTGTAAAATTTAAACATGCACATTTAAGAGATTAAATGAAGCAATCATTTCACTAACAACCAATGCACCACGAGTGTTGCCTGTTGGTCCCTTTAGCCAGCCAATCACATACTGCGGTATTCCATGCTAATCTGCAGATAAATGTTTGATCGCACATTTTGAATGGCTGCATCTGTATGACAAAAATTGGTAAATTTCACAATTAAGAAAATGTGTAACATTGTTTCCAGGCTTACCTGAGAATTTTCTTACACACAAAATTTAGTTTTTTTAATACCTACAGTATTATACAGTAGAGTGCATTATTGTTAACAGACTGATAAGACCCCATCTCTAACAATTTTCTTTACTACTGATAGTGTAAATACTGTTTTTATTTTCTGAAGTGTCAATGTATATTTTGGCAAGCTTAATGCATGCACTTAACTAGATATCATGTAAATTAGCAGATTCAGCATCCTCCCAGTGTATGTAGCTGCTTGGTGATTTTAAATTTGGTTCACAGAAGATCTTCTGGTGCATATTGTGGACTATTGGGTTATTTAATGGAAGGAAGTTTTATAAGCGTTTGTATTTTATTTTAAGGACAGCACTGCTTTTGGATGGTTCTTTTTAAAGAGTATTTTATGTTCTTTTCAACCCCAAAGGCCCAAAGACATTCCGACATGGTCTCAGATTCATAGTAGGAATTGATCATTGAAACATTACCCTGTTCTTTTCCAAACAGACTGGAAATGTATAGTCCTCACAATGTAGAGTCTCAGCAATCAATGGTCACAGGGTAAGATAGACCCTGTACAGGATGCCAGTCTTTCACAGGGCACACTGACACAAACATGCAGACACTCACACCAGGGACTATATTACAGAAGCCAAGGCTAGTCTTTGGACTGTGGGAGGAAAACCACATGAACATGAGAAGAACATACAAACTCCATGTAGATAGCACCGTGGGAACTGCACCCAGGGCCCACTCTTTTTTTGGTGGTTAACACTAAGTACCACGCATATTAATTTATTTTAAGATATTTTAGTGGCTTATAATTTTGTATTTCTATTAAGATAAATTGATTTTTTTAAATCTAACAAAATGACATTTTTAAATAAAATTATTTAATCTTTATTTTTAAAACTGAAAAGGATCCATTTATTATTCTGAAGTAAAAATGAGGTAGTTTTGTTAATATATCTTACATATACAGTAGTATATATCCAATCCTTAAATATTCAACAAATCCTGTGCTATATACTGTACATTCACACATTTTGTGTACATACAGAATGCACTAGATTGTTAAAATAACACTTATTATAAATCCCCTTTCTTATTCCTCCCCATGAACATTAAAATATTACCTGTTACTACATTTATTAATTTTGAATTATGCTGTGTGTTCACTGTGAGACTTAGCTATTGGAAAATGTAAAAAAGGAGTAGGCTTAAAATGACTCATGAAAGTTGGAGTTGACAAAGGCTAAAAATCCCGCTGGAAAAAGCTGTTTGTTATGTGACATTAAAAGGTAATCTGAGATGTACTCATTTTCCCTTGCAGTCACTCATGCTATTACTCAAATTGTGGAATAAATAGTCTTTTTTTTACTCTTGAAGAGAGCAATATTAAAATACAGATTTCCGTAATGAAAATACAAAATAAAATCACCTTTTCTTTAATTTTTAATTCTTATATATTTTGAAAATAGTGATGCCAAAATAATCAGGTTCTAGTAGACAGATCCTTGTTGATGTTTTTCTTTTTTTCTGTCTTCTCTTTCTTTTGTGTTTAGCTTTAGAGCGGTCTCCTAAGCACGGGATGGATGAATTCATATCTGCAGTCCCTTGCAAGTTTGACCATGCTGCCCTGTTTCAAGTGCTTCAAAAGCAGACGCTGCAGCACAGAATGAATGATTCCTTTTCTTGTCTGGTGAGTACAAAGTGGTAAGAAAAAAAGGTGCAAAATTGCTGTTATGAAGAGGCCCTAACCTCCAAGCTCTTTTAATAACCACACTCAGGGTTGGGATAAAGGATTCTAATCAATTGGTTTAAAATATGAAAATTATATGCTCCAAGGCTACTGCTGTGCAACTCAATAGAGTGGAGAATAGGCTCAGGCTGACGGTAGGCTGTGGCTTATAGGGTTCTCCAAAGAGCTTAATGAGGACAGAAGGCTTAATTAAGGACAAAAAAGAGAGGAAAGTAGGATTTACTAGCACCTGTACAGGCATTCGAGGGTTCATTGTGGCTTACCAGATGTCGGACATTATGTCATCTTGTATTTTTTTTGTTTGTTTGTTTTTGGTTTTGAAATGAAAGGTGAAAAGGCCATGATAATGGAGTAGTGTTATAAAACTCCTTTTTTGGCAAATATACAAATGGAAATGCATGAAATGCAGACAAGGGATCACATATCAAGTACAAATAATGTTACACCTCTCTCCTCTAACCCCAGCCGCCCACCACACCACACATGTACACATTGGAAAAACTGGTGCCTTGGTCTTTTAATAAACCTGCCTTTTGGTGCAATAACCTTTTTTTTAGGATGTAAAAAAATAATCTGATTTACAGAAAAAATCTGAATGTTAGAAAATATTAAACAATTAATGAAGCACAAAAGCACTCTTATTATAACTTTACTTTTCTTAAACATGTCTAATTGTAAAATATAACAGCTATGATACAGACAATAGTGGTAAAATTATAAAATTAGAAAATGTAATTGCACACAAATGTGTGGGTAGACACTGACAACTGAACTGTAACTAATGTCATGAAATACCAATATTTAGCTTTGTGGACAGTGCATTTAGCCACAGGAAGACCCTCCAGGCAGATTTAGGAAATCTGTAGAAAGCAATTGTCACTTCTCAAAAAGTACTTATCATCCCAACTGCGAAGCCCCAGGGGTTGGACACTTCTTTTCCCCTGACAAATTCAAGTAAGTGTTATCATTAAATCAGGAAATGTTAAGAGAAGTCATGTACAGCCGTAATGTAGTTATAAACATTCAGTGTTCCTGCCTCCCACTTAATAGTTGATTTGCCTTGTGAGACACACCTTCGCTTTTGTTTCCTACGTAGAGCGCAATTAAGGCCTAATTAATTAGAAATATTGTGCCTCTAGACTTCAGATGAAAAGCTCTTAATTACAGAAAGTAGTGCTCATACAAAATGAAGTGCAGTATACTGAATATACTGAATATATCTGTAAAGGACATGGTTTATTATTAATCAGTAAAATAACTGTAACCAATGTAAAAGAAATTAGGTGTTATTCTTGAATTTAGCCATATCAAAACTACATTTTTTTGTTTTACAAAAATACTATTTAATAAAGAGTTAAGAACCAATGACACAAAATAATTTCTCAGGAGCAGTTAAAATGCCACTAAGGAACATGTTAATTTCAAATATGAAAGCAGACAGCTCGTTATAGGGTCCATTATTGCCAAGACATGAGTTTACCATCTGTTTCTTAGGAGTTTAACATCTTGCATAGCTATGGACATTTTGGTAAATGCTACATATGTATTAATAGAACCTACACACTTTGAGATCCCACATCAAAACATTAGTAAAAATGTTATCCATTGTCAGGATAGCGTGAAACACTTTTACATACAAACCAGAAAAATGTCATTTAGCTTCATTTAAATCAGTTTTGCCACAGCTCTACTGTATTAACAACTATACTGTATACTGTATTAGTGTTGTTGTTATTATTATTTGCTCAGCAGATAGCCTTATCCAGGACCACTTACAGTATACAAAATAATACTGTGTACCAATACCGTGAGCTATAAAAGAAAAATAATGAATGTTTTCCAATTTCAGTGAACACACATTTAAATATTTATTGCCTGTAACATTAGCAACAATGGTCAATAGTAAAGTATTTTTCATTGTATATACTCTAAATGGTTCATTGACCCTTAAATGCCACTAATACTGCACTATATGTGTTAATTTCAGTGAGTCTTCTTGGATAATAACTGAAACTTAGGTGTAATGACTCATACATTCATAACAGTTGTCTGCTAGATTTTTACCATTTAATATCTAATTTTAAATTATTTAAACCTTTCTATTAATTAATTTTAGTTAATTAGTTAATTTTTCAACTTGTTTTTTCAGCTCATAAAATGATTTCCTATGTATGGCATCTTTTTATTTTAGTTGTATTGCTGCTGTTTGTCCCATATTATACAGTATGCAGTCGTTAAAGTGTTTTCGATTGACACATACAGTACAGTGGCCTTCCCTTTCAGATCAATGATTCATTTTGACTGGCTGAAAACTGAAATCAGGTGGATTTACAGTTACTGACTGATTTGTAGATTATTTAGATGTACTGTACTGTGCTTATTTATAATGATACATAATCGAGAAGTCAAGCGTTTGTATATTTACCTATGTTTTTGGTGGTTAATCATGCTTCTCTGTGTTATTGACTGTGAATTCAGACCTTGCAGCACAGTGATAGTATAAACTTTGACATAGCTTGTGTTTTTTGCTGGTCAGACTTTATAGAATTTACTTTATAAATATTACAAATGTACATAACTTCCTTTTGTCTACTTAATCCTCTTTTTTTACTGGTATGGAAATGGAAATGTTAAAAATAAATGGATAAATTACAAATACCTGTCTTTCTGATCTTGATTTTGAGCAAATTCAATTACATGGTAATTAAGAAGAATTAATTTAACAGTGTTGTAAACAGCAGGGTGCCTTTTTTGAGTTACATTACAAATTAAATGAGTGCCAATGCATTTAGCTGGTATTTTTTTAGGTTTCTGTTCTTGTAGCATTTGTTTTGTCATAGTGTAATTTATAGCAATTGCAACATGGTTTGCATTTGATATATTAAAAAAACATTTGATGATAAATATGGAATATTTCTGTAAATCAAGCCAAATGATTTTTTATCATTTCTTAGCACTCTTATGAAGATTACTTATATGGTTCAGTTTGAAGAGTTATACCACTGGTGAATTAAAACCATGATAATGTTATCATTCTAGAGTATCTGTCATTTTTTAACATCTGAAACTAAAATGTGACACAATTGAAACAAAGAGCTATGATTAGTTGTGACTAACTTTGGATATTTCACTCTGACTTAATTTGACTTTTGTGAAGAAAGTGTTTTTGCCATTCTGTGGCAATCTTCTATTAAAATTTCAGTTATCTCTGCAGATTTATATTTCTTAGTAGCCCTTTAGATTTATGGATTTATAGAGAGGAACAAAAAATACTTACAGCAGCGAACACTTGACAATAATCAATTAGATGTGATTGGTAAATGTGTTCATATTGGATGCTCATGAATTACTGTAGTTGTTGTAATGTTTTTTTAGATCCTGATCAATCTGAATCAGAGATTTCTAGATGACAAAAACTGTTTTCCTTTCATGTAGACTAGGCAGAATTAATAACAGGTGTTACAATAGTCTTGTGGATTTGTTCTTTCAAATTGCCCAACTTTTGAAGACTCTATTAGAAAGATGTAAAATACATTAAAGCCATGAGCCAAAAGAGAGGATCATTCGGATTCATGGCTTATTATGGATATTTAACCTTTCTGATTCTACACAGTTTGTGTTGATATTTTATATATTATAATACATGCATATTGTGTTTGTATTTTACAATTCGATTACAGTCTCTACAACTAGCATACCGATTTCAAAATGGATTACAGAGTACTGAAAGGTAATTGAAAAATGACAGATGTAAGACAACAAACAAAACTGTGTATATATTAAAAATATAAGGTAATTTCAAAACAGCCTAAGCCTTATACCAAAATCCCTTACAGATCATGTGTAGATTAATTCCAGCACTTTTTCACTGATTCTACTAAATAAAACACAATCCGTATGTATCTGCTGCCTGATCAGTTCTTTTTCCCACATTGCTGTCTATATTGCACTGTAGGGCTGATTCGTTCACCCGTGGTCATTTTTAATGACTGGAGGATTTCATTGTTTCCGTCTAGGGCTGGTTCAGTCCTGGCCAGGTGTTTGTGCTGGATGAGTACTGTGCCCGATATGGAGTAAGAGGCTGCCATCGACACCTTTGCTACCTTAAAGAGCTGATAGAGTATGCAGAGCGCTCAGCTGTGATCGACCCGACCTTGCTTCATTACAGCTTTGCCTTTTGTGCTTCTCACGTTCATGGCAACAGGTAACTTAATATCTCAACGCCCACTGGTAACCAACAGCTCATATCCAGGGAATGTGCAGACCTTTTATTTGTCACTAAATGTGCACCTTTTGTTCTGTTTTTTTTTCTGTGCTTAACTGACGTGGAAGGGAAATGCTTAACATTCCTTACTTTTTAAGTCGTGTACCACAGCTGCGTGTAATGTTTAAGTACACTGTTACATGGGATACATAATAAAGTGTCTTTTAGTCAGATACTCTTCAACAAAGTTAAAGGTGTTCGTTTTATCAGTGCATAATCAATATGTGAATGTCAGCAGAGAAATATATTGTGAAAATTAAATATATCAGTGTATAAGTGTGAAATAACTGCATCTTTTGTTTTAAATGCAAATAATGTAAGATGTGTTATGACAGTGATATTTGGCAAGTATTAAACAGCAATGAAAGTAAAGGCTGGGCTTCCTACAGTATATACCTCTTTATACCCATTACTGAGACAATTGATCTTTTAGTTGTTCAATTAAACACAATGCCACCATTCATTTAGCAGAACAAAGGATGGCTATAGAATAGTTAAAATTAAAAGATTTATTCTTTTAAACGAATAGAGACGTTTATCTCGTATTGTATATTTTGACCTCTGATTTATGATATTTCATTTTAATGTAAAATATTTCTGTACCTTATAATAATATTGTTCGATAATAGTCCATTGTAGTAAGTATTGTATAGAGGAGATGTGACACCGACGTATGACACAGAAAGATAGCTACAATAAGTTATGAGTATGAATATTAATGAGTTTATTTCCAATTGGAAATGTACGTATGTACATAAAGCACACCCTAACCTGATAAAGTATTCCTTCGAACAAATGCATAGAAAAATGTATGTGTTAAAGAGTTCATTGTTTAGCATCAATTACCTTTTAGGAAGTGCCTCTCATTTGTTGGGGCAATTTTGAGTATTTTATTTAAAAGCAGATTGACAGGAATATAGATAAAAATAATGTTTTATACAAAACAGATGGTGCTTTATTGTATGTCAAAGGAAAGTCAATTATCAATATAGTGTTGAAGTGAAAAACCTCTGATGCTAATCAGATCCTTACATTTAATAAAAGAAGATAGTAATAGCTGTCACTTTCAAGATTAAAGGAATGTGAGTTTGTGAAAAGAAAAGCTATGTGTGAGTATAGGTAAATCAAGTGCTGCACCCAGACTACATACTTGATTTTAACAACAGCCACAGAGTTTTGTTCTTTTCAGATGTTCCCTTTGAAACTCTTCTATTTATCATATTTGTTTTTTAACTGCACATGACATTTTCTTATCCTTTCAATATAAATTCAATAAAACCACAACAATTTTTGTGTGCTTCTTTTATTTGTTGGGCAATTTAACAAATTAGTGAAAGTAATGATTAGCCCTTCTGTCTAATCACCTCCTATAAAGGAATAAAATTGCACTCACTGGCTTTTTGTCAGTCTGCTCTCTAATTTGAATAATTAAGTTTCCTCTAGGATTTCTTTTTATTCAGCACCTGGCAGGCCCTGTTGTGAACGTGCAGTAATGATACATGGGGCTAGTTAATTCTTCTTCTTGGATTCAAGGAATGACTGTGAAGAAAATTACGACTGTTCCAAAATTGTAGACTAGTTGTTTTCTACTTAAGCATGCAGTGAGATTGTGCACTTGCAATTTTACTATTTTTTTTAATTATTTGCTTTTCCTGTGTTATTTACAATTTCAATTTATTTTATGAATCTTATATTTTTTGCCTACTTAACTAAGGTTGGAAAGCTCCCGTGGCAGCTTGCATCTGCATTACTCTTTTATTTCCATTGTCTTATTTCAGTCATGTTGTCTGTGCCAGGTGTCATTGTTTCTTTGACGTCTTTTTACGGGCCCATCTGTTTTCCTTTTCTGAAAGATTTTCAAGGAGGTCAGTGCCGTGAGATATTCGTTAGCAATTTGTTTTTCAAACTGAAATGCATGTTGATATTTTCATGAGTAAATCGGCACTGTGGATGCTAGTCATCCCGATTTATTAGAGCAAAGACAATATAAATACTTGGCTAACAATTGCCTTTTTAGGCTGGTATATGCTTAATTAATTAAAGTGCATTAGTTATGCCTTAAAATGGTTTTGAGATTCCTTTATTATATGTAAATTGTTAAGCACAACCAGTAAACAATAACATTTCTTTTTTAGCTCATAGTTAGGAGGAATGATCATTCAGGTAGGAATGTTGACTCATTACATACAGTATATAGAGCTCTGGAATTTTGAAATAAGCTGAACTCATTTTCCTACATCACTTATGCACTGAAGGTATCAATGTCTGACTTCTGCATGTGCCTCTGTATGAGGTAGTAACTAAGACACAAGAGCAAGATACCAGATACTGGTGTGGCTGTGACTGCTCTGTATTGTACACTGTGTTCTGCTTCTAGCTGCAAAGCTACTCAAAGGTCATAGTACTATCATTTAAAATGTAAGAGCAAAAGGATTACTGATTAATTTATTTTGATAAAAGTCTGAACCATATAAATATTCTGTTTTTGATAGAATAATGTCCCTACTGTGGGTAATGAATGGTGGACAAATAACAGATAAACTACAATAGCCAATTACTGGAATGGTTGTATTTTCTTTTACTCGTGAAATGGAAATATGACTGTCAGGAGGATAGAAACCACTAGTCAAGCCCAATTTGAGGTTGGTGAACTTAAATTATGAATGTTGTAATAAAATATTTGAAATTGTAAAAATTCATGTCTGTTTTAAAAGGTCTATTTGTGGTTTTGATTTATGCCACTGTTTTAAAACTACCTTGATTTTTTCATGGGTTTTAACACTTAAGATAGAACTGTACATCAGTCCTATACAATTTGGATACAGATGTTATTCATATATTTTACAATGGACAGAAATAACTATGATTTTCTAATATCACTTAGGAGGTATATAAGTATAGGTAAACTTTTTTTTATGTCATGTGGAAGGATAAACCTGAGTTTGAGATATGACAGGCCTGTTTTAGGTTTGAAATGAAACAGATTGAGTAAAGTGACAGATTTCCATAACATAACTGAGGGGATGTGTGGTTCAGGATGACAGGAGTGACAGTCTTCGAGCTCACCTTTCTCACTTGTCACTTTCTATACCTAAAGCTTCTTGCTGTCGTATCTGTCAGTAGCTCTGCTGAGGCTAAATATGACAGAACTATTTACTTCAATCCTTCTCTCTTAGTCACTCTTGATGTTTGGCCATGATGGTGAAATTTTCTACTTTATCTGAACCTTTATACCAGTCACCCCATTAAAGGGACATGACATGTACTAGACCTACGGAGCATAAATAAATATTGTATTTTGTCATTCAGATCTGATTTATTCAAAATATTGCTTTGTTGGCAATGCACTAGGTTGCACTTGGTTGGAAATGTTTTTGATGAGGCCTTCACATCCAAGGTTCACAAA
This sequence comes from Lepisosteus oculatus, assembly GCF_040954835.1. Lineage (NCBI taxonomy): Eukaryota > Metazoa > Chordata > Actinopteri > Semionotiformes > Lepisosteidae > Lepisosteus > Lepisosteus oculatus. Next base: position 38,138,409 of record NC_090702.1, on the reverse strand, counting down.
TGTCACTCACAGTTGAGCAAATGCTATGGTAGAATTATTCAAATAAAGAAATCCTAAGACTTAGTAACCTGTGCCCTTTAAATACAGTCAAAGAAGAGGAAGGTAATTTCTGTCTTTTCAGCAGCCTGTTAACTTGTCATGACCTTCACAGTACCAGGTCAGTATTATCCAGGCTCAAACACTGTCACTTCATTTCATTTGGACAATACAGCTATCCCTGATCTGCTGTCTCTCTCTGCTGAACTCTGACATGTGCAGTGAAGCATTATGGGAAGTTTGATAGGATTTTGATAAAAAGAGCCTCACCAGGAGAAAGCTGCTTATATTTGTACACAGCCAATATAATGAAGGGTGTTTTTCAAGTGCCTATTGGGAACTTGCTTCCAGTTACACAGTCGATTATGTTTGTTTAGGACAAAATGAAACATTGACAGTACAGCTAATAAAATGTTTAATATTACTATTTAGTAGAGACCGTTATACAAGATTTCTTATCATTTCTTATGCATGCATTAAAAAACATTTAGTAATATTTTTGACATATTGTTATTTATATGGACATACTGTACTTAAAAAAAGTTAAATGTATTTTGACCTCCAGTGAACAAACCATTTAAACCTTTCATTTTGCTATTAAATAACGTTGGTAACATTATTTCCAAAATCTTATTATCCACAAAATAAAGTATTAATAAATAGGAACTATATCTCTCTTTTGGTTTTCAGGAGGAAAAAAACTAATTAACAAAAGTCTAATCTGTAACACTGTAAAAATGAAAGACTGTTTGTGGCACCAGTGTTTAAGATTAACTGAGCTGTTAAAGCATGAGACTTTGAATCTTAATACTGTATGAACCTCACCTTTAGTATATGAAACTATGAAAGTAGTTGTGGATGACATAACTTAATTTCAATTGACTTTTGAAGTGGAAATGCATTTAAATATTTGCATTAGCATTTTTCCTCAACACTTTTCTGTCTCTTCCTTCTATGCTTGTAGTTCCTCTAGTCTGAATCGGGGAGGTCTTGCCCTGGTACAGGAGAGCTCATTGTCTTCTGGCTTTCATTGCAAATGAGGGGTGAATGACTGGGATCAATCAGTTTCTTAATTGGGAGAGGCTAACATGCTTTCTCACTCTCTGAAATTTTAAGACTACCTACAGTATAAAACCTTTCTGCTTCCAGGCCTAGATATCCCCAATTGAAAAACTGTTACTGGAGTGTGATATATATATATAGTAATAATATTATAATGTCACTAAGACTTGAAGTAATGCATGTTCATCTGATGACCTGTCATTTTAACCACAAAGCACTTGATTAATGAGTGCATTAATCACATTTTCACAAATACCTTTGATTAAATTAACAAGCACAACTTCTTTCTAAAGAGCTATCTTTATTGCACTGTGAACAATAAAACTGCTTTTAGGACTCCTGGTTAGGGTGCGGATGGTAATGGCAGCATAATATGGATCACCACCCGGCAATTTTGTAATAAAGCCTTGAATTTTTATTTTTCTACATTACGTTTGAAAAAATAATAACTATGGGAGAAGTAGGAGAAAACTACAGACCGTGGAAAATGTCGAAACTGCAACTTCTGACCGCAGTCGGAGCAGCTCACCGAGTTCTGAACAAGGTGGCGCAGATGCCAGTCTTCAGAAAATATCATACGAACTTAGAGACTTCAGATGGGTCAATAAAGAGCAGCTTACAGATATTAAACAGGAGCTGAGCAAGGTTAATAAGAGACTGGATAAGGCAGAGGGACGGATCAAAGAAGTGGAAACAAGGGTCTTAACAACAGGAACTGTGATAAAGAAACTCTTGCAACGACAAATTACATTGGAAACTAAATTAACAGATCAGGAAGGTAGGTCGCGCAGAGAAAACATTCGGATTTACGGAATCCCCAAAGAAACGGAGGGTAGCTGCATGGTCACCTTCCTTGAAAATCTGCTGAGGGAACTTGATTTACCGAAGGATGTGGAACTGAGATTTGAAAGGGCGCATAGAGCGTTAGCGCCGAGACCTAAAGGCCCTGATGCCAAACCGCGCTCCATTGTAGCCAAGTTCTTAAGTTTCCAGATGAAAGAGGAAGTGTTGCGTAAAGCTTGGCTTTTTCCATAATAACAAACGATTTTACGTGGATCATGATTACCCCCCGACAGTACTCAAAAAACATGTGGAATATTCTGAACTCCATTTCCGAAAAGGCTATGGGTGTTTTACGAAGACGGCACCTGCCTATACCATTTGGCAGCAGAAGCCACAAAGGACATGGCAGAGCAGGGACTCAAAGTACAAGTTATACCACCAGCGCCTACACTGGAAGAAGAAATCGAGCGACTGTTGACTTGGCAGAAGCCTGGTAGACGGGGTGGCCCTGGGAAAGACCGGTCCTCGAAACAACAATATAAGGAGAAACTACAGAGTTTCAGTCAGAGATCCCCCTCGCAAGATGGAAGAAAATTGATGCAGTGAGTTGTTAAAAGTCGGTCGGTATTTAATTGTTTAGGTTTTTTTTAATACATTTCTTGCGATGTTTAAGAGAATTTGTAAATGTCGGGATAGATCTCTGGTGATTACGACTACAGTGAGTTTTTATTTTACTTGGATACCCTCTTTTTTCTTTTTATAATATAAGTTTGGATTTGCCATCGCACCACCTGCTTAAGGGCTATCCTGCAGAGGAGAAGGAAGACTTCACTAACAGACTTTTTTTTTTAAAGAGAAGCCCACACAGGGTTCGTTGGAAAAGAACCCCACAGTTGGAAGAAAGTACTGTGAACGAGATGGAGATGGATACAGTTTTGTTTAAGATTGTTTGGTTCATGTTTTTGTTTAATTTGTTTTTTGTTTGTGACGCATTATTAGAAAAAATGATGGGAAGAGGATGTTTAACAATATGAAACATATGTCTCATGGGAGAGAGTTTGAAAGTTCTACCATTTACATAAAATATGTCCAAGCAAGACCTTAAAATAGTTACATTTAACTATTGGTAATGGAGTACCCTATTTAGAGAAGTAAGATTTTGTCTAAATGAAGAAAGAAGGGGCTCATTGCTTGCTTTTTTACAAGAAACATATTTAAGTGTACTGGAACATGAGAAATGAAGGAGAATGGCGACGATAACACCAGAAGAATTTAATTCAGTGATTACGAGCCTCAGAGCTAATAAATCACCTGAAACTGATGGTTTTAATTCAGAATGGTATAAAACCTTCTGAGCAGAATTAATAGCAAATTTTCTTTCTGCTTGTAACTCGGCATTAATTGGTGGAAAAATGCCCCCATCATGGAGAGAGGCTATCATCTCAGTTACCCTAAGGAGGGGAAAGATAGATTAGATTGTGGATCATTCAGACCAATCTCAGTCCTTAATGTGGGTTATAAAATTTATACAGCAATACTGGCTAAAAGAATTGAAAAGATTCTCCCTCATTTGATACACTGTGGTCAAACAGGGTTTATTCAAGATAGACAAACCCATGATAACATTCAACACACATTGTATATAATGAGCCATATTCAACAATATAATTTAGAAACTTCTTTGATGAGCCTAGATGCTGAGAAAGCTTAGTTGGAAATACCTCTATAGGGTCTTAGGTAGGTTTGGTTTTTGTGGAAATATTATCAAAGGTATTCAAACTTTATATGATAGACCAACAGCACAAATTAAAATAAATGTTATCTGATAGAATAACTTTAGAATGAGGGACTAGACAAGGCTGCCCTTTATTTCTATTCAAACTTTATATGATAGACCAAGAGCACGAATTAAAATAAATTGATATTTATCTGATAGAATAACTTTAGAATGAGGGACTAGACAAGGCTGCCCTTAATGCACCAATGGCCCTGGTGGCCTGTTCATCTCCTGGGACTCTTGGTATATAGGCAGATCCTCTTTGCTCAGCTCTGGTTACTCATGGGACACCAGACACTTGTTCCTCCCTCATAACTAGGAACTTTTGGAATGTAGACATATTCTCCCCCTCACCTCTGGGGCCTCTTGGGTCAAGGGCCTGATCAAACCCTGCTCCTTTATCAACGTTGATGCAGCAAGTTTTGCAGTTTCATTGTGGCTCAGAATTTCAACTAATCTGGCCCTTTATACCAGGTCCTCCTGTGTCTGAAGGTCTTCCAATTTATCTTCATTGTCTGCAAGAATCACATTTACTGACACTCTGTAATTTGCTAAGAGACTTCTCTGCAACCTTCAGCTTGATCAATAGGTGCTGAGTCACTTTGGTTAACTGATCGAAGACAACTTGTGCTTCCTACTTGAATTACGGCAGCCATTTTTCCCCATTCTGCCTTAATGGGAATCTAGAACAACGCTAGAAGTACCTCCTTCATCTCTTTCTGCCATTGCCTAAGCTGTTGTTGCATAACAACCTTCCCAATCTGAGTAGAACTGACTTCTTCTTGGTATTTATTTTTCAGCAGACATCAGTACTTTCAAGGATTTCTAAACTTTCCAGCTAAAGATTATATTTTTGGATCTGTAATTGTGTACATTCATCATACAGTTGGAGATTCTTCCTGTTTTTATTTATGTCCTCTTGATATGTTGTTAGGGGGGCTTCTGAGTGAGGATTCTCTCCACCAACTGTCTTCTCTCAGCAAAGACCTGGCTGTGCTAGGACTGTAGAGTTTCCAGCAGTATGCACCATCACTTCGGCTTCAGAACCTTCACTTCTACTTTGGCACTGAATGCCCTAGACAGGAGATCTGGGAGGGAAGCTATCACCCGCTTGACCTTCTCTGGCTCTGCCTGTAGGCCATGGACTTCAGCTGGCTGATCATGCAGCCTTAGCAGATATTTCTCTGCCTTGTATGAATACCTGCACTTTCCTTCCCTGACTGGTCTCTAATGCACACACCCTGTAGCACAGATCCTCACAGATGGCTCAGAGAAATGACTTCTTCATTACAGTAGCCTTCTGAAAATACTGTCAAACACAGAACCAGTAGCAGAAAGCAATCTGTGTCTTCTTGGTTGGAACCTTTCTTATGGTCTGATTCTTTTTGAAGTGCTATAATGCCAGGTCCACACTACCAAGAGCACTGATGAGTGGTTATGGTATTAATTTTAAGAGGTGTTGACCCACCATCCTTTGATTTCCAGCTCTTTGGGCCATTTAAGAAAACTCACTAATGTGTAATCACTCGTGATGCTTTGGTGTAGCCACTTTGAATTCTTATCTGTTCTTGGGTATAGGAACGTGAATGTTCTGTGCAACTTTAAATAAGGGCAATGACTTCACACAAATAAAATTTCCACTTTTTTGTTTTAGATGAACTATTTGTTTGTATTGGCTATGTGTTTTCTATCACTGGTAGACTGCATTGTGAGCATCTCCCAATAGGTTAAAAATCATTTTTTTCTACAAAGAGGTACAGTACAGTAGCTGACATATTATATGGCAAAATGTTTCTGTATACTTCAGAATTAATTCTACTCCACCTCATCATTATTTCCATTATCAGCAAAGATGAGTAAGACTGTTCCAGGGTCAGCCACTGGGGCCCAGACCACGTTATTACTTCCTTCTCTCTTCACAAGTGAGACGGTATTCCTTTAAACATATATACTTCCTTCTCCCTCCACATTTGAACTTTTCTAGAGAAATTTGACAAAGGATTATTTGAGTCTCACCTTTTCATAAACCTTTATTCCAGAGCCCCCTTGGCACATCTTGATATTTCCAATCGAACTCTAATCTGTCTTTTCCGGTTTTTGGTTATGATGGTTATGATGAAAGGTTTACATTTTGCAGTGCAGCATTTGAAATTCTGCTGTGTCAAATCTTTGAGAGCTGTGGATTTTTATTCCTTAACCTTTGCACTCTGGATTGTTGGTAATTTCTATGAAAGTTGTTTTAAAGTTTTCCTTGAAAGCTCTGACGATTTTTCTGGAATAAGCTGCAGATGTTTTTCTATGCCAACAAGTTCTTGGCTGACTGGTAGTTATACCCCTTGTATTTTTCTTTTTCAGTGCATTCCAAATTGTAGATTTTGGTACACCCAATTTCTGTGCTATGGGTCTAATTGAGATTTTTTTATCAGCTTCACAATTACCTGCATTTCTTAAACAGGGTGTTCCTAGTTTTCACTTTGACTTGCAACTACAGACTCCAAACACTGAAGTCACACAGATACAGGTTTATAGGATGTTCTTTTATGAGAGTCTAATTATCAAACAACAAAAATATGTCAGATTTGGTACTTTGATTATCACAGTATGTTTTTAAGCAAGTATTATCACAGTATAATTTTGCTTATAATAAAAATAAAAAACTGTTTTATCAGTCATGAGCTATTTTATCAGTCGTGTTTTTTGTTCACATTAAATTATTATTGGAATTCATAGTGAAAATCCCACTTTAGACTTCACTGTCCTCAATCTTTTGGAAGGTAATGTCTATATTATTCAACTAGGCATTAGTTAGAATCTATAGAGATTATCTTAAAATGATTATTTTGTACTTTAAATATGCTACATTTCTATACATTATGGCCTGGAGCACACATGATGAAGGGAAACAAAATCAAGCACTGGTTACAATTCTAGATTGTTCTTCTTTACTCCACAGTCTGCTTTGTAACCATGAATGCTCAGATGACCTTTCTAAAATGTACCTACAGCTGGCCTGTTCTGTAGAAATAAATGAAAGAGCACTGAGGATCTGGAGATTGGAAGGGCTTTATTTCTCAGCAGGATATTTGCAAGAAGGAGGGCTGAACGGGGTATTTACTCCTTCCACTTTACGAGTGCATGAAAAGAGATTTACCTTTCACTTTGTCCAAGTGCTTAGAAAATCCCTCTACAACATTGCACCTCTGACAAAGTTCAGATCTTATGTGGCTCTTTCTTAGGAAGGGATAAGAAATCTTTTCCCCCTTTTTTTCACTGAGATTAGCGGTTGTTGTTAAGGCAGTGGATTTTTTTTTAAATGGACTATAAATGTGAGAGGGGAAAACTCCAAAAATAACACATAAAATACAGCTTATTTGAAGTAAAAATATTAATGTAATTGTAGAAACTAATCATTGCATTTAAAAACAGTGCATGGTATTACAATATCCTAGAATCTGTTAGACGTCCTTTATACAGAGATGTGAAAACATATTTTGAAGGAAACCAGTGATGATGTACAGTAGCCTTAGATCGTGATTTGCAGGCACTTTTCCAACATAGCTAAAAGAGAAAAACACTGATTAAACTAAATCAGACCAGGTTTTGATGTGATACAATCACTTTTTTTCTACTTTGTCATACATTACATTTTTTCTCGCTTTACTCCTGATGTTGAGTTTTCCTCCAAATAGGTATAACAAGTGAATATCAGCATTTTAAACATTAAGTAAATGGAAAGACTATTTCCATTGAATCTGCTACTGTATATACAATGTGCTTCATAACCTGCAATATTAATGTAAATAAAATACTGTAAAAACAAGACTTAAAAAACTTTCAAACCCAACCCCAGAAGGTTTTTCTGGCTTTTATTTTTTTTTTGTAATACTAAATATTTTATTTTTCATATGAATTGAACATTGCAGTTCTTCCTGATGCTAGCTTTGTAACAGAGTGGGAAAATATAATTTATTTTACAGACCTGATGGAATTGGGACAGTGACCATTGAAGAGAAAGAACAATTTGAAGAAATTAAGTGCAGACTTCTGGCTCTTCTTGAAAACCAGATTATCCACTTCAGGTAAAGACCTATAAACGTGCATGGGAATAAAAAATGCATTGTCCACTTATATTGTCTTTGTTATTTTTAAGTCATGACTTTAATTTCTCTTGGTTATGTAAACTATTGCTTTTACTAATATATTTTGACCAGCTGATCAGCCTTTCATACTAAAATATTGCTGTGTTAGTAGAAAGATTAAGATTTTTAAAAATCAAATATTTAGGGTGTAAAATAATGTTTTAAAAGAAAAGACTAATTAGGTTTCACATCTTTACTGCTTCAATATACTGCTTTTCACTTTATGTCCCCTAAAGATGAGTGTAACTGATAAACCCTATATGTTAATAACATACTTTTTAAAATTGTTATCTGCTGTCCTTTACATGTTCCTAAAATGTCATACATTGTGTAATTCAGATTGTTTTTATATCTAAATTAGCACACCTGTGTCTATAAAGAGAGCCAAGAATGATGATAAAACCGAATCAACAAACTTTTTTGTAGGGACCCAAGTTTCTAAAGTGTGTATCACAATACAATGGTCTAACTAGAACACTAATGCAGATTTTCTGTTCCCACTAATTTCATAGCATGTGGGAGAGCTGAGGATAGGATATTATGATAAGAGGATGTTGTTTTCTGATGTTCATGCTCAATATCTCAGTAGCTTCCCTGCAGTGAAAATATGATTCTGTTTCATCGCTATTCTTTGGTTAATTTCTGAACCAGGGTATGCGAATTAAAGTATAAACACTTTCTTATTTGTGTCGAACATTGTATTTTTGGAATACATACAACACAGTGGGGAAAGTAATATGTTAATTATCAGAATCACAGGGTGTTTTGCAACCTTTGAATAACTAGGAAAAAAGAAAATTCTAATGACATTTTTCTCAGCAAAACATAGTACATGGGATGCTTTTTAAAAAAATATATTATTTTTATTCCCACAGAAAATATAGCAATGATCATCTTACAGAAGATTTCTGTACGTTTTCTGCTAAATATGGCACAAAGAATAAATTGTGAAGTTGGGAATGTTATGAGTTAATTACTTACTAGCACATATATTTAATCTGTTTTTTAAGCATTGAAATGTTTTTTATCTGTTGCTTATGTTCTTTACATATCATAAAACATGAATAGCTCTTCAAAAAATATCCACTTGGGACTCTACTGATTGGAATTGGTGAATGTAACCTTAGCATCATCAACATCTACTCATCAATGCCTCTCACTAATAGACTAATAGGAGTAAACAATGGGTTAAAGAATGTATGGATTATGCAAATATGTAGAGTAGGACTGGCCAGTAGGAGGGAAATGCAACAACAAAAATCACATAGCTCATTTGCAATCAGGATTAGGTGGTAACACAGTGAAGCTGATTAAGACTATTTTACTAATTTGTTAATGCCCCCAAGGGGGAGTGTTGGAGTGTCAGCACACGGTGGGATAATGGGTACAAGTGGAAGCCACTTCAGTAGTTAAATCTTTGGTTGCACCTGCACATAGATTGCACTAGCAATCTTAAAGACTTTTAACTAACTCAGTAGGAGGATGTCCGAAATTTTGCTTTAAATTCCCATAACATGTACCCTCTCCAAACAGGTTATTCTAATACAAAAATATCTCTCTCTTTAAAAACATATCAATAATGATGTGTTCCTCTCCATGACCAAATCAGCAACATGCATTAAACAAAACAACCATCAAGTTAACAAGCATGATTCAGAATCTCACATAATATATCGAACATAAAAGTATAGCAAAATCAGCACTAGCAATTCTGCTGTAATAGAAATACAGTATATATTCTGTTTGTGACTATTTAGACTAGAAGATGAAGAAATATTGCACAACATATTACTTTATCAAGAAACAAATGCCCTGAGCGTTCCTTTAATTATCACTATCATTACTGTTGTTAATATTATTATTGATAATAATCTATATAAAGTAATTAATATTATACAGTATATATACCAGAGATAAAGTAGTATTGCATATCGTATAATAAAAGCATAGACACAACTTACACAATCTGTCATCTAATTAGTCATTATAAATTATTATTGTAATTATTTTACAGTAACAGTAGAGCTGAAAGGTCCAAAAGTTACTTCTTATTTTCTGTCCTTTTTATTACAGGTACTGTTTCCCATTTGGACGTCCAGAAGGTGCTTTAAAAGCTACTCTTTCCTTGCTTGAGAGGGTATGTCTGGGATTTGTTTATGCCTTGTGATCTGTGGGTTGGCATATATTGCAAATGAACAGGTGGTCAAATGAAATACAGTACATTAATATTATACAGTATATATATATCAAATCTTATATTTTTAAAATTTTGATAAGTTATTGTAAAGTTAAGACTAGGGGGTCAGTGTAATTTAAAGAAGGTGAGTGGTGAGTGGGGAGTTATTGCGTTGATATAGCGAAACAAAAAAACTGCTTCTTTTGAACTCGCATGCCTTGTTGTAAACAACAAGGAAAAACGTAAAAAAAACGTTCTGAACACATTTTAGAGTTTGTTCATTATCTCTATATTAATGTCAGTTAAATACCACGCTCTTATCCCTTTTCGTTTGCAGTGTAGCTTGTAATTTATTCAGCTAAAGCGGAAAGTCCAAAACATTTTACACTGCTATTTTGCATGCTTTCGTTACATATATTTTTTTTATTAAACTTTATAACGTAGAACAAATATGAATTAGTACGCAACATTAAACTCAGGTATTTATGAGAAATTGTTTGATAGGTCCAGCCTTATTCTTTCCATAAGAAAACAACCAAACAGACGTTTTGCTATTTTGCATGCATTCAACATATGGTTGTCTGAAAAGCAGTGTCCTTTATTTAAAAGCGGTTATTACATCTTTTTTTTACGATTTTCAGTCATTCAACCCGTTCCTACATCTGTAGTAATGTATTTATGTCATGTAGTCAGGTAATTCATGTTCTACGTATGTTCAAAATGTCGGTACAACCGAAACTAAAACCACGAAGTCAGCGTTAAAATGTAGTAAGTTTTAAAAATATATAAATTCAGAGCGTTGGTGGACGAAAGCGCCAAGGGATTGGGTGCTGAACTGAGAGATTATTACACTTAATTGCTGTTGATTTTTTTACCGTATGTGTTGCTCATAGAGCGACCTCATACAGTATTTCTTAATCACCCAACTCAGAAATAAACACTTCAATCTTCCAACTGGAGCATCAAAACTTTGCAGGAGACTTGTATCCTAAACGTAGAGGCTTGCGGATTGTGATTGCTTATTTTTCTTCATTATAAAATGTGATTTGTATAAAATGTGAAAAAGTGATTGTTGGTGCTGTGTATGCTTATTATAAAGTCAAAAGTAGACACTCTCACTTCTGATTAAAGACGGTGCGTAGCGACCCGTACTAGTATCAATGTGTGGTGTAGTTCGCATTTCTAATGTCGTCCGGAAGTTTCGTTCATGTTCGTTAAGGTTACAAAGAAAGACAATATGTTCAAGTACAGCAGCTGATCTAACCTGACTAGCAGGAACAAGGCACGTGTGTTATGTCAACCAGCCAGCAACTCTCATAAACAGACGCAGTATGTGCTTCATGATACAGTCTAACCTGGCAGGCATAGATAAAAAAAAAACTCTAGGAACTGTAAACGTTTTTACAATTGATTAGTACCTGTATCAAAGACCTCGATTTAATACTTTTGACCTACATATACTATAGGTGTTGTATAAATTAGTGACATAAATCTTACCCAAGAGAGCTACACTTCAATGTCTGAAAGTACTATTTATCTTAGGAAATGTGAATAATAGCAGTCCACCGTGGCAACATAAATCTAGTTTAAATTTAAGGTGCTATGCCCATGATGGATTTTCAGTAGTATTTTATCATTAGTTTTAGTAACTAATTGCCTAATTAATAAAATGAGGGAGGTTCGTGAGCTACTGTTAAAAGGCTCTATACTTCAAACCGAAGAGTCGTGGTCTGTAATTCCGAGTATGATGCTGCTGTTGTACCCTTGGGCAAAGTGCTTCACTCACATTCCTACAGTAAATACGTTCTGTATAAATGAGTCTCCAGTACGTCATGGTTCTCAAGTGCTGTACTCGGTAAAATTTAAAGAGTAAAAAGTAACCGTTTTATCCTCCTTGTATTCTTTGCTGAATGTGCGAAATAGGCATCGAGAATTCTAATACCTATTTACTTTTCGTAATGATCTATTCACGCGTTCTTAATAACAAATGTCGTTTTATGATCTGCCAATAGTAAAACGCCCATTTTTATTTTTGTTGTTCATTTAACATGTATGTAAATAAATTTATTTTACTTTCCGGATTTATCAGGTTATTTTGTGCTCATATTGCATCGAAGAAACGGAAGACTACAGCTTGCTTGAACGACTGGTTCCATGATAGATTGTTTTAATATATCGACAGATTTTTGCTGCTTGACCTGTTGTGCCATCACTCGTGGAAACTAAAACATTTCTCAATTTCGAAAGTTTCCATTTAGCAGGGAAATTACACATATGATAATATTTCAAATCATTTCCATATATCTGGTAATAACATGGTGTTTTCTTGAAAATTCTTATATAAACAGCATTTTAGGTGCACAATAACAAATTAAATTTTTCAGATTTTATTTCCATCAGTATTGAATTGCACAATTTTGTGGGTTCTTATACAGAATTTATAAATTTACAATAAGTAAAGAAACTTTACATATGTCTTATATATTATATTTTCTAACAAATATAGAATGTCTTTTAAATATATAATGTTTAACATATTATGAGTAAAAAATGATCCTGTTTGTCAGAACTGGACAATTAAGTGTAAATCAAATCTACAGTATACACACAAGAAAATCTTCCTCCGAGAATATCTGTCATTTAAAAATAAAATGAACAACAATAGCAAAATACCAACATTTTCTCTTGTCTAGGTTTTAATGAAGGACATTTCTACTCCTGTTCCACCTGATGATGTGAAGAAAGTGGTCCGTAAATGTCTTGAGAAAGCTGCTTTGATAAATTACTCTCGCCTTACAGAGTATGCTAAAATTGAAGGTTTGTACTTTGGTGTCTACAGCAGAAAACGCCTGAGAAAACCAACAAGGTCTATTAACTGAACCGTCTAATAAAAGTCTCTCTTTTTTCCCCCCACTTCTTTTCTGAACAAACCTGAGCAATTGCGACTGCAAATGTCTCATTAAAATCTCAGCTGGTGAATTGTAGAACCTGTTCCTATTCACTCTGCTAATCTGTCTCCTGGGAACCCGCTGCACTGCAAACCTCTATTTAACTCCTCCCTGTTGCTTTCTCCCCTTTCCTTTGTAATGTCACTGCATTCTGGAATAGTTCTCATTTCTCTTCTCTTTAAAAAGGAGTACTCATATGCAATCTCCATCTTGATTTTTAGCTTTAATCAATGAAGATAATGTAATACACTTTCCTAATATTGTATTAGTAAGAAAATGTATAGATTTTCCTAATATTGCATTAAAATCACATTATAGTTTTTTTCTTGAGTCTCACCTACTTTCTCATTAAGAATATTAGCAGATTCTAAACATAAATTCTAAACAGATTCAAAACATATAATTGCAGCTGGATTGTCCATCAAAATATACCCTTGTTTGCTACAATTACTATTTTTTTAAAATAAGATACATACATGAAAAAAATATTTTTGTTGTAAAAACTCACAAGAAAAAATCGATAGCATATATTTAAATACCATAAATCAGTATGCTGCTATGGTCTTGCAAAGCATGAATAAAATACTGGAACATCTACAGGTTTTAGACATCTCTTTTTGGAAAAAAAATACTTTGAAGGTTTATTTTGAAATTGTTCTGATGAAAGCCATTAAAATTTCTCATTTATTTTTTATGTTTGACTGCTTTTTGTGCATTACTTTGAGGGTGAAGTACAGTAGAAGACTGTGTCCAAGAACATATGCCTTATTTCTTTGTTTATATTTCTGTAGACACAATAAATCTAGGTGCACCTACTAAAAAGCTGGAAGATGTAATACGCCTTGGAGAACTGTGCATAGAGGTACTTCAGCAAAATGAAGAACATCATTCAGAGGTAAGGAAGGTTCCCTGTGTTTATTAAGACCTGTTACTCACAAAAGAGCTAGGTTTAAGTAGTTTCTTTTTTAGATGCATTTCTTCTTTAAGAAATATCATTGTGGGCAATGCATGCTATAATTATTTGTCCTAAATCGTACAGCTTCAGGTAATTCTGTTTTGGTAAGGGGACCTTTCTGTACTGAAAATGAAAAATAGTTTGTAAAACCTTAACATATGTAGGTAGATATATGCCAAGCATAGATTTATCCAGTTCCTGTACATCTCTTCTGTTACCTTTAGTAAGGCTTTGTGCCTCGATAACTGTACTGCACAATTGTAGTTTTCTAAGTACAGTGTGAAACCTAATTTTTTAATGACACAATTATAGTCTTTTCCAGTAAAATCTGTGTGGAAATAAGTTTTGTCATCTGGGGAAGATCTGGTTCTTTTATTGTCCAGAGAATTAGAGGGCAAATTTGTACAAACCTTTGCAGTTCATGGGGGGAAGATGCCAAAGTTGTGGTCAATAGTTACAGTAGATGCCAAAGGCTATTGAGAGGCTGTCTTGCAATTGGCAGAATAGGTCACTTACTGCTACTGTCTTATGAAGGCCCCTTTAGGGTGGGTGTTGGTGGTTTCTCTCCAAAGTAAGCAATTTTGATGTTTTGGAAATGCTCAAATTCCTGTGCAAATAAGGGAGAAGAATGGAGGAGAATATTGTAAGATAATCTGAATATTCTATTCATGGATAGAAAGGAGAACAGAGCTGGAAAAATTTGATATTACCAGTAGAGATATCCAGTGTACCTCTTTTCTTAAAAAAAGGAAACCAAAATTTTGATTTTTTAAAAGAGATTGACATCACCAGCACAACATGGCTTGACTGTAGCAAGGCATTTATCATGCAGAATACAATGAAACCATGTAGGGTAAGAGGAATTTCGCCAGAAACTGGTGAATGTATTGAAAAGCCATTCACTTGCTGTTTAATTGCACAGCTGGCTGAGGTGCAAGAATGTAGGCTCCATTTGGCAGCTGGTACTGTAGCCTTCCTACCTGTGCAGAAAGTCACAGTGTATTTTTGAAAGGCTTAGAAAATTAAAGATGTGAATAAATTAAATGTCAGCACTAAAATTAGTTCTGTGCAGATGTTTTGCAGGTACAAAAAGCAAGCAAAGCCCCAGCTATTCTCACTTCCCTGTTGTAAATTTCACACCTACATTAAAAAATAAATAATTTGCAATGGACATATGTGAATTCATTATGATTATTTGTATTGGAAAAAAACAGATGCTGAATTATTGATTAAAAAAGACCCTCATTAGCATGTATTCCAATGTAGTCTCAGACATCTGTTCATGATGAAAAAGGCTTTCTTTCATGGGGCTGCACAAAATAATTCTTATGTTAGTGCACTTAAATAGTAAATACATTCAAATTAGCTCACTTTAGATATTATAGAGATATTGTTTGCTTTCTGCATATCTAATACAGTTAATTGAAAATGCCTTTGATGTGTTGCTTTATAAATATAATCATAAAGCATTTAACATGTAAGAAGGAGGTGAAGAAAAAATGTCTGGAGTGTTCCCTCAAACATTGGTAAAATGTTTATTTAAAAGATATCTTAGAAAATATATAGTAAGGTTTTATCAATGAAAGTCTTATCAAATGTTTTATTATGTTCTTTTTCTACCTTATAAACAAATGGCTTCATACAGGGAAACGAGGTATGTAGATTTTGTGAATATCTGTTTTTTAATTTCTTTTGTGATGATACATTGTCAGCACAGTGCTTTATGATCTCTTAGGTGCTTTAAAAGTTACTCTCACATCATCATTCCCATGACTGGAGTGTACTTTATCAAAAAGCTATTTAGTGGTAGTTACACATTATTCATAAATGTGAAATTACCATAATATGATTTTTTGTAGTTTTCATGTTATGATCTACCATTTCTAAACATACTTACATACAGAATTTAACATTTATGATATGTAAATTGTTTTTGCATTTAAAGTAGACTCTTAAAAAGGTTAATGAGTGACACATTCACTTAGAACTTCAAATGAAGATGATTGCTGTTCTTACACCTCAATTCTGCGTGCTTCCACATACTCATATTGTGTATGTAATATGGTTAAAACAGTGCAAGGTATGCGAGTACTTAACTAAAACAAAACAATAAACTATGCATGAGGCAATGTAAAAAAATGCATCATTCACAAGAGAAAATAACCCCAATGTATAAACCTTTGGAAAAAAGCACTGTGATCCTCTGACAAAGTTTTGAGTCCTTTGGCTGTTTTGTAACAAGGTCACCATTTTGTAGATGCCATATATAGTGAAAAACTATATTTTGTTCTTTCTGATGTTTTAGAGTGTTCATAAATAAATATGTAATTAACCAGTTTTATTTAAATTAATTTAATTTGAATGTCTCTGAATTCTTGTGGCATAAATCATAATCATTGTGTTTAGTAGATAAGTTTGACTGGAATAACCCACAATGCATTAAACTGTGTTTATTGGTTATATTAATGATATGGTATTTTTCAAACAGTTTTGAAGATTTTAATACATTTTTATCAAATCTATAAAATAGCACATTCAAGTATGTACTGTACTAAGTATTGGCATATTCCTGTGAACACAAGTGCATATCATAGTATTTTCTAGTAGTGTCTATTGTATACATCTGTGCCTCCAGTAATGTGTATGAAAAAGTAATACATTTTTAGGATTAAGCAAGAATTTACTCATTTTAAATATGTTTCAATTGTCATGCCATTTTGTCTGCTCATCTGTGTGTTGTCCACATACAGCATAAACAAATGGTTAAAAAATGGAGATGATGAAGATGTCTAGTTCTAGGCATCCAAAACCTTCAAAGTGATTTTTATTGAAAAAGTCAGGTATACAATTAAAAGCATAATTGTGTAAGAAGGATATAATGCATTGGAAAATTGGTTTGAAATTTTAATTGTATTGTAGACTCTGCAACCTGACTCTTTGTGTCAAGTTCCAACAGCTAGCAGACAAATGACACCACCAGAAAACAGGGAATATGGATATTTCAAAGGGTAGTTTTCTAAAGAGTCAATTCCATCAGTTATATTAAAGATTACCATAATGGCAGTTTTCACAGATGCTGAAATAAAAAGTCATGATGTTATTCAGGAGAATTCTTTATCATGTTTATCCATACTCTACATTTTTTGACTTTGTGAAAAGATAGTTCACAAAAGGCTGATACCAAGCATTCTCAAGGCTAGATAAAGTATTAAGAGAGCTGAACAAGGTTGCAGAATGTTAAGGTAACGACAGTTTTAATGTAATTAGTCTTCACTTTTGTATTACATTTTAAATAATTTAAGATTACTTTGTTCTTTATTTTTTGATGATGTTATTTTGTTTCTTCCAACTACTCTGTAATTCATCACTATTTTTGACATCTGTTTTAACATGAAATTAACGTCTAGGAGAGCAGAGACAACGTAAGGGAAGGATGAATGTATTATCTGTGTTAAAAGTAAAAGAACAAAACAGCTGTCAAGATGTTTTGACAAAGTGTAAAGGTACTGTAATTAGGGTGAAGCCTGAATGCTTCCATCTATATACACCTGTAAGTGCTTTTGATTTTTTAAATGTTTTTGAGTGGATTTTACTCTGGGTGTAATTAATTTATTAATTGCAGTTATCAAGTAACTATTTGTCTTGATAACGTCATTATAAATCATTTTTATTTCCCATTACAACAAAAAAGCTTTGTGTGCTGAAACACAAAATAAAAACTTTAATAGAACCATTGAACAAATAGGTTATTGCCATGGATTTTTTTAAAGTACAGTAGAAAACAACAATATTTGAAGTTAAAATCTAAGAAACCTAAAATCTAAGAATTTCTTTTTTATTACCAGTGTCCTACTGAATGATATATTTTTTCATCTTTATTTTTAATAAATATTGCATATTATTTGAGAAATGTCTGAAATGAAACATACAGTAACATGCATAACTATTTTCATAATTTACTGTTTGTATCCCCAACCCTTGCCTTCATGAGAGCTTTTTTCTTGTGTTTGGAAAGTGGTATATGAAACCTTCCCTAGGGAAGTTTGCTCATTCTTTAACATACAGTATGTAGTTTTGAGGTGGGTAGCTGCGTCAGCATGCGTAGGCTGCAAAGGAACAAGTAATAGGTTTATTCCATGCTGAAAAAAAGAAGAAAGAGAACACAACGTTTCGGCCGTGGAGCCTTCTTCAGGTGTGGACACCTGAAGAAGGCTCCACGGCCGAAACGTTGTGTTCTCTTTCTTCTTTTTTTCAGCATGGAATAAACCTATTACTTGTTCCTATGTAGTTTTGAGGTCTAGAATAAACTTTGGTTATTCCAGCCTTCACATCAATTTGCATCTATATAGGATTCAGGTGTGTGGACTTGAGTGGCCAGGACGTAGCCAAAGTCTCTTTTTTTCCCAAAATGTCTTTTGCAAAGTTTACAGCTCCCCTTTGGTCATTAATCTGCTAAAGTAAAAACAATAATAATAAACCATCTATTGTTGCATAACAGAGTGTACCGTCACTTAATTGTTTTCTATATTACAAAGATCACTGGCATATTGTAACGAACAGTTCTTTCCGGGCCCTATGCGGACTATCCGAAAGGTGAAGAAACACTAGGGAAAAATATCATGCAGGAGTCGGTCAGGAGACAAGGGGGCGTGTCCATGCAGTGCTAGTGTCCGGGGGGAGTGAATCCAGGGCGAACAATCCAAGGGTAAATCCAGAGGAGGAATCCAAGACGGGAGGTTTAGTCCAAGACCAGGGGATCCATCCATAGTTAAAACCAGAACCGGGTCGGGACCGGCGGGGCAGGGAATCAGGAACAGGAAACTAAAACCATAACGGAGCCAGACGCGGCAGGACCCCGGGCTCTCATGACACGGAAATCAATGAGAAGCCCCGAGCAATCGCCTGCGTCTGGCTTTAAAGGTGGAACTAAAGAGGGGCTGGAATAAGGAACAGGTGTGGGGAATGGGACAGAACGAGGAAGGGCTGGAGCGCCCTTAAGAGGAGGAGTAACGATCGTGACACATTTGGGGATGAAATCCAAGCCAACACCATCACACAGCCTTCCTGATATCTAACAAGTAGTATGAAGATGTTTTCTTCAAATTATTCTCCTCACCTTTCCTAGGAAAAAATGTTCTGTTTGTGGTTCACTTGACTATAAAAAAGTTATCATGAGGCTTCTTCAAGTATTCAGTGGGAAAAGTATTTGTAACCTTTCTGTATGTACTGTATGTTATTACGACAACTGCAAACACCTTCTTTTTGTGGTTTTTTTTTCAATGGAGGATTGAAACTTGATTTTTGCCCATTAGATTTTCATCATATATTCATTATAGTAATTTTGAATAATTTATTTTTTTTCTCCTGGCGAATATATTTGCAACAACTTGAGGATTTTGGAAAATTACAGTTAGTTACAAATAACTTATATTTTTAAGATCGCTTCAAAACCTTTATTCTTAGTTCATTCACACATATTTTTTTCTTAACAGTAAGTCTTTAAGTTAAGTAAAATAATTATTAATGTATTGAGGTTAGGCTTAGTTTGTTTATTAATCATCCCTGTGATTAAAATGAATACATTCTTTTTATTTTGACCTCTTAGGTTTGCTGTAAATAAGTGCTTTTGTCAACTTCATTTTAAGGTATACAGTATACAGTATGTGATTATATAGTTCAGGTGGGTAGCTGCGTCAGCATGCATAGGCTGCAAAGGAACAAGTAATAGGTTTATTCCATGCTGAAAAGAGAAGAAAGAAAACACAAAGTTTCAGCCGTGGAGCCTTCTTCAGGTGTGATGTCACCTGCTAATTTGAAAAACTTTAATTTTACACTAACTGTCCAATTTAGATATTCACAAAAGAAACTCCTCTATTTACAAAATCATGGAAATGGGATCAAAAATGTACTTCAAGTGGGAATTGTTTGTTCTGTCATATTCATAGTAATATGGTGATTTGGATTTCCTCCCAAGTGACCTGATCTCACTTGAAAAATACAGTAAGTACTATAACACCTGGCTGCACTTGAACCAAAAGCAGATAAACAGGCTTTTACCAGCTTGTCTGCTGAACGAGAGCCTTTCTGAGAAAGACTAACATTAAGGAGTTAGAATGAGATGCTATTGCTAACATGCTGTTAGCAATAGAGTTATTATTTTCAAAACTATTCTGAACCATATGTTTTGTGGGGGTTTATCCATGCTGTTCAGCACTTAATATGTCTGATATAATTATTGTTTCTCCTAGGCCTTTGCTTGGTGGCCAGAATTAATGGCAGAGCATGCTGAAATATTCTGGTCCCTATATGCTGTTGACATGGATGCCTGTCTTGAAGCCCAACCTCAAGACTCCTGGGATAGCTTTCCACTCTTCCAGCTCCTCAATAACTTCCTGAGACTCGACCGTAAGTTGCTTTTTCATTGTGTATATCCCTGAAATGTGTCCAGAACTTTGTGAGATTTTTTTTTCAATAATAATTGAGCTAATTAACTTTCATGCCACAACAGAAAACAAAGCTTGTTAGTAAAAGGTGAACACTCTTTGGTCTTCCCCTGGAATTACAATAATTAACACCAAAGTCAAGAGTTAAAACAGCTAAATCACTGTAATTAATGTCAGATGCAAGCAGTAATATGTCAGGGAAATGATTCTTCTACTAGCTTTGTTTGACATTTAATAACTTTGCCTTTGGCTTGAGGTGTTCACTTGTCACCATATTGAGTTATCTGTCAAATAATCCCTGTCATGTATTTGTGCTTGAAATAAATCTAGGACACATAAAGTGACATTCAGTATTGCTATACAAACAAATTACTGTGGGAATTATTCATGAAATTTAACAACTGTTTTGCCATGGTTGTAACAACTGCTACCATCTCTTTTGTCTTTTAATCAGTTCATAAATAGCATGGTGGTTGTACTACCATGATGGCAGTCAATACTGTCAAAGCTCTTCTTTTCCTTAATTTGCTTACACTGAAATTGATATATAAACATTTGTGTCAATCAATGGCTTTTATAAGGGCAGAAAATATCCTATCCTCTGCAGATAGCAATAGTATTATAGGCTTTTCAATAATAATAATAAAAAAATGTTGTTATTCCATTTAATCTTATTGATGTGCACCTGTATAGAATTATAGTTGTTGTGTCTGCAAAATATTGTTGTGAAACCTTGGACCACTTTTAATTGCTGATAATTAAGGACATAAGAACTCTTCCATATGAGAGGAGGCCTTTCAGCCTATCTAGCTCTTTTGGTAGTAACTAATAGATCCAAGGATCTAATCCAGTCATTTCTTGAAATAAGTCAAGATATCTGCTTCATCAGCATGGCTAGGTAGCTCTTTCCAAACTGGCATATTTGTGTAAAGAGGTGCCTCCTGTTCTCAGTTTTAAAAGCACTTTTACATAGTTTTCAATTGTATGTTCTGGTTTGTGTGTTACTGTTGATTCTGTAATCTTTAGATAATCTTTGTGATTCATTTGAGCATTTTTTATACCTGTATCAGGTATCCTCGTAGTCTTCTCTGTTCAAGACTATAAAGGTACCCGCCAGTGTAGGACATTCCTTAAAGCCCAGTAATGTACTGTGTCTTGTTTCTCAGAGCAGCAATATAGTATATTTAATGTGGTGAACAAACCTGTGCACAGTGTTCTAAATTAGGGCTTTTTAGTGCATTGCAATTTTTAAATCCCTTGATTTAAATTATTTAATTTTAGCTATGTATGCTAATATTCTGTTTGATTTTGTTATGCTTTCTCATGCTGGCTAAAAGATTTAAATGATGTTTCAACATGCCTCTTTAAATTCCGTGGTTCTGTATTTAATGTAGTTAATTATATCTGTAGTTATTTATATTTTAAAACCCTGATTGTAATATTCTGCATTTGTCTACCGCAACCATGGCTAAAAGCAAGTCTCGCAGGCCGCATATATTAAACACTACTAGGCTTACCTTATCTTCGTGCGTAATAGCTATTGACCATGTGTTTGTATATATATAAGAGAGAGGTTGGAAAAGTCATGGTGTAGTACACAAAGTTTCTTGAGAAACAGGATGTATTGGATGGAAGTCTTTCATCAGCTGTGTAACTTCAAAAGCACTTTGCTTGCAAAGGGTGCTCGGGGGGCGTGGCGCAGGCAAACAAGTCCAAACAGTTAAAGGGGGAATTCCAGGGCACAGTCCATTGTCCAGGTAATGGGAAAACCATCCAAGATATACGAAGATTAAAATCCAGAACGGGATCCGGAACAGGAACAAAGAGTTAAACCAGGGTAACGAGGCCAGGTGCTCCGAGCCCCGGTCTCAGATGGTCAGGACGCTGTGATGAAGCCTATACTGTAGGGTCTCTCCTGGACCCACTGGTAGGTGGGTTTCTGGGTGTCCATCTCCCGTGCTGAGTCAAGAATAGCGAGAGCACCAAGCTTAAATAATAACAGACAAAACAGGAGGCAGATCCATATAATTAACTAAAATACGAAAGGGTCGGAGCGCCCTTAAGAGGAGGGATAATGATAACATTCTTAACTCTGACAGTATAGTACTCACATTAATGGGATACTTGATGCTGCCTGAAGGAAACCAAATTCACGCTCTAATTGTGTGACTGATCAATGAAGTTGAGATTCCAGGTGAAAGCTTCTCAAGCATGCATGGAAGTGTGACTTGATGCGGCACATTGCAGAGAAGGTACATCCACAAATGTATGTCGATGCAAATATGAACAATATTTTTGCACTTAATAGTCATAAATTCTGGAATGGTTTGCTACAATTCTGAAATGGAAGACAAGAGTTGGGTGGCATAGGACTTCCCTCCAGCATGTGCATTAGTTTGTCCTCAAGTACGTGGTGGGGCAAATTGAAAGTTTCAGCCAATTCCTTCATTTTTTCCACAGGGAAAGTGAATGGTTCTCTGAAAAAATGTCCGGCAAATTTAACCTCCTCACATGTCGCATTCAACAGTGGTAAATGAGTTAAATCACACTCTTTCAATTGTGTAGCATGCAGTTCTAGCTTCATTTTGAAACTTTCAAAGCAGCACAACAAGTCATCGACATGTTTCCCTTCACCTTGCAATTGCAGGTTCAGCCTGTTCAGATGAGCCATGAGGTCAGTAAGAAATGCCAGATTAGTTTTCCATTGCTTGTCTTTCAACTCTGGAAATCTCTCTCCCTCGCCATTATCATTGAGAATGTGGTCAATCTTTAGAAGTGATGTGAGAAATCTGTTAAGGACCTTGCCCAGGCTTAGCCATCGGACTTCGCTGTGCAGAATGATGTCTCCATAGGCAGCATTCATTTCTTTCAGTAATGTCACAAAATGGTAGTGCATTAGTGGCCATGCTTGGATGAAGTGTCCATAACCCTTGTAAGGTATCCTTTGGGTTGCTGGTGCACAATGCAGTGAAAGGCTAACAAGTCAGAAGAGTCCTTTCTCATTTCAGCGACAAGTCCCTTGTGTTTACCAGCCATTGAAGGTGCACCATCAGTTGTGACGGAGACCACGGAGGATGACGGTATAGTCATGTCTTTGCAAGCTTCACTGATTGCTCTGTGAATGTCCTCACCCCTAGTTCGTTCACGGAGTGATTTCAATGACAGTAAATCTTCAGTAATTTAAAACGTTTCCGAATTCACACATCTGACCCAAATGCAAAGCTGAGCCACGTCCCTAATATCCATAGATTTGTCTGAAGCTACACTCAGAGCTGTGCTGTCAAGTTTTCAGACATTTCTGCAATTCGTCGCGTAGCTGTCATTGCTTAGCTGTAAACCTTTTATCCTGCAAATTATCTCGCTCTTGTTGCTCAAGTCCTCAAAGAGACATTGTGATTCAAGAAAACAGTTCTTTACTAGTTCACCATCACTGAATGGTTTACAATGTTTAGTGAGTAGCCATGAAATTGTGAACATGGCTAGCGTCACCGCCTGGGATGCTTTAAAAGTAGCTCGCATGATTTTCCGCTCGGCAATAGCAGATTAGTAATCTTGAGAGACCTGTCACTTGAATCAGATGGGTATTGCTTGTCAAAGTTCTTGTGAGTAGTATCAAAAGGTATTTTTACATGGTACATTTTGCAAGCGCCCAGTGTCCTGGCCAAATTTCCCATTGGCCCTTACCAATCATGGCCTCCTAATAATCCCCATCTATGAACTGGCTTCATTACTCTGCTCTCCTCCCCACTGATAGCTGATGTGTGGTGAGCATTCTGGCGCACTATGGCTGCCGTCGCATCATCCAGATGGATGCTGCAAATTGGTGTTGGTGGAGGGAAGTCCCCATTACCTGTAGAGCGCTTTGAGTGGAGTGTCCAGAAAAGCGCTATATAAGTGTAAGCTATTATTATTATTATTTGTTTGGTTGACATTTTCTTCCTCTGGCCCATGTCATTTTTCACCTCACCTCACAACAAACTTATCAATTTTTCTTTCCTTTTTTATACAAACTAGCAGGCTACTAGGCTAGGCAACCCTGCTGTGAGCGGGCTATTCTTTGCACTCAGACGTATGTCGGTGAAGGCAATATGAAAGTGTGTTCTAGTGACGTGCATTATAGCCTACGTGCAGCACTTTATTGAAATTAAAGATTAATGAAAATTAATCTGATCACCAGTGAATCTGTTCAGAAACGGTTTTACGTGACTAGAACACACTCTTAGTGGAGCTGTGATATCTACCTATTTTTTTATCGACTGCAAACAAATGTAATTTATTATAAAGGAGTCAGACGTTGCAGGCCACAGGTTGAGAACCAGCCTGAGCATTAATCTCTTATCTGTATTCCCTATTTTCAAACCACAAACAATTTTGCAGTCTGAGGAAATGCATTCAATTGCATACCACCTGTAATTAACCTGTAAATTAATATAGGCAATATGGGTACGAGTTACCTTGACTAAGATAGTTAAGGTTGTTGTCAGGAGAAAAGGGCTGTAGTTTTTACCTATAGAATGATCATTTCTTTTTTTCTAATCCTGAAACAAGATAAAGATAAATCTTTGTCAGGAGCTGGACAAGGAAACAAAGAGCAAAACCTGGTGGGATTGTGCTGCATCATCTATGCAATTACTTGCTGGCCTCTATTCCATGTTTATGTAAGATTTGATATTTCCATTGTTTTTACTGTTTGCATTTGTTACTGTAATCTATCCCTTTTAAATCTGTCTCTTAAACGTGCCTGTTTTCAATACTATTGATCATTTGCAAAATACAGCAATAATACTCGAGAGCACTGCCTTAATTTACAGTATGTTTTATATTGAGTCTTCAGCACGTTTTCTATAACATAATTTATTTAAAATTGTATTTTTTATTGTGATGTTACTTATTTTGTTGCCTAATTTATATTGTGGTTTCCACTTTAATTGCAGTCGAGCTCTTGAGGTATTTGGTTGAGCTATCTTATGTCCTATTTTGCCTTCAGATGGTGCTTTATTGTGGTGTAAAACCTTTTCCCCATACCGGACAGCTGTTTTTCTGTAGCACTTTTTTTTTTCAGAATTTTTAAGCAATTGAAAAAAGAATAATAATAGTTTTTAATCTTTCATTTCTGTTATGTCAGATTTTGCCAGTTATATACACAATTTATACTATGTTGTCTAAGATTGAATCATCTGAATGAGATTCTCCGACCTATTAGCCATCTCTTGTAATGTTTCATATGTTCTCATGTTCTAATTAGAATTCTGAATGTTTGGTGAAATTATCAGGGATTTTGGTATAGTTTGGTATGGTTACATACCAGTTCCATTAAACAATTAGGATGACAGTGCACCACTGTATTAATTTAACATGCTGTTTATTGATTTTTAAATGGTAATACCCTTTCACAGTTTTCAAATCACATTTACATGGCTGGTTGTGACCATCACTGCATAAATAAAAGTCAGATCTGTTTTCTTTGTTTTATATAAACTTCAGAAAAAAATTCTGTCTTTTTACAAACTCTTGTCTTAAAATAATATGCTACTGAGAGGAGATTGTTGGCTTTTTGCCTTTCTGCTGTGTTAATTATAATTCCACAAGCCATTACCACAAAGCAGTCTACAATCAGCTCCGTCATCAGGCTTGGAGACTTTTATATGCATACTAACCTTTATTGTCTACTTGCTAGTTAGGTTGTTTTTCCAACACTTTTAACTTACCAATATAACATGACTTTCATGTTATTTATCCTGACAATGGTTTAATGAATGGGGTAAAAAAAAGCTTTTGTTTTGATGGACATACTGTGTATTTTTATGTTTTTTAAATTTTTTGAATAACCCTGTATTTCCTTAAATGTGTGTCATGCTTAAGTTAAAGGAGTTGTAAAGGAAGCAGGTTAGTAAAACAAGCAAAGCTTAATTTTGTGTCCAACAGAATAAAATAGAAAAAAAACCTTTCAGTTGTGGATCCCTTTTCATGTGTGTTGGACAATTAAAGAGACAACAGGAAAATTAGGGTAACGAGAACAGAAAGATATTATGAGAATGTTTAGGGGCAAAAGGGAGTGGTTGGTTCTTCATTATGCAGGAATATTTTACAATTAATCAGTAGATGATGCGTTAATTACATAATCACGTTTTCAGTTCACAAATGAATTGGTAGATATTGTTGCTTTTAATGTGAAAACTGTATTATACAGATGATCAATATTTTTTTTTCCATAGCTTTAGCTTTATAACATTGCTGCCTTGCAGCACTATGGCATGGGTTCAATTCCTGGGTGCTATCTGCGTGGAGTTTGTATGTTCTCTCTGTGTTTGCATGGGCTCCTTCTGGGTGCTCCGGTTTCCTCCCACAGTCCAAAGACATGCTGGTAGGTGAATTGGCTTCTGTAAAAATTATCCTTAGTGTGAGTGTGTGCATGCCTGTGTCTGTCGATGGACTAGCATCCCCTCCGAGGCAGATCTGGCTTTATGCCTGTTGCTTGATAGGGATATGCTCCAGCTTCCCCCATGACCCTGTACTGGATTAGTGGATTAGAATATGGATGGATGGAAACAGGGTCTTTCACCTCTCCATAAACACAAAATTGTGTTACTATCTATGTGTAAATGTGGTTTTTAGCATTTGAGGCCAACAAATTTGAGTAGATTTAAGTACTTTAAATACACCTTTAGAGAAAATAATAATTCGGATTACCAACACAGATAGGGATTCAGTTTTTTAAAAAGTGTGCTGCATATTGCACATTTTTAAAGCCTGTTTTCCCCTGTTGAAACTTCCTGTTTAAAATTTAAAAAGCAACCAGAAAAATTGGAAGGCCCATTTTCAAGGTCCATATTGATTTGGATGATCAAGATCAAGTGAGCTTTTGTCCTGCTTGAAAAGTTTTTTTTTTGCCTGACAAGTAATTGTCACATTGATTTTAATGTTATATACAATATACAGAATTTGACAGTGAAGTAGGACACCAGAATTTAGTAGCTTGAAATGTTTCTCTTTGTTGTATTGAGTTAACAATGGATTTTAAATCATTGTTTGGAAGAACATTGCTTTCTTTAATTTATCATTTTATCAAATGAATTAACAATCAGTACAACTTGTAGCAATTAATACATCTGATGTAAATAAATTAGATGTTTAGTTTGAAAGGCTTTTTTTGTAGAAGCTACTGTACTACCCTGGCTTCTTTCAAGAAGTGACTGGATGAAATCCTTAGATCAACTACAGTAGCTACTAACTATAATAGGCTACCCGGACCAAATGGCCACCTCTCATTTTGTAACCTTTCTTATGCTTTTAAGTAACAGAAATATGCTACCTTAATATGGTCTCTTATTGATTCCTTTGACTATTTATAATTGGCCTATTTGTGTAGTAATTGTGATTGTATACATTGTATCACCCTGCAGTAGCATGCAGAGTGTATTTATGTCTTTATTTCCAAGTAGCGTAGCTGAGTCACCGCTATATTTAAAAAAAAAATCTGCTTTGCTATTTCAAATGCGTTTAATTACATGTGAACAGCTTAAAAGAAACCAGGAATGTCATCCAGGCCTATAAGTGCAGTTTTATTGTGCTGTATGTTGGCAGAATACCAGATTGTTCAGGTGCTAGAAGTTTGTTTTAGTTCAAGGACTTAATTGTGACTTAATTTTTTAGAGCGCCTTTGTAGGCCATGGCAAGAAATGAGCCTGAAATACGATAGGTCTTTAACAGAGTACCCTTTGTTGAAAAGCACAACACTTAAACAGAAGGGATTTTCTTAAGAATATAAATATGCTAGAGAGTTCTGGGGATCAAACAGGGTTTCACTCCTTATCTTGAAAATATGTGTCAATCAGAATAATCAGTGATAGAACATCTTTGAAGATGTGAGATATACCTAAAAGTGAATTGCAGTCATTCTATTGATGTGAAGAGGAATATAACAGATTGAAAATATTAACATACTGTATTTACTTTCACTTATGTGCACCACAAATATGTAATATCAATTAAATGTATGAAAGTTTGCACGCATAATGTTCTGCAAAAACTAATAATGTTTGAAATTATATGTCTGACTGAGGTCTTAGTTTTGTATTCATGTAGTACTGTATATTAGAATTCAAAGAGCTCATATCAGGATTAGTTTATAATACGGTAAATAAAAAATATACTGGGCAAAGCTTAGCTGTTACATGTAAAGCTAAGTTCTACAGCCAGCAGCAGTGATCACACCATTGGTGAGTCATGCTCTACACTTACTGTATTCTTTAATTAACAGAGATATTTAAAGCCTGTGTTTACAAGTTATTTGTGAATACTCCTAGTAATGGTGAGTGTGGCTTACCACAAACTAGAGATTGTAATTAAATGTGTTCCTAGATTTTTTTTGTTTCTAATTTACTGTATAAATGCACAGTATATATGTATGCACATATATATTAAGGACATTAAAAAGTTGTAAAAACAAGATACCACCTCAGGAGGATAAAAAGGCTAGTGTTAATAATTAACAGGGAGAGTGAAGTGGAGTTAAATTAGTCATAATAGAGCCCAGAGTGACTGCTAAAGTCACCGCTCATTATCAGAACAAACTCATTAGGAAATGAAAAGGTGAAAATCCCACAGGGAGTATCTCAACACTAATGTCTTCCAGCATATTTTCATTTGTCTTTCTCAATAAATCCACGGCAAAAAATCAGATCCTAAATTAACTTCACATTTTTACAAAATGAGCTGACAGGCAACAAAAGTGATGAAAATAAAAGAAAGGACAATATTCAGCTGTTGTAAAAACAATAACTTTGTGATTTGGAAATGGGTTTGAAATTCAAGCCTATCTTCTTAGTTTCATCTGTAACTTTACAACTTTATGAAGCAATAGACCTTGCTGCCTTAAATTTAGATGTTGTTTTCCAAACTTTAATTTATATTGTACATACTTTATCAACAGCTATTCGATTTATTTGAACATCCATATTTATATTATTTTGGTGATTTTGCATTGTGTAATTTTACACAATCATAGCTGCAATTGTGTGGAGTACTGGTTAGTTCTCTGGATTCTGGACTTGCATTGGATAACAGTGTCAGTGAAGTAAATTAACATTTAAGAAATGAAGTAGCCATAGATTCTTCTAAAGTCACTACATTTCTAATCAGGTGGGGCCATCCAAACTCAGCCACCAAGATCTACATAATTATTTAAACACCTGATTCTAATTATTCTCTTAACTGAGCTAATGAAACTACTGGTTTCTTACTTTTTCACATCCCATACACTGTACATTAATTATTCATTGTTTGTTTAATTCATATATCATTTTTTGGTTTTAGAGCTATGGAATTATTTACTATAAATGTCCTATTGGATCCTTACATAAAACTTTTTTTCATTAAAAGATGACTATCATAGCAAAACTATGACATTTCCATTTTTACCTTTGAAGTTCAATTTTATTCTAGGCACTGTAGATCTGTAGTCATGAATGTCTTCTGAGACTGGTGTCCCAGTTTCTCAATTTCTCTTTCACATCTGGTTTTATTTTTGCTGTTACATATGATTGTTGTGTACTCTTGATAATCCATTATGAGACACATCTCTTTTTTTAGGGTTTCTTGCCATAGGTGTGCTACATGCTTCATTTTTCTTCATTGCTCCTCTGATAATTAATTTCTGATTTATTAACTTCTCCAAAAGTTTACCATATCCAGTGTTTTTCTTTCTGTTGCTTATAATGGTGTCTTTTTCATTCATATCATTCTCCTTCTCCTTGACACCTGGAAGCTGCTATTTTAAACCTTTATTGTTTTTCACATCAAGTATCTTCTAATTATCATGAATTATCAGTTATACAGTCACTGAAAACTCACGTATTTGTACCTTTTATCTATTTGTAAAATTAAATCTTCTGCTAACAATTATTATGGTACCTCTACATTTATCAAGTAGGCATTTTAATTTTCACGCTGAGAGCATTGTTTTACTAAAATAATTGTCTCTTAACTTTGTAGATTTGATTCTAAAGGTTATTTGCTATTCTGTATTGGTTTTAAACTATTTTTTTAAAGTAACTCATTCCAGACTAGAAGTGCCATGATGTATGTCTACAAATCATGTGTAAATAATATTTTATGTGTTTTTTTTATGTGTTGATTATGAAATATTCAAAAAGTTCACAGTGCTCCATTATGGGAAAGATCCCAATTTTTGTCTTTTTTCCTTAAATTCTTGTTGTCATTTATATCAACAATTAAAGCTTTTAGGTGCACAGAGTTGATAAATGTGGTATTTTCAAACCATTAACATTGTTGTATTTTAGTTTTGGAGATAAAAAACATTCTGTTTTTAATTATGGCCCCATTGAGCTCATTTCAGGTGTATATTAAGGCTTTAAATATGAATTAATCGAATGAACTGCTGAATTTCAGGAACTTCTGAAATTTTACAGAATTGTTAAATGTATAATAAAGACTGCAAACAAAACAGACACCTGTTCATGAGATATAAACATGGAGTGATGCATTGCTCTTCTAGCTTTTTATAATCTTTTCAATATTTACATAAAATATTAGTTTTCAGAGTTACATAAAGGCAGGATTAGCATTTGTGGAGTGTCCTTCTGAATAAACATACTCTAATTCACTTCATTCTTGGCTTTGCATTGAATGTGAACTGCATGGACTCTTAGGAAATTACAAGGTCTGTCATCAAGAGTCCTCTTTATTTTGTCTTCCTCAAAGGCACATTGTCTACTGTTGTCAGTAGTTTATCATTTTAGATACCATTCTGTATATTATAGAAAACAAGTTAGTATCTTAATGATTACATACAGTAGGCATGTAAGGTTCTCTCCGTGTGTAATGCAGCTAGGTATTCTTTGACATAAGAAAGAAAAGCATAAATTACATTTTAAATTTTGGAATGCATTGTGATGAAACATGACACTTTAGAGAGTCCTGAGGCAATATTTAGGCAATTAAGGTTAGTTGTGCTCAAAATACCATGGTTAATCAGAGGGAAAGTAACAAAACCTTACACCAAAAAATCACTTAAAAACAAATGAATGGTGATGAAAGTCACACTCACAGCTCTCGTTCTCTAACAACAAGACTGTGAAGGGACAGCTCCTTATACGTGGTGGAAGGGGTGGTGGAAGTTGAGATGGGGGATGCCTTCTGATGAGAGCTGGATGCTATAGCTACCACCACCTGAGATCAAACCTTTATTTTCATAAGGAAGCACACATCACTACTCACAAAGCCCAACCAAACCCAGCAACTGTGTCCTAAAAGTCCTGGCATGTGACACAACTACTGCAATACTGTTTCATTTTTTTGAAGATTCCGTTTTATGCATTATATTGAATGTTAAATGAAGTTGAATGTATAATTTGTGCAGTCCCAAAGACAATTAATAACTCCAAAAAGTAATTGATGCTTTATTACTTTGACTCTTTAGAGCTGCCACTTTGGCATGATATGTAAAATAATGTCACACTCTGTAAGAAATTATATGATCTGCCTTGCTCAATGCATTCCATTTGTCAATTTAGTTAACATATGGTATAAAAACAAAGGGTGCTTGTGGGTTTAAAGAGGAACTGTAATGCTATTGTCATATCTTGGGGTTAGAAAGAATCAGTTTTGATGGGTGTATTTCAAACAACAATAAAAAGTAAAATGCACACAGTAACTTGTAAAACCTCCAATTTACACCACAAAATAGACCACATTTCCAGGTATGCGCACCGCCATGTTCTGCAATTCAGAATGAGGCAACAAAACGTCCGTGTGCAGCTCTGTGACATTGTAAAAAAGCAAGCTTGTGAATAGATCTCATTAAATCCAATAGAAATATTGTTTTTGATTTCAACACGGTTGTGCTGAAAAATACCACTTACTTATTAACTGCTTGCAGAACACTTAAGAACATTTCTGTGGTGAAATGTCCACTGAACAACTTGTACTTATTCGCTCATACATCAAATTACATTAGTTATTACAGAGACCAGTGACTAGAAGAACTAGTGGGCAAGAAGGGCTGAATCATGTCGCAAATCGTGGGAACTTGAATGCTTGGTGCATGATTTCGAAGTTTGCGACACCATGGCAACTTATAGTTCTTTCACAAAGTTAACGATTTTGTGCTTAATTTGAATTTTTTCTATTACATTATTTTGTTACCAAGATTTAATAACCGATCTCAGAAATTGGAACTGCAGTTCCTCTTTAAGTTCCAACTGTAGACACTGCTCTTATAGCTTTGAGAAAGGTTCTTTATACTTCTTACTATAGTCCCCCCAGTTGTATTAAAGGGTAACAGTATTGTTGGTGCTAAAATTAGATCTTGCTGTTACTCTTATTCTATTGCCGCATGTCTTAAGTGAATAGAATTAACCCCCATCCAGCTGCTATGCATTCCAATTGAGTTTAATCTTTTTATTCCTTTTTTTTCCTTTGGCAGCTTACCTGTGTAACGGAACATTTCATAAGCATTTGCAGGACATTTTCATTCCTCTGGTTATCCGCTACATTGATCTCATGGAGTCTTCTATCGCACAATCTATTCACAGAGGATTTGAACAGGAAACATGGCAGCCAGTCAAGTAAGCCATTTATAAACATTTAACTCTAAAATTGTATGCTTTGCAGTTCTCCTTAATTCTACCACAGTACTGTTCAACTGTTCTTTCCATATTCATTAGTGCCCATACCATTATTTAGGAAAGCAAGAACAATAATTTCCTAAAGAGGTGAAACAATTAATCATTTTTAACTTTTGTGTGTTGTTTTCTGTTAAACCTTTTGATGTGTTACACTGTAATGCCAATATTCACAGGAGATAATGCTCCTGTGCCATTTGGCAATGTTATGTTATTTTATTTTTCAGTCTTATAAAGGCATAAGGTGCTTCTATTGAAATGAGAAAAAATAGAATTTAAGAATTTAAAATCTCTCTATATCAGTTCTAAAAATGACAATATTCACAGATTTCTTTAATATTAAGTAAAAAAAAATGATTTTTGTTGTGCTTTTTTACAGTTGTACTTTAAGATTATGGGTAAAACTAACTGTTTTTGGACAATTCTACAGATTTATTATCTACATGTACATAAAATATATCTAAATAGTTTTCATATTTTCTTATTTCATTGCAACTTAAATTTAGATAAATACATTTGTATAGATTTTTAATTATTACACATGGTTCCTCATTCGGATTTATGTTGCTATGCTATTTATTTTTCTATGCAGGACAATTACCAACAATCTTCCAAATGTGCCTCTACCAAAAGTTCCAAGTCTGCCTCTTAATCTTCCTCAAATACCTAGCTTTTCTGCACCATCCTGGATGGCTCCTTTATATGACAACACGTGTGTATTATTCAGTGTCAAAAATGCAACCTTTATATGCATGCTATCAGTGCATGCCTTGTTTGTTGTCTCCGGTGGATTGGTGTTGTTCAGTGCTTTGTTAATTTTGATGAGTGGAGTTTTACTTTGTATTTTTTCCTCCTGATGCTATATATAGTATAAACATCTGAAATCTGCATACAATAGGAAGCACTATATGGCATTTCAAGATTTCAGTATCAACTAATCTACAGTACTTATTTGAACTGTAAGTCTAATGTTTTCAACAGAAAAATGAATTATTCAAAACAAAGAATAATTGTTTGTCTTGAAAAATGTGTGTATTCAGAAACTAGTAAAAACCATAGTGTGAAACTGGAGACCAAAAAATCTAAAACAGTTAGGATTTTAAGTGATATGATATCACTTGATATAGTTAAAGTGATATAGTTAAAACATGACTGAAAACCCCATCCTCAGTGAAAACAAAACTATTTTATGTAATTTTTGTCATTTTAATATTTTTGCCCTGTAGCTTAATGAAGTCCAAAATTTGAAAACAGTCAAAGACGTCCAAGGGTGATATAGGGTCTTAAATAAGTATTCTGATCCTACCTATGGTATCCCATTTTCTGAAATGACAAAATCACAGATACACATTTTTTAAAATGTGAATGGTCAAAGAATTAGAATTTTGAGAATAAAATAAATTACAGTACATACCAGCAGAAACTTAAGAGAAAACAAAATACAGTTGTTGAATATGTATTCAGGCATTTTGGTAGAAGCACTTCAGGCAGCAATTACAACTGCAAGTCTTTTTGGTTAAGTTTCCAATACTTTGCATACAGGTTAAGTGTAATGTTTTCCTTCTTGGCAGATTTGCTCAAGTTCCCTTAAAGTTGCTTAGAGATCACTTATGGACTTCAGTTTTCATGTCTATTCAGAGACTCACAATGGGATTCAAGTCAGGAGTTTGAGTGGATCAGCCAGGGCATTCACTTTCTTATTCTTAGGCCATTCTGGGTTGTTTTGGCCTGGTGTTTCAGATCATTGTCCTGTTGAAAACAAAATGTTTGTCAAAGTTTTGGTTCAAAAGTTGGTTGTCCTCTAAGATTGCCAGTCATTTGCTTTATGTATGTTCCCATCAGTCCTGACAAACTTTGCAGTTCTTGCTGATGAGGGATGATGCTAAGTGATGCACTATATTGGGTTTTCATCACATGTAAATACCTTGAGTTTAGAACACAATGTTCCACTTTTGTCCTGTCTGACCACAACACCCTTTGCTACATTTTGCAGGATCACTCATATGCTTTGTTTTAAACCCCACATGGGCTTTCAGAAGGCATATTTTTAGTCATGGCTTCCTTCTTTTAACCCTTTAAAGTTTTTCAGGTTCTCAGTTTTTTACCTACTCACAGAGTTTATACTGCCATCTGTGATGTTAAATAGCTTGTGCATATTTTAGGATTGGAAGGATATGTTTCAGACACTACTCATGCCTTTGCGCCTGTAAAGTTGCAATATACATGTACTGTATAATGTCTTTAATTTCCCTCACATTGGCAGACCTCTTTAGTTCATCAGTCACCACAAGAAGTCTTGTCTCTGCTCTATTTCACTATTTCATTTGTTTATAATTCGCTCCTTCTCAGTTACCTATATATGAAATAGAGAACTATCACACAGATAAACTGAATGGTAGTCCTGATTAAGAAGCAGAATAGGATATTAATCTAATCCATTTTAGCTTTTCATAGAATTTTCATAAAACCATACCAGCACCTCCAAAACGTCTGTCACAGAGATTAATCACCTGCCTAGTAATATTTCAGGAAAGAGCACTTATATATCAGTCATATATTTCCAAAAGTGCTCTGTGGTGTGACAGTGCTACTGATCCTCCAACTGTTCCTTTTTAATGACAGCTTCCTAATTACTATTGACTTTTCAGGCATGATAACTTTTATAGAGTTGAACTGTGGAGAAAAATCCATCTTACAAGGTTGGATGGAGACTGAGATATCCATAGATTGCACTTGGATATTATTCATTTGTAGATTTTGTTCTTATAGAACAAAACCTACAAAGTATACCTACAGTATGAAAGTACTATATACAGTACCTACAATATGTTACATTCCACTAGTGCAAAAACTGCGATATCATGCTCGGACGCTTTTATTAACAATCATTTTAATTAACCTCTTTTCCCCCTTTGAGTGATTGCACTGAAAAGTGATCTTCGACTTTTATTATGAGCTAATTTTACTGTATTTTAAAAATAAAAAGCTTTGTTAAAAAATAAGCACATGTTTTCATAGGCCACCATTCACAAGTGTAGGTTTGAGCAGTTGAATCATCCACTCCAAAGCCTGGATTTTGCCCCGAGTGAATATTATTTGTTCCAGCATATGAAATATGTGCTGCGTGGTACTTGATTTTAAGATACTGACTCATTAAAGGTCACCAATGATTTTTTGAAGGAGTAATCTTAAGATTTCTATTATCAGGAATTTGTTGTCAGAATTGACAAGACAGGACAGATGTGCTATGTGCATTTAGATGAAGGGTGATTGCACTGAGAAATTAAAGAAAAAGATTGCTCTTGTGCTCATGAGTTGCATTTTTAATGAGACTAATAAATGGGAATTTATTATCTTAAACCCTACACAAAATAATTAAAGGAGAAAACTTCAGTTTAGGAATATTTCGATATGGAATAATTAAAAAATTAATAACAATATTGTACAAAAAATCAATTTTGAAGAATGTCATTTAACTACCATTAATATAATGTACTGTATAGCCTCTTCTGGTACTGCAGACTCTTGGTACTACTGTATATACTCTTGATCTGTCTAGACCTGCTTCTTGAGGAATGGTCTACTACTTCTCTATCAAAGCCTGCGTTCAGCCACCTTCATTTTAGCAACTAAATAACAGCAATCTTGCATGACAAACCATAATTCCGATGCCTTCCTCTCACAGAAACGATATGGACAACTGAACACTATAAAGATAGTTATGATTTGTATGGCCCTCTTGAAGTACTTTTTAAGTATATTATTTAAGAAGTTTTGAAATTTTTAACAAGACAGATAAAAACTAAAAAACATACAAACATTAAAGCAAACAGTCAGACATGAACAAATAGCATAGCCTTATGGCTTTTTAGAATTTTCTTGTTGAGATAAGAACATTCTTCCCAAACACTTTTGTGTACCACTGGAATATTTCTACCAATAATTTATGTAACTTGGGACACAGACTGAAGAAGTGTGTGAGTATGCTTGTTACATAATGGGGAAAGTGAAGGATATCTTGTTCAGCTTGGCTTTGGACTAAATGAGATGAAATAAGACCATGTACTGTATTGTGTGATGTGGTGCTGGCAGGTTGTTGTTCAAGATCGTAGAACAGATCAACTCTGATGAGATTTTCATATGGGGGCACATTTTGATCAACAAAGTGTCTGACCTGTAAATAATAAAAAGTGCTTTGTGCAAGGCCAAATTTCTCTTTTAACTGACTAAACTGGAGTCCTTGCACTGGCTTCCTGTAAAATTCCATGTTGACTTTAAAATCCTCATGCTCACCTATAAGGCTCTGCATGGCTTGGCACCTCAACACCTGTCTGAACTATTATTGCCCTACTCCCCACCTCGCAACCTTCGCTCTTCAAATTCTGGTCTCCTTACTGTCCCCCCAGCCCGTCTACATTGTATGGGCCTTCTCCTGTTATGCCCTCAAGCTCTGGAACTCTCTGCCCAAGGATATCAGAGAGTCACCTTCTCTAAACTCATTAAAATCCAGACTCAAAACCTTCTTCTTTAGAAAAGCCTTTACTTAACTGTTCCATTCTTCACCCCTCTGCTTTTTGTAGTACCACCATCCTCAGTCTCCTCTGTATATTGTAATTGTTTTATCTTATGTATTCTTTTTATCTATTGTTGTTGAAATTCTGTAAAGCGCTTTGAGAAGCCACCTTTAAAGGGGCTATATAAAATAAAGTTTATTATTTATTATAAATAATGCTAATTGTTGACTTATATTGTATACAAAACTTTAATCGTAATCAGTTCTTTATCCTTCAATTCTATAAATGTTGTTGAGTAAAGGCATGATTGGCACAAACTGGAGCAGAACCTGACCTTTAGGGTAATTTGTACACTTATTTAACCTGATTTAGCGTTCTCAGAGTGTTCCTTAGAGTAATACTTTTGTTTGCCATCTTATGCAGAGATACAATTTTACAAAAAAAGAAGAGCAGTGAGAGAGGTTTTAGTAGTGATTTGAGCTTCCATGCCTAACCATACAGGCATACTTCTATTCATAATAAAATTTGCATTTGCAGCCCAATAATAGCGACAAAAGATAGAACGATCTAGCCCTTTGGCATTCTTTGGGTTTTGCAAATGAGCTTTAGAAGTATGAGGCATCTTATAGTTTCAGGTGAATATCATAACTTAAACTTGAACTTGAACTTTATTGCCATATGTAACCGGTACTGGTACAAATAATTTTATAAATAATAATTATTGGTACAATAATTTCATCTTAGTTCTTAACAAATGAAGATGTAAAACATGCAGGAAAATTCTGAAATTAATAGAAGAATCTAGGAACGGAAACCATCTTTCACAATTATTAGTGTACCCTGATAACATACCAAATAAATAAAGTTCAACAGATGGGAAGATACAAAATCAGAAAGACAGAGGAGCACATTGCCACCATAGTGGTCTGTGTTAGAAACTTTAATACCTTTAATACTGCTCTCTTATACTGATTGCCAGAGGCTCTAGGGAAATGTCAAACAGGGTGATAAAGGAGAAACTTGACTTGATCGACATCTTTTATAGTATCTTATGATATGACAGCAGCCCTGGAGTTTTTATCATGATCAGCATTTATAATATGTGTGGAGCAGCTGTCACACATTAAAGAACAAAAACTCATCAGGGACAAATCCTGTCTAATCAGGGTTGATAAGGGATAATACTGTGTTTACCTAATGTAGCAGGCTATAGTTTTGGTTCTGTTTTCAAATCAAAGTTCAACAAACTTCACAGACAAATTAAGTGTTGACTGCCTCCTCCATACCATTTTGAGTAGGAAATAGATATTTGTTTTTTCACTTTGTACAGTGATTTTGGGAGTATGCTGTTCTTTGTTGATTTCTCTAATAAACATAGTAACAAAGGAGCTATGGATTTACAATGGAATTTATAAACTTCAATCCTGAATCCATCCAGGCTGGAGGCTTTGCAATTGGGGAATGTTTTTATTGCTTCAGGTACTTATTTATTTCACTGTAGAATTAGAATTTAGAATTGTCTGCACACGTTCAAACCACCTTTTTTTTAACCTGAAACCAACAGAAATTCCAGAGATTGCTACTCTCTCAAACATCACAGTCTCTTCTTCAGTCATATACTGTAGATCATTCCACAGCCACATGGATTTCCCAATCACATAGCCCAGTTCTCCCGCACACAATCATGAGCTGCTGACACCCTTTGGTGCTGACACCCTTTGATCTTTCACTGGCTCGCTAGGGTCAGACTCCTCTGAGTCGATCAGGACTGATCACTCTCCACACGTAGCATAGGGAAGCCAGCTGCACTCTACTGACATCACCCCCCTTATATCCACATGCATGTTCAGGCAGTATACGCTCTCCCAGTGCCCTGTCACAGTCATGAAACGTCCCCATTCGAAGTGTTTTCGTTTCAACTTCAACAGAAGGTTTCTAATTTGTTCTCAAAAATGATATTCTATTCACATTTTAATTTTAGGATATTATTAAGGTTTTATATGCTTTCTATAGGCTGGAAGTTGTTTTTCAGAGGCAGATAACTATTAACATCATTCCTTTTTCATGGAGGGATTGTATGAAATAATGTTCTCTCATGACAACCTTAAAGGTTTCCCATTACGTGGAACCTGATACAGTATATCTGCCATGTCATATGTCTCTAGAAATTCATTTTTATCGCTTTATGGTTGCCTTTAAGTGTGGAAACATTTGGACATCAACAACAAAACTAAACAAACCCTCAAACCCTCACCTATGCAATTTGCCCAAACAGAACTGCAAAAACTAAAAAACCTCACGATATCAAGGAGACAGCTGAGCATGTGCAGAGCTCGACTGACTAGCTAAAACACTATGTAATCCTTAAACAGCTGTCTGCCATGATTCTGCTAAAATAAGAAAAAAGGTTATTTATTTTTTACCAATTATTTTGTAACAAAAGGCTCTGACCATAGGTTATAGTAGCTGAAAAATGACAATTGTAATTTGTGCTGCTTAGATATTTTGAGCAGTTTTTGGCCTCAAAGGTAGCACCAGGTGGTTGCACATTTCAGTGGTGGATAAAGCATGTCCCCTCCTACATGTTTAGTGCTTGGGGATGAAAAATGCTCTACAATGGCAATTAATTCATTTTACTGTCTTCCCTTGAGCTGTATTTTAAGATTTTTAGTAGTAATAATTCACCCTTTTGGTAGACTTTCATGTGTTTGAAAAATATAGTCTACACAACACCTTTTTTAGTGGTGCTACTTGCTGTTGGTGGTACTACAGTATCTTGATGTTATATGTTTCACTTCAATGTGGTATTTTAATGTGCACTCCTATTTTTCATTGTATTTTTCACCATATGTAATGTATTACATTATGAAAACATTATTCAGTAAAATAAGTTTTCAACCTTCATAGTACTGCATATTCCTCCTTTTGCCTAGTTTATGCAGAAGGACATAAAGCACATATATGTGAAAGTATAATTTTTAAAAGTCATCCTACAGAAGTGGCAGGAAGTTTCTTTGTGTATATATATTCTAATTGTGAGGTTTTATAATCCTTTTTAAATACTGTATGTATGATGCTGTAAGGTTTATCATACTGTACATTTTTAATATGTAATGAGATTTGTACATTTGTTCCAAGTTAAATAGCTCCAAAATATTTACATACTTAGAATTAAAGTTTCCGCACAGGAAGTCTGCAGAACGATGTCCATTTACTGTATAATTATGAGGAAATAAACAGTTTGGAGACTATTTATTAGTCTTTTAGGGTAAGGGCCCATGAGATTTCAGAGAAGTGTTATGTGATGTATCAAAGTGTTTGGAGGCTCCCTACCCCACTGGGATCACTGCTCTGAGAATACCAAGTGAAGACAAGGAAGAGACAGTGTTAGCCAAGTTACTTGAAAGGAAAGCACAGGAGGGACCACAGAGCTGGGAAGGCTGAGTGAAGAACCTTCTTTTAATTAGCCGGAATGGGAGTTATTGTCACACTGACTTAATTGCATTGTAAATTGCCAAACTATTTATATGGTATACCATTTGTGAAGGGAACAGTCTTTTAAAGGCAAAAGGTGCGCCTTTTCCCCTTTAGCTTTTTGTTGTACACTTTGTTGCTTGTGCATCTTTTTCTAACCTTTACAATTTCACCAAAACTAAGTGACCACTGTCTTGTGTGTATTTTTTTTCTAAAATGTGTTTGTAATCAGGACTTTTCATTTTTTTCCTAGAAACCATGTATGGAATATTTATGAGAAATGTATAACCTAAATAAAAAGGATTTAGAAAATGTGGACACTGATTAAGAGCCACAAATTAAACATATGCTAACCACTATAATTTCATATGTAACATTAAAAAGCTGAAATCTTTAAATACAAGAATATATTTTTTCCTGATTTCACTTGTCGACTTATTTATATTGTGCAAGATTCAAATAATCTCAGGTAATCTCACAATACTTTTACAACAACAGTTTCAAAGTTGTCAAAAGTGTAAGTACTGTATACATCTGAATAAAAGTATTAGGACAGCATGCTCTTGGAGGAATTCTCCGTCATATGTAATGCGGAACAGACCTGCCATCTGCTTTTCGATTATAGATATAATGTATGGCATGTGTTGAAGAGGAGTAGGGACACAGTCACCTCTTAAACTCTGCACAGTTTGACGGTATTTTCACAAATGCAAAGGCATATGTTTTACATTATTAGAATGATTTTAAGTTAAAAACTACAATGTTGTTTTGAATGTATTTTTAACACTGTTGAAAATTAAGATGTATATGTCTCATTAAGATCTTAAAAAAAATTTTAATGTTATGTTTTATGTACTGTGATCCTCCAAATTATGGTTCTTTTCACAACTTCACAGCTGCACTCAGTAATGTCCTGTAAATATTGGTTTACAGGATATAAGTACAAATAGAGTCTCCAGTTAATCAAAACTATCATATTATGATTTTATATCACAGTGTGTATATATATATACACTGTATAAACAATGGTGATTGAAAAATATCAGCCTAACATAGAAGAAATAGAAACAAATCTATGTCTTTATCTTAGATTTGTCATTTCAATACTGATATTAATTTGTCATCTATTTATAGTAATGGATCAGCAACATCAGAAGATTTATTTTGGAAACTGGATGCATTGCAAATGTTTGTCTTTGACCTCCATTGGCCAGAACCTGAGTTTGCCCAGCACTTGGAACAGCGACTCAAACTGATGGCCAGTGATATGGTCGAAGCCTGTGTTAAAAGGTCAGAAATTCTGTAAATAACGTTGTTACTTTGTAAATAATTAATAGCTTTTAATCAAATACTGTAATGTCTGCTGTTTCCTGGAAATTGTATTTTGATGTCATCTCCTGATGTCATTTCCTGATGCGCTGGTTCTCTCTCACCTACCACAAAAAAAAAAACATGCTGTCTAGTTTAATTGGTGTCACTGATTTGTACATGTAGGTGTCACAAGACTTGCTAGGTTGTGACAACAAAGGTTTTCTGATAACTGATGGATATTCAGTTTTCATTAACAATATATTCAAAACAAAAATGTAGCTATTTGCTTTAGAAATAGTTTATAGCCAAGACATAAGTAAACTATTAGATAAGATATTTTCTTATTGATCAGTTTGCAGCAATTCCATACCCCAGTTTAGCTCAAGTATATGACACATGATAGCACATCTAAACAAATATATTTTTAAAGTGTCAATCAATTTTTTAAATATTTTAAGATAACATTTTAATTTATTGTGCTGTTGTTCACACATTTTTACAACATAAAGATGGTGCATTGATTTTTCCATTTTGTACATACTATACAGCAGTGGTTCTCAAACTATGGTATGCGTACCACGAGCCGCCAGGTGGTACCCAATATGACCCTGGAACTTTGTCGTGTGCAATGAAAAATCGGGACGGGTTTTCATATTTTCTATTTTAATACGTGACGAATACGCAGCCTACGTACTACGATACAGCGAGCGCTTATACTTAAGAGGACACAAGAGCTACAATGTAATTCTACACCATTCTATAGGAATGTGTGCTACAAACGTAAGTGACCAATTGTTTTTAAAAAAAGGTATCTCCAGCAAATAGGGAGGTAGGAGAATGTGCGTGATTTTGGAACACCGCCAATCTTGTAAGCACAGGAAAGCACAGAAATGCGTGCTACGAACGAAAGTGACTAATTGTATTTAAAAAAAGTTGTCTCCAGCATATAGGGAGGTAGGAGAATGTGCATGATTTTAGAACAGTGCCAATGTTGTAAGCACAGGAGAACATATAAATATGTGCTACGAATGCTGGCAATCTTGTGAGCACAGGAAAGCGTGATAGATAACAGAAAAATATTTAAGAACTGTTCTAGGTTAATTTGAGAAAAATACACGAGCGTCTCTGTGTTTCACTCTCATGCGCATTAAATAAAAACTTCTTTTAACTTCTGAGATGGACTCTTGAAACAGAAATGGGGAAAAATGCAAACTTGTGGATTGCTAAAGCAGGTAAGCCCCAAGCTATTTTTAAAGAACCTTATTTAACGTTGGCAAAAGAGCTGACACGTATTATGTGTGGAGAAAAAGCTGCTAAACAGCTCGACCTGCTGCCCCCTCTGAAAGACACAGTCACTCAGAGAATTATTAATATGGTGGATGATATTGTAACGCAATAGAGTTCAGGTGGGCGCACTTGCCGCATCAAGTCAGCCCCCCACCGTCGGGGGCTCGAACTCAGGACTCCCGTGTCACTCAACAGGGACCCTGCCTGGTGAGCTAAAGAGAGATCTCTTCCCAGCCTAGTGGCTGTGGTCCTGCTATAATAGGGAAGGG
This sequence comes from Lepisosteus oculatus, assembly GCF_040954835.1. Taxonomy (NCBI): domain Eukaryota; kingdom Metazoa; phylum Chordata; class Actinopteri; order Semionotiformes; family Lepisosteidae; genus Lepisosteus; species Lepisosteus oculatus. The sequence continues at coordinate 38,094,591 of NC_090702.1, read as the reverse complement.
CGGTGACGTCACCGCTCTGGTAAGCCGGCTCTTACACAGTGCCTGTCGGCCATTGCGTTACATTGGTGTTAGAAGCAGGGTGGGATAGCTCTTCGCCGAGGATGGCGAGTTAAGCAGGGGAGAGTGTAACGCATACGGCCGACAGGCACTGTGTAAGAGCCGGCTTGATGCAGCAAGGGCACCCGCCTGAACCCCGTTGCGTTACAATATCAAAAGTACGCTGATAGAGCGCGTTAAGATGAGCAGTTGCTTTTCACTGCAATTATATGAGTCTGTAAATGTCGGCGATTTGGCCAATTTGCTCGTTTACGTTTGATACGAGTTTGAGGGTACATCCCATGAGGACTTTCTGTTCTGTAAGCCGCTACCAACAGGAACTACAGGAGAGCACATATTTCAGCTTCTGAATGAATTTATCTGAGAGAATGGCATCGACTGGATAAAATGCGTCAGAGTTTGTACAGATGGTGCTAGAGCAATGACAAGCCGACACAGTGGTGTAGTTGCACAAATTAGAGAGGTTGCTCCAGAAATTAATGGACGCATTGCAACATCCACTGCAAGACCTTTGCCGTCAAGAAAATGCCTGATGATTTAAAATCTGTTAGACTCTGTTGTGAATTGTATCAGGGCTCGAAAAATGAATTCACATCTGCTTTGCTCAACTAAACAGGCTCACCCCCCTTGCTGAAATGGTGCTTTTTTATTGTTAATTTGTAATTGTTGTTGTTCCTGTTTTTTTTTTCTGTAAAGCGCTTTGAGAAGCCACTTTTGAAGGCACTATATCAATAAAGTTTTTTATTATAATATTTATTATATGTGTATGTGAGTGTGTGCACGCACGCGCGCTCATGTTAGTCATTGAGAATTTCTGGGGTTCCTATGAGAACATGACTTGTAGGTGGTACTTGGATGCTTTGGTTTGATCAGGGGTGGTACTTGGTCTAAAAAGTTTGAGAACCACTGCTATACAGTATAGAAGGCCCATGTTTTGGGGGGTCTGACTGTTGTGTCATTCATGCTGTATGCATTATTGCAACCAATCCAGAGTCAATCTCTATTATTGAAAGCATGATAATGTGAGATTGCTGGATCTTGTTAATAGAATTTACAAAAGAAATTACATCTTTATTGAAACTTTTGAAACCATCATCCATAAGCATCTTAATATATGTAAAGCTTCTGCCTGATTGGCTCCCTGAAAGATCAGCTTACAACATCTGTACCAGAGGGTAGAATCCATTAAAGAGGTGCAGCAGCTCTTCAGCCATGATCCAGCTAATTTTGTACCTTGTCTGACAACAGTTTACTACTGCTTCCCTGAGACTAATGCAGAATTTCTACTCCCAAAATTCATACTCCTCAAATGGCTAGATTATGTCCTTTATCTTTTGGAATTTGAAAAAAACAATGCTCATTGACTAAAAGCAGCATAAAATTGCAATCACTGGTCAACATTACAATTTGATGGACTGGTTGAGTGAAAATATCCATGAAACATGACAGGGGGATATTTACATAATTATGGTTTTGTAATGAAGCATAACAATTCACCAGTGCAAAAGACCAGGGTGGCATGGGCCATCATTTACCAGTGATGGTCTGAGCATTTGAATCATCCACCCTACAGTTCAGACTCACTTTTATGTGATTCAACATCTTACGTTCGTGTGATGTGGAACCTAATATAAGGATAATTCATTGAATTCCGTCATTGGCAAGTGCTTAAACAGTCAGCAAATTACTCCTATGAGGGAATCACTAGTTTGGGACAAATGTCTTAATGCATTGAGATGAATGGTACTGTAGTTCCACTGAGAAATTAAGTCAAGAAAATTTATCTTTGTACATGTATTATATATATACATTTTGTTAGATTTTATTATGACACATTAATTGGCATTAATTGGCATATTTCACAAATAGCAGAAGTGCTATTTTGTTCGTTTAAAACTATTTTGTTAAATACCATAGCAAATTTGTTTTCAATTTTAATAGTTTTATTATTCTCATCAGGTCTATAAAACATTTTATATGGCCTCTCTAACCAGGAATAAAGTTTAAAAAAATCGTTATTGCTTTACAAACACTCACTGTTTCTTTTGGTTTCATCTCAGTTTGCTTTTGCTTTTCTGTTATTGCCATTTTTTAAGTTGCACTCGAGAGAATGGTAGAGATCTTTTTAATTAGTCCCAAAAGAAGATCCATTTAAAATGGCCTTTTTATTTTCTTCAGAACAAAAGCTGCTTTTGATGCCAGGATGCAGAAGGCCAGCAAATCAACTGATTACAGAGTGTCTCCTTCTGTTTGCACCATGTTTAATGTGCTAATGGATGCCAAGAAGCAGTGTTCCAAGCTCTGTGTACTAGATGCAGGGCAAGAGGTATGCATGTTGCTTTTTGTATGCTAAAATGTTGATATTTTAGTGAAACAACACACAGAAATCAAAAACAGTAATGTTTTGTTAGATTCAGGTGCACACATATTTATACATACACATCAATTTCCCTTCGGGATCAATTAAGTCTTATCTATCTATACTGTACATTATACCTGTACATAGAGTGCCTTGCGAAAGTATTCGGCCCCCTTGAACTTTTCAACCTTTTGCCACATTTCAGGCTTCAAACATAAAGATATAAATTTTTTATTTTATGTGAAGAATCACCAACAAGTGGGACACAATTGTGAAGTGGAACGAAATCTATTGGATTTTTGAAACTTTTTTAACTAATAAAAAAATGAAAAGTGGGGCGTGCAAAATTATTCGGCCCCCTTGCGTTAATACTTTGTAGAGCCACCTTTTGCTGCGATTACAGCTGCAAGTCGCTTGGGGTATGTCTCTATCAGTTTTGCACATCGAGAGACTGAAATTCTTGCCCATTCTTCCTTGCAAAACAGCTCGAGCTCAGTGAGGTTGGATGGAGAGCATTTGTGAACAGCAGTTTTCAGCTCTTTCCACAGATTCTCGATTGGATTCAGGTCTGAACTTTGACTTGGCCATTCAAACACCTGGATACGTTTATTTGTGAACCATTCCTTTGTAGATTTTGCTGTATGTTTGGGATCATTGTCTTGTTGGAAGATAAATCTCCGTCCCAGTTTCAGGTCTTTTGCAGACTCCAACAGGTTTTCATCCAGAATGGTCCTGTATTTGGCTGCATCCATCTTCCCCTCAATTTTAACCATCTTCCCTGTCCCTGCTGAAGAAAAGCAGGCCCAAACCATGATGCTGCCACCACCATGTTTGACAGTGGGGATGGTGTGTTGAGGGTGATGAGCTGTGTTGCTTTTACGCCAAACATATCGTTTTGCATTGTGGCCAAAAAGTTCGATTTTGGTTTCATCTGACCAGAGCACCTTCTTCCACATGTTTGGGGTGTCTCCCAGGTGGCTTGTGGCAAACTTTAGACGAGACTTTTTATGGATATCTTTGAGAAATGGCTTTCTTCTTGCCACTCTTCCATAAAGGCCAGATTTGTGCAGTGTAAGACTGATTGTAGTCCTATAGACAGACTCTCCCACCTCAGCTGTAGTTCTCTGCAGTTCATCCAGAGTGATCATGGGCCTCTTGGCTGCATCTCTGATCAGTCTTCTCCTTGTCTGAGCTGAAAGTTTAGAGGGACGGCCAGGTCTTGGTAGATTTGCAGTGGTCTGATACTCCTTCCATTTCAAGATGATCGCTTGCACAGTGCTCCTTGGGATGTTTGAAGCTTGGGAAATCTTTTTGTATCCAAATCCGGCTTTAAACTTCTCCACAACAGTATTACGGACCTGCCTGGTGTGTTCCTTGGTCTTCATGATGCTCTCTGCGCTTTCAACAGAACCTTGAGACTATCACAGAGCAGGTGCATTTATACAGAGACTTGATTACACACAGGTGGATTCTATTTATCACCATGAGTCATTTAGGACAACATTGGATCATTCAGAGATCCTCGCTGAACTTCTGGAGTGAGTTTGCTGCACTGAAAGTAAAGGGGCCGAATAATTTTGCACGCCCCACTTTTCATTTTTTTATTAGTTAAAAAAGTTTCAAAAATCCAATAGATTTCGTTCCACTTCACAATTGTGTCCCACTTGTTGGTGATTCTTCACATAAAATAAAAAATTTATATCTTTATGTTTGAAGCCTGAAATGTGGCAAAAGGTTGAAAAGTTCAAGGGGGCCGAATACTTTCGCAAGGCACTGTACATTCCTTAAATGTAAAATCTTAATAATACTAGAAGAGAAAATGCATACACATGCAGCTGCACTTGTGTTATCTTAAATGTGTGCATTATTTTCTGTACGTTTTGTTGAAAAGGGAAATCAGCTGTCCTTCACAGTCTTATTTATCCATTTATGTTTATAGGAATGGTGTTTTAATTGTTGTTTTTGACTTTTGTGTCAATCATCAAATAATGTTTGAGTTACATGGGGTGTTGTAATCACTTACCTCTGGTTTGGGCATTTTTATAAGTTGTTTTGAGTTCAGCTTTTTTATCATACAGTATCACGCTTATTTTATTTATTAGAGAATCATTGTGATTTTGTTCTCATTTCTGCTTTTTCTTCTGTCTTGTATTCTTATTTTCTTAACTCCTGTACATCATACTTTGAATCCAGATTGTTAAGCAATGGGTAAGTTTCATATGTTTGGTGTGTCTTGTGTCTTCCAATACACTTGAACAATATAAAAGTTAAATTTGCATGATAGCTTCAACTGAGTAATTCATGAAGAGAACAGATATTTATACACCCAGCCCTTGCTCCATTGCCCCACATTCTACTGTGGAATTAGGTACCTCATATACTGTACGTGCAGCTGGCTCCCCCTGTCCTTTAGTCTTACTAACCATACCTAGAAGGTGAACAAGTAAAACCTTGTTGCTGAGGATGCGCACTATAAACTACCACATACTGTATATTCTTTACATATGTTTTTGAATATATATTTGCTCTCAATATTATACACCTGGCCAGTGTTGAACCCTCCTGCCCATGATAGGTTAATGGGGTGGTTATAACACTCTATGTTTATTAGTGTCGTTTGTTTTAGGGAGGGCATCACTACATAATTCAAGTCATTTGATAAACAGCATATTACTAGCAAACAACAACAAAGCAACTGTGTATACTTCAAGGCCTCTTTTTTAATACGTGGCTTTATTGAAAGTATTTTTGAAATTTTCCAAATGCATTAGGTTTTTGGATCATCTGGAAAAGTAATTTCAAATAATTACATATTCATTGATAATAAAATTTGTTTTTTATTTGTATTAGAAAGTTGGAGGCAAATTTCCTTTAGCCATAGAATATATTGTCATATTTCATTTAATACAATTTGTGGTGTTTTCAATTACTATATGAGGGGGCTGAATAGCTTTTCAGCAAATGTTCTTCGCCTCATCTTTTCAAGAGCTAAAAGGCTAAGAAGCAAATTTACAAATAACAGGATTAAATTCCCTAAGCTTATTTAGATAATGCTAATTTCTTACTGTGTGTTAAAGGTTCAATTGCTGAATTATAAAACTACAACAGAGATAGCCTTTATGTTTTAATTATAGAACAAATTTCTTAAAAGAAAGGATTATATCACAAACAAAATACTCCACAAAACAGAGATGTCTGCATTTATTTGTATGTTCTCCTTGAAGTGCGTGAAATATATATATATATAAAATAACAATTGTTTTAATAGGCCATAGGCTTTTTGTTTTATATTCAATGTGTGATGTGGCCTCGAACTATGAATTCCAGGTTAGGCTTTTGAAAACGAAATTATCTAAAAGAGTCTATTGCTAGCTTGCTACCAGATGAACAGTGTGATAGAAAGAATTGTTCTTTTTTGTTTTCACATTTTCAGTATGGATTGTAAATTCTACTCTTCCTAGTAATACGTTAAAAGCAAACATTATAGTGTTAATTGAATTATAGAAAAAAAGTCCTTAAGCTTTATTTTGAATGTCATTTATTAAAAAACAGCCATTTCTTGAGGTTAAATAAAAGGGTGAAGCGAATAAGGGGCTACTAGAGTGACCTCTAAGCACCTCTAATTTGTTACCAAGCATCTGTCTTTGTTGGTTGAAAATTTTAATTTAGATGTTCTTTAGAGATATTGTGAAGGGAAATCATCAAATTTTATGAACTTCTGCCTGCATTGCTATTAGTAAAGGCCTTCTTTCACACAAATAAATAAAAGCACTTTTTTTCTCTTCAGCACAATTTAAATAACTTGTGAATAAGAGTTATCAGACATGAAATGCTGCATTAATTGAATCTTGAGCAAGTCTTTCGTCCTCCCAGCTGGACCTGTCCTTTAGAAAAACACAAGGCTGTCCTAATTGTAGGGAATACAAAAAATATCCTTCAAATTCCTTTGCCTAAATGAGAGTGGGAACTCAATTCACTCTTATAATAGACCTATTAGCTGCTTAACTCAACTGTGTACATGGGAAGATTTGCAGTGCTGAATGTAAAAAAAAAACGCTTGGGGTGGGTAGATTGTGTTCAAGGTTTTAGGTCTGTGGTGTTCATAACGAGTCAGTAGTGTTTGATAGAAAGAGGAGATTTTGAAGCTTTTGCCAGTCTGTTCTCTATTACAAACATCTAAAATGTCACCCATCTTGTGCCTTTTATTTTTGTTAGCAGCAGTACCATTCCAAAATAGATGACCTGATTGAAGAGGCTTTCAAGGAAATGATTTCCTTGTTGGTTTCTAAGGTACGAGCAAGTGAATTTCCAATATTAATGTGTTAAATGGTTAAAATAAGAAATGTTAATTCCTGGTCTTATTTATTTCAAGCCTAATTTATTTTTGTTTCGACATGTTTTAATGTTAATGTGCTGAACCAAGTGCCACAGACGTTTTCCTATCAGACATCCCAGCTCAGCCTCTCTCTAATGAGCCCAGGACTCAGCAGGGGGGATTTCAGATCTATGAAAAGATAAATGATTTCATCACCAGTGTAAATCACACTTTACTATAACATTTATTGCAGGTCAGGTTATTTAATAGAGCTGTAACTAAGATATGTGAAACCAGAGCCCATAGCTGTACCTGTGGATAGCCAACATCAGCGTGAGAGAAAATTGCACTCAATGACAAGATTCAGATATTAGGATATTTTCTCAAAATAAAACAACTCTACATTTTTATTGCTATATTCTCTTTAAAATAAGTAATATATTTTTCAACAACTCTTTGGTAGTATTTAGAAACTACCAACCAAATCATGCACAATACCAATTTAATGCAGTGTTTCCCTCGTTCTGTCAAACAAAACTGAATCAAAATTATTTTCCTTTGTAGTTTGCTGCTGTTTTAGATGGCGTACTATCCAAACTCTCAAGATACGATGAAGGAACACTGTTTTCCTCATTTCTGTCTTTTACAGTAAGTACCAAAGTATCGGACTTAAAATGATTATCTTAAATATATTTAATTTCCTTTTCAATTTGTGATAATTATGTAGTAAAAAATGTCAGCATTTATCTATCTTTTTGTTTTTAAGGTAAAGGCAGCTGCAAAATATGTTGATGTTCCTGTAAGTATGGACTTTTTTAAATTAAAAACCAAAACACTTTTTGTTTTTGTAATGACAAATTTCTCATAAAAAATACAGAACCTCTACTCCCCACCACCCCCCACCTTCCTGGAACTAGTGAAATTGTTTTGTTTTTCCATAATATGTTTTATTTAAACTTTTGCATCCTCTGGTTTCAATAGCAGTTATCTGCTTTAATACCAACATCATGGCCTACAAAATGCAGTTAATAGTTACTCCTATTCCATACTCAGCATATGTGCCACACCTTCTACATTTAACAGATTTTAGTTTAATAACTCATTGAACATGACATAAACCTAAATAAACATAATTTACATTTTAAAATTGTTTTGTTGATTGTTTGAGCAGCAGTATTGTAATAACTAAAGATAAAAAAACCTGTTCTGCTCAAGTGATGAAGATCACTTGATTATTATTGGCATGATTGAAAGCAGCCTATCTGTAAAAGAAGTTGCCCAGAGAATGATCTGTTCTGAATCAACATATCAACATCTATTCCAGAGAAAGAAAGCCCAGCACAAACTTGTCTGATCTGCTTATCATTTTTAGGCTGATCTATTATTTTCTTACTGCAGTGGCTACAGCATGAAACCACCTGCATAAAAATGATCTGCTCAGTTAGAGTCATATTGATGGTTAACTTTGCCAATTGAGGAATGAATGTATATAAAAATGTAATAGGGATCAATAATCTCATCCTGCCATTTTCTTATAAAAGCTTAGGTATCGCCTTCAACAATATAACTGAGTAGTTTATTCCATATTCACACATTTCTTTGTTTTCACAAAGTCCTTGTCTTTTGTGGGTCAATCGGAGTGTTGGGAGTGGATTCATAAATTCATGCCATTTAGCCCTAATGGAAGTCAATATGTATGGAGATGTCTTGGTGAGAGTGAGGTGATGTCAGGGTTTTAATTTACTGTAACAATCAGGAATTGCAACAGTAAATTGCAGGAGTACTTGATGACTTTTAGTAATCAAACATAATAATTTACAGACTGACACATGGATTCTAAATATACAATATATTATGTATTGATATAACAGCAAAAACATGCATAACAAACAGAATAAATTTGTGAAATGATCTGCTGTAATACAAAAACTGATAATCCATGCAGGGATTACAAAAGAGTTAATAACTTCAGATTTAATTTAAAATACATAGACTATAACGTGTTATGGTCTACACCGTAGGTTTTATTAGTTTCACATGATATATATAATATGCGTTTACTATTTATTATATATACACTCAGATATATATGAATATACGTTTACTATTGAGAACTAAACGTGAGCATGTGTTCGGAACAGTTCATTTATCAAGAATTGTAACGTGAATAAAATCCATTGGCTAAATGTCCTTAATGAGTCTAAACTTCCCACTGAGAAGACAGAACTTGGCACAGTTGGTCCATGGTCATTCTTGGCAGCTGCTTACTCTGTGCAGGAAGTGTCCTGGCTGCAGAAAGAGAGGAAAAGGGCTTTGTCTAACATTGCTGGGGGCAGCCCTGCCAGAAGTTAGTGTCCTGTTGAACTTCAGTCTTTAAAAACAAAAATAGTCTGTGCACAGTTGTCTTCTTATGCCCTGCTGCAAGGTAAACATGTAGGAGAACTCTGTTTATCCCAGCTATAGCTTGGTACTGAATATCCTTGGATATCCAGGATGTCAACAAAAAGAGTCCAGCTGTTATTTCACTGATCAGATGAAAATAACAGTTGGTTTTCAAACACAAAATTATTTTATGTTGGGCAGAATTCTTTACTTTGTTGAGTCTCTTGGCTTAGTGTTTTGGAGAAAGTTTTTCTTGCAGTCACATGGTTGGATAAAGCATATTCCCAGTTTAGTAGGAAATAGAAGAGGAGCCTGAAAGTTAACCAACAAAAATGTGTTGGATGCTATGTGATTGGTTGAGATACTATCAGGTATCGTTCTGGTACCCACCCTAATTGGTGGGTGCACCCCTTTAGTTGATGAATAGTACCTTTAGATCTACGGCCTTGGAAAGAAACAGAATACAACTTGATGGAGGCCACCTGTGCTAAATATCATTAGATGGTTCAGTATTGGATACAGCATTATGATGTCTCTTTTCGGAGGGGCCTCTCAAATATATTCCTTTGCATTTACACAAAGACCCAATCTGCTTGGTCAAGGCTTTGTAAAGATTATTATAAATCTTTGATAAATGTAAAATATTAAGTGTATATACCTTTAGAGCTACAATTTACTGACTGTTACAGTGCTCAAGCCAGCTGATGGGAAGTGGATATGTAATGATGTAGAGAAGAATCTCCTTTTAAAAGCAAATTCCTGTGGTGCTGGCATGAGGTTTATGTTATTGCCCAGTGACATTTAAAGTAGAATTTTTGTTGCTTTCATTTCTGAGATACAGGGCATTCTTTTATTAGGAGAATAACGTCACTCAGTCCTGCTACAGCAGAGCAGGTGAATCAAACCAGTCTCGTTCATTTGTGCTACATTTGTGCCAGCTTGTGCCATTTACAGTGCAAGTGCTACCCTGCACTGCTTTAATTTATGTCGTATAAGACATTCTTTTTTTTAGTAGTGATGTTACTCAGCCACTCTTGAGTGGTTCAGGAGAACCAAACCTCTAGCTTTTTTGGTATGTTTGTGCTGGTTTGTGCTTTTCAAACTACGGGTTGTGCTTATGATTCCCTTATATTAGGAATTATTTGTTTTTTTGGGGGGAGTGACATCACTGAACCTGTGTATTTGCCTCCCTTCAAACAGTACAAACCAGACATGGACCCTAATTCACCCAATTTATTACATTTGTGCTGTTGTAACCAGTGTTTGTGCTTCTTTGGTTTCTGAGATACTAGGCAGGCCTTTGTTTACAGTTCATGAGTTAGCACTACTATATTTACAATGACTTTACCTTTATAAAATCTTTCACCTGGGGTGAAAAAATTGTGTAGCACTTTGTAACATGTTCACCTTTTTTCTTTCTGTGGAATATTTGATATCTTGAGATCTCAAACATTTTAGGATGTGTAGTACTATTATTTGTCTTTCATTGTTGTTTTATATAATGTGTGCCACACTTAGTGAGCAACACCATGTTCCAAGATGAACATTACATATAAGTAGGACAGAAATGTAACAGCTTGTTGCATCCTCATTCCACATAATATGACTTCACGATTGAATGATCAACAAACTCTTAACAGGGTAGGAACCAAATGGCACTGACATTTGTGCAGTGAGGCCAGGCATTGCCTGATACAAGTACAAATGTTGGAAGTACTGCAGGATGCACATGCATAATAAGTTTACACATATACTGTTTGAAACAACTGTTACAAATCATGTGTTCCTGTGTTACAAATCCTGTGTTCCTGTGTTCCCACAAGCACCTGATTTATTCAAAAAGTCCCAAAAAACATTATAATTCAACAAAAATGTGGAAGTCATCCTTTCCAAAATGTATTTGGTCACCATTTCAACGTGTTAAAAATGTTATTTTGCTGCCTAATTTAGAAAAACAGTTAACTCAGTACATACATGCAATGTGCCACCACTTCGGATGTTGTGGTATTGACTGAAATTAACTCCAACTGTACGGTGTTTTGTGTCTTGTGCATTTAATAATTATTTTAAAGGTTTAATATCTTTATTTCCCTAACACCATTTGTCACAGAAATGTAAATATGACCTTGACTGGTATTTTGTTAGTAATTTGTTTAATGTATTTTCATGTTTCCATATCGAAATTGTTCCTGTACATACCTATATTTGTGTGACAATAAGTCAACTTGTGAACTATGCACCCAATATGCTTCACATGCAGGGAAGAAAAACATTTTTAGTGGTTCCACTTGCACATGCTTGTAATTGTGCCACCATTTCTTATTATTATCAAACATTATAGATGACATCATGAATAAAATGATTTTTTGAGGGGTTTCTAAGTCATTTCTACATAATTGTGTGGACATTATTGACATCACAGAAGTTTCAACCACAGTGAGGTTCCTTCTATTTTGGTGTTGGTGATCATTGGTCGTGGTATATTCCCAATCAGTTTAATTCTTCAACATAACCACAGGCACCCACACACGGCGAGGACTGCAGGCTGTGCATTGAAAAACTTAGTGCTGAAATGTTATTCCATCCAACTTTCAGTCTTATCTCACACTATTGACTTTCATTTGTAAGTCTCAATGAAGGGAGCTTTCCATTGCTGGAGCAACATTGATGACAATGAGGGTCAAGTGGACCTGCTGGAGTGACTCAGTAAAGAGTCATTTCATCAACATAATTCTGTCACAAGGGCATCTTTGTGAAGCTGTGGTAAAACCCTGTGGATATGAAAGGGGAATGTGGTGAAAAAATCAAACCATATTCCCCACATGGCCAGGGAGTTTGGTGGAAATACATATGCATATACTGTACATTGCCATCCAGTTTTATTAATAGCCCTGTTGAAATATGAACACAAAACATCATATAACAGAAAGCTGTACTGTTGGATAATGTGTTAAATTATAAAAAAAAACATTTGCTTCAATTGCTTTATTCACATGAAAACCAAAAGTACATGCTCATTTGTTTCTTAAAAAACCTAAACCAATACCAATTACATCTAACAAAATCAAACAAAAGGAAACTTAAATTGCCATTTTGTTTTAAAGGAATTTGGTTAACCTTGTATCCTTTTTCTTAATTCATAACATAATCTTTTATTTCATTTTAACATTCCTATGCAAATATAAAAAATAATTAATGACTTAAATAGCATCTCTTACATGTAGTTTCTTTGCCAGTCAGAGAAAGAGACCTTCACCTACTTGTGATCACATTTCAGACAAAGTGGGGAAGCTAATGGCTTCCGTTGCTTTATGCAGTGATTGAAAAAAAAGTGCTTTTAATCCATAGGTCAATAAACTGTTGTTATTACTAGATTGACCGCTGCCTTTTTCTACATGTACATGAAAAATTGTTCATATTAATGCTTAAAATCTTTGTACATGTAACATTTTTAGTATGAAAATCACTCAGCAAATGATATTGGTTTTATAAGGCTGGTTAGAGAGTACCATTTTATATAGGTCTCTGATTGATTTGACAGTGTTGACATCAGGGCTGTGGCTATGTACTGTACAGTATGAATCACCATATGAATTTTCATAAACAGCCTTCAACTTTTAACTGCATGAGTTACATAATGTAAAAAGGTCCAAAGGCTTCAAGGTACTAGGTAAATAGGCTGAACCGATTAGGCTTACTCCAGATGTAACTTTTGTGACATCATATTCAAATTCAAAGTATTGGCCTTTTGCAGCCACACCCATCCAATGGAATTACACCAGTCTTAAATACTACTATGGCTAATCCTTATTGTTGTCATTCTTAGTTGCTGGTTCATTATATCCATAATCACTTTAGGAAAGTCTTGGAAATGGTTACAGTTTTGCCTGCCTCACAACCTTTGAAAGTTATAAAAATCATTTTTTTCTTTAAAACAAAATAAAACAAATGGATTCACAAGATTTTGAAAATGCATACGTTTTTAGAATACTGAGATTCAGTATCACGTTTACGACATTTCAGAATAACAGCAGATTTTTAACCCCATCATTTTATAGTCTTTTCTTTAATCTAAAGGTATAGTTGTATCAGCCTTCAGAATTAGTGTGGATCATTTCCAAGTTTCTGTGAACCACATGCTTGGTGATTTTTAAAGGCTGAACTCTCTCATTCTATTTCTTAAATTACTTTATATTAATAGCTCAGTTTAATATTAGTCAGGTTGTATGAAATGCAATTTATTTTTATTTCAAAAGCCTTCTGGGTGGTTTTCAAAACCTCTAAAAGGAGAACTTCAAAATTAATTCATTGGTTACATCATCAATAAGGATGAGTGAGCCAGTTCCAAAGGCAGCCAGATAGTACAAAGGTAAGCCAGAGGAGTTTTAGAACAAAGTTTCTGGAACAAATGAGACAAAGTTGAAGCTTTTTGAATGTGATGCACCATGTCAAATGCTCATAACACAGGGTCAATAATTCCAAGGAATTTATCAGAAGAATAAAGTGAAAATCTTTAACTCTTCAAGTTAATCTCCATATTTAATCCAATTGACAATTTATTGTACACATTGAGGAGGCAAGCCAATTTTACTTGAAGTGAATTTGTCCCAATACTTATGATTACTTGAAATTACTGTTGAACACAAAGTATTTCTTTTATTATATGATCAGATGTAATTATGGAAAAATCAACATATATAATTTACATGTCATTTTCTCTATGACAAATACAAATTGCTTAATTGTATAGTGAAATGTTTTGACTTTGCTGTCATAATACGTTTTCAGGGTGCTGTATACAGGGACAGAATGGTAATATACAGCTAAATATTTCATTTGTTAGACTCAAGATTGCTTCCTTTTATTGAAAGAAAAGAAAGAAACGTTTTACTTTGGGGTGTTTTTGAGTCAGTGAATAGGTAAAAGACGTAATAACAATGTCCTCATTTGCTGTGCACAGATTTGTGACCCTGTCACGAAAGGCTAAGCTTCTTATTCCATTGTCAAAGCTACTGCTGAGAAAACAACCCAGGAAACAGACCCACCTACCAGTTAGCAGACAGACAAGCTAGAGCTGCACCTGTGGGATTGGGTGTAACAGCAGGAAGCGATAGTTGCAGTAATATATAATTACCAAGGATTTTTTTCCCCTTTTCCTTTCTCACAAAACGCTTATCTGTTCAGGTTAACTAGTAATTAACCTCAAGTTAATTGTTTGAGTTGTACACCATTATTCTTCTCAACGATTTCTTCATCCACTGATGTCAGCTTTGGAACCTATTTTTGACACCTTTTGGTTTTCAAACACTTCCTTCATTTCTGCTTGTTGGAATTTAGTCTTTGCACAACAACACTTCAGATTACGTGTGCTGAAGTCAGTCTGCTCAGTGTCCAGTATTGAAGTTCCATGTGGGAAGAACATATTATTAGATTTACATTGATATATTATTTACATATTTATCAGATATACAGATAAATCTAATCATATATTTGAGATAGTTTTTCATTATTTTAAACATATATCATACCATATACAATACATTTATATATTTTTTAAAGTTTTTATATATCAAGTCTAAGTGAATAACAAGATGGTTGAAGTTGTCTCTCTATAAAGGGATCTGGTTTTAGAACTCAAAAGCTTTTTTGAGTTTTCTATTGTATAAATATACTTTTTTTCTATCATCCAGGTGCTCTTTGCTGAAATTGAGACATGTGGCAAGAATCTTTTAGACAGTAGTGTTTTTTTGCTGGCTATCCTCCAATTAAAACAGTTCAGTCTTTTCCTGACCTGTTAAGCATGAATACTGACAATAAATGTAAAGATGTTACTCTGTGGTTCTTTATGATTTCCTGGATTATTTTCCAGGTTGCTTTCAGAACGATCTTGTTAGGATGAGAGGTCCTGGGTAGAGTCACTGAGGTCATGAATATTTTCCATTTAGAGAATATAATTTAGAAATGTTTTTTAACACTCCCAAGACATTAGAATCTGATACTCTTTTTCATGTCCTGTATGGTGAAGACCAAATGCACAACGTTTCTGTTCATTATACAGGACAGGGTTGCCCATATTGAATGCTTGATTTCTTAATTACTCAATTATTTAACCAGCGGATCCAAATTACTCTCTTAATATGATAAGTAATCTAGGGTTTCACTTGTTATTTAATATACATTGTGTCTTAATTATCATTTTTTTCTTCTTCACTCACCATTACATCCAAAGAAACACTGAGCTGGTAAAATCAAAACCCTTTTAAGGTAAATCCAAAAAAAGACGTTTTGATTAAACCTGACACTGAAGAAGCTTTTCTGCATTTATATGCAATATGGTTGCATTTCTTCAGCTACCATATTTTATACTTAATTCTTAATGCACCCAAAATGCAATATCGTATACACTACCATGTTAGAATCTATAAAACCTTTAAGCAAAATATTGGCAAACTGCTGTTTCAGTGCAAGTCACAAGATATTCAAGATTTTTTCTCAAAGAATCTTTACTCATGTTATCATAAAGCAGTACTTTTAGGGAGGAAAATACTTTCTGCTTATCTGTTTAGTTTAAGTTTAGCTTTGAGCATGTGACCCTGTAGTAATACAAGATTGGTTGAATCTAGGACTGTAGCTATGTTATGGCCAGAAAAATAGAACATTTTTTTCTGGAATTTTAATAACATTCAAAATTGTCCCCATTATTTGAATGACTGTGTGTATGAGATTGGTAGATAAACCAGTGAGACTTAAAATGGATTTGAGCAAGATAGGAAACCATAAAAGCGTCTTTGAAGATTATTTCTCATACTTCATTTTATTCTAGTTTTTTTTCAGCATGCTGACGTATTTTTATTGCTTTGAAAAAAAATTCCACTATAACCAATAGATTGGCTGTGGCCTTACACCAAATGTCCTACTATATTATGTTTTACAGAATACGACAATAGTTTTATGCCAGATAGCTGCAAACACATTAAGGAATAAAGGGGGCATTTGTGACAGCTGTGGGGTTCTTTAAGCATAGTTTAATTCAAAAAGTTATGAAGTACATGTAGATTTATGTTGTCTTTTGTGTGCAATATTTTAGAATGTAAATTTGTAAGGAGGTTTAACTAGTAATGCCATTTTTAGTTCTCAAAAAGTCAAATGTCTAGATTTAAAGCTTAATTGAAATGAAGTAAAAAAGTTCACAAAGTACACAGAAGAAAAATAATTGTTCAAATGGAAATTGCTTCAGCTGATACACATTGCTGTATTAGTATTTTAATACAGGTAATTGCTCTGAGTACCTGTAATGCATAGTACAGTATCTAAAAAGAACTATAATGCTAATTGGAAATTGTCGCCAGCTGTTGCAATTACTCCTTTAAGTTGTGCATTTTCAACTAATAATTAGCTATAGTCTCACATTGAAGGTTACAAGAAAAAAAATCCAAGGTGTGAAATTCCCATATGGCATTAAGCCTACAAAAGGGAGACAGGGAGCGGGGGAGGGAAAGTGGAGCTCTTGGTACTTTTTGCCACTTTAAAATTTGCAGTTTCTTAACCCTTTCTGCATTTCTTCATTAGTTATTGGTCAGGTTTTAGATCATCCTGTATGACTCAGAGTATAAGAGATTTTAATAAATAATAGTTAAAGAAAGAGGTAAGGTAAGTATCATCTCTTCTATGTATGGATGTTTTGAATGTAAAGAAAGAGGTAAGGTAAGTATCATCTCTTCTATGTATGGATGTTTTGAATGTACTGTATGTCACCTCATGAAAGTAAATTGATCATTCAACTACTGTATATAACTAATCAGACTGACAGCATTTTTTCTGATTCTTTTTTTTGTCAGTATGAAAAGTGTAAAATGATATTCTCCTAGTGGGAAAGAAAGATATAATAGACCAGAGATTATTATTTTTGTAGCTGTTCACATTGATGGAATTTATTACTGCAGTTCAAATGTATAATGTGCATGGATGTTGATCCAAATGAGCAAAAGTTGTTCTATGACAAGAAAATATTTTACAAGCAGGTGGCACTGTGGCATGATGGTAAGCAGTGCTGCCTCACCGTTAAAGGATACTGGTTTCAAATATGGCCAGGAGTGGCCACATAGTGATAGGTTGATTCTTTGCTCATTCCATAATTAACTGGAGTGGGGCACCTTCCTTGATAATCTTCCATGTCTGGAGTAGGTATGCTACAATGCCAATTCTAACATAGGTGGGATTTGGATCAAAGTGAAACTTTTCTCATGGATTGCTATAAAACTCTACATTTCTTTTTGTGTCCTCCACTTAGTTAAATGTACTGTATATAAATGTTTCAACCATGGTAATGATAGCTACAATGCAAAAGAAAAAGCAGCACACTATATGTCAAATGATAGGTGATGCAATGATAGAAAACAACAACTGCCACACTTGAGGTATAAAGAATTCAGCAAAGAAGCATGCAATTTGTTTCCCATGATATAATTTATTGCTCTGTATATGCAAGGTACTGTATTTTGCTGTTTGGGAGAAAAGAGAAAAAAATGAGCTACTTTCATACTGATATGTTTTGTGTGAATATTCCTTTATGTTGGCTTTTTAACCATTATGCAAACTGGAGTTTGCAAACTGGAGTTTGCATATTATTTTAATATATGAACACATTAATGAAATAGCTATAGGTCTTTAGTTACTTTTGTTTCAAGTTTATTCAAGTTTGAAGTTCAAGGAAAGGTATTCATTGAACACAAAGGAACACAGGGAAAAGTAACTGTGACTAACTGATTTGTACAAGTAGTCATCTTTAAGAGAGTGAGTCATCTAATTGAATACAGCCTCCAATCCTATTATTTGACAGCAGAGGTGTCATTTAGCCGAGCTTCTTTTTGGTCTTAAACTTTAAATAATACAAGTAAATTTTAAAGAAAAATGACAAAGACAACTAGCACATTTGGAATGACACCTTCACTAATGGAACACAAATTGCTAGAATGGATTTGTACATTTGTCACTTGCCAAAGAATGTGCACTTTCTTGCAAAATGGTTAATTGAAAAACAGTCAATCTTTATTACACTGAAATAGGATATATCATAATGCTTTATAAATAGATTAGACTTTTAAATAGGCTGGCACAAACTTGTCTGCCTAGCAAATGCATTTATGCTTCCATGTAAGGAAATCTCAAAGTGATTGTAAGTCATTTCCTTTTTAACTGTCTGTGCCTGAAGACCAGGTAGTGAAGCAATCTTTTACTAGGTAGTTGTACTCCATCAAATAATTCATTTTTTGACAAAAATAGGGCCCTGCATCCACCATTATGGCAGCCTGATATGCATATTCAGCATCGCTTAAAATCCTCTTCTTGGGCCTGTTGTACTGATTGAATTGAAACTTGATAGATTTAATCAACGTACAAAGTACAAAAATTACAAATGTTATTAAGTGTCATTCTATCATTCTATTTCAAGATGTCTACATATCATCCATTTATTTTCTTACATCTCGAAGTGATTGGGCCCGTCTTGCTCATTTGGCAATTTAGTAAATCTAAACCGTTGTCCAACTGTTTCTGAAACATGCCCAAAATTTGGACCTCAACTACCTGGATGTTACAGATACCCAAAGAAGTGTTTTCTATTCTATTTTGTACACGAATGAGTGTTAAACAGTTCCCTGGGTTGAACCTAGAGTATATATGCCCCTTGCCCTTTAGGATTTTGGATCAAATCTTCTCTAAGTCTCTCTCTCCTCATGACTGGAGGGATTTTTTTCCTCTTAAGTTATCCATAAATGATAATCCACCTGAGAACAGAAATCATTCTTGTTGTTCATATGTACTTGTTACTCTTATTTGAACACTTTCTAAGGCTATTATATTTTTTGTGGTTTGGTGACCAAAACTGAATACAAAATGTGGTTTTACTAATGCATTGCAGAGTTTTAGCATACCCTCTGTGGATTTAAATTTCATACTTTCTGTTGTATACCCAGTCATTCTATTTGCTTTTTTATTGCTTTTCCACACTGTCTTGACGAGGACATGGAAGAATCTATAGAAACACCCAGATCGCTTTCGTGTGTAACTTCCTGCAGCCCAGAAGCACCCATGCAATGACTACCAATGCAAGCACCTTTTTCTGCATTTGCCACTCTTGCTATTTTAGTGTCATCAGCAAAGCTGACAAATTTGTTTATAACTATACACAAATCTATATAATTTGTAGTCTGGAAGGAAGAGCAATATGCCTAAACATATCCCTGTGGTACACCACCTCACACATCTGTTAATGGTTCTAGTTCTTGATCCATATGCATACATTACATTTCTTTTAATTTATGAGAGAACTCATCAAAAGTTGTTTAGAAAATAGAAATGCTATATATAATTTCATATGCTTTAGTGTTATCTAATGTCTTTATTGCTTGTTCACAGGATTTAGGTAATTTTAAAAAAATGTTATTTTCTAAACCCATGTTGTTTGTCTCTTAAAATGCCCTTATTTTATATTTTTCTCATTTAGATCTATCATTTTAAATTTCCCTGTAACAGAAACAAGAATGATTTATCTGCAGTTAACTGATTAAGTTTGGTCCTCCTTTTTGTAGATTGGTGGCTTTCGGTACTGCTCCCATTCTAAGTGGGAGTTGTGATTTCCTACTGTAGCTAGGGGTTATGAATAATATCCCTTGATTCCTTATGTATGACTGAGAAAATACCATCAGATCTTAGAGATTCATTTATTGTCGTCCTTTTAGAGTGTGCTCTTCATTTTGCAGTTTCCCTAATGTTTCATCAAACCATTAAGGCTGTATTTACCTGAGCTTTTAGGACTTTTACATTTTAACATCCTGTTTTTTTAAACAGATTTCATGGACAATCCGATTTAACAGAAGCTCAAAAATGTTTAAGCAGATATCATTCCATGCACTTGCTTGCTGATGTTTAAATTGTGTTAAATGAGATAGCATGTACTGTGTTTTGTAAGAAACTTCAACCTCTTTCTTTAGAACCAGTAAACTTATTGATATTAAACTTGGTACTTAATACAAAGCAATATCAGCAGCAATGGTGGCATTGGTATTTATCATCCTCCAATAAACAAAACCAAAATATTTAATGTTTAAATGTATGTGCTTGTTGGTTTCAGGGTATTTAAAGTAGTGCAATGCAATGTATTTTTGTAAGGGCTCTGTCACGTCATGTAGTTATGCATCCTAGAAAATTACAAATTATTACAAATTTTAAAATTATTTTCCTAAAATACTTAAAATCTGATTAAATTAATTAGCTAAATCTCTCTCAAAAATTTTAATGTCAAATTTATCATAGCATTTCATAAAAAGAACATGCTAGGAATCCATCAAAACTGCTTGCAATTCTAGTTCACCTTTTTTCTGAAGACCTAGGAGAAAAATAAACTAGATCTATTTTCTCTTGTCAAGCGTTGAAAATTCTGAGGCATTTCTTGAGAAAAATTAAGCTCCAGTTGTTCTTATACTTGAAAAAGAAAATTGGCTCGAATGGCCACTGTTGATTGATAATTAGCTGGACGTTTCTCTACTGATGAAATGCAAAACATAAATACATTATAGCATCTGTCTAGACTGGATGTCTTTTTCATTTACTAAGTGTAATTTTACCTAGAAGCAAAGGACCTCATGCTGTAACATGACAATGTACATTCACACAAAGTAAGGCTGAGCAGTTTCCTGAAGTTTATTAAAGATCTGGATTCTGAACCTTTAACCCATCTTAGGGTCAGAATCTTACACTGCCTAATGGAAGAACCTCTGAGTTGGAGCTTTTATGATGCTGATCAAGTTCAAGTGGAGGTGCAGAAAGCAGTCAAGGACAAGTGAAACTCATTTTATTACAAGTCCATAATTATTTTTTTTCTTTTCCTTTTGTATTCCTGTTTTGTGCAATTATTTTAGTTTACAGCACCTTGAGATGATGTAGTATGAAATGCACTACATAAAATAAATATGATTATCATAAGTCTGTGAAGCAATGGCATATGTGGATGGATGTGTTTTGAATTTTGGAAAATAAAGCATCCGTGAGCACCTGTGAAGCACATTTGGTAGATAATTCATAAGTTCCCTTTACTTATTGACCTACCCTATTATACCTTCAACGTTGGCATCTCAGAACCTAGTGCAGCAGCTGTTATTGAAGCTGGTGCTGTGTGGTATGAATAAGAAAAGTGTTATTTGTGAAAAAAATATCAAGAGTGGGAATTCTGCTGTGAAATGAAGCTAGCTTGAAGTTTTTGCTGCAAACAACTTTCTGCATGAAACTTTTGAAAACAAACTTCTTTCAAACAGTGCTTAATATCCATGCCAGAAGACTGACTTGGCCACATGATCTTAATCCCTCTAATCATTATGTGAACACCTGAAAGATTGAGTATTCCATGCTAACTGCTGAGGATTTAAAGGCAGCAATTCAATAGGTTTATCTAGTTTCACCTGAGTTTCAGGCCATGTTAAGATTTTAAAAAAATATTTTTTTCTTAGTGAGGATTTAGTCAAATTTACAGCTGATCCCATTAATTCGATGTTACTGTGTATATATCTGTAAAAATATATTTAAAGGGTTTTATTTTTTTAGATTCTGACCATATAGTTCTCTTTTGTTTTAATCTTTTGTTTTTCAGAAGCCTGGAATGGACCTAGCAGATACTTATATAACCTTTGTACGACAGAACCAGGATATTCTGAGAGACAAGGTCAATGAGGAAATGTATACAGAAAAAGTATTTGATGTAAGTGACTACGCTTGCAAAGCATATTAAGGAATACATTTTGAGAGTATTTGGGAAAAGAGGGGTGTGGTGAGTTATCAGTTTAAACTTGATTGTGCCATAGTGAATTTGCATGCTTACTGAAAAAAAATTGAGTGTATTTTAAACTAATGCTTAAACTAATTTGAATACTAAAATTAGATAGTTGAGGGCACTGATTTGTTTCTTGCTTGTAGTTTTAATCATTTTAATTGTATTAGTCATGAACAATAGGTTCCCAAAAGTATTATTATCTAACATTTATTAACATTCCTGAATTTAATATTACACTGTTTGCTATTGGGCAACACATCTTACACATATTTGTATCCAGTACGTTATAGACTTTACGCTGAAATTGCATAGTTAACACACTTCTTGGGAGGAATAAATTACTTTATAGTCACCAAAAATGGTCCCATGGTCATGTCTGACCCAATGGTCAGACATGGTGAAAAGGGAGCAGGGGTGGAATCCGTAAAAGGGATGATTATGTGATGATGTGCTGTACACTTCATTGTTGTGAAGTGTGATACCTTTGGATTAGTTGGTAATAAGCTATACAGTTCTCATCCCCATGTAAATTGCTTGTCAGGTTATGATCAAAGCATTTTAAATTAAACCCTTTCTTTTTCCCCCTGACATGGCTTTTCATTAGCCATAGAAGCAATGACGTTGTCTCCTGCATACCTTAGATAAACTCTTCCTCAACCCCATCCAGAAAACACAAAACTGAACACTGGAAGCCAAACATCTAAAAGACAGGGAACAATTTTCTTTCATAAGATTCCAATTTTATTTTGCCTTCCTCAGGCTGTAATTTGTATGAATTTAAAGTTAACGAATAAGATTAAGAATTCTTTGACATAATTAACTTCATGATAAGATAAACACAGAGTACAGGAAAAAACACTGTATCTTATACCATACATGAATGCAGATTTGTCTTTTCTATTATTTTAATTATTTGCTAAATTATGTATTAGTGCTGAGAAGAAAACTACTTGATAACTTCATTTGTGTATCTTACTTCACTACATGGTTCTATTAGAGCAGTGTTCAATTAAAGACATTCATTTTTTTAGCTTATGACAGGTTAAAAGAACAACACAGTTGTAATGGAGATATGACCAGTTTTATTTGTGTACTTTCCATTTGTTTTAAATTACAAAAAAGTTAATTGTATATAAATAAAGTTTAAAAAACAATTTGAAAGTAATTTGCAAAAGCTTAACATAACAAATGCATGCAAAGTTTTTTTTTTTCTTTTCATGCTGTATTTGTGAATGACACATTGCTGAATAATGTGAATATAATTGTAAAAGGTAGTGAATGCTTGGGAAACTAAACTATAGAAGTATTCATATTGCCTCATTCAAATATGAATCTGTTCAAGTGTTCTATGTGCTTTTGCTGTAGAAAATACTAACAGTTTTTCTTCTAATTATGCAAAAAGTCAAATGTTTTGATAACAGCAATTCACAGCACACACTCTAACACTGTACATGGTGTTACTCATTCAAGGCCTTGTAGGCACTAGAAAGAGTAATGTTGAGTTCTCTTGTCATGGTGGACATCAAAATGAGACTTAGCTCCTATATCATAAACTAGCCTGTATTTTTGCCGTTGTACAGGAGGGAAGGAAAAATATCATCTGTCTCTAATAGTCTGAGTGTTAATATGTGTGAAAAAAGGATTTTATGAATGTGTTGATGCCCTGCAGGGGTAGAATAATTATCATCCATCCAGCTGGCACTTCACTCAATATCAAAATTCATATCTGCTACTTTTGCATTTGTTTGGTGTTGTAGTGTTTGTGCCAGCATATGTTTTACATTTTCAGCTTTTTATTTTTTTTAGCACTCACTTTTTTGTAAGTACAAATGACATCCTTTTTGGATAAATACATCGTCCAGAATATTTCAATATATTGACCAACTGTCGAATATTCAAATGCATAATCTACCAAATACATCAGGTTTTAGAAGTTATAATAAACTAGGATTAAATCATATGTAATATGCTTTTTGCATAGCTTTTAGCTAAATAAGTAAATATAGAAGGAACACGTTGAAGAAACGTTTCAGTTGCAATTAAATACATCTGAAAGGAGAACTGAATCCTTCACCGTTTTAAAGGGAATTAATGAAGCCGATTCCAATAGTTATTTCAAATTAAGTTTGAAATAGCAGAACACAAGGACATAGCTGGTAAATTGTTAAAATTTTGCTCCAATACGTGAAAGCACTTTTTTACACAGAGAGTGGTCAATGCATGGAATAGATTACCAGAGCACACTGAAAAGCCTGAAGTCCTATAACAGAGTCACTTAGTATATAAGCACTGATCGGCTCAATGGCCTGTTTTCACTTTTAATTTGAATATGATTTTATGCATTTATTTCAGTTTGGTTATTAGTTATAATAAATGGTAACAGACATCCATGGAATAGAAGACATACATATTCCCACATCCTGTCTGAATTCCTAATAAACATAGAAAATAGATAATTGATAAACATGTACACTTTAATAGCCATTTAACTATTTACTGTTTAAATAAACTAGAGAATGCATTGTTTTAAAAGAAGAGTAGTACTTATATTTGTAAAATTACATTACAAAAATAATTTTCCATCCTTTTGATTATGAATGATAAGAGCAGTATTCATGTATAAAAATCATAGCTGTTTGAACAAAACAATGCAATTTCCAGTTTTAGATGCAATGTAATCTTTAGCCTTAAACAGACATGCTAGCAACTCATAATTGACTTTCTTTCAAAGAGAAGTACTGAATGTTTCTTTAGCTTGCCTGGATCCCTGACCCAAATCTCATGAATATTCTTAAGGCCAATGTAAAAAAGACAGGAATGTAATAGATTGAATGAGTAGAGTTAAAGAAATTATTTTTCCTCTGTTCAATGCCACAGAAAAATGGGGAAAATGTCATATTTTCCAGTTCTGTTATTGCTCTTGATGCTCTTGGATTGCTAAATTGTATTAAAATAAAGTATGCTATCAGCCTCAATGGCTACCCGTGCTAATCAGGCTCTTTCAGGAAAAATGATCAAGGTTAGTTCTGTGCTTCTGTTGGGGGGGAGGGGTGTGTGATTGAAAACTGTATTTGGTGAAATAAGTATTTGTTTTACAAAGGCTTTGCAGTTTACACCATTCAGCTGTAATTTTTTATGAACATCTTATGAACAATGGTTACAACACAATGTAAGGCCTTATACAGTTTCAAACACATTGAGGGAATATCTTCCACTGTTGATTTCCAAGAGGACCTTGGTTCCATCTTAAATTCACATTTTGTAGTTTCTCAAACCTCAAACATCTCAGAATCGGTTGAATGCTCATATTAAGTTAATTAATTAATCATATTTTGCACTAGGTGTTATATTCATTTAGAAATAAAAACAAAATACTCTTCATTGCATTGCAGGTTTTTCATTAGAAACACTAAGAGAAATCAAACAATTGTTTAAATATTAATGTAAGGAAAGCTGTGAAAACTGTGTCAATGATTGTTTTGTGGGTTTTTGAATGCTGTCTATCTGCCATTTATTTCAAACACTGTGTGCAGCAGCTACTGGGTTGGGAAGAAATGAGTACATGAAATAATAGGTCACTGGGAGACAACCTCTGTCCCCTACATTTTATTTGGCTGTCAGGCACTGTAATGAATTCGATCCCAGCTTATCTCACATATGGAATTCATTTAATAATAATTGCTTACACTTACAGTATATACCTGGATAATGCGACAGCAGCCATAGTGCACCAGAATGCTCACCACACATCAGCTACCAGTGGGGAGGAGAGCAGAGTGATGAAGCCAATTTAGAGATGGGGATTATCAGGAGGCCATGATTGGTAAAGACTAATGGGAAATTAATGGGAAAAACTTTGGCCAGGATGTTGGGTTACACCACTACTCTTTTCGAGAAACACCCTGGGATTTTTAATGACCACAGAGAGCCAGAACCTCGGTTTTACGTCTCATCCAAAGGACGGACATTTAGATTGAAATATTCTGCAGATACTGATTCTTACTTAATTCTGCCTCACACTCAGTGCTAATTAATTATTAAATTCTTTGTTGATAAACTGCAAACAAAAGTTTATTTTCTCTCTGTTTTAAGGCTAGTTTAGAATTAATATTCTTTATTTTTCAGTGTGAAATATATGATATTCACTTTCTAGGTTTATGTTTTCACTTGTCTTTGCTGTACACTAAATTGTTTTTTTTATTATGGATTTTATTTTATATTTTCAACAGTTTCAATTTTTTACAACAAGAAAAAAGTTCTTTAAATTACTGGATAACTGTATTCATTAGAGTTAATAATATACCAAATCGATGTGTCTGAAGATTAAGTTCTCAATCATTTCAGCAGCAAAGTCAGGCCATGCCTGTTATTTGTTATTTTATTTGCAAAAAATGTTTGTTCATTACCGTAAGTGCTACATTCTAAATCTTAAAAACATGTATTAAGTCATACAGGCTCATCTACAGTATGACTGTTATGATGACAGATGGTAAAATTGTACTGTTCTAGAATTGGTTTTGGCTTTATGATTTAGAATTGTTTTTCATTTACTGCATTGTTAATAACTTTAATAAATGCCAGTTTTTTTTAAAAAAAGAAGGAAATTAAGTGATTCAGCTGAAACCACTGAAAAAATAGATCATTGACAAGAGCTTTGGTTTGTGTGGGATTCAGAAGTGGGAAACGTGTTTGCCATTCCATTCTCGGCACAGACAATAATCATGACCGCACCAGTGCACAAGTGTTAGAGGGTACTGTTTGCTATTAACTTAAAGTGCTGAACAGGTCTCTTGAACAACTGTTCACTAAGTTCCACTGGAAGGGATGACATTACAAAGGATAATAATGACAACGCAAGAGTTAATTACCACCATTATGCTTCAGTCACTTTAACTAATGCAAATTGTATTCAACCAGGAAGATTTCTTAATTAAATACTACTGCAGTATCCATTCTCTGTTTCGTTCAAAGATTCTGTGTCATTAATTTATATTAGCTGCCCTCCAAATGTTTTTAGACAAAATTGTTATTACTGTTTTACAGTCAAGCAATTTGTATTTGTGATCATGAGATGAGACTGAATAAGTACAACATATTATTTATTTTTCTGGATATATGTTTTATTTATGTGTAATGCCATACATTTGATCATATTTAAACAAAAGACACTTTATATTCAAATAATTTATTTTAAGTGAATCTAAAAACTGTGATACATCCACTAAAACAGTTTTTAGAATATAAATGTTGGTATTTTGTAACTGGCGTAAATGAAAGTAATACGTAATAAGGCTACAGTATTTTGTATAAGCTTTTGAAGCAATAAGTTCATGAAGTCTGCAGCCCACTGAGCTCACCTCTATCAATTCTTGCATATTCTTGGTGTTCTGAATTATTATTTTCTTCAGTATTATAAATGCTGTTCAGTTGGATTTATGTCTTGGTCTCCACTTGTTTATCCTAATGAAGTCCCTGGTTATATTGACCATGTATTTTGGGTCATTGCTATGTTGGATGGAAGTGAAGTTGAAGTGAAGTGTCACCCTCTAAGTATAAAAGCGTCTTTCTCTACATGTGTAGACAAAACATTTTTTTTCCTGTAAATTTCATAATTAATTCTGCTGTTACCTTCACTATTTACATCATCGATAAAGATATGAGAGCCCAGAATATTCCATGCTTTACAAATGACGTGATAATCTTTGGACTATCTGCAGATCTTTCCTTTCTCTACCTAAATTTTCCATCAGGGTAAAGTTTTATCTTGGTCTCATCTTCCTGTAAAACGTTGTTCCAAAACTTTTCTACCTCAGCTTTTTACTGAATTCTGAATTACTGAATTGAATTCTGACACTCACTTGCCAATGCAACTTCCGATAACAAATACAAATTTGTATACAAATACAGCTTTGTCTATGCAGTATTAATGCATTTGGTTGGTACTACGAGAGAGAATTTAATTTCCTTTTGCCTTTTAAATATAAAGGGCAGATATTCCTTCCATTTTATTTAGTTGTTTGCAATTATGCATTTATCTAAGGTTCTTATCCAGTGCTTTCTTGCAGTATCCATGGGAATCTACTTCAACACCATTTCACAATACAGTGCACATTTCTATTCATTTGTTTTCCACTACATACTACCAGGAGGACTTACTGTATAACACAAAAACATGAACCATATTTTATATCAAGACTTTTATTAAAGGAGAAAGAAACAGTTGCTTTTATATTTATATATTGAAAATAAGAAAGAGGGCAGTCCTCCTGAGGTTTACTGGACTTTAAAACCCAGTACAGTAAATACTTCTTTTGATCCATGTGAACATATGTGAAAAATCATAAACAGCTAGATGTCCTCAGACCCACTTTAGTTTAGATGTTTACAGTATGCTGTGGCCTTTACTTTATGCCGATGTTTGATTATTATTATTATTATTATTATTATTATTATTATTATTATTATTATTATTATTAGTTGGGTGCAATGATTAGTATTGCTGCCTTGCATTGTTGAAGCCCTGCTGCTATCTGTGTGGAGTGTGTGTGGGTTTCCTCCCACAGTCCAAAGACATACTGGTAGGTTAATTAGCCTCTAGGAAAACTGTCCCCAGTGTGAGTGTCTGTGTCTGTGACTGTGTGTGCCCTGTGATTGGCTGGACTCATCCAGGATGTATCCCACCTTGTACCAGTTGCTTGCGGGGATAGTTTCCGGTTCCTCTGTAAGCTTCTATTGTATAAAGCACTTATAAAATAGATAAATGAAACAAAGTGTCATATTTTTCTGCCAGGGGAGAAAGACATGGTTGGCCATGACTCTCAGTCTTCTACTGGTTTCAACTTCAATCTCTAGTCATTGCAGCTGGCCAGAGATAGCAAGGCTTGTAGAATCACCTAATTAACAATGCAGGCTTAAACAGGCACCTCAGCTGGCAGTGTAGTTAGCCGCCTGTTGGTTCTCAGCGGGACTTGGTGGTGCTTCTCATTCTCTGCCCTAATGGTCTTCTGCCCATCTAATTTTGCCCTATTGAAAGCCACTGTTTACCACAGCTTGAGCCCATCCCAGGGGGCTGAGTTATTATCAAAGGATTACAAAGATGTAGTCTTATTGCTCAGACATTTCAGTTTCCTTGACTATGCCAGAGTGCTAATTAGCTGTGACTAATTAAGAAAAAATGTTCTGGCCGCACTGCATCATTTTACCAAGTGCTAGAGAGTGAAAAAGAGAATTCAAAAGCTTACCACTGGTCAATCTGAGCAGCTTCTTTTAGTCTTTTAAAGCCTAGCATTCACCTTTCTCTTCTGAGATATTGCTATTGTAATTAGTTCTGTTGATCTTTTACTTGTGCTTTTCCTTTCTTTACTTGAGGTAATCACATGTGGATAGGCATACTGTTTATGATGAATGTTCAAATATTCACACAGCCTTTAACAAAGAAAGAAGGGTGCTATAATTACTCTTTTGAATTAGCATTTTTATGTGCATTATTATTACTTAACAAAATACATAAGATTTGTAGGTATGATATGCCATTCTTTGGTTATGAAAAAAATAATATGGAGCAATGAATTAGACTGGAATATACTGTGTATACTGTATGTCTTCAATTCCTACAATAAACTAATTTACATTGTATTGTACTGTAGCTGTCCAGTAGAAAGGATTAGTGCCAGATTTTCTTTAATTTTAAATAATGAAAAATACATACTGTATAAAGTGATATAATATATTAAGATTAGGATTTTGGGGGTGTTTCATGTAATATTATATATACTATAACAATATATTATTTGTGGTATATTGACCAATACATCACTAAGAAGAGAAGAAATACAACTTGTATTATTCTTAGTTACTATCATTATAATGTCTTAAGTTAAAACAACTAATCACTTTCAGTGGGAGAATAAAGGTAGCAGCACATTCTACAACTCAAGACATGCTTCTTCACTATTTTCAGTTAATGTCTTTTACATATAACATTAACCTTTGTTATTTTTATTTTAAAAAATTAAATTTAAATGAAAAATCCTCATACAGTACTCTAGTTACTTATTTCTATTTTTATGGTTTCCCTTGAGAATTTCTTTAATAGCTGCTGTTTAACTTGTCAGAAGAAAGCACACTGTGCTGTGAAATCTCTTTTGAAAGACGTCTTCTGAGAAACAACTTTAATCCTTGTTAGAAAATTGCAGTCTGGATCTTGTAAAAAAAAACGAAAGTTCTGTCCTTTTGTTGGTTCTCCAAAGCTCTTATAGGAGCCCTTTACAACAGCAGCGACAGCATAGCAAAGCTTCACTATTTAGGTGAGTAGAGCTTTGACAGTCTAGGCAGACAATGAAGAAGCCTTTATGTAGATCCTGTAGCAATGCTGAACATAGCTGGGGATCAATGCCAGCCATTCAGGCCTGCCCCTTTTTTTCTTCTTCATTGCTTCAAATTGTTAATTCAAGACTAAAGGTAATCTGGGGAGGTGGAGAGTGTTTTAAAAAGCTGATGTACTGAGAGTGCTTATAGCCCCGTTGTGGCAATTTCCATAGTCAGTGGCTACTGTTAGCGCATAGGGTTTTTGTTTCATTGTTGACCTGTTTACTATTAAAAAATGCACGAACGCCCAGAGACTCACTACTCCAGCACTCTTTTATAACAGCTACCACCTTCTGAGTCCTTGAGCTTGTCTGTAGCTTCGGAGTTCCTTTTAGATTGGGTTTGAAAACTTCACCACAAACACTAGATTAGACTGATGTTCTGTTTTCCGTGCTCCTGTTGATTTGTTGAACCTTCCCCAGGCTGGATAGCAAGTACCAGCTTGATGGAAAGACAGACCACTAATGTGATTTACCAGCCTGCAGTCATGCACAATAAGTGTGAATAAATATAGAGGTCTCACAGTGTCAAACATAGCAGTTTCCTTCCCTTTTTATATAGTGAGGGAGATGTCAAGAAAATGAAGTGGGTAATGCATGCCCTTGCAAGTGCTGGATAATCCATGAATAGGAATATAATACTGATTTAGATTTTTATTAGGTCTGCTGGCAGAGGTAGCACAAATCTATATATGGTCCACAGGTGTGAAAACTCCTCTTGACTGTTAAGTTAATAACAGCAATTGGGACACTTAAGAGCATTATTATGACAGCATAAAGATGCTTGCATTTAAATATGTTCAAATTCTGAAGCAACATTAGAATAGCTAAAAGTCCTTTTTATTGTTCTATAGAACCAGTGTCTGCTTATTCTGTGCTACTGTTCACATTACAATGACTGATTTCCATAATAGAGTTTTAAAACTAGAATCCTTTTCTGAGTATTTATTAATTTTGTATTCAAGTAATTTCTTCAGGCTGTCCAGTTGAATATTTAAAAAAAGTGATTTTGTTTTAAATAAAAGAATTCTGCTGGTTGAAAATTTGAGAAAATAATTCAAAACCAAGCTTTCTTTTTGAGGTGAAAAAATACTGTGATCTAAAAATAGAGTTCCATTTCACTATGAATACCACAAGGTAAAATTGTTTATCAAAGACAAGGGATAGACTGACATGGTGGGATCTGTAAGGTTTTAAATGATTGTTTTTGTTTACAGTAGTGTAAAGCCACTTTTCACATTTTGAGAAAAAACACAAATAATTTGATAAACTGAGCTCCATGTAAACAGATTGTAGGGTTTGTCCTATGCTGTAGAATTTGTTCTCAGATGTGGTTTTTTGTGTGTGTTTGCAGCAATGGTACACAAGCTCTATGAAAGCCATTTGTGTTTGGCTGACAGACAGGCTTGATCTACAGCTCCACATGTATCAGCTGAAAACCCTTATCAAGATTGTGAAGGTAAGAGATGCTGCAATTCATAAAGTATTTTAGCAGCAAGAAAAATGTTAAGTCTATTTTTAACTATAGCTTTGCAGAGCAAAACATATATTCTCCATCATTATATTGTACAATTGTATCCTTTTCAGATCACAGGTACTACAACATCTACTGTGTTGATTATGTATATCTTTGTCACAAAAGCAATGGCAGTAATTGTACCTCTTGCTACTGTCAAAGAGGCAATAAAAGGAAAAGAGCCCTAGGGATATATGTATTCTTCTAGGACAAGGCAGCCAGGGAAAACCAGCTAACCAGATACAGGGAAACATACAGTAAGCTACATAAACAGACTAACAGAGGAAAAATAAAAATAAAAGTCAGACAGTGCTGGATTTGTTTCATTTGAAAATCACATTGTAGGAGTCAGATTCAATCCAAATTATTCTCAACGAACTTTTGAAACCTTTATTTGGATAAAAACTACTAGTAGTATTTAGAAGATATCAAGATAAATAAAACACTACTAAAAAAAAGGAGTGTTTTGTTTTCCAATTAATTAATTGCTTTTCAAAATTAATCAAAATACTGTGTCCTATTTCATTTGGCGAGTTTCAAAGCGTTAGAACAAAGTTTACTCCAGTGTTCTGAATGTTATCTTAATCAAGATTAAGCTTTTGTTCTTTCTCATGGTAAATTTGGCACAACATAATCAAAGAGATCAGAAGTCATCTTTTGGTATTTGATCATCACAGTCTTTTCTCTTGCTTATAAGATCAATAACTTTATGATGTTGGTCATTATGTTATACTATAAATATTGATCTCTCCATAATCCAGCTATTGGTGTATTTCTTATAGAAGCTACTCAATGAATTACACTAGGGCAAGGTTAATTCCTGATGCTACATTTATAGTACACCTTTTTTTCTTATTTATGCAGAAAACATACCGTGATTTCAGACTGCAAGGAGTGTTAGAAGGAATACTGAACAATAAAAACTATGAAACCATCTACAATCGTCTTACTGTGGAGGAAGCCACTGCCTCTGTAACTGAGAGTGGTGGCCTGCAGGGGATCTCAATGAGAGACAGTGATGAAGAAGAAGGTTAATTTCCAAATCAGGATACTGAACAGTCTGAGATCAAATGAAGAAACCTTAATTCATTGTTGCACAACCAGAAAAATACATCTGTACCTGTGCCATAAAGTCAAATTTTCAGATAGTATTATACTACAATGTGCACTGCCGCTATTTTGATGACGTTAAGAAAATCATTTTTCCATATTACAGTTCAAAAGATGCCAAGGACATTTATGAAAAAGTGAATATAGTTATACAGTATATATAAAATATATAACAAAGTTGTGTAAATGTTTTAATTTTTATCTTAATTCATGCTGGTTTTGATTGATGTTGGGGTTTGCATAATCATAAAATCATTTTTTTTATTTAAATGAAAATGACAACTTAAGTTTACAGCTGTTGTGTGATTGTGATTAAGTTGACTAGATGTGATGAATATCATGTGTGTTCAGTTTTCCAGTTGAGGACCTGTCACCGTACACACTTCCTCAATCAATGTGTTTGTGTCAAGATCTGATCTTAAGACATGGTCCTTCATGCTGACTTTATTATTCATGTTGATGTTGTCTCTCGGGGCCAAAGGACCAAAGTGCTGTATTTATCCTTGTCAAGATATTAGTCATTTGTTGTATGTATGTTTGTGCTTCTAATTGGTGGTAAAATTGACATGACAGAGACAAACAACCATACTAATTGAGGTATTCATGATTTATTAAATGTCTAGTGGCCAAGATTTTGTGCATTACATTTGAAATATTAATGATGTATAATAATGTTCATGTAAGTTTACACCAAACAACTGAAAAACACATTACAACTGTACATTTATATGGTCATACATACTGTATACCTGATTCAGGTGCTTAATATGTATCACAATAAAGTGTTCTAATGATTTATGTGTGCGCATGATTATTACAGATCTTTTTTATCCAAGTCATATTTGTAAATAAAACCATAAATCTATTTTATATAAAGTTTGTAAAACATACTTTATATTTAAACTATTTTTGTATTCTGCAAATAGGAAAATCTAATTGTCCTGTATTACAATACTATTAAACACAACAGTTTTTGACTCTGACTTCACATAAATTAATTATAATTAAATATGCTATGACAAATAAATGTTCATTGATCATCAGTAAATAAATGCCATTCATATCTGATTTCTTGTTATTTGCTTGGGAGTCTGTCCTCAACCTGTAAATTGCACATGAATGTAGACTCCACTTACAACAATTCCAGGTGGCACAGTAGTTCAGTGGTAAGCACTGTTGCCTCACAGTTCAATTCCAGACCTGGGGTGCTATCTGTGTTGAGTTTGGGTGGGTTTCTTCCAAAGACATACCGGTAGGTTAAGTGGTTTCTGGGAAAACTGGCCTTAGTGTGAGAGTGTGTGACTATGTCTGTCCTGTGATGGACTAGTGTCCCGTCTAGGATGTGTCTTTCCTTCTGCCTGTTGCTTGCTGGGATAGCCAGCTCCCCTACCCTGCATTGGGTAAAGTGGTTACAAGATGAATGGAACTATTCATGACGACAGTTTATCGTTGTATATTTACATTAGAAAACAGATTCTGAAGCAAACAAATGAAGAGCATATATTCCATATTTCAGATGTCCAAACACTGATGCATATGATGATTATTTGAGTGGCGTGTGTAATCAGAACATAAGAAAGGTCACCAACAAGAGGTGGCCATTTGCCCTATTTATCCCTTTTTGATGAGAAGAAGAGATTTTTATTTAAATCATTTTAAAGCAAAGTGAAGATGTATGTAAAATGCTAAAAATATTTTATTTTTTAATAAGCTGTGTGGTATCTTTGGCAGGGAATATAACTCATCCTCAGTGTAGATGAATGAGAAGTGTATTCTCCAAATATTTCTCATCCCACTGGTGGAGGTGCTGTGCGTGACTTGGTCCGCTCATTGAACTCATCTTCCACGGTCTGCTCTCTAATAGAGAAAAAAAATAAATGTGTGTGCATCTCATGAAATCAGGTTTCTTTTAATTCTCTTTTAAGAACTTAAATTGGTTTAATTAAGCAGTGAATCAGTTCAATTAGGGAATTGACAGTATCTGAAACATGCAAAAGACTTTCTGGTGCTTCTTGAGAGGCACAGATAATATATATATATAATCACTCCTTATGTATTTAATGCCTTGGTAATTAATAGAAACATTACTCTTTACCTAGAAATTGGCATGCTAGCACTTTATTAAATATTGTGTATTTTGGCAGTCCCAATTCAAGATTTTTATTTTTTTTAAAAGAAAATGTTCCAAAAACTCATCCTGCTATGATAAATGACTTGGCACTTGGGTTTCAATTCTGCTGTTTCCATATTTTCAAATGTAAGTAAAATCTTTTCAGAGAGATCAACATACTGAATAAACAAGCCCCCTAAATGGAATTTTCAACATTCATGCATCTCAGCGTGTTTGCCTTCCCAGAAAAAGGAGAAGAAGGTGCATTTAGAGTGAAACAATTGGTTTCTTTTTAAAATCTTTTTCTTATTTTTAAACAAAAGACAAGTCAAGGGTCTGAGCAAGGAAAAATGAGCAACAGAATCCCCACCCCCAGTCCTTCTGTACATCATCTGCTGTCCGAGCACTGCTGGCAGGGCAGTGTGTATCCACACTGTGAAAGCATCAACATGCTCCTCAACCAACTGGTTTGCTGTGTAATTTATTTTCTAGATTTACTAAATTTCAGTTAACCCATCAGTATCATTAAAATGTAAAAACTTCTGCCACTACAGTCTTTGTAACATAGTACTTCATGTTTCTTTTATACAAATGTTTAGCTGCTCTAATGGAATGGCATACGCACAAGTTCTGTTTTTCTGTTTGCTTATAAATGTCCACTAAGAAGGAAGAGAAGAATATACTGTACCATGTTTTACCTTTAATAATGTCCTAAAGCATATGAACTTTAAACACCAGGTAAAGCTTTAAAAAGCTTAATTTCATTATTAGTTTGTATTAAAATATTCCTTAATAATTAATTGGTCACTAAATTTCTTTTCAATACATTCTGAAATTGAAGTTTTTATTTTTGATTAAGTTAATGCATTTCTGTTCCATACATTCTGAAATGAAAGTGTTTATTTTTTATAAAGGGTTTATAAAAAGAGTATAACATCATTTTACAATTCACTGTATTGACAAATTAAGAAAATAATATTATTTTTCCACAATCATCCAATAATAATCAATTGTTAAAATAAAGACATTAGTATCCAAAATGTAAAGTGTCATCCTGGCCTTAAAATGCAACGTTACAATAATGTGTGCCAACAATTCACTCCTACACCTGGATCCAGGTTATTTTAACTTCCTTTTCAAGGTTGTCTTTTCCAATATTAAATTTAGTTCTGTTTTATTTTGTGTTGCAAATGTAAAAATAAATGTTTAAAATATTCAGCACTGATATAAAATCCAAATTTCAACTAAAAGCAGATATTTTACATAAAGCAAGCCTACTGTATAAAACCTTAGTGCTGGTGAAAGTCAGTGCTTACTATGAAAAACAGAAAATGTAATTATCTTTCAGCATAGAGTTATGTTCTTTTTAACTACATACAGTAGTTTGATAAATGTAATATATACAACGTTTGTAAATTGAAAACTTGTTGTTCGTTTTAAATATAATAGAAGGCAATTAACAGTTATATATTCCCGTTGTGTTGTCAACAAATAACAGATGAACAACGAATTGGATATAAAAATACTGATTTTATTATTGTGGTTACAATAACTTACTGCTATTGTTTGTTAGCTACTACTTTATGACTGTCTCACATTGATGTTCCTTCATGCTTGAATAAGGTGTGCGTGAATGAACTCGGTAAGAGTCCTTTACTTTGGATATCTCGCAAGACTCGCCATCTTTGCTTCGATTGCAGATAATCACATCCATATAAATTAGGGATAACAGCTACATAAGACTCAATGCATGAGGCGTTTAAGCCAAATTGTTTTCTAAATGAACAAATTACGTCCATGAAATCAGGAGGAAACACTTGACTGTTCTCACAACGTTCTTAAAAAACGCAATTTGCAATTTACAGGGCAGCACACATGATTGCTGTAGCTGATACTTCAAAGCAGAAGACAAAAAGAAAAGGATTGTAATAGCCCGCTGACAGAAAACGATTGCTACAGGAAATCCAATATTTAACCTCAGAAGTGGATGATAAAAGTTGATTATGGAGTTTTAAAATTTCTGGTATATAAACCTTGTAATAGCATAAATCATGTTTAAGTACTTTTTAAATTATTTGCTTTCACCAGCTGCTCTCATAAATGCTTATCGCGGTTCTTTAAAGTTTATATGAATGTGAATTTCTGTAGAAAAACAGTAAAAACCTGCTAATACAACTGCCAGTCTCATATTCAAGGCAAGCCTCTTAGTCTTTTGCCGTGAAACTAATCGGCAGGTCCCTAGAGTAAAATTATAGCTCATTGTAGACTTTTTCTCTTACAGCGAAAGCACGAGTAGTGTTGATGATAATATCATGGTAGGAAATGTTGTGAACTTGAGGTTGATCTCCTTGGTTGCCGTCGTCATTTATTTATTTATTATTGTTGTTGTTGTTGTTGTTTGTTGTTGTTGTTGTGTAAAGCCTTCCGTTTTAAAGCCCTCAAGCGATTTACAAAAATCAAAAGTGTCTTAATCGTAATGGCAAATAAAAATGTAGCAGATTTCATAAAGCTAAAATTTCAATCTTCTGTTCATTGAGAAATTAGCACTGGAAAAGACTTGCTTTTCAAAGAAGCGTTTAATTTTCATAAAGAAGGACAAAGACTAAGTTGATTTAAAGCTATTGTCGCATCAATGTGTGAAACGAATTTAAGAAAAAAAATGCAAGCTTATTTTTGAATTCCTAAATGTGATTTAACTACCTTTACAGTTAATGTGATTTTAATGCTGATGATGACACAGCATGGAAAAGTAATTAAATCGAATTGTATAGCTAATAATCAAATTTTTGCGAAGACAGTTTAAAGCATTATCTATCTTGTTTTATCAATTGTTATAATAAAAATTGTGAAGCTGATTTAAAACAGTTTGGAAGTAAAATTATTTATAATCAAAATAATATAATTGATGAAAAAATAAGAATAATAATTCAGTGAGAATGTTCGTAGCCGATTAAGTTGAAAGTAGTTCGATTATAACGTAAAATAGCAATAACATTCTCCTATTTTTGGTAATTTTTACCATTTCATATGAAAACGACTTATTAAAGCCTTATTGTTATTTATGAGCAAAACGAAAGTCTTAAATAAAACTAGGCCTGTATGTACAGTATGTGTGACTAGACAAGCTTTAGCCTGGTTTAAAAAGTATTCTTTTTCCATTAGAACCCACAATGTTATATTAAAAAATAATAACATTTTGGATTAGGCGGACGTTTATCTTTGTAATCGCCTTTGAGTGGAGTGGAATTATATTTGGTTAGCAGAAGATATTGAAGACGGCTTGAGATCTGAGTGTGCAACTTCTAAAAGCAAAACAAGTGAGCAATATCGGAACTATGACCCAGAATCAAGAAAATGATAAAACCCGATTAGAAAGAAAAGGAGAACAGGCAAGGATTACCCTGCAGGGAAAGGCACACAATTATTCGTACTTAAAGCATTTTGCTAATTACACGGGATTAAAATGTGAAACAAGTATCTACATTTTACTTATGATAAACCGCAATGGCTTGTATTAATTGTTTTATACTTTTTAGAGGGAGAAAATGCTAAAAAAAACTGTTATGCAAAAAGATTCAGACCTGTAGAGTTTTGATGACAAATATAAAGATGTATGGGATATGTACAGTATCATAAAGCAGGTGTTTGCATGATATCTGCATGTAGCTTGAGTACAATATGGCTACTCTCAAGGTTTTTATAACCTTTTCTCTTGTCAGACCTAATGTCGTGTTTGTTAAGGCGAAACATAAAGAATAAGATTATCAAGACTATTTCTTTCCGAAAAGACTTATGAATAGACTACCACCTGTAGTTACGTGTCCCGAGTAGGTCAATTGATGAACTCCAGAGTTGCGGTCTATAGAAAATGCTTCAATTACTAATAAGAAACCATCTGTCACTCTCCCCACATTTAAGGATTTCGGGAAAAAATAAATGAAGGATAAGGCAATGTTCATATTTTAAAAATGTTTTTTTTCCACTATCGATTTGAAAATGTCTTCATTTCCCAGAATTTTAATTGATAATCACGTTTTTATTAAGCATTCCTTCTCTTTGATGTTCTCACTATTGGATTTTGAAATTGCATTTAAAATTAGTCTTCAGTAATTATTCTCACTTCCAAATAGTCATTACACAAATAGTACAGCATTCCTATTTAAACATAGTTTCATTAACATGTCAGTGTTATTATTAAAGCAAATCCCTTTGATTTTAATCAAATCAATTAAGATTGCTGTCCCTAACTGTGCCTAGAGTAATCCACGGCGTATTGTCCTTGACTGAAGGGTTATAAAACCGCCTGAAACCAGAAGGCAGTGGTACAAGTTCGACTTTAGTTTACAAAATTCTATGGAATTTGCATTTCCTGCATTGACACCAAAATGTATGTTCGACATCTCATAGTGTAATAAATATTCTTCTGAATATTCTTTTGAATCAGTATAGACTTGGGTGTCAGTCACCACCACGATAACACCCCCCCACCACAACCACACACACACATACACACACAAATTCTCACATAAACAAACTAATAATTGCTCTGATTATTAAGATAAACCAAGTATTAAAATTACACTACAGTATGTAAACCGTTCACACTAACACTTGGCAGAGACAGCGTAGTTCAAACTACCTTTACCTTTACAAGCGATCCGTGTTGAGTTTGCTGTTACAATAGTTTAGACTCATCTTTATATTGCTCCGTTTATTGCGTTTCCCTGTCAAGAATATTGTCCATTACAGAGTGCTGTTTCTGAGATAAATATCCCACCTCCTAACGTTTAAGGTAATCCCTCAGTGTGCCTGCTAACTCATGCATTCCTCCGCCGGGTTTCACCCAGTGAACCTTAATGTTTTCGCTCCCTATAGGTTTAAAGCTGCTTATAATATCGTTTGATATCATTGACCGATCGTGCAAACATCCCTTTCTCTTAGACAATCACTGTTTACATCAAAATCGAAATGGTTTTCAAAGGTAATATAATAAATACTAAAGTGGTAGTTGTATTATCATATTCAAAGTTGCTTCCTCAAAGTTTATTTCCTAAACTTTTGTAAGCACAATTAATGAAATGCTACAATTGCTTTTTATAGATCAGTTTGATCCCTGTGGTTTAAAAGGTATCCAGTGACATATCCTGTGCGCTCAAACGGCATTATCATCGTTATTAATCACAATACATCATCGTGAGCATTGTTAGCATCAACAAATAGCCAGATAAAGTATGTGCTTTATTTGATTTCGTAAAAAAATGAGTTTTGCAAATATATATTAGACTTTTTTTTCTCAATAAAGCAAATGCACATTTGGAGCGGTAGTCCACTATTTCATATCATATCGATTTTTAAATATAAGTAAAGAAATATAGGTTTCTTAGTCTATTGATTATAAAGATCATCTCTACTGGGAAAATGGAAACAAAACGGAACAAACGTGGTCATGTTGATACCTTTTTCGCAAATAGACAAATGTTTTTCCCTTTAGCATTTTAATCATTTCCAAATATAATTTTGTAAGAAGTTACTTTTTAGTTGTGAGGCTCTATATTAAGTTGACAAATGTATTCCTTTTTATTATGAATGTATACAGATAATAAAACAGGCATCAACAGGAGGAAGACAAATCTTCTGTCAAATTTAAATAATACTCTTTTCAAAGATTGTTATGCCCAAACGAGTTATACTTGTTAGTTGTTGCCTCCTTTAAGGCCAATAAAAGATCTGAAAACGTATAACATTCATATCTTATATTATATGTTTTAATTGGTTATGTGCCGTATATATCTATAAATGTAAATCTGGATTTGTCAAATGTTAACTGACACGAAACCTATACGGACACAACTAAGCGTATGTCACCTTGTTCTGTGATTTAAAGTGATGTCACGTAAAGCCAAGGCGACCTCAGATTTGCTAAACGCTTTTCTGTGAACAAGACGCTTACAAATAAAGAGCACCTCCTTCCCTGGGCGGGTGAGTTATAGTCACCAATAATAGCAGTAGACAAGTGAGAAAAAAAAAGTTTCTCTGTTGACTGATGTAAGTGAATTGAGCAATTGTCTAGTTTACCTTCTCCTCTTGGAAGGTAACGATTGGCGAGATCTTTGCTGCGTTATTGACACAACACGTTTTATTGAGCAGTCTTGGTAGAAATAAGTGCTGATTGTCCAGAGTCATCGTAAAGCAAAGTGAACTGTGAGGCGCTGGCAGTAACCCAGGCTGCCTCAGATGATGTTCTTTCTTGCAGGTCAGTGAAAAGAAGAAAAAAAAGGCATCTACAAAGGGAACATTCACACCAGATTGAAGGTGGTTTAAGACATGGACAGTGCGCTCTTCCACACATCGGCAATACTTGGTTCACCTTCAGTGGCAGAAAATTTATCCGCTGGAGAAAACATGATCGCTACAGCCAAGCCTCTTGCTTTCTCGATCGAAAGGATAATGGCCAGGACACCAGAACCAAAGTCAGTACCTCTTCCAAACTTGTTTCAAACGCCTATGAACAAGGCAGACCCAAAGCAAGTTCTGCACTCCTCCACGCTCCCATGCATGATACCGTTTGTGCCACTAGCGTACGAATCTGGTCAAAAACTGAGCGTCACTGGATCAGAACCAAGAAAGAACCATTTAGACTCGTCTTCCTATATCCCTAATGATTTATTAAGTATTGGTTTAAATTACAAAGGTGAGC
Source organism: Lepisosteus oculatus (assembly GCF_040954835.1). Classification (NCBI taxonomy): domain Eukaryota; kingdom Metazoa; phylum Chordata; class Actinopteri; order Semionotiformes; family Lepisosteidae; genus Lepisosteus; species Lepisosteus oculatus. The sequence continues at coordinate 38,052,856 of NC_090702.1, read as the reverse complement.
TATCAGATGGAAGTTCGTCAATAGGACAATATAAACTTTTTCGACCACGAGTGGTAAACCAGTCTTCTTTTCATGCTATGGGAACATTGTGCTATCTAAACTGCGGAGAAAACCCCTGTCCCCCACCTGCGAGTATTCTTAACATTCATCCAATGGCTTCGTATCTTCTTAACTCTCCACTTAACCCACGCCAGAAAGCTTTTCTTTCGGAGAAAAACAAACTCGTTCCTGCTGTGGAAAGGTACCAGTCTGGGGTTGCCTTTAAAGACTTATCACAGACCCAGCTGCAGCACTATATGAAGGAAAGCGCACAGATTCTCTCTGAAAAACTATTTAAAAACTCTTCAAAACTTACAACCGGATCCCCAAGCAACAAGCCGAAGGTTTTTACCTGTGAAGTTTGTGGGAAGGTAAGTTCTAACTACTAAGTTTTCAATATTTACAGTATTTGTCACCACTAAGGATATTTCAGAAAGAATACAGTGTATTTTCCCCAATTACAGGTGTTTAATGCACATTACAATTTAACCCGTCATATGCCAGTGCATACCGGCGCAAGACCTTTCGTCTGCAAAGTGTGTGGCAAAGGGTTTCGGCAGGCAAGCACGCTTTGTCGGCACAAGATCATCCATACACAGGTAATAAATATTTTCTAAATTATTATTACAGAATTTAAAATAGTTGTTCTCATTTCTTATTTAGAGTACACATGAGAATGCACCTGAATACAGTATATAAAATGCGAAATGGAGAGAGTCTACTTATCAGTCTTACAGCTTGTCTTAGATTGTGAAATTGAAACATTTTGTGTTGTGCGATCTCTCTACTTTTGAATCGGGACAATGGGTTCCGCTTCGATGGAAACAAGTGTACGGTTTCTCCTTTAAACTTATTTTATTTATAAATTAAGCATGTTGACACCATCAGTTTTGATTGCAGATCTTATCTGTGGCATTCGGTGTAAAATAATTTTTACTTTCGTTTGCATTGTCATTTTTATCGCGTTTTAATATCCGGAGAAGGAATAACGTAGCGTGGTGAACCTTTGCACCTCATGGGCTTACTGTACTATACCTGCCTTATTTCTTTCTACAGGAAAAACCCCACAAGTGCAACCAGTGTGGGAAGGCGTTCAACCGAAGTTCCACTCTGAACACGCACACAAGAATTCACGCCGGTTACAAACCATTTGTGTGTGAATTCTGCGGCAAAGGATTCCACCAAAAAGGTGAGAGAACCTAGCGTTTAACAATAAAGAAAACACAGAGTGGTCGTTATGGTGTTTCTTGAACTCCTCAAATCAGCAGTTCGCTGAGGCTGTGGTACGCTTGTGATAGCTATTTCTTAACTGGTTAGTTTGAATATATTTTGTTCATTATAACTGAAGAGCTAAAAACAAAGGACTATGTTATTCCAATAATTGCGTCGACACAAACTGTATTACTATTGTTGTTATCCCTATAGGATCACAATGTTTAAATTTTGGAGGCTAAACGACTCTTTTGCTAATGCTAAACTAGTAACTTAATGATCCACAGTTCTCACCCAGTTATTTCATTATTATTATTATTATTATTATTATTATTATTATTATTATTATTGTTGTTGTTGTTGTTGTTGTTGTTGTAGTGTATTAAGTCTAATAGCTGCATTTTTTGGCATAAATTTAAGTTATATTTGAGTTGGTTTTTTTCCCTTAACACTTATTTTGTTGATGAATGACTGAAGGTGCATCTTTCTCCAAACATCTTGTAAATATGTTACACATAATAATATTTTCTTTGTTTTTCTTAATTTCAGGAAACTACAAAAATCACAAGCTGACGCACAGTGGGGAAAAACAATTCAAGTGCAATATTTGTAATAAGGCCTTCCACCAAGTTTACAATCTGACTTTTCATATGCACACCCATAACGACAAGAAACCTTTTACGTGTCCCACCTGTGGAAAAGGATTTTGTAGGAACTTTGACTTAAAAAAACACATCAGGAAACTACACGACATTTCCCCGGGATCTCAGACAACATCGGGTAATAAGGGAGATCCTCATCCAAATCAGTAAAATGGCTGGCTTAAGTTCCCTACTAAATGAAAAGATATTTTTGCATGCAACTTTATTTGTGCGATGTGATCGTTGTGGACTGTAGAAACCCCAGTGGATACACTTAAGAAACTTTCGTTAAAAAAAAAATATAAATACCCTTATTAATTTTCGTTTTATCTCAGGTTTAAGGATGTAAAACAAAGCTTTGTAATATTTATTTTAATTTGTATCTTATTAAATGCTACAATAACTTAAATGGTATGAATATATTATCTGTTGTGGTGATTCTGGTATGCTGCAATTGCCTGAATATGGTTCATTATTTATATTATGGTTATTATAATAATTACTACACTGGTCATTGTTTTAATTTCATATAAATTATATATGCAATGTCTCATTGCCGGATGATGTTGAGTGTCAGTTGAGTATACTGGCAAAGAGGCGCACAAAATACACAACGGAAAAGGGATAAAACATTTAAAAGTGTTATGGTGAAAATAATAAAAATGTTTTACGCCTAATATGTCTCAAATGCTCTTTTCCTGATTAAACATGGAATTTTCTATTTATATTTAATAACTTTCTTAGAAAGAGCAAAATGTATGTAGTCGAATAACTATAGACTGGGGACGGGGGAGGAGCGGATATTGAGTTTTTAAATATTGATAATAATAATTTAACCACTAATATGTTTGCACACTGTTACAGTATATGCGCTTTTAAGAATGGGTACAGTCTTAGAAATATACAGTACACTACTGCACAATCTAAATGTACCTGTATAGTATCTTACGAACAAAGGAAAATGTCCATTCAAGTAGAATATTCTACAGTATTTTTACCTAATCTGAAATATTTTGTTAAAATCAAAATGCGAAAGAAAAGCAATGTCATAAAATGTATTGATATGCACGACAAATAATCTGTCATCTCTGTTATACATAAATCATTCTGATGTTTCATCAGACAGCCCGCAGATGAGAAGTTTTGAATGAAATAATAAACGTAACAGTTACCAATAAGAATATTAGCAATCAATAGTTTATTGTCAGGTATATTCAGGAAATCAATGTTTTTAGTTTATATTTATTAATGGTTGAAAATACCTCTTAATCTGTATAAATATAATTGATAATGATTATGTAAAGTGTTACAGATTATTTTTTCATGTTTCGTTTAAATGGGTTATAATTGAGTATTCCACTTATCTTTTTATTATTTCATGAATATTGGTTAAATCAGAAATCAGAAAAACAACTAGAATGTCTTATATCTTTTATTACCAAACTAGAAACAGGAGATTTGGAAATTGTATCTGTTATCAGAAAGCGGCTTGTCGTGGTGAGAGTGACAGCAATCTGGATCCTATCCCCGGAGCACAGGGCGCAAGACTGGACATGACTGCTTTCACTGTGGACTAGTATCACGGAGTTATTGACAATTTGGCATAGTCCATTAAATCTTCCCTGGATGTTTTTGGAGAGGAAAAATGCTGCGTACGGCGAACACGGGGCGAACGTAAACTCCAAAGAGAAGTTCCAGACGGGAATCAAACTGGGTGCCATAAACAGCCTTAACAACCATCGTGCCATCCCGATTTATAGTCGTCATCATCATCATCATCATCACTGTAATTCAGGTTTAAATGTTTAAAGTTCAAATAAAGCTTTGATGTTAATGTCAGTAGTTCACCTGCTCCCGCTTAAGTAATAGATATGGGAAAATGACTGGTAAAAGCATTGTTACCAACTGAAACTGGAACTGATAAACACGTTTTCTGTTGCCATTATGCTGGAAATGTCTCCCTCTTGCGGAATTTAAGAGAAACGCTACAGGGGTTTAGTACGTGTTCCTGTGTTCAGTTTATGCCTCTTTAACAAAATAGGTTTTCTAGACTTTTGTCTGCTTCTTTGTGAAATGGACATTATGAATAAAGTCATAATAGCCATTCTAAAGTGAATAAAATAAATTGCCAGGCACCCCAGTTCCAATTTTGCTGCACAATGAATAAAAAATAATGCATGTGCCAAATTACTCTATTTTTGGCTGCTTAAATTGGTCGATTTTTGTTTCATTTTTTTCAATTGAAACTGAATACATTGAAAATGGTCTTTACTGTCCCTCAAAATCAAGAAGGCCTTCACCCTAACCTTAGTGTGTGTAATAGAGTAATTTGATCTTCAGAGGGTCAAAGGTAGCTGATGACAATAAAGTAAAATGTCAGAACATGATCTTCATGAACATATTGCAGCAGGTAGAAACATAATGAATATTGTGGAAGGTTAAGAGCTGACTGACTTTGAATGGTGATTGACTCTACAAAGAACTTCTGAATGTTTCTGAATAGGTAAGTGTATCAATGGTGACAAGCAACTCTATTTGAACATCAGTTATCAAACAAGATTTAGTTGTTTTATTGAAAGCTCATGTATTCCTTACTCTCAGCACAATCCCAAGCGTACAATTATGGTGACAAATCTGGGGTGTCAACATCTAAAAAGCAGAACTGGAGGCCATGTGAATCACATGTCTCAGGGTCATTATGTGAAGGTAAAAAAAGCTCAAGCAATGACTCGTAATGCACCATATCAGTATGACGTGGCTCTGAGAAGACAATTGCAATATAAAATGATACAGTTGATACAGTTAACTGCTACTGTACCATCAAAAAACACTGTTAGACACAGAACAGCAAGGATGCAGAGGACTGCCAGTGTTAGCACTAAATAGAAGATCATTGACAGACTTAATTGATGCTGTATCAGTACTGTGGCACAGCTGGAAACCAGACACAGAGGATTAGAGAAGGTTATGTTTCTTTGCATGCTGTATGAGCTGCATGGAGAAAGCCTTGCAAGAAACCTAGAAATGAAAGAAAATAAATATTTCAACAAGTAAAGAGGGTTTTAGGTTTAGATGTAAAAAAGGATGTACAAGCCTGCAAGATCATTTCTATACTGGCAGGCCATTTATGGTGAAACGTCAGTCAAAAGGCATTATTTAATCTCAGAGGCAGGGACAACAAAAGATTCAAAGACAGGTAGCCAAGAATACATTGTTATCATGTTTATATAACTGTTTTTAACTATAATAATGTTCAGCACAATCTGTGCACAGAAGTAAAATAATATTATAGACAGAAAAAAACATTGCCTGAAAAAACCTTCTATACACTTTTAATTTTGTTAGTAGTGTATGACCGAGAGAATCTTATATTGTTTCTTTACATTTATTTGTACAATCTGTAAGTAGTTCATTTTTTTATAAGAAAGTATCTTATGTAACAAAATCCCTCATATACAGTATGTAATATCTGCATGTACAAGTAAGAAATACACATAATTTATAGTGTTATTAGAAAAGCTGTGGGATGGAATTGGAACTATAAATATTGTCTTGTGTCTGTAATTACTCAATTCACCTGATATTCTTACTGTTATGTTAGATTAAAACAAATGTGAAGTTAATTTTGAAAACAAAACCTTGATAACTACTGTTATCAAGCCAGCAGCCATATCACTCTGCAACTCACAACTGGCAACCCACTGAAGCTCAGCAGGTGTGAGCCTAGTCAGTACCTGGATGAAAAACTCTTGGGAAAAACTAAGGTTGCTGCTGGAAGAGGTGTTAGTGGGGCCAGCAGGGGGCGCTCACCCTGCGGTCCATGTGGGTCCTAATGCCCCAGTATAGTGACGGGGACGCTATACCGTAAACAGGAGCCGTCCTTCGGATGAGACGTAAAACCAAGACGCTGACTCTCTGTGGTCATTAAAAATCCCAGGGCGTTTCTCGTAAAGAGTAGGGGTGTAACCCCAGCGTCCTGGCCAAATTTCCCATTGGCTCTTAACAATCATGGCCTCCTAATAATCCCTCTCTATGATTTGGCTTCATTACTCTGCTCTCCTCCCCACTAATAGCTGATGTGTGGTGAGCGTTCTGGTGCACTATGGCTGCAGTCGCATCATCCAGGTGGGTGCTGCACATTGGTGGTGGTGGAGGGGAGTCTCCATTACCTGTAAAGCGCTTTGAGTGGAGTGTGGAGTGTATAGTGTAATTGCTTACACTATATAAGTGTAAGCAATTATTATTATTATTATTATTATTATTATTATTACTGTTAAAGGCATATTTACTAAGTTAAATAAATCAGGGAATAACAGTTTAAAACTAAGGGCACCAACATGTATGTGTGTGAGAGTTCATTGCAGATTATCATTTTTTTCTTTACTAAAGTCACCGATCAGCAGAAAAATAAATAACATTTTGAATAACACCGTAAAATGGTGTTTCCATTTAAAAAAATCCCCAAACCTTAGACCTCTGTTCACAAATGATTGAAATAATTTAATCGATTTTTAATCAATTTTTCCTATATAGTATGTTTATCCATCATATTTATTTTTATATTCTCAGTTTGCTGCATTGTAAAAGTCTGTGTATGACCGATTTAGCAAGTAAACATTTTCTGTCAAAACTCTTATTCTGATATTCCGTCAAACAGTATATTTGAATGTCTGATTGGATTTTAGTAATTTTCATGTGAGTGTCTGCTTGTGTGTGCATATAATGAGCAAGTAAATATGAACAGAAAAGTAGTGACACAGTACACTCATATGTACCCAAAAATGGATCTTTTCATTAAATTAAAATTAACTTCCTACTAGCGATTTGAGAGTGGGGATATAGAACAACTAAACTGAAAAAATAAATACAAAGAATTTATGAACAGGTAAGCAAAACACACAGATTACAGTATGCCCTAATGACAGACTGCAACTGTATGACTGCATGCAGAACAAAACTAAAAACCAAGTAAAATGAAACTATTTCTTCTGCCTGTTCAAGAGGTAGGGTGTGCCTCCCAGTGACTGCCCAGGAAATGAGAGGATGGAATGCAATCTCCTTCCTCTATAGGTCAATCAGTCACTCAAGCCTCCACAGCAGGCCATCTTACAGCCTAGTTAAGCCTGTGCTTGATTTAGCATAGGGCTCTGCTCAGTGAACTGTTTGGTGGTAAGAGTTTTGATTTGGGGAACCACTTTCCCCAGATGTTGTTTACTGCCATTGTTCCTTTTTACCTTATTTATTATCTGATTACTTATTTTTCAAGCATGAAATATCCCTTTTAAGCAATGTTTTGGTTGTATACAGTACATTTCTAACAAAGGAAAAAGTAATAGGTTTATTCCATGCTGAAAAGAGAAGAAAACACAACACTTTGGCTGTGGACCCTTCTTCGGGTGTGAGCCTCTCACCCAATGAAGGCTCCACGGCCAAAACGTTGTGTTTGGAATAAACCTTTACTTGTTCCTTTGCAGCCTAAGCATGCTGACGCAGCTACCCACCTGAACTACATTTCTAACAATATTCTTATAAAGCATCTAGTAACTCACTTGTAAGATAACTTAAAGAAGTATTTATTCCTTTAATATCTCTGTTTGAAAAAAGAAATTTGAAAAGCAGAAGATTTTTACCAAAAAGTCTGAATTTGTGTCTCCAGTGTAATCCTGTATGTAATAACACAGTTAATTATTTCACACTGTGATATCAAAAAGAGAAAGAGTCAGCAAATACAACTTTATAGTTTATTTCTAAATATAGGGATTCATCACTCACCTTAAGTTTGTGATGTTTAAAAAATTCTGAATAGGGGCAGCAAGCATCTTGTATTTTATTATGGATCCAAATATACTGTAGCAATGACCAGTCTTTTTAGGTCACTTAAAACTATTATTAAAGAATGTTAGAGTACACTTAGGTCTTTTTCTAAAGATGTTACTTAAAAGAGTAAAAAGCCTAAAAGCACACACTATTGAACACTCCATTAAAGCACATAAAAATCAGGTTTTAAAAATTTACAGTAGACCTAAAGTAGTTTGTTTTGAATTTACAAGATTTTTAGGTTAGTGTGCCAGATTATGTATATAAAGTGAGATTATAGATTTATAAACAAAGTAGAAGGAATGGTCCAATCAGTCATCTTTAAGAAATAGGTCAGTTCTCAAAATGTATCTAATTTGGTTTAATTTCTTTGACCATTGTTTTACTAAAGACACTTGTCAGTAAATAGCTGGAGATGCAGGGTGATTTTGGATTAATGTGAAGGAAAGGATTACATTTGGTCATTATCAAATACAAAGAAAGCAGTGCAGGATAAGAAATTGACGGTATTTTAAAATTATTTGTAAGATGTTATGAAGAAACACAGTAGATACAAAAATGGCAATAACAGGAAAGAGTAAAACGCCATTTGCCATACTTGTATAATATGAAAAACTGGTATTACAATTGCTTCTGAGGTCGCCACTCTGAAATATTAGGTACTGTATTTGTTCATTCAACACTAATCTTAAATAGAAATTACACTGCAAAACTACAATTTGTCACCACAATGAAATGATGGCATCTACAACCTGATCATGACAGGTCTAATACAGGAATGCTTTGTTGGTCTATATGGTTTCCTACTTTCTAAAAATGGATGTTTTGAGAGATGTTGAATGATTAATGTTTAGCTACCTGTCTTTTAACAAATTGTGAGATAATGTGGGCTCTTAATTGTAACACTAGAGAAACCTTTAATCATAATTCAATTTTCACTCTGTAGTCTATTTTTAATTAATTAACAATGAAATCGTCCTGCATAGGACAAATATTTGCAATTGGTAGAGTTTTAATGGACTACCCATTGTTTTAAAATAAATATTTAATTTATCAATATTTATTTTAACTTAATGTAATGGCTGTATTGCTTTTACTTTTTATAAAGCAAGATCTACACAAAGCATGAAACAGATATTACCTAAGCTTAATCCCAAAAACTATTCAATCGTTCACTATTAATTCACATTCCTAAGGTTAGAATGGGATTGCTCTTTAATTGACTACTGTGCATCCTGTTCTGAGTGTTTGATTAAATGTTTAAATGGAGTATGAGTCATTGGAAACAAACAAGCAAGATAAAAATTCCTTTTTCTATGTAAGGTAAAGTGATGTTAATAAATGATTGGGAATTGCCTGCAATTATAAACTGAACAACTTTAACATGCTTAGCATTGTTTTTCAATGATTTTAGCATCTGAATATCAAATCTATTTCACTGTTCACAATATTGTCTCAGTGTTTACAATGTCATTTCGGTGTAGTACTGACAGTGTGTCTTACACAATGAATATTCATATGTTTTTTTCCTTTAAAATATGACCGGTTAAACATCAGTCTTTTTCTATTTTAATGGAAATCACAGAACTGTGATACCTTCATCTTAAAGCATCTTGCCTAGAGTCTGACTTATTTCTAAAACTTTAAACCTATTGACGGCTTATTTTAATTCAGATACTATCATGTCTTAGTCTGGATGAAGTACATATAACCATGTGCAAAAAAGAAGCCCATCTAGCTGGTTTGGTTGCTAGTAGTTAATTGAACCATAGGTATCATTCATTAATTTTTTAAGTTCAAGCAGGTAGCATCGTCAGCATGTTTAAGCTGCAAAGGAACAAGTAAAGGTTTATTCCATGCTGAAAAGAGAAGAAAAGAAACACAGTGCTTCAGCTGTGGAGCCTTCTTTCGGGAGCCAAAACGTTTTGTTTCTTTTCTTCTCTTTTCAGCATTTATTTTTTTAGTATCAGTTTGACAAGATGACTGCAGGACAGCTGGTTCTCCTGTTACTTTTTTGACTTCCCGGCTAGTTTTCACTTGTGTCATACGTTTTTTTCCTAGTGTTGATTTAGAAGAAGTCTACTGGTTTGACTTTATTAATGCCTTTTTAGGATTTCAAATATCTAAATTAGGTCCCTTCAAAGTTTTCTCTGTTCAGGACAAAGCAGGTTCAGCTTGTTAGTGTAGGGGTTTCCTTGTAGCACTGGAATGGATTTGGTCACTATCCACTGGACTGTTTCCACTGGACTGTTTCCACTGTTTGTCCTAATATTGTGACATAAATTGGACACAATATTGTAAATGAAGTCTTAATAGTAAATTGCACAACTTTAACATAACATCTTGTTTGGAACTACTAAACTACACTTGGAACTGTATATCTTGAACATTTTCTTTTTAATTGCTTACTCACAGTATCGAAAATAAAGCTTCAGTAAATAATATCTATGTATAATAGTTTTTATGAATAATAAATAATATGTTTATGAACAAAATCTTAATTCTAATCTAATTTTCTTTATTTCTGTCCTGCCTTGTACCCTCTACATTCACTACAGCCCTTCAGAAATAAGATTTTACTGAAAGAGCATGGATATACTGTACAGAAAAAATGAAAAAAAAATAAAGTATTGCTTTTTTAAAAAGTTGGCATATATTCCAAAAAGTTCTTAATGGCATTTTATATACCTTTTCTAAAGTTTAAATATGTAAATTAAAAAAGAGCACTGTTATTTCATTGTGGTATGCTGCATATTCTCTTTAATTTATAATGAAAGTATTTTTGTCTGAAAAATGAATTTCAGTAATAATTCCACTGTTTGTCTTGGTTTGAAAAAGTTATAATTGACTACAATTTTCCATTACGTTCAAATAAATGTGACCTTGGTATCCACCTTTAAAAGAATTAAAATTCGGTATGTGATAAATTACACAAAATGCCAGCAAGATATATGCAGGGTGCTATTGACAAATTCTGCTTGCTGCATTCATACATCTATTAAACCTGCAATTGTTATTAACAGCTATTTCATTAAGGTACTTCAGGCCTTCACAATTTAAAACACATAAAGTATTACTTTTCAAGTTAATTGTTAAGGATTTGTTTTCTGGAATCCTGGGACCAGACCTGATTAAGGCCAACGAAAGCACTAAAGATCACAACAAAACTGTTTAGCTTTGGAGTAAGTCATGACAGGAAATGCCAAGGTTTGAACTGAATAAATGGAAAACTGACAAAGAATTGCAGGATAATATACCAACGGGAGAGTGGGTATACAGTACATACACACAAGTTGTTAATACAGTATATGTAAAATCTTGTTGCTCACTTTTTTCAAAGTAATTCACAGTATGTTACTGTATGTTGATTAAAACAAAATGAATTTTGAGCTACAAATAAAAACAACTTTAAAAGGAGTATTTTACAAAAGTTGAAGACAGAAGACAAAAACCTTCAACTTTACCTAGTGTGTGGAAAGTGAATCCCAATATTCAAGTGAATAGCCTTCACTTGTGCAAACACTGTGCTGAGCTTATGCTCTCATCAAAATTGTACTCATGCTTGTCACTTTCTGGAAATAATTGTCTTCTGCTTCCTTCCTCCTTCTGTTAGACCTGGCACTGTCTGCATCCTATTTAACTAGACACAACCTGTTCTTTATGCTTTTGTAAAATTTAATATATTCTGATTCTGCAGACAATGAGCTCCAATGAAACTCCACTCAGCCATTTCTGAGAACCTTGCACTCTCTTCTTCTTTGACTCTACTCAGCAGTGGTAATCCCAACTTGCTATCTTCTAAGACCCCCTCCACCAGGCCATAACTGGTCAATTTATTTCCCATTTTCATTCTCATATAACAATGCAAATTGTTTCCTCTAATTCTAGAGGAATACCAAACTGGACGTACCTGCCTGTTTAGTGTACTAAAGTATCAACAGGTCTCTTTATATCTTTTTTTTAAATGAATCTTTTATTTAAGAATATATGTTTTGTCCTCACTTAAGAAACAGCCTGAGCAGAAGCAATGGCATCCTGCTTTCCCCTAAGAACATTGGCACAGTTGGATGTCACAGCCAAGAGAGATAGGTCTTTGTCTTAAACTGAGACAATACATTTTTTAAATGTTCTGCTCTTTCCTGCATGCCCATGTTTATTATTTGCTGTTCCTATTCCTTCTTTTTTTCCCCCTAGTTCCCCTTCAATAAATCATCCTCTGTGCTCAAGCACCCATCACTGTCTATCTATTGTCCCTGAATCCTTTATTTTCTTTCTATAGTTCACTGTCTTCTTTCTCAATTGACTCGCCAAGCTTCCTTGTTAGCTCAAATTCAGTTTCAATGTTAAACCTCATCACATTACACTCTATGCTTTTCAATCTACTGCAATTTCATCTCTACACAGTATCCCTGCCTACAGTACTATGATCCCACCAAAATATCCCACTTTCTGCTGGGGCAACAGGGCACCTTTTTTCCATTGTTTTCCTCTTCCCATTCCTCTCTTGTTTCTCCAGTAGATTACACAAAAATCTGCTGTTCATGCACTCAGTCTCTGCTGTATGATCTTCATTGCATCCTGGTGGTATTTCTTGTTCATGCTTTTTTAACATTCTGCTGTCTCCCCCAACCTCATTACTATCACTGTAACCCTGCCAAAGACCCCTGGCATTCTGGAAGCATCTTCAAGTGTCCTACTTGTGTTCCTCAGCAGTCTACAACAGAGTTCTAAAAGCAATATAATGTTCTGTTTGCTCTAATATTTCTTTAATATTCTCCTATTTCCAGCAGTGTTGCCACTTTACTACTTATGTTGTCGGCTTTGCAATGGCCCCTGAAAACATGGAAGTCACACCCAGTGCCTCCTGCATCCCAAGTGGCCTGCTTGCTGCCCCAGCCTTTGTAACCCCTCATCTGGCCAGAAGCCTGAATACAGTTCCGTGTTCTGAGCTCAATAAGCTTCTATTGCTTTATTTGTCATTTTGTGTGTTTGTTGGCCTTGTTACTTTATTCTTAATGCCTCCAACCTCACCCATGGCTGCTGATGTCCTTGCAGTCGCATCCCATCCTGCAAAGTGTTCAACTCATCATCACAGCATCAGTCTTTCAATCAGATGGTGTCCAAGAACTGGTATCTGATGTTCTGAGTTGAGCTTTTTTTGAGGGGGAGGAACTGATTCACTTATTTCTTTTAGTCAGTTTTTATCAACCTTTTTGATTTAGAAACTGATTCTGTACAGTATTTCTGCAGTGGTGAGATGGGGATAGTCTTGCTGTTCTTCAGAGATTTAATTTACCATTTGTTCCCTCATGTGAGTCATCGCCAGATTTGTACTTAAGTGCATCTTGCAAAGTCACATACCATACAGTAGGGTTTATCTGAAGTGTATCAAGAGCTGTCTTAAAATGTTTATGCACTTCTTCTTGAATAACTGAAGTGAAAATATGATTTTTAATCTCCTAAAGAAAAAAGTAAATCCTGTTGAAATCAAAGTAAAGAGAGCATTTGTCCACACAGTATTGTCATACTGTACCACATTTGTAATAATTAAGATCAAAACAGTGCTGTGTAGATTGTACAGTAAATTGTAAAATGTGAAAATAATTTACAAATAAAATTGAAAAAATGTGATTTCATAGGATGTATACATTTTTATATGTATAAAACCAAATTCAAATGGTAGCTGTTTTATCTCTTATATTTATTGTTCTGGATCACAGTTTGGTTGAAAAGCTCTTATCTTACTTTAATCAATATAACACAGCACCATGTTTCTCATCCCTTCGCCAGACCATGACATCAGGCCATGAATCAATGCTGACCAGTCCTTGCCATATATCTTTTATTACCGATTCAGTTTTATTCCTGCTATGAATTGCTTTATAGCCTAAGCATTTCTGAAAGAATGAAGACCTTAAGAAGCTGGTCCTGGATTCAAAACAGGTTGGACCACAAGCATAGAAAACTAATTACTAATGTAGTACATACTGTACAGTAGAGGATTTCACAATTGATTAATTGTGAATCAGTATGTCTATGTACTGTAAAACACACATTACATTTTAAAAAACTTAACTAATAAGTGTAACATATTTGTGACATGTTAGGAATTCCTTAGCTTTTGAACAATAATCAGTCTTACAAGGTTAAAGTATATTTCACTTATATAATATTTCCTTAATCTTTTTATTGCTAATAATTATTGCTAATAATGAGGGGGGGAAACACAGGATCTATTATTAACATCAGTTTCTAGATGTAACAGTACAGAATGTGCTTGTGCTTTTGAAAAAGGTGAAGTGACACAGTGATAAGTTTTTCCAATGGGACTTTGCTGTAATGTACATTGTCCTTTTATCAGTATAGATACCTATGATTTTGTATTTTCAATGGAGATGCTCATTTCATTTTGTTCTTTTGTGAAGTACTCAGCTAAGACCTCCAAAAAAACATTTTGATATCTTGTGTTCACTAGGCCTCCAAATGGGACCACATTATAATTTTTCAACATGAATCTACTGTAGGTCTGATTTGAGAAGAAACATTTTATCTTTCTCAGAAGATTTATCTTGGTCAAGACCCCTCCTCCTAGGTCAATAAGCAGGGGAAAAGTATTATTCCTCCTCCTGTTCCATCTATGACTCTTGGGAATGCTCTTCCATCTCCAAGGAGAGCATGACTGAAATAATTGGTGCATACACCAATAATGTCTGTCCACTGGTGACTGTATTCCTGTTAAATAAGTTGCTTCTCCAGCTGCCTCATATTGTTATTATCAATCAGAAACATTATGGATATGTGTCAGTAACAACCCAGTCTTACTTTCATATCCAGTATACTGACAGAATGAGATGCTATGACCCTACAATGTCTGGTGACCACTAAGCCCCTAGACTAGACTCAGGGGTTCCTAAGATTTTTGGAGGATCCTGCTAAAATGTTCTACTTGAAGGTTAGAAATCGGGAGCTTAAATGAGCAGATCTCAGGGAAAGACACACATATGATTAAAAATAGTGCTCTTTATTTTAAAGTGAGGCAAAAGAACATCAAAATACAAACAGAAGCCTTGCTCTTCTTCTGGAAGCCTCAACTTCCTGGTTTTAAATGTCACCTGACCAATTGTTTTCCACCAATCGACCAAACAGGCAGCTGAGGATGGCAGGTCATTTCCCATGGCCTGCTGGGGCCAGTGAACCTACTAGTCAAACCTACTGCCCTCTTACAGATGCACTATGAAAATACAAATTAACTGTAAATATACCATATCATATGATCTGTGGCTGGCAAGCTTACAGTCCCCTGTCTCCAGGGTAAGTAGTGCCATGAAAATGTGATTGGGACAGCTGGAAGTGCCACCTTCCCCCCCATAACGGGTTATTACCTCATCAGCACCACATACTTTACTTACACCCAGTCCTGTCCACCAGCAGACACTGTCATTTGAGCTTTCACCCCTGTGTATGGAAGTGCTCCTTGCACAAAGCAACCAGTCTGCTACTCGTCCTGCACTGCCTGAACCTGTTAGAGCCATCAAATTCTAAGTCTGAGAAAGGACCTGACGAGCAGCCCAAACCCCGTTTGCCAGATGCCAATGACTGGACGATGTTATCAGCAACCTTTCAGTGACTGGATTCCTCTGCCTGTTTAAAGACGCAACATTCTCCAGATCTGCACTGCATCATATCAATGTTGTTATTTGTATATATAATAAAATGTTAGTTAAGCAAACCATTCTCCAGACTAAGATGATCAACTAGTCTAGCTTTAATTATCATTACCCTTACATTTAATAGAGTAGCTCTCAGTAGTTACAATTACTGTGCTTAGCTTTGTCATTCTATTATGGATGGGTGCTCCATTGGTGATTTTCTAGTCAAATTTGTACTCCTGTCTTTAGTTACTGTTTGAAGAGTATTGCTAATGGCCAATGAATAGCAACTCATGTTTCCTTAATTGGTAGAATCTCAGACCCTAGAAATTTATCTCAGGTTCTTCTAGTATGTTTAATACTTCTTCCTCTTCTGTGTTAATACCATTTAGTATAGAACTTTACCTTTCCTCAGTCTGAGGCATATTGTTCATTTATTGAAGATGGATTTGGTAAAGACCTGAGTAAAGAGGTCATTTCATACTTTAGAATGTGCCTTTCATAATCCAAACGTTTCTCATTATACTGTATATCAGTAACTGGTAAAGTATATGTCCCATTTATTCCAATAACAGACATTTTAATTGATCTCAATTTTAGGTTGCAGTGAAAATGGTTCTTTAATTGCTTGGCTAATTTGTTAATTAACCCAATTATATGATCAAAACCTGATTTTCCAAATAACTACACTGTAAGAGATTGGAATTTTATTAGGCATTCACTAGGTCCTATGAAATTGAATAATTTAGTACCTTACTTATTTTATGCATGTGTTCTTCATAAGTACATGTAAATATGGACATGTGACATGCAAACACTTCTCTTCAGTCATGAAAAAGATTCAATCCATTACTATGCTAGTATTCTCAAAGGCTAGCTTTGCTTTTTTAAAGTATTTATTAAATAATGACCACAAAAGTAGCATAACGCTAAGCAAAAACATTGAAAGCCTAGTTTGAAAGAGCTAACATATTATATTAAAATACACCTTCTTACAGGTATATCAGAGCTTGTTTCTGCCAACTTCAAGTTGGAATGTTTTATTCTGATTAAGCATTTACTAAAGGACAGGTTCAAGAGTATGGACAAAACACTTCAATTATGCTGATAGGTAAGAAGAAAAAATGTGTAATAATTAATTAATATCATAATGGTCAAGGAAAAACCTTGAAGTACTTAAGTAGAAAATGATGAATGGTGCACTTCAAATTAAGAAATAAAGATGTACACAGAAAAAAGTACCAGAAATGTAACAACAGATGCAGAGCATAAAAAAACAAGTACTCTTGAATGTGTCATTAGATTGCCAATATTAATATTATGGGGAAATGGGTAGAAAATGACCTTGGATAGAAGTGTAGAGATCAAAACTAAAGCAATATACATATGTCATCTATGACTAATTCAACAAGAATATGGCTTTTACAGATACTGGGATTTTAATTAATTGCTCTTCCTATGATTAACGGATCATTTTAGCATTTTGTTCATTGCTGCCGAATTACACTCAAATTGCAACACTTTAAGCACAAATATGATTATACTCAATTAGAAAATAAAAAGACAGGTCCAGTGCTCATAACACATTCATCCAAACATCTCATACTGTAGCAATTGCTTGAAGAATCTAATCGATGCTCTTGAAGAGGTACTGTACAAAACAGATACTGCAGAGCACTAGGAAGTCAAATGTCAACATAGATGAGTACACCTGGAGTCACTTTTGGGATTTAGAGAACTGTATGTGTACTGTAAGGAGAATTGGAGGAGTTGAAGATGTAAGATTACAAGCTCAATGAAAGAAACCATGCATTTAATTCTGTAGAAAAACAAACAATTCCATTATTGTATTCCTGCTTATCATGATTCATGTTTTACAAATAACTGTTGCTGCTATTTTTGTGAATCCACACAATACAATACGGTGGAATTCAACCTTAAAAAGTGTTTAATACATTTAATTTAATATAAGTTCAATGGCATATGCAGTAAATGGCAGTAAGTAGATACCTGAATAATTATATTGATGTTGCAAATAATGTCTGAGTTTTACTGGTAGGTTATTTGAAACATATTGTACAGATACAATAGTCAATCAAGATCAACATTTGCAATAATAGTACTGTTTTAAGAGAAGACCTAATTTGCAGAGAAAACAAAATAAATGATGCTTTCATACTACATGAGTAGATATACTGTAATATAAACTCATGTGCATAAACAATGCACTCTTAATAATTAGAGTTAATTAATATGATAAAGTTAGACTACATTGAGTAAAAAAATAAGTTACAAGCTAGAAAAAATGTAAGATATTTACCATTAACAATTTTATTAATTCTGTTTTGGTTTGCCAATAATTGATTGTTATATCCACCTAATTTGGGACAGACACTTGTATGGTTTCCCTTTTTGGCTTGTAATTGCAAACCCATGAACTGCACTCAAATTATGATTTTTTTTAATAACATCACTATTAGAATTGTACATTTTTTGTACATATATTGTTTTGCCATATGAATGGCACAGGTTCTAGGCAAGCCCCAAGCACAGAAACACCCTACAACCCCCACACACAAGAATTTAAGTGAATAATAATCTTTTATTTAAACAAGTCTTGTATGATGGCAAAAGTAAGCAAAAAAACAGCCCACACTTGGGGAAAATAGAGCTCTTCACATAGCACTACAGGAAGAGTACTTGGACATGACCATACCTCTCAGTCTAAGCTGGAGAGGAAAACAATGGCCACAGTGTGGCACTCCAGCTGGTGCTGGGGAAAAATAATAGCAACATATTGCCCTTTTAGCCAGAATTGGAGAAAAAGAATACAAACCTTCAGACAAGGAACAGATTCAGGCTGTGCTGGCTGAAGGCTGGGACATCTGACAGAATTCCTCCTTAGACTCAGCTTCTTGTCAACACCATCCTCTCTGCTCTATGGTCCATTTATACTGTCTAGAGCAGGATGTGCAGCTGATACTGGTTACTGGTGTCCTGTCATCCAGACTGTTATCTGCTGCCATCTTGGGCAGGGCAAAGCTTCAGAAAAAAAACATAAATCCATGGGAAAGGCACTGCCCCTTGAGGACTTGGGCTCTCCATATTGAAGATTTTAATGTTGTGTCAACATAAACACAAGTAGTCACTTCCAGCTCCGTATTTCTCATTTGGTATTTAGAGTTTGTTTTTATTACCTGCATGAAATTCCCTGCCCCTGTCTACGTCATACTGCATAGCATCAGCCTGGTGTTTGAGAAAGATTTGCATCACAGTTTTATTAAATTTAATACTAGCAAATACAGAGTTTCTAAATAAAGGAATACCAATACATAATTATTCAAACATGCATGAATTAATGCTTAACATGAGCCATGGCCCAAATTAATTTGATAGGACTATCCATAGGTTATTCCATATTGAAATTATTTACTGTTAAATAATCTAGGTGTAATTTCAGCTGACCTACCACTAGAGGTCATAAAGACTTCTATTGTTTTTGCACATACAGTAGGTGCACTTGTGGTGCATTGACTGATTAATTACTGTAGGTAACAGGTGAAGACTGAAAGCTATATTTTTAAAAGAGGTTAAATTACATAAGTTTGATATATAAAGGCACTCATGCTGGTAGCTGGTGTTGGGTTGGTCTAAAGTAAGACTTACAGTATTTTGTGTATAAAGAAGATTTGGTTAAATAAAGTGTCCTAACCCCATTACTTTGCTGTCCATTGGGATTTCTGTTTGCTAAGACCTCATGAGCTGCCTGTGTAGAGGTAGGCATGCCACATTTGAAGGCTTCTATGGGATCAGTTTTGAAAGAAACTGAGGAAAAAATTAAAGGAATGTAGTGCCCTTGCCCAGTGTTGAGGAGGAAGCGCACCCAGTCGCTGAGGGTACTGCAAAGCAGCCTGGGAGTTGTAGGCAGGGGGAGTCCATAGGATGACCAGCAACTGACCCTGCTTATGTAAATAGACCTGTTAGCTAAAGAGTTCTCTGAAGCTTAATGTCCCATAAGTTAAGCGTGTAGTGTGTGTTAAAGAGTTACCACCCTAAAACTTTGTATGTGTTCCGTTTATCCCCTAATGTGTGTGTGAATCCTGTAGGAGAGTTCTTGTAAAAAACATTAAGGTGCTTGTGTGTCTATATTGTCTCCTCGTGTCTTTTCCTGAACAAACCCATAGTTGTTACAGGAACTTACCTCAAAATGTTTTTGAAGGAAAAAAAGAGCTGCTTGACAGGAATGGAAGGAAGGGACTAGGACCATTGGTCATTTGACCATTCTCTAAGCCCATCTAGATCTGACACTTGCTACAGAGTATATAAGAGGCCTTGCAGCAGTAGTTGATTTGGGATTGGTTTAGAGTAAGTCTTGCTATGTGTACAAAGATTTGGTTAGTCTCTCCTTTCTCAAATACTATGCTGTCCATCATGACATCCGTTTGTTCAGACCTTACAGGCGACTTAAAGGTAAGCCTGTCACAGTTAGCATAAGGGAAAAATGTAAGTAGGTTTAATTGAACGTTGTAAAATGCTTTGCAAAGGGTTTCAGACCATTTCCCAGTTCCTATACTCTGCTGCTTTGTATCTGGAGGTCATGAGATAGTACTTTGAAGTAGCGACTTAAATTTGATAAATACAAAACCTACTCCACACATTCAAAGCAAGAAACCAAAAAAAGAAATATATAAGAAAAACCACTGTAAAAGTCACGGTGACACAAATATCCGAACCCTTTGCTGTGACGAAACCTAAATCAATGTAGGTACAGTACATAAAGTTACTTTAAAACTATCAGACTGACCTTTGTGTCTAACAACAGACATTCACATTATATCACAATAAATAGCACCTCTCTCAGTAAGGCTCCTCAACCAGGTGGTGAATGAAGACCTGAGAAGCTTCCTAACCAATTCAGATACTGCATATAAGTTGTATGAAGGTGGCAACCAGCAGGAAGGGCCTAAAAATGTCAAAGACCCTTAACATCTCTTTGAGCATGATGAAGCCATTCATTAATGGCTATCACCCAAACAATGCCTGGATCAGTCTTTTTCTCTTTAATAAGCAGTTGGGCCTGGTGAAAACTGGTTAGGGTTGCTACCATGAGGCCAACATAAGGATCCTGTGGCTGTGACAGGAGAAAATGTTCATGGATCAGAAATATCCCATAAAGGACTCTTGAGTGGTATTGAAAAAAAAAACATTTTTTATCCTTCATGGGGTTTGCAACAAAGCACCTAACATATATTGAAAAGACAAAACAAAAGCTTTTTGGACTAAATAGAAAGTGTTAACATAAACCCAACATAAACTGACATTGGAACAAGTAATAGGTTTATTCCATGCTGAAAAAAAGAAGAAAGAGAACACAACGTTTCGGCCGTGGAGCTTTCTTCAGGCCGAAACATTGTGTTCTCTTTCTTCTTTTTTTCAGCATGGAATAAACCTATTACTTGTTCCTTTGCAGCCTACGCATGCTGATGCAGCTACCCACCTGAACATAAACTGACATTGCTGACATAAACCCAGCACAGTGCTTTACTCTGTTTAAAATGTCCATTATCAAGTATGGTGGTGGCAACATTATGTTATGTGAAAATCCTCCTTAACTGACAAAGTCTAAAATAAATGCATTTTGTTTTTGTACATAATGAAGTGTTTTCAAATGCAAATGATCTCATCTCACATGAATGTAGTAACTTGAACAGAGAAAAACAATCAAAGCTAGATAAGCTCATTCATTTTTTAATTATATAAAAGAGACCAGTTTATTGTTTAGTATTATAGTTCAGGAACTTTTTCCTAATTTCAACATGAATTTTCTTGGTACAGTACTGTTACGTCCCAGTGTGTGTTTTTTCTGTTATGTCCACACTGCTGACCCTTGATTGTTCTCCCTTCCCCATTGGCCAACCATCACACCACTGTTTCAATATGATGTCATCATCAATCAGCCTCAGCCAATCAGAACTTATTTTATTCACTACATAACATGGAGGCTTTAAGGAAGAAAAGGCCTTTTGTTTGACTTCAGTCCCGTTTGGTTTTGGTTATTGCTTCGGCTGTTTTGCTTTGTATGTGTGTGTATTTTCGTATAGCTTCGGCTTTGTTGTTTTGTTGGTTTTACGTTAGTTTCTTTGTACTTTCGTTTGTTTGTGTGTTAATCCTTGTTTTGTCATTACCTTGCCCCAGTGTTGCATGTTCAACTTTTGTGTTCTTTTGTACCCTGCTCCTGTTGATTACTCTTGTTTTCCCTTATTTGTATTCCTGGTTCACTTGTGTTTTTGTGTGAACGTTTGTATATAAGGTTAGTTTAGGTTGTTGGGTACACTTTACACAATTAGTTGATTTTGTATTAGTACACTAGTTTAGTATGGGTGAGTGCCGTTTGTCTTGTATGGTTTTGGGTAGTCAGTGCAGGTTAGCTAGGGTGTTGAAGATGCCGAAGACTGTGTGTTTCAGGTTTTCTTTTGTAATCAGATTAGCTTTCCCTCACTGTCCAAGCCAGCTCCATTTTGTTTATTTTTTTTTCTTTGGCACCACTCTAGTTCCTTACCCTTATCACGCTTCCTAGTCCCTCACCAAAACCCACCTGCTTCCAAAAGGATTATCCTAAATGTTACACCCCTTTTCCCCTAGACACTTGGGGTTGTAACAAGTACAAATTAAATTATAGAACAATAACCAGCAAACTGTAACACTACATAGTGGTGCATGCTTCCAGCAATAATGTAAAAACACCTAGACTGCATTAATGATTAGTATTTCAAATATAGGGACTGTAAATATAGCTTCTGGACACAGACTTCCTGGGGGTTTTCTAGTTTGGGTGGAAGAATATTGTGATTGTAAAATAAGTTACAGTTATGGGATTTTGTCTTCTTCCTATATCACCTACTGTGTGTAAATCTGAGATTAACCTTGTTGAAACAAAGCTTGAATGATTCTCTCAAAATAATATGAAATTCAAAACAATTAGCTAAATTCAAAGATACACTTGATTTTTTTTGTTCTATTGCCATTTTTAAAGGTTTATCAGGATCTCTCTTATGTGTCTTCTGATTAAACACCATTCATGAGGTGAATATACTTATGACTGCTAATTCCACCTCAACATACAGCTGAAACAAATATGTTTTATTCAAATTAAAAGAGACACATAATATACTGTACATGGGTTTTGTTTTGGAATTTAAAAAATAATTGGTCCCTTCATGGGTTTGTAATCAATAGAACTCATCAGATGCAGTGCCTTGCAAATGTATTTGCACTTCCTATGAAATTACGTAATAATAAATATACTGTACAGTATATCTAAGGGTTTAAATAACTTAAAAAGAGTTTAAATAAGTTATAGCAAGTGTCATGAAAAAATAGAGAAAAAGAGAAATATAAAAAAGAAAACTAAAATATGTTGATTATAAAAGTGTTCAGATCTGTGAGCTCAATATTGGAGACACCTTTTGCATTTACAGGTATTCTTGGGCAGGTTTCTGCCAGCTTTGCACACTGACATGTTGTAATTCTTGGGTATTCTTCTTTGAAAATGTCCTCAAGCTCTATCAAGTTGCTTGCAGATTGCTTATAGACAGCAATTTTCAACTCTTTCCTCAGATTCTCAGCAGGATTCAAGTCAGAATTTTCTGGTCCAATTAAATTATTTCAATGTCATGTGGATCAATGTCATGTGATTTTCAGTCCTAGTTTTCAGCCTGAAGCAGGTTTTCATTTAAGATTTACCAGCATTTAGCACCACCTATGTTCTTGTCAGTCTTGACAAGCTTCCCAGTATCCAATAAAAAGCAGATCTATAACATAATCCTACCACCACCATGCTTGACAGTAGGAATGGTGTTGACTGAGTAAATGCACTGTTGGATTGTATGAGATGTAGAACTTTGCATTCAGACCAAAATGTTTCTGTTTTATCCTGCTGGACCACAAAACCTTTTGCCACATTTGTGCAGACCAAATTTTGGATATGAGATTTCTTTTTCAGTTCCACAAGCCCCCTTTATGGAATGACTGGGATATTTTTGACCCATGAGCAACCAAGGCTCCTTTCTCAATCACTGAACTCTGTAACTCTTTTAAAGTTGCTGTTAGACTTACTGTGGCATCTCTAAGTAGTTTCACTTGGTTCTATAAAGTGTCTGGTTGCTGTTCACTTTTTAATGATTCACTACAGTATGCACAAAGAGATACCCAAGGTTTTTCTTTGAATCTTCATGCAGAGTTGATTAGGAAGGTTTTTGATTTTCATAGTTAAGTCCTTGTTACATTTTTCTCTCCTTGTTCCCATTGATATGGGTTGGATATGGGTTAGTGAGTTTCATATCTAACTTGGCCTCAGACTGAGTAGGGGGTCTTTAAAACAGGGTATAAATACAGCTGTCCATCTGCATACAGCCAGTTGAGCAATTAACCCCAAGCAGTAAGCTCTGCCCATCAAAGACATCAAAGGCACACTTCTGCATACTCTACACACATACAACACACAGAGACAAAAGAAACTGGAACACTTGCCAGTTGCTTGAAGAGGAATCAGACACCAGGGACTCTAAAGAGAGTAGTGAGGAAGGCTTTATTGTTTTCTTGGTCCCCACCAAAAGCTGGACTTGGATAAAACAACAGTTCTGTGGGAGGTGGGATGACTAGGCTTATGAGAGTATGTCAAAGAACCACCATAATGCTATCAGGAGTTTCATCCTTTCTTTTGGTATGGTGGAAGTAGGCATACCTGGTCACCGAACGGAAATGGTTTTGAAGAATTATTCTACTGAAATTTTCATTTAGGACACTGGGGTTTTGGTAACTGGGGTCCATGGGATTCTTGTGCTGTTCTAGAATGTGTCTCTTGGAGGTACTTTTGTGTTATAGGTTCTGTTTGGGTAGAATGGTAGAACTGTAATTGCTAGAGTGTCCTTGAAGATAAAAATAACCTGTTGCAGGAGAAAAAGGGTCCAAGCATCCTTCTAATTTCTAGGTGGCATAGCTGGGTACTCACCTTGTTATAGTAACATGTCTTGATGAAGTAAGGTTAACTTCCTATACTAACATGGGAAGATCCAGCAACACTACCACAAAAGGTAGTTTAGTTCCATCATAATGAATGTAATAAACAAAATATGTAGATGTATTAAGTATTTGGCATGACTTGCTTAGCTAAGTGAATGATAATCTATCCATGTGGATAAGGTGCCCAGATCAACTTCATTATTATGAGGTGTGAGTTAGAGTTCGCTGCAAGGGTGTACTTGGTGAGGTGGGAGGTGTAAGAAAGATAACTGAACATAAATCCTAGTGCACGATATATGTATAGCACACATGTGAAATGAAATGTTGTGAGATTAGCATTTCATCTTACTCACAAAATTCTGTTATAAACTCCACTGAATAGTTTAGTATGCAGCTCCGTCCCAGATCAACAGTATGATCAGTATGAATGGATAAATGCATTCATATAAGGAACAAGAAGAGCTTAATTCTCTAAAAATAAAGTAGGAAAATACAGCGTTTCCACGTTTATATTTTTCTTTTTTAGCGTGGAAAAATCTGTTCTTCAGCAGCTTGCAATCTAATGCAATTCCCTGGCTTTGAGTGCGGGAATATGTTATCTATTATTACGAGTATTAAGCCTATTACTTTCTTTTATACACCCTAGTTGTCTAGCAAAGGACTGTGGAACAAGAACAAATTCAATGAGTGAGAAGTTATAAATCAGCCTAAAATTTACCTAGCGTGACCTTCTGAAAAATCTGGAAACAGAAGAAAATCTTGGGTATTGCTTCCTTGGCAGTCATAAACCTGCGTCAAGGGTGCTCGCTCTGACCTGAAGCTCTATTGGTTAATATCGAAGGCCGTTCCATCACTCTGAAATTCTATTGGCGTGTGAGTGAGGTGTCACGTTACTTCTAATCCTTAATACTTTTTGTCTGTTCTTGCAACTTAACCTTTCTTTTTTGGTTTAAAGTATCAACACTGCCGGTTTTATCTAAAGCAGTAAATTTGGACGCTAGTCATTATAAAAAGGTAGGTGAAAAGTAGAGTCGAATGTTCTCTGTATTATTTTCTTTAAGCACAATTTTAGAAATCTATTTCTGGTTATAAAGGTGGTTGACGTTGCAGCTTGTTCTGCAGCATGTGTTAAAAATCGAGTTCATCCTTAAGTAAAACGCCTTGGTGAAGTTGGGTAGATTGCAATTGCCCAACTTTGCGTTAATCATGGAGGAATTAATACGCGCAGTACTTAATGTTTTCCTAGCTCGTGGAGGAATTGTCATGTGTTTATTCTATTAACATTTAAATTGTACTTTATGGTTCCTAATTTCATAAAGACGCGATAGAT
Source organism: Lepisosteus oculatus (assembly GCF_040954835.1). Taxonomy (NCBI): domain Eukaryota; kingdom Metazoa; phylum Chordata; class Actinopteri; order Semionotiformes; family Lepisosteidae; genus Lepisosteus; species Lepisosteus oculatus. Next base: position 38,027,147 of record NC_090702.1, on the reverse strand, counting down.
ACATCAGCAACGTTAATATCCTATCAGGGATTCGTCTGTGTTAATTTATTAGTGAGTTGCAGTCCTTAGGTTCTTATTTGTAAAGGTAAAAAGTACTCTAACAAATCATGATATTAACTGTCGCTGCTCTTACCCGGTTTTTTGTTTTACTGAACTGTAGTGTTATCTAATGGGATCTGTAATTTAATTTTGATTCCAATTTTGTCTTGCTGAAGTTTTGTTATCTGAAATATGTATATGGAGGGCTATTGTCAGCAGACTTGGGGAAGAGTTACATTTGGCTTTTTCAAAAAGTTAAGTATCGGAAAGTTATAAAATATTTGATTAGGTTAATGTTATTTGCAAATATTCTCACGAATGCATTTTTATAACTTTTTTTAGTAAGAAAACATACTTTAACTATCTTAATCTAAATTCAGGATAACAATTAGCATTGAATTACCTTTTCTTACAATTGCATATTTGACAATAATTGAAAATATTTAGTTAAACCTGTATTTGCCATGTTAAACCTGTATGTTTAGTATAGAGATTTCATTTACAATTTTGCAATACATCAAACAATTTTATAGATAACAGAGGGGTTACTTATGTAGAGAATTTTTCCCATTCTGCCAAAAAATATCCAGTTTCTTTTTCAGTTGCCTGCTTTGCAGTGTTCTCCTTTGTTGTTTATAAGAGAGTGAACATAGGTGATTTTATTGAAGTTGACCTACTGTGAACACTGTACTGTACATGTTTCAGTCACCTATAGTCTGTTGGTAGGATTATTTGATTTTATAATGTTCCTTGCCAGACACGAGGCTAGCCATGCTTCGACTTGCAAGACACAGAAGTAGAGGAACAGGACTTTGCCTGTGTGGTCATGCAAGGTACCATCACCATAAAAGTGTGCTGGCCATCAGGAGAGAAGACATCAATGTGTGGGAAAGACGGGCACCGCTGGCTCCTAAACACGTCAAGGAGATCACAAACGCAGGGTACAAGGTCCTGGTGCAGCCGTCAAATAGAAGAGCTATTCATGAGAAGGTAATTGTTCATCTGGTCTGTTTTCTCCACAACAGAATTTCTTTTTAGAAATGCCCATTAAGTCATTTATTATGGATTCCAACACATTTACATTGTCTTTTGACTAAAATGGAAGACTTTTTTTTACTCGGAATTGTAAAAAAAGGGATGAGGTTAGTTAGATTAAACGTGACTGATTGTATAGGTCATTGTGTAGAATAAACTCTTTATGTTTTTCATAATGTGTTTCAGTATTATTTTAAAGCTGGTGCAGTTATTCAAGAAGATATTTCAGAAGCCTCACTGATAATTGGAGTAAAGAGGCCACCTGAGGAAAAGCTCATTCCCAGAAAGACCTATGCCTTCTTTTCCCACACAATCAAAGCACAGGAGCCTAACATGGGGCTTTTGGATGACATTCTGAAAAAGGTATGGTTTTGTTTTGGTTTCATTTTCAGTTATTCATCACATGTAAGTCACTATTTAGGGTGGATGGTTTAATACGAATTTAAATTCCCGTGCCTTTGTCTGGGGTATCCAGTATGGTATTTTTCTGTTTTTAAATATAGAATGTAACGTTTCTCCTATGTTGTGTTTAACTACCATTTCTCACCATCGCAGTGAAGTAATGCAGTCAACTTCAGTGCTTCAATATTGGATTTCACAATTTCATAAAGAAGTATAATAATCATTTTGGTTAAGTTTGCAAATGCAGAAAATTAGCTTTTAAGCTTTTGAGCTTCACGAACATTGTTTTATTATTTTTATTAGGTGTAATGTTTCATTCAAATGTTGACCAGGGATTGAATCATATTAACATCGTGGCATATTGTGGAATAATATTACATACTGCCACCATTTAAAAAAAAAAATATTTGCCTGTTTTAGAATTGTCCTATCTCCAACAATAAACATGATACTTTTGGTGCTGTTGAATTTCTTCATTACTCTATGACAAAAATGCAGAATTCAAATGTGATATTTATGTGTGTGAATTTCTTGTTATTGCTGTTACTTTGTAGGAAATTTGTCTTATTGATTATGAGAAAATGGTTGATCAGAATGGACTTCGAATTGTGGCCTTTGGGCAGTGGGCTGGAGTGGCAGGTATGTTTTCCTCCTTAGGTATTGCTAATAATCTACCTTAATTTTAATTTGGTGAAATGACGGTTAATGATGGAAATAATTACTAGACTGGTCTAAGAAATTCTAAAAGTAAAGAGCTTAATTTTGCACCCCTTTAGCATTTTGGAAGTTCCTAACTGAAATCTGGGAAGAATGACAACAACCAGGCTTTTCTTTGTCATAATCATTCCAGATGTAATTTCCCAAAGTTCAGAGCTATACATTAATATCATGATTTCCAAACAGCTGGTTTCTGAATTTTCACTATAAATGAATTGTGTATTTTATAGCTATTTTTCTGCTACACTGATATTTTTGCTGTTTTCGAGGAAAGAAATCAAAGAATGGGTATATGTTTTATGCAAATCCCTCTTTTTTTCCCCCATTTTGCCTCACACATTCCTTCTTCTGTGTTTAACACCTCACTCTCCATGAGGGTCCTAGCTTCCTCGTCCTATGTCCAGGGGATTGGCCTCCAGCCAAGAAGGTTAATTCAGATTTCACTACATTAAAAATTCTGAATAAACATCCTCATGCACTGTATTTCTTGGGTGTTGTTATTCCTTGAGGAACTGCCCTTGCAGCAGCTACTTGATCCTTCCTCCCCTTTCCAAGTCCTAATTTAGCAACACTGTAAGACTGTCTGGAAAGCCAAATGGAGTTTTATTAAAAAATAATTTTAAAGCTTTCACTTTTTTAAGTTCTGTTTTATCATGTGTGTTAATGCAAATATGCATGAATTGAAATTCTAAGCCAAGAACAAAAAAGCTTCATTTCCTTTCCCCTTGTGTCTTTTAATTCCTTATGATAACACACATACTGTATATTGTAACAATGCCTTTGTGTAGCAATACTGTATAATATTGTTTTTTTTTCCCCAAAAACCGACTCTAAGGATTTATGAGAGCGAACTTCTTGTAGGATTTTCACCTGGTTCAGATTTTTTCAGTCAAATTGAGGTTCCAGAAATAACTAGTGTATCCATTTTGATTCTGTACAGGATGAGTAGAATTTGGCAGCTGCAGAGCTTTGGATCATTGACAGTTGTGTTCCTTGCTTTTTTTCAGGAATGATTAATATTTTACATGGACTGGGGTTGCGCTTCCTTGCTTTGGGACATCACACTCCTTTTATGGTATAAATGTGAATCTTGTATTTTGGAGAAACAAAATAATGATAATTTTTCACAGGATATGTTTAATATTTCTTTTGTTCCTTTGACTTCTAGCATATTGGCATGGCTCATAATTACAGGAATAGCAGCCAGGCTGTACAGGCAGTGAGGGATGCTGGATATGAGATTTCTCTGGGTCTTATGCCCAAGTCCCTGGGACCACTAACCTTTGTTTTTACCGGATCAGGGAATGTCTCCAAGGTAGGTTCAGATGAAGATGTGCGTTAGAATTTGTTTTGAGTTAAAGTTTTTTTTTAATTATTTTGCCAAAAATTATCCATTTGTTTTTCACTTTAATATTGTATGTTACAAGATCTTATTAAAGGTGAAAAAAGGTCTGTCGTGATATGTCTATATTTCAGCCTTTACATCAACAAAAGCTGAAATTTCAATAAGGGTGTGTAGACTTTTGATATTCACTGTACACTAACAGAATCAACATACTGCAAAACCCTTGCACTAGGCTCAATGTTAACCAGGAATTAGAAAACAGCAAATTATTACAACACTTTTATTTGTAATTTTGTATTTGGTAAAAACATTTTTGTGAACCTTTTTATAGTTTAACAATAAACCACAAGCAGTACAGAAATACAGTAACTCTAATTCTTCTACTGTATATATTATTTAAATGTAAGATTTGGAATGCAGTCAAAGATGCATCTTTGGTGTGTCATTTTCTAGGGATAATACAGGTGGTTGTTGTTGTTGTTGTTGTTATTATTATTATTATAAATTTTAATTTGAAAGTAAAACACTGACCAGTCTAGTGAACTGTGCCTTGATATGGTATTTATCTTCAAGACACAACTGTCAGGTAATCCAGTGGTGACTTTTGTTACATGCAAAATGTTACAGACACAGACTACAAGATGTATTCTTTAGTTCTTTAACATTTCATCTTTTATATGAAGAATCAGGGAAGGTAATACAGCTTTTAAGCCATTTGTGCCTTCACATTGAAATTTTGGCTATTTGTCACTCTGAATTTCCCTTTTATAGACATTGGTTTCAGATGTTCTAAATAAATGGATGAAGGATAGCAATCAAAAGTGTCCTTCAGATTGTAAATTAAGGTCAGCTTCTTACTCACTTTAGTGTATTTTGCAAATTATATTCTTTTTGATTTTAATTGATTGTGGTTATAGAGATCTTATTATAATATGTCATGTGTAAAGTATTAATTAAACCTTTTTTTAAATCTCTTAACATACTTCATGTACTATAGGTAAATAATGAGCATGGAAAACAGTAGTTTGTTCAGTTAAATATAGATTTTTTAAAAAGTTATTAAATGAGGGGTCTTCTATAACCTATGTCTCCAGTGTGATTGTATTATCTGAGAATTTTCATAGGGATTCCAAGTTTTTTTTTACTTGGGTTGGTTTTGTAATACTTCCCTGAATTATATTTTTGGATGTTTCTCAGATTTTTCTGCAGAATATAATGTGTTGCCTTCATTAGCTTTTCAGGTGTATACAGTAGATCATATTCTGGACCATACAACTTCAAAATAGCATCATTAAAAAATAACAAATGCATAGTGGACCATAGGAGGCCACAAATCAGTAGGATGAAAAAATTCCTAGCATGGTTAGAGAAAAACAAATATTTAAGTCGGTCAATCTGGAGACTGTAAAGTTACACAGTCATATTGTTCCAGAACCTGTTCTTGTGGCTGACACCCTGGCTTTTAAAAAAAATATGTCTTGAGATTTTCTTATCAATTATCTTCTAAAACCGAAATGACAGAGTTAGGCCGATAGTAGGATAGATAGCCTCCACTTTCTGACATTTTTCCAAACTTAATTTCTTTTGCTTTATTTCATGTTTTTGTACCTTATTAGTTTGAAGTTATTGTTTTTTAGGCAGATAAACATTGGTGTAGTATTACATTTTTGTGACTGATAAGAGATGGTGTATAATTGTTTAGCATCCTTAACTGACCTAGATACATTAAGCTCTCCTGCAGTTAGTATTGGGCTGAATTTTTGGTTTTAGGTAATTGTAGTAGACATTTGAAATTTTTTTAAAAAGAAGAGCTAATAACAATTATGAAAATAGAACTGAATACTGACGAGAACTTTATCAATGTGGAAGTTGTTTTTTCACGGCCTAAAAATACATAAAAATACAAAGCTCATTTCTTATTTATATTTAAGTAATGTTTTTATTTTCTTGAGGTACAAGTTTAAATTGTCAGGCAGAGGCTAAGATGTGTAATAAGTGGTATAAAGGTCAGATTTACAAAGATGGTCTATATAGATTTGTAACCACGAAGTTCTTTTTTACGTTCTTTTGTTTATTGTTAAAATCTACAAATAAATACCATTATTTTCTATATTGCTTAGTAGAAAATACACAGTTTTATGTACTGTATGACACCCTATTACTTTAATGTGAAATGTATCGGTAGCCTTTTTGTTTAGAGGTTATCATTAAATATAAGCATGGTGAAAATTGAATTGCAAAATGAGTCATTCTGAAGAAAGTACAAATAAACATAAGCTTAGCAAGAACTCCATTTCAAAATCAAATTAGAGGAGTAGTAGTAAACCTTGGACAAGTAGAATTCTCTTTCTGGTGTGTTGCTAAATTTACTTTTTTCAGGCAGGTATAATCAAGGTTTGAGAACATTCTTAACTATATAGTTTTGGTTTGGAATACTATTTATATTAAAGCTGCCATAGTTTTGCATTTACAGTAGTTAAAATAAAACAATACACCTTTACTTGTTTCTAAATATATTTATACTGTTTTGAAGCAGATAATAATTTGAAAACTCCTATACATTTAAAATAGACTAAAAACGAAATGTTTATGCTCTAAATGGCTGTACTTCATATACCAACGACAAAGATACACTGAATGGCCTCCTCTCATTCGTGACCTTCCCTTCTTTAATAGAATAATGACTGTAGCTGTGAAAGTTACTCACTGCACTCAGTATGTGATTATGAAGGTCACTTGTACATAAAAGCACTGGTTAGGTACACATGCACCCCATAGTTCTGAAAATTTGACTGAGTGAGATGGTATAGATCTACAGTATGATCATCAGATTTCATAACCAGTTTAAGTGTGTTTATCTTGTCACAGGGATTAAAGTTGTTTTTCAGGAAAATCTCTGAATTAAACTAACTTAAATTGATTCAGTCTGTAGATCAAGCAAATGCCATTCTGATTTTTACATGTACAGGTAACATTGATATTCCTCAATCTGTCTTTTCTGCAGGGTGCCCAGGAAGTATTCAATGAGCTTCCTTGTGAATTTGTGGAGCCCCATGAATTGCAAGATGTTTCCAGATCTGGAGGTAGGTTTGTTGGTGAAGCTTTGCTGTATTAGCTGATTTTTAGCTGAATGTTCAAAACTGAAATGAAATGTATATTTTCAAATTGTAGACTTAAATAAAGTTTATGGAACTGTACTGAGTCGCCACCATCATCTTGTGAGGAAAAGTGATGGAGAATATGACCCAGTGGAATATGAACAACACCCTGAACTCTATACTTCTCATTTTAATGTGAATGTAAGTAACATTTTGTCATGTAGTTCATAATTAAAATATATATATATAATTATAAAGATGCATTTTCCTAGCTTTTGGCTGCTTGTTTGACAAAAGTCATACTGTAATTTGAAAAATTGCTTATATTACAGCTCAAGAAGGTACTTAACAGCTTTCTTTGCACCTTTTTGACATTTCCTCCTGCTGGTTCTTAGCTTGTGCAGTAGATACATAGAATGTAAAGAAATCTAATTGGTTTTAACTGTTAGCCTCTCATGTCTTACCTATTTAAAAAGAAACAGAAGAAAGAAAAGGGCTGCTTTCTCTGTGTTCTGATAAATGACCTGGTGTTATACACGTATGGATATTATCTGTTTTTCAATTCTATTGATGACCTTGGATTGGATATGGCTGTTTTCTGTTTTTTAGTGCTCTCAGGGTAGATAAGAAGTGCAAGCCAGGCTGTGTCATATCAGTTGCTATTCAAGAGTGTTAATGCAATTGTAGAGATTTACTGCATTGATCTATTATTGATTTTATGGTATTTTGTTGTATGGAAATGTGAAATGCCTTTTTGTTTTTCAGATTGCCCCTTATACAACTTGCTTGATTAATGGGATCTACTGGGACCCACACACACCTCGCCTTCTTAATCGAAGAGACGCGCAGAGACTTCTCAGACCCGTAAAGCCATCTGCTTTCTCCACTGAAGGCTGGCCAGAATTGCCACATCGGTCAGTGGCCGATGACAGTTCATGATGTGGGAATGGGGCTGAAATCATCTCAATCTGTAGACCCATAAAATATACAACCATCTTTAGAAATTGCCTAAATTATGGTTATTGTTTACAGCGAAACTTATTTGTGACAGATAAGATGTTGCCCATATTGTTGTGGCATAGACTGGATATCTCCCACCAACGTTCTGGCTCTACATACTGTATCACCAATTATCACTGTATAACATTCTTAAATGTGTAATGGGTTCTGGTTCAAAAGTTTAATTTAAATTACCCGCATTCCTTTTACAGATTTCTTGCAATCTGTGACATTTCTGCGGACACTGGGGGCTCCATAGAATTTATGACAGAGTGCACAACAATTGATAATCCATTCTGTATGTATGATGCCGACCAGCATATAGATCATGGCAGGTAAAAAAAAAATTGTCTTGTATTCACCTAATTCTTTCCACAGGCAAAATTCCCAAATCTCTTCTTTACCTATTTAAATCTAAATAGGTGTTGGGAGGAAGACAGGAAGAAGTCATACTACACATCCTATATCATGAAATATATACTGTATGATGTAGGAACAAGTAATAGGTTAATTCCATGCTGAAAAGAGAAGAAAGGAAACACAATGTTTCTGCTGTGGAGCCTTCTTCAGCTGACGCAGCTACATATACTATAGGATGTTAGGTCAAAGTTCAGTTGGATTTAAGCTTTTAAGAGAAATTAATTTAGCTGAGACTGAAAGCTACAGTACATTTAAAGTTGCATAACTTAAATGTATACAGTCTTCAAAATAGCTGCTGTGCCAAAATGTTGATCTGATTGTTTCCAGTTTAGTTCACAGTTTTGAATGGTTGTTTTTCCAAAAACTTATGCATTCTGTTATTAATTTTAGATAGGTTATGTTTTCCAATGGATTGCAATGATTGAGAATGGCATAAATTGTCCTGAGAAATAGTTTTTTTAATTACAACCCTTTAAATTTGTTTGACGTTGTCATTTTTTAAGTTTGCATATATAACTGAAATACAAATGAAATACCATTTGGCTTTATATTGCAGATGCAATTGCAGTAAAACTGCTACATTTTCTATAAATGAGTAATGTCAATTTTCTTTTTTTTTTTGACAGTGTGGAGGGCACTGGCATTCTTATGTGCTCCATTGATAATTTGCCAGCTCAGCTGCCTATAGAGGCCACTGAATACTTTGGAGACAGACTTTTTCCTTATATCTGGGAGATGGTAAGATACCAAAAAAGGGGACCATGATGTGTTGTTTAATTTTCCTGTGAATGCTGATATGCATCCTGGCCTTATATGTGATTCTTAAGGCATACTGTACCTCAGTATTTATGTATGGCTGTAGCTTTGCAAACCAACTTTGAAATCCTGATTGTGACAGACCAGAATGTTGTAATTATTAGACAAACATTGTAATGGTTTGAGAAGAAGTAATCAAATGGATTCAAGACCTCAATCTACCTGACCCTGACAAAATTTTAACCCCTAGTTTCATATGGCCAGCAGCCATATCACCCTGCAACTCACAACCGGCAACCCACTGAAGCTAAGCAGGTGTGAGCCTGGTCAGTACATGGATGGAGACCTCCTGGGAAAAACTAAGTTTGCTGCTGGAAGAGGTGTTAGTGGGGCCAGCAGAGGGTGCCCACCCTGTGGTCTGTGTGGGTCCTAATGCCCCAGTATAGCGAAGGGGACAGTACACTGTAAACAGGCGCTGTCCTTCGGATGAGATGTAAAACTGAGGTCCTGACTCTCTGTGGTCATTAAAAATCCCAGGGCGTTTCTTGAAAAGAGTAGGGGTGTAACCCCTGCATCCTGGCCAAATTTCCCATTGGCCCTTACCAATCATGGCCTCCTAATAATCCCATTCTATGAACTGGCTACATTACTCTGCTCTCCTCCCCACTGATAGCTGATGTGTGGTGAGCGTTCTGCTGCACTATGGCTGCTGTCACATCATCTAGGTGGATGCTGCACATTGGTGGTGGTGTAGAGGAGTCCCCATTACCTGTAAAGCACTTTGAGTGGAGTGTCCAAAATATGCTATATAGGTGTAAGCAATTATTATTATTATTATTATTATTATTATTATTACTACTATATGGCTATTTTCCATTGGTTGGAAACAAGGACCACCACCATGTGACAGGCATGGGACCAGTGATTAGCTAGTGAGTTTTATTCTCTAGAGCTCTGTTTTTACTACTTTAGCAATGTGTAAATCTGTTGTTATACAGTGTAAATATTTATAACTGTGCATATTCTTGCTGTGCTAAGTTACATTCTTCATTACTGATTCATTTGACTGATTTGACAGATGACAACCTAAAGTAATTTACATTTCTATGGGTGGGAATTGAAGTAGTTGTGGCAATGTACCTTACTCAGTGGTACAAAACCTGGAATTTGAACTTGCAACATTCCACTTACTAGTCTAAACCAGTGATTCACAACCGGGGGTACCTGTACCCTAGAGGGTATGTGAGCAGCTACTAAGGGGTACGTGGGTAGATTGTGGATTCAATTTAATTGTCAAAATAGAAATTACTACTTGACATTTTAATAAATATGTCAAATACTGTTTCACTTCCGATCAACATAATTGTGATTAGGAACTAAATAAATAAATAATAGATTAAATCGGTGAGATGTTGATGTCTAGTGTAGCCTATTTATAACAGTCATTCCTGCGTTATTGCACAGCACACACCTCATCTAGTTTCCCACCTGCCTGTGTCAGGTGTAACACCACTTCTTATGATTGAGAGAAGCGCGAAAGCTAGCGAGCAAAAGTAGAGAGCTAATGGATATACTGTATGGTTGAAACATCGGCTGCTATCACTCCAAGTGGCAATAACAGAATGAATTCAAATTAGGTGAGCCTACCGAAAAAAAGAAAAAAGAGACAAAGCCCAAACATCGCCATTTCCAAGATCAGTATGTTTTGTATGGCTTTACATGTACGGTTGCGGACCAACCATAGCCACTGTGTTTTTTCTGCGTGAAGTTCCATGAAGCCAGCCCATCTACAGCGGCACCTGAGCACCAAACACCCCTCCTACGTTGGTAAGACTGATGCATTTTTCCAACGAAAACTGTCTAAAGTCAAGTCAAAGCAAACTGAAGAAAGCCCCAAACTGAAGAAAGCCACAACCGATTCAGCCAAAGCACGGGAGGCTTCTTTTGCTGTGTCGCTACTTGTGGCCAAGTCAAAGGATCCTCATTCCATCGGCGAGGAACTCGTTCTCCCCACAGCCATAATTTTGGCGGAAACGATGGTTGATAAAGCAGCTGATGCAATCAAAACAGTTCCATTATGAAATAACACAGTCTGCTGTCGGATCGATGACATGTCCCTTAATATTGTTGGCCAAATGGTGGAAAACTGAATCAAGCAGGTCAGTTCGCTTTGGTGTAAGATGAATCAATAGATACTAGTGGGGAGGCACAGCTGATTGCCTTTGTCCATTACAAAGAAGAGTCTGACATAAATTAGCATATTTTGTTTTGCAAGAAGCTTACAGAGAAGATTACCAGTGAGGACATTTTTCAAGTCATAATTAGTGTTTTCAAGGTCAACGATCTGGATTGGAAATCAATCGTGCAGTCATGTATGTACTGACGGGGGAGCAGCGATGATAGGCAGAGTGCATGGGTTGCACGGGCATGTCAAGAAGGTAAAGCCCAACATTGAGTGGATACACTGCAGTATTCACTGGGAGGCATTGGCCAGTAAGATAATGAGCCCCGAGTTAAGTGCTGTTTTGAACGATGCAGTTAAATTGATCAACTTCATCCAGTCCAGACCTGTAAATCACAGATTGTTTCAAAGTCTTTGTCAAGACATTGGATCAGAGCATGAGCAGCAACTGCTTCATACTGATGTCTGGTGGTTATCCCGTGGCAAAACCCTAGAGAGACTGTTTGAACATCGCACCGAGGTATGTGCTATTCTGAAGGAGGACCTACACCCCTGAACGTGTATGACAAGGTGAATGGATTCATAAGGAAGGTCAAACTGTGGGCGAGGAAATGTGAGGGTGGAGATGTGAGCTGTTTCCCACTGCTTGATGCCCATCTTACCACCACTGACACAGACAGAGCTGCTATAGTGAAAATTGTGAAAGCAATTGTGAACTCATACTTCAGTGACATTGAAACCAGGTCTGCTAAACTGGACTGGGTCAGGAACCCTTTCAGTGTGACAGAGCAGCGGCAGCCTTCCTGCCAGGCTGCAGGAACATCTGATGGATGTGTCCTCAGACCGTGGGCTGAAGATGAAACATGCAGACAAGGCCCTGACACAGTTCTGGTGTGATGTGGTATAGGAATACCCTGAGTTGGGGAAATATGCACTTAATAAACTTTTACCCTTTGGATCTACCTACTGGTGTGAAGTGGCTTTCTCAGCTTTGACCCAAATCAAAACCAAGCAGAGGAAAAGACTCAATGTGGAGAACAGCCTGATTACATCCATAGCCACACTGCCCCCAGAAATGTCAAAACGTTTGAAAGACAAAAAGCTCAGGTGTCTCAATAAAAGGAGATTAATCTGGCTCTGTTTCTTCACCCACAGTATCAATAATTGGTCTTTTGGTTTAAAGCAAATCATTTTAATAGTATCCAGTATCCAGGAGGAGAAGTAATGTGGTCTCCAACAGGGCCCTGTTTTACACTTTAGTTTTGCTTTGTTTTGTAGCATTCTTTTGTGTGTGGTAATCCTTGTCTATTATTTTGCGGCTTTGTATTGAAGATTTTGAGTATTCTGCATTGCAATCATGCCAGGGATGCACCCAAGTGATTGTATTATTTTTATTATTTATTGTGCATATTATTTTTGTGTCCAATTACTGAACAGTACAGTGCTGAAAGATGTACAGTACTGTATTGACATGTTTGTTAAACTGTAATATTATCAGATATATTTATGGTACTATGTATTTTTAAGTGTATGCTATATTTTGTGTTTAATTGTTCTAATTATAGATTTTTGAAATGTTTTTTTTCCATCTATCGATATTTCATTCCTGTCCCCACATGTAAAGATTGGAATTTTCTTTATACGTCATGGCCTGCTAGCTGCAGTTTCCATTATCTCTCTTGCTATGTGCCACTCTCTACGATAAGCAACAACCAAGAAAGGGTTACTTCCGATTTACACAAGATTCGGATTGCATAAAGACTTGAAAAACCGAACACTTACATAACCAGGGGGAGTCGATGTATACACTTTGCAATCACTAAAAACTGAACAAAGGAAACAAGGTTAAAGGGGATAAAAACATGAGTTAGTGTGAGATGTAAAAGATGCTGATTATATTTTAGTTCTAAATCACTATGCTATTTTATGCATGTTGAGAAGGTTTTCTTGACAAGGTAATTCATTTTACTAAAACAAAAACAATACACATACCATCTAGACCTCTTAATCTTATAATACAAATATTTTCTGTGCTTCACAGCTTTCTTCAGATGCTGCACTTCCTTTGGAAAAACAACAGTTCTCCCCCCAAGTGAGAGATGTAAGTTTTAGAAGTTTTTTTTCTTTTTAAAAAAACATGTGCAGTGCTCACTTCCATGTATCTCACTCAGAACTGCAGAAGGCAATCGTCTCAACAAAAGATCCCCAGAACTTGAATTTTCTCTTAATATACAACAGTATTTGTCCAGAGAGTTCATTCATGCTAAATAAAGCTAAGATTCACTACCTTTTTAATGGCCATACTAACCTTTTCTACTTTCTTTCCATTCCCAATATCGAGACTATTCTTCAAAATAATGTTTCTATGCAGTACAACTCCTTAAAAACACATTTGCTTATTCTTCTTAAACTTTGAATATGCCTGTACCTTTCAAGCCTGTTCTGGTAACTGATCAATCACAGTCACACCCACCACCAGGAGTCAGTGTCTCATCTTTCTGTGGATTTAAGATGAATCTATTTTGATTTTCTTTTTTTGATTATAGGCAGTAATTGCATCTAATGGAAGGCTGACTCCAAAGTTCGAATATATTCAGAAACTCAGGGAAAGCAGGTGAGGATTTTATCCTTTTATTTTTTTAATACTGTGCATGCTCTTGGCTCCTTCTATTTCATGTTGTTGCAGCTATTATAAGTGTTTTTCAATCTGACATTGGAAGATAAAACAAATACTGTGTATAAGTCTTTATACTGTAACGCTTATGGCCGACAGGCACTGTGTAAGAGCCGGCGTACCAGAGCAGGTGACGTCACCGCCCTTCCCTGTGATAGCAGGACTACAGCTACTGGGCTGTAGGGAGATCTCTCTTTGGCTCACCAGGCTGGGTCCCTGTTGAGTGACGCGGGAGTCCCGGGTTCGAGCCCCCGACGGTGGGGGGCCGACCTAATGCGGCAAGGGTGCCCGCCTGAACCCCCGTTGCGTTACAATACTTTTTACTAAATTTGTGCATCTTATCACTGAGCAAAAATTGTATTTTTAACGCAAACTTTGTAATCTTGTGCAGAAAAGGTAAGAAAAGAAATTCTGAGAAAGAGAACAGGTTGAGGGAGGGAAGTTAATACACTTAATTTACTTTCTTTTCAGTTTTTACCTTGATGTAATAATTATTACAGTAGTGCAGTGTTTAACATAGTAATAAAAACAAGATACAAAAAGTAAAGAAAATGCTCTCTACTAATAATGAATAAAACAAACTCGAATACAGCGTAAGATATTATATCATAATTGCTTGATATTATTTGTTTGTACATGCAGTAACTTGATTTATAGGGGGAAAACAATGCTTTTTAAGTAACCAGTACTCATTTTCATTTAAAGACCTACTGTCAATAATTACTAAGATTATTTCTGAAATAAATAGCAATTGTAACAAAAATATTACTATGGAAATGCTTGTTTTGCAAGCTGCAGAACCATGCCTAATTCTCCCCATAAGGTATTAAGTTCCATATCTGTGAATTGACCATTTGCTAAAACCTCTAGATACCTAAGCCTCGGGATACTAAGAAAAGACATAAAACAAGTAATACAACTGTTTTTAGATGTTTAGAAATTAATGCTAGAAGCCTAAGGAACAAATTCCAAATGCTCTAAACAAGAAAATTCCATGAGCAACTGTATTAACATGTAATTATTACTCTATAAGAATAACTGAGATGTGACTAGAGGAGGATGATGGGTGTGTACTGTATATCATACTGTCACAGTTTTTTAGAACAAATACACATCATAGACAGGGAGGACTATATGTACAGAGGTGGGTATTAAAAAGGCAACATGCCATTGCTTCCAATAGTCATTTGTTGGATTTTTACAAATCTTAGTATATCAAATCCGGTTCAAATCCTGTGGCTGGCAGAGGAATCCTCTGTTGGGCCCCTGAGCAAGGCCCTTAACACCAACTGCTCCAGGGGTGCCGTATAAATGGCTGACCCTGCGCTCTGACCCCAAACTTCTCTCCCTGTCATTGTGTCTCATTGAGAGCAAGTTGGGGTATGTGAAAAGACAAATTCCTAATACAATAAATTGTATATTGCCAATAAAGTGATCTTAAAAAAAATCTTAAACAGCTGAAACAAGAGGATACAGTCATTTTAAGATGCATATTTGTTAAACTGAAAAAGACATTAAGTCCTTGATAGTCTGTTAATGTAGACAATCTATTGCAGTTATGGACACAAGAGTAGTGTATGAACAGATCAGGAATGCATTTCTTTTGCAAATTTAAGACACTCTTATTTATTTATTTTGTCTAATAAGCCGTGATGTTGGTACACAAAAAAACAGGATCATCAGAGAAAAAGGTGGCTAAACTTCAAAAACAAAAATGAAATGTACTGTATGTTGATTTCAATTAATAAATTACAAAAATGTGGCCTAAATTGTTTAATGGAAAAAACAGGAAAGGAACTCTCTAAAGACTGTAAATAAAATCAGGATTTGTTACACAAATTACTTGCCATTACATTAACATAACTTTACATTTACTGCTAATGCTATGGAAATAATAGTCGAAGCTAAATGGAGAATTTTTACAAAATAATAGCATTTTTAGATATAGCCGCGATGGTCTTAAGAATGGAAAGTCTTATTTGACTTCATTTTCTATAACTTTTTTAAAAGCAACAAGGACAGTGACATATCTTCAGTTCTCAGGAAGGCTTTTTGAAGGGTTCCTCGTGAAAAATGACACTCAAATTTGAAGCTATAAGATTCAAGATGGTGGATCAGAATTTGGTGGCATTTCATTCCTAGGGTGCCTTCTGTATGCTTTTGCATGATCTCTCTGTGGTTGCCCAGGCTTTTCCCAGATGCTCTGGTTTTCTCCTACCAGCCAGAGATATGTCCAGGTTTAGTAGTAAATCAAGTCTGTCTGTTTTTGTCCTGCAAATGTCTGGCATCCAGTCCAGGATATATTCTGTGTGTTTGCTAGGCTAGGCTAGGTTCCTGCTTACTGCTACCGTGTATTGGGGAAAAAAAAGAACAATTGACTTGCATTTATTAAAGGGAAATGTTTAATAAATGTCAGGCTTTCAGTTAAATATTTTCACCTCACCAGACCTCACTGTCTTTCTGCCTCTTTATACAGTGCCTTGCGAAAGTATTCGGCCCCCTTGAACGTTTCAACCTTTTGCCACATTTCAGGCTTCAAACATAAAGATATAAATTTTTTATTTTATGTGAGGAATCACCAACAAGTGGGACACAATTGTGAAGTGGAACGAAATCTATTGGATTTTTGAAACTTTTTTAACTAATAAAAAAATGAAAAGTGGGGCGTGCAAAATTATTCGGCCCCCTTGCGTTAATACTTTGTAGAGCCACCTTTTGCTGCGATTACAGCTGCAAGTCGCTTGGGGTATGTCTCTATCAGTTTTGCACATCGAGAGACTGAAATTCTTGCCCATTCTTCCTTGCAAAACAGCTTGAGCTCAGTGAGGTTGGATGGAGAGCGTTTGTGAACAGCAGTTTTCAGCTCTTTCCACAGATTCTCGATTGGATTCAGGTCTGGACTTTGACTTGGCCATTCAAACACCTGGATACGTTTATTTGTGAACCATTCCTTTGTAGATTTTGCTGTATGTTTGGGATCATTGTCTTGTTGGAAGATAAATCTCCGTCCCAGTTTCAGGTCTTTTGCAGACTCCAACAGGTTTTCATCCAGAATGGTCCTGTATTTGGCTGCATCCATCTTCCCCTCAATTTTAACCATCTTCCCTGTCCCTGCTGAAGAAAAGCAGGCCCAAACCATGATGCTGCCACCACCATGTTTGACAGTGGGGATGGTGTGTTGAGGGTGATGAGCTGTGTTGCTTTTACGCCAAACATATCGTTTTGCATTGTGGCCAAAATGTTCTATTTTGGTTTCATCTGACCAGAGCACCTTCTTCCACATGTTTGGGGTGTCTCCCAGGTGGCTTGTGGCAAACTTTAGACGAGACTTTTTATGGATATCTTTGAGAAATGGCTTTCTTCTTGCCACTCTTCCATAAAGGCCAGATTTGTGCAGTGTAAGACTGATTGTTGTCCTATGGACAGACTCTCCCACCTCAGCTGTAGTTCTCTGCAGTTCATCCAGAGTGATCATGGGCCTCTTGGCTGCATCTCTGATCAGTCTTCTCCTTGTCTGAGCTGAAAGTTTAGAGGGACGGCCAGATCTTGGTAGATTTGCAGTGGTCTGATACTCCTTCCATTTCAAGATGATCGCTTGCACAGTGCTCCTTGGGATGTTTGAAGCTTGGGAAATCTTTTTGTATCCAAATCCGGCTTTAAACTTCTCCACAACAGTATTACGGACCTGCCTGGTGTGTTCCTTGGTCTTCATGATGCTCTCTGCACTTTCAACAGAACCTTGAGACTATCACAGAGCAGGTGCATTTATACAGAGACTTGATTACACACAGGTGGATTCTATTTATCACCATCAGTCATTTAGGACAACATTGGATCATTCAGAGATCCTCGCTGAACTTCTGGAGTGAGTTTGCTGCACTGAAAGTAAAGGGGCCGAATAATTTTGCACGCCCCACTTTTCATTTTTTTATTAGTTAAAAAAGTTTCAAAAATCCAATAGATTTCGTTCCACTTCACAATTGTGTCCCACTTGTTGGTGATTCTTCACATAAAATAAAAAAATTATATCTTTATGTTTGAAGCCTGAAATGTGGCAAAAGGTTGAAAAGTTCAAGGGGGCCGAATACTTTCGCAAGGCACTGTATATCTGCCTGGTTGTATGAATTCAGAGTAGACTGGGGGAGATACAGGTAGGATTGTTACTAAGCTAAGCATATTAATTCTCCTGTTATACCAGCCCTAGATATTAATCTAATAAGATCAGTAGTTTTATTTTTCCTCCAGTCCCTCAATATGTAAGCCTTTCTTGTGTTTTAGTGCCACATCTCCCACAGAATAGCCAATTGTATCCTGTTTACAGAAAATAGTATGGACATGGAAAACATAGTGGCAATCCATAAACCCACCTTCCTTTGTCTCTGGTAGTTTTTGGATGTTTGACTTCCTACTATGATTTGAACCATATTATTGATAGTGAAATCTTGGCTTTGCAAGTTATCTGCCTTCCATGTTGATATATATATATATGTGAATGTTTTTGTTCCTTGATTCATCTTAAAAGTACACTTAAATGGCTCTCATAGCTAAAGGTTTATAAGCCTGGAGTGTCCATGTCTTTTCTATTCATAAGAACTATTCATTTTTTTCTATAAAAGTACATTTAGAACTCTCTTTGGAAGAAAACTACCCTCTTCTTCCTTCTTCCTTATAGAAAAGATAGTGAAAGAATCAGTAAACCACATGATGTTCGCTAAAAGCTTAATTAAATACTTATGTGATTAAAGGCATTGCAAAATTAAATCAGATGAGTGCTTATACTGTTTCTATCTTTGCGATTCAAGCTAACATTTGGCCCAAGCTGTGAGAATATTGTTGATTTGGAAGCTGGATATTCAAGAAATAAAATTCCTAACTGATAAAATCCAATACAACAAAATGTTATTTTTGTTACAAAGTGTCTAGAAAGCTTTTTCTTTTTTGATTAGATGTGTTTGTTTTTTTCCATTTTACATGGCAATATGTTTAGTTTGAGTGAATAAAAGAAATGGCCACTTTAATTCTTTTTTGGTATTCATTAACAGTTTTCCATTAAAATCACAGATGCAACAGTTGGCATTCCTGGCTACTGTATATTATTCACTCATTCATTAAAAGTAAAATAATTGGCACTATATTCAAAACAGCTAGACCCTTAAATAGTGTTTGATCCCTACAAGGATTTAAATACCTAAGCTTTTAGAATAAATAATATTTATTTGTCTATAGAATATATAAATATAGTTAGAAGTGCCTGTTATTTGTAAAACCATATTAATTTGATAATTGAATCATGTCTAGTTTATAGAAATTTCATTTATCCTACTAGCTAGTAGGTACAATTTCTTGTGAGTTATTTCCTTTAAAACTCATAGCCTAAAACATATTTGTGATATTCTTGTGAATGTGAAAGAAAGTGAAAAGGAAAGTACACTCTCTTAAAAGAGAGTGCAACACTATTTGTATTATTTGGGGTTAGAAAGAATCAGCTTTGGTGAGTGCATTTGAAACCACAATAAAAGTAACATGTACATAGTTACTTGTAAAACCAACAATTTACATCACAAAATAGACTAAATTTCCAGGTATGTGCAGCACCATATTCAGAGCGAGGCAACAAAACTTCTAGTGACACCCCTATTACATCTCTTTTAATCCAATTGAAATATTGCTCTTGATTCTGACACAGTTTGCTGGCAAATACAACTTGTTAACTCTGCATGCGGAACAAATTAGAACATTTCTGCGGTGAAATGTCTGCTCCACAACCTTTACCTTATTTGCTTGTACATTACATCAGTCATTACTAGTGAGCAGTAAGGGGCCGCATCACGTCACAATTCATGGGAACTCTCATTCTTGCCGGTGGTGAGACCATGGGTTTGCGACAACATAGCGACTTATAGTACTTTCACAAAGTTCACTATGTTGTGCTTAATTTGAAATTTGTAAAAGTTTTATACCGTCAATTGGTTTATTTTTTGTTATTGTTAAATTGTTACCAAGTTTTAATAACTGGTCTGAGAAATTGGGACTGCAGTTCCCCTTTAAAATTCTATTATTTTACGTATTAAGACATATCTGACCTTCACCAAGTCCTCACAAAGTCCCAGCAGTAGATATATCTAACCTCGAGTGACAAATAAGACACATAAGTGTCATTATGTACTGTACTAAATAAAACAATCACCCAACACTCAGAAGTCTTGTGTGAAAAAGTAAGCGTTCCCTTACTGCTTCCATGTCAGTTAAGAAGTATTTCGAATTAAGTGCTGCTACACAAGTGCACATGATTAGTTGATCATAAGGAAGTGCTTCCACCTGTATATAAAGTAAGAAACTGTGAGTTTGGTCTGGAGCACTCAGGTTTGTTGTAACACATCATGCCTTTGTCAAAAGATATCTGTGAAGGTCTCAGAGAAGGAATCGTTGCTGCTCACCTGTCTGGGAAAGATTATAAAGCCATTTCCAAATAATATGAAGTCCACCATTCCAAAGTGAGAAAGAATTTACTAATGGAAGAAGTTCAAGACAGTTGTCAATGTACCCAGGAGTATTATTGGAGAAGATGCCAATGTTGATGTCTGTGATCGTATGAATTTACTGCTGATAAAATATTTTTTTTATTTTAGAGAACATGCACAGATTCTTAAAATGGGTGGTAAACGGAGAGTGCTGTTGCTAGGATCTGGATATGTATCTGGGCCAGTCATCGAGTACCTCACTAGAGATTCAGGCACACAAGTAACAGTAGGTAAGGGCTGTGTTGCTTCCTTGCAGGATAACAATCATAATGAACTTTGCTGTAAAACTCATTGGTTCCTTCAAAGATTAACTTTAAGATCATAGTTGATATGTTTTAGATTTGCATATACAGTATCAGTAATAAGAATATACAGCACTGTACTTGGTACAAAATGTGCTCATGTTTTTTTAAAGTAAGTTGCATAACAATTTAGAAATTCTCCTGTGCAGTTATTTAGTGTTAATGCTCTGGTTAATTTAGATTTACCAGCCAATTTGTCAGCGAATCATCATGACTTAAATCCGTTCCATGTTCACTTGATCATTATATGTTTTTCTCTTTCTAATCAGCATCTGTGATGAAAGATCAGGCTGAAGAGCTAGCTCACAAGTATCCTAACACCATCCCTGTTATGCTGAATGTGACCAATCAGGAGAACCGTCTTAATTCTCTTATTAAAGACCATGATCTAGTCATCAGGTATTTACATCACAGTACAAAAAATCTGTTTTTGTTCAAATTGGTGTTAACTGTTAACGAATATTCAAAACATGTAGAATCTAGTTGTTTTGTTTTCAGAACTCAAGAAAAATGTACACATGTAGTTGCAGTTCATCTAATTGAGGAGTATGGTTCTTTCGGTTAATTATTATAATTGTTTATCAGCTTCTCCAGTATCTGTTATCATTTTTAAGAATCTGATTTTTTTTATTGTCCTTGGTATCAGACTTGTGTTATTTCAAGATCTGAAACTTTTGTTGTTATTAAGTTTAATCGACTCATTCTTCTCGTACAATTTTCTAATTTTTCTTTGGCGCCTGGTGAATATTTTTCTTTCTGTTAACAGTTTGCTGCCTTATTCATTTCACCCCATGGTTGCAAAACATTGTATTAATAATAAAGTGAACATGGTCACAGCAAGTTACCTCTCTCCAGCCATGAAAGAACTTCAGAAAAGGTAAGTTCCAGCAGGTCTGCTGTTTATTCACAATTCAAGCTTTCCATACAGTGGTAACATGGGAGTCTTCCATTTCAATTGGCATACTTGATAAATAAGGTTCATAACATTAATTGATTTTAATTATAGTTTTAAAACGTTTAATGTGCTTAAATAATCCTAAACCATTAATTAAATCAATGCTGTTTAAAGTTACAAAAACATCTTGTATTTACTTTAGTATTCATTAATAGTAATTAAGATGTGCAAATCAGAAGGTATCTCCTGTTATGCATAATATATGTAGTAATGCTACTTCTTTTCCAGTGACATTTATACAGATAAGTATTTTACTTGAACAATTCAGGTGAAGTATCTTCCTCAAGGGTACAACAGCAGTGTCTCACTTGGGATTCAAACCCACAGCCATCCTGTTATAAGTCCAGTGCCCTAACCACTGCTCTATACTGTTGCCCTGAATAGGTAAATGATTTGATGTGAAACTAATCATTGCAGTCTCATTAGCTTGTTAGTCCATGTTAACTTTTTATACATTCCTTATTGTCCATAGTGCAGAAGACGCTGGCATAACTATTGTGAATGAAATGGGTCTAGATCCTGGCATTGATCACATGTTGGCAATGGATTGCATCAATCAGGCAGCAGCAGATGGATGCATTGTACGTATATTTTTGTGTAAATAATAGCAGTATGCTACACCTTTTACACTTATCACCTTCTGGAATTTTGTGTGCTTTTTTTCAACCTAGCACTACTCAGAGATGGACCTGGTATTGGAAGTCATGCATAAAATCACTAACAAATATGCAAAAAGTATATACATTAATCCCTAACTATACGAGGAACCATTGTATGAGTTTTAATTTATGTGATTTCTGTTTTTTTTTCATTTAACGAGCAGATTTTCACTCTTACGAACTGGGTTCTCGTAGAGCATTTTCTTCTCATGAGGAATTTACTTTTTATTTTTATAATAAAGGCTTATGTGTCAAGTGCATATAGTACCTAATTGTTTACGACTGCTAACAATGTAACATTGTTCTGTACAATACCAGAAATTAGTATTGTTTTTATATCTGTTGTTCATGCTTCGGCTAATGAATTTCAGGGAACATTTTTCCTCAAGTTCTGGATGGAATGGGAATTGAATATCAATCATACATGTTTTCACTTTACAAGCAGTTTTCAAGGAATGAAATAAGATTGTATAACAAGGGTACAATCTTAGCTTGAGTGCTGCTATCCCAAAAAGATTCAGCCTGTATGTGTGCACATATTAATTACCTTTGACTAACCTTTCAACCAGGTACATTTTGTTGTACTTACAGTGTTAATCAGGGGACAGTGCATTAATGTGTATTTAGGTATGTCATTTATTCATTTCTTAAATCCATATATGTAAATAAATTAGCAGTTTCACATGTTTATATTGGTGGGCATTACCGGAACAGTTCAGTTGCAGCACAGAGGCTTGCGGTTCTAACCGTTATATTGTGTAGTGCTTTAGCATTATATATTATATGTTCTGTCATATGTTCTTCAATAGTTAAAGTGTGTACATTTTCAATAAACAGGGCATTATGAATGTGTTCTGTGTAGTTACCTTCATCTGTGCCATTTAATTTGTGATTCAACACTAGTTTAGGGACGACATAAGTATATTTTTATATTTTATAGTTGTGTGTATGTATACATGAACAGGATCAAATTTGTTTGTTGCAATATTTCCAACCAGTATCATATGACACCATTGCAATTAAATTTGCTATTCAACATTTTTCAATTTGATAGGCTTTCTAATCAGTTTTTGTTCATTTTTGGTTATTATTACCGTTAAGTGTTACTGATTAAATAATTATGGAGGTTCTGAAGCTTAATTTACATCTTTCGCTTCTTCCAGTTTTTTTTTATAGATTGTATTATTCTGAGATTTAACAGCTTGAGATACCATGTGTTTGTGAGGATGGCATCATTTGTGCTTTTTTTCCCTTTTTGACCTGGTGGATTAATTTTGCTAAAACCCAACACTGTCTCCCACCCGACGTTCCATTGTTTCAAAAACAATGAGAGAGATGCCTCTCAAGATGTGTTATGATCACACATTTTCACAGTGCCTGCTGAACGAGGTGGGATGTGATTGCTGTCTTTGTATCATGTAGGGATAATGTGGGTGAAATTCAGCACGCACTTGGCACTGAGCGAGTAAAAAGACAGTCGGGCTGTCAATAATATTACAGTAATTCTTCTCTTGCAGAAGTGTGTAATTTTAAATTTAGGGCAGTGTGGAAACGCTATTGATGTGCAGTCTTTAATGAGGGAAAAAGCTTATTTTCTTTCACACTGTGACTTCAGGTGGAATCCTACGTATCTTTCTGTGGAGGACTTCCTGCCCCAGAGTGCTCCGACAACCCATTGCGCTACAAGTTCAGCTGGAGTCCTTATGGGGTCCTGCTGAACACCATCAGTCCTGCTACCTTTTTGAAAGATGGAAAGGTAGGCAACTTCTTAATGTGTGCCATTTGTAACTTAAACTTCCTAAAATTAAAAGAAATACGTGTTAATTTTCTTTTCTAAAATTTCTTTATTTTATACAGTAGGTTCTCGACATCTGCAAAATTAACATTCACAGATTTGCTTATTCACAATTCTATCTGGCAGGGGTCTTGCATAGAAGAAAAGCAAACTGAGCTGAAGATTGTTAATCGCAACTTCCAAATTAGCAGCACAGCAGTCTAGGTACCTGAGACGAATCGAGTAGTGACTGAGCCTCTTCTGGAGACCTGGCCATGTACACACAACCCAACATCTGCATCTTAACCTGGTCTTCTTTATATATTGTACAGAAACCTTCAGGTTCCATGTCTGCATTGTGGGGAATGACAGGCTGGCGATGACTTTACAGGTTTTATTGCCTGTTTTATTACAGTGCATTGGCGATAAGCATGGAGGCAGAGAAAGAAAGTGCAAGCTGGACGGAGATGAGGATTCATGTAGTTTTTCATCTGATCACTATAGATTTGTAATGCTATTTAAATTAACCTCAAGCCAATGCATTAGTACTTTAATTAGCATATAAAGGAGGGTTACTTATGTATTTTAACCATAAACACTATATACTTTGGTACATGACACAACTGTATAGAGATGGACTTGGTTATATGCAACTTGGGCAATTTGCGACAGTTGACTGCAAGGTTCCCTTGTGCATGTTGAGACTCTACTGTATATTTCTTCATTGTGATGTGTTTTTGCTGCTAAGCAGAGGAAAGAGTAGTGGTTCTTCTTTGTAAGCATCAAGCTTAGTATACATTAGATTTCTGTTGTCCCTTGTAATTGATCTTAACTAGAGCTCATGTTCCTGGATATTGAGTGGGGCCTCATAAGCATCAAGACTTCTCCAGCAAAAATAATCTTTCCATCAGGCATTTATATAAATGTTGTTTAAGTTAAAGATAATGATACACTTCTTTCAACACAGGCATGGATTTGCTCTGCAAAAAGTGCTCAGCAAAAAGTGCAGTCACTGAATATGCATAATAATGCATACTTACACACCGAAATCTGACACGTGCCATTTCTCTGTGTCTCTGCCCCCTGTGTTCAGGTGATCAACGTTCCTCCAGGAGGAGCTCTGTTGGACTCTGTTACTCCATTGGATTTCTTCCCAGGCTTTAATCTAGAGGGGTTCCCCAATAGGGACAGCACTAAGTATGTTGAACCTTATGGCATCCAGTCAGCTCAAACAGTGATAAGGGGGACGTTGAGATTCAAGGTACGTTGCAGTCTTTTGTTGTTGTTGCTTGGCAATACTAAAGGGTATATTAAGTAGTATTAAGTATTATATTTTAAAGACCTAAAAGAGACTTCCATAAATCCATAAAAAGTTCCATAATTTTGAAAATAGTGTCCTCAGAAAGTATTTTCAATAGCTGTATTCAGTATTCAGACCTTGATAAATATTGTGCTGTCATCTTGAAGCTTATACATCTATGCAGTGCTCATCCTTTCTGTTTCAACAGGGGTTCTCCAATGCTATGAGTGGGCTTCTCAAGTTGGGTCTGATAAACACAGAGCCCTGTCCAATGCTGAACACTGGGAGTGCTCCGGTTACATGGGTAGGTCTTGAGAAAACAGTGAAAGTACTTAGAAAGTAAATCATCTCTTCATACCAATCTGTCTGTACACTTAGTGTGATTGACAACCCACAGGTGAATTGCCACAAAATGGATGATCCTGTTACAGGTTCTGCCCTTTGACTGTTTCATCAGAATGACACATCTTTATAATCATATAAACTCTTCCTATAGTTGATTATCATTATTGAAAAATCACTTTTGAAATTGAGATTTCTTCAGCTGACTTTGTCTAGGTAAAATATTCTCAAATGGAAAAGAGATAATTTAATTAGAAATTGAATTGTTTCTGAATGATTGAATTGTGTAAACAAAGCACTGTGTATTACTTTTGAATATTTTGTAAAAGTATGTAAAATTTAAAACGTATCTGAAGAGTTCTTCTTTCTCACACAGTTCTCTCTTTAGTCTATTACAAATTGTGGTAAACTGTAAATATTTTAATAATCAAAGGTTTGCCCAAAGATAAGCTAGAATACTTAGTTATGAGTATCCTTGGTGCTGCCTAAATTGCTTCCTTAATGGTGTCCCGCAGAAAGAACTTCTATGCCATCTTGTTGGAATTTCGCCATCAGTCAGCATGGATGAATTTAAAGAGGCCGTCTACAACAAAATTGGGAAAGATGATTACAGGATGCAGATGCTGAACTGGTCAGGAATTCTTTAATGTAAATCTCCCTCATAATTTAATAACTGAAATATCAAGTGTTTGATGTAAAACCTGATAATTGTATTCTTGCTAGGTTTGACATGTTAAGTGAGCATCCTGTTCCAAAGGCAGATACTGTGCTAGATGCACTGGCAAAACACCTGGAAGCAAAGCTCTCATTTGGTATGTGCAAAAGAATAACCTGATTTACTTTTTTAATACTGAAGTCTGGCAATAGAATTTCTAAGTATAATGTATGCATTCATCATCCATTTTCTGTATCTAATTAGTCCAATACATGTTCACAGTGAGCCACAGCCTAACTCATCAGACAGTGAATGCAAGGCAGCATATATTGTGAACAGGACACCTGTCCATCACAAGGTACACACACACGAGCACTCATTCACACATGCATATGGGGGACAATTTAGAAGTATTTGGAATGTTGGAGGAAAAGTAGCACATGAAGAACACAAACATGGCCTCAAGGAGAACATATAAACTCCCCACAGAAGGTGAACATATAAACACCCCACCACTTTGCTTTCCAAGTGTAATGTAACATAACATTAATAAATAATGAAGTAAAGAGTTAATGATGTTTCCATTTTGTAAAAACATTTCTTTCTAATGAGTGATCTTTTTTCTTTTTTTAGAGAAGGATGAAAGTGATATGATCATTTTACGAAATGATGTGGGCATAAGACACTCCACTGGAGAATTAGAAACCAAGCATATCAGTCTGGTCGTATATGGAAATTCTAAGGGATACTCTGCGATGGCTAAAACTGTGGGCTATCCTGCAGCGATTGCTGCAAAGATGGTGCTGGATGGTGAGAATTTATAGACTGCATCTGTTTTTTAAGCAAAGTGAAAAAAGTAATCATTTGATTAGAATATATACTGTAGGATGTACTGTACAATGAGCTACAGAAATTCATCTCTAACACTTTTCCTTGTTTTTCAGGAGAAATTCAGACAAAAGGACTAGTTCTTCCCTTAACCAAAAACATCTATGGACCTCTATTAAATCGCCTACAAGCTGAAGGAATAAAATTTACGACAACAAGCTCATTTTCAAATTAGGCAAATACTGTCCTGTACACTATATAGGTAATGCATGTTTGCTATACTGAGTTATACTGTACATTTTAATTTTATTTTTTTCCAAAAGGAATATGTATTTTTGAGTGATGCAAGTCCTTTTAGAAGTAAAGTGCATTTCAGACAATCATTGTTACACACTTTGTGTGATGAATGCAGAAATCCTTTAGCCTCAGTTATTTCAAGTAATAGGACACTGTACAGCAGGTGTAGTGATTTGGTGAATTTACAGTTTGCTTGTTTTATTAAAATATGTATGTACTGTACCAATGACCAAAAAAGGGATCTTAAACTCCTGTAATTTTAAACCCCGAAGCACACATATACAGTAAGCATTAACTGTAGCATTAATGTGATTCAGCTTTCTTAGCTTTCTTAGTTTTTCTGTAGTCTTGCACCTACCCCTAAAGTGAACATTGCACTATAGGCCAGTAACATTGACTGTAATGTTTTCATTCATTTAATAAGTGATGTTAACAGTTTGTTTTGGATTTTAATCATATATTATGAAACTTGGCCAATAAAAAATGAAAATGAATCTTTTATTTTCTTTTTTCTCTGAATAGTCAAGAAAAATTAGGAAACCACAAGCTTTTCGTGGACTTCCTGCTCACTTGTTTTCAGTGTGAATGAACTGTAAGAAAAGTAAGGGCAGTCTAGAATGAAACTTGCCATTCACAAAATGGTTTTTGAAGAAGAGTGGTTAGCGTTATGAGCAGTTTTACTCTAAGAAGGTGATTACTGCAACATATGAAGTGCAAATCTGAAGCAGGTGGCAGTACAATGAAACCTACCAAGTCTGATCAGCAAAATGGACATCCACGTTAATCATATTGCCACCAAAGGATCCAAGTTCGTAGTTAATTGGACAAATTTTTCTAAAGGAGAATTTTGTGGCACAAGGTGATTAGCAGTAAGAGAAGAAAATGCCACTCACTAGATCCTCCTGGGTTATACAGAAATGTTGTCGGACTGTACTCGAATGGTATTAAGAGAATGATGTTTATCAGGTTTGAAGCAGATTGGTCAAATTGATTTGTCACAAAAAGACCAGTGTCGTAGAGTGCATTTTTCCAAGGGGGTAATGACGTGGCTATAGGTATATAGAGTATTGCTGTAGCCTGTGAAATGCAGTTTGAGGGAGGTCCGGTTTTGATGAAACCGGTTAAGTTTCAAGTCAGTTACTGCTGTGGTTCTCAATTCAATGATAGGTTGAATAATGTAAAATGTTGGTTAGCCAGACATTTAGAATTTATGTAGGAAATCCATATGGCCATCAGTTTATGGACACTAGTTTATTATTTTGAAACCACAGGAATTAATATTATGAGCAGAACTTGGAGAAAAGGAAATGCTGGTTAGTTGGCCTTTTTAGTTTATGCAGGAATGCCATATTCATACAGTATATATTCATCCTATTAGTATTTTATGTTTTTTTGGAGTTAATTGGCCACTTGGAAGCCCAACGACAAAAAATGTCTTACAATTACAATATATTACCATCCTTTTGAATCATAAAATAGATAATGCGGGTGAAACTATGTTCCCTGTGTTTTAAAGTAATTTGTAACAGATAATGAGTAATGACATTTTGTGGTACTTCTACAATTAAGTAGAAGATAGCTGGCAATGAAGTTCTATCTGAAGGACAGCTTTGTCTTGTTTGTTTTGACTAAATAAAGATTAATTTTGTTAACCAGATTTGTATTTTCCAGTATTAAAATGTATTAAACTGTCTGCAAGACTAAAACCTGTAAAATATCTGGTGTTCTGTATAGAAGCAATCGGTCCATTTAAAATATGTATTTTTTGTGTGATCAATTTATAGAAGGTGTACTATTAAATATTAAACTATAGCTGTATTTTTATTAAATTAAAACAACCTAAGTATCCAGATTGTTGTTACAGAACCATTTTCCCAAGATGATTTGGCAGAAACTGTTTTTCCTCACTCTGTAGTAGAAGAGCAACAGTGACAGGATTTCTAGCTTGACAATGGGGAAAAAATATTCTTATGATCCTGTCTGGTTTCCTTGAGTGTTGTACATAAAACTGAATTTTCATAATTTTAGAGGGAAACAGATATTATTGCTAGATTTCTTTATACCTGTTTTTAGCTATTTCAGATATATTGATAAATATTTGATTGTGCTACCATTTTCTTAAAGGGTGGTACTTAACAATTCCAAAGACGTCAGTGAAGTAATAGAACATTTGGCTTCAAGGTGGATTTTTGCCTGAACTTTTTTCAAACTTATTGCAGACATTACTTTAAAGCTTGAATGAAGGTCTCAGTAATTTTTAGATGGCAGAGCGTTTTCCAGTCTATGTAGAGATGGTTCTAGCCTGCAGAAATTTATAGAGCATATTGCACAGATGGGAAATTTGAATATTTAAAATACATTTTCCAATTTAGTAGATTTGTATTAGATAAATACTGTACTGCATACAATTGTTTTGAAACTGAAATTTCTAGAATAACATCACCATTATACTATAGAATATTAAATTTGTATGTGACTGGGTTTTCTCATCCTTTTCATGTGTAATATTACGGTGTTAATACATGTTGTTTGTAATTATTTGTCAAATGTGTGCTCTTCTAAGGTAATTGAACACCATTACAATTAAATGTACAATAGTTTATAGTTTCAGTTCCTATGATTGCATCTACATGTATGTTGTTTGCTGAAAGTAATATTGAGGTCTAGTACTTAACATTGTTTAGAGTGTTTGGAGTTAAATCCAGAATAACGTAAGTGGGGAATTATTCAATAGAAAGCAGAACATTTGTAAATTTATCAGAAAAGTATACAGATGAGTGATGCTTGCTAAATTAAGAGTTTAAATCTCATGGCTTTAAAGAAGAAAAAAATACTTTTCCATGTAATTATGTTTAAGATAAATGTGTTGAACTACCTATGTTCAAGACATTGTCTGGATACTTGACCTATTTTTCCTCAGAAAAAAAATGAGCACCGTCTTAGGAGTCTGAGACTGGATTAAAGAGTGGGAATTAATTAGAGTGACCCTTTTTCTCGGAGGATTATTTTATCTTAATTTAGACATTTCTGTTTTGAAATTGTGTAATCTACCATCTTTGTTTGATTAAGATAATTTTGAGTACTATATATTCTTAATTTATTGTAGTTTCCTAAATAAAGCCATATGTAGCCATTAAAAAAGGTAATCTTCAAATAATTACTCTAGTCTTGTACTTAAGTGGATATTTTGGACAAAGAATTTGAACCACTTAACATTTTCTTTCAAAGAAATTATACAATTTTTCATATTTAGTATACTGAATTTTTGTGACCTTTTCAGTACACATAAAGTAAAAATATCTGTTACATTTCTCAAATCTTTCAGTTTCCTGCAACTGAATTCTCATAGTTCAAGATCATACTGAATATAAACATTTGTTATACAATATGGAAGAATTTTTGATGAATGAGACACAACTGTATTTGTTACAATTGTTACAGTAGGCATTTTGCATTATCGCAGAAAACAGTTAATCTAAAAAAGCATACCCTTTTTAATTGCATATCTTAGAAAAAGCATCAAGTGGGTGATGCAGTTACTGTTCCCTTATTTTTTGTAAATGATGTATTTATGCCAATTTGGCTACAACAGCTGCAGGTTTGTGAGAAACCTTCACTGCAGCGCTGTGGTGATTACAATCTAAAATGCTATCAGTTACATTTCATATTACTTTCCGATGTTGGTAAATTACTTTATTAATCTGAAAATACTTCTGTAAATCATCAGCTTTGCTTATTTTGTATCAGATAATGATAATTTTAAGTAAGATGCTGCTGTTTTTCCAAAATCAGTGTTTTAAGCACATAGTTCACCCGGACTGTTTTTTTTCTCGTTGAGGAATTATACAGAATTTAAATTTTAGCAAATGAATATGCAAATATGTTAAGAAACATTAAGATTTACTGTATAACCTAAAATTGAACAAGTATCAAAGACTAATGGAACAATAATTTGTTTCACAAACATTTCTTATCTGTTGTGCTTTGTACTAAAAGTATAACTTAATTATATATATATATTCAGCATCAAAATAAACAATAGTATACTGTATGTTTTAGAAAAAATACAGTATATGGATTTAGGTTATTAATGCTTTTGACTCACTTTGAATAGCTGATAATTTATGACTGACTATAATATACTTGTATGGCTTTGTTACATTAGCACTAAATTACCTAATTAATGACAGATTTGATGGAGCACAGACGATACAGTGATTTAACATGTTGAATGTCAAGCCTGGTGAAAATGAAGAAAAAAATATACTTTTATTGAGAGAACAATGCTTCATGCCATTTGGTGTTGTAAAATAAGACTTCAGGAGGAGATTAAATAGTATTCTCCCATTTCTGCTTCTCACATATACTCACCTGCTGTCCACAACTCTGTGTGCATCTTTTCTAGCACTCTGCGGTTTGGTCTTGTCAGCGTCTGACAACTCTCGCACATTGTGTTGCTAGTTTTTCCATGAAAAACTTGCTAAAACAGGAGAAAGTAATCCAGTTCACTTGAATTGCATTCCATTGCCAGTATCATGTGTGTTTTTCATCCACTTTATTCTCTGTAATATCCAGACTCAATCAAACAGAACTTGAGCCGCCATCATACTTACAGTACATGCTTCACCCCCATGCTACGGCACTATTCTCCGACCTGTTCCTGCGAAACTTTGTATATTTGATCCAACTTAATCAAACAAAGCTTGCACTCCATCAGCTCTGTCATTGAAGTAAACTGAATTGCAGTTTTGGGTTTCCTTTAATCCTTTTTGAGGGTTTCGACAGCTTTGACCTTAACGCCAGATCAAACAAGTAGGTGAGTTATCCCCAAACGCTTACATATTAAGTAATCTTTCTCTGTGTATTTGTCATAATTATTTTGTTGTATTTAGCATTTGACTTACAGTACATTAACTACTAATGGCATTTAGTAGCAGTGTGCCCGGTGGACTCAGCAGTAATAAAACTAAGACCGCTTTAACAATGAATTAGAGTTTTGCACAGACAGCTCTGATGGACGTCAGTGAATGTGGCACAGCTTTCTTTCAATTCACTCTAATTTTAGTACCACAAGGCAGATGTTATGAAGGCCACTGATTGCATAAGACAGTATTTGTAAGACACTGCATTTTGACACTGAGTTGCTACATGTTGAATCTTATCTCCATAAATAATTGCACCATGAGTTCATACCACAATGACTTTAAATGTCCGTATTTATTGTCGGTTTACCATGATGTCAAACAATAGATTGAAAAAAATTCATCAGAACTTGAACAGATGCCTTGTTTGTCCCTATGCTAATTCTAGAACTAATATCTCTCTAGTACAATTAAAATTGTTAATATTCCATGCTTAAATTTAAAGTTAATATAGCAAAATACAGAACACTGGAATATCAGAAATATTAAACCATTACCTTTACCAATCATTTCACTAAATTATTAGAACAAATGCAGTCACACATTTTAAAATGACTAGAAAACCAACTCTGTAGTAAAATATAAAAAATTCTAGAAGTATAAATAGAAATTTGGTCCATAGGTTTGGTCACTATAATGCTATTTACATTACATATTAGATTATTATTCAATTTTCCTACTTAATTCATACTCGACGTAACTTTGCTAAGTACGTAATTTTATTTACATCTACCTGTATATGGAAAACAAAATTCTGCTGAAAATTTGTGGTTTCTACAAAAAATATATACTAATATGTCATTAAAAAAAGACATTTTCTTTTATCCCTTTGAAGCAAAGTTGCTGCCAATAAATATGAGGTTATAGAATATGCTAGAATTAAAAGAAGGGCATTTAGGCAGAGCAAGACTACAAGCATTTTTTTCAACACAAAAAACCAATGGAATTAGTTTGAGCAGTATAAAATCAATTAAAATTACAAGAAGAATTACATAAAGGCACACATTTCTTGATCGTATTATGTCCAGCAACAGAGTCATGTCAATTAAAGATGGAAAGTAAAGGGTTTAACAAAAAAGGCAAAATTCTTAAGAAAGTCATTACACAAAGTACTGGTTTCAACAGATGTGGCATTGTAACAAGAATCTACACCAAGGATTCCAGGCTCTCTGCAGCATTGTTGGAATCTACCAGAACTGTGCCATTGTTATCTGCAGAAAGTATTGTTCTCTCGTCTTCCCTTGTGCTCACAAGACTAAGAATAGATTTGTAGAGGAATTGGTAGTGATCCTGCAAGAGAAGACCTGTACTTTAAAGACATGAAATAATCTATATTTCACGCTGTACATACAGATGACCTTTTTTAAAAAAAAAGCTCAACATGTTCGCAATTAGTAATGTTACAAATTCTATATGGTACACAATTCTATACACTGATCCCTTCATGAATTTCTTGTTATCATCAGATTTACTATGTCTTATTTTACCACAACCCGTCTTTTGTAAGGGCTAAAATTCATCTCCTTTAATCACCCAGAAAAGCTTTTTAATTAACTGATTCCCAATTGCTAAGCATTCCTTAATTAACAGTTTAAATGTAGTTTAACCCAAACTAAAATACTGTTTATTTTTTTGTATGCATTTTGTGGTTACTTACAATGTCTGTGAAGACCCCT
This sequence comes from Lepisosteus oculatus, assembly GCF_040954835.1. Taxonomy (NCBI): domain Eukaryota; kingdom Metazoa; phylum Chordata; class Actinopteri; order Semionotiformes; family Lepisosteidae; genus Lepisosteus; species Lepisosteus oculatus. Next base: position 37,993,249 of record NC_090702.1, on the reverse strand, counting down.
GGCCTCATGAGGTTGATCATCTTTGCCACCTGATAGACATCGATGGAGTTTTCACTCTCCAGCTGATGGACGAGAGCGGTCAGAGCACAGAATGTTCCAGCCGTTACTCCCCCGTGCCTGTCAAATCACAGGCACTGTGTCAAGACTACAACTTTGTCTCCAAGGTAATCAACTTATTGAGAAAGAAAACAGGAACTTGGAGAAAAACAACACACAAGGTCAACAGCTCGGAGTTAAAGCAATCACCATTTCCCACCCACTATTAACTTTTGTTCTAGCTTTTCTAAAGATCCTTTTTGCAAGGAATGGAATTTTTTTTAAAGGTACATCAATTTTGTTGAATGTTTCAGGGATGTTAAAAAGCATCTGACTGGGATGTAGCATTCAGAATTCCACTTCAGTCGATATTTGCAAGTGAGGAGTCAATGGGACTTCAACTTCTGCTTCTTCAGTATATGTGTAAGCTTATCTAAGATTACAAACAATGGCCTGTCAGTTTAATCATTTTGCAGAATCCTCTTCTATTTTGATTGTAATGCAGAATGCACAATGTATTTCAAAAGGACTAAGGTACTGACCTTAATACCAGCCTCACTACCTTAGAATTGTTTATAGAGAAAAGAGGAATATTATCTTACTCATCATGCACAATCATGGGACCATCTCGAGAAGCTGCTTCCTCTTTGATAATGTTTATCAACTCAAAGGTTTTGCTGATAGAACTATCAGGATTTGGCCATTTTGGAGATCTGTACTGTCTCACTTCCAGGACATAGTCATCCTAAAAAAGGAAAAGGAAATACAGTGTATTTTGGCAAAATAAAGTAAAATAAAGAGCATATGGGATCTTGCTTAACTTCATTTTAGAATTTCATCAAAATTTCATATGACACACATTGCAGATGGCATTACGACTAGCTTGTTAAAATTAACAGATGTGTGCTCTGTTGGTGTGTGTTGAATGTTTAATGATTTAGATTTTCTCACTTTCTGTTGCAAACTGGATTTTGTTCTACAACTGTAAATGAAAGTGTTTAGCACCAACTTAGAAATGGAAAGAAAAAATAATACACCATGATCTTCCTTTCTGTTTTTTATTTAATTATACACAGCTTTTAATGAAAAGTCTGTTAATGATACAAGAATAAGAAAAATATAATATGGACAGGAACATACATTCAACGTAAGACCATATTTTATCACTATTAAGTAGATGATTAATAATAAGATACAATGGTTTGTTAATATATAAATGGATGATAATGTATTTCTGTAGTTGTGTGTTATATATCTTGCTTATATGAGAATATGCAATGAAAAATACAGCTTGGAACACAAGGAGGAAACAATAGTTCATAATGTGAGCAGTAGTCAGCTATTCATCCATAGCCAGATCCATCCAGATTACTTGACCACTCAGCTATTAGAAAGGTTGAGAGAAATTGCTTCAGAGGATTTAAATCAAATATACTGGGCTTTCCCGGGCTTTACAGCTACTCTGGTCTGGAAATATTATATCAACATTGTTAATATGGAAGGAGGAAAATTAGAAAAAGAAGTTAAAAACATGCTGTAATAACAAAAGGATAAAATGAAACCATGTTTTTTTGTTGATGTTGTTGGTATGATCATGTTATCACATACCTGTGTAGCCTCCAAGATGAAGTCCTGTACAACAAGTTTCTCCTCATTGGAAAGGCATATGTGATCCTCACCAGTCAAAGTAACCGTGAATGTTTCACATATGATTGATTTTTCTTTGCTTGGCCAGTATACACAATTCTCATCTACCTAATAAGCACAAAAGTGACATTAGGAAGTTAGAACATAAGTTGGTCAACCTTATGATATTATTATTTATTATGTTTTTTTTAATGATACTGTATAAGAAATTACATACAGTATGTAAAAATGATAGAAATCCAAATGTCTCACCAAGCCTTGGTTGTCTGGAAGCATGACAATAATCTGTGCATTGTGATCCCATATCATTTTCCAGAAATCCTTGGTAGTGTTTGGAAGTGGGTTTTGAGTTACAATGAACTCGGTGCTCTGGTGATAACCCTAAAACCAGATCAATTAGAGTGTTTCAAAATCAACCCATGACACTCTTCTCTGAATATGAGATTTCATTTATAGTATACGTACCATGATATAGGAGGCATTGATGTAATCTGTTACATCACCTGTTACAGAAGAGAGGCAAACTCTGGACCTCTCAACTAAAATGAAAATACATAAGATAATTCAGTTATTTTGTTTCATGTGTTTGTGCTTGTATTTTATATTTGCTTTCATTAGAATGGACAGTACAACTTTAGAATTCATACCCACACATTTAATCTTAAACTAATATGAAATATGTATGGCCTTACCTGGAATCAGAGATGAACTCCTGTTCTTTTCCCTGTTACATTGTTTCAGTGCTGTAGAATAATCACATTGCTTGGCATTGGACTGGGTTATTAACTGCAGAGGCACAGGGAACAGAAGATATGAGATGAAAATATCAGTAAAATGAGCACATTAATTTTCATAAGACATCACCATCAAATATACGACTTAAGTCTTTCATATGAGCCCAGTTAATTAGTTTTTAAATCACCTGTTTGCTTGTTATATACCAAATGAAGCCTTTAATACACTCACATTGGAGAGGGGAAGTAAAAAACAAAACAGTCAATATCTTTTACATTCTTGATTATGTTGCAAAAGCTAAGAAGATATTTGTAATTAATATACCCTGTACTGAAAATGGTTAAGGAATGGACCTGATTTTTGGTCAATTTGATGGTATATCTGTTCGTGTGATCCATCCAAGCATTTCTAAATTGCTTTATCCAGCACAAAGTTGAGGTGAAATTCCATGCCTAAACATGAAAGCAACTGGCAGAAGCAGGGATCCATCCTGGACAGGATGCCAGTCCATCGCAGGGTACATACAGACACAAACATGTACAGAACACACCCAAACCAGGCCAAGTTTTTACAAAAGACAAATGCCTAATAATCGAGCAGTATGTTTTTGGACTGTGGGAGGAAACTGAAGCATCTGCAGGAAACCCACGCAAACACAGGGAAATCATACAAACTCCATGCTGACAGTACCCCAGCAATTGAAACGTGGAACCCAGCGCAGCAAGGCAGCAATTTTAAACACTTTGCTACCGTGCTGTGTTCATGTGATCTTTCTATAAAATGATTCAACCTTTTTCTTCTTCTCTTCTTCTTAAATAAAAACATGGATTTCTAAAGAAGCTTAGCATTTTAGGACATCTCTCTAGATATATTCTATGAGAAGTATATAATTTTTCATAGGGGCCAAAGTAGGTACCTTTGTAGGTAATCATAGATAAAAGCATTGTAGTCTGCTAAACAAATAATACAACCCAGTTTTTAATATAACACACCTCTTTCATTATATAGGGACTCCATGAGTATTTATTTCAATACCAATTCCTATGAGAATGTATATACACAATATAAAGATTCTAGTCTTACCTTGAACTGCTTCTCCAATCTTGTTTTTCCAGATGGGCCTGGGGTTAAGATGGCATTCACATAGCTATGAATGTGACTGACTGGAACCTCTGTTTCTTTACTGAGAATGGCCTCTACCAGTGCATCATGAATGAAGACATATTGTTCCTGGTTTGAAAGAGAACATGTTTTGTAAATATTATAAGAAGGCAAGCTTCACAATGTGTTATCTACAGTATGAACTTACTGTTGATGAACAAAAGTAAAATAAACAAACAAGTATGTTTGCAGTATTTTGTGTGCAGTGCTTACTCAATTGAAATTTGATCTTCAGTAGTGGGAATGGCCTAGTGTGTAGTATGTATCTTAAATCCTGGGTACTGTAAGGTAGCAGAGCAAGGCAGCAGACCTTTTCCTCAATGAACTGTGCTATGGCTAAGAAGACTTATGTAAAATAACCATACAAAAGGCATGACTGTTGGTTCCCCTGACTATGTGTCACTTCAGCAAGCTTCAACACTTTTAAGAAGAGTACCTGATGTTAAAAAAGAGAGGAAGTGCAATTCAATGTACAAGAATGTGGTCAGCCAAAGGCAATCATATCTGGAAAAGTTCACTACACACTTCAACACTAGAAGGAGAAACCTGTGTCCATGAAAAATCACCAGGAGCTGCAGGAAAACAGAATGTGTGGACAAGAGTTCATGAAGCACTAGACCTCAATATTTCTGTAAGTATTAAGGTCTGGGATATATTCTGATGGCATAGGGCAGATCTTTTTATCAATATGTATGGTGTGCTTACTGCTGGTGTGCTTACTAGCCCAGGTGCACTCAGCAGAGCTCACCACCTATCAGTATAATAATGGTATTTTACAGGATGGCAGCAGCAATGTACCCTGAAACAGAAGTCTGAAGGCATGGCTCTCAGAATATGAGAAGGACCTCTGCCAACTCCCTAGTCCACCCACAGTCCCTGAATCTCCAACCCAGTGAGCAGAACATGTGGGATGTTCTGCAATATCAGATGCAGGACTACAGGCCAGATGCACAACCAACATCCCAGACAGGACTCCATCATTGGCTTTCTGATGCAATGCAATGATGTCTGGAAATGCCTTAAAGAAATCAATGCCCAGTGCTCTGCAGTGATCTAGTTACAGTAATTGTAACTAGAGGCAGACTAACCCATTATCTCTAATTGTTTGGTAGAGATGAGTGTCAATACTGTGTGTATATTTTATTATATAAATGTTGCATAACTCATGAATTAAGACAGAAAGTATAACATTGGTTTATTAAATACTGTGCTCGTCATATTATCATAACAGCTACTATTGTAACTTCTGATTTTGTTTAAACTGCAGGTGCAAAACTGTCAACTGTAGTTTATGTGATTAAACTGCTCTGTTAGCATGTTTCAAACTTTGGCCTGAACATTGTTGCAAACCTGTTTCACAAACAGGTGGCAGCCATCCTTAACTACCATACTTCTGTAAGCCTTTAATTCAAATAAGCAATGATTTTATTATAATATATTTTCTAAACTATAGGGATAATAACCTACAAATCATTCATAATTTACTATCAAGGGAAATTTTAAATTTAATGCTTTAACACCAGTGCTGAAACTGAACCTGAATATAGTGGAAAACATAAGGTTTTTAAATGTTTGATGGAAAGCTTTAACAGCTTTTTAAAAATATATTCCTTTTCAAAAATCACACAAATGTGATTCACGGCATATCTTACCTCAGTCTGCACTAAGTAGTTTCTCTGTGTTCGTATGTGTTTCAGGAACCCTAGGATGTTCACTGAGCCTTGTGCTTTTATCTGTTGTAACATGCTGTCCAGCACAATGTAAGTGCCAGTCCTCCCAACACCAGCACTGCAAAGCAAGAGAAAAACTATCCATTAATGATACCCTTTAGCCTATTCCTCCCACAACAACGTCAGCATCATAACGGAGAATGCCACCCACATACAACAAAGTCATTTAAAACTGTTGGCTGATGATTAGAGTACTTATTCCTGAAATAACTGGATTTTTGTCTTCAATTTCTTTTATTTATGTTCTAACACTTCAATATCTATAATCCATTCAAATAATATTTTCCACAGCCACTCTTTCCAGGTTTATGGCTAAAAACAAATATTGGATATACAGTAGAATAATTGCTCATCAGATACCTGCAGTGCACCACTACAGGCCCCATATCACTTGTCCTTGCTTGTGAAGACTTTTGCACAAATGTCAGCACAGGCAGAGTGTAGTCAGGAACCCCCATGTCAGGCCACTGTGTGTAGTGGTACTGAACAACTGTGCGCTCATTGTATCTCCCTTTCTGAGATCCCTGAGGGAAACAACACAGCGAACCTTTTTATTTTTGCTTTACTGAACAATTCTGTCAACTGCACTTTTATATTTTAGTTTATTAATGACATACTGTAAAATCACAATCATATCTGATTGCAATCACTACTTTTACATGAAAATATAAACCACATCTGTTTAAAAAAAAGGTGTGGAACAAATTCTTTATGTAACGCCTTCACACTGAGCTTTTATAAGCTTAAAAAATATCATTATTAAAAATAAGATAATCTTCACGTAAACAAACCTTTTTGATTTTCATGTTTCTCACAGTAAAATGTCTCATGGTGTAATATGCCAGGACTTTTGTGCTCTTCAATGACACCAGAAAGCAACCATACTCTTCATTATTTTCTAAAGGCCAGTACTGGTCACATTTTCTCTACAACACACAATAAAACAAACAATGTCAGTCTTATTTCTACAAAGAAAGTGAAAAATCAAAACAGTTAAATACCTAGCAAACAGAAACACAATATTCTTTATTTCTTAAATTAAATTTTAAAAATCACTATCTTTTTCAGGTGCATTGTATTTATTTTTTCTCGTTGGTCACACAGGGATTAATTAAATTGGGTGTCTATGACATTAGAAATGTCCATTGATTTGCCGTGATGTGTAAAAAAGCTTTTTTTTCAGACATTTTTTCAGACCTGTATGTGTGTTAACTGTTGTATGTATGAAAATGACCAATTGTCTGTGTAATTCAGTGTTGTGTTATTAATCAGTTTGTTAATTGTTGCAGGTTAATGGTTTTTATGGGTGAATATTTAATACCTCTCCTTTGTTTTCTGTTCAAAGATCTGCTGGATTGGAGGTGATTATTGTATATTTGTAAAGAATCCTATATACACACATAATATCTGTAGTGTGATTTCAATGCAATTATAAGAGAACAGTAATAAATCAGAACAATAATCCTATGTCATGTCAGGCTGAACAGTGGGCACCAGACACCAGCAGTTTAAACCAAGATCTCCGTTTTAGTATTGTTCTGATTACAGTACCTAAATATCTCAACAGCTTTAGGTTGTTCCCAATAATGTTTTATTGGTTTTATATTTTAGACCATGGAATTTTAAACATTTATGGATGGAGGAACTCTTTACAAGAATCTTACTCAGTAAAGACCCCCTAATGTACACGTAAAATCAACCTGAAGTTGTAGTTATCATATCACAGTTAACAAATAATTATACACTATTAAAAACAGAAATGCAGATCAGCAGCACTGTAAGTGCAGCTAGAGCAAATCCCCTGTGTAAGAGTGTATTTTACATACAACCAGGATTTTGTTAAACGTTATTTTATTAAATGACAAATTTAAAAGTGGGGAAGAACTTTTGTTTTGATTACATTTTTGTCTGGTTTTCAGATTAAAAAAAACATTTTCTCTTTTCTCATGTTTCTATTATAACATACATCACAACTTGTAATTGAAAACAACATTTTATACATTTTTATAACAAACTTTAAAAAAATATTTCTTTTCTGAGAGGCACCAAACCTTTTTTTCATTTAAACTGTAATCTCCAACTGACATCTAGTGCAGAAATAAAGCATGAAAATAAATAAAAAAACCTATTTCGAACAAGACAGTGAAAAACACTCACCCGTCCTTTCTCAACTAGGTTTGTGATCATAACTATCACTCCGACATTATGTTCCCATATCATTCTCCAGAAATCTTCAGCCGTTGATTTAAGAGGTCCCTGTGCTGCAATATATGCTTTTGCTTTATTAAATCCCTGTCAAAATATAATTAATCATACACAAGTCAATACAAATGCATTGGGGTTACTTTAAATAACCATACAGTATACACAAACATCTTTCTATTGGATTTCAGTGTTACAATAAATTTAGTGTAGCTGTACTGTACTGTATTTTTAATTTCCCCACACAGGAATTACAATAAAAATTTAATTTACTCTATAAAATATAAAATAATTTATTGTGTGCTTGACGTTACCAGATACATTGCATTTTTTTAAATGGTACTGTACATACTGTAGAAACCCATAAATACACAGTGAAAAAGGCAATCTACTTACGTCAACATAGTTTGCATTGATGTAGTCATTACTCTTTCCACTTTTATCTGGGTTGGGTGACAGTTTGACTCTACTATGATCATCTGAAATAAAATAAACATTCAAAAATTCCCATGAGGTTAATTAGCGGTCTGCATTTTTTCGTAGATTTCGTAGAACTCGTAGATCATTTGCATACTTACAGGCAACAATGTTAATGTATCTGTTTTTGTTCTTGTTATCTGGGTGGTTGGAGCTGTCTGATGTAATGCCTAGATCAACAGTGCACGTTTGAACCTCCTGGAAAAGAAGTTAAAAAGGATTACCAGAGACATCAATACCCAGCAGTCCACCACCATAAAAAGTTACAGAATCATGCAAAAATGGACATAGATATATTATGAATAATAACTACAACTACAGCTACAGAACGTAAGAATAAAAAAATGTCTTACCTCATAATACTCTTTCAATATCTAATGAGGGAGTGAATGCAAAAAGCACAGCAATGAAATTCAATGACAGTGCACAACATAGCTGAATATATTATTGTATTTAAGAAAGAATAATCATTGTCATTCATGCAATAACAAGAGTGTAACAAGGTGAGGAGCAAGGCAAGACAATCACAGTACAGTACTATATGTCAAATGTCATGCAGTGCACCTTTGCCAAAGACAACATGTTTGTCAGATGAAAACATGGAGAGACTGGAACTGTCTATGTAAACACTCCAAGCTTTTATGTGCTTCATCATGCTCAGACAAATGGTCAGGCTCAAAATTATACTTCTGATAACTGACAATACTGTATAATAAAAGTATTTGAAGCCGTTAAACATTGTGGAAAGGAGTTACCCTTTCTTTTTTTAGAAGAGATTTTATAATAATGTACACTTCTGAGTTGCACTTTTTCTATTTGGTAAAACATGAGCTGATTATTATGAAAATGATCATTCCTTTTCTTCTTGAAAGTAAGATTAATATTCATAAGTATCTGAAGTGCATTCAGTGAGAATAATCACAAGTTTTACATTTACAGTACTGTGTGAGTTCATATGACTGTACGTTACCAAAAATTACAGGCTATTTAATGAATTTGCTGTTCAGTAAGAGTTTGCAGAACATGTAATTTAATGTCCCAAAACACGTTCATTTTCTTACTATTATTTGCTCCTGATTTTCTCAATATCAAGAGCTGTATTCTATGTTCAGGAATTTAATAGATGCACACAAAGAATAAAATTGTTTTCATCCAAGTAAATGACCTGAGATGTGCATATACTGTAAATAAATCATGAAGAATTCATCATGTAGACTACAGCGAGGGCACACAGTAAATACAAGAGGAACTAATAATATCCTAGTCATTAAGAAAATCTTTTCCTTAGATGAAACATCTTTTATGTCTAATGCCCATTTTCTCTAAATTATGTCATGCAGATTCTACAGCTGTAGCAGGGTTTTCTGTTAACATTCATGATTAACACAATCTTTATAACATTCATATCATTAATCACAAATGCTTAACTGACCAAAGGTTATTCCTTATTGTAAATTATGGACAAAAAGTCTGGAAATCTCAGTTCCAGTAAATTAAAAAATAAACAGTTTCATATGTTTTATAATTACTGTTTATACATGAATGTTTTCATGTGTTTGATCTCATTAATAAATTGTACAACCAATGTGAGTAAAGGAACCCTATGCCTCTACTTATTGTTAGGCTGTATTTCATTCATTATATTACTGCCTTAATGTTAATGTTACTTTTATGTTGGCATTAGGATTCTCTGTGCTATCATACAAATCTTTTCACATTGTGAACAAGTTGAAAATATATTTTCACAACATACCTCAAACTCTTCAGAAAATCTGTTATTGTCATGAAGTTCTGCTACATGTTTTGCAAACTGCTTCACTGGAATGGGCTCATGATCATCTAGAAAATGTCAAAATAAATTATGGCCTAAAACAACTTTTAGCCAATAACTAAGCAGTTTATTACTTAATTTTCTAAATAACCTCATAAAAAAGTAGATAACAGTTAATAATCTGTTTCTAAATTATTTGTAAAATATATAATATGCAACTAAAAAGTATATTAAATACAAAAACATTTAATACGTAATATAATACTCAATTATAAATGTTACAATTTTACAAGTTGCAGTACATCAGACAAATAAATGCAGCCATCTATGTTCAGCTTATTCATTTATATTTAGCAATACCAATTAACCAGTAGTGGGTGTCTTTGACTAACCCACTTGAATAGCCCACCAGCCCACAGAGCAACACCAATTATGACACTGATTCACCCAAGACCAATAAATAGAACACTAAAATGTATAAGTATGCATGTTAAATAAATATTCCAAAAAGTTTTTTTCTCAAAAGAGAACACTAATGGCATGCACCATGTAATAAAAGGAGTAGTGGGCAATTTTAGTAGTGGGCATTAGTATTGCCTGTTGCCATTAGTAGTAAGCAATTTTAGTATAACTGACACTGAGGCTCTAAAGGGGTTAAGGTGTCTTAAAAAGAATTCTGTGAATTGACAGAGACTGTTGTTATGTTCTCAGCCACACCTTAAAGGAAATAAGGATTAACATTCAGACACTAAGTTAAGATATTAACTTAGTATTTCAGCTCCTTTTAAGGAAAGGCGCTGTATCCACAGACCTGTAATTTGCAAATGGCAACACGAAAATAACCAACAACATAAAAAGGAGGACAGGAAACTAAGTAGGAACACTGCTACTGTATCAGTTAGTTTCTTCAGCTAATATACCGTATCTGTTAGAATCCATCAAACAAGCAAAAAGGACAGCTTCTAACAACATTATACATTATTAGAATTAGCATAGCTAAAACTGCTATTTCTAAATTACAGTCAAGCAATGTGTGCTGTAGTTGTAATCATGAGATTAATATGAATGACAAGGAAAAATCTGTTTTATTTTTGGTTAATTCCATGATTACATTTGATCATATTAGAACAAAAACATACTTTGTGTCAAACTCAATGATTTCAAGTGACCAGACGTATTGGGACACTTGGTATAAATTATCTCAGAGTGTAAAAGTCAGTATATGCTTGCATATCTCCTTGAGGCAATAACTTACTGAAGTCTGCACTTATTGAGATCTCCAATCTCTCTGTGTAATAATTTGAGATACTTTGTTTTAGCCACTTTTAGTGATTGCCTATTCTTGGGATGTGCTGACTTCACTTTTTGCATCATTCTCCCTGGATTCTGGGAGTAAAGCTTTATATACAGTACATACATTTCAGAACAGAATAAAAATGTGAGAATTAATCTTAAAAAGTAAGTGAATACTTTAAAATTTGAATTATAGCATTCTGGATTTAGAGTGTGACTTATTTCCTCCTTAAAATAAATAACACAAAACATAAAGCCTTCCTTTTTTATCCAAATGACCATTACCTGAGGCTGGAAGGACTGGTGTTGGAGGTGAGGTAATCACTCTTGGGGATGTGTTATCTTCCAGATAGAAATGAGCAGTCTGAAAACATTTCCTTCATAAGGTAAGAAGACAAAACCAAAGACAATCAACATTAAGCAGTGAGTTCAGGATTGCAACAGTAGTGACACACATTGATATAATTTAGTATAGGTTCTGAAGAATATGGTTTTCTGGTTTTCTGATTTACCTCTACAGTCAAAATATGAATGACCCAGATTTCATACTAAGTCCATATCATCTCAATTTTTAATAAAATTTTAAAATCCAAATCGTTCAAGGTTTAACATGAGTTCAAATATTACTAACCACAAAAAAACCCAAGACAAAGGTAGTGGTGCAGTGTTCTCTTGGCCTTGATAAGTGGCCTTGTGAGGGTTATTCATGCTTCACATTACCCACAAACTCTGTTACAGAATTTAGGATCAGTTTAACAACATCAATTTTCTAAAATGATTATTGCACAGAAACATTGTCTGCTGTCTCATTTATTAAAGCACATTGGTATAAATTGTAGGATTAACCTCTACTTATAAATATAAATTTCCTTTTCAGCAGTTAGATAAAAAGATACAATTTTTTATTAATGACATGCCTACCAAATACTTGGGCAAAACTAACTTAGATTACTTAAATTATACGAAAACATATACATTACAATAAACTGTGTAAAAGAGTTCCAATTACTGTATGTATGAGTGTCAAAATGTTTCTCAAATCTTCTATTCAAACAAACATATATAACACATTGCCTTCTTTTATTTACTACAAAATACAAATCTATCGGGAATAACAGTTCTGAGGTGATCAGTTGAAGGTCACTTTAGAATTATACCTCTGTATAAAGAAGGAAAACTAAACTGGTTTTTATTCAAGAAAAAAATGTGCATGAAAAAACAATTCTTTGAGTCTTAAAAGTACATAATGTATGTGTAATCATTTGACACTTTAAATATCTTAGGGAAGACAAATATATACATTTTTATGATTATGGTTTAATACTCATACACTGAAAACAAGAAAGCAGAAAAACAACCAAACAAAAAGCCATAAGCGTGCACAAATTCATGAAAAGATTTTCTGTATAATCTGAAACAAGTTTTTACAAGGATAACTGAAACACCAATTGATTGACCTATGTTGTGTTTTCTAAAATACAGAAATCTTAGGAAGGATTACACTGGCAGATAACTCAAAATTTGGTCCCTGATTAAATGTTTTTCTTCATCGGGAAAAGGCTAGGTTACAAAATGTACATCTGCAAAGGAACGAAATGAACACATTGTCGTTTGAGAGGAACACTGATTGAACATGCTTAGGATTACTAAACCTCTAGTGCAAAATCCATCTTACAAAAACTGAACAAGACTCTGACATAATGATTTGCTAGCCTTTCTTGGACCTCTTTCAGCCTTAACTTCAAAATGCAGATACAACAGATAAAATTTTCTGATCGAAAGATATTAAAACAATCTTTTTTTCATAAATTACAAATGTATAATTTAAGAATCTGTACATGTATGTGGATTTAGATCTCTGAATGTTTTGTTAATTTCCTCAGAATGTTGTTTAGTTCATTGTTCAGCTTTATTTTTTAGGAATAAGAAATGGTAGATGGAGTATAGTTCAAAGCCAAATTCTAAACACCTCATCTTATTTCCTCATCAAATTGTCTATGAGCTTCCTCACCTGTGAAAGATGTATGACTTGTACGGCATGAATCACTTTTTATGACTCACAGTGTGTATAGCTGTTACAGTACATCTGGGTTTTTTGAAACAAGAACTTTCTTGACGGTCACCTAATCAATAAAATGGATTCCCTGCCAAAACTATTGCTGTGCTTGATTACCTCTTTGAATAGTGTTTGCTGCAGTGTTACAGTACCATCTTGTTGTCTGATCTTGTCAGATCTCAGAAGGTAAACGTATTTGTGCTATTGTACGTCAGTGCTGGGATGGGACAACCTCTTAGGTAAATCAAGTGCTATAAGTGGTGTTTGTGGATCAGTTAATGTCACATTTCCTCTAAGACCCGACTTTCCAAACCACCATCCCAGTAAGGTGACTAGGTACACTGTATGGTACTGTGGAGTGTAAGGCCCTGTGCCCTGGCTAAATTCCACTCTGGGCTTGCACAGTTTGGCCTACATTAAGTACCCCCTTAATTCAACTGCAATTAGGAATTCAATTATCTAATTTGCTGTGTAAACTGGCTGCCATGCATTTCAGCAGTGGATGAAGTGGGTTCACTCCTCTATAGTATGTAAACCGGTTTGGATCCTTTGGGATGAAATACTTCACTAATTTGTTTTCATTCCCTGGTAATGTCTTCACTGTGAAAACATGCAATACATACTACCAGAGTGTTAATGCTCTGTATCTTACAGTTTATGCTAATTTTCATTATTATAGGTTGACCAGTATAAGACCATTTACCAAGATAATATTAATGATGATAATATGATTATTTTGATGGCAATTGACATTCAAGCTAAAGTATCAAGTCCAATATTTAAAATGTGATTGGGTTTATAAAGTATTTATTGAATATTATTTTTCACAATTAGATCAGAGAAAATACATTCTGAAATAAATTAGACCTATAGTATTATGCTGTTGTGACACACATGATACTTGTCTGATGATTGATTTGTCAATGAACACGATTATTGCGAAGAATATAATGAGACCATCACAGAGTCCAGATCAATACATCTACAGTATAACCTGCAACAGTTCAGCCCTGACAGGACCTTGACAGCAAATCCAAAAGCACAAATCTTTGACACATACAGTTTATGATCAGCAGTAAGGAAGTAAGGAATCCTTTAGTTAATAACAGAATTAAAATGGATAGCATAGCTAATATTGATTTATTTTTTGGAGCAGTTTAAATCTGTTTTTTTAATAATTTCATTACCCTATTGATTAGCTTCAGAGAGTTATTTTATTTAAAACTTAAATATTCTTTCTTACTCTGTAAATTTTTATTTTACTTACAAAAGAAAAATGCTTTCCTAATTCATGAAATGGCATACATGTATTTTTTTATAGTCATCTAGGGTGCTTGCAAAAGTAAAGTTTTGATATATTCAAACACAAAAATAAAAATTATTTCATACATTTAGTGAAAGCGTTAATATCCATAAGTTAAAAAAGGTTACACCTCCTGGACAGATATATGTAATTCCTATTGGTGCATGTTTTATGAGGTTAAATAAATGTGTAAGAATTTTTTCTTAAATGTAATAAAAGTCACTCTCATTCCATTCTCCCTATGTTTCTACAACAAGAGGGAAACAGCAGCCTAGAACTCAATGGATGGCACAGTGACTGACAGCTGGTGGCATCCGTGAGACTGTTTTTAAATTGAGTTTTTAGTTAAGGAAAAAGAAACCTTAATTTTGCCTAGTTCTGTTTTCCTTCTTATCAATATCTCTTCTTCAGAACACCCACTGGAGCACCACTCCCTCCAACCTATCACCCTCCATGCATCAGCTCCCTCACTCGGTCCGTGGAAAAGGGAGGGGTACAGCTCTACTTTGCATTAACTGGGGTTCGGGTGAACTACTGAAGTAAAAAAATAGGTCTTTCATTTATTATAATATAAGTTAAGATAACTGGAATTGTCAGACACTTTAGACACTCCATTATAAAAGCTATTTAAAATAACATTTAAAGAACCACATGTCACGCCCTCTGCAGCCAGAGGGCACTCCTTCTCTGTCCTGTCCCTAGTTTCCGGTCTGCTGTCCTTCCTGTCCCTCTCTTTCCCTTGGGCTATATATTTCCGGGTCTTGCACTCTGTCCTGGCTCAGCATTGACGTTCGGATGTCCTGAGACCCGCCTAGCACCAGGCCGCCCCACGTCCGCTCCCTGAGGGCTTAGGTTTCTATACGGCATTCCTGAACTCTTTGCACTATGAGCCCGGGCCTTTTTCCCGTCTCGCCGCTACGCATATGGGTCTTTTTCTGCTCTCCTGCTCCCCACGGTTAGTCCCTTTGGACGTCCGTGACACCACATCCTTTTTAAAAATATATGTTACAGTATCACCAAATTTACAGTCTGAATTTTTTGCAAAGTGTTTCTTTTTATGTGACTAAAGATTAATGAATCAGAAATTAAAGCCTCTTTCATATACTTGAACCAATTACATTCGGTGTAATGTAATGTATTCTAAACAACACCTATAAAGCATCTGTTTCACTTAATTTCTCTTTATTGACTTGCACTCATGTATATCCATCCATCCATTTTCGAACTGCTCTTCCAATTCAGAGTTGTGGGGGAGGAGTTGGAGACTATATCCCAGAAAGCCACATATGTATTAAAACACAAAATACCCTTAATACATCCTACTGCAAAATACTTCCTTTCACATAAAATGAAAAACATCAAATGTAATTAATATTTTATGTAGTATTCAAAAAGGTGTGTAAAGAATGAAAAAAAGAAAACCCTTGTTGAAACTGCATACCAAATAACTAACAGAATTTAAATGTTTTAAGACATGGTATTGTAATGTACTGCAAAAAACAGTTATCTACTGTATAGCAGTATACCAGAATGAATATACATAGCATATTACGTGTACCTAACATCTGTTACAACACTGAAACAAGATGCTGGAAATCCCCTCAACATATGAAATGAAATTCCATGTTATCTTTCTCTAGCTGAAAATGAGATTTTTGATCTATTAGAACAGATTAT
The DNA here is from genome assembly GCF_040954835.1 of Lepisosteus oculatus. Classification (NCBI taxonomy): domain Eukaryota; kingdom Metazoa; phylum Chordata; class Actinopteri; order Semionotiformes; family Lepisosteidae; genus Lepisosteus; species Lepisosteus oculatus. The sequence goes on along the minus strand of NC_090702.1, from coordinate 37,977,161 downwards.
GCCTCCCAGAGAGAAAGACAAAAATCAAGGCCTTACTGTATAAGTAAGCCTTTTCATCTAGTCAATAACCTTGGGAGGCTTTTCTCTGTTTTAAGAGAAGATTAAAGACAATATAACTGAAATCACGGTTCCACTTGTTTAGAAAAAAGGAATCTTAAGCAATTCATCCTTTTTGTATCTTTTATTGCCACATTTCACCACTCTCTCCACTACTAGACACAAAAGGAAAAAAATTACATATTAGAATGCCATTTGTAAGTTATTGAGAAGAGGTGCTAAAATTCACTACAATCAGTGCCAAATCATCAAGGACGAAAATTCATATACAGTATTCAATTTATACTGTTTTATACATGACACCTCGGAATAACTCTTGTGGATAAAGACCTTATAGCCAAATGTAGCTCTGGTAGAAAAAAAATATTTCTTATTTTAGGTCTTATTTTTCTTTTCTTGGTAACAGCTGATTTGGCACTGGCACTAGTCGTAAACATCTTCAATCATGTTAAAGCTAACTTAAAATAGATAAGTTTAAATAAGTATTAGCACAATGCTAAAAATATTAAAAAGACAACTGCTTATACACATAGGGCTACAATACTAAAAAGAGAATAATCAAGGATTTGTTGTAAAAGCAAAGTTCTACCCAGCTATTAATTTAGCAATTTAGTTAGCATTAATTAAAGCTATTTCTTTTTTTATGCTGAAAATGAAAAATTCTGTTCAGAACACTTTCAGATGTTAATTTGCTAGATGTTTCATTAAATCCTTCTGTAATTATGCTATTTAATCTCTATACTTAGGCAAAAACAAATTAAACCTTAGAATTAAAAAAAATAGTAATTATCTCATTAATACAGTATGTTATCTTCAAAGAGCAGGTACTAAAATTCAGACTTGCTATACACTTTTTCTATTAACACAGTGGTAATAACAAATCTTTATTTAACCATGTATGTTAAATCATAAACATACATATGCTAAATCAACCGGAATCTTATTCATATTGACAACCCAGAGATTACCCGTTGATATACAGTAACAGATCATTTTACTGGAAGAATTTGAGTGCAATCTTTGCTAAAAGGAATAAATAGCAAACATATGTAATTTGATCCTACAGCTGTCCAGAGCAAGTTAAAAAACCCTTGCCAATAAGGAAAAGGGTAGTATAGACTTAGAGGAATTTGCTATCATCATCAAGAGGAAATGCAATATCTAGAAAACCCATAAAAACTCCACCATCAAGAAGTTTATTCCAAGCTGAATGAAATACCAGTACCACAGAAAGATGCATTATTCCCAAAATTCTAATTATTCCATCCATAATTACTGTACAAAGAACATAAATTTAATGTTTTTAATCAGAAACGGTTTATAAGTGATTACATATTTTTCATGGATAAGTTATTTAAAGACAGACTGAAAATACACAACATGCTTTTTTATACAAGTCTTAAAAAAGAAAAACTCCTTTCAGCATGGTCTTTATACCATGTTTTTCTTGAATAACCTAAAACACCTTTGCAATTTGTGATACTGGTGGTGGCGCTTATGAGGATGCCTATGTTCTTTTAAACTCTTTTTCATAATTGATGACACGAGGACATAATACTTGGAGAAAATTATTTGTGGGCTGGTAAGCATGAACTTATTTTTTAAAAATGTCTGCAAGTAAGGGGAATTACCAAGCCAGGCGTTTTCATATTCGGCTTTTTTATTTTTGTTGCTCTATAATAAATTTAAAGTGTTTAGAAATGTTGATAAAAATGCTAATGGTACAACAGGACAACTACCATATATGCTAATTAAACAGTACCTACCTCCAATATACGAGAATCCCCACAAGGACCAGGAGACACAGGAGAGTCAGAGTAGATACCACCACCAGAGGTACTATTGCCCGTTTCTCTTCAACACTTTCCGCTAATCCAATACGGGACTCATGGCTACTGTTGCTTGCTTCTGTTGGTGAAGTAAATACAAATATTGACATGTTTCACCCTCAAGCAAACCTTATGCCAATTTAACTGCTGTCAATAAAACATTGGAGAAAAATAAGCAGCTTACTCTCTTAGTATTTTTTCACTGCATGAAAGGATTTTATCATTTGCAAACCAGTTTGAATGAATTTAAAGGACAGAAACAGACTGCAACAGGATCAGAAGCAAAGTACGTGTTATGACTTACCTTTAAAACCTATGCAAAAACTCAAGGAAATGTTTGACATTTTGACAGTTTTTATAAAATATAACTTTTCATCCAATCCTTTTGAACCTTTATAAAACAAGCATTTTGTATTTCTTGCTTTCCCTGATTTTCACTTCATAATAAACATTCTTTAAATTACTAGATTTTTCCAGTGCCCTCTATGAATATATATCTTTGAAAATGTAAGTTACTCTCATTTGGTATTCTTCAAGGACTTGAAACTGAAACCTTTTTTCATCCGATTGGCAGCGCACATTTCTTGTATTTTTGCAATAAAAGACCACAAGAGTGTATACATGCTGTTACATGAAAGTGGTGGCAGGTAAATCACAAGCATGAGAAACTAAAAGGGAAGCAGAACAGTCTTGACTTAAATAAGCACTACTGTGAAGAGTGAAGTTAGTGAAAAGGCAGAGAACTAAATCATTTCAAGACTGTTTAACAAGTGCCAGTCATCAAATCTGATAACAGCCATGCTTCTAACATTTGATGACAATGATTGGGCAGGGTCAGACATTAAAGATGTACATCACTCCACAGCCTCTGAAAAGACAAGATGTACTGTATATTAGTGCACAGCCTTCAGCTAGAAAAACTATGTTTTGCAAATAGCCAGTTGCCATATGAATGGAGAAGTATACTACTGCCATCTTGTGGATGATCTTTTGCACTTACTGGTTTAAAGTCTGTAAAGTATCGATACTAAAACTGTGTTATTTTCTTTCTGCATTTTCTTATAATTCAAAGCCCAAATTATACTTACCTTACTGTTGTTTACACTTACATAATGTTTCATACGAAAGGATTTGAACATGTAATTGAATTTATTACATACCTGAAATGTGGGAGAATGCTAATGACCACACATCAGTCACACCTTTAATTTCATAGATTAGTATCAGTTAAAAGTTTCTCCTTATACATAGCTATGAAGCAAAAGCCAACTGTATACATGACATGCTTTTAAACACCAGAACACTAACAACCTACTGTAGATGCATTATGAGTTTTGCATATATACACAAATGTATATATATAAATTACACAAATATTTAAACAATGGACATAACACAAATGTATTATAGTAGATGGATACAGAATTTTTAAGCCTTATGTGGTTTAAACCTATGAAAATCTATGGCAATGTTGTTAGATGTGCTATAAAAAGGCCATGATAATCACAATTAATAGTATGATGCATGTTAGATGAAATTCCATCTTAATAACCCCCAAACCTTACCTTACCCATGTGTCACAGGGTTATAAAGAAAGGTTGTTTTAGACATCTGTTGCCTGAGACGTGCTGGTTAGTAATTCCGTTACCCAGTGTTTGTAAACATTCACAGTTTAGTGGTTCCATGCACATTCCTTTTTTTTAACTGCCATTTGCCTAACCATAACTAACCTGCCTCAGATATCTTGAACACAGCTGTTGCAACCCCATTAGATAAAGACAGTGCTGAAGGGCTGTAGCACTCTTGGTGATAAGTCAGCTTTACCTGCATCCGTTGTACCATCAGAATCGCTTTCTGAGTAGTCAGGGATACTGAAGTCTGAAGAAGTCTCATTGTCGTTGAAGCTCTCCGAAGTCCCTTGACCAGAACCGCTTTCTTCATCTGTGTTTCCTAATGTCCAGGATCTGGAGTCTGTTGTATTTGCTTCTTCTGTAAAGCTAACAGTCTCATTATCATTTTTAAAGAGGAAGGCAGAAGTATGACTCCTGCGGGGTACATCTGGAGTTGGGGTTACGGTGTTATGATCCATTCCATTCAGCATTTCTTGTGATGTATTGAGTGCTTTAGCCATCACTGTCTTTGCATACAGAAGTGTGGGTTTATCAGGGGTTACACTTTGGTTTCTATCCGAATCCTGTTCTAACTCTTCCTGAGATTCTATGTAGAGAGCTGTACCGGTAGTATTGCTCTCTATTTGGTGTTCCCTGGGAAGTGGGGGTGTGGAACTAGCATCAGGAATGGCGGTTTGGGACAGAACTTGGATATCAGAGGAAGAACCCGAATTGATGAGGGTTATAGGGCTTTCACTGCTGGCTCTGGCAGCTGTAACAGAAACGTACAAATCACTATCTGAATGGAGAGACAACTGGGATTTTGAATTAGCAAAACCAAGAGATAGCTTATTGCTAGAAAACACCTGGCTTGTATCCAATCCATGGATCGCATTCCAGAAATGTTTGTTTTCAGGTGTAGGTAGTAATTTCAACTCACTGAGTGATAGTCCAGGGGTAGGGTGAATGTCTACCTCATGGGGAATTGAGGGATACATGCTTTGCTGTGTCCAAGAGCTATGAAAAGAGGATGTTTGATGTGGGCTACTACCAGATGTAGAATGTGCTAATTCAGTGTAACTGCTTTCAATCATTTCTCTGCCTGCACTCAAAGCTTGATCACAACCTGAGAAACATTTGTGAGAGTGAGACACTGCTTCCTCCCTTTGGGATTCTGGTGTACCTAAGAGAAATGATGAACTAAAAGTAGCTGTGATGGTGCCAAATAGAGGCACTTTATTATTGTTAATGCTTACACTGTGTATAGAGGAAACAGTACCACTGGATGTTTCTGAGGTAGGATTTAGGTTTACTTTGCTGACAGAACTAGAAATAGAAGATAGCAGGAATCTTTCAGCACTAACAAAAGCAGATGCGTCTTCCTGTGATTGTGCCATGCTGGTGCCCAAAGTAGAAACAGAAAGCATACGGGGAAGGGCAAACATATCTTGACCTTGAGAAGCATCATCCACTGAGCTATCAGAAAAGCTACCAGAGCCATCAGCAAGTGTTTCAGTGCTGGAAGAGGAAGAGCGGTTTTGCACTGTGGCTGAATCACTAGAATAAAGAAGCAGTATATCTTGTGATAAAGGCAGAGTTTCATGCGAAGAGTCAATATTAATAAAGTGTGATGGATTAATCTGAACCCAGGTCTTAGTAGCAGATGTAAAAGCAGCACCAGAAGTTGCAGGTTCAAGATCAGAAGTGGCAGAGGAAATCTGAAGAAAAGTTCCATCCTTACTAGCAGCGGTGAACCCAGAAAACACATCACCTGTTAATGCAGATTCCACATGCACCGATTCATGGCTAGCATGACCCAATGGCTGAATCTCACTATGACCCCCAGCATGAGACATAAGCACATCCCTATCAGTGAAGGCAGGAGTAGCCATGGTCAGAGTATCATCACTGGATAAAGGAATAGAAGATTCAAGAGTTTTATCAAAAATGGAAAACATGGATGACTTTGTTTCAGAAACAGTGCTGAATGGTTTAGACTTGTGATGATTTTCCCAGTCAGAATTAGACAATATTGCAGTGCCATATGAATCAGGTAAAGTTTGAAGGGGTAGAATATCATTAGATAAAATAAGGGTAGGCATAATCTGTGTATCAACCTTGGCCACAGCTGTTGCATGAGACAATACATTATCAGCGGAAACAACTTCAACTTTACTTTTACTGTCAGTCTCAGTCTTAGTGTCAAACACAGAGGTCTCAGACAGAGCATTTGTAGATTTTAACAGTGACAAACTGGAGGAGAAAGTGAGGGTAGGCTGAAGGAACAGGTCACCATCAGACATCACTGAAGCATGCAGATCACCCCTATCCACCTCGGGTATAGCATGCTGAAACACATCGCTCTGAGAAACGGCATGTTTACCAACAAGCAACTCAAGAGTAGAAGAGGCAGAAGGGGTTTCATAAAATACATCTTTAGAAGAAGGAAGGGTTAACTGAAGCGATACAGCAACACTGGGTAACAAAGGAGTAACATGCAACGGACTCTTGGTATCTGAGCCAACAAAGGAAGCTTGATGCAACATCTGGGTATCAGTTAATGCAGGGTCAGGAAGGAAAAGCACATCACTAACAGGGGAACCAGACGTAGTTGGAAGTGGTATCTCACCATTAAACACAGGTTGAGTTGTTTGAGACAGAATGTCAATGTTGACAGTAGATGGACGTTGAGCACCCAGATCTGGACTTGTAGAAAGTGGCAAGACCTCTACATGGGACAGTGCAGAGGTAGTATTGACAGGTAAATGTGGGAAAGGAGTACTCCGAAATATCACCTCACCACTGGTGTCAGTAGGGGTGACATTAACTGCCACTGTATTCCCTGTGAAATTCTCAGCAGAAGAGGGGTGATCAAATTTGTCTGGAGATGCTGTGACATTGCTAAAGATCTCACCCTCAAGAGTTGAAGAAGTTGGTCCTGTTGAAAATTCATAGCTGGTTGCATTCACAACATCTTCATAGTAAATATCTGTCACAACAATGGGGTTTCTTGGTCGAGTAGGACCACTGACATTTTTCAGAGAAGAGCCTTCAGATGATTCTGTGATTCCACTAGGGCTAAAAATAGTTGTGTTGCTTGTTGTTTGAAAGTTGCTGGGGCTCTCTGTTGTGGCTTGGAATTCTATATAGTCCTCTGTAATAGCTCTTCCCTCGGGCTGAAAAGTAGTGTAGGTTTGGTAATCTAGATATGTTTTCTCTGTTTCAGTGACATTCTGCTGAGTTGGCTGTGTGACAGATTTGGTGTGAGGGTAAAGCACAGCAAACCTGTCTGTTTCTGAAGTCTCTCTATCCAAGGAATGGGCTTCTTTTGTAACAGGTGCAATTTTTGTGCTCAGGTTGTCATAGCTTTCCACAGACAACTCTTTGGTCATGGCACTGTAAGGTGAGATTTCCTTCATATCTTCGTATGGGACAGTGATAGGCTGTGCAGTTTCCATTTTATTACTCATCTTATTGAAGACTCTGGAGTTTGGAAGTTTCTTTCTTGGGTTCATATTAGACTTCACCTTAGAAAGAATGAGAATGATATTAATAAATATAAAAGGGATCTTTCATAGTATTTGAACAGGTTGGTTGGACATTAATGGACATTCACAAAGCTTCTAGAAACTTATCCAATATGTCTTACAGCTTTAATTGCTGCCAAAAGTGCTTCCACTAAGTACTGATTCAGGAAGTGATTTATGTAATCAGCACCTTTTAGACTTGAATTTCTTTCCAGATGAGATTTAACTTCTTTCATTTTCATTAAAATATTTTCATCAACATTTGGTTATAAATAATTAATATTCAACAAATACATTTTGAATAAATGCATTTCAGAGGCACTGTATATTAAGTGAAGAAGTTCAAAAGATGATTTCTCAAATCAATGTGTAACTAGTAACTAGCACTGAGCAGTATGTTTTTATTTGCAGTGCACTGACCTGTAGGGGAGAGAGGAATCAAACCTTCTCTTTTCATGGTTAGGTACTGTATTCAAGTGGGGAAAAGAAATACCTTCCTCACTGGGATCTAGTCAGTGCATAGTTCAGTTTAATAAGTTTACAATTACAGAACACCAGAAAATCAGAATAAATACTAATGACAGGAGTCCATTCAAGCCATCATGCTCATCTGGTTCTATTTTAGTCACACATAAGTAATAATAATAATAATAATAATATTTCTTTATTAGCCCTATACAATTTCTTGCATTAGGAATGCATCTTTTCGCATACCCCAGCTTTTCTCCAGGGAGACACTGACACAGAGACAGGGAGAGAAGCTTGGGGTCAGAGCGCAGGGTCTGCCATTGTACGGCGCCCCTGGAGCAGTTGGGGTTAAGGGCCTTGCTCAGGGGCCTATCGGAGTAGGATTCCTTTGCCGGCCGCGGGATTTGAACCGGCAACCTTCCAGTCACAAGCGCAGATCCTTATCCACAGAGCCACCGCTCTGCCATATTGGAAAATAGTTGGTCCCAAACAAGAAAGGGACAATTAAGAGTAACCAATCAAACCCAACTCATGTACTTTGGGAAGAATTTGTATTTCATAAAATGAAAATCCATGTAAATACAAAGACAATATGCAAGCTCCACACAGCTTATGATAACTTTGAGATCCCCTGATACTATTACCTCCAACTCATCTGTTGCTTCTTCAGTTTCATTAAAATCAGGTAAGGGTTCAGTCTCTGGAAAACAAAGCCCATAATTTTAGAAATACCACTCAAGGACTTTTTGATTGAAAAAAAAAAATATTGGAATAATTCAGACTAACCAATTCAGGTAATCTAAAAAAATATCAAGACATACTGTATAACCAAATTTAATATTTTCAGAAAATATATCTGAATCTGTAAAATAAGGGCTGGATATTCTAAATAAATTATCATACATTTTTTAAAGAATCACAAATATCTTATATATATATATTAGGAATACAGCACTGTGCGATTTCACTGAACTGCCACCAATTTATATCTATCCACTACTGCATTTAGAAATCTTAACAAGTAATTTTAATCAAATATTCCCAATATACTTAATGAATTGTTTGGTCATCCAGCCATTATTTTTGGATTGCTTGAATTCTGAGCAATTATGTTTTCATTCACATAATGTAGAATAAAAATCATTCTGATTGATGAACTATATATACTTTTTAGTATATGTTTCAAATCAAATCCAGCATGTACACTGTATATCATAAATAAAAAGTGATGATGCAGTGTATTTGTTTTTGCAGTGATTGTTAACAGTAAACAAAGAGGAGGTTGAAAATGTTTTTCTTCTTTTCTTCAGCAGTATTCAGTAAATCATGAGCACCTAATCTGTAAGAGATATGCCTCTCCTGAGGATAAAAGATTAGTAATTACTTTTGCTTTTGTGTGTGAAGATACCTGCTTAAGCATCACACATTTTTCTAAAGAAATTAAATGATACACCATATTCTGCCAATTCATCAAAATTTCTATTTTCACCATCCCTGTATTTAACATTCATTGAAAAAATATTTCTGACACAAAATGTCAAAATGTGGTCTATGCGCTTAATGCTAGCAAGATTCCTTTCCAATATTGGGAACACTTTAGATGTCAGCAAATTATTTGATATTACTGGCCTTACTCTGGATTCTATAGTTTTAATTCATGCATTTTGTCTTCGTAGCATTTACCCATAAAATGCTATTGTACAGTCCAATACTGAAATATTTTAACATTTTTATTATGCTAACTAAACCTTAAATTTCATGCAATATTTTGAGGTCTTTGCTTTCTCATAGCTTTAAGCATGGCTAATTGCAGATACAATTGATTATGGATTCATATACCTACAGTTTACCATCATGTGATCAATGGAGGCTACATCAGTTTTCAGTTTTTTCTCAACTCTGTAACCTGCATGTTGACTCAACTGACATTTGTGTTGTCAAAATGATCAACTGACTCATTGACTTAATCAATTTGGTCAATCTTTCCCTCATTTTCTGAGAATCAGGATTTTCAACAAAAAACAGAGATTGGTAAAAAGATCCCGAACAAACAAAAAACATTCAGTAATATTTTTTGATCAATGTGATTTAACTGTAAATGAAAACATAGTAGGAAATAAATTAAAGCAATCCATTTTAAAACACATTTGCAAGTTTGCAGCATTTCTTTGAACTGAAAACCATTCAGTTTGAGCTTATTTACATTTCTTATTAATCAGCTTTGAAACTCTAGAAAAATGAGTTTCAAAAAGTTTTCAGTTAAGGCAACCAGTCTGGTTTTCAAGAACAGCATTTATTAAGCCGAGGCACATTAATTTGAGAGCTTATTATTCAGAAAATTGAAGAATTTAGGATTTTTTAGTATACCAGGACATTTTTAACACTTTCAAGTCCATTATGATGGTCAAATATCTGTAAATGTTTGTAATGATTGGATTCTGTTTGAATAAAGGTATATTTTAACATATCAAATTTGGTTTTTTATAGGAAGAAAATGTATTTCTTCTTTTTTAGACATCTTTAAACAAGAACCAAACAAGTAATACAAATGTGATATCATCTGAATTTATCTTCAGAGGCAAGAGAATGCAGGGAGAGAATAAAAGATACTTAAAAGGTATGTATATAAAGCATAGACATTAGAAGGTATTCTAGGAAAAATAAGATAACGTGCAAGAAAAATCTGAAACTAAAGATGAAACATTCAAAGCCGGGCATTGCAGTTGCTTGTAATGCACCAAAAGCAACAGATAAATATGAAAAAATGCAAGAACAACTTAAAGTGCTTAAAGTACACTTGCTTACCCTCTCCAATATTTTTCTCAATTTAAAACATTGTATAAACTGCTCACTAAAAGTAGGTGATACAAGATTGATAGAATAAAATCCAACAAATCACAAGCGATTGGGAATTCAACTCATAGCAAGAAATTACATGTATCATTCTGAAACATGTATCATTAAAACACTATAGCAGTTATGCAAGTGTCACTCCCAAGTTTGAAGTGCTCACATGAGGTAGGCACACTGTATTTATATGCCTTCAGTAAAAGGTTTGTGCAATTTTTTAAGTAAGCCGGGCAGGCTTGGTTGTGATATCTCATACTAGAGGTGACCTGGTTTCACCTGTGGGGTAAGACAACAAGCCACTGCAGGTTTGTGGGCATACTATAATCAACACCTTTTTAGTTTCTTCCCAGGATGCTCTAAAGACTTTCTATGGGTGACATGTCTGGCATATACCTGACCTATATATAATAATATATCAGCAAGCCCTTCTAGTCATACTGCAACAGGACTACAGGAGGTACAGGAGCTCATTAACGCTCACCCACATTACACAAGAACCAATCTTGGTCATCTCAGTCATCTGACTCAATTTATTACAAATGACCTATGTCACACAGTATAGCAATGATATCATCTACAGCCTGCTATAGCAGCAACTGTAGATTAATACTATTAATGACATTTTTGCTTTGTTGGAACTGGAATCAAGAGTCTGTCTAATAACCAATTCTGAAAGACTTTGTTCAATTGTACAACTTATACATTACCAAAGTGATTCAATGCATTTTCGTTAAATTTACTTTTAAATCCACTCATGTAATTGATGTCAGCTCTGGATTGTATTTTTGCTATTTGATTGTGTGCTTTAAAATCAAAATATCTCCTATATTATGTGAGCAGTATATAAATACATTCTCTTGAATATTAAATTAGAATTTTATGACAGCAGGATATCAAGATGTAAGGTTAGGAATGGTAAAATCAATTTAATTGTGAATAGATTTCTGTAAGATGAAAAAAAGATTGTTAGAATAAAGATTATGCCACAACCACCATTGCACATTATGCATCCTGTGAAAAATTGTTAAATAGTTATTTTTAAAGTCTGATTTAAAAATATTATTAGATGTGTGATTGAAATGTGTGAATACAGACTTCATGCACTTGAAATTCCCCAGTGTATATCAACATTTAAGGTAAACTTACCTTGTTGCTGTGACTATGCTACAGAAAATGGTGATAAGATTCCCAAGGTCTTAGGAGGGTCATGAGAGCACTTTTGGTTTTAAACCAACTAAAGGGAATCTATTAGAGAACATGTTACAGAGCTCTGTGAAATGTGTCCAAAAATACACTCACACAGATTAAATAACTAGATTGTACAAAAAAATAAACTAAAATAATGTTGTATATGAATATTCAAACATTTTATTTTTTAAATATTTAACAAAGTCAATAAAAAAAATCCTAACCATAATTATTGATTCTGTGCTTGACTTCATATATAACCTAAAGTTTTTTTTAAAGATCCTTGTTTTCCTGGGACATATGACACATTTATATATACTGTATATACTGTAGCATCACAAGGTAACATTCATTTAAGATGCCAAATTGTGGCATATGTTCTTACTTTACTTTTGAATACCTTCACTTTTCATATTGTTTGAAATATCAAACACTGACTGTATAATATCCAGTTACTATAATGTAGCTCATATTACTTCCAATTCTTAGCATGCAGTACATAGCATTCTCATTAGCTAGACAGTTTAAAACTACCTTAAGCTCAATTTAAACAGTAAACATCTGGAGTGAAAAAATAGCATTGATTTACAACATCAAAGAAAGAGCAGAAGTACAGATTTATACCAGCCAAATACTGTACACATTGTACATACAGAGTGCAAAAGAGGCCAATATTTAGCATAGTAAAGGTATCTGAACGGGAATCCCACCACCATTCATTAAAAAGCAGCAAAGTCATCCTAAAGATCAGTGTAGTCAGAGGCAGATATTCAAACCTTTTACTATCATTCATGGAAATAACAAAAAATTACCAACTCCTTCAAGTGATATTTCATTGAAATATGAATTTATGGAATTCATACTTTCCCCATATTAAAAAATGACACCACTTGGTGAACACCTTAACCTCAAAGTTGAGAAGACAAAGGTAAGACTAACAAACACTATCTTTTTCCCACTGGGATCTATAAAATGTTTCTGCACTGCAGACATTCCACGTAAAAAGTTACACATCGGTCAATATTTGAAACGATGAGGGGCATCGAGTAGAATCCAATCTTCACTCAGTCTTTTATCTGTGCTCATTGTCTTTGTAAAAAATTATTTAATTTACATTGCCATTTGTTTTATAGTTTTACTTATTTTTCTCCTCCATGTGAAAATAGAATCAAATGTAAACTTGAGTTGCAACATTGCAGGATAAAAAGAAATCAGAGAGAACAAAAAGAAAAGCTATCATATTATTTGTAATTTGACAGTGGTACTGTATATCACCTACCACCTATCTTCATTTTTTTTAATCATTATGTGTTCATTTATTATATTCTTTTTTCCACATGTCTTCCCTTCATATGGAGTCATGCTCGCTTCAGACCTTGTGTAAGTGTCAGGTAAGTATGAAAGAGGGACAGTTATGCTCCCATCCCAATTGAGGTCCCCACTTGTGGAGTTGCCAATATTTAATCCAATAAGGTCTCTAAGATGGCACTCATACTGGCACCAGTGGATGAATATGGCTCTTGCCAATGCCATTTGCACTTCTACCCACTGTGTGCACCACAGTGCTCACGCGGGAAGTTAGCAGCGATTAAAGGTTATATGAAGTTCTCATTAACAACACTGCAGGTGTTCAGACAGAGAAATTAGAAGAGGTCACTAATGCATTACAAGCTTTGGCAATCTGAATAACTCATGCCCCCCATAAAATATGCTTTTAAAAATGCTGAAATAGCCGCTGGTTGAGTGGAGAATAAAGAAGTAACCAAATAAATGAAAAAGAGAAGTGAGTTTAAAATAGAATGTAAACAGCCTCACTGGCATCACTTTTCAGAAACATTGACAAGAATGACTGGCAATTCAGATAGAGCTGAATACAAAACTGTATTAAAAAGAACTTTAGATATGTATAACTTCGTTATACCGTAGTTTCTATGATTTTATGGATTGCCTAAAACTTACAAAATATCCTGAAAAAATAATAAAAATAAAAAATGGTTTATACCACTAGTAGTGACAAAACAAAAAAAAGTCACAAAGGTAATCCATGACATAAATCATCAAAGACAGTAAACCACCATTTCTTTTTTCCCCTGTTACAGATCTATGGACATTATCACTGCAACTGAAAAGTGAATAAAACAATGTGTTAATTCTATTTCATACTGTTCTAGTACTATCTCCATTTGCATTTTCATATCTTATTTAAGTGCTTGTAAAAGAGCATTATGGTATCTGTCATTTAATTTTTTGAACTACCAATGTTTTCAAAACATTATTCATAGTAAGCACTCTGACTACACTGATTTTTAGACATACATTAAATGTACATAAACTGGTTTGCAAAAGATTTTAAAAAGAAGTTCCATTTTGCCATATTTTGAATTGATTCAACTAATGAAAGCAATTATACAAAAAATACCAATAGAAAAGCTTTTAACTGATACTTTCATACTTACCAGGGTCATCCAAAGGCATATCCACAATCAACTGACTACTGTGTTGACCATAAAGGCCATTGGTGCACACAGCGACAACCTGGATCACATAACTTGTATTGGCTAACAAATCATGTATAATAGCACCCTGAAATGAAATTAAAAACAAATTCAAAGCCTTAACAATTTAGAATATAATAAATGTGGTAAATTAACAAGATATTCATATCTTACAGTAGTTAAATTATTTTCTTAGTGTTAACATTTACAGTGGAAAACTGAGTGCATTGAAAGGGCAACAAATACACTTTTCTGAAACAAACTCTTGTAATTACTTTAGAAATTCAGATTTCATATCTGACCAGCTATCTATATAAACAGAACTTAAAAGCATAAAGCTTACCTTAACATTCTCTTACAGTATATAAAGGGGGCAATGCAACATTAAACATGTTATGGCTCAGACAGATAAGCTGATCTAAGATCTATGTGGAACCTGCTTTCTTCAAGATAAAATGTTTTATTTTATGAACTCACTGATTGCTGAATGCCATGGGTACCATATATTGTTTTAGATTGGGAATTGCCTACGTTTTCTGGTCACCCCAGAAGGAGGATGAAGAGTGTGCAAGATGTACACTAAGGAAAAACATACTGTATATCCAACTGAAGTACTCGTTTTAGTTGAATGTGTCACTTTGGCAGTGTTGTCTTCTTAATGCTCCTTTGGACTTTGGCTCACTTCTTCTTAATGCTCCTTCTTTACAATTCTGTAAAATTCTAAACATGTATTTACCGTATCCTGGTCTTCATCTGTCAAATATTCATGCTTGGTCTGATCTTTCCCTGCAAGGTTCTGATATGTTACAGAGTACTTTTCAATAACTTCATCGTACACAACCCGGGGCCTCTCCCATGTGACCAGGATGCTGGTGTAATTCTTTGGATCCGCCTGGATATTTTCTGGTTTTGAACTGCAAACTTTCAAAAAATAAAAAACAACCCATACTAAACATTTTTGTGTTAAGTTTTTCATTTCTGCAGAAAACGGAGATGGTTTCCTTCATGGAAAAAAGTACATTGCTTGAATTCACTAAGATTTTTACATGAACTACTTTCATTGAAGTAGGGAATCAATGGCCAGTCTCTAAAGTGATCAATGTAACTTGTTATAATATCCAAAACCTTCTTTTAATTCTTCCAAAATAGCTTGTAAACAGAAAGAGGTGAAAATGATAGACAGTATTGCATTGTAGTTGTTTTCTCCTTTAGGATTTTTTGTAGGTAATATGTCAGTCACTTTGGTTTCATTAATTACCATAAAGTATGTTTGCCTACTTGGCAGTATGGATGTGAATAATCGGCTTGCTCTTCGCACAAAAATAAGTCTGTCAAACAGGTTTGTCAAGGAATTTTGCTTGTTGTTGATTTATTACTACTTCACTTCATTATATTATCTTCTTTTAACATAGGTATAAATAAGTCAGACTAAACTATATTGGACAAGTCCAAGAGATTATGTTTAAATAGCAATTCCTATTGCAGACACACTAAGACACAAAAGAGACTTACAGATTAGTCTTTCCTAAATAGCACTGAAACGGAAATAGAAGCTTAACAAAACACACAGGATAAGAAAAAAAAAACATTAGTAATTACAAAACAGTTCTTTCAGTTTTTGAATGTTTAAGACAAAATAATAAAATGAGGACATATGGTAATACATATAATACATGGATCAGAACAAAATCATTCTGCATAAAAGTAAGGTTTTCCTTAATCTCACAGGTTTTGAAACTATAAAGAAATGTTTGTCCTTGTGCATTTAATACAGTATGTTTATCTATTATCAAATAAGTTGATATCACTTCACCTATTCCCTGAGGAACACAAAATTGCACAATATAAATGTAAACCATATGGTATGTTCTACAACACTTTGGGGTTATGAAATCATTTACTGTATTGATGTTTGGGTGACTTAATTAAGATGACTTCACAAAAAGATAAGTAAATTACTTCATTCTATAGGCTGATTTTTTAAACTTTAGAGGAGTCATAAAGCAAATGATTTATATGTATCATATTGGATCTAAATCCAACCCCTACTTCAAAACAATGTTCTGGCAGTTATTGATGCAGTATTATTGATTTTTAAGTTGGTTGTCTGAATCATGTGTGTTGTTATTCTCAACAATTTATTATGTTTTTCTTTTAATATTTCTAATGACCACATATTTAGGAGAATGCTGTTTAACATGAATCTACTCTTAAATGAATTACTACATCCCTCATTTAAGAACTGTACTTGAAAAAAATATTTTCAACACAAGAGGGCAGAGAAACTCTACAATAAAATGACAATTCATAATGACAGCATTTTATTCTAGAATAATACCTAACAATCCATAAAAACCGAATTATAGTAATAGTAATTCATGAAGATATATTCCAGCAGTGGACATGCTGTGCTGTACCTCAAGAAACTACATATTCTTTTATTTCTAATAGATGTGAATAACAAATTTTAAGCTATTAAGGATGCAGTTTGACTCATTCCAGCTAATACACTGAAACATGGTAGTTTTAATCCAATTTCCATTTAATAAAGAAGCAATTGCAATAATGGAAAAATCAGTATTAGTTGAAGGAGAATTAAACAAAACTTGGATAAGAGTGCAAGATGCAGCTGCAATCCACAGTAACCTAGCAACATACAGCAGTCTGTTTGCTTCTAAAAAATCCTGGCCTGTCATTTGAAAATTCAGAATGGAACAAAATAAAGATACAGCATCTAGAGGGATTTTGAACTCCTGTCATAAACCCACTGTCTTCAGACCAACTTTAACAAGACATTCAATGAATAAACATCACGTATCCTCAACAGGCTTTATTGCAATACCACAGTTTCACAGAATGGTACTGCTTTTAGTTTCTCAATCCTTAAAAAGCAGCAAACAAAACATAACTGTGACAGATACCACCCACCTTAAATAAGATGACTCAAGGGCTCCAAACACATAAAAGCCCACAATAGATGATATTGGATAGAGCAGGAGGTATTATTGCAGAGACCTTTCTGCTAATATGTACTGTATAATACTACAAAGCAGCCTCTCCAGGCTCCTACAGTAACTCCCCAACTTCAGTTATCACCCTGGGACATACCTCAGTTAAGTTTTCAAACCTATGTGAGAATTTATCCGTGTAAACCCTTCACAAATTACCTAATTATAACCCGCTGTGTCTATTTACGCAAAATAGAGACCTTTAACGGCCTCTAGTGGCAGGTTGGCGGTTAACCAGTCCGCACAAAGACAATGACAATAATATACAGTACAGGTAGAGGGAAAAACCTTCAGTGCACACTTCATCCCTGTACCAAATGACATTTTAATCAATGTGTTTCTGCCACTGGCAGCTATCTTCTTCAATTTAGCAAAAACTCGCCTATGGTCTATTTTGTATCAGTTTATTTGTAAGAATTGTTCTTGTAGGAAAAGTAAAAACACAATGGATATAAATACATTTAATAATGGTCAATTTCGCAATGGCAAATTTTGACCATTAGCTGAATTTTCTTGTTCATTGATTTACTGAATTTGTAAGTGAATTTCTGATACTTTAATATATCCTAATGCATAGACTTTAATAATCCCATTGTTTATGTTATAGCTGAATATAAGAATGGATTTTCTACTTTGCAATGTTTAAATACATTGCAAAGTACATTTGAACTTACTAGGAAACATTACAGTGTTCTGTAGAAATTGCCTGCAACATTTAGGCATAAAATGGAACTTTCAATTTGATGATCATTTATTAATTAAAACTTTGCAGCTGATATCTAAAACGAGGCAAGAAAATTGAGTTTTCTGAACGTCTGCCCAACAATTCCCACAATTATTATGGAGCACTTGAGCATGTAACACATGCCAGGGGGTATTCCTAAAAACATGAGGGCACAGAAACATTTTCCCTTCAAAGAATAGATTGTTTTGTTAACATCTGTATATAGTAGAGATGAATAACCTGCTTTTTGTGACACTATTAAATTGCAAGATGAAACTACCCTTAGAAAATAAAATATCAATGCAAAAGATGACAAGATAATCAACATCTTAGTAGGATAAGTTATAAATATATCAATGCAAAACACTTGTACTGTATAATAAGGATGCACATTACAATGTGGCTTTCTATAAATACCATAATTACATCTATTACTCACATATTCAAGAATTTTAAAAATATATATATATAAAAATGAAACTAGGTACAGTAAAATAAATGGTATCAAGTGATTTTATGGTAATATGAAATTCTATAAAACAAACTAATAACATCAACTGAAGTGAATAATATCACTTTAAGATATTAAGGATGCAGTATACCTCTCAATTCGCAAGGACTGACTTCACCATGCTCAAAGAAATATTAATCATGTTGAAATGTTTTATTTTTTACTTTTCTCCTGATCTGTGCCTTTATACAACTCTATCCCTGAAGTGATTATAAAGCCCCTTGGTTTTATTGTTGGAACTTTGCCCTAAATACAAAAGAGTGAGAGACTTTACAAAATGTGTTGTAATAACTGTGTAGTTTTTTTATGGTAATTTTGTGCACCTACATTAATTTAAGTTTGTTGCAGCAAAGGATTTGAATACTTATGCTTTCAGGACTTTTCCATTTTTATTTTATATGATTTATTTCTTTATATACATATATCTATACATCTTTCTTTTTGGTTGTGTATATAACATATACTGTATTAATATCTACCTCAGTGCCATGATTTCAAGCCTTAACGCAACAAAATGTGAAAAAAGCCAAGTCTTAATACTTTTTCAAGTCACTGTGTAAGTTGTCATGAACTGAATGATATACCCTTACAACATTTTTCATTTTTTGCACAAAAAAAAATATTTCTCAATCTCTCCTTAAGGATTATTGCCAGCACTGTTGTGAAACATCTACATGACAGAGGAGGTCCTGCTTAACTCCTGTCTTTGTACTCTAGGATACATCCAAGTCTGACTTCAATGAGTAACATTTGCTGATCCATTTGAGTCATATTTAATGGACTGACCCATCCATCCATTTTCTACCTGCCTCATCCAATTGATGAGGGGGAGCCAGCAAGCAAAAGGTGCATGGCAGGGTACACCCTGGATAGGATGCCATTTCATTGCAGGGCACACACAGACACAGATACACACATACCAGGGACAGTCTCCCAGAAGCCAATTGACCTACCAGTATGTCTTTGGACTGTGGGAGGAAACTGGAGCAACCACAGGAAATTCCGCAAACACAACATAAAAAATCCACGCAGACAGCACCCCAGATTAATAGGACTGAATACCACAGATATGAACTCTGCCTTGATCAATTCATATAATTGTTAAGGGTCTCATTAATGCCTGAGATTGTGATTAGAGTCCAAAGTTTTAAACACCTTTTTTTGCTATAACTTAGATTAGAAAGACTTAACTTCCTATTGATCATTGAGAATGATAGGATTATCAGTAGTGTTCAAATACTTCTGCATCAAAGAGCTGGACTTTTGTCATAGTAGTTGTGATACTCGTCTGGGCTGTTCAGGTAAGGCATTCAAAAGTGCTTAAGATACCTCTGAGATAACTAGATTTGAGATCCAACTGCACACACCGCACAATGCTGATTAGAGTGGGGGTGATTGAACAAATGGGAAAGGAACAATTGGAGGTTAATTCCACACTGAAAAGTAAAGAAAAAGAAACAGCAACGTTTCGGCTATGGAGCATTCTGCAGGTGTGTAGGGCAATTAGGGAGAGGGTAGGAAAATGAGGGTAAGAAGAACAAAAGATAGATAAATAGACCTATGAAAGGGCACAGACAAAACTGTAAAGAGTAATCATAGGCAAAAGGGAGACTATGATGCTTTAACACATTCCCTGAAAGTTGGCCCAACTTCTTCATGTTTTACCAATGCATATTTTTCCAGAAATGCACTGCATCATACAAGCATGGTAAAAGCATCATACGTACCAGGGGTATGAACTTCTTCTGTCCCAGTGTAAGAGGAAAACACCTGTCCTATGAATACGTCTTGCTGCTCTCTGAAGTTGTTTTGCAAATAATCCATCAGCATGACATACCCTGCCTGCTGCATTGTCAGCACTTCACAGAACACCTCCAGCTAAAAAGAAAGAAAGACTTTACACAAGTGACATTATAAACTTGCTACTACAGTATATCATAACACACTTTCGTAGGGCTCAGCACTTCCTTATAATATAAGACTTCTCTAATAATGTTTTGAAGACTGACCTGCTGAACAATACACAGACAACATGCAACCCTGTTTCAAAAATGTTTATTTTCAGAAAGAAATCAGGAAACCATTAGTTTTTATATTCTTCTTTAAATATGTAAATGGTTTAATAGTTCAATAGTAATCTCATGAGATGAACATTATTTTACAGAAAAACTGAAACCACTTTGTTGTTTGCATCACAGTAAATTACATTACATCCAACTAGATTCCCCCACAGAAATCTAGTGAAATATTGATATAGTTTGCTATAGTATATAGAGTTTAAAAGAAACATAATAAATTCAATCACCATTCTATTTTGGGTAGCTTTGAAAGGATCAGAATCAGTTACAGAAACAAAAGCACCAGACATTATGCAGAGATTGCAAGAAATCAAACTCCAAGTTTGAAGGCACACAAACCACATTGTGCATTTAGATGTAAGCATACTGTCTGATCTGAAGTTGACTTAAGGTGAAAATTCTCATTAGACTACAATATATGTGTAATTTCTGTATTGTTACATATTTAAGTATTAATAACCTTGTTATGCATTCATAAAGTGACAGTTACAGCCCCTGAACAAATTGTAAGAAGCACTTGCTTAAAATTAAGAAAATACACATACAGTATACATGTATGTGTTAAATTGTTCTAAAGGGTTTAAAAAATATTGATGACCTTTCTCATTAAAAGTGTAAGAATGGTTACAAATGAGAGTAGGCCATTCAGTTCATCTTGCTCATTGATGGCTAGCTTATCTGATCTGATTATCTCATCCATTCCTTTCTCACAGAAATTCAAGGAGAACAAAAACTGAGTCCAGGAGCTTTGCTTCAAAGATATGGTGGGCAGTTTCTTCCCAAAAATAAACAAAGGAAACAATTAAATATTTACTGGAATTGATAGGGATGCTATAATATAATAGTTCAAAGTGCAACGATCAGTTATATCTAGGGCTGTGTGAGCTCCTCTTTGTCAATCGATCAGTGGAGTAATTAGGAAAAAAAAATTGATAAATGGGCCAAATGGCCTCATCTTGCTATAAGTATCCCATCTTGTTCCTACTTAAAGTATAGTAAATAAATTCATAATAAGCTGAAACTTCCAACACCCCACCTAGGTGCAAGTAAAAAGTTGAATAAAAAAGTACTGTACATCAGAAAACAGATTAACATTCCATTCTGCTGAAGAATCGTATTTGCTCTTCCAAGTTGAATCTTGCCCAAGTTGAACTTCCAAGCTGAATTCTTAAACCTTCCACATTGCTGTGAAATGTGCTGTGTTCCTGAGGCTATCTTTTCTTTCTCTATGTAGTGAATCCTATTGAATGCTAGGTAGGCTTTTGTACAGTTTTGAAATGTTTTTGTTATAATACATCATATCCATCAGTTTTCCTACAATTGAACTGGCATAACATGTCATGAATGTGGCACCAATGAGTCAAAGCATATTGGGGGATGCTGTTGATGTGATGCTATAATATTAAATTACTATATTTTCCAAATGATGCTAGGGGCATTCAGGCATTCACACATAACACTTATACCTGCAGTTCTAGGTGACGCCTCTTCTGTGCACCTAAATGTATAATGGTTGTTTCTTAACATGCTTTAAAGCAATGAGAAATATGTGAATATGTTCAAACGTACCAAGTCTTTTGTACCAACGTGTTTTTTTTGTGTTGTCTTGCATGGAAATCAAATGATGTATTTAGATTTTAGATGTTATTCCTACTTATTCCCTACACTAAGAATTTTACAGTTAAAATTTTGAATATGAATGCTTCACATGTTTTTCTCTATGAAAATAACCATTTAATTTATGGCTCCTGATCTGTATGCATTATCACTGGCTGATAATGCATGAAACGATACACTGTATTTTTTTTGTCAATATTTCAAAACTCTTAAAATTTATTTAAATATAATTTCATGTGTTAAAAATGTTGTGGTAATCAGACAAAATCAAAACAATAAGTGGTTGTCCACATATGCAATGAAAAATACATACAGTAATAATGAAGTTATATTCCTTAAACATTAATCAAAGTTCCATAAAACAAAATATTGCCTTTGCTGTTCTGCAACAACATTTAAGTAGCTTGCCTGCAAGCTTTTTGGTTTTCATTGTGAATATCAAGAAAAACTTGTAAACGTATTAAATATATAAATGACATATAATAATAACGTTATTATATAATAACGGTCAAGAAACTATACAGGTCTTTTTGAGATAGCATGGACAACAGACTGGGTTAAACATATTGATACAGTTTGTACTCTGACTTCGACAGGAAAAGTGCATTGGTTTATGATTCAGAGCTTGCAGTTAATGTCCAAAAGAATAAAGGCATTACGACAAATAAAAGAATTCTGAAGGGGGTGCGGAACTAATAGGGTGTTGCTTGAGCTTCTTATTCCTGTGCGGTGTACCGGTGTGAAGTCGTCTGCGGAGGTGACTATTCTCCAGTATACGAGAGAATCCCTTTCGAATGAGGAGCAAAAATCCTCTTATATATGAGGAAGCAATTGCTTGTGTGACCAACTTGCAAACATATTCAGTCCTAAGCTTGCACGCTGTCTGCGGTCGCGTGGGGATCTTAAAGCGCAGACCTGATCAGCCTCAGGTGTGGTCGCTGCGCATTCCCACGCGCCGCGGAGCGGGGACTGCAGTGGGAGGTGTGTTCCACTGGCACAGTGGTAAATTGCAACTGTGTAATGGCTGAAGTTTGAATACAAACCAAACATACAATTGACAATTGTTAAAAAATTCAGTTTTTCAGTACCTTCCTGGGACGGCAAAATCTAATTATTGTATAAAAAAATTATTTGTATTTTGTGATCATAAGGTTAATAAAACTAAAAATTAATTAAATCATTGTTTTATTTTAGGGAAATTGCATGCATAAATCTGATCATATTTGAAAAATCATCAATAAAGGCAAACCAGAGGTGGCCATACTGTACATCACTAGGCTATTACCTCTTCTATGCTACAGATTCTTCTAGGAAGAATATGTCCTGCAATGGCTTACTTTGTGGTTTTTGATTATGTAACTAATGATGGTAGCAGTAAATATGGATTTTTAAGGTTAAAGGAACATTTGCTCTGCCAATATACAAGAAAATGCTTACATACTGTACCTAAAGAGTCACCATGCAGTACAGTACATGACCGTTACCTACAGGATACTACTAATGCAAAAAAGGAGTTCATCAGGACAAAAAAGTGGAAAATCTTTGACAACTCAAATCAATATACAGATTTAAATCCAACTAACCAAGTATTTACATTTTGAAGAAACAGACTACAAAGTAAAACTACTTCAACAACAGACAATAATTCAAAGTGGCCACAACAAAATTCTGACAAACCATTTCAAATGATTACAGGGTGTAGTGAGATTTAATGGGTCACATATTTCATGCAGGTATTGCTTCAAATGGATATACACCGCAATACTGACACAATATACTCTGAAATGCACTTAAGTGCAATGTCCCAATAGTTTAAACTGAATCTGAACATTTTGTTTTTGTTCTATTTTTATCAAATTCACAGAATTATACAATAAAACATACTGTACTTATTTGTCCGTATCAATCATGGTTGTAAATACAATTGTTTGACCGTAAAACAAAAATACAAGTTTTGACTTTGATGTTCCTATACTTTAAGAGAGCATTGTATGACTATCACAAAAGCTCAACATCCAGATGTAAATGGTAAATAACCTCAGGGATAAATTTACATCGACTTTTTCCCTTCAGTTCAACCCTTTGAGCATTTTTAGAACTTGAAGAGCCTTTCTTCTAAAGAAATGCACAAAAGCCTCACCAGCCAAAGTGCGGTTCCACTAGGAAGCCAAGCACTGTGAGCAGTGTTGAGCATATTTACAGATCTGTTTTGTAGTTTGGCACAACAGACATGAAATGAACTCACCTGGTCTTCAGATATACTGACAGTGTGTTTAAAGACAATCCATTGGACTTTTTCTGTACATGGAGGCGTTGTCAAAGAACCATTGTATATGAAATACTTGGCTGTAGAATTCGGCAGAAGGCTCATCAAGTTTAATGATTCCAGAACAGCATTCTTACCTGAAAACAGTTTAGTAAATCAATTTCAAAATCCATTTTAGATTAGACCACGTTAGTACAAACTTAATCAAGTGAATATGATATGAAATCTTGGATGAGAACTGGAAATTAGCTCAAATAACACTGTTAATATATACTGTATGGTTTTAATGCAAAGGTCCAGCTGTAATGAAGAGGATCAAAAATTTTACAACAGCCTTACATATAACATATAACATACAATTTGCATAGAACATATACTTTTATTGCATATAATTAAAAAAAAATTAACATACCATATCGGCTCACACTGTTGACACCATTTATAATAGGGTAGTAATTTTCATTTTCACTGGGGCCAACCTGCAGCAAACAATAACACACATTTTCCTATCTTACATTTCTTTAGAAAAAAATCAATAAAACAGCTGTCTTTAACAATGGGAAAAATAAACTGTTAAACGCTATCTGTATTTTGATACAAATAAACCTGGAATACCTATGAAATTTCACTAAAGACTCACATAGCCTCATACTTAAATCTAAGCATAATGTGGGAAGACATCATGGCCATTCCTAACAGAGTGGTACCGTATAAATAAAATGTGGTGCCAAAATCCCTTTCTCATGGAATGGACAATTTAAATAGGTCAATCACCTAACCAGCATGATTTTGGGAGGCGGGAGGAAATTAGAGCACCTGGTGAAAGCCCACGCAAACTGGGTTCCATACAGTTGGCACCTCAGATCAGCATCAACCACAGGGAAGCTAAAGCTGTAAGGCAACAGCCCTAACCGCCGTACCATGATAAAAATCCATTTTCTAAAAATAAATTGCTGATGATGTTTTCTCCAGATAAATTCTACAGTTTTCTTACATCTGAGGAAATTTACCTGACTTTCAGTAAAATGTAACCATGGTAGTGATATCTAAAGCTGGGTTTAGGTTTATGTATTGTGATTTTTGGCCTTTGAAATATCCTATTGCAAACATATACAGTGGTGTGAAAAAGTGTTTGCCCCCTTCCTGATTTCTTATTTTTTTGCATGTTTGTCACACTGAAATGTTTCAGATCATCAAACAAATTGAAATATTAGACAAAGATAACACAAGTAAACACAAAATGCAGTTTTTAAATGAAGGTTTTTATTATTAAGGGGAAAAAAAATCCAAACCTACATGGCCCTGTGTGAAAAAGTGATTGCCCCCCTTGTTAAAACATATATCAACTGTGGTTTATCACATCTTTTGGAAAGCTGAGTTCAATTTCTCTAGCCACACTCAGACCTGATTACTGCCACACCTGTTCTCAATCAAGAAATCACTTAAATAGGACCTGCCTGACAAAGTGAAGCAGACCAAAAGATCCTCAAAAGCTAGACATCAAGCTGTAATCCAAAGAAATTCAGGAACAAATGAGAAACAGAGTAATTGAGATTTATCAGTCTGGAAAAGGTTCATTTAAAAACCTTCATTTAAAAACTGCATTTTGTGTTTACTTGTGTTATCTTTGTCTAATATTTCAATTTGTTTGATGATCTGAAACATTTCAGTGTGACAAACATGCAAAAAAATAAGAAATCAGGAAGGGGGCAAACACTTTTTCACACCACTGTAATTTGAATTGAAAATGTAGGACATATATATGGTATGTAGTATACAGTATATTCACTTCATTTTACAGTAAAAATAATCTGTATATCATGTCTTGAAAAGTCCTTGGTAGTAATCAGTTTCAATCCTACAGTCCTAGGAGGATTTCGTATTGTATTTGTTTTAGTTGCTGGCTTGTACTGCCACCTCTATTTGAATTTCCGTTAATCCTGGTTTTACTGAGAGGCAAGTCTTGTAGTTGAGTTATTAATACTCTATTGATGATCTATGTCTCTTGCTTGGCCAGCAGACTAAGGCAAAGCTGTATCCTATTTTGATTCATTGTCCTCCTCTCCTGTTGTAGCATGTTGTCAGAGTAGGAGAACACCCATCTCTCTTTTTCAACTATCGCTGCGTGACTTCAGAAATGAAATGGACAGACATATGCCTGATGATGTTCTTTATCAGAAATCATATTCCCAACTGGCACAAGTCTAGGACTTGCTGTACTGTTTGGCACGAGAGACCCAGTTCCAGGAATCTGACATTCCAAATCATCTGAAAACGCATTTCCATGTCCACAAACATTCAGTCACGAAAGATGTACTTTGTCAGAAAAGTGGCGCACAAACATTTTTAATTTAGACTGTGCCAAGTCTCAAGACCACACAGTACCTCCCATGCTGTCAACAGAAATTCAAAGCCCTGGCAGCTGGTATTCTGCAACTCAAACTGATAATGATGCATGTGTGTTAGACAACCCCTGCTGCGTTTTTTTATATTCTCACTGAAAGAGAGATCAACATACAACAAGGCTAATAATAAGCTGTCTGTCCTCTAGCAAATGTTGACTGTATAGAATGGCATTATAATACAAACTGTAGGTCCCAGTTTGTCCCCTGTTCCAGACTGAGCAGCAGACTTTTTTATTCACTCTGTAAGCTGTAGATACTGCCTGAAAGATGGTATTCTTCTTTAGATACATCCTAGAAGGCTAGGCTACTATCTATAATAAACTCAATAAAGTCATTTGAAAACAAGAATATGAATCCTTAATAATTTACATACTGGTCAAAACTCCTCTATTTAAAATGGTAATTTTCTCTACTAAGTACTCAGTGCCCAAATACTATTAAACAATCTCTTTTCACAGTTGATTTCTCACACTAAAACTGAATCTTATAACAGGCAAATCTTTATGGTTGGCTTTAATCACTTGTCAAGAACCATTAATTTTGAGACATACAATATACAGTACTTACAATATTTAGCCAAATACAATACGTATAAATATAAAGCTGTTACAACAAATAAGAAGTAACCTTTATAATTTGCACATGGCTGGGTATAATTAGAATCTATGATGGTTGTGAAGCTGAATCACTTTTTAATATACTTGTAGTATCACTAAATAGTCATCACTGTTTTTCAGGAGGCACTTTTACATTTATGTAGATCTGTAATACTCATGTCACTGAGAAACGACAAGAAAGGCTGGTGAGGAAGGTTAGAATGAAACCTTAAATTAAACCTTGTGCTGCATGTGATCATATCTTTCATCATCTTCATCAATGCAGACGTACATTCATAATAAGTATAGTGCGTATTGATATTTTAAAATATATACTTTAAGTATAGAACACATTTTCAGACAAGCCAGCACATTCAAAGGCAGACACTATAGCTCAAATTGTAAATGATCAAATAAAGAATTAAAGCATATTATTATGATTATATTATAATACAATCCAGCCATCTAATAATATAAAATATGATACTTTACTTTTAATAGCATCTGTAATTCAGAGATTAAGCAAAATTATTCAGAAAAATACCTCGAACAAAACAGACAGAGCTGTTATTTTTCCACCACCTTTTATTGCCTCATCGATGTTGTCATACTCATGTGCTTCAAAGCAGAAAATTTGCATCTGTAAGAGGTGTGACATAAAATTTAATTATTTCTTCTTGCACTCACATTCATAACCAAACATTACACAAAGCCAATAACAAAACGTAATTTCTTTCATCAACTTTTAGTATTAATGTTTGTTCAAAAACTTCAGAAGCCAAGATACTGTATACTGTATGTGCACAGTAGAGTTTTTATTATGTTTGTATTTAATTATGTGCATATAAATCCAATAAGGTTCCAATTGAACATCATTTTATAACACATGCTAGAAAATAAACATAATCACTAAGGCACATAAGAGGATTATAAAACTAGAAAAATAATGCACTAGAAAACAATAGTCTATGTTTTCCCTTCAGTGCTTAAATGCATGCTTCTGTCTTTGAAGGGAATCTAACATTTTTTGGGAGGTGAAAATGAAAAAAAAATATTCCATTTGCAATTATAATATATTCTTTCTAACTAGGTCCTTTTGGAAGAAGCTAAGATCAAAATAATCCATGCAAACAATTGTCCTTATTTACCTCTAAGGGAAATTTCTGTCCATTTAACCCATGTTCTGAACCATCAGAAGAGGCGTTGCATTTTCCCCAATGAAAAGTAATCCTGCCAGCTTTATATCTTGACCTAAGGCCTCCCCCACTGATATAATATTCTCCATCGAGATTAACTGCCACTGTGAGTTAAAAGAAAAAACAAAACATACATCACATTTTGTAGTATATTATAGTACAAAATGCAACTAGTTCTCACAAGATAATTGTTAAATAGATATGATTAATTAGATATGATTAACCAAAGAAAACTCGAGCATAAATACATAGACAAAGCAGTCATAAAGAGGGTGTATGACTGTCACTTTGTTTACAGTTTTTCATCATCAGATATGAATTCCTGATTTGTCTTTTTGAAAACAAACAAAACAAAAAATACTCAGGTCCTTGTAATATAAAAAATTAACCAAGGAATTATTTTTCACACTCAAGCTTAGTCACCAAACACTGGCAACTACCTCATGCTCAATGTCATTTAAATCGTATTTTCTCTGTGTTTTCTTTCTCTATCCATCTACTTTACAGCTCTCCAATCATACTGCTCCAGTAGTTCTATTATTAAAAGAATCATAATTTTCCTTCTTTTAAAAAAGAAAAAAAAGACTCACATAATATTTGTTGAATCTATTAGGATTTCATATATGTTAGCTATCCAATTCAATAGGATAACAATCACAAATTCATAGTAATAACCCATTTTGCTAGTCTGTGGCATGACTGCTGTATGGGCATGTTTTAAAATAAGACATTGGTACATGTACTGTAGATATATTATACTTTGATCATTTTGTTATACAACCTGGATGATCATTATATGATCGCATACCTTCTTAGATAATGGGAATACTGTCACATGAGAGTGCTGTAAACTAAAAAGAATAAAAAAGTTATATGGTATTATAAAACTACAAATTTACCTGTTTTGCCATCATTGTGTATAAAGGTTTTGTCTGATGTTCCTCTTTCCCAGCCTTCAAAATTCAGTTTCTGAAATTGCTCTTTGACTTGAGTAATATTCTCATCAATATTAATGGGGGATTGTTTGGCATTGTTACAAGATGGGTATTTCTTGCCCCAGTTCTTTTGGTTTAAAGTTCCTGTTAAAAAAATCAAAATTAAATTCAAAACTCATAAATGTACTATACATGATTTGATAAAAATTGTAGCGTAAAACATAATTTGTCCTGAAATGTTTATGTATGTGTTTAATATATTCAAGAGTGCATGAATCAAACAATAAAGATGTACATTACCACGAAACAACTATTAAAGCTACTACATCACTACAGCTAACATTAATATTAGTAATCTGTGAACAGAGCTTTGCCCATGTGGAAAGAAGCTGAGCATGTAAAGAAGGCAAAAAATCCAATACATCCAGTTTTCAAAATGTGGCTTATTACTGATAAAGTTAATTATCGACTTCAACAGTAACAAATTGCTCAACTTGAGTTATGGTGTGACCAGGGCCAAAAAATGTTACATTAAAGAAATTAAATACTTGTAACGCCCTCGCCTGGTGGTGAGGAGGAAGCGCCCCTAGGCACTCGTAGTACCGCTGGGCGTGCTGGGAGTGGTAGCCGGGGAGAGTCTGAGGGTCAGCACGATGACCAGCGGCTGACACTACCTGTGTAAATAATGTCCTACTAATTCTAGTGCCCTGTGTAGTCTTGTAAAAGTATAGTGTGTTGTTAGGTAATTACCACCCTAAATATGTGTACGTGTTCCGTCAGTCTCCTCATGTGTGTGTAGATCCTGTGTTTGGTTTTTGTGTGGTTGTTAAATAAAGCTAGTGCTTGGTTGGTTAATTGCGTCTCCACTGTTCTTTAGTTCTGAAAAGAACCTGCAAACGCTACATACTGTTATGATGCTGTATTCCTCCAAACATTACAATTGTACAGTTTCTTTTCACAGTCTCCATGGCATTCCATTGAGTGAGTCCAATCATAATTTACACATTTTTAATCACACACAATTTGGAAAATGTTTTAGACTGTAATACTATCCTGAAATAACAGCTGTTGTATTGCACTGGTATTAGAGATAATATCGGAAGATCATTTCCTGTCTATTTTTTTAAATTTCATGAAAACAAAATCTAAGGTCTGAACAAAGTTCTGAATATGTATAATGGTCAGATAAAATAACACCTTAGACTTTTCTCTCATCTAAGATTGAGAGGAGGTCATTCAACCAATCTGATAGAGGTATTAAGACTTATTTTCTAAATACCTTGTACTATAAATGGGCTGCCTAACTGTTTCATTAATAAAATGCTCCTATATTGCATTTTACAATTTGCTGCCTCTGAAGACCTAACTATTTATGCAACCTTAATTCAAATCTCAATCCAAACTTGAGCGTCATTACTTAAAAGGCAAAAACACCCAACCTACATGTTCTATGCAACAATAGACTTATATTGAACTAGGTCATCTATTGTTTAATATTTACATTAGCATGTCAATGTCTCTATAACTCGCATTACACTGTGACATGTTTTTCCAGACTGTAAACTTTAGCATAATTAACACAGTCCTGATGTCTGGTCAAGTAGCAGATGTTGAAAATTTGAATATTTAATCACAGATTGTTGGTGGCTTGGAAACTGTAAATGTCATTTAAATAACATGTTTAAACAAATAAGAGAAAAAAGTACAACTCTTTGAGGCAGAAACAACCACCTGTCATTTGCATTTTAATTAAGTGGTAAACATCCTTGTAGCAATATGAAATATCCATATAATACGATTTATAGTAGTTATAATAAGATTTATAGTAAGCAGCTAATATTTAAAATATCATTATGGGCTAATTGATGTTACAGTATCATGAATCACAATTCTAATGAAAAGAAAACGAAAAGCATTAGTCATATAAAATACTATCACATGTATTGCTTTTTCAATGTTACCTGCAACCTGTTCAACTTGACTGACTGACCTTGTGAGATATTTATTCTCAATTAACATTGACCATTATCTGTTAAAATTCCACCAGAGACAGTTAAGTTTTTGCATAAAAATTACCCTAGATCCACAGTTTATCTTTTGCATATGTATTGTTTTTCTTCTGCATGTGTATATATGTAGAAGGAGACTAAAAATGGTGTCCGTAGAGCTGTTGCTTGTACTATCATCATTATTTATTCCAAGAAGCTCATTATTTACCAACAAAAGTGCAATATAGCCTCAAATATCTTGCTGCTGCTTTATGATGAACATCGTGCCTAGCTGACTGAGGTTGGCTTGCAAAGTCTTTCTCAGTTCTTTTCATTTAGTCACTGGGGAGACAAGCACATCTTTATGTCCTCCTCAGAGGTTTGAATGATTTTTTAAAGGTTTAGTCCCAACCAAGCATACTTAATAGAGGATTTATAATGAATAATAATGAGTATATTATGTGTATTCTACATTCTCCAGTGATTGAAATGGACATTTTGGGTAAAGGATTTTTTGGAATTCACTTAATCAAAATGTTTATTCCTCTGACTGTGTTCAACATACATTTGGCTGCAAACTAGAGCTAGTGGCGAGTTTAGCCAGACCTACTGGAATGAACTAAGTTCCTGCGGCACAATACAGATCATACCTCTGTAGGGTGTGAAAACAAAACTCTAGAGACTAAAGGCATCTGTAGAGTGTGGGTGTTTGTGTGTGTGTGTGTGCTTGTGTTACAGATGGCATGATGCATTTAATGATTGTTTACAGCAAATGCCTGAAGGAAACTGCATTTCTGAACACCTTCCTCAGAATGTTTTGGCTTCTTTTCTATATTAAAGAGCCATTAGCAAATAGTGTGTCATGCTCACTACATGCAAACAAACCTGTCTGCAAAAATACCACCTTTAAAAGACAATTATCATTAATGAGAAGCAAGCAAGAAAAGAAACATTGCATTCTCTCTGAGCAGACACAATACTATGTAATAGACTTTAGAAATTTTGACATTTCTAAAGAACATTCTTTAAATAATTGGGCATGGTATCATAATTAGACATTAAACTGCTATGACGACAATTATATTGCTCTTATTGTGTTTTTGGTTGGCTAAGCACAAATAATTGGTAAAGCAATAAATGATATAAAATGATATATAAAACTTTCTCATTGGTTAAAAGTACAGTAGACAATGCACATTCCCTCTTAAACCAGTATACAATGGTATTACTATCTGCTTACTAGTGCTAATGTACTTCTCAAGGATAAACAAATCTTATCAATCAAAAAGACACATGGATTTTAAATTACATATTTATTCCACACAAACTGTAAACCTTTGAAAGTAAGAAAAATACTGAACCTATTTAAAGATGTAATGTATTCATATCAAACATTTATTCAAAGATAAAAATACTGTAACTGGTTTGAAACTTAAAAAAATTTGATTTTTTGATTTTCAATTTGATAAGCTTCTTTGACAAGGTAAATTATCTAAATAATTTTACAATATTCATTTTGAGAGAAAAGGTTATCTCTAGCAAAACATTTGTACTGATGTAACAACATTTTTCAAAATATAACTTTAATTGAAAACATTAATTGCTTTGTTAAGACAAACATTGTAATCTAGTGTGCTAAAATGCCATGTCTGTGGTACTTCACCAATTCTGTTTCAGTATGAGAAGCATCATATAATTATTAGCAGAAAAAGCATCTGCTGGCTAATCTCCAACTAAAGCACCATCAGGAAAAACTGCACACTTGCCACATGAGACAAGATTTTACATATCTCTTAAGAGACGTACTCTTTTTCAATGATCTATATAGAACATATCATCTTCTGTATAACTGTAAAAAAAGTTTGTAGTGCTGTGCTGTCTGTGAATTTTCAATACTGTGTGCAAACATGTTCTTACTCCAAACACTTACAGTATATGTTCTACAAATAAATAATGTTGTACATTTCTCTCTGCTTGTACTGAAAAAAAACAAAAAGGAGAAGAACAATACCTGAAACATTAAGAATATAATATACAGTTAATTGAAGAATACTATAAGATCATACTAATATTAGATAATATGATAATATTAAGAAGAATCATATTTTAAGAACCTTTAGTGTCATTGTCTTGTTGTACTGCAAAGGTTTTCATCCCCATTCCCGAAGAGCTCCTTTCCAGTAGGTTATATATAGCTATTAAATCATGCTAAATTGATTAATATCTTACTGGAGTTCCTACAAATCCTTGAAAAGCCAGGTAATGTAGGGTGACCTATAACATTGACTAGAGGTTGAGTATCCCTGATCGATGTATAAATATTTATATTTTACTGATTACATGTTAGTGGTCATATATCACTCTGTTGTGAAAAACAAACTACACAAAAGAAAGAACTCCAAGGATAGAGGTAAAAGCATAGACTCTGTAAATCCTCAAAGGGAATGTAATCTTTTGGCAAAAAACATCTCCAGTAATTAGAACACAGTTCATACATTCAAGCTGCGTTCTTGACAGATGGAGAGAAGAGATGCACAAATTAAAGGAATGCCAAAAATTGCAGTACACCCCAGGGGTGACGGAGACAGCACAATTTGATCTCGGGCTCTGCCCAGTATACAGAATACAACACTGGAGTTGGAGCTAAGGATACAGCAAAGTAGACAAATTAAAGCAGCCAAATAAACACAAGAGCGGGGCATTTATGAGAATATCACACATTATTTTTGTATGTGGAGTCTATGTTATTATTTTTTGATTAAGGAGACAGAGTACAAAATATACCATAGTACTTAAAGCAAATACTCAAAAGAAATTCAAAAACAGTACAGAAAAAAATAAAAATATA
The DNA here is from genome assembly GCF_040954835.1 of Lepisosteus oculatus. Taxonomy (NCBI): domain Eukaryota; kingdom Metazoa; phylum Chordata; class Actinopteri; order Semionotiformes; family Lepisosteidae; genus Lepisosteus; species Lepisosteus oculatus. The sequence goes on along the minus strand of NC_090702.1, from coordinate 37,942,965 downwards.
ACTAACAAGAGAAAACAAAATGGTGAGGCAGACTTATGTAGTGATGTGAGGCTTTTTAATTTACTAAAACAATTACAAAGAGTAAACTGTGAGAGTGCTTTGATGACTGTTAAGAATCAATCAAACAAATTAAATTTCAATCTCACACACAGATTCTAAATATACAATCCAATTTACTGATACAACACTAAAATATACATATTAAACCACAAGAGTAATAGAATATAAGAATCAATTTACTCTGATACGAAAGGCTGATTTTTCACTCAGGGATTACTAAGATAAGGGTAAATAACATCAGAGTTAAAATACAGTACATCTATTTTAGATATACTGTATGGACTATACCATGTGTTATGGTTTACCCCATAGGTTATATCAGTCTCAAATAGTCAATCACATTCATATTCTCAGACAACTAAACTATCAAATTTGTTTGGATTAATACTTTATCTCTTGAGAATTATAATATGAATAAAGAGGTTTAAAGCTCAAAGACAAGTTGGTCAAATGCTTCTTGATGATTTTGAACTTTCCACTAAAGATTGAGCTTTGCTGGGTTGTCTTTGATCCAGTTTCTTCAGCTGTTTGCTCTGTGCTGGGAGTGTCCAAGTGCAGAGAGAAGAGATACAGTAGATGGAGCTTTTACCTACCATTACTTAGAAGAGGTCTGCAAGGAATTAAGCATTTTTATAATTTAAAACTACTACAATGTACTGTCATCTGCTTGGGTCTGACTGCAAGTAAGATGTATGGGAGAAGCTTGTTTTTTCCCCTCTATAGACAGTACAACTGTCTTAAATTTGATGATTGGGAAAAAGTATCATTTGTTAACAAAACAGTATTTCTTCTGTTGCAGAAAGAATATCTAGGGCAGAATTCTGTTTTTTACTAACTTACTCTCTTGGCCTGCCATTTTTGAAGATGAAGTGAAGTCAGATCACCAGGATACTTGGATGAAAAGAGATGAGCTAGTGAGCTAATCAATAAAATAAATTGGTATTGCCTTAATAAAGCAGGAAATTTACATTACATTACATTTACATGATGATTGTTTAGGATGTCATCAGGTATAACCTTAATATGCAGCTTGTAGGTCCCACATTGGTTGATCACCCTGTGGGTGATGGACAATTACTTCTGATCCCTTGCCTTGGGTTCCAGATTGAGAAAAACCATGCTGCACCCTCTCCCACAATGGGAGATATCACATATTACCTTTGAGCAGACTCTGAAATGTCGTCAGGGACTGAACAGTTCTGATTTCAAAGGGTAGTTCATTCCAACACTACAGAGCAAGAGATGAGAATGAACAGACTCTGGAGGGAGAGGAAAACTTTTAAAGAAAGCTGTAGGTAAGAACAGTGTTTTGAAATGGATGAATGCATAGAGTACTGGAATCATAGTGTGGCATGAAAGAAAGACGAGAATTCTGATTCTCGTCTAAGAAGATAAATAGTGCTGAACTGGAAGGTGGCTGCTGGAACACCTAGCCAGCAGTGTACCAAGGCCTGAAATAGAAGTTGCATAGACAAGTAAGAGAGAAAGGGACAGATCCTGCAGAATTTACACAGGAAGAAGTGGCAGGTATGGACCAGAGTGGAAATGTTATAGAAATAGAGAAGAGAAGAGAATGACACCAAGGTTTTTAGCAGAGGAGGATGGCGCAGTCAAGAGGAATAGAGATGGAAAGAGGTCAACAGAAGGGAAATAAGAAGAGGAAGAAAAGAAAAGGAGGCCAGTCTTGGAGATGTTCAGTTGGAGATAATGGGACTTCATCCAGGAGAAGATGACTGAGAAACAGGCATTAATATGAGAAGATACAAGAGTATCAGAGGGAGGTAAATAGAAGATCTGGAGATGTGAATGAAGTACAGAAAGTGAGCCATGGCAAGGGATGTGGTTTAACTGGAAAGTTAGGAGGAGAACCAAGTGTAAGTTGTGCCATGCAGTGATTCCCAGAAGATTGATAAATGGACAAGACTGATGATTTCAAAGGCAGCAGAGAGGTCAGAGAAGAATTAAGACAGATGATAAGGAAGCAGCAAGAGCTGACTGAGAGAAGAGTAGTTTCAGTAAAATGACTTCCACATACTGTATCTACCACAATACAGATAGCTAATCTGTTAATTACAATGTAAAGGCAGAGATCCACATGACTTTTAACAAAGATAATTTAAGAAAAAAATACACTAAAAACCTTTGAAGAACAAACAACAAACCACTTCAATCAATTCTGAGGTCTCGTTCCAGAAGCAGCTTTAAGACAAAAGCAGCTCAAGTAGGTAGCTGTGTTAGCATGTATAGGCTGCAAAGAATTAAGTAAAGGAACACAATGTTTCGGCTGTGGAGCCTTCTTCGGGTGTCAAGAAGGCTCTACAGCCAAAATGTTGTATTTCTTTTCTTCTCTTTTTAGCATGGATATATTTTACTTTTCATCATACAGAATGAACGTGTCTTTCATGTAACAAAATAGTGTAACGCATACGGCCTCCATTGCTTGTGAGAGCTACAATATTAATGTCATATTGTTATACTGAGCTTTAAATTGCATTTGCTGTAATAATGTACTAATGCAGTGATATATAATGTTTTATTTGGGAAAGAATATAAAAAATATCTGAAACTTTATCATTGCGACAATTTGGTGTTATCAAGACAGGTTTCTGCAGAACATAAAGTAACTGTCATAACTAAGTATGAGTCTACCTTTAACTCGAGGTACAACATACAGTATAGTGAGTTAAACATTTGCAAGTAGTACAAAAAATTGTGTATTTTTTACTACAATCATCATGTTTAACTTGTATTCATATTATTAATATTGAAAGTATGGGTCACTCATAGAACTTTCTAAATATTTTATTTTCATAAAATAATCCAGTTAATCCATAAAAAATTAAGTGCCAAAAAAAGATTTGTGACACTGTGACCTAGATTGGTCCATACTCGTACAGTATATTTTAGATCTAAAAGGCAATTACATCTTCATTAAAGATATAACAAAATAGGACGATAATCTGATTTAATTGATGGTGCCTTCTTCAGCAACAATAACTTTATCATCATGTTACCTGTAACTTCTTACTAATCCCTTCCGTCAGCTTTTAGGAATTCTGGTTCATTCCTCCTTACAATCACTGTCACGTCAGTGACATTTCATGGTTTTCTTGCAAGAACAACTCACTGTAGGTCCAGTCTTTGGGGTTGAGGTCCATACTTTCACTTAGCCAGTTCAAAATGCAATCTGATTTTCAACCATTTAGCCATAAATCTGATTTTATATTTAGGACACTGTCATCAAATGACGTTTTGGTGAAGCTTCAGCTGTAAAATGAATTGCCTAACAATCTACTCCAGATTTTGCTGATACAATGCCAAATTCACGGCAGGATGTCTGGGTCCTGAGGTCCACTATGCTTCATGGTTGGGATCAGGTTGTGGTAATCCAGTGCTGGGTTTTGATCACACATAACATTTCTCATTTGTCATAGACTGATGAGCATTAACTACTATTTCTGAAGTCCTCTGAAATCTTTTGATCATGGCATGACATGTTCCCACTAACCTGTATGGTGAAGAACCTGTATTCTAATTATGTAAAGTTCATGATAGTGTTACAGGCCATAACAAATGTGAGACAAATTAAATAAATGTGACTGAACTTCCAATGATTAAATCAAGTCCTGATACGTGTGCATGCTATGACTGCAAATTAAAATAGTTAATAATTACACACCCTCATTTGTCAGGATATACAAGTGTGGGCATATGATTTCTTTGTTTCCAATACAGCAAGGTAGAGGTATAATGAACAAAAGCCACAAACTTAAAAGATGAATAAATATTTATTTATAATTATTAATGGTATAGAAATGATTAATTATTAATGGAATTATTATTATTAATAATAATAATAATAATTAAGAAACAATCCTTTACTACTATTATTTACAATATTGACAGAATCTGTGCATACCTATGCCCAGCCTTTTAGAGAACCAGCAAACAGATACTAAAATTGTAAATAAGGCATAAATACTGTAAAGGAAAGGGGGAATCTGTTTCACAAAAATAACGCTCTAAATGGATTCTAGACACAAGTAGAATCTTTCTCTCTATACCCAAGAGTGCATTAAAATACAATCGGTTTTACGTCTCATCCTAAGGACAGCTCCTGTTTTACGGTATAGTGTCCCCATCACTATACTGGGGCATTAGGACCCACATGGACCGCAGGGTGAGCGCCCCCTGCTGGCCCCATTAACACCTCTTTCAACATCAACCTTAATTTTTCCCAGGAGGTCTCCCATCCAGGTACTGACCAAGCTCACACCTGCTTAGCTTCAGTGAGTAGCCAGTTGTGAGTTGCAGGGTGATCTGGCTGCTGGCTGATGGCATTTTTTTCTTTGGTTACAAGATTACAGAAAGAGCTCTCCAAGAGTGTCATTTTATTTATACTTTACTGGGGGCCCACTTTTGTACTTTACTGTCCCCAAAAAGGCTGGCTTACCAACCTATCTGGTCATTTTTAGAGGTTTCTAAACCTGCCTCATTCCCTGGCTTTCGGTCATTGTGGCAGCCTGGATTGATCAAACAGAATAAGTAACAGCTGTAGGGCTCCAATCAGGCTGACTCAAACACTTCAAAGAGTTCAGATTGTCTTGCTTTAAAAAAAAAAGTGCAGTTAATTTCTTCATGCCCCATTGCACACAATAGTAGTTTAATTACATATCTTTGACTAGGAATTTATTTTCATTAATAAGGATTTATTTGCATAATCTTGACCCTGAAAAACAAATAAATTATATGTACAGTATACTAAAATTCAAATATCAAATCTGAGGACAGTGAACACTGTTATTAGCAATTCCCTTCCTATGAATATGAAATTCACTTCAAGTAACAATGCTACTCATATTAAAATTATTTTCTTTCTTGCTTAGTCAATGTGAAAACTCTGCTATGAAATTTTGTGGCGTTGCTTAAAATATAAAAAAATAATCAAAATCAAGCAGATATGATCTAAGTAACCTCTCACAACAGGTGCACAGAAAATCAAAAAAACAAAGTGGGATTTGATACAAAACTCAATAAAACACATTTACAGAGAGCTGTAAAAAAGGGTATGAAGAAAATCACTTTAATATGTATACTAAAAAACATAAAGGAACTATTATATGTCACTAACAGGTTTGTCCATGTATTCAAAACATATACATGTTACATATACAAAGCAATGGAGACTTACAGTAAACGCTCTTGTGTTTTAAATGTAGGGCCTGCTATCTCTTAAACATACAATAACTACAAAGAGGTTAAACAGTACAGTTAAAGCATTACAAATCACTGTGATTTATTATTTGGTTATCTGTTTTGTTTTGCAAAATAACTTGTTGGTTGAAATCGCAATGCTTACTTGTAGGTACAGTATCACTCTCTATTTTAATTGCTACAACTGTTATCCGAAAACAGCTTCCGGAATGCTGCACATTAGTAGCAGGCACCATTGTGTTGAATAATAAAGCTCGGTTAATGCATCTTTTTGTAAAAGGTAGCAATCTCTGCTTGAAAGATGCTCGTTAATGTCAGACCAACTAGAAAAAAATCAGTAAGAAACGGCATTTCTTTTAAGGGTAACAGATTTGAACTGTTTAAGATGTCTTGTTAAACTTAATCTCTTTGTTAAGTTAATGTATTTCTTAATGAAAAGTGCTCACATCTGAGCTGCAGTGTAAATAACGTTAAAACAACTCTTGTAATAATTCTGTTTGGTTTACATTAATTTTTTACCATAGTAACTATATGGCCATGTAATATCTCTAAAAATATTTGTATTAGTATTTTTTACATATCTATAGTTCTAGTAATATAACAAAAATGTTGTTAATATTATCAACCAATGCTTTTATCCATGGCAACTTACATTTGAATCACTTTAAACAGCTGGGCATTTTACCAAAGCAATCTGACTAAAGTATCTTGCTCAAGGGTACAACAGCAGCTCCCCACCCATGATGTGAATCCACAATGTTCCAGAGTAGCGAGGAGCCCTAAGCACTGCTCCACATTGCTGCCCCAAAAAGAATCTTCTTATTTTATTATTAAAACAAAAATCTCAGTATAAATTACTCTTCTCCAAAAAAAAAACATTTAGAGAAGCTATTTAAGATCAGATTCCTTTTTAAGGTGTAGCTAAAAACAAGGATCAGATCATGACAACCTTTGTAGAAAAAAATGGATTACAAGATCAGCTAAGATGCAGTTTTATGACACCATATTGGCACTATTTAAAGGATTAAGAAAGGTGAATACTTTGTCTTGTCAGAAGTAAAAAGAACAAGTTATTACATACTTGCACTAACATGTACTGTGTACCTCTAACCCTGTATTCAAGCACAGCAGGAGTTCAAACAGTTACCTCTCACATTCTGCACATGACAAAGAATACAGAGCAGATCCGTCCTGAGATCTGAAATGTGCTTGACTTTTTCCTAGAGATAAACTCAAACTCAAGGGGCCGTTTCTGAACATGACAATAACAGTAATATGTAAATAAGAATTTTTTGTTCATTAACTGACTCAAAATGTCCATCTCCTGGTCACAGGTGATACACATTTAATAATAAAAGGGACTTTGTTCCTCTTTATTTATGAGAAGAAGAAAGGCTGTAATATATGTTCAATAAGAATCCATGTATTGTCCTTTGTCTCTATCTTCTCAACTACAAGTCTTTTAACTGAACAGTATCTTTGCATCCATGTTTAATGTTAGCAGCCACTGTCCAACCTTGCAATGTTTGCAGAATATAGAACATATCTAGAATGTTCTTCTAATTAACTTCACTAAATACAATTTCCTGCCAAGTAAAAACATCAGTGGAAACATTAGGCTCTTTACGCGAAATACTTAGGCATTTTAATCACCTTTCTATTTTTTAATATAGGGCCCTTTATGTTAATTTATGAATCTATCTGACAAGGAGGATGTAAAGATAACATGGTTTTATCCTTTTGTACTTCTCTGAGTTGGTTGTAATAGTTTGACATTTTTCACATAAAGTTATATTTTTGTAAGACTGTGCTTACTTAGAATGCATTAACTCAATGAAAAGGTAATGTAAAATGATAGAAAAACACCAGAAGACAAAAGAGAAAAAATGCTGGCACTATAAAGAAATCACCACCCTAGTTTTCTTGTTTGGACCAGTGAAACAGGAAATCCAAATGGTTTTCTTTGATGTTGAAAGAGCATGACAACAGTACAGGCCCCAAACATTTCTAAAGAAGCAAACAAACCTGAATGAAATGCAGAACAGTTCAAAAAGTAAAAGGTGGGGCCAGATTTAGCAAGTTTTGCCCTAGGGGTAGATGCCTTTAGTTACAGTACTTTAGAAAAAAAAAAACCTTCTTCTGGAAAATTACATGTCAGTAATTTAGATATTTAAAAAAAATGTTTTTAGAAACTGTTAATTACACTAATTAATGTACAAAAACTGTTTAGTTGTGCCAGATCTAGTTTCGTAACTTTCATAACATTTCATGCTGAGCATATCTGTCATACAACTGTCTACATTCATTCTACATGCATTTAGCTTAAAGATATTTGTATGGTAGATACCCATAAATATATACAAGAATTAAAGTAAGATTAATCTTTTTTTAAATGGCAATAAGCTCAACTGTTCCTGTTATCAGGAGGATCTGTTAATTAGATCAATACCAGACTTGCTGAATATGTCATCCTTTAATGCTTTACTGATGTTGTAAGGTACTGAAAAATATCATGTGGAAAAAGCACAAAGCAAGGTGTTTTTTTCTTTCTTGGGTTTATTAAGAGATGAGTTTATTATTTACCTGCATAAGACCAGTCTACATCCTCGGAAAATCTGCGCTGTGTTCTGTAATATCTGTAGTACCCATGTGCCACATCAGCTAGAAACAGGAAAAAAGAAAAAAAAATAATTTGCACACATTACCCCATGACATGACTCCAGCTTACACTTCTACATTGTAAAAATAAAGAACATCTCTTTTGTAAGAGCACGGGTCTTGATAAATGTTCCAGACCACACAGTGAATGAGATCCTTCAATAACTAGATAAGTTGAATGGCTTTGTCTCATTTGCAACTGTTCTTACAATATGTTCTTTTATAAATAAAGCAAATCATTGTGCACAAAAATGGTCTCACTTTGAATTAAGTGCTCCAGTTTAGAGGAACAATATGTCTTCATATCTCCTTCTCTCTTTCATTTCTATATAAATATGAACACTAGGAAACCTCACCTCAAGAAATTTCACTTTTCACAAATTGAGAAATCATCAACTGTACAGTATGTATTTAATTTTAGTATAAGAATCAGTTTTTTTAAAAAGTGCAAAGATGTATACATCTGAGTATTTATGCTTCTGAATACCCATCTTTTTAATTTTTAAACTGCACAAAACAATGATATTGATGACATTAAGCAAACTAGACATCTGAATTATAAGCATAATAAGAAGAACCTAAGAATACTGAAAATGTTATCTTGCTTGTTTGACTGCTAATAGCATCAGTGTAATCTCCAGAAGGTTTAATTGTGGAGTGGAGTCTTTTTCACTGTGTGTCATTGGTGTCATCTGGAAATTAGTGTAGCTTTCACAGTTTAATGAGGAAATACCAGAATAAGTAGAATGCCACATTGGCAAGTATACAAGACTGGTGTGGAATAAAAGCATTTTTCCCTCAGGGGTAAAGATGCTAACAGACTTTGTCTTTCTCCCTCATTATATACAGTGCATATCACTCAAATGATGATCACTGTAATGTTTTCACTTTCACAAATGCACTGTAATGCCAACTCTTGTAATGGTTTATTTTCTGTCTTTGATAAAAACATAAAGCAACATTTTACTAGCACATTTGCAGTTTTGCAGTAAGTCAAAACTTTGTAAACACAGTGTCTATAAAGGTATCAGCTAAGCAAATAAATAAATGAATTATCACACAAATTGAATGCCTGGAAAAAGCTCCCAGCAGTTTTATGGTTTCAACATTTAATTTTTTTAACTCATTTTTACCACTTCAAATGCGATATGTTATTAGCTGATTTATCATTTAAAAAGATAAGAGTATCACAAGCCATATTACATATTACAATAATCAGTACAGTATTAACAAAGACTTAAAAACAGTATTCATAAATGTATTTCAGACTCACAATTAACATTCTGTATATTTTAGATAACAAATATTAGGTTGCTTTCAGAAGTTTTGAATGCATTTTGTTGACATAATACACATGGAACAAACTAAATCAGACAAAAGACTTACAAATGACTTGATAGACACAAATAACTATGCAGTCTACAATTATACAGCAGTGTAGCATATATTGTGCATTCAAACTGTAACCATGCTATCTGGGAATTAAACGTCACTGCCTTGTACAAAATACTAATTACAAAATAATGTCACAGATTTGTTGTGCGAAATTAAAAATAAAATTGTATGTAATACATCTGCATTATTTAAATGAATTCTGTTTTAAACATTATAGATAATTACATTAAAATGTACCACATAAAGCATTGCACTAATCTGTTAGAATAGGTGTCACATAAAATGGCCTCATTTCCATACTGAATGCAAACTACACTCAATTTAATGTACTGTATTACTCAGTAGGGCTTAGAATTTCCAAGACACAACAGAGTCTCATGATTCATTTCTCTTCTGCTGCTTCTGTTCATTAGCGCAGAAGCCTCTGCTTCAGAAAACAGAACTTTTAAGGAGAATAAAAGAGAATGTAGCAATTTATATTGTTTTCCTTGATATCACAGTTGATTTTTAAAACAACTTAATCTGACCTTTTATCATTAATACAGTATAAGTCTTTCTACACTATGGATGACCATTTTAATACACAAAAAAAGATGTGTGGCCTGTCAAGTTAAGTGATAGTTTGATCATCTTGATAACACCAGATTCCTAGATATCAGTCTACACACAGTGAAAGCATGCTGAGCAAAAATAGCACTTTGACATATGGTGAATCACAGTCAGCATATATTTTTGTGTTTAATTCAGATTTCTTCACTGGGTAAACAAATAATTGAACAAAAAGTATTGGTATCATGGTACTAAAAACAATTCCTTTATTATGGTAACCTAAGGAAAATGTTAATGCAGTTTGCTTAACCTATACAACTGTGTGTATTCTGCCCCCATTCCTTTCATAAAGTCAGGACAAGTATGCGTCTATTGACTGGTCTCTGAGCCTTAGATGCCACATGTGATTGCAGCTCATCCCACAATATTCAATAGCGCTCCAATCTTGGAAGCAGGAAATGCATAACATAACCATCACATTTTCATTCTGGAAGAACACCATTGTTACAAGAACAGCATCAGGTCTTGCACTGATCCTGCGGAAACTGCGGGAAGGTGAGCAATTGAGGTCTCAGGACAACAGAATACTGTCCAGCCTGGTTGTCATCAATTGCTGCATGCAGGGTTATGTAGCAACTAGACATTCCTTACCAGAACATCGCACTTTGACCTCCCCATTAATATTGTAGTAGTTAATCCTCCTTGTACTGTATATATGTTGTTAACAGAGGCTAGTTTTATGAGTCAGATTATTTCAGTCAACTGAGCCAGCTAAACATGTCACTCTAAGACCACGGAGGTAATATTTTTATCATGACACAATCAAAGGTTACAGTAATTTAAAGGTCCTTTCATTTTGATGATTCAACTAATTTAAACTTATTGATTAACCCATCCAATTATTCTAAGGTAATTGGACTCATGCAATCTAGATTTGTCTGTCACACATTTGGATCCTCATTTCACTTAAATCTCCGGAAAGGCCGCCAAATACCACAACAAACAATAAGCTAATATTACAACCAATTCCTGCTATCTCACTGCAGACATGCATCACTTTAGTAAGGTGATCTGAAGTATTGATTTTGTGGTGTTAATATTTCACTATCAGGTGCAAATAGACCAAAAATATTTTTCCAGTTGAGTTATACTCAAGTTGAATATAAATGGGAAATGTGGAAATGACTATCCAACGTGATGAAACAGGCATTCCTCAATTTATGGACTTATTTTTTTCTATGGAAATCGAAAATTAATTCTAATATGTAATATGTAAATTAGAGCAGCACAGTGGTTAGCATTGCTGCCCAACAATGCTGTAGCCCTAGGTTCAATGTATTTGTTTGTGGAGCTTGAATTTTCTCCCCATGTTTGCTTATGTTTCTGGATGCTCTGATTTCCACCCACAGAGTAAAGATACTATATAATGGTAGATTAACTGACTTCTGAGAAAGTTGGCCTTGGTGTGAGTATGTGCACATTTGTGTGTGTGTGTCCTGTCCAGTGTATATCCTTCCTTGTAACCATTACTTGCCGGGATAGGCTCTGGCTTCCGTATTAGAAGGCAGTGGATAATTTAGGATACTTGGATTAATGCTACTCAGTGAAATGTATCCAATCTGCCTACAGTAGGATACTTACCAAAAAGAATTTTGTTCATAATAACAAAAACATGCTCATTTGACCAATAGATATAAATTTGCATGCTTTGCTGTAGCAAAAGCAAATGGCTTTATTGTAAACACCAAATGCCATTAATTTAGTATGTATGCGTTTAATGAACATATTCATCTAGAATCAATTTAGCAGCTTCTGAAAAGAGAGAAGGGCTCTTTGTTTTATTGCACTGTTTTCTCTATATTACCAGCTTGCCCAACAAAAGGACACCAGATCCTATTTTGTTCCCTTCAGGTTAGTGCCTAGACTGTGTAATTCTAGTTCACTTGGAATCTGCTAGAGCAATCACAAATCCTTTATCTCTTTCATGGTCATGAAACTACATTGCAAGAAATAAATTATTCATTTTTTAAAGGACTATCTAGTTACTGTGCAGGAAGCTTCACTTGAGCAAACAATAGGGTCAAAAGTCTACCTTCACAGTAATGCATTTATTAATCCAAAGTATCCAATGCACAGTTATTACTATGTGCTCTGAAGGATGTGTTACAAAAAGTGCTAAGAGAATTTTTTACCACTTCTAATTAACATTTGTTAGTTTCTCATCTCGCTTTGGATGTCATCCATCTCATTTCAGAAAAGACCTCACAGAATGAAATCTATCTTCATCAGTGATGCTGTTGAGATGATTATCACAAATTGCCACTTGGCACCATTAATCACTTTCTATACTCTGCGAGGGAACACTGATCCTGACATTGCCTTGTTCACCCTATAATTAAACTAAGCATTGGTTTCACTGCTGCCGCTAACAGTCTTCATTTTTCCAAAAGCACATAAAATGAACATACTGTACAGTACAGTAAGGTCTTATAAAAAATAAATGGGCATTAGCACAATTATAACATATTGTAAAGTATTATATAATTAGTGGTAATTGTCATTCTTGTTATTAGAAAGTTGCCTAGACACATTTACAACTTTCAGTCACTGGGAATTATTAAACTGCCTTACACAAGTCATAAACTCAATGATGATATTGGTCAAACCTTTAACAGCATGTAGGTGCAGTGATTAACACTGCTGCCTCACAGCACTGGGGGCCTGGGTTCAATTCCTGGGGTGCTACAGTATCTTCATGGAGTTTGTATGTTCTTCCCATGTTTGCATGAATTTCCTCCAGGTGCTCTGGTTTATTTTCACAGTTGAAAGACATACTGGTAGGTTAACTGGTTTCTGGAGAAATTGGCCATGATGAGAGTGTGTGTCTATGTTCTATCCAGAGTGTATCCTGCCTTATGCCCATTGCTTGCTGGGATAGGCTCTGGCTCCCCATTACACTGTATTAGATAACGTGGTTAGAAAATGGAAGGATGGTCAACCCTTTAAATTTGAACTCTCTTGATCTTATCTCAAAACGTTTTATCCCTATAAACCGATTAAGAACCAGTCACTGTAAATATATGTGTTCAGAAATCGATGAATGTATTCTAAATCATACAGCATCAGTGTAGGAATTCTCTGTGAAGTTCTTATAAATGGATATACATCTCATCACCCTTTATTTTTTCAATAGAATGAGCCTACAGTAGTTTCACATTTAAAAAAGCTTACAAAACAGGTAATACACACCTATATATCCTTACTGTATAAATACACCTCTGGCAATATTTACATTTCTGTTTACCTTCAGCTCTTATTGTTCTTTATAAGCTTCAAGCTTCTAAAGAGGCTTTCTTTTTTCAAAATCAAAGATAGTCTGCCTACAATGGGAAAGTTCGGTGCTCTTTTCTACAATAGTACAAAAGCCCTCAGCACTTAGATAATCCATAACACTATAATAGCCAGACAACTTCCTTGGAATCAGATTCAAGGTCTGCAGCTGTAGTTTATGGTCCTTCATATTTATACATGCTTAACATTATGTTTGTCAAATAAGGAAAGGATCAAGAATTTTAGAATAAAACAAAACATGACAGCTAAATTTTATTATGCAACACAGGCTTTAGGTTTAAAGAACAGGTCACTAACCAAGCCTGCTACCCAGTTAATTGCTTTTGTGTGTGCATTCAGTATTCAATTTCAGTCAATCAACTTGCCTTTGTATCTGTATCTTCATTGAATGAACAGCTTCCTTTTTAGTATGCTAACATGATGTTAAAGGATTTAAGTAAAAAGATACTTCTACCACATACTATATAAAATAAATAAAAAAAATGTCTACATGTTGATGTAATACAAACCAAACTAAACACAATGCATTTATTTCAGAATAAAACATTTAGTGACCACAGAAGCAAATTGATGACACTATGTACTACCTGAGTATTTCTTTATGTCTGTCAATAAAACAACATTAAAATAACTAAGTTTAGTGAAATTGTACCAACCACAGTTGGTCTACAATTTCCCTCACGGGATCAATGAAATATCTATATATCCAAATACTTGAATATATGGAAATTTGCACACATTCCTCTTTAAACTACTGTCTTTACCTAACAATTTAGAAAACAAACACTTCAAGAGAAATTACAACAGGAAAATCTTTAGTTCTTTAGTTTTTGTCTTTAGTTCCCTTTTGTGTTTTAGAGTGAAAATGCTGTACAAATTAACAAAAGAAAAGTCACATCATGTTTATTTTGTATACCCTCTTAGCAGGTTTTTAATGTGAAAAGCACTGTTCCATCACAATAAGTTTGGCCTATATTATGTTAGATTTTTTAATATTGACTGATACTTTTTGATGAACCACTTAGGAACATTTTTTGTAATATTATTATATAATAACTGAGAGACCATAAATGAATAATGATTTAAAGGGACTACTGTGCTTTGTGGACAAGCTTATCACAACTAGTTGTTTCAATTTTAAAATGTGCCTCATTCTGTTTTTTTTCTATTTGTGCTGAAGTACTATTGTCTTGGACACAGAATTACTATTCTGGAATTTTTGTACTTTGATGTGGAAACAACATATTATCTGTACTACCTGAAAAAGTCACTTGAAATTCTACATCCATTTATAAATGGTGCCTGCACTGTCAATTAATTTGATGAATGTTTCATGCCCTGACACACATCAATACCTTTCCTTCAGACTATCGAGACTGGGTACATCTATGCATGAAATTACTTCGTCAGTGCTAAATGTGATGTGTACAGATCTTTTCAAGCCAGCAACCTGGACATTCTTAAATTTCTACAGTCAAATAAACTAGTAGAGTAATTTGCTAGTACAATGAAAATGAAAAAAAAAAGATTATTTGTTGGAAATCCATAGCTTTGGGATTTGTTAACCACTCTTAGGCTGTGGGCATTGAAGAAAATTTAATTGCTAATAGTATATCTCTAATTGTAATTCTATAAGAACTTAAATGAAACAACAAACACTTTTAGTGTGGACTCAAAAGGTGATTCTAAGACACAAATAGAGGCCATCTACACTGCTCATGTCTGATCAGTCTGCAAGATCCAAATCACATCTCACTTTGTTATGAGTAATGTTTGTTAACTGTAATTATCAATAAAGCAACAAAACTATTGAGGAAAAAGAACAAATGCAGGAGGAAGAAAGAGTAAATTGAAAGAGTGATTAAATAAATGATTAAATAGAACTAAATCTAAAAGCACAAGTAAATATCTAATTTAGTGTGGTTGATATAAAAAAATGTAAATCATATACCAAGATTTGTGGAGTAGACAGCTAATATGCAATATCTCAGCTGTCTGAAGACCTGAGCTACAGTATATAGCTATCTGCAATTGTGATAGCATCCACTGTACCAAAAGACCAGCACGCTGGCACTGGATGCTTTTCAGAATCTTAAGAAGGGATTTAACCATGCTAAAAGACGTCCTAAGAGCCAATGTAACCAAAAGAATATCATCTTGATATGATACACTTGTAAATCAATAAGCAGTTCTTCACTTCCTAAATCACTACCAAATGAGGCCACACGCAATCATAAGTTTATTTATTCACACCATTTAAAGTGTGTCTGGAAGGGAACCCTAACACCTAGCAACTCTTGTAGATGAACAGACTATTTAAAATTTCTATTGTGGCCACCTCTACATAATATTTGGAAAAGTCTGTCATGTATTAAATTCACATGTAGTAAACAAACTGTAAAAAAAAACAGGTCTAGACAGGAATACAGCACAGATGTGCGCAAAATTAAAATAACCCTGTCAAATAAATCACTCTGATCCCTGGTTTATAAAAGGGTACTTAAAAAATGAACCACTTCTTGGGATTAGAGGAATAAAGTAAGTAAATACATAAGCAAGTAACTAGTAGGATGTAGAATGTTTTATAAGAGCTACACTATGTCTGAAATGCAAATATCATAAGGATACAGTAAATAAATATTAAATTCGTTTTTTTTTTTGAAAAAAGTCCAATATTTAACATGGTATCTATAGACTTAAAGTAAAAATCTGCATCTGTAACAAAATTCAGAAAGCAATAAAAGCTTCTTCTAAATCTCCCAAAGATATTGTCTATGCCTGTGCAGTACTCACCTGTCAATGTCAATATCTTACCACAAACGGAGCAGTAGCAAGGGTGATACAGAGGAGGAGGGAGGGATTTGCAACGAAGAATGCAAACTGGGTTTGGAGATCAGGGTACTGGTATTTATATGGGCATGGTTAAGGGTAATACTTCTCTCTCAAACTTTCCTCAACTCAAAAAATGATAATAAACATGCAGATTTACATCAGATGTACTACATGGACTTTGCATATATTTGTATCTATATTGACTTAAAACATATTTTGCTGTTCCTTTATACAGTAGATGTCTCTATTCACATTAGGCTATAAGACATGCCATTTCTGTGTTCAGATCTATTTCTGTGTTCAGTCTTGCACATTAAATAAGGATAAAATATTTTCCCCTTATGTGTTATTATGTATTCTATAGGGCCAAAAACTGAAGAAGCTGAAAAGAAACTTTGGAAAAGATTCAGACAAATATCAAGAGTAGACAAAGACATGGCAGGTGCCATTTAATGTAAATGAATGCTGAGTATTACATGTACTGTAGGTAGTAATAGCCTTATCTATACAATCAATTTGGAGACACTGAGTTTTAAAAACTACTTAAGGAAGACTTAAGTTGTTTTGGCACATTTAATGCATCTTCTAGACAATAAAATGCAATAAAAAGGCCAATAGAATGTTAGGATATTTAGTTAAAATTCTCAAATTTGCAGATGATACTAGATTAGGGAGGGTTGGCAAATATTGTAAAAGTAGCAAACAAAACAGCTAAAATTCAAGACTGTGCAGACACCTGGCAGGTGATGTTGAATGTAAGCAAGTGAAGGGTTTTGTATGTACAGTAGGTAGCAAAAATATAAAACTATAAATCCAAAATGGGAAACACTAAGAGAGAAGAGGCTACATATGAAAAAGACTTAGATGTGTATGTTGACACATTATTTACATCTTCTAGACAAGGCAAACAAAATGTTAGGATATATAGTTAAAAGTATAGAATTTACATCAACAGATGTAAAAAACTATGCAATTAACTTATAAAGCCTTATTTAGAATATTGTGTACAGTTTTGGTCACCACATTAAGGAAAATATATTGCTACTTTGGAAGTCCAGGCTGATTAAACAGGAGCTGTTTAGTTTTGAGCAGAGAACAGTGCAAGTGGACCTGATACAGATCCTCAAAGAACATTCATCAAGCTACCCCAGCAGACACCTTTAGAATGAAAAGTGAGCCACATACAAGAGGACACAAGCAGATATCACCTGGAAGTGATTTTCAAACTGAGAAAAGAAGTACAGTGTGGAAGTACAGTATGGATCAACCTACTTAGCCTGATCCTGGGTTATTTAAAAAAAATAGCTAAGATGTTTCAATCAATTACCTTACCAAATGAGCATGAAAGGCTGAAAGGCCTATTCTCATTTGTCACTGTACTTATATGCTGATGACAAAAAGATTATTGCAACACTTGACAAATTCAAAACACCACAATCAAGAAAATGATATACAGTATAACACAAACACTGCGGTGGTGAAGCTGGAGCTGAGTTTGATTTACATCCCTGTCCTCACCTATGGTTTCGAGCTGTGGGTAATGACTGAAAGAACGAGATCGTGGATACAAGCAGCAGAAATTAGGTTTCTCCTCAGGGCCACTGGGCTGACTCTCCATGATACGGTGAGGAGCTTGGCCATCTGGGAGAGCCTCAGAGTAGAGTCGGTGCTTCTCCAGATTGAGAAGAGCAAGTTGAGGTGGTCTGGGCATCTCATAAGGATGCCCCTCGGTCCGCTTCCGCTGGAGCTGTTCGGGGCACGTCCCACTGGGCAGAGACCCCGTGGTAGACCCAGGACACGCTGGAGGGATTAAATCTCTCAGCTGGCTTGGGAGCACCTGGAGATTTCCTAGGAGGAGCTGGAATCTGTTGCTGGGGACAGGGAAGTCTGGGTTGATCTACTCAGCTTGCTGCAACCACGACCCTCACCAGGAAAAGCGGAGTTAAAATGTATGGAAGGATGGACAGACTAAGTAGACTATTAAAACAAAAAATGGATTGGCTTTCCGACCAGGATGTATCCCGCCCTGCGTCCGTTGATTAACAGGATAGGATCTTGACCCTGAACTAGATAAAGCTGTGAGAAAATGGATGGATATATAATAATAATTTATTCACAATAATGACATTTCTACAGTTCTTCATCACAACTTCATATTATGCAAAGGTTAAGGTGGTCTATATATAATGACATATCATATATTTAGTTCTATAAATTCTTTAAAAAATATAACATTTGTCATACAATGTTCATTAGCCAATAAGTTATTTTGTTTCAGGATTTACACATTAGCAGTAGTTATTCGTTATTACATATTAATTTGTAATATTGTATAATATTTGTAATAATTTATTAAATATTGTTTAAAACAGGCAGAAACTTATTAAAATAATGTATTTACAAGATGGAATCTGATACTGTTTCAATCATTATCGATTCATACATTTGTTTTACTTAAATTATATTGAAACAATGTCTTTTAACAGATAATTTAGTCACAATTATTTCATGATGAGCCTGATGCTTGTAAATTGTGTGACTTCCAAGCAGTGGTGTGCAACTGCCTGAGCACTGTCAGGCTTGGTGGTTTTGAGCTAGCCAGGGCACTGCCGGCTTGCAAAACAGAAGCAAACCTTGAGTTTGTAAGACACCCCAAAGCTAACACATTATTAGTGAGACCTACATCAGGCTCCCATTCAAGCTAAGCTTGTCATAAGATTTGCAGTGTGAGAAATCATGAATGACTGAACAGGGAATGCTGCAGACTATATCCTTCCTGTGCTGGCACAAGAGTTGTAGTGGTGAGCCAGGATGACTGACAATTCCGAAAGGGTTTGTGTGCGCACACACAGTATACTCTATACAGGAATTGCATTATCTTCAAGACTTTATATGTATGCTATTTAGCTATAAGCTAACCATCAATGGCAGAACCAGTGTGATATTGTGACATACCAGTAGTGATCCTGGATTATCATTGACCATTTAAACAAATATTGAGAAGTACAGTTAAAATCATTTTTATTACTGGCTTTCAAAGTAAATATTCAAGAAATTCCTAAATTCTCCAACTAATCCTAACCAAGTCACCTCAGGAGAAATGTGTAAAATGCATATTTATAATGCAGTTTTCCTGTGTTTTGAATTGCATGATTAGGCAACACGGTTGTGCAGCAAATAGCATCACAACACTGGGGCCCTGGCATGCTATTTGCATGGAATTTATACTACAAATCAGTTTCTACTATGTTACAATTAATTAAGGCAGCCAATGGTGCAATTGCTTTCTCATAGTGCTCGGGGCCCAGTGGTTCAATTCTGACCGTGGTGTAGGTGTATGCATGTTTTTATCTGCTTGTGCCCTGTGGTGGACTGGAGTTCCATTTAGGGTACAGCTTGCCTTATGCCTGTTGCTTGCCGGGATAGGCTCCGGCTTCCCCACAGCGCTGATTTGGATAAAGTGATGGATGGATTTCCATGATTGTCTTCAGCAGGGGGTACTCTGAATAACTTCTAAATGCAGTTCCATAGCAATAACAAAATATGATATGGTTGTGCTTTACAAACTCATGTTACCTTTTCATTGTTTTAATTTATCATTGTTAGCAGAAGAGTGAAACCTATAACAATAGAGTAAGGCAAGGTGCAGGTGCAATCAGGCTACTATATACAGTTTCTCTCTGTACTAGGTTAGGTACCAAGATCTGCCAACAGTGGTTTATCTACATGCAAGACGTGTCTAAAGTGCCTCTGTGAAAACAAGTGGACCTTTTCATGGCTCATTGCCATTGTAACTTCCTCTAGTTTCAAATGGATTACCATGGACACAAATTCAGACTCTCTCCTTTCAGATCAGGTCCCTAAAAGTTTATATAATTTTACAAAGAGAACAGGCAGCCAAGATTTCTTTGGCTTTGCTTCATTTTCAGAGCCAGCTTTACTGGTCAACCTTGGAACAATGGTGTCTTTTGTAACTTCAGATACAATCAGTTAAATTGTCAGCAGTCAGTGAAACTTCAGATGGACTTCCTGAAGCTAAGAAAAAGCCTTTTTCTATTTTCTCAGTCATTACTTCCTAAGTAAACATTTCTAAACATTTACAGTCAGATTATGGATGGTTTAAACATGAAGCTATTTAGTATTCTGTTTATACAATTAGCTGATTAGGAATGCCACAACCACACAAAAATGTTGATAATTTATAATAACAAATTAGACCCTATTGTTTATTTGGAGTCCCATAAGGTAATACCCTGACAAAATTGTAGCTTGAAAGAACATATATAGTTTACAGAGCACTATATTTAAAGATAGAGGTTCAGACAACATTTGTAACTCCTGTTGGAAGACCATCTGTAACTTTATCTCCTTTTGCTTCTTCCTGGCCTGCTGCCCACAGTAAGGGCCCACAGAAAACATTTTTAAACAAAAATGTTTTAAATTAATATAAATGAGAAAACTGATTAACATTTGGACACATTCACAAGCCTTTTTCAGAAGACTGCTAATGAAGCCAAAAAAAGTGTTCAAGGTTTCTGTAGTGTTGAATTATATAACTAATTAATGATGCTCAAGTTACAATAAACCTAAATGAAGACAATACAAGACTCTTTTCAAAGGATATTTTATTACTATGTTTAAATGTACCCTGAAGCATGTTCAATGTAAAGTCTATATCAGAGCCACAGTGGCTCATCAGGCCAGAGTTCATTTTCTGTAGGTTTCTCTGGTTTCCATAACATTAAGTGGACTATGGAGCATGTGACTCCCTCCTGGATGGTACTCTGGTCTATCATAGGAATTACCCCCCAGCAATCCAGTAGAATGAAATAGACATAACTATTCTAATGACTGATTCCATCTCAGAATTCTATTGGGAAAAAGAGAATCCCATTGACTTCAAAGAAAGATAAAGCACTGATTTTCTAGATACTATTCCCAGCTATACAAAAAACAAGACACATTGAAGATATAAAACTACATCATTATGTGAAGTACTGTATGTGCATCTGTGTTGTCCCATTGTTTGGCTATAATATTTTATTTCTCTGTGCTGCTTCGGTTTAGGTAGTAATCCTAAAAAATGTTATGGATCTAAAGAAAATAGCTTCTTGCATCTACAGTATAAGCCCTTTGCTCATAAATTATAGCCATAATTACATAAGAATCTGACAGAACTCCTATAAAATGCATAAAATGAATTAGTAGTTCTGATGAATGACAGAGCTCTAAGAATGTTTTATGCGTGTTTTTGAGTCTCATAAAGCACAACCACTAAATTTGGCATTTGGAGTTCTTGGTCTTTATTTATGGCCTATCACTGATACAAAATTTCTAGACTGCCACTTAACCAAAGCCAGTTTATAATTTTAAGTGTCAGTGGTTCAGATTTAAGAGGGGTTTCTGGCATGTAAAAAACAATCATAATCAGGCAATTCGTTTTATTTAGATTATTCATCACAGACTCTGAGAAATTACTTCAAAATGTGATAGAATTCAAAATAATTATTTCCACACTGAAATTACAGAATAAGTAGCTATTCATTTATTTAAATTAATGAATGTCTTGATACATACTATATAATATGAGCACAATTCTCACATACTGTACCATATAAACATGTACAGTATACACTATGGCTGCAATAGTAGCAGTAGCAACCATGGTATCTTTGTTGTAAATAAACTGTACTTGTGTTATACAAATGTAGGGGAAAATGTATTATGTTGGAACAAACTGGAGAATTCAAAAATCCAGAATAGCGAACTCCACTGTAGAGACTTACAGAACTGTCAACCAAATACAGATTCTCAAATAACACATGGCTGGAAGAGCACAGAAAGGAAGAGACATTACCTACTGTATGACCTTTTCAGTACATAGGAATTGGTTAGTTAGAAATAGAAAAAACGTTTCAGAAACAGACCCTAGAAGTAAATATATCATCAGTGATTGTATAAATCTTGATAGACTGTATTTATCAAAACATATATAATAATTAAAAATAGATATATAGTAATTAATTTCACTATTTGTTAACATTAATGTACTAATCTAGTTATGAACACTAGATATTCTAGATATTATTAAACTACTTCAAATTAAATGTATTGACCATGAAAAGATGTAGTTACTTTTACTCGATATTGTACACAAGGTGCTATGATTAAAACACACTGGAAAAGCAGCCTTTACACACTGCCTAAACGGTGGATGTTGATGGAACTGAGATTTTTAACTATTTTAATATTACTGTATTCAATTCATACACCATACTTCTTATAACTGTAACATGCAGAAAGTACCCCTCTAAATTATTATTTTTTGTTTCCACTGCAACTGGAAAGGTCAACCCCTTCGTGCAAGAAGACAGGCCAATTATTACCAAACAGCCATTACAAAGTGGCTCAAGGGTCAATGAAGAAATAGCAGAGTGAACCCAGCAATAAGATGTGATTCAAAGTGAAAACAGGAAATAAAATAAAAAAAGCATTAATCATAAATGAAAGACACTACTGCTATTACTACTAAATAAAAAATATTATTATTTGCTGGGTATACATTATGTTCTAAGAAATTAAATTCTTATTGTCTCCTTCCCTTTTCCCTTTAAGATTACACAAATAAATACTGAATAGGCCGGGTACAGTATGCTGGTGTCATCCAAGGACTGGATTGCAACAAACTGTAATAGAGAACTGGCCACAGGCCAGTTTCATCAAGCATCATGACCTGGGGTGGATCAGAAAATTATTGCAGCAACTTGCATGGAAAAATAAGAAGGTTTGGTTGTTCATCTGCCAAATTTCAATTCATACATTGTGATTCTAAAAACTTTGAGTTATCACAACAAAATGGCAGCAAGACAACCATATAGGTACTGTATAAAAGGGCATAATAGTGCCTAAACTGTTAATAGTATGCTCACTAGAATGATACGTAAGATACATAAGAATGGTTACAAATGGGAGGAGGCCAAAAGTTAATCAGGAGAAGAGTGTTTTTTTTTAAGTTACAGTAGCTAAAGTTACAAGCTGTACAGTATATAAACAATGAAGAAAAAGTAATGGTAATTAAGCATTCTTTTTGGTTTAGGCAGGAAACCTATTTTTACATACATTCATCCTATTGATACTAGAAGTACAGTATATGAAGCACAGAATGAAGTTTGGAGTTAGATGACCTATCAGTTATTGAGCAGGGGCAGTTTGCATGACAAGCTACGTTCCTCAACTTGATTTATGTCCTGTTGCTGGTGTAAAATACAGTAATCACTCATCCACTGGGATTAAATTGTTCAAAAGGCTTGTGGTTTTTAAACCACAAAACCCTGGTAGGCAATAACAAAACACTATAGGAAAAATAAGTTAGCTTAACAGGTCTGTGGTTACACATCATTAAAGCCTGCTTTAGCTCAATAAAGACAATAAAATCAATGAATGTAAGATAGGACAAACAATACAATTAAAAAGATATTATTGTACCAAATATATTGTTATATTTCTCTTGAATCTCTGCATCATGATGAAGATAAGATGGTAAGGAGTTGTATCATTAGAGGAAGAAGGGTCAGACTTTTCCTGCAGGCCTCTGAGATATCATTTTGAGAGAACTGTTTTGATGATGAATTCTTAGCAACAGGTGCAGATGATGAAGGTTTGCCGGAATGGTTCAACCACAGTCTGTGATGGCTTTTTGTAGAATATTGAGATGTTAGCCACTTCAAATTGGTTTGGAAATACCTTTGCACTTCCTTATGTAGCATTATCATCCTTGCTTGAAGTTAAAGCTTCACTCCTTAAAGAGATCGTTCTCCATAAAGCATTCTCAGATCAGAGGCAAGAAGCATTCCTTTGGCAAGATGAGAAACAGTTATATGAGCTTTTCAAACTCATCCTTGCCTAACACCTTACTTAAAAAGCTTGAAAATTTGGAGCCTTCGCTCCCAATTGCATGAAATGAAGCAAAATCTTCCAAGTCTCACAGACCATCTGCCCAAATTTTACACTAATATCCAGGTCAGGCTGTTTTACCTCATCGAGTGACACTTCTTGACAATGATGCAGTCAGTATGTCTGTACCTTTTTCATCATTCTCAACAAGATCCAAAATCTACCTGAAGGTTCGGCATATTGCATACAGTAACTCTTGAAAGTTATTCTGATACCTTGGTCCAGGAGTTGGATAAAGGTCGTAGTGTTTAGGGGTGACAAGACTACTTTATGTTTGGAGTGGGCAAACTCCAAAGTCCAAATCATCCAAAATGACCAGCATGTAAAAGGCAAGATTCTTCTTAGAAAGGTACTGCATTACCTCATGAACTATATACTCAAATTCCATAGTTGCTGAGGGTTTACTGTAACTGTATCAGTTTTTCACAAGAAAGCCTTAAAAGCTTTGGTTATGCAGCAGAATGAAAATGATTATAAAGGACTAATATTTTTGTTACATATTTAATCACCTGGAGGCGGGGCTCCCCAGCTGCTTGGCAACCAAAGGAGCTTGTCCGAGTGTAGGTGGAACTTTCAGATCCAAATATGATGAACCAGAAATATATAACCATGATTCCACAATCATCGGTGCACAATTGCCTGAGCACCACCAAACATTGGGTTGAGATCATACATCAAGGGCTTTTCTATCTCCTGCTGAAAAGACAACACCTCAGACTTCCCGCATAGCTACTGTAGATCTTTGTTGTTGGTAAGAGATGTTCCTCTGTACTGATCAGCACTAAGCAAACTGTACAGAACTGCATTGCAGGTGGCACTGCCCTCTTTGAGCCATCTGTCTTTTCATGTCACAAGCTATGCAGTCCTACACAGCTAGTTCAAAATCATTTTCAATTTTTTTTAAAAAAGGCTTATCTTTTCCAGTATACCACCCAAGTATGAAGTTGCCCAGTTGTCCAAAGAACATTTTAAAATGGCAAGAACAAAGATCATGCAGTAACATTACCTTTCCACTATTTGGAAACCTTATTAAATTAAATCAAAGTGTGTCCCTCAAAATTTTGTTAAGCTGCACTTTAAAACAGTTTAAAAACGTTTAAAAAATTTGGACCTGCATAAATGTAACTCCTTATTATCTAAGTGCTCATATGATAGCATCAATTGAGTTAAGCTCCTAAAATATATTATTTTAATACAAGAATGACATTTTTTAGCATAGTCCTGACTACCCATGACAACCAAGCTGAAACAGAAAAAAACAGAATATCCAGCACAGATGAGAGGGGTGACAGATAAGTTCTCTATCCTACTAAACCAGTCTGGGAATTTAACTGCAGAATTCTCCATCACATTGTACAAGTATGCTCTTCTTTGGTGTATTTACAAATCTGCATGATTACACCTTCTCCTTTTAAAATCATCAGTTTGCATTGCCACAGCTAGTTCAGACAGGAAGGCAGCCTTGTCTGGATCACGTTCCCCAGAAACCTTTAGGGAATGAGCTGCTGCTGAAGACACTTGGGACAGGTGATAGTTTAAAAAGCAGAAAGCAGAGGCTTTCTGTGTATTTCTAATCTGCTATCTGGAAACAGAGGGCAGACCCTCTGTTCACACAAATAACCTGGGAGGAAGGAGTGACCAAGCCTGGAACTATGGATCTGGAACTGTGAGTTTGATTGAAAGAGTTTTGTGAAGAGTCTCAACGAGAGATGGGGATTGTGAAGAGTCTAAGTGAGAGTTAACTTTAGACGTGTTTGGTTCTGGAAGCTAGTAGGTAGCTGAGCTCCCTGGCAGAATAGTTTGGAATTTGAAGTGTAGTCAGAAGCTTAAGTTTTTTTTCTTTGGTTTAAAGGTGTAATTTATTCTTCTGTAAACTCTAAATTGCACTGTTTTTTAAGCTTACAGCTGTATTAGTGTGTCTGCTGTCCTGGTCCCACCTTTTTTAAAGAACTTGTTATGGCACACCCAACGGGTTGTCACAGCATGTACTGTACATAATAAAAGCATGAACAGATGGAAGACCTCTACATGTAAACTGTGATACGTCACTGTTCAGAAGCACTCGCATATTTAAAAGAAATCCATTTTAAAACATAAAAACTATTGAGGTGTCTTCAGTTAAACTGGAAATAATGTTATTCTTGTTTCAAGCAGTAGATAAAACACAGTAGCCTCATTTAACCTGCTTTGTAACTTATTGCACCTACATGGAAGTGGGCTTTTACAGCTACAACCTCAATTTACATTATTTAAAAAATCAAGTTTACCATCTTGCACATAAATCTCCAAGTATTGAAAAAAACATGGCAATTTACAAGCACATTCTCCACTAATGGTATGATGTGAATTGAATCTGTCAGCCCTGTTTTTTGAACAGTGGTTACAATAACTAGATATGCAAAGAGTAAGGGACAGAACACTTACAGAGAGCCTGAAAAGAGTGAAATAATAAATTCCAAAGCTTTCTTGTTGTCATTTCCAAATGATTTCACATTACTCTTCAGCTTTAACCAGTTATGACATGGATAAAAAGTGAAGGCAACATTTGGGAAATAATGTACTTTTGTTAATTAAATGCAAATATTTCTGCAATGTCTGGCCCTAGTTATATACTTTCAATCTCAGGATAGTAGTTCCCAGGTTCTCTGCAATAACAAGACTTCAAACTTTTGTAAAACATTGTAAAAACCCTGCCAAATATCTTGTCTAAAATTAGTTATTAACACTTGTCAATGCTTCATGCTTCAAATGCAGCAGAACCCTTCATCAAGACAAACAGACAGTTACTGTATCTGTCTAGCCAAAACATTTTTCATAACGAAGACTTGTGTCTGCTGAAACACTGACGTGTTAATAAATAAATAATTTTGGAGTAGAGAGAGTGTCCTCCCAATTGATTCTACTATTTGAATTGATTTTTACTGGACAGCACTTACACAATGAATTAAGCCACCTTAAAACTCAAAAAGGCTTGATAGTCTACCCTTCTCAGAATGTTAAGCCTTTGAAATCTGTTTTGACCTTATGTTTACGTTTCAAGAGGCTGTCAAAGAATAACATACAGTAGTCCCTCCTTTTGAAGACTGTTTATGTTTGAAAATTGTGACTTATTCTGTTATAATGGACACAGATTCATTACCTCTTGTGCCATGAGAATCTGGACAACTGAGGTGTTTGTAGCATGCTGTCTTAAGACTGAATTATTAGAATATTGTCTTAGAAAATATAAATGTAATGTAACACTTACACAATTTACTATCATTTGTTAAAAACAGCTCAATTAAACTTCCTTGCCCTGCCTCTTTTCGCATCCAGGTCAGCTTTTACAATCATATTTCAAATGCAATAGAACATGTTGGACTGCACAGTATGTAATCACATTAGTGTTATATTAATTCTACATTTATTTTCATTATGAAAAAGGACCAAAGCATGTGGCTCTTAGACTTGTGCAATTCTCTCTGACCAGCAGTCTTCTGTACAATAATAATCAACATATAAATATAAAAAAGCTGATCTGAAATGTACACTTTCGTTTCAGGGAAAAATGTATTATCTGGTCACAAACAAAGGGATGTGTGGGTAAGCCAACAAAGCTTACAAAGGAATTGGGGTAGCAGGTGCAAACAAAGCTGTAGTGAAGGAAACAGGATTTCTTTTTAGCCCTGTCCCATCTGTGAAAATCTGATATACTCTGGGAATTATGCTATGGCATTAAAATGTCAAAATACCAATACACGATTGAAAAGTAACTGATTTATCAATTGCATCGGAAACCCCTCAAATTAAGATGTAAAAAATCAAACTTTATAGGAAATAAAGGCCATTTATTTCTTACAGAGAGTGAAATTGTGAAAAAGAGAAGCATTGTACACATTTTAGTAGTGTTGCTTTTGTTTTAACATTTGCACTCAACATTTTCAATAAGGAAAGAAACTGCAATGTTCAATTATTATATTAACTGACAGATTTCATTTAAATATTTCTATGCTCTTTTATAACATTACTTAAATATTCATAATATTCATTTTAGTGATATATTCACATATTCAACAAATGTTGTTTTGTTTTTCCCTTTAGTTTTCTATAAACCCACTAGACATACTGTACATTTGCACAAAAAAAGCAAATGTACTTCTTTGCTGTAAAGGAGTTTAACTACATTTCTGCAGCAAGATGAATAATGAATGAAAAAAGTATTGAATCCAAATTTTCTGACTGTGTTTATGAAATTTATAACAATACTTTTTTTATCGTGAAACAGAACTTTTTCAGAGTTTTTTTTTTTTAAATACTCCCATTAACATTTTTAAAAGGCTCATTAGGGGCTGTCTAGGTGCCTAACAAAGGTCTAGACCACACACACACACACTTCAACTCTGCAATACAGTTATAAAGATGTTATATTAAGCATGATAGCTATTAAATTCTAACACAATTATAAGTGTTTACTTAGAGATACTGACACATTGTCTATCACTTTTTAAAACAATAAAAGTAGTCATTTTAATTGCAATAGCAAATTGTTTTTATAAGAAATGTTCAGTGCCAAGTTAAAAAAAAAATCTTACAACTATATCATTATTTGACCCCCCCCAATTAGTTTTTGAAATAAGTATAAAAAAATCAATAATTGTATACTCCTCAGTCAATTGATACATAGAAGACACCATGATAATGAACACAATGATCAGTCATGAGTGACACTGCAATTAGTTATAAGCCATGACAACCCATTAAAGCTGTTTCAAAACCAGCCTTGGTGGTAGGAAACCATAAAATCAGAAGAAAGATTGAATAATGAGAAAAAGTGTTGTAAGCTTTTTTTTTCTGTGGATTAAAGCCTGACTCTACACAATTCCCCCTGGCTTGGTGTAACGATGACAGACAACAAGAGCAATGCTAGTCCATTTGTGTAAGCTATCCAAGCGTTGTAGCTGTTCCCATGTTAGGAAGAACATTGTACTTCATTACTTTATATTACCCAGTATGGGTTTTCTCTCACAGTCGTGTTGCCACTCAGACAAATCACTGGCAGATTGAGTGTCACAGTCACATAACCTCATACAAAGGACCAAGGACTCCCTGTGAAGATATGCAGTGAAGAATACTGCCAACACTAAAGAACATTCTCTCTGCCAGTTCACACAAAACAAATCTTGCAGCTGACAGCATAATTCACAAGAGTCTAAAACCCACTCAGACTAACAGGCTAGCTTCCCAAGTCTTTATTTTATTTTAATTCAGCCTTATTTGTTGAAATGGAAAAGGAAAGAATTATTCTGAAGCTAAATGTATTCCTCTCCGTGCTTGAATGAATACTGTTGAGACTAATACCAACTAATCTGGTCATCAAATACCTCTGTTGCTCACTACTGGAAATCTGTTTCCTTTTTCAACAAATTCAGAGAGAGTGGAACTACAGAAGGACATGCTGTTTAGCAGGAACCTGAAAGCAGGAAAGAGCACACAAAAGCTTTTTCTTCAATACTATCATTCAGCTTATGTCATTTGGAACAAAAAAGACAGATTCCTGGATGTAAATCGTGCACTGCCACTGAAATGCCAACCAAAGTTCAGTAGTAGCATAGTGAATTACCATTTGTTCAGTTAATATAAACTAAAATGTATGTTTATTGCTTATTGATGATGAAAGTGACTATGTTGTAAATACTATACTGTTCTGTAACATTTTGATTATAAAGTAGAACACATTAAATACTTTTTTGCTTATTGTTAAGGATTTATTTACAGTATGTGTTATTATTTATCATAATTTCCATGTGTTTTGTAAGTAATCCTGGATACGGACATCTTATAATAATGAGTAAAATCCACTTGTTAACCATACTGTAATTCTCACTCTCTCAAATTTGAAGTAAAAAGGTGGTCGTACTATAATAATAGACTATAATAGTTATAAAGCCACAAGAAAATGCAGTTACTGATTTACACATTTATTCTGCTCATCATTCATGGTCATGGCAAACAATGGAGCATTAAATAGAGTTTCTAATTGACATTTAAAATTGAAGGGCTAACACACAGCCACACCCACCTAAGTACAGTATAAACACAGGTAATGACCATCCCTTTTCCAGCATAGAATGTCATTACTTTGGCAGTAGCTCCTTCATTTCACCTAGTGAAGTTAAATGGGGGTCTTGTCCTTATGGTTAGATTCTGGTTCCTTAATGAGATAAATCCATTTTGTATTTTGAATTGCTCATGTATGGTAGTAGACTGCTCAATACTATGGTTAATGTGCAGTGACTGAATCATTAATTTGAATAACCTACAACAACAATAAACAAAAAAATGTGATGTGCATCGGCCTCCCAATGTAAGCGTGGCTTGTGTTGCTCATCCCTAACTAGCTTTCAATGTATGCCCATCAGGCATCTCCAAGCCCTAAGCCAAACAGCCCCCACCAACAATTGTGAAATCCACTATTCCAAAAGGTCAGCATCCCACTGTGGGGGAGTTTAATGCTACTGGGAGTCATAGGCAGTGATGTCATCCTAACACATTCAACTACAAGGAACAAGAACAAGTTTATTCCATGCTGAAAAGAGAAGAAAATAAAGAAGAAAAGAAACACAATGTTTCTGCCGTGGAGCCTTCTTCAGGTGTGTCATGGAATAAACCTTTACCTGTTCCTTTGCAGCCTATGCATGCTGATGCACCTACCTACTTGAACATTCATCTTACTGTATACACCATAAGACCTATAGCAAATACATTTCAAAACTCAACTTCATTCAATATACACATAGATGAAATGCATTTGAAATGTATTTTCTATACACAGTTTACAGGAAAAAAAAGACATTTTTGGAAGGAACACAAACTATTGGCTTCAACCGCATAAGCTTCCCAGTCATTGGACCTGGTACTTTTGAGTCCATTCAAGAAATGGTTGAATGAGATCCTTGAATCAATTAACTACCAAATGGGTCAGATGGGATGAATGGCCTCCTTTCGTTTGTAACCTTTGTTATATTCCTAAATAAAACCTTACTGGAGAAAATCATGATAATGTGTAGAATTTCAAATCTTGTTGTGAAGAATGTTATTTTGTTTTGTTTACTGATTTGGTCTTAGTTCAGATTGAAGTATCATATAATATTCTTCTTTTTCTAATTTGAATGGAAAGGATTAAAATCTACAAATATCTCAATATTTTTTAGTTACCTGTGAAGTAAAAGGTCCTGAATCATTCATAATCAGAAATTAATGGACTAACATCTAGCAGTGGATGTCTGAACCTTTACCACCACAGAGTCTGTAGATACTGTCTTTTACAACGATGAGAGACGGACTCAATTCTAAAAGCAAAATAATATGTAAATACCCTTACATTTGAGAAAATACAATACTTTCCACATTATTTATATGTACATACTGTACATCTTTGTAGCCATTTTAAAATGTTGTTACAATTACTTTTCTTTTTTCTGTGTGTAAGTTAAATTAAGAGATAGCACCTGTGAGACATCCAAAGGAAAAGTGCACAGTTTGCCTATGGATGTCACTATCAATGATTCCCTTCTTATAGTGTCTTAAAATACATATTTTTAAATATAGATTTTAGTTCTTCTTACATTTTTATCACATTTTGAAAACTAACCTAATAAATATCCAACCAAATATCTAGCATGTGGGAAAATGTTAGGACACAGAAATACCACATTTAATACAGCATTATTTTATATACACTAGCTAATATTTTAGTTTTAGATCTCAAAAAGACTCAACCTTCTCCTATACAGATTAAACCTACAGAAATTTGGTCTCTTCCTAAACTACACCCTTCAAAGGGTAGGCTGACCCTGAATTCTTTATTTCTACAGAATGTTTACTTTGTCATCTCATGAAAGCCTGATTTTTACTGTGACAAAACTGCCTAATCAATTATTAACGAAGTAAATGGGCAGTTTTGCAAGAGGAATAAATGGAATCAGGCTTCTGTGAATGATCCATTGATATCCTAAGATTTTATTGTTTGATGAGTCCTTTCTTGGTATTGTAACACCACTGTACAGAATGTGACATACCGTAATAGGTGGAATGGTGGCATACAGTATAATACAGTATAATAAGTTACTCAAAATACCATATATTACCATGTAATATTAGCTATTTCAATGATTGCAGAACATGTATTGTCATGTGCCTAGCAAAGCAACTGAATGAAAACCTTAAGAAACAAGGATACAATTAGATATCATAAAGAAATGCAAGGCAAATACTGTATGTAATCCATAGTACTCTTTTCTGAAAACAGGTGGCGTCGATGTTTCATTCACTATAATTTCATTCACTTTAATAGCTTTTCCTGCAAGACCATACTCCCAATGAAATGTCACTTTCTTTGTGATTGAGAATTCATCAAAGCATCATTTATACTATTCAGAATGAGAAGGAAAAAAATACAGCTCACTATTGAGCAGGTACCAACACATTAAAAATCCCAGTTCAAAAGCTTTGTTACAAAGGCATCTTTTTTTTTTTCAAGAGAACGGATAAAAAGATGGCTTGGGTATCTTTTTAAATCTTTGTCTGGATTACTATCCAAAAGATTAAACCAACCATATCAGTCTGCTCTGTGGAACTTTTCTACAGAACATGAATAATAATGAAGCAGCATTCAGAAGCTGAATCTTTTAAATATGTCAAATCAATTTAATTTTTTTATTTGGTTTTTCTTTTTAGATTAGAAAGTAAGTGTGTTATTCATAGAACTAAACATTTCCTAATTTCTGTTTTCCTATTTTTTAAATGTTTCTCGTTTTTCTTACTTGAAACTCAAACTATTATATAATAAACACTATACTGTATAGGTTGTTGGAAATGAAATAGATAAAATTAATCTCTCAGCTAAAAGGATATGGTGGGTTTCAATGGCCATAATATTACTGCACTAAAACGTTTAAAATCTATTTTTAGGAGCTGTTAATTAGCTATTTAATTAACGGCAGTACTTATGACAACTCTTAATATATCTATGCACAATTTTAAAGTTTTGAGATTTAAATTTAAAAAGAAAGTTTCCAAAAATCACTCAAATTACACAGCTTTAACTATTCTACAACTGGCGTTTTTTCAATAAAAAACAGTCAATTTGAGCGTTAAAAGTTGATTTCTCTTTCTTGTATGTAGAGTGCCCCAAACAAAAACTTTGACTTTTAAGAATCCTACATAGCCTGCTTATTGTATTTCTTCAAAGTATTAATTCTATATAATTATAAAACTAGAACATAATCAAAGATTTCAGCACACGTTTTCTATCCACTTTTGAGATAGCCATAGCGTCAAGGCTATTGAAAATAAAAAGACTGCATAATTGTTCACTGCATAAGGTAAGAAAGGTAGGAAACACGAACTCGGTCATACTGATTAATTAACGAGGCTGAAATTGACTGAATAATTACTAGTTTCATGGTTTTTCCTGGTTTCATTGTCAAAGCAAAAGGTTATATATAATTGGAGTCCAATGAGCACCAATGAGTCCAATGTTTCATCTGGACGACTCAAGGTATGAGGAAAGACAGGTTTAAGATCTCGGCACGTCACCACACAAATCAAAGAGAATGCCATTACAGTAACAACGACTTCCTAAAAAGCCGATAATCTCTGGTTGTCTGCTCCATCGCGCAAAATTTACAGCAGCGCTAAAGTACATCTTTAATTGTTTGACGTATCATTTGACAAACGGCATATGTAATTGGGTTTATAGAGACAGGACCCAGTGATGATGTCATCTATGATTAGTTTTCCAGCACATAGTGTTGAATAATAGGTGACTGTAATATATACAAGCTTAGAAAAAATAAGTAATTGGAGGTGTTCATCATAAAAATACTCCTTATAGTATACTAAATACGAGGTGATCCACACAATTTAGATCAGATGCTGTTTTTTGCACATTTGCACAAAAGACATAAATCAGTTCGCATCCATAAAATAACACATGGCATACAACTGGCTTTTACTAAACCACAGAAGTGTGCTTTTAAATTAATTCATATTATTTAGTCAAAGCAGTCAGTATCTTACTGCGTGATAAAGTGAGCAACAACAAGCAAACCAACCAGTTTCTTCATTATTTCACTGTATAATTAGGAGACAATAACTATTATGTTTTAATGACCACACAGGTGATACTGGTCACTGACGAACACACTACTGAAAAACACACAATGGGGATTTTATACCTTAAATGACATTCAATAAATTGTCAATTCAAGTGAATAATAATCCCAGAGATATCTGAAGTTCAAATAGTCTGCTTTCATATGTAGATGAGACAACCAGCTTGTCATTTCCAAACAGTACCTTGCTAATTCAGCGTGAAATCTTTTGCGATTGCACCAGATTTCGCCATGCAATGGAATTGAGCTCGTTTTTCAGAGGCTACTGTAGAAAAGGAATGAAGTAAAGTGAAAATCCTTACCGAACTGAAAAATGAAAAGCAGCTGACAGAGCGCGAGAAAGCTGGAAATTGACAGTTCCATATTTTTCATTTTCAAGTCCAGGAGTTGAGCAAAAATGGTAAAAAATCGTTTTTTTTCAGAAATAAAACTGTACTCCAGTGGCGTATATGGATGCTATATTTGATTCATACCGGTGGAATATCGTTTTTCCCCTCAACATTCGCTCTTCGATCTTGAGTATCTAAAGCCGAAGCACGGCTATAGCCTGAAGACTGGGTACTCCGGTGTGAATGAAAGGAGAATAATTGTGACTGTGCACCGCCCACAGCCATCTCTTCATGCAACACAGCTTAGTTGAACACAAACTACACAGGAGGAGCCACGGTTTCCACGAAACTTGTGATATTCAAATCAAAATAATTAGACCCATCGTCCAATATCAGATATCAGATAATGTCAGTTTAATTTCAAATAATACGTGCATAATACCAATTTGGCAGACCAGAAGCATGAATAAAAAGTAATTGTTGCTTTCAAACACAAATTATTAATAGAACCTCTGATTATGAGTTTTCATAAACTTTCTACGAACAAATAAAATGCATCAGGTACGAATTTGTAAGCGAAACGGTCGCAAATATTTAAAGAATTAAACGACTTCTCAATAATATACAGTACTGTAAATTATTTGGAAAACAATATGAGAATGATCATCAGAAATTGAAGACATCTACACCAGTAGAGTCAAATGTACAATTAACCCAACAAGTGATAACCAGTCAAATAAGAAATTGATTGTTTCAAAGTTTCTGAAACATAAAAGAAAAAAATAAACTAAATTCTAATATTATTAAAGTATTAACACCCAGGCCACATTCAAAACAGAACATAATACATTACATATACAGGTATCTGCTTGTGAAGAGTGTGTATGTAGATGAAACCACGATAAAACAATATATTTCAGAGGATGAGATTCTGTAAAGTAGGAATGAAGGGCAATGACCTAGCTAGAGAGAGGCAGGATTCCTATGAATGTAACACAACAGATCAGCAGTGACCCTGAAAACATAGGAGTAGTTGAGGGACATTAGGTCAAAAGAAAGAGATTGGAAGGGGTGTGAGTCTTCATTTCAAAAGAGGCAAAATCTTCAGAGTCGACAGAGAGCTTTGTCACATTCACAGTTACACACTGCCTATACACATAAACCCCACACAGAAAGCTAACCAGCCAGCTTTGAACTGCTATGGCCACTTTTTTACTCTCTTTCTTTCTCTTTAGGCAGAGGATGGAATGAAAAGGCTTATGGTCGCACAAGCTTTTTTGTATTGACATAAAAATAAAATGATAGAATATACAGCTACATGTAGTGTCTTTATTTTATTCATACAAGTGAACAATATTTTAATTTGCAAAGGAACAAGTAATAGGTTTATTCCATGCTGAAAAAAAGAAGAAAGAAAACACGTTTCGGCCGTGGAGGCTTCTTCAGTTGTGAGAAGGCTCCATTGCCGAAACGTTGTGTTTTCTTTCTTCTCTTTTCAGCATGGAATAAACCTATTATTTGTTCCTTTGTAGCCTACGTATGCTGATGGCAAAAAAAAACCCAAAAAGAGGCATTGTAAGAAAATATTATTTCAATGCTGTATTGCCTACTTCACTGAATGAGTAGTGCTAAGATTTCAGTGGATCTATATATACAGTATATATCTTTATAATTTAAATAATTAAATATCAGATAAATATGTCTCAAGCCTTAACCCAAACTGCTTTGTTAAACATTCTCTGTGAGGGGAAAAAATAGTCCTTTTCTTTTCTTTTTTTTTAAGTGGAGATCTGAAACAATTTAATGACTTCACAAAACCTGAGTTCCACACAAATGTGATTCCTTTTTCATCTAGTGGCAGGATTTTCAACTTCAATAACATACCCCCCTAGTGTTCTCTGCTGTTACCCTTTGGAATAAATTTACATAATTTATCCTAGATTATCTTTAATTTATGCAGGTTCAGTTACTAGGTTCCATTTTTCAATGAGGCATGGGATGACTGCTTTAACTCAGAGAGCTTGTGCATTCATAGTTTCTTTACAAATCTAAAGTTTATGTCTTTCATTTAAAAAAGATGATAAGGCTAAGTGGATTTCTTGAATGATATATTAATAATTAGCCTATAATGTGGAATATCAATGATCAGTTAAAATTCAAACTGTGAATAATGTTAAGAAATGTGAAGAAAATTCCCACTCTGTTTATAAACTACTTTATGTCTGTTACTCTACTGCAAAACATTCCTAAATTAAGAATTTTTTTACAGTTTAATTTTTTTTCCATGATTATTATTTTATCATTATTAAACTAAATGTAACGATTTCTTCATGATCTGAAAATAATTAAACTTGTGAATATGCATCGATTGAGCAATCAAAATTCAAATTCAAAATTCAAATTTTGCTTTGAATTGACAATTATATGGCAGGAAATTGTGTATATATATGTATTTAGATTATCTTAAATAAATTGCATTAATTACAGTATAATTTGTTTCCATATTTGATAACAGATTTTTCTAGACTCTTAATTCAGTTTTCTCTGTACCATAATACGGTATAGTGAGTTCTTATGTGAATAATAATTTGAGCCACACTGTCCAGCATGTGACCTAATTTTTGGTAAATCTAACAGATGTGCAGACTGCAGACAGTGCATGATTAGGTGCATGATAAACCCTTATAAGTTCTGTGTTTTTGCACTACTATTATTGAGATCAACAGCTCAACCATTAATCAGAATTCTGTAAAAAGATGTCATCCTCTACACATAATACTTAGAAGGCTAGTCTGTGCAATTCAGTAAAACCAGAGGGTAGACAAGTCGGTTGGCAAAGCAGAACTAATTGGCAGAACCACACTGTTCAAGAACCACACAAGCTGCAGTACATACTCAGTCTGTAAGACCTAACACACATTTTATGATCAGATCTTGGTTTCTATGCCACTACTAAACTGGATTAAAATTTAAAAATTATGATCCAATTGTCTTTAACAGTCCCATGATGACGCTTGAACCCAACCATCACCTCTACTTGTAGGAAAAGTGAAAATGGGGACCACTCTTCATGATAAAAAAACAAGTGGAACAGATGAGCAAAGTAATATTTGAGAACTGCTCAAGCATTTCTTCAGGAAAGGAACTCAGACCAACAGATACATTTTCATTTGTTTAATAGATGTATCACAAAATAGGATGGAATCAGAGAAAGACTGTCTGCAATATCTTACACACACCTATTAGAAACAATAAGGTTCATGAATAAAACTCTGAATGAAATAATTGTTAAAAAACACATTGTTAAAAGTCTTTGTTAGCCTACCCGTGTTTTTCCTAAACTTAAAAAAGAAGACTTTGTTAACAACAAGCTTGTGCAAGATTATTTACAAAGATAAGTAAAAGAGCATTTAATTTATCTGTTCCCAATAAGGAGAGGTACAGATTGACTCACCCAGATCATCAGCCACACCTGTGTATACTGTTACAAGTGTAACAGTACAAGTGGATAACATCTACACACTGGAGAATACTGTACACTGAACAAATAATAAGATAAGTGATCTTTTTCACATACAATACTTATTACATTACCAGCGATTTCCTAACTGTATTGACATGTAATAATTCACTTACAAACACAAGTAAAATCTCCCTTGAAGAGAAAATACAAAGTCAAATAAGGCAAAGATAAGAGATATGATAAAGGTAAATTAAATATACTGATTAGCAACATTTATTATTAAAAAGACCAATCAGCAGTGATCTAAAAAGAAGGTGACAGGCTATAGAAGTGCTATAGTGTGGCTATCACTGGAAGCTATACTAGCTGAACATCTGTAACACATGTTTTGTGCCAGGATTCAGATACCGTATTGTGGGATTCTGTTCCATGCCTACTGCACAAGTATGTGTCTGTTTACTTGTATCAGAGCCCTTGATGCCACACATCATCTGAGCTTGTGTAACAGCTGTTAAGTGTGGCTCAAATCTAGTGAGAAATGCATCCACAACGACTAATGTGTTTTCATCTAGCAAATAAAGCATGAGCAGTATAAGAACAGATTCTGTGCTGCAGAAAAAGCTGTCAGTAAAGTCACTAGGGACTTGTGAGACCAGTAGGTGGTCGGACCCTATGCGGTGCAGAGAGAGTAGGTGTCCAAAATCCTAGGTGTGAAAGGCAGTATACGAGGTTGGGGTAGGCAGGCTTGGTTGGGTTTCCGGAGAGTCTGGTCGAGAGTAAACAAATCCAAAAGACACTAGGCAGAGACAAAGTTGAAGCCGGAGACAGAGCTGGGTCGGGTATCCAGAAGTCAGGTCAGAAAGGTATCCAAACCCAAT
Source organism: Lepisosteus oculatus (assembly GCF_040954835.1). Lineage (NCBI taxonomy): Eukaryota > Metazoa > Chordata > Actinopteri > Semionotiformes > Lepisosteidae > Lepisosteus > Lepisosteus oculatus. The sequence continues at coordinate 37,904,129 of NC_090702.1, read as the reverse complement.
ATCCGCTAGACAGAGACGAAGACGAAGCCAGAGACAGAGCTGGGTCGAGTATCCAGAAGTCAGGTCAAAAAGGTATTCAAATTCAAAATACGCTAGACAGAAACGAAGATGAAGCTGAAGACAAAACAGGGTCAGAATCCAGAAGTCAGGTCAGAAAGGTATGCTCACAAGAAAAAATTGATCTCAACAGTGAGCGAGGACTGAGAGGAGTGGAAAAGGGCATGAGCAGTGCTAATAGCTTAACTAGGGCGCAGGTGTTGATGCCGAGAGGTGCACGCCGGAATATGGTAAGTGACAGAAGCCAATAGGAAGATTAACAAATAAGGTCCCAGGGATTGATCGATGTAGCACCATGCAGTCAGTTCTGTAGTGACTAGTCAGCCCTTCCCATCCATCACACATGGATGTCTCCTCAATTGATTTGTTGTATGAAACAATCATCATCTAATTCTGCAAGTCTGTACAGCATTATCTGATCTGCACCAGGGCAGAGTATACAAAAGCTTGATTCTTCAATAAAGGAGACTTGGGTACACTCATTTCAATGCCTAAAAGGCATTGTTCTCTTGATAAGTATAGTATATTCATTCCTTTGTTCCTTTTTGTGTTTTTGTTCTTGATTTTCACCAGCCCAGATGTTCAGTAGGTTAAATCTCCTCATTGTCTGTGCCAATTCAGCTCTCAGTACTTAGATAGCCTGATGGCTTTGCAACAGTAGAAAGTTGCTCAAGTGTATCACATCAGTAAAGTATGATCACTTAATCAAAATGAAACCATAAACATTTATAAACATAAACATACCTGAAATTTGTACTGTATGCTGTATTATTCCAAAAACAAATAGGATGATGCATGTCTTAATTCACTTGGAGGGATATTCCAAGTTTCCTTCTGTAACATTAAAAATACAAAACCAGTATAAGTGGGATACCCTGGTTCAAAGTGTTCATGCGAGGGTAACAAACTCAAATACCCTTCTCCCACAAGTTATTTTCCCATGATTTTCCATTTTTTTTTTCAAAAGACCAAAAATGTTCCCACATTTCTATCCAAAATATATCACTTACACTGCTGAGATTAAATCGTAACAGGGTGGTGCAGTGGTTATCATTGCTACCTTGCAGCGCTGGGGTCCTGGGTTCAATTCCTGGGGTGCCATCTGCATGGAGTTTGTATGTTATTCCCATGTTCTGGGGCTTTCATCCCATAATTGGCTTCTGGGAAAATTAGGTGTGAGTGTGTGCTACGCGTGTGTCTGTGTGTGCTCTGCGACAGACTGGCATCCCGTGCAGGATGTATCCTGTCTAGCACCTGTTCCTGGCCAGAATATAGGCACCAGCTCCCCTCCGACACTGTATTGGATAAAGAGGTTAGAAAATGAATGGATGGATAGACTATGGATATATGATTGAGTGGATGAGGACAGAATTTGTTTTGAAGTGGAACTCCAAAGTAGAGTGTAGATGACAATAGGATACAGTTTACAAAACACTATAGAGGAATCTGAGAAGGGGAGGGAGGCAGCAAAATATTTTCCTCTAAAATAAAACCTTGGGACAGTATGGTGCCTATGAACATTATGGTGCAGGTGAAAAGCTGGAAGTGCACGTGGAGAAAGACATATGATTGAAGACGGGTTCAGCTGATGGAAAAGTTGTGTGAAGAGTGCTGCCAGTGAATGGGAATAAATGAAGATTGGAGTGGCAAGACTGCTGGGAGACTTGTAAACAAAATGATGTATTTTGTTTTTACTTTTAGTTTTTTTTTTTGCTTTCAAATAAACAGGCAGTTTCTGGCTTACTGAGTCATATGATGTTGTGAAAGCTTTCTCTTTGTGAGAAACCACCTTTCTGGCTGAAACTACAGGCTCAGTGGTGTGGCCTACAGCCAAAATGGCCACCTAGTTATTAGAAAACCTGAAGAATGAAGAAGTAATTAGCACTCAGAGGGAGTGAATTCCAAGTGAGCAAAAGGACCTGTTAGGATAGGCTCTGTGTTGCATTAGCCACTCCTCTTGTACAATTAAAAGGCTTATAAGAGTACTGTAGGTGGGGGGGAGCTTCGGTGTGCATCTGGGCTCAAGCCTCGAAGGAGAGAGCATGAGCACTCCTTGGGAGAGCTCATGCTAGTAAATGGATTGGACCAGCAAGTCTGTGGGACTAAATGAGCTAGGGGGTATGAGAAAATACAGCTTAGGCTATACTGAGGGGCTGTGTGGTAGTTTGTTTGCAGGCCCAATGGGCATAAAGATGCTGCAGAGGAACAGAACGTGCTACACCAGGTCTGAATAAAGTCAGGTCTCAGAGAGAGAGAATGGAAATGTCAAACCCAGCTGTTGCTGTGTGAGAGACACTGTTTGTTAAAGAGAGGGGTCCCTGGCCAAACAGGATCAGCCAGGAAAGACGGACAGAAAATCAGAGAATATCTGATGCTTGCTGTAGAGTGAGAGTAAACATTTGAGTTGAAGTGAATAATATGACGTAAAGATAGAGAATTGGGTTATCAGACCCTGGAGATTAATGAAGACTGAGAGTGAAGAGTTATTGTAAAGATCTATTGAATGTACTCTTCTCACACATTTTCCATGTATGAGTAGAACCAAAGGAAGAAAAAGTCTTTGGCAAGACTAACACAAGTGAGTGTGCTAGAAGAGTTAATATTTATACATGGGAGTGTGGAAATTAGTGATATTAAAGTTTTTTTAACCTCCTTTTGTTGCTTAATTAAAACGTTGTATTTACAGTTTAACTTGCATTAGATATATAACAGCATAATAAAATAATTGGAAAAAATCAACTTTCCAAATAGCGGAAAGATATACCATCCTTGGAAATCTTTCTGTGGCAGATTTGAACTAGCTGATCTGCAGGTATCCCTATTAATTTAAAAACTAGGAAAATAGGCGTGAATCTGAACTATTTTTCAACTGTTCTGACCCAGATTTGAGTGCAGCAATAGCAGATGTTGGGAACAACAGGTAGGACAAAGCAGTCAGCTTATGAATAAATCTAGAATGCCAAATTTTGTAAGGAGAGTGTAATTCTAACTCAATTGCTGTCAAGAAACAGTGGGGGAAACAAAACCTCCATTACAAGCTAGACAATAGCAGATGTACTGGTCTTCAATTTTTCCTAAAGAATTTAAGAATATGTAATTCAGCACCATGAAGATAAACATAATTGTATCCAAATTTACAATAACAGAAACAAAGGGGGGATTTGCTTTTAAGTGCACCTAACTGAAATTCAGAGTTTAAGCATGGACAACCCTGAAGTCTATGGATATAAACTAATATCCTAATTATATGTGTCACTCTAATGAATTTTTTACAGTTCAAATCTGTAGTATTAGAGAGAAAGTGTATTCCAAGAAAAGATTCATATTCTTTGTTCCTGCTACTACTATTGGCCTTCATTATCCACATTGGGTTAAATAAAATAAATTGTTTTTGTTTTATCTTAATTTGGGAGCAGCACCATTTAATATTTAAGGTTCTGGCTTTTAACTTTATTATACAGCATTATATCGGTTTCCATTATAGTCTTGGTTTAAAACTGAATACCCGAAATAACTATTGACATCTTGCTGAGTGGCAAATGTTCCAATACTCTACTTGGTGTGGCTGAGTGGCAAAGATCAATTACTGTCAAAGTGAATTATAGTATCAGACTTTGTAAGTTTATCCTTGCCACAAGCTGTCTTATGTATTCAATGCCATTGTTTCCATATACCTTGTGTCCCAAAACAAATCAGTTTCCAATAAGCAATGAAACAGCTGATGTTTCAAGCTATTTTTAGAGGAACATTGAGTATTCTTTATAAATAAGAGTTTTAACTGCTGCAAACTATATTTATTAATTAAACAAGCAGAAAGAACAATTTGTCACTTACTATGCAAGATATTACAGTGATATTCATACTACAAATTCTCACTTATGAATGAACCACATGATAGTGACAAATATTGTTTTAACCATAAATGACATATAAAAATCTCCATATCAGCAATAAATCATTGCCAATAAAAATAGCTCAGATATTTTGAATGAAGAAACAGCATATGCTGTTATCTGCATTACTACAATCTAGAACTGATAAGATCTCTGAAGATAAGCAAGTTTGGGCCTATTAAGTACAAGAATTTAATGTGTCAAAGGAAAGTCGGGTTGCTTTTGAAAATGGTATTGGTATTAAGGGAAATAGTACTTTGCTCTTTCTACTGGGCCAGAATTTGCAAAACCAATGTCCAAGTGCACTACTCATTGTGCAGTAGGAGGTTCCATCCTTCAAATGAGACATTCAATGAAGTTCTGACTTCTTATACTAATTAAGGATGCCATGGTATTGTTCATAAGTGAAGGGATTTTAATCAAGGTCAATCTGATAAATTCTTCTTTGGATTTTCCCAGTCTTTCCTAATTTCCCTTCTTAATTCAACTGGTGAAGGAGTTTCTCACTTCTCCACCTGATCTGCAGTGTAATGAGTCTGCTGGAGAACAATGTCTCTCATGCATTATCCTGGTGAGTGCTGCACATCAGTGGATCTCTTCCTTTAATTGAAACGATTTGGGATCCTTTGAGGATGAAACTATTTCTTCTTATGCTGTTCTTGGATTTTCTAGAATGTGAGAGATTTGAGTGGGATATTAAATTGATCTGACAAAGTTTATTGTGTTCAAAGTTTACAAATGAATTAAAAAATGTGTAATATTGTTTAAAGAACGGCAGCAGGGTCATGGATGGGCCTGGGTGGGCCCAGGACCACCCTGATTGATCCTAGGCATACCCAATCAGTCCAGAGTAATTTCAGATTTTTTTTCCTTGTTTGTGTTAAATGATTTGCTTCTTAATGTTACGTGATTTGATTTTTTAACAGTATGTAATTTGTTATTGGCTCACTGTATCTTTTGTGACCAATAAGAAAATTATGTAATTGCAGTGGGGCAGTGCATGCATAGCCTAACTGGCTATTGTCGTCGTCAGACACTCTTAGAGCTACAGTATCTAGCGATATGTTTTTGGTTTATTAACAAGTTAACATACTATTGAGAGTAATAGTCATACTTCCAGGTACATCATGCAGTGTTTTAGAGACTCTTTTCAGCTGTTAATCGGATCAAGACACGTTTGAGATCCTCAATGTCATCAGATTGTCTGAACAACTTGTCTATACTATTTGAACGTGAACTTGCCGACTCTCTAGGCAGTGACAAGATTATCGCCATATTCAATTCCAAGTCCAAACGCCCTTTTTTCGTCTGTGTCCGCCGTGGCACAGTAGCGTTCGGCAGCCTAGGTTATTGTTGCTTAACCAGTGTCTGTGTGAGAGAAAGAGACAGTATGTATATATTGTAGCACCCTTGCATGGCCTTGCATCCGAAGAGTGCCCGGCTTAGGTGCGCGGTGAAGGGCAGGATGGGAATAGTAGCCAGGGCGGGGAAAAGAGGAGCCACTGGCCAGTGCCACTGACCATCCTGAACGAGTGTACACCGTGTAAAGGTTGCCCAGATCCCTGTAAAGCTATCCCCAGTTTTGCACCCCCTTTTATACCTGTACCCACTTACCACCCTATACCTACGTACCTGTACCCCAAATGACCCTAGTGTGTTGTAGCCAGTTATATTTATTCTGATGCTGTTGCTGCGCTGGACAGACGTCTGACTAATAAAGCACCGAGTTCTTAAATAAAAGAGGCTAAGTTCTTGTTTCCATCGTCACCAATCCCTTCGCGCTACAATATATATAAGGTTCTGCTAATTCTGCTGTTTGGTTACACCACATTGTTGGAGGGGTACCCCTATGCTGACAGGATGGTCACTTAGAGCCCACCCAAAAATCAATTCCTAGCTACCCCTCTGGGTGGCAGTGGGTTGCCTTTTGCCTTGCGGTACTAGGGCCCTAGGTTCAATCATGGACCTGGAGTGCAAACAGCATGGAGTTTGTATGGGTATCCCTGTGTTCGCACGGCTTGCATCCAGGTGCTCCAGTGTTCTTCCACAACCCATAAATATTATGTTAATTGACTTCTGGGAAATTTGGCCCAAGTGTGAGTGTGTGCGTGTCTGTATGTGCCCTGTGATGGACTGGTGTCTCATCTAGAATGTGCCCTGCTCTGTGCCCTTTGTTTGCTGGAATAAGCTCTGGCTTCCCCACAATCTTGAAGCAGTTAGAAAATGGATGTCTGGGCAATATGTTATAAATATAAAGTATATCTCATTCCTGAAGATGATGCTAAATTGTATAGACCCCCAATCCATCTAATTTTCACTCTTTTATTTGGCCGGAGTGACTTTTTTTTACAGATTTGTTACAGAATCTCTTTTGATTAGTTATATTTTGATAGCTTTGGCCCCACGAGAAACAGTTTTAAAACAGTACCAACAAATTCACACTGCAAATGGAGAGTCATTAGTAAAATATTTCTAGAGTCATAGAGCTAAAATAAAATGCCAAAACCCTGAAAAATAAACTATACAATCATAATTGGTATCCTTTGACAAGCTCTTGCATTAAAGTTAGAGAGCACTGCAAATCAGTTAGTAATGCCCACCTTATTTTTTTGTCCTGTCTGCCTCATATTTTAAACCCAAGATAAGAGTGTCTTTTTTGAGGTTACTTAACGTTAATACATAAAGAATAATTTAACTTTGTTCATCAATTATATCTTATATGACATATGTAAGTAGTCCATATTTTCATAGTAGTTTGTTGCACAGGAAATGATACAAGCATCCCTGGCAATATCACAATGCCAGTTGTATTAATATCCACACATATGGTCTAGCTGAGACCACAGCATGGTGTGTTGGTATTTACCCCTGTAAAAGGAGTCTTGCCCCACGTTGAAAACAGGGGACAGGTGGTGAGATTAAAGACAAGTTCCAAAATATATTGTACAGAAAGTAGCTAAGGATAATTTTCTCTTGGAAATAAAAATGTGTAACTTTTTTAGTCTGTGATTGCTAGTGTATCTTAAAAATAATTCACATTACATGAATAATATTTGGGGCCTTATGTTGGGCCCATTGCTTCCTATTGTATAGCCTATTGTATTAAAAAGCCTGACTGCTTTCAATATAGATCTGTAGGTTTTACGCAATTCATTGAATTCTAACTACCCTGTTACCAAATGCTTCAGAAATATACATCATTTTACAAGATTTCTTTGTTTTGCAAGTCATTCAATGAAACTGCACTTTGAAAAATCTAAAGAGTATTATAAAAATATTTGCAATGTTTATTGCAACTACAGTTAGCCACAACAAGTTTTCACTACCTAAAACTAAAAGTAAGTAATTTGGGGGCATTTCTACTGTGTTACATCCAGAAAGAACACATTTGTTGGTTTTTAAACTTGAAGTGCTTTCACGGGGCATCAGATTCCGTACAAAAGTATATGAGCAAAGTGAAGAGACATGGCTTTCATGTGGCTAAAATGAGGCACATGTCTGTACTACACTTTCTGAATCTGGAATAAAAAAATCAAACCATACATAACATATGCAGAAGCAAATTAATTGATTTGCTTAGCAAGCTCTAGACTTCATTTTATTTTAGACATTTTGAGCAGCAAGTACTTTAGTATATGCCAGTGTTCACAATTAACAATAGAATTACAAGAGAAACGTGGAGTAGCATTTTTTTAGGATACTTTACAGCTTCATAATTTTAATTAAAATATCTAATTATAGTATTAATATATAATAGTAAGAATAAAAATAATTCTAACTAATAACTAGTCATGTCAAATATTATTTTCAAAACAACTTTCACAATCAATTAACTAAAGTCTCTTACGCCAAAATTAATATGCCGCAATGTATTGTCAAATAAAATACTGAATATTACTGAGAAATGTTTTCATTTAAATATGTAATTCATCATTATTGTCTCATAAAACTAGCAAAGGAAGGCAAACTAATATATTCTACTGTATTTATAGAAATGCCATAAAGGTAAATTGTTTATTATTAAAATGAAATTAATATATTATATGCTAAAACTTATCTGTTGTTTGAAATTTACTTTGTGTCTTAGAGCAGGAGATCACAACCTTCATGTGACAGACAACTTTTCAGTGCTCAGCTTAATTAATAAACATTGATCTTTAACTTTTGTAGTCACTGGGGCAGTGAAGCAAAGTCTATATACAGTAATTAGATCAGGAGGTCGTACAGACTATTTGCAAGCAACAACATGTTTTGTAACAACAACACAGAAATGAACAATTATCCGTTTTAATACAGCACTACATAATCTTGTTTCAAACACATTAAAGGTGGCCTAAACTGTAAAAAGAAATGCAAACTCATTAATTATCATATGCAGTTATTTCCATTAAGATATAAAACTACAATATGTTTTGCAAATGTAGAACCTATTAAAAACAAATGCAGGAAGCAGATATTGCTAAAACAGCCAATGCTGGATAAGGACACTGAAAAGGTTACCAGCAAGAGTGGTGGAATGCAGCACTTATTAAGTGCATAAATTTATGATTAATGTTTACCTAAGCTCAGCTGTTATTTTCAGAGACATGCATATTAAAAACATGCTATCACAAAGTAATTCAAGGGATTAATATTTGTGAAAAGAAATCTAAAAATCAGGATTTATCTAGCCTGATTTTGTCCTTGTTTTGGGTTTTTCACATTGGTTATCTGTGTAGATTACAGTATATTACATACTTTTTATTTTTTGTAGACATTTAACAAAACAAGTGGACACGTTTATTTTAATATTAGAAAGCAGTACGAGCACACTGATTAATTAAATTGATTTGATCCTATTATTTCCTGTCTATTTCTTCCATTGCTCATTAAGTTATAAAAGTCATTTAGAACAATCAAAACATTGCTCAGTACTAAAGGTGTTCAGAGCTAGTGTTATTTTCTGCTGTATTCATAGCAGAAAATAAGAATGATTTTTTTTCAATTAGAGGTTAAAAGACAATACCTGAAAGCAATTTAGAAATAATACGTAGTTTAAAAAATACAATTTAAATCAGGGAAGGCAAGATTATTTTAAAGAGAAATTATATACTTTTGAAGAGAAAATATAAGACTGAGATAGATGAGTCTGGACTGTTTTGTCCCCTGGTAGCGTATAACAATGTGCACATGGTTAGAAAATCTGGAACATATATTTCAATACAATATTCTGTTCACTTTCTGAGTTCAGTGTTTAATTTATTATCTGACCCTAATTAACAGAAATGTAGCAGTGGATTACGACAAATAAAGTGGCAGTGCAGCACATTAAGTGTTCTTGTGTTGCCTAGCAACTGGCAGGCAGAGTGGGCATTACATAGTGGTGGAGCTACAGTATGTTAAACCATGTAGAAGATTACAAAATTAACCTGGCTGGTCCATTCTGCTGCAAGCACAGATTGTAATTTGGAAAGATTTGTGAATTTGCTAATTTTATAGTTATGTACGATATAGATTTTTAAGGATAAATTTCATTTATCCCTTATTTATTACGTTCCTTCCTTCATTTTATCATGCTCACTCATACAACCACCCACACAAAGAAAAAGGAATCATACTGCACACCAACCTTAATAAAAAGGATTTGGATTAGAAAGCTTACTGTCTTTGACAAAATGTTAGGAACATATGGAATTTGTGGTTCTTCATTAGAAATAAAACCAAAGTGAACATAGGAGAGTTCCTTTTAATTATCTGCTACTCTGACTGTTCCAGGATCCAGATGTATAATCATTCCTGGGCTGAGCTTTTTCTTAAGGTTTTTCAACCATTAGTAAGCCGAAATCTCAGCAGAAGCGCCCTCAGACAGCTGCGCAAAATGCCTTTTCTTTGGATGTCTAACCTTACAATAGATATCCTAAAAGCTTGGACAAAGGACTTAGCATGAAAAAGTTTAAATTCAATGGCCCTTTTTTCAACAATGTATCCTAGAATATGCAAGAGCCTTTTGGGGGGACCAGCAATAAATTATGGTAATTCAGAGTGACATTCTCTTTCAAGTCTGTGAAAAAACTATGCTTTTGTATTATACTGTACATGTATATACCTTGCAATATTTTATAAAATTGTAAAGTTGCTTTAAAGGATACTGGCAATGTTGGTTGTATAGTTACAAATTAATGTTAATAAACTTGCAAATTAATTCAACCAGTGTGTGCTGAGACCCCAGCAGATTTAGACCCTAAAGAATATTAGCTCCCCTCTCACATACTCTGTCTAGTCTGCTAAGAGCTCCCTATTGTAACACCGTACAACAGTTTCTTTGGCATCTCTGTAGCTTAACACCAAAGGCCGCATTGCTTCAATGGGGGGTTTCTAAGGGGAAAAAAGGAAATTTTGTGTGCGTCATAGAAGGGACAATCTAATCCTCTTTCCTGGTACATCTGCTCTGGCAGTTTTGCTCCACAAATCAAAAGGCATCTCATTAATTAAGCCCCCTTTTCTTTCACTTTTATTCAGCCTCTGAAATGTGACCAGAGTTATAAAAAATACCCACCACTTCACTGGAGATGCAACAACCCATTAGATACTTTTAAAACACATTATAGCAGTCTCTATACTTTTATATAGTGCTTCTAATTTATAACTGTCACTTTTTGTGTGTGGGTAAGCAAACAAAATCTGTTAAAAAAAGAGAGCTAATAAATGTAATTTGTTTTACTTCCTTTTAATGCTTTTTTAATTGCTTACATACCATTAAACATATACAATGTTTGTAAAAATATTGACAGATATTACAGATTGTAAATATTTTACATACAGTAAAAAGTGCTAATGTTAAGATTTGTTGGTGCCCTAAAAACAATATGTACTTCAATCAAATGGTCAATATTATGGGTCCATCATGAAAACATTTCAAAGTGGCATGACAATTTTGAAAGGACTTTGAGGTACTCATTCGCTGTATGAAGTGGTTCTTGGTTGTGACAACTCTGAGTTTCCTGTTGTGGCCTTTTTAAGCTTGGTCCTCTTTTTGATGAACTAATCCTTGTCCTTAACTAGGATACGCATTATCTCCTAGTAGGGGGGAAGAAGCTTGATTGCTGTACTCACTAAATATGTTACTTGTTAAGAAACGTGAAAATATATCCAATTAAAGTCTAATGTGTTATTATATTATGGCGTTTCACTATTTTCAAATATTAATTATGTCCTTTTATATAAAAATGGAATTCTAAACATTCTTATTGGTTGTTTTTTTATGTCCACTTACTATAGATTTGTTCGATGGGAAAGGTACCGTTTTTTACAATAAAAAGCATGTAGAGCCCATAGACGACAAATCTATAAAGATTATTTTTTTCTGTTAGAGTAACATTTTATACAGTTGCCTTTAACAACTTATCCACAATTACCACAAAGAATGTAGAAATTCCCATACAGTATGAAACACCACAAAGCTGTTCTTTCTATTCATAAAAAGGAAGATCAATATAGTAAGAGAGAATAGGTAGGATAAAAATAGGAAAGGGCTAATCAAAAAAAATTCAGTGTATTGCTTAATCACTTGTACCATTTGTTATTGTTACTGATATGACAAAATACAAAATGCAAGTACACCAAAATACTAATTAATTCATGACAATGCCACCTGGAATATTTAACAACACACATGCATTTCTGGCTTTCCTATGTATACTCATAACAGCACATATATAAAAGACACATGAGCTACATCTTATCCACCCATCTCTACAGTACTCCATAGAAGAAATGCTTGTCTTCCTCTGCCAAAAATTAAAATGCTTGTCCCTTCCTTGTTTATTTGTATACAGGTTTTTGGTATTTTTAGTTATGCAGTACAGTAAAAGGTTCTTTATATTTTATATGAAAGCCCCTGAAACTCTTTCTCATAGTTTAGAATATATGTCCAGTATAAGAACACAGCTTTTTCCTGGTAGCATTCCGGAGTCTATCCCAAAAACACAGAGCAAAGTGAGGCTCTATACCCTTAACAGGACACCAGTCATCACATTAAAATATAAAAGGTTTACAAACTAGGGGGCACCTATTGGGACATCTTGGCACTAGGAATTTTAGCAGCTTTCTAAGATTTAAGTAAAGTAATTGAAACCAAGATTCACTAAGGCTGGGTAGCCATTCTATGTAAGGAAATTCCTTCTGTTCACACTTTTAAATGCACTTTCCAGTAGTTTTTACTTGTGTCCTCTGGTTTGTGTTTCTATGTTAGTTTTGAAGAGGTTCATTGGGTTGGCTATGCCTTTGTGAATTTGGATTAGAATAAGGTCCATTCATAGTCTTTGTTGTTGAAGACTAGAAAGTTTCAGTTCTTATCAACATGGAACATTCCTTTGAGCCCAGGAGTGATATTCTTTTGAGTGCAAAAGCAAAGAACTGTGAGGCTGGGGAGCTAACTAACACGCCATCAACGCTGGTGTAAATACATGTTTATAATGTATATATTAATAAATAATTGCTATGTGTAGTCATTCCAACCCCTGATAGTTTACTGGAATTATTTAAGTGTTCATGTGTTATATGGTTTCCATGTTTACTTTTATTATTAGCAAGTTTTTTATACACATATTTTCTTTCTGGGGTAAGAAATCCCATGAAACATACACATTCTGCAACATTAGAGATACATTTTAACCAAAAAAAGCCTTCTTCAGAACAAGCCAGGGGTCTCTGTGGGTGCTTGTTATTGCATGTGGAACCAAGACCTGACTGTGTGAACTGAGTGGGATGATGAAAGCAGTTCCAAAATCTTGCCCTTCAGGTGACATTTATATATTCTAATATTCCAAAAGGACATGATCTTTTTCATCTTTTGCATTTCACCAAACACTGATTCAAGTATCTAAGGCATGATCAAAGGTTATTTGGCTTAGTTGGTATACTTCTGTAGATTAATCTACACTCACAAAACATCCTACAGGATACCAGAAAAAAAGAAAAGTATAAATAGTCATGCTAATACTTATAGGATTACTTGTAGAATTCTTACTGTAGAAATCATTTCACAATTTCAATTTTCTTGTGTGCTCACATTGGGATATCTGAGGGGGTTCTGTAAGACACCTGGGAAAGCAGATGTTGTTGTCAGGTTTACTAGATAAACATCCCAAGATAACAGAATCTTGGTACTGGAATCTTGGGATTTTGATCCTGAGATATTGTAATGGTGTATTTGATATTGAAAAATAATGAATGTGAAATAAATAACTATAAATACATTTATAATGTGTATATCAAGGCATTTAATTAATATAACTACACCAACAATTCTTTTTAATTGGTTCTTTCACAGGGACAAATTGAAGAACTAACTGCAAGAAAATAAGTGCCTGATAATCAATGTATATATTAATATCACTCAATGGATTTCAAAATATTATAAATTATAATATATATACATAATGAGGTACTGTATGCAAGTCACTCAATAGCAATATGTCTTGAACATGACTAGACAGTCATGTACATAATGATGGTAGCACTGAAATATAGTCATATATTACTCATTGTGAAATATTTATTGGATAAAACTTGTAATTCTTTTACATATATCAATTTTCTGTGTTTTTTACCTGGTTTTCTCAGGTGTTTGCAAAATACATGCCAAAACCTGAAAACTAATTCCAGGCCTCGGTCGGAAGTGATATTAGTGGAAAAATCCGTGGAAGCAGAATACCTTCTTAGTAAAGATGTCAGTCATTTGGGGAGCTGATGATAGCTGGACTAATGGGATGAAGTGTGCTGCCTTGGAGAATTGTTCAACCACAGTGAGGATCAAAGAAAAACCTCGGGAGCAGGGAAGAACGGTGATGAATGCTGAGATGGAGACACGGGGGCTGAGGAGTGGGAAGGAACTAAAAGAGACCCACTGGAGCTTGAATCCTTGTCCCTGTTGCAGGTGGAACATAAGACACTAAAAAGCCATTAATGTCAACACTCACTGATGGCCACCATTAGTACTGGCAAATTCACTCCAGTGAGGGGTGGATGCTGGGGGGACCTGCAATCGTGAAACTGTGACCCCATAACAGTACCTCTGATCTGCAGGGATGAGAAATGAACAATTTGTTTGTCAGTGCTTGGGGAGGAGCAGGATCAGAGGTGAAAATACAAGGAACAAGTGAGAGGCTCCCTCCAGAGAGTACCACCATTCCTTCAATGCCAATTTGATTGCCAGCAGTTTTTCGGTTGCCCATGTCGTAGTTTAGTTCTGTTGCTGGCAAATTCCTTGAAAAAAAGCACAAGGATGGAGTTTAGGTGGCAACCCAAACCTTTGTGAAAGGACTGCTCCTACTTCCACATCAAATGCATCTCAACTCCAAGGGGCAAAGAGAGGTGTCTGAAGAAAGGAGCAGAGGCGAAGTGGCATTTCAGCTCCTCTAAGGCTTTCTGCCTGTGTTTGGAACCCTTCTTGGTAAGGGTGGTGATGGGCACTACCACTGTAGTGAAGTTCTAGATGAAGCGACAGTAGTAATTTGCTAATCTCATGAAAAGCAGCACCTGCTTAAGGGAGGGAGGTGTAGGCCAGTCCTTCACTGATGCTACCTTGTTTAGGTCCATTTGTAGGCCAGCTGAGGAAATATTGTTCCTCAGGAAGGTTACCTCTCTTTGGTGGAACTTCAGCTTTTCTACTTTCACATAAAAGGTGATGCTTCTACAGGTATTGTAACACTTACCTGACATGCCAGATATGTTCTCGGAGGGAGCTGAAATAAATAAGAATGTCATCAAAGTACACAACTATGAACAGATGGCAACATAGTCACTGAAGATGTTGTTTACTAAGTTTTGGATGGCTCATTGCACAGTCCAAAGTACATGACACGGTACTCATAATACCCCGAGCTGGTGTTGAAAGCCATCTTTCACACATCTCTATTTTCTCATGTGCACCAGGTTCTAGGCTGCGCTCAGGTCTATTTTGGAGAAGATTTTGGCCTGGCTAGCTCTATCCAGAAAGAGGATCAGAGGAAGGGGTTACCGATTTTTTATGGTGATCTTATTGAGACCTTGGTAATTCATACAGTGAGCTGCCCTTTTTCCTGAATGAAGAAAAACCTAGCATCGGTAGGTGAAGTGGATGGACAAGTGTAGCCTTTCTTGATTTTTCCCTAGATATAGATTTTGTCCTGTCTACTGTATATCTATGTCCTTCTTGAGGTTTTTCTAGATATAACCCTACATGTCCTTGGATTCCAGGGGCTGCAACAGGCATAGGAAACTCCTTGGCACTGAGGTATCTGATAGGATGTTGACCAGGCAATCATATAACTGGTGTTGAAGTAAGGACTTTGTAAGGACTTTGTTCTTTCTAGACATGTTAGCAAAGTCCTGATATTCTGCACGCAATTGAGAAGCAACATCAGCAGACATAGGACATAGAGTCAAGGACTCTGACAGTCTTGCCCCAAGCTAATAGTTCTTGGCTGGATCAGTCGAGTGAAGGATTGTGTATTTCCAATCAGGGGAACCCCGGGACTAAGGGAGGATATAGCTACAGGAGGAAGAGGAAGACTATAGTTTCACTGTGGGCTACACTGAACATAAGATTCGGTGGACATGTATGTTTGTTTTTCTAAATGGCCAGCTCCTAAGGGTCTTCCATCCAGAGTCTTCCGTAGAAACACTACTTATTAATAATCCACAGACTTGTGTTGCTCTAAATTCCTCATTGAGGCCTCTCTCTGTGGTCCCAGCCTGAGAGTACGTAATGATCTGTGTGTGCTGGAATGTAGGGAGATTAAGTTATTCTTCGTAAGTACCATCTACAAGGACAGCGACACCAACCAGTACCAACATTCCTCATGATGGATGGCCAACTCTGGAATCTGGATATCTGGCCAAGCTGTAGTCGTATCTATATGGCGGTCTTAAAGTCACAGTCATCAGGTACTTGTAGGGCCAATTTTAACCAATCACAAAATGTATTTTCCCCAGTTCAAAGCGATGCATCTCACGTCTGACTCTGATTCTATCCACTTACCAACTTGCTTGACTAAGAACAGAACCGCATGACTGCCCTTATCGTTGTTTAAACAATGGGACAAACTTTTTCCTCAAGTCAAGTTAGAGAGTGAGCCTGTGCATAAAAACAGAATTTGGCTTGAGGTCTAGCTTGCAGCCAGTACCTCATAACTAGCTAGCTGCCACTGTGTGTCTGTGCAGGTGGAACTTACAAATCTACAGTCGTGGAGGAGTATAATTCAATATTCAACATTACCGGTCTTGAGAATTCAGTTGTTACCTTAATATATTTTAATATCAGTTTAATTCATTGTAGTAGCAGTATTTACTTTTGAGTCTCTGAATGTTGATTATGTTAATGAGACTGTTTAACAAATTAGTGTTACTGTTGGTATGCTTAACATATTGTCCTTGTTTGTGTATCTTTTCTTGATATTTGCTATAGCACATAGACCTCATGTAATGAAAAGCTGTTTGTATCCAAGCCAACCTTCACATATTTGCCCTGAATGTTTTTATGTACACATCAGACTCATTGTTATTCAGGTGATTTCTAATAGCCAAGGTAAATTCACATAGTGTACTGTTACAACTAAAATTGTGCCAGTAAATTCACACAAACTCTAGAACTGCACAGAGGGAGAGGTAGGACATGGAACCAAAGGTATTCTCAGATGAATAGCCAGCTTAAAGTCGATTAAATTCCCAGAAGCCCCAAAGTTCAAAAATCATTAAGCTCTTACTGAAACAGGGCATTTCTCGGCAGCTTAGGACAGTTATTGCACAGGTGTCCTTGGCCCCAAGAGTTGATGCATAATCCCTCTCTTTGGCATGAAAAATATTTCTACCAGCAACAGTTTGGCGTTTCTAATCTACATAGGTTCCACGTCAGAGCTGGAAGGGTTTTTTGTATCACCAGGAGATACATTGACTTGACAACTGGGAATGACACTGGAGACTGATGAAGGGACTCTACTGGCATGTTGTGATGCTTCTCCAGCCATCACTCCCTGGAGCTGGTATGTAGCAAGGTGACAAAATTGATGAGAGCTTCCAGGGTAGATGGAAGGTCTCTGCAGGCCAGCTCATCCTTTAGCACATCTGAGAGTCCTGATTGAAAAATGGCTGCGAGTACCTCCTCTCCCCATCTGCATTCTAAGACCAGATTTCTGAAACAGCTGCCCTACTGCCTTTAAACACAGTAAATAGTTCATAGATTCAGAAGTGTGAATAGGGATGTCAAAGACTTGGAACGTGTCAGTGAAAACTTGATAGTTGATGGGGCATCCCATCTACCTCAAAGCTGAAGCCCAAGCCAGGGCTTCCTCGGACAACTGCAGCGCTTTTCTCACATATCAGATAAGCCTGATTTGTCAGGAATTTGACTGTTCCGGTTCTCTCTGTGGAATAGAGGACTGAAGAGTTATTCCATTTGAGAAGAGGAATTGAAGATCTTTTGGGGACTAATTCCTCTGTGAAGGATTGTTTTCTGGGATTGAGCAGACTTCTCCGAAAGGGGACCACCAGTACTCTTAAGAGCCTGGAGGGATTCCACAAGCCAACAGTGGCAGACTACCTAAACTCAAAAGTGGGTATAGTGCTGACTCTGTTTACAAGTTGTGGCTTAGGAGTTATTCATGGAAGGGTGGTTTTGGAGCAGGAGCTGTAATGGGAGCAGAGGCACAGAGACAGGTGCTGTAACTGGAAAGTAATCAGCAGTGTCTGCTGCATGCTGTTCATTGAAGTGCAAAGATCCTTCAACTCCATAATGCAAATGAGCTGTGATCTCAATGAAGACTTGTTAGAGGCCAAAGTCTGGAAAAGCTCTTCAGAGTCTACTGGATTCATGTCTGTTGGCTCAGTCATTGTGTAATAATGCACACTGACCTGGAGAGGGCAGCAGTTGCAGAGCTGAAGGGTGAATCCACTCCCTAGGCTCCGAGCAGTCAGCTAACAGATGCACAAGAGTGAGGCCATCTCCCATCTCCCAAATTTGTGTTTTACAAGAATGCTGCATTGGAGCGGACTCTGCTTATGGAAATTACCCCCAATTCTTTGCAGAATGTTGACATTTCATGATGTTGCCTATCAAAGTGGAGAGAATTTCCCATGGAGAATAAAATATTACTCTGAATATTTTATGTAAAACAAAACTTCATCAGACTAATTTAGATTCAGACTGTATGTATTCCAGGTATGAAGTTTTGACATAAAGCTTTTATTTTGTCACCCCTCTTCACTAGTGAATATTCGTTTGCCTGCGATGTATTTTGTACATAGAATATTTAATTGTACACATATTTAATAGTCAAATCTTCTAGGTTTTGCCAAGTTTCCCTTATTTAGTTTACTTTGAACTTTGAAGTGGCAGGATATGTGCAGCTGCAGTGGCCCTGGACCATGCCTCCACCTTGCTGAGGAGGATTGCTGAGGAGACAGGATAACTCTGCTCAGCCAGGTCCAAGGTACTTGTGTTAAATCTGCTAAACCCAGTTCCTTGTGTACTGCTGCTTGACAACTCCTATGACGTGTGTCCTGTCCAGTTTGGCTCCAGATCCAGTCCCTTGTGTCCACCCTGCACTTCTGTCCTGTGAGCTGGCCTTTTGGTGCCTGCCTACTGCCTGGGCACCAGCCTTGGACCGCTGTTCAACCTACCAGTCTTCTGCATGCCCCTTGTCCTGATGCGTCCCTGGGACTCTGCTCAGGATCCAGTCTTCAGTGGGTGCACAACTTGGCCTGGTCCAGGGCCCTTCAGCAGTAAATCTGCTAAGACCAACTCCTGACAATGTGTGCCCTGTCCTGCCTGGCTCCTGCCTGATAATCCACCCTTCCTTGTCCCTGATTCTCTGTCCTATATCCAGGATTGTGAGGCAGATCCCATTCTCGAGCACTTTGCAGGGGCTCCTTTCCCAGTAGGCAGCCAGGTTCTACTGTAATTGTGTTGACCACTCCCCCTGGACTGTGATGCCCTTGCTGCTCAGTCTGTAATGCCTCCTTACCAACACTGTCCTGGTGGGCATCGAGACATAAGAGGGATATCTTTCTAACTTACTGTGATGTGAATAATTTAATTGGTTTCCAGCCTAGTTAGAAAACTGCTGTGATTCACACATAGTATTTTCAGACATATCTGCTATTTTATTTATAATACTGTATTGACAAAAGAGATTAATACCCATTGGTTTCACATTTTAGTTTCTGATTACTTAATAAAGAAAATGTGCAATTTGGAAACATCCAGTGGGCAGGTTTAAAGTGGTACTAGACACACCTAAAGACATAAGATTCCAAATTAACACAAGTTATAAACTCTACTTAACAACATAGGGAAATAAGGAAGCAAGAAGGTTACAAACAAGAGCAGACCATTCCACCTGCTTGTTTGGTAGGTTTTAATTAATGGATCCAAGGGTCTTTTCTGGCTTTTTCTTGAAAGAGGTCAGGGTATCAACTTCAACATGTTTGTAAATAGTTTGAAATATCTACAACCAGATTTCAGTTTTAAATACATTTCCTTTTAGTTTCCATTTGGGTCCTGTAGTTTG
The DNA here is from genome assembly GCF_040954835.1 of Lepisosteus oculatus. Taxonomy (NCBI): domain Eukaryota; kingdom Metazoa; phylum Chordata; class Actinopteri; order Semionotiformes; family Lepisosteidae; genus Lepisosteus; species Lepisosteus oculatus. The sequence continues at coordinate 37,884,652 of NC_090702.1, read as the reverse complement.
AATTTCAAAGATGATTCTAAAAAAGTCCATTGAGTTAACTATGTCAATGCCTTTGTGGACTTGGAGTATTCGAATCAGATCCTTTTGCTGTCTCCTCTGTTCAAGAATAGAAAGCATTAGTTCTTTTAGGCTGTCAAAGTAGGACATTCATTTAAGCCTGGGAGTTTCCCTGGGAACTGCTCCTCTTTGGACTGATTCCAGAGAAGAACGATCTTCTGGGTTTGGTAGGTTATAATAGTCGTGTGGGAAAGAAATCTGAAGAAACACCAAGTAGTAAAAAATATAAAAAAATATATTTCTGTACTCCATACCACGTCTTTGAGTTGTACAACTGCAGTACAGTATTTAAAAGAGTTCTCTTTATTAATAGTAGAAGCAGCAATTGGTATTCATTCCTAGTTCCTTTGTAGAGATGTCACAACTCACAAGCATAAGTGATTGCTGTAAGAAATTTAACATGTGACCCTTGTGTGATGCATCTAAAATGATAAATAAGTTATGAAAGTACTGTATATGATTGTGGACTTAAGAAATATCTATCATGCTGGTGAAATTGATATCCTGACATCTTTCAAAAGAATTACATCTTTCAATCTTCAATTACATGCTAAAAGACATGCAAGCTATATGGATAAGTCCCCTCTCATTTATTGTAAGTCTTAACAGAAGTTCATGCATTTTGTTTCATTGGGTAGATGACAGTCACTTAATCTAAATTCAATTTAAGAACACAGTGCTCCTCTGTTAATTTCTTATATAATCTTCCTATGCCTTTATAAGTACTCACATTATCCACCGAACAAAGGAAGAACAGAATTAACCTTTCCCTTTACAGATTTTATGTTTTGTTTTAAAGCTATTACTTATTTTCTTAATTCCATTGGTGTAATGCTATAAGAATGGTTATGATGTGTCTCAAATCTTTTGAAAGGCATTTTCACAAATATTTTATCTTTTATAATGTTTTAATGTTGATGTAAATTTATTCCATGTTAATATAGATTTTTGATGGAATGTGGATATTAATCACACCAGTAGCATTACAGCAAATAGTAGATTATAAATGAAGCACAGAAAACAGTAGGTAAAAGGTAGGTTGTAAATTATTGATGTTCTTTTTTGTGCATGTCTCCTCTATAATTCATGGACTTGCCAGAAGGAAGCCTGAAAGACTACGGAGAGAAAACAGGAGTATATATTTTAATAGCATTTTAACATTTGCTCATGTTGCAAGGACTGAAGAAACCATTAAAATGTATTTTTACATTCCAGAGTAAATTAAGAACCATATATTTTGTGGTAGGACAACAACATGTATTTACCCTGGAGAACAAAAGTTCTGTAGCATTTTGGTAATGCATATTCAAAAACTAAAGAGTGTATATAGCACAGAGGCGTTCACTTATGGGGGAGTTAATTAATGAATACTGCACACAAAACCAACTAACTGGATAATTATTCATGGCACCTGTTACTCTGCCTTTATAATAATGCTATAGAGAGCTATAGAAATACTGTTACTGTTTCTAGTAAAACAATGACCTGTGAAGAAAGAAGAAACTTTAGTACCTGTATGATATCTATATACTGTATAGTAACCATGTTCTTTGAATGTGAAAATCTTATGTGCTCAATAAGAACAATGTCACGTATACAGTACGTTTTATGTGACAGCAAATCCCCCAAAGCCTTGACTAAGATGCTGCTTGTGAACATGGACAATTTTTGCTATCCATCTCTACAACAATCTGGAACCATATCAACCAAGCCATCTCCACTTTGGAGAAGAAGAAAGCACTGGAGATGTACTCCTGAAAGAACTGTGCTTCTGAACCCCTAAGCTGAAAACATACTTCATAGAGCTCTACTGTCATTGGTGCTATACTCTAATTAACACGATGGTACTCTTTTTCTAACCTTTTCTTACATGGACTTTGGAGTGACATTGTATTCGTTTCCACATAAAAAACACATATATTATGTCAATTCAATAAAACTGATAGTTCTAGTAAGGTCCTTTTTATCCATCTTGTGAGTATTAATGACTAATACTTTCTCTCTGTTAATACAGGCGAAAAATCTACCACACAACCAAATATATTTATGTACACATACAGAGTTCAAATAGTGCTCTCTAGTGGTATTTCAGCCTTCATTATTCACTGCAAAATAGGAGAAAGCTGTTGTTTTAAAAAGTAATTTAAAACTGTACTATTCTACTTATGTGTACTGCACCATCTAAAGAGAATTTCCACAACAATTTCACACAACGTGACACATGATGACTCAAGTTAAAGACAAGAGAGGCACGTATTAGAAGTCTGGAAATATTAAAGATATGCAGAACAACTTTTTCAATTAATAAAATAAAATAGTATAAATTATTTATCTTTGCTTAAATGGATGTTGCAAAAATGATTAAACTCAGTAAATAAAATGTTGTAATCTGTGAATGAACATCTCAAGTGCTATGACAAAATACATCTTAGATACATTGGCACATAAACAGGGAAACTGTAAACTCCTAGGCAACACCACTTCAGTCCATTCACTACCCCTTTTAACAAATGCTTTATAAAGCTGGTATTCAATCACACTATTTCGGTCATTTTAAACCAGTTCAATGCAGGCAGAATCTAAAAGTTTCTGTGAATTCTGTGGTCCCATTCAGAAGGATTTAGTGCCTCAATGTGGTCTTTATGAAAGTCCTATTAGTGATCTCAGGCAGAAAATGACATATTTGTTGCAGCTCTCCAAAGAAGTGAACAGAGATGACAGAATCCACAACATCACACAAGTTCCCGTTATGGGAGTGACACAGAGGAAGAGGAAAAGGTTCTAGGATTAACTTTTTAGATTCTTGTGAGAATTCATTTAGCAAACTTTCTTCAAAGTGACTCATTCTAAAAAGTAATTTTTCGAATACATTTTATTTGTCTGTTGTCAGAGCAATTTTTCAGGTCTGTTTATATAGTCAGTCAAGATCTATCACACTAGATTTACCTGGTAAAAAGAGGCATGATTCAATCTGAAAACAGGCTGACTATGTACGGAACATGCAAACTAGGTGATCTAAGGTTGAAATACCTGCTAATCTTTTTCACAATTAAATAGCGTGGGAATTTCAGTGTTGAAGAATACACTCATTTTGCTTAAGACACTATAAAATAATGCACGCTTTAAGACAATTTGAAAAAAATATATTTATTATTTAAGACAAAATAATAAAAAGTCAAATATTTTTAAAACGTCAGACTAATAACATACGTTTCATGCTTGTTTTTATAAATTACTGTGCTCTCCAAAGACAGCATTTATTTTATTATGAACTCTAATAGTAACAACCCGTTTTTTAAAAAAATATGTCATATGCAATATTTTTAATAAGATCACTCACTCTAAAATCATCTGTACTTGGATCAATAAAATAACTGTTTGAAAGAGCAAAAATATTGAGACAATTGGCTGAGAAGTTATCTCTCTGGCCAGGTGTTTGTTGTTGGGTAATTAAACATTCATTAAAGAGCTTTGAAGATCCTATCAACCTGTCTCGGTGTAGCCTGAATTGAAAGTCATAACCAAATAAATTTCTGTTAAAGAAAAGCAATTTTAAAGCTTAAGGAAAATAACAAAAAAAAAACATATCACAGAATTTAAGCACAGCAAAATCAATAATTTGGAATGTGTTAAATAATAAGGCCTACAATTGATAGGAGACAATCTAACTCATGTGGTAATTCCAGTAGTTGCTAATTGATCCAAGGCACCCATACAACTGCCTCTTGAAAGAAGCCAGGTACAGTATGGCTGGGTAGCTTTTTCTACATTTTCACACCCTTAGCGTAAAGAAGAACCTCATTTTCTTAGTTTTAAAATGAACTTTAATGCAATTTCCATTTGTGTCCTCTGCCTCATGTTTCACTGTTAAGAGAAAGTCCACTAGGACTCCAATGTCTTTGAGGATTTTCAATACTTGGAGCATGTATTGCCAAGGTCTTCTCTGATCAAAACTAAACTCCTGGTAAACTATAATTATTTTTTGTTAAATAAAACCACCCATTAACTAGGTGCCAATAGACGTCACTTGTTGAAGTTTAAATGAAGGAACATTTGAGACATCCATGTTTTTATGTCAGAAATGCAATTAGACAGTGCAGAGCCAATTACTTCAGTGTCAGATTTAGTAGGCATGTAGATTTGAGTATCATAAACATAGAAATGATCATGTAGACCACATGATCTTAACAGCTGACCAGGAGGGAACATATAAATGGTAAATAGTAGGGGCCACAGTATTGAGCTCTGAAGAACACCAGACTAAACAAGCTCAACTTCAGAACTGAAGCCTCCAAGGCAGAAAATTTGTCAGCAATCAGTAAGATAAGTGTTTGAACCATTTAAGAGCAATGTCAGAAACTCCAAACACAGTTCCAAAATGAGAAAGTAAGATGTCATGGCTAACAGTGTTGAAACAGTTTCTGGTCCACAATGGTTGCCGTCGCATAATCCAGGTGGATGCTGCACATTGGTGGTGGTGGAAGGGAGTCCCCATTACCTGTAAAGCACTTTGAGTGGAGTGTCCAGAAATGTGCTATATAAGTGTAAGCAATTAATTAATTAAAAATAGCACTGAATATAAATAGAAAAAGAACCATAATCAGAAGTCATAAGAAGATCATTTGTGATTTTAACCTGGACAGTTTCTGTCCTGAATCTTTGTAATTGTGTAAAACCAGATTTGAAGGATTTGAAGAACTTATTCTTGTGGTTATGGTTGCTCTTCTCTGCTTTTATTCTACAGCAGGGGTTCGTGACAGTACTGCAGAGGGTCCTTGAGATTGTGATGGAAACGTCAATGTCAAATTAAATAGTCCTATTAATAAATAACAAAGTAATAATAAGAATAAGAAAAACAACAGTAGTAATATAAATATTTAACAAAGTGAAAAGAAGCATGTTAAGAGGGTTGCTGCAGCATTTATTGAAAGGTTTGATTTCGTGAAAATCTCAAGGGGGTACTTGAGGCAAATAATTTAGGTTGAAGGGGTTCAGGTGACAAAATAATGTTATCATTTTTATAATATGGTGACCAAAATTGTATAAAATATTCTAAATTAAGTCTTCAAAGTGTGTAATTTTATCATCTCATTCATTTATTTAAATGTTATGCTTTAAGTATACATCCTAACAATGTGTTAGCCTTTTTATTGCCTACCTAATACCTAAATCTTTGTCAGGAATAGCCTCTTCAAGATCAGCATTTTACTGCTCATATTTATTTTCATTTGCAGCTTCTTTTATGATTTGTAGTATGTGTGTCCATCAATGTCTGTTCAAAGAACTGTAATAAGTTATTTAATTAAGACCGACGTTTTCTAAAACTATGCTCACTAACTCCCAGGATACTATTTCTATATAAATTGATCCTCTAGTTCAGTTCTAGTAATTGTTTCTATAACCATGCACTATAACCATGCACATAACTGTCAAACTTATTGCTCTTTAATTACTTGGTTCGGTTTGGTCACTATGTATTCTTTACCTGTGGAAAGTAAACCACAAAAACAAGTAAATATTAAAAGTGTCAAGAAAAAATATAAAAACAACTGTCAGTGAAATCACCAACAAACTCCAGAGTGGAGGGGTTAAGGTATCGAAATCCACAGATCACAGTGGACTGAGATAATAGGTATACAAATGCTAAATCTGGGTATGGTAATGTAATAGAACTTTCTCTCCTTTTAATCGATATTGTAAAGAATAATGCCAGCAGCCGAATGAACTCTGAAGTTTATAGAAACATTTTGTATCCTTAAATAGAAAGAAAATGTTTCCAGACTTATTGTGTGGAACTTCACCATGCAGCCTGACAACAATCCAAAACACAAAGCCAATGCAACCAAGGAGTTCATTAGAAGGACAAATGAGGTCAGTCTGCAGAATTAAATACAATAGAACAAGCACTTCTCATGCTGAAGAAAAAAGAACTGGTACCATAAATCAACTGAAGTAAAAACAAAACACATCATTACACAAAAAAAAACAAACAAACATGCATGAATGTAGAGACCAAGAAAGAAATTAACTTACTACAAATGTAGATAAGTAACCAGCCAGCAGCCATATTACCCTGCAACTCACAGCTGGCAACCCACTGAAGCTATACAGGTGTGAGCCTGGGCAGTACCTGGATGGGAGACCTCTGGGGAAAAACTAAGGTTGCTGCTGGAAGGGGGGTTAGTGGGGCCAGCAGGGGGCGCTCACCCTGCGGTCCATGTGGGTCCTAATGCCCCACTATAGTGACTGGGACACTATATTGTAAACAGGCGCTGTCCTTTGGATGAGATGTAAAACTGAGGTCCTGACTTTCTGTGGTCATTAAAAATCCCAGGGTGTTTCTCAAAAAGAGTAGGGGTGTAACCCTGATGTCCTAGCCAAATTTCCCATTGGCCCTCACCAATCATGGCCTCCTAATAATCCCCATCTATGAGTTGTTCTCTGTTCTCCTCCCCACTGATAGCTGATGTGTGGTGAGTGTTCTGGTGCACTATGGCTGCTGTTGCATCATCGAGGTGGATGCTGCACATTGGTGGTGGTTACCTGTAAAGTGCTTTGAGTGGAGAGTCCAGAAAAGCGCCATATAAGTGTAAGTAATTATTACTAGAAGTAGTTCAGGTGGGTCCCTGCGTCAGCATGCGTAGGCTGCAAAGGAACAAGTAATAGATTTATTCCATGCTGAAAAGAGAAGAAACAAAACACAACGTTTTGGCTGTGGAGCCTTCTTCAGGTGTTCATACCTGAAGCTCACCTTAACTATCTGTATTTTTTGCCAATATACTACAGTATATCCTAGACTGGATGTACTGTATGTTTTCTCTTTTTGTGAGAATACTATTCCTCTCAGGCTTCAGTGAAAGCCATCACAGAATTTCATAAGCAGCAATGTGTGCATGCTAGACATTTTAATGCATTAAAGAAAAATAACCTTATCTCTAAAACATTACTTTAGTATATGTGTGTAAACTAAAAATAATGGAATAAAAATAATTGCTGGCATTTGTACAGTATAAAGCAATTCACACATAGGAGGGGACACATTATATCCACCATTATACCATTATATATCCATTATTGCTGCATGGCAGCAATTCTGTTCTAGCAGCCCCATTTCACAGCAGATCAGGTGAAGGAACAAGTAGCTACTTCACCAATTGAATTAAAATCTAACTTTAGGAAGACCAGATTGACACTATTCCTGTTACAAACCACACTAAAGGATCTTTAATGACCAAGATTTCAGTTTAGTGTTTCATTTTAAAGACAGCTCTTTCTATAGAAGGGCCCACTGTGACCGTAATGGGACATTGGTTTGGACATTCTGTACCAGAGGAGAGAGTGCCACCTACTGTTTAGCTAACATCATTACAGTATCAGCATGGTCTGCTTAGAGGTCTCTCATACCAGTACTAATCAGGCTCAGTCTTGCTTAGCTTCAGAGATCTACCTACAAGGTGGTAATGTTGCTGTCACAACAGGAACACAAAGGGTAAAACCTTCAGATTTAAAGATGCTCTACTATGCTTTATTCTTCTAATTATAATGTAATTGCTCTAACTTTCATTGCTCATATGTGAAGTCAATATACTGTATTTCCATGTATTCTACAGAAGCTACTGTATATCAGTAACTAGGGTAAATCAAATGTGTCCATAGTTTTAAAGCAGCAAATTCTCAGTTAGTTTTAATAGGTAGGGCTATTTTGTGTAGAAAACAATTGTATAACTGTTAGGATTTTTAAAATAATATGTTCTTAGGTGGTTACAAAGAATTACTTTGTTAGTATAAATAATACCACCAAATTACAATAACAATTTAATTTTACAGTGTCTCTAAAATGATTTCTATGCTCAATACTCAATTTTTTCCCTTGCTGTCAAATATTACAGTCCTTATGAAAGAATCCAGACCCTTGCACATTTTCTTCGCACAGCTTTCAAATTTTCTTTCATTAAAGCTCACAGTTATGACACTAAAATACTGTAGTGATTAATATTTGTTATATACACAACTACACCACACATTCAAAGCAAAAAGAAGAAAATAAATAAATTGATAATTAATATGAAAATAATTGAAAAGTCTTATTGCATAAGTATTGAAACCCCATGCTGAGGCAAACCTAAATTAATTGAAGTGCACTCAATAACTTTAATGAGCCAACAATTACTTGATTGGCCTCTGTCTGTGCAATAAGATACTTAAATAAAAAAAATACAACATTGCAACACTATGTTATTGTTCAGGGCACTTCACTCAAGCACAAATGTTTTATGAAGTGCCTTGATTAAATAGTGGTTGTTTTTATGATTTCAGAATAACAACACCAGTCTCTCTAAAGCTCTGTGGTCGGATAGCACATTTCAAGCAAAAATTCAAACATGAACACATACTGTAGGAGCTTTCAAAACAGGTAATTGTAAATTATTGAAAAGCATAGATCAGGAGTACTATACAAAAATATTAAAGTCATACACAATAGTCTAGGATAGTTTACTCAATCATCAAGAAATAGAAGATGCAACATACTATTCAGATACTAAGACACTGCCTAGATTAGACCATTCCTGCAATTTGAGCAAAGCTGGCCTAAAGGTCACAGGGGAATACCAATCTCATAACCCATATAAAGTTTGCCTGAGTGCCTGCTATGTTATACTGCAGATATAAATCTGAAAATGTATGCAATGATAACATGAAGGTTTCCATTAAGAAATCTTGAAATAATACATTATATAAAGGACAATTTATTGAGAATAATTTTGAAAATTATTTAATCTCTTTTGACTAATTTTAAGTATTCATATAAATAAACTTTATTAAGTTTTTGATTTACTTTAGTAAACACAGTCAGGGGATGGATACTCTATACTGATGAGCCCCAGCTCCACACTGTAGTTGCTAAATTATTTTACTGCTTATTTATTAGCAGACAAATCTCCCACTCATACATTCTTGACAGATGAGTGTAATGCTACAGCTGGTATGAACAAGAGAGTGACTACATTCCCCAAAAGCAAACAGAACATGCAGACTCTTCCTCACCCATTGGGCCCCCTTGTGCTGCTTTTCTCCCTTGTGGGATTCAAAGGATAATTCACATAGTGACTCTCCGGCAAACAGCATGGAAGCACTCTAATGTAAATTGAGAACACAAGAATACCTCAGAGCTGAACCAGAACATAGTGATGAGACTCACTCTAGATTCACAACTCCTCAATCTCATGCAGTCGTGGGCTGTCAGCTGAAGTTAGAAAAGCAATTCCTGGACAGCAGAGTCCAGTAGTCTTTGATTCCACAAAGAAACCTTTCCACCAGTTAGTTTACTGTAATATCCACACAGGATGCAAGGTGGGACACACATGCATATGGGGATAATTTAGAAATACCTCTCCGGGCATGGTTTTGGACCATTCAAAAAAAACCTGGGGAGAACTCCTTCAAATATGAAGAGAACATACAAACTCCACATAGAATCATAATCAAACAAAAGGCCCTGGAACTTCGAATCAAGTGTATCCCATTGTTCAACTAAAAAAGACAATCTTCTGCAACACAGTAAAACTGTAAAGATGGCATTATGAAGATAGAACCAATTCAGATTTTATTGCATTTTGATGGAAAAATGTATGGCAACAATACGATATTTATTATGACAGGGAATACAAACTTGCGTGACTGAAAAAGTTCCCATTGGAAGAAGCTACCGTATCAGTAGCATCTAATTTTTTTCGACGAGAAAGATTTTATATTTCATATAATTATTCCAGATAAAAAGTTTATAAGTTATGCTTATTAACACAAAATATTTTTTTACAGTTTTACTAAAACGTTGACTGTATCGTAACTATATAGAAATTTAGGACATATTCATAGAAGTCCTAACTGATCATTTTTAAAACATCTTAATTCACTTTAATTTTCATTTTTAAGAAAGAAGTCTAAAAAATAAATATTTCTGAATCGTACTCGCACGTTAAAATAAGGCATTAGAATGCTGCACCTTCTTTTTTTTTAACCTTAACGGGACCAGGCGCTTCCAGGTCCCGGACTCTTATTATTATTTATGCTTAACAAAAGAACAAACATTACAATACAAACAAGAGTACATATAACAATTCCAAACAAAACTATCGTCAGGGGTACATACTACTACATCAATTCAAGTTATGAAAAAAGTATAAACAAATTTTAAAAAATATGTCCGCACCGCTTTCATATTTTTGCATTTTGAAATAGTCTGCAAATACCCCTTTACTTCCATTTTAAAATGCTCAAACACAGGGTACCTCCCAGACCACTTCATTTTATGTATGTGATAACGTGCCAATAAAATAAATTTATTACAAAATACATTTTTATATTGTTTTCACTGGGGCTGAAACTTAACATAATATATTTTATATATATAAAAAAACAAATATCAATATTCGTCTCTTTTTTATATAATTCTGCAACTTAGTCCAGAACATTTTTACCCTGGGACATAACCAAAACAAATGCTGAATAGTTTCAGGGCTATTGTCACAAAAAACACATTTGTCATCTATATTAATTTTAAATCGTTGGGTAACAAGAGTTTTAACTGGGTAAATTCGATTAATTATTTTGTATGAAACCTCCTTAATTTTATTGGTTATACAATATTTATTGGGCATCATCCAAATTTTTCTCCTATCAATGCGCTTTCTAAATGCGGAATTCATGCTGCACCTTCATTCCCTACAGAGAAAAATCTCTATGTTATTAGGTAGAACTAGAACGCCGAAACCAATCGGTTTTCTCAACGTCATATGGAGGCGACAGGAAAAGCCACCCTTCTACGAATCCAGTGCGCAAGCGCAGAACAGGGAGTCCTTGGCTTTTTAGTCTTGCTGTAGGTTACCCAGAAGGGAAGGGACGTACAGTGAAAATGCAGAGTTGGAATCGGTTATATCGCACTTTAGCAAAGGTAAAAGAGTTGTATTAACTAAGAAATGGTTGTTATGATTCTGAATCGTTACTGAAGTTTTGAGCCTTTGTAATAATTTGATATTTCATTTGTTAAAACTGCAATATACAGGCCTAGTAGTAGGTATTACTGACAATTTCGTCACTTACGGCGTTGGTACATTATCATATTTTTAAATTTGAATGAGTTTCAGTAAGTCATCATCAATATTGATATTATTTCTTTTTTAAATACTAGTTTTCAGGTGAGAAAATCTGATATACGTTTTTGTATTATGCAAATTACGCAAATTGTAGCACTACAGGTTAGTTTAGGTCTTTTAAACTAGGAATAGCACTCTTGCAGTCATAAATCAGCGTCATAAATGGAAATAAGTTTTATTTCCATGAGAACAGATGAATTATGAAAACGGGCGAAGGTAGGTTTTCTTCATAAGAAGGTTACGGTTATAGGCTAGTGTGTAAGTAAAGAAACAGGTAAAGGTTCCATGCTGAAAAGAGAAGAAAAGAATCACAACGGGTGACAACCGAAGAAGACTGGCATGCCGAAACGTTGTGTCTCTTTTCAGCATGGAATAAACCTATTACTTGTTCCTTTGCAGCCTAGGCATCCTGACGCAGCTGCTCACCTGAAGTAATAAATACTGGCCTACTACTATGTTAATGCAATGTTAAGCATTAGGATGTGTTGAGCTTTACAAAGCAAAATCGATCATTGTAGGCAATATAAAACTTGTATATTTAAGCTAATACTTTGTCTTCATATTTCAGCGTGCCCACCATCTCCCAAGTAGGCTCCAAGGGATCACAGCTTTGTCCCTGAGAACATATACTGATAAAGCACAAAGTAAGTCTCGGTTATGTTGTTTTACACTGTGTATTTATGGGTACACCTATAGAAGAGATTTACAACACTGAATAAGAAATCATTAGAGTGATCACCTAAAACATTTACTTAAATGTTTCTGTTTTTTTGATGATCGTCTGTTTTCACAGATCTTCAAGAAAATTATAGTAGTTTAAAAGGGGTTTTGTGTCTTTTCCTGTCTAGTTGATGCTGATGTCACTGTAATTGGATCAGGACCTGGAGGATATGTGGCTGCTATTAAAGCAGCACAACTTGGTTTTAAGGTAGGGATAAAACATTTTAAAAGAATTTTCATGTGTTTTAAAATGGTTTCATCTGCAAGTTCTTTATTTTCGAACATTTTCATTTTCTAGACAGTATGTGTGGAGAAGAATGAAACTCTTGGAGGAACATGTTTAAATGTTGGCTGTATCCCTTCAAAGGTAAAATTCAGTGTTGGATATGTTTGTTTTAGTTGTTCTTACTTGCAGGATGTGTTGACAAATTAAGTTATACAAATAACCTGTTGACTACTGCAGAATAAAGCTGTATCTTATAGTTGTGCTGCTTGTATAGAATGGAATGTTGTGTACAACTTGAACTAACGATACAGTTTGAGGCTTTTACATTTCTATAGTGTAAGATTTGGAATTACATTTATTGGCTTGAGAGACAAGAAAAATTGAGTTTTGTCAATTTTAGAATTTTCTAAAATTCTTTTCAGGCTTTGCTAAACAACTCTTATCTGTACCACATGGCACATGGAAAAGATTTTGCAAGCAGAGGCATTGATAGTAAGTGAAGCATTTATTTATTGCTGTTGTTTTGTCATTTAACCTTAAAGACCTTACTTCCTCGAGTAATATTGGTGATTAAATGTCTTTTTTTCTTTATACAGTAACAGGAATCCAGCTCAATCTGGAGAAAATGATGGAACAAAAGAGTGGAGCTGTCAAATCTTTGACAGGTGGCATTGCTCATCTGTTTAAACAGAATAAGGTCAGTAGTATTGAAACAGCCAGATGTTTTTTAAAATGACTTTACTAGCACAGGTTTTAATGTGCACTGTAGTTTAATACTTTAAATAAAAAATATTTTCTTTAGGCACATGAAGAGCATTTCTTTGTAAACTTGTAAATGAGTCTTTAAAAAAATCAGTGTCTTATGTCATTGTATATGTTCAGTTCTGCAGTTCCAGCATCCTTTGCCAGACTGAAAGTTGCACTGTCGCTGTTCATCATCCTGTTTGAATAACATACATAAAATAATGCCTGAGGGAGAATTTCACAGTATGTGACTTGATACTTTCATTCTATAAACTGAGTGAAAGTGAGATCCTTTTCCTGTGAATTCAAAATACAGATTTCATTGAGTTAAAAAAGCAGTGTTATGCTGTAGTCCAAACTCAGTTTTTCTGTTTTGTTAAAATGGGATGGTGCATGTTTTCATCTCTTGTGTTGTCATTAAATGTTACTACTACAGTCCTAATGTACTGTACTTCTGCAGTTGCATTTGGTGTGACATTAAATAAACTTTACACTTTTAATAAAGGTCTCACATGTGAATGGATTTGGCAAGATCACAGGCAAGAACCAGGTTACTGCTACAGTCAGTGATGGCAGTGAACAAGTTATCAACACCAAGAACATCTTGATAGCAACTGGCTCCGAGGTCACACCTTTCCCTGGAATTGAGGTATTATGTTTTCTCAGTTTAAGTTTGTGTCACTGTTTCCAGTCTTGAAATGAAACAGTTTTGGCTATACATGAAATAAACTTTATGGTTCCTGGTTCCTAGACTTTTTATTACTTCTGTTTTCTCAACATAATTTAATGATTATGGATATGTAAAAAATCCTCTATTATTGTTATTATGAATTTTAGAAGATGGGTTATTAATTTTAATATGCACGTCTTATTATTTTCTTAATTTAATTTTAAGAATGTATTTAAAGATCTATTTGAAAAATCTTGTCCTTAGACTAATGGGATACAACCCATAAAAAGTGTTTCTTTTGAGATCATTGTGATCATGGTAACAGTGAACATGGTAACACTGTTGTAATGGAAGCCACCTGAGAGTTAAAGTCTAGCAACCTATGTGAATGCACTGTGTAAAGAGCTTTCCTTCCTGAAATCTTCCTGAAAGTGGCTTGATATGAAAATTTGTCAATATAATTGTGATCTATATGTTGAGAAGAAGGGATTTATGGGGCACAACTGTTACACAGGGCTGCTCTTCTTTATTGACAGGTTGTTCCCATGCTTGTATTTTCTTCATGTATCTTTAGTATGGTGTTAAAGTCTTAGGAATGTTGATTTGTCAGACACTTTTTTCCAGGTAATTTATAGAAACGTCCTTCTTAATGTATTGTTTTGTCATCTTGCTGCAGATTGATGAAGAAACTATTGTCTCTTCAACTGGTGCCCTGTCTTTGAAGAAAGTGCCTGAAACGCTAATTGTGATTGGTGCTGGAGTTATTGGTGTAGAACTGGTGAGCTTGTTGATTTTGTTTTTATAGGTCACTGCATATGAATATTTAAAATGAGTAATGTTGTCATCCTACCTGAAACTTAATAATTAGAACCTAAAAGTATTAAAAAAAGATTGTTGGAATAGTGAAAACTGTCATTTTTTATCGTAGATTAATATTGGATCATCTCTACTTCCAATGTTCTTTAATTTTAAAATTCATTTTCTAATGTTATCACTGACATAGCATCTCATTCACTGATTTCCACCTCCTTTCAGTCATTGTAAGTTTGTGAAAACTATTGTGAATTTTACTTTCTCATGTCTTTCTATACTGCTTCAGATAATATTTGACACAGTAGATTATGGTACAGCTCCTTGCAATGCAGAATCTAAGTGTGTGTGTTCCCTGCAGGGTTCAGTGTGGCAGCGGCTGGGCTCACAGGTGACAGCTGTTGAGTTCTTGGGCCATGTTGGTGGAATAGGCATCGACATGGAAATCTCTAAGAACTTTCAACGCATTCTTCAGAAACAAGGCCTTAAATTTAAACTGGGGACAAAGGTCACTTCAGCCGCAAGGAGAGCGGATGGACAGATTGATGTGTCGTAAGTGGGTTACTTCAATTTAATAAATTACCTTGGATTTAGGATTATGCATTGATTTATAAAATAATCACTGTGCATACTGAGAGGATAAGTATAACTTAAATATAAACAACAAAGTGGGGGGGAAAAGAATTATGGTGTAGTAAGTCCAACATGGAAAAATACCTTTGGCATGTAAGAATACAGATGCATAAACATTTAGGCAGATGTTCAAATGATTTTGCTTTGTAAAGTTAAGTGTTTATTTCCTGTTTTCTTCCTTACTACATTGATTAGAGTTGAAGCAGCTGCAGGTGGAAAGAATGAAGTCCTCACTTGTGACGTTTTGCTGGTCTGTATTGGTCGCCGTCCTTATACACAGAATCTCGGCTTGGAGAATGTGGGAATTGAGCTGGACAACCGGGGCAGAATCCCAATCAACAACAGATTCCAAACAAAAGTTCCAAGGTATATACATCTATCCCTTTCTTCCAGTCCTGTCTCTGACCCTTGGTCTCTTCTGTACTTTTGCAGAAATGGGTATAATAGTATGATTGTTTAAAACTGTCTGGGGAATGTGAGGTAAAACATCTAAATTGTCTTAGACTGAACATTCTTTGGTGCATTTGTTAATATTTCAGCCTAATTTTCATTATGCAGAGTCGATACATTTAACGTTGTGGAAATAGATGTAAAGTCGCATTTTGTCGGACAAAATGGTTAACTCTTAACAAATTAAATTATCACAAGGCTTGCTTCATATATGTTCTATACATGATTGTCATTCATGCCGTTCATTTTCTGATGATATTTTTCTTCATAGCATATATGCCATTGGAGATGTAGTAGCTGGACCCATGCTTGCTCATAAAGCTGAGGATGAAGGCATCATCTGTGTGGAGGGAATGGCTGGGGGAGCTGTTCACATTGACTACAACTGTGTGCCATCTGTCATTTACACTCACCCAGAGGTTGGCTGGGTAGGAAAATCTGAGGAGCAGCTCAAAGAGGAGGTTGGTTTATGTGGGTGAATGTTCCCCCCCCCCCCCCCGCTTGAGTAGACGAGTCCAATTAAGGGAAACTTTTTACAACTTTTTCACTAATATTGTTTGAAAGCTCAGTCTTCATTTTCAGTTTGATGTATCACTATGTGAGTTATGTCTTGAAATTCAATACCTGAGGGACCATTGATGATTTTAAACTGAGTGAGTTAGTTGGGAGCAGTAGCCTGTTGCCGGTGGCTCATTTGGATTTTTACCACCGCCGTGGTGGATGGAGCGGATCCAATGTACTTTCCATAGCCTGCATTCGAACATTGAGATCAGTACCTACAGTAGGACTTTATTTTACACAGTGTTAAAAAATAGCATTTGTGATTGCAGAAAATTCACAAAGCTCTCAGGAAAATCAGTCTTTCTTGCAGCAGATGCATTGACGTTTTAATGAATTTACATTTCTTACGTCTGTTCAGTATGTTGAATAACATGTTATATGCAGGTGGTTTGCTGTGAAAGTCGTGGGCTATTTGTGCTTTATTGCCACAGTTGGAATAACTTTGAGATATACAGTACATCTGTGATGTATGCTTTGCATCAGGTTGCCATTGTTGTTTTGTGGGGTTCTGTCCTATTTCTCTGCTTAAGCCTGGAAAGTATAGGTCTGTTGACTAGTCTCTGAGCCCTAAATTCCTGAAGGCGTCCCACAAATGTTCAGTGGGGCTCAAGTCTTGCAAACAGGAACTGTTGCATGAATAGCATGAGGATGTGAATTGTTCAACAGGGAAGTTGACATGTGAGCCTGCAGGAAGGACAGCAAGTGAGGTTCAGATACTGTATGTCTGGATTAGATGTTCACATGACAAGTGACAATGCACTTAGTACAGCCTCCCACCTACCAGTGTCACAAAAGATTCTCTTGATAAACAGAACACATTGTTTCCTTTTTGGTTTTCATTTTCACCAGCCTTCACACTCAACAGGTTAGGTCATAACACCTCTCCACAATAAACTTTCTCACCAATGAGGTGATTTAGGAAATGCAAGTAAATGACAGTAATGATCAATCAAAATGATGCCAAAATCAGATGCCAATCAGATTACACATATTTTGTCTAAAATTATATGTGCAAGAATATAAGTGTTTCTTTTGGTGCTCAGTAATTTATACCATTATAAATTACTTTGTTTTTACTGCAAAAATGAAAGCAAAGCCTGGGCAATATAAAATACAAAAAGGTGTCTTTAATGTCTTTTGTGTACAGCATAAAAAGATGAATGCAAGTATAAGAATTTTACATTTAGTAGTTATGGAGTTTTCTTATTGAAGTGGGGCAGGTTTTCTACTAGTTGTACTAAATTTGGGGAAGTACATTTCCTTGTAGTAACTAAGTTCAACCACACGATGGCAGCTTATCCATATATTTCAGGAGCGGTATCATAAATCTCTTTTCAGGCTGAATGCCATTAACAAAAGGTTTATTGCTGCAATCCAGTGGTAACATCATAGCAGTTTAAAGGGGGCTCTAAGGGGGAGTTTAATGCTAGACCTGGTTCTCTGTAGTAATTGGAACCTCTGTCTTATAGGGTGTCCCATATAAAGTGGGAAAGTTTCCATTTGCTGCAAATAGCCGGGCAAAAACGAATGCCGATACAGATGGTTTGGTAAAGATCTTGAGTCACAAAGATACTGACAGGATGTTGGGAGCACACATTCTGGGATCGGTAAGTTAAACGCAGATTACTACTACAGGTTACTAGATTATACTCTAGTAATTCATATACTGAACTGCACCTTTCTATTGGAATGTGTGGGGTAGATTTGTAAAATTAAGGCATAGATGATTATGCTCTTCTAAAACTAGAGATTATGTTCAGGCATGAAAACCACCCAAAACATGTTCTGAACATGCATGTATGTAAATCAGACACCTGACCTAGCCTTCATCAGAAATGTCAAACTCTTTGCTGTTTTGAGTAAATGTCATTATATTTTATTTTAGAGTGCTAAGTGAAGTTAAGCTATACATGCATTGTTTATATATATATATGGCGTGTCCAATCTAATGTACTGACTGATTGTTAAATGTAAATTTATTAAGAAATGTAATAAGGACTGATATAAAAAACTAGATTACAGTGACCTTGTTTACGAATAGTTAACTTTATAACCAATTAAGGAAAATATTGTAATTATTAATTACACTTAATGACAAAGCATTTTTTCATTTATTTTGTTTAGGGTGCAGGAGAAATGATCAACGAAGCTACTCTAGCAATGGAATATGGAGCATCTTGTGAAGATGTGGCCAGAGTGTGCCATGCTCATCCAGTAAGTCTGGAAGAAATGTTTTCCTGGTATTAACATTGGTCAATATAAATATATATTTTTTTACTTATTCTGTTTATTTCCCTATTTCAGACTGTCTCAGAAGCCTTCAGAGAAGCCAATTTGGCAGCCTCTTTTGGAAAAGCCATTAACTTCTAAGTTGAAGCATCATTTGCACAAAATGCAAATGCATTCTGAACTGTTCACTGGCACTTCATGTGTACTGGTCCTCTGGATTAAAAGGATTTTGGAGAGTTAAGGTGTAATCTGTACCACAATGAATCTGTCATTTACAGCATACTCTTAATAAAGGGGGATTGGGCTATGAACCTGGAACCGTTTTAGAATATTAGTAACGGTGTTTATCAGTTCTGACCGTGTACCGTAATTTTCAGCTTTTAGTGCATACCATGTGCACTTAGTCTGAGCATTATGCACACTACTGAGTAATACTATTTAAGGTGACTTAAAATGTGCCCTTGCATATTTTATAACCCATTCTGTTGTACAATGTCCTGGAAAAAAAACCACTCCTACACATTTAAATATATCCCATTTTTGATATACTGCACATTCCAGATATAACGCACATCTTGTCTGCAATGTGCTGAAATGTATTTTAGAAATGTAAAAGGGTAGACCTTTAATACGGTAAATTACAGTATGCGAGTGTTTGAAATACTTTAGCCCCTCCTCAACAAGAATCACTGAAAATTTATAAAATTATTTGAAGTTAATCTGCTGTCAAATACTAATTCTTTTTAACAATCCTCTGATTCACCTCAGTAGGCTCACTTAAATTGTTTGCAGTTTCACTCAATTAAAATCGTACCATTTTAAGCATTCTGTACATTTTGTTAATTTTACTGTTTTAAAAGATAAAACTGTCAATACATGTAAACTTGGTGTTTGTATGGTACAGGACTTTTATTGTAATGAAGTTCAAAATGCAAACCTCTGCTTATTTAAGGGGAAACAGGACAATACATATAAGAATAACTGTTTTGGTGTACCAAATAAACAAACCTGTTCATTGAAGTTGAATTTAAAAAAGCCTATTAATTGGTTTGGGTAATAGCCACAATATAAAACTGAACTTTAGAAAAATGTGCATAACATACTAAAGATTTTGCTTGCAGGTCAACAAAAGAATGCTATTAAGTAAAAATCAGAATGCATAGCTGGATATTATCTACTCTCATTCTGCTATCTAGGAATAGACCTGAAAGCTCCTACATTTTACATTAACAGCAAAAAATAAGTAAAAAATCCAGAAAATGCATTAAAATTGTAATACGCAAAAACTCTTAATCTGTCAGAGATCTGAAGATACCAAAGCATGGTCTGTATGACCATTTTAAGTCATACAGCAAAAATAATTATTTTATGTATATATAAACTATATTGCATATAGTTTAATTTAACTATAGAAATAGAGATTTACATAATGACAGGTGATTGAATGTTATAGATATTATATTTTACATTTATGTTAGACATGAAAACTTTTTTCAGTTAGATGTTTCAGAGCACGTTAGTCTAGGAAAGTAATGATTTCATGACTCATTTCAACAAGTACAGTACATCCAGTGAAGTACTACTTTGATAGTATATTATCAAAAGTGTCATATTGTGACATTTCTTACAAAGAACATGCATCCTTTTGAGTTCTTAAAATTTCAGTTTTATAACTGCATTGTTTTAAACAAACCTAATGTTCAAAAAGCAGAAACTTACCACATATTAAAATATTTTTAAATATGGAATGTAGGTTTACACAGAAAACCAGTATTACCATGTAGTTTCAAACTTCGGTACATCTTTATAGTGACAACTTGTGGGTTCTGTTTTTTTAATTTGGTTCATTATTTTGCTGTAAACCTGATCATAATTTTAACCATTTTAACATTTTCCTTTATGAGAAATGGGTAAAAAAGGGATTAAGTTTTTTAACAAAAACTTTACTATATAAAATGATGAAACTTTGTTAAAATAGGGTTACAAATTCATTAGATGAGAAGAGCACATCCAGACACAAAGTTGCATAGATAAAAAATATTTAGTTTTTTATGTTTTACAAGCATGTACTGTAAACTGTAACCTTCTGGCTGATTTCTTGCAAAAGATCCCGCACTGCCTTCTCCAGGTCTACAAGCTGATTTGCTTTCTCTTCTAAGGTTCTCTGATTGTCTTCATAAGATTTCTCTAAATCTGAAGGGGGGAAAAAAACTCTTAAAATGTGCTTTGCAAATGTAAAATTTGCTTTTTTTACTGTATATGAATATTTTCAGTGGTGGAGCAATCCTTCTTCACATTTTCATATCTTCAAATATGCTAATAAACACAAAGGTGGGAAGCTGACCTATAACACTAAAACATTAGCAGTGAGTTTTAAAATAAAAAGTTTCATAGTTAAGAAACTCTGATTTAAATACAAAAGAATTACAAAAGTAAGCAGTCTTCCTAAATTAGATTTGACTAACTGCATATATTGGAAAGATAGAACATATTCTACAGTTATCTTTACTGTTAACACTAATACAAATATCAGGTTCTTTGCTCTACACAAGCACTCAGTATAAAATGTTTGGCAAGTTTTATCTAATATAGTTGGTATGAATGCTGCATGTTTGCTATCAGTTGTCCATTCTCCACCCCTAATAAAGTTTGATGTTTTACCTTTTAGAAGCTGAAGTTTCCTGCTTGCGTGTGATAACAGTTCCTTGGCTTCATTCTGAAGCTCTTCTGCCCTCTTCCTTGCATCTGCCACACCTTCAGTCTTTTTAACAATCAAATCTTCTACATCGTTGTATTTATTCTTCAGTTCACTATCTAGTTCCTGTAAAAATCAAAGTTTTGATATGAAATCAAAAAACACTAAAGGGATTATGAAAGAAACCAATCAACTTTAAAAATCTTAAAATGAACATTTATAGAATTTGTAATACTTTTCAAAACTACCTATACCTTTTTGGCTTCATTGGCATCCTCTTGTATTTTATCAGTTGATTTCTCAATTTCATCTGCAGTAGCAATGTTTGTGAGTGCTTTTTGTTTAAGGTCATCAATGTCTTTTTCCAGCTGAAGTAATCTCTGGGTTGCATTGTTCAATTTGAATTCTGAGTTTGCAGTTTCAGACTCCACCTGAGGCAAAACAAATTCCAATCACAATTTAAAACATCTCCCACTAAATTTAGTTAACATTTAGAAAATACTTATAGTCTGTGCAAGAAACATGTATCACCAAAGCCATATTAGGAAAAGTTTTTAAGAATTCTTAAATATTTTAGCTTGATCTGTACTTAGTGATATACTACTTTTTGTTGATTATGTTAGACCTACAGACATGTTTTAATGCTTTCCAGTAATTGTAATGGGGGATAACTTCTTTGCATTTTTACTTTGTTCCTAACAGTCTGTTTTACACAGTTTTTTTTAAAGCTAAATACCTAGACGATTAAATAGAACAGTTATGCTAGAAGGCAGCCAAGCCTCACATAGACTCTTTTCATGCAATATTCCCCACCCACTTCAAGAGCTCCCTGCAGTGCAGACTGGTGACTCACAGAGGTCAAGAAGTCATTGGTCCCCTGAATGTCTTTGCCAGCTTGTTCGATGGCTTCTGCTACAGCAGTTTGGGCTTTTTCTGCCTCCTCCAGGGCTTTTTTCACCCTGTCTGCAGTGTTCTTGATGTCTGTTGCCTCCTTACTGTAACAAAGATAATTCAAATGTATTGTGCAGAAAAATGCAAGGAATTTGCTAGTTTCACTGTGTCACACAGGAAGACACTGTGCTGTGGAACACTGCCTAGCACAAAGACCAATTCAGGATACTATTATCTGCATTACAAACTCCAGAATGAACTTTTAATACAAGATTATAATTAATGATCTATTGTTAAAAGCATTTGAATAGTTAAATGATGCCCTTTTGAACAAGATCCTGTATTACCCCCAGACTATTGCTACTCAACATAAGCTCAGCATAAAAATGACTGAAGAAAAGAATGTCTTCTTCTCAGTCCACCACTGCAGACTAGTCACTCACCCTGCCTTCTTAGCTTCATCAAGTAGTGTTTCTGCTCGATGAATGTCTGCTGAACTTTGGGTTAGAATGGCCTCTACATCAGACAAGCTCCCCACTCGCTCACGAATTTCATCTGTCAAATTCTGGAGCTGTGCTGGTGTGGTGGGCATCTGCATTTCTAACACTTCATTAGCAACAGCCTCAATGCTTTCAAGATCAGCACCATCTTCTGTAATGCAAGAGAAAGGAACAATGCTATTGAAATTGGTTTAGTGTGACAATATTGCATTTAGAGAAATGATCAGATTTTTTTCAGACTAAAACACTAATGCTGCTGTTTCTGCACTTTACAAGTTAAACGTTTATCTGAGTTGCAGATATAATATGTGATAAGACTGAGGTTAAATTCAGATTCCCAATAGTTTTTTTTTCCAGTGTTTGTATGTTCAGTGTTGCCGACAGTTAATTCTTTGATGGAAGTCAGAAACATTGGTCTTACCTAATCTTCGGCTACCATTCGACATTCATTAACATGAACATCGCAAGCATAACTTTTTTCTTTCTGCATAGCCTTGCTCAGGTAACTACATCAGTGTATAACTCCTGTTTTCTGTAATTTTAATTAATGCTCAGTAAATTTAATAAAAAGTCCATATCCTAAATATGAATAAGGCACTGAATGGTCTGGTTCCCCATTTTCTAAAACATTTATATCAAGAAAAAAGTCACTGTTCAAATCTATGACATTGTGATAGTGCTTAAAGACCAATCTGTTCACTAAAGATTTCAATGCATAATGTACTTTTAATTTAATCAAATTTCTGTTGCATACTTCTGTTGTATATTGTACTCATACTGAAAAGCTGAAAAGCACTAATTACTATTCTTATTCTCATATTTATTCTTAAAAAATATTTTATTTATTTGTAATTTTTCTTCCACTGCTTTGTCATCTGTGACACAACAGAGTATTTTTGACCATGACATTATCGGAATTGAAAATGTGGTGTCAGCTGAATACGTTGGTTAATAAAAAGCTATTATAAAGAATAGGTGAAAAATTCCTTTTCTTATTCTTTAATATTTTTAGATTTGTTAATATGACATACAAACAGTCCTTACGCATTAAGAACTCTCGTATCTGCTTGATAAGTTTACGAAGATCTTCGTTGCTTTGATCCACTTTCTGCTTGGTTTGGTTGGTTTTCTGAAGAACCTCCTGAGCACTGAGCTTGGCTTCATCAGCCTTGAGTTTAGCCTCAGATACCTAACAATCACAAGGAAAATATCAAAAACAACTTTTTTAAAAATATTGTGATGGCAAAACAATATATCAGTCAGTAAAAAACAAAGTTCAAATACTTTAAGGTTTTTTTTAACTGGGCACTTTGATTTCATGCATTATATTGCTATATTTAAAATTTAAAAAGCAGATTTTTTGTAACTTTAAAAAATTTCCTACACCATCAGTTTAGTTTTCAATGTTGGCTAAATTTGCCTTTGTATCCGCTAAGTAAATTTAAACCAGTGAAAGGGAAAAAACAAATGCCATAAGCACAAAGAATCATTGTGACTATGAACAACATATTGAAAACACATTGTAATATGTATTCTATTACCAAAGCTCTCTGTATGTTTCCTGATCCATGCACACTTTAAAAATACATTTTAAAACAGTATAATGAGATACGTTGCAACACCCACCATCTTAGATAGCCTGTCAACTTCTTCCAGGGCATTAAGAATTTCGCTGTCAAAGTCTTTAGCTTTTTGCCAGGCATCATTTGCCAGAGTCACCAGGCCGTCGCAGTTCTTGCCTCCACACTTCCTGGTGCCATCTTCACCCTGGCAGCTTAATCCACCGCAGTGTGACTCAGAGCAAGTAGTGCCTTCAGAGCGTCCACAAGTCTAGGGGACAGAGATTAGCCATTTCAGGAAACAAGGCCATTTCTTTCATTTTCCTTTGGTGGGCAATAAGAGCATGGTCAGTGCTTCTCTTTAAGGTGCTTAATAACCACATGCACTGAAGTAAATCATGATTAAACATAACATACCATGACCATAATTTTTCTTTGATAAACCAATAAGTCTTCATGCATAAATGGAATTTATAACCTGCAGGTCTAGACTAGATACTGTATATTTTTACACTCTGTGTTAAGATTACAAATTACCTGTAAACTAAACATAGTGTTGATCATCAACAGTAAAATAGTTATATTTGTTATGCAATCCCACAACAAGACCTACTTCATTTAATTCAATAGTTTTTAAGATCCTAATTAATACGAGAGAGGGACAAAAGTATCAGAAGTTATTTGGAATATCTCGCCTAGCTGAGAGAACAGCAGTCTGACCGCATTGATGAGGCTGACAGAATGTCCCCTTGCTTTAAATATAAAGTAATTTACAAAAAATTGTGTTAAATAAAATTCAGAAAAAGTTTATCAAAGAAATTCATACCTTTTCACTGAGCTCAGTGAGGTCTAGGGATTCTAGTTGACCAGCAAGATCATCCAGTCTTTTGGAATATTCTGCTTGGTTTTCATCAAATTGAAGTCTGGTTTCATTCATCTTATCTTCCACTTGTTGGCGGATTGCAGATGATTGTTCTACAGTGTTGCCAGGGTCAGTGGTGGATGCATTTACCCTCGCTTCAGCATCCATAGACTGCTGGAAATACTTGCTGACACTGTCTGATGCCCCTTTAGATATCAAAAATTAAAAACAAAAACATTCAAATGATAAAAATTATAGTAGAAATAGAAAAAACACAGCAATCACTTTTGTCAAGAAAAATAACACATTTTAAAGTAGTTGTCATGTTTTCTAAAAAATATGTTTAGATTTAGTAAGAATGTTCAAAACTGCTTCTTGGCACATCATACAGGATGGTCCTTTTATTCTTTTCTTGATCATTTTCTAAACACATTTCTACAGCTCTTGGGCTCTACAAATATTTTTATACTGTGACATCAGAGCTAATAGATGTATTTTTTATTGTAGCTTTGACATCTTTTGTATGAAATTAATTGCAATTAGAAGCATGTTAATATAACCCCCATTCAAACTGATTTCTTTTTTAAAATAGTTTTAGTTGATACCATCAGTAATTGTTATGCAACTTCCCCCTTTTCCGCTGTTTGATCAAACCCCAATTAGGACAGTGAAGATGCAATCTGAATAAAGAGATTCTTGCCTAGCTGAGGGGAATGACTACTCTTCCATGAAAACCCCTAACCCCACTCTCTGCCTCTAAAAAGGTATGAACCCAGGAGCAGCTGCAAGGGTTAAAATAGGGTGGAGAAAGGGATGTGAAAACTAAATGCATGTGCAAGTAACCAAGAAATGTTATATATTTATGTAGGTTAAGTATAAGTGGGCTAGATTAGGATTTGACCTCCAACCAAACATTTGTTTAAAAACTCAGAAAAAATACCTACCTCGAACATCGGAATTTTTTATCAATTCCACTTGACCTAACAGGTCCTTCACAGATTTCTCCAAATTCTGAGCATCTTCTTTAAGAGCATCTAACTTGGAGTTAGTGCTGTTCTTATTAGCTGATGTTTCTGAAAGTGTCCCTTCTGTGCTGTTTATTTTCTCAGTCACTTCAATGATTACTTTTCTGTTTAAAAGAAAAACAAATCTCCATTATTTACTGCATCGAAAGGGAAAGACAATATGCAGTTGCATTATGGTCTGTACTAAGTTTAATTCAAGGTTAATATAATATTGGATTCATGTAAAAACAAATTATATAATATTCTATTCAAGAATAAATAGATTATTGAAGTTACGTTATAAGTACTTACTTTGCATTTTCCAGGAGATCCTGAAGATCACTTAGTGGCTGGGCTGCTGGATTCTGAGCAAGTATATCTTTGATGTTATAAGCACTTTGCTCCACTGCATTAATTGTCTCCTGGTATGGTCCAGTTATTCCACTTGCTTTAACTGAGTTAGCTCTCTGTATCAGTTTGTGTGTTTTATTGGTTAAGTCTCTAATAACAGTGTCCCACACATCAAAGCACTGATGGCACTGCACACAGTCAGGGAAAACACCAGAGTACCCTCGGGCACACTCGTTGCATCTGGGACCTGACACGCCTTGCTTGCAGATACAATGTCCTGTGGCTGAGTCGCACTGAAAAGTCTGGATACCTCTGGCATCACAGTCGCAAGCTGTAGTCAGTTGAAAACAAATAAAGCAAACAAAATTTCAGAAGAATGTAAATGTACATGCTAACTGCATGTAATACCTGGCCTTTATACCTAGTAAACTTTCTTTTGCTAGGTGTTTACTGAATAGTGCCAAAGTTCTCATTCATTGTTTGTACTGTTAAATTGGTATTTATATATATTTTTTGCCCATGATCTTGAGGTTATACTTCTTCAAAAAACTGCATTTCTGGAAGTAGTGTGTTAAACGTTGGCCATTACATTTAGAATTCTAAACAGACATTCTAGACATTTAGAATTGTCTATTGCTGATTGAGATTCAAACTTTTATCTTTCATTGCTGTCAGAGCCTTTATGCAGTGATATCACTGTAATGAGGTATTTCAGACCAGTACTTATTTTATCGCTGCACTGAAAATTACTTAAATTGACCACAAAGGCAATGACCTGAAAGACAATACCTTAGAATTAATATATTTTCACAAAAACACAATAATTTATTAATAATGACTGACCTTAATATGCACTTAAATATAATTAGAATATTCATAAAAAACATTTTAAAATAATATTCAAGTCCCATCTCAGTCTCATCTAGAAAGACATGAAAGTTCTAAGACCACAAAGGTTTCAATTACCTGAAAGAAAATACCTTAGAATTAATATATTGTTTTCACTAAAACACAATTTCTATTGAATGGATAAAACACATATTAGGTAACAAAATTGGTATTGCTATATTTATGATGAAGAAAAATTAATTTGGTTACCGTTAATTATAATTTCTAGAACACTTTCTCAAGAAACGTAATTATTTTTTTTTGCTTGCTCTTCATTGCTAGTTATTCACAGGGGCCTTTTAAAATAAAAAATGTAATGACTATATCAAGTAACTATCCCCAGGAAACAGCAATTGTGTTTTATCAGGAGCGGGACTGACTACACATCTCTTAAGCAAGTAAAAGGCTTCAAAGAACAACAAAGACCCACTTTAAAACCCTGACCCCAGGGTGAAATGTTGCGTTTCTGAAGGGGTGGGTGGAAACTGGACAAGAGGAAATTAAGGACTTCAAAGCTTTTGTTCTCATGGAATATATGCATGTGCATTCTTGAAGTAAGACATAAGAACAAAGTGTTGCTCTCAACATTGTCCTCAGCTTTTATAAATAAAGGCACTGGGCTGTAACATTCCTGCTGCTCTATGCACTGTTTCAGCATTAGACAAACATGGTCATCTTCAACCAAAAGTTACTAGATTCACCATAAATTATCATCACATCTTTGCTTGCAGTACAAAAGAAAAGCAGTCACTAAAGATGTAAAAGGGTGGGTGTAGATCTCTAACAAACTTTTTACAACATTTTCAATTTAAAGTTTTTTTTCCCCAAATAACATATTTTTTTATGAAAAGCTAAATGAGAAAATTCTAAGGGAAAATGGTTCTTTATATGAATTGTTTTATTAGAATTGTAGACATTAGCCTGTTAAAATAATTAAATACACGGCTATAGTTTACTTCTCATTATGATCAGAAATGTGGAAAAGACAATACATAGGAACCTGCTGCAGAACTGTTCCAAAAACATTTTACACTAGCTAGTCAGCATTATACTTCAATGTTCACTATTACTCAAGACAAGATATTTTCTCACAACATTAAACTGATCATAGTAACCAGCACTTTTAATGTAATAACTTATAGTAGCAAAAACATTCTAAAAGTCTGAAATGCCTACAACATTGTCTTCTGAAATGCAAGTATTTTTGTTAAATTATCTCTTGTATTCATAAAACATTTTAGTAAAAGAATGGAATACTTAGCTAGTTTTTTAGACAAATACCTCTGTTAATTAACTACTTGCAGACTACATGATTCAAAGAACCTTTATCACCGGAATTCTTGTTTGTGTGATGCTGTTTTGTCTCAGTGGCTGTGTTTACTGAAGAGAGGCTCCTTTTCTTTCATTACAGCCATCAGCACATACACAGCTGAGTTTACATTTAACTCCCTTATTTTACTGAATCCACCTCCCCCAGTGTAGGATTAAAGCTATGACTTCATGTTTACACTAGAACTACCCTTTAAACAGCAGTCCATACATTTGCCAGGTGCCAAAGTGTAAATGTTTACAAGACCCTCTAAACAGCTGGAGCACTGTATAACTTCAAAGGTGAAATATCTATGGAATCCAGCAAAAAAACATGTTAATACATGTGGTCAGTACCACGTTGGTGACAAGCATGTATTTGAAAATTGTCAATACTGGTACACTACACAGCAATTACAGCAAGAGTTCATTTAAGCCAAATCTAAAAAAGTCACTTTCACAGACACTCACATTAAACAGGAGTGCATAAGAGAAAGTCTCTTGAGAATACAGCTAGGTCTATCTCGTGTTCACCTTGAAATGAGATCAAAATAAAAGTATCCTAGTGAATAACAAACTTGTTGGAAATATTCAATGGCAGACTTTTTGTAATATTTTAGGAATATCAATATCAGAAACTCTAGAAGCAGAATGCTATAAATAAAATTGAAATGGCAAATTATTTTAATTGACATTTAGAAAGAGTGTCTGTGGCAGTTTACTCAGATTTTGTATCTTGTATTTTGGTTACTCCAAATTCTTAGCCATTTGTCACACTTTGTAGACCGCCTCTGAAATAAGATTAAACCAAGGAGGTTATCTGTTTAACAAAGGAAGCAAAGACTTTCAATGCTTAACTAAAACATTTCAAAAATGTCTCATCTGACTCAAGACTCATCTGTTTTGAATTGCTGCATCAACTGGCATGTCCAATGCAAAATGATGGCTTCACAAAATACCAAACCAAGTTTTCAATGTTCAATGAAAACTCTGAACCACTCACAAATTAAAAACTAAAGCTTGCCAGAGGTTTTTCACTTTGAAATGTAGCTTTTAAAAATCAGTGCTACAAATGTTATGGTTTATAAGTATTAGTCCTAGTGTCCTGGATAATCTCCACGTCCTAAATTCCTCCTTTAATTCAAAGGGTGAAGTAAATTCTGAATTTTCTACCTGATCTGTTTTGTTGTGTGGCTGTTGACACATAATGGCTGCATTTCAGCAGGATCCCCCCTATTTATAGGTACCGTACATTGAGAGCTTTTACGATGTACTATAGAAATGCAAGTAATTATCATCATCATAATCAATATTAACATTAAAACTACTTTAAAAATAATGAATGCAATTAGTGCACAATATAATGTGGTTTTTAGTACTAAGATTATTTTCAAAGGTATATTAAAATATTTTTAATACTAACAAATCCCCACATAAAAGGCAGTGTTTATGTTTAGACTAAGAACTATTTAATGACCAGAAAAGAGTACATGTGATATATTTAGATATATTTGAGCAGCACAGGGATCTGGATTAAGACTACAACTCTTATTTCATTCACTGATCTAAATTGCTGAATGTAGTTAAAAGACTAGTCTAATTTGCACCAAAACAGAAGGAGTGGTAAACACTCCAGCAACAGCAAAAGGAGGACAAAAGATTTATGCATGTGAATTATAAAAAGTCTAGGAAAGGTTAAAGACTTAAGTGTTTATGTTAATACATTTGTCTCCCCTAGACAATGTTGAGACAATATTGGGCAGCAGTAAAAATTGAATTTTAGGATATATAGTAAAAACACTGAAAACATAAATCAGAAAACATAAGTTGGAACTCTAAATAGATGCACTGAAGACTGAGAACAGAAGCTTCATATTTATACAGAGAAATTTTAAAAATACGGAATAAATTACCCATTTACTTTGAACCAGATATCCTGGAGACATTCAAGAAATAAATGTATGGATCAATTAGAATAGCAGCACACAGTGATGTGGTTAGACGAACAGCACGAAGTAGTGAACAACATATAGCATAATAAAGCTATGTAAGATTTACAGAAAAGCTAAAATGTTATCTTTATTTTATAGTGTTTTGTCAAACAAGATTGCATGGTCCTCTCGGAATGACAGTAAAGTTCCTGTCATGGAAGTGCTAGAAATACAATCCCAATGAAGAAGTACAATTAGTAGGTTGCAATGGGAGTCAGAGAAGGAGAAAACATTTCCTTTCATGAATTTCCTAAATGTTTTTATAGTGTTTATGTGTTTATGTATCGTACTTGTGGGACTGATCCAGGAATCACACATTGAGCTACCCTTTCTCTGTAATTAAAAACACTCACACACCATTTCCTCACTCCTAAATCACATCTTCACAGAAATGTATAAAAGGTCTTGGCAGAGACAGAGAGAATGCTGAGAATAAAAGCAAATCGTTTTGACTGTTTAGCGTGGAATTCATCTATGCTTGTTCCTTTGCAGGCCACACACAGAGTTTCCAACTCTAACCTATTCACAGCAGAATAGTAACACTCTAGTGTCTTATATTACACTAGTGGGCTGGGTTAGGGTTTGGGTATTCAAATCTGTATTTCTCTAAAATCCTATTCTTGCATTCACACCTTGGTGCAACTGATAGTATTTTATGGAGCTCATTATTAGATATCTTATATTTTTTGAGATAGTCTTTAATTTTAACTTTGGAATTCTGGAGTGTCAAATTAAAAACTCAGTAAAGCTTTTAAACAGCAATCTTCTCCACATAGAAACTGTTAAAGTGGTGTTGCTTTATGGGAGGGAAAAAGCTTTTTTTTTCAAGGTACACTTCATGTCCAATTCAAGCAATTATATATTCCATATAAAAAGCACAAAATAGCGGAATACATCACAGTGAAATAACAGCAACTAGGTATTGGTAAACCATGACACTAGATATCAGAAATCACACGAAAACAAAGAAAGTGCACAGTACATTTCTGAGTAAATTTGTGGGAAAAGTTTTCCAAAAATTGTTGAACACATTAACCTTAGCAAACTTTTAAAAAACTTTTAGAATACAAAGCATTTTGGTATTGAAGCAAAGGATGTATCAGATATACATTTATCAAAATGTTTAATTGTGGCTAATAGATAAGCTGCAATAATAACATTTATAATTGCTGAATATTTTTAAAATATTTTTAAAATTGGAGATGATTTAAACCTGAAAACTTTTCTTTCCAATTTTTGCATTTTAATTATTTGTAGCTTCTCTGATTTTAACATTTTTTAACTGTGTTTTTTGAACAACTACAAAATTTCCTAAGATAATAATAACTTTGGGTTTAAACATTGTTTTGCATGTTTAACACCCCATTAAAGTAAATAAATTCAGACAATTGTGATAACTGGAACTCTTCAGCATGTAATTAGTTAAGACTCAACAATACAGAGAAATGAATGAAAGGAATGTGATCCAAAAGAAACACTGTATGTTTCCTGCTCTATCCAACTTATCTAAACATGAGGGTACACATATCTGGAATAACAACCCCCAACCCCCTGTGCAAGAAAAAAATGGAGGGTTGTTTTTCCCTACTAAGAAAAATAAACTCACATTTCTGCTTACTGAGAGAGAACAAGCTTGTCACTCAAAAAAAGGTTGTACAAAGCTGAAGGAAACAACCTTAAGCTTAGCAAAATGTTTTCTATGCGAAGTTAATTATGAAAGTAAAATATACCACCCATATTATTAAAAATAATTGTGATATGTTTAAATTGTATGAGTCACATAAAATATTTTTAAGGGTTCATTTTTACTGCTCGATAAATGTATCTCCTGTTTTCCAAAAATGATCTTCAGCATAGTATGAATCTTTAAACTTTTTTCCTTAAGATATCATACGTCATTCATTATTCATACTAATTTTTGTCAAAAATAAAAAAATAAAAACCCCATGGCTTTATACTGCTTACATTCTTAACACAACACAATTCAAGGAACAAACCAATCATGATTATTTTGAATTGCTGCTAATAATATTTGAGGAGGAAAAAATATACTTTTAAAATATAAATAAACATAATCAAAACAGAGTTCCCAAATCATTAAACAGTAACATTTCACAAAATAGCAGTGTAGTTAAAATGATCCTGAGTAACAGAGGACTATATTTAGTCTGAGACAAAGAACTCTTTTTTGCTGATGAAGTCATTTTAAGTATTGCCTGCTTCCAAAGGACTGCCATCAATATCCATATTAATGTCATGTACAAAGTTATTGCGAGGTACAGACAGATATGCCCCATGTTAGTCATGGAAACAAAGCTAATGTTTGTACATCTGGCCATAATTCACTATGACAAAAAATGACACCTAGAGTGTATGACTCACATTTTCTACAGCAAATCCAATTTTACCTCCTGCATTTAGATCAAATATTTTAATAAATATCCCAAATTGAGTTCTCTGTCTTCTAAATCAAGGTGGTTTTTAATATATCCTGAGAAAATGGATTTCTGATAACCTTCTTTGATCTAATAAATAAAATGTGAAAAATGTGCAGTAAAATACCAAAATTACATGTATTCTATTCAACAAACGTGCATTAAATGTTGGAACATTCAGTTTTTTGTAAATTACATTTGTAAAGAAAAGTATTGTAACAATGTAATTCGATAATTCCAGCCATGTACCTAATTTGAATGTACTTGTCCTGGTACCCAATTTGAAAGTACTGGTGAGCGTTATTAGTTTAATACTTTTACCATTAACATTAGATAACATTCTAATTTAGGGGTGCCAAATACTTGCCTGTAACAATCTTTTTTTTTTAGCTAAAACTGGAGGCAAACTCAGCATATCATTTTTTTAAATGAAAGAGGTTGTATGTTAAGCATATAATTAAGTAAAAATAACTTTATAAATAATATTTGTCAATTTATCCCACTTTCCTTCTGATAAAATAAAGCCTGTCAGGAATTTATAGGAGAACAAATTGATTAGATTTAAATGTTATATATTATAGAAACCTTAAAAATGAAGAAGATACAATACCTTCCTGTATATCTAATACACTTTTGCATCAAACATATCTTGCTGTTATCAAATTGCACATTATTATTAAATAACTTATACCACAAAGAGAGATCATAACATAACAGATCATAATATGCTGACCAAAAACAAATCTGTTGTCTACAGTTTCATGGAAGATAATATACTGTATATCACTGAACTTTGGTTAGTAACCGACATAAATTCAATTTCTGCTTTTGTTCTTAAAGGCCATAGTTGATACCAATCACAAAGCTGTTTAAATTGTGTTCATGAAACTATCGCAAACAAAAGATACAATAATGAGCACTATGGATCTAATGGATTAAAAAGTTAACATTTATGGAATTTCAAAAGACTACCTAGACTTTATCAATCTGTTTTAAATCCATGTTCTATATGACAGACTATATACAGTAGGAATGTCACAGGGAATTTAAATTTCACAGGTTTCATTTTTATTAAAATCCATATCAAGTTTTTTTTCCTTTGGAATCAATTATTTTCTTCAGATATTCACTGTGTGTTGAATCAGCAATTGTTACTCCCCTCCACAGCACAGAAGGGATAACAACTGTGCATACTTTCAGCATGCTGTGTCAGTACCACCCCCAGCTTTCTCACAGTGTCTATAGTGTAGTATAACTGGCTGTTTATGAAAGTTTTATGAAGAATTGGGGAAGTCATATGAAAGGTCTATGAATACACTGGGATTTAAAACTGTAATTCATATAACCTTCATAAGAAATTCTATATAATCTTTGCAATTACATCAAAAATATACTTTTATCGTGACATTACCATTTTTGTTTATGGTAATTCAAAATCATTGTATCAGAGTCTTTTGATTGATCTTTTCATCAGGAACCAAACGTACACTATTCTGTTTTCTCAACCATTTCTTCTTATTCAGCACCGCACACAAGCAGAACAGAGTGCACATAAATTCCTGTTACATCGTGATTTTTGTTAGCAATGGGCAGCAAATATTTAAACTTGTTTGCTCACCACTACCATTAAGACCTGTAAGAGTTCCTTAATTTAGATGTTTAATTTCATTCTAACAATTTAAAATGTCAAAGCATACTACTATAAGGGTTGCAACAATACCTTTGCACTCAACATTGGGATCACCCCAGTAGAGCTCCTTGCAGTCTCGGCATGTTCTTCCTCCAAATCCAGGATTGCAGGAACACTGACCTGTCCACTGCGAAAATAAAATAAAAAATGATCACAGAAGCTTGATGCGGTGCCTCTGTTTTTATACTTTATTGCGATTTAAATTACTAGGGTAGTGCAAGCATATGAAAATAAAGAACATATAATGTTATGACGTCAAAACCATAAAGAACTGATGTTTTTTTTTGCCAAAACTGGGTTTCATTTTCATGCATCCAAAAGCAGACTTGACATAATTCTCTTATAAGGCAAATCTAACTTAATAATAATATATATTTTAATTGTGCAAATAAACAGCAAATGCTTGTGTTTGCAGCTTAAACTAAAAGAGATCATGAACTCTAAATCAGACTGGCTTTGTCTTACTTCATTGCAAGAAGATCCCAGGGAATTGGTTTCATCACAATCACAGGGTTCACAACCTGTCCCACTAGCCAAATTCCAGGTGTCGGGAGCACATTGGTCACAATTCTGCCCAATCACATTAGGAAGACACTGACATTGCCCACTGGCCAAATCACAGTGACAGTCGGCAGCTGAAGGACAAGTTTCATTTGCTGTGCCCAGGTGGTTACAAACACATTCTTGAAGACAGAAGAACAAAAAGCAATGTAGTACATAAAATAACACAACAACAGGAACAGAAAAGTCCTAAGAATCTGCATGAATATTTAGTGAAAATATAA
Source organism: Lepisosteus oculatus (assembly GCF_040954835.1). NCBI lineage: Eukaryota > Metazoa > Chordata > Actinopteri > Semionotiformes > Lepisosteidae > Lepisosteus > Lepisosteus oculatus. Next base: position 37,849,440 of record NC_090702.1, on the reverse strand, counting down.
AATAATGGGGGAGGGTTTAGAATATTCTACTTGTAAATTTCAAAAGGCACATAAGCATGAGATTTAAATTTAAATAAAAAAGTGTTACGTTAACCAATACTTCAATTGGCAGTTCTAAATCAAATGTGTATGTAAAAAAAAAGAAATCCTTACTTCTACAACTTTGAGTTAGAGCATCTCCAAAGTATCCAAGCTTGCAGCGACGACAGTTTTCACCCTCAGTGTGGTACAGGCATTTCAGACAAATTCCTGTATGCGCATCACAGGAACCCGGATCCAGCATGTCAATATTGTTATTGCACTGACATGGCCGGCATATTCCTCCAACTTCATTAGGATTGCCATAGTAACCTGGAGAACACTCATCACACCTGGCACCTATAAACAATATACACAGACATTTCATCCTTGTAGGGCATCACACAGATATCTGATCTGGGTTGTGAACTTACACCAGACAAACAAAAGTTAGGACAAGCACAATGTTACAAGCAGGCAGCAAAAATGAATACTTAGAGGCATTAAAATGCAACATGTGCTACTGGTGACAATACACTTTAATAAGTAAAGGGTGACAATACATTTTATTAAGTACTGGAAAAGTGCTTATACAAATGATGTAGGTACTTATTTGGATTCACCTACATCTTGACTTAGAAAATACAGGATAACCGTAAAAACCATCAAGAGGTTACACAGTGAAAAGTGGAAATATTAAATCTAGAAATATAAGACAAAAGATGGCACATACAGTATAAGCCATTCTTAAAGGAATGACACACGCAGACAGGCACTGAACAAAGGAAAAATTAACCAGCAATACTGCTATTGACAAAGGCAGCAGAAAGTGAACTGAAAGTTGTTCAGCCCAACGTTCTGTACCTCATGTTTCAGCATAATAAGGCTGAAAATATACAGGTTCCAAGTCAGCAGTAATATAGTGTCTAACAATGTTTATTATTTTAGTATTTTCATTTCTCTGTTTCAAAATGTCTTTGGGTAATTTAGTGATAATGCACTTTTGTGTCAAAGTAATCAATGGGGAGAAATCACAAGACTCTAAAATGAATTAATTTTAGGGTTTTACTTTTCTGAGGAGGAAAAAATAAAAATAAAAGCAGCAGAAAATAATTTTTCCCCATTAATTAATCCCCATTCATTATTTTAATTTGTGTACGCTCCCCATTAAAACTTAACATATTACCTTTGTATCCCTGGTTACAGACACAAAACACTTGGAGGGAATCTCTGCTTTGATAGCAGGCACTGGCAAACTGGCGTCCGCTGCCTGGACCATCTGGGCATAGACAAGGGCGACAGTGATCCCCTGAGCCCAGGACTGGATCTCCATAGTACCCATCTAAACATCTGCCAAGAAAGGGAAGCACAATGTTAGTTTTCACATGACTCAAGTAAAATATCAAAAGCTATGACACCCAGCCGAAACACTGTGTTTCTTTTCTTTTCTTTTCAGCATGGAATAAACCTGTACTTGTTACTTTGCAGCTTACGCATGTGTAGCGGAGCTAGTTTGGACACAGTGACATCATCGCCCTCCCTGAGCATACCAGGGACCTCAGCTGCCTTGGCTGAGGGAGGTCTGCTTTAGCTCATGAGGCTGGTTCCCTGTTGCGTTATGCCAGAGACCCGGGTTTGCGCCCAGGTGTTGTGGGACAAACCGGCAGAGTGGAGCGGCGGAGGGCATGAGACCACGCGGAACCGTGATGGTCACACATGCTGATGCAGCTACCTACTTAAACCTATCAAAAGCTTTGTTGAAAACTGTGCAAGGTGTTGTATAAATTTGCAGTAAATTAATAAATTAAGTAAAAACCATTACTTTTGGAAGGCACAAGCCAGGGAGCTGCGGCAAGGCAGAAGATGAGTTTGAGGGTCAGATTTGAGAAAGAGGTGTCATGGGATGCTCAGAAGGAGGGATATTTATACTTAAGAGAGTGAAAGCAGTCTTTTATATTGTTGCATTTTCTTTTACTGCACTCTAAAACTATACTGTACCAGAAACAATCAAGCCACATGGCCAAGATTGCCAATCACTGAGTAGTGGCTGTTTGATTAAACTCTTAGAAATCTGCTTGCTAGACAAGCAGGTGTCAGGAACTGATTTTCATTTAATTATTTCAAATTGACCCTATTTAATTGGTTTACAATTGTCTCCACTTTGTTAGAGCTTCATTATTTCACTAGAACACAATCTATTACAGTACCTTTCGCAGTTGAGTCCAGTAGTATGATCCTTGCAGCCCAAGCACTCCCCTGTCTGAGGGTCACAGTGGTCTGTGTGCCCATTGCAGTTACAGGAGCGGCAAGTAGGAAATCCCCAGTAACCCGGCAGACACTTGTCACACTGACGTCCATATGTGCCATGAATACACTCACACTGACCAGTTGCCACATGGCAGAAACTGTTAACAGAGCCATGAGGGTTACACTCACAGGCTAAAATAAATAAAAAAACAATTTGCATTAAACAAAACCAAATGTTACAAGTGCATTTAATTAATAGCTTTATTTGGATACCATACATTACAAACATAAGACTAAAAATGTACTTACGTCTACAGCCACTTGGTCCAAATAAATAGGTAGCAGGAGCACACTGGTCACAGTTTCTTCCCACCACATTGGGCCTGCACTGGCACTGACCTCCATTAGGATCACACACAGTGCTTAAGGAACCTTGGGGGTCACACTGACAGCCTGTCAAAAAAGATCAATTGTTTTAGGAGGACTTCTGTCTGGACATTGCTATATTAGACTCCACTTCAGTTTTATGGATGATGCTTTGATGATGAGTGTTATGGAACAATAAAATTACCTCCTTGGCAGGCAGGATAAGAACAGCGAGTTTGGACTTGCATCAGAGCTTACATATTTTTGGCAGCAGATCAAATTTGTGAAAATAACAGGGAGTTCTAAGCCCTAGACGTGTATACAGTAATTATAAAAGAACAATGTCTCAGAGGTTTGTGGCTTTTAAAAACCACCATGGCTTTATGAAAACACCTGCAACCTTGTTAACCTCATTCTTTGCAAAAATGCAGTTAATGGAAGGAGACAAAGTAACAACATTAACACAGATTAGAGATTTGGCAAAGCGTTCAGAAATGGAAAAACAAAGGCATTTTCAAAGAATTTTAAATTACAAAAATGATTCTTAATTATGTACCTTAAACACCCCAGACATTTTAACCGCATTCTATAAATTATCCTGGTACACTTTTGAAAACATGTTCTGTTATACACTCCACACACTTATGACATACACAAACAGTATGCTACCTATATATAAAAAGCTTTGTGCATAAATTTCGATTTTTGTTTTCAAATTAAACTACTTCCAAATTAGTAAAACAGCTAATATGCTTTAAAAATATTTAAACCATTGCTGCTAATATTTTTTGCTTGTTTGTTTTTTTAAGCACATCACTCTTGCTTTGTAAATGATGAGTTATTAATATTCTTACTCAAGGCTCCTTGGTGAAGCAGTGCAGAAATACTGAAAATGAAGTTCCTGCAGATGTCTGTCATGGGGGTTTTCACTACACTCTGGCTGTTCTCCAGACAGCGGTACCTCTGGAACGTTTCCCATGCACTGTTTGTAATAACATCTTCCCCGGAAGCTCCAGTGAAAATTTCAAGGCTTTTACAGTGAGGCATGAGAACAATCTGTCAGACAAGAGAAAAATACGTTCCAGACCAGGATTGGATAGCCACATTTCAAAACAGGAATCAAAGATGTAAGTAATTATTATCAGTGTTTAATATTTTATAATACCTAAAAAATACTTAGCTGTATACTAGTCTTTAATATTCTGTGTTGAACTGGTTTATTTATGTCCGATTCTAGAGAGGACTAACTTTTCATATGCTGTGTCAAGCAGCTGCTAGACATTAGGTAAATGAGAAAATGTATAGGTAACAATTTTCTGATAATGTGACACACAAGATACATGTAATTGGTTTTTGATGATTTCATGTAATGTTAAATGATTTGTTAGTATAATTTAAGTCATGTCAACTCACAGAATCAATCAGAGTGTATGGACTCTGGATCTCGCTCAGATTGGAGTAAAAAGGCAAGCTGAGACGGACTGTATAGTTCAGTCCCCTTTCAAAACACACAGGCCTTGGAAGAACCACATATCTAAGAGAGAAAATGCAGATTAAAAAAGAGGAAATAAGCAAATCAAATATGGAGATTAATTAAATTATAAGTGCTTAGGGATCCATACTGAACATTACACACCTGGAACCTGGAGGTAGTGACACCACTTGGTTGTCATCATCAGGCACTGTATTCACACATCTGCTCCCAGTGGAAATTATGCTAGGACGATCCACTCTTACAACAACCTCTTCCCACTTGTCTGGTAACTAAGAACAGGAGGAGAACAACAATGATTTGTTTGTTTTTTTAGTATTTGAAGGCTTCCCACAGCTCATGTTTGCTAAGTGAAATCATAATGTATTACCTGAGGTTCGTAGCGAATCAGAATATCATACTCCATAGAATGCGGGATGTTGTCAATGTAGAACTCCAGGTAGGCTCCCTCTGGTACACTCACAAACCCAATACCTGTCCATGTAGGTGTCCGATCCTGAGGGTAGGGTCTCTGTACAATTGTCACTCCCTAGTGACAGAAAGAAAGGCTTTAGAAAATAAAGTTACAAGAGTTTATCAAATAACAGAAATATAATAACATAAAATACTTACTGGCCCTAGGGTGGCATCCTCTGCTTCATATGTGTAATGGTCCAGAGCAATAAAGTAAAATCCAGATTCCACTTCACTGCACTGGCGTCCAAACATGTGATCACGACACTGACACTGTCCAGTTTCTGCAGAACAACTAGGAGAGACAAAAAGGAAACACCTTCAGAAAAGCCCACTGAAATTCTACTATTCCCTCAAAATACCACTGGTATCACCTTATTGCTGCTTATTATTTATTATGATTTTTTTAAAATTGATTTATATTTTACTGTGTAGCAGTTGCTGACTCTACTGATTTTGAAAAAAGCTTTATGTTAGATGGTTCAAATGACTATAAGAAGAAAAAAAATCTATCTCCTGATATACTTTACAGGAAATGTGTATTGACTATTTCACATAGAAATATTAATTATTCCATAATAAGATTACAAAAGAATATCACAATTAACCTTAAAACTTTTCTACTATACCAGCATAGGCCCTTATTTATAGAGAAGCAAGATCTTTCCTTTTAATATGGTAGTTATCATAAACCGCTGTTGCTATAAAGATTTTATAAATTACCATAATACAGGCTTTATGAGATACGGCTGATTGGAGGAAACTTCTGCTTCATAAAGTGACTTATTATTGCTAACTACATGTTTGTGGGATTAGTGGTTTCATTGTGTATCTATCCTGTTATAAAGCTAACCTAACTGGTAAACTATTTGTTCACATCCAAAGAAGGCACACAGCCGAAACGTTGTGTTTTCTTTCTTCTCTTTTCAGCATTGAATAAACCTATTACTTTCCTTTACTATTTGTTAATATTGGGCATTGTTCCTTCTTGACACTATTGGTCACATATGGTGTCTCACAGGGTTCTGTTCTGTGCCCAATCTTATTTATCTTTTAAAATTCTTCTTAGGTATGGTTATCAGTTTTTATTTGCTCATGACTATTTGTTAATATTGGGCATTGTTCCTTCTTGACACAAGTGGTAACATATGGTGTCTCACAGGGTTCTGTTCTGTGCCCAATCTCTTTATTTATCTTTTAAAATTGTTCTTAGGTATGGTTATCAGTTTTCATTTGCTCATGACACTCAAATGCATGTTTGCCCATTTATGAAACCTAACATTAATCAAATATACAGCCTAACACACCACCTAGTTGAAACTGAAAAATCAGTGCAACATTTTTTCACCCATCTGAATTCTGACAAGACCAAAGATTGAATCAGAGTTCCTGACTGGTTCTGCTTTCTCTACAATTGTGCCAACTTTAGTTAAACTATCATTAGAGTTGGATTCAATATGGGTCAAGAATCTTGTTGTCATCTAATTATTATTAATAATATCTTCTAGCTATTAATGGAAACATCTTGACTTTAATCCATTCTTACTGATTAGTTCGAAAATCATTGGAAATCACAGACTCTTGATTTAGAGCCAGAAAGAAAAAAAAAATAATAACATTTAGGGTACAAACACGATTGAAATATCAGTAACTAAAATGTAGATTAGGTCTATTCATAAATAAATATTAAGTTTTGTACAACACTGAAAAGACAGAAGGAAGTCCGAATCTGAATTGAACTTTGTCCTTACTCGTTATTGATAGCTCCCCCTTGGTCACAGTCACATGGGCGACATCCATCCATATCATTGCTCAATCCCCAGTGCTGTGCCTGTTGGATTATAAATCATTACCACTGTCAATCTGATATGAAAAAACATCGATACTTACTGAACCAAATCAATGTCAGAAACCCTCCCTGCTTATACAGCCTTTTCACTGAGTAACGTTTTGCACTTGCAAAAAGTTAACTTTCCCTTAAGTACATCATAGTCCCTTTATATCCAGCAAGTACTACAGTTTTTCAAAATGTGAATTCTTAACTAATTTCATTACTGGTTACCAACTATACTACCCTCTTAGGCTAGTATGGGGTGACAAGTGCAGACTTTTAGTCGAATTCAAGGATCTAACAATGGATAATTACTATTTTTGGTATGCCCACTGCATGCAAACCCTGGTGTCACAAAACTGGTACGAGTTATGGTCGTAGTCTTTGTAAACGTTTTGTGAGAAAATGTATGTTAACTTATAATCTGCATACCACTTAACCCTGATTATCCACACAGCACAAATTAAGGGTACCCAACATTTTTCCCTAACAGCTTCATCTGCTTGAGAACACTCAAAATGAGATATCCGTGCAATATGATCTTCACACGGCACTTTCTATTCAATTTTTGGTTTCCTAATAAATGGACTTGATCAAATACACAGTACTCACTGATTTCCTGAAAACAAATTGTAAACAGCTGTAATAAAAATACATTGTCCAATTGTAAAACAATTTTAGACAAGAGAGACAGATAACGTACCAGACACTGGTCACAGTTCCTCCCAGTTACCAAGCGTTTGCAGAAGCAGTGTCCTGTCTCTACATTGCATGGACTTCCTCCTGGGACAGTTCCCAGAGGATTGCACGTGCAAGCTATAAAATGAAGACACATTAAGACCACTGAGTAATTTAATAATGATGTGCAGGGCATTACACATTTCTTGTTAAACACCTGCAAAATACCAATTCAATTAAAAAGTGAAAACACTAATGATTCTTACGCTGGCACCCCAGTGGGTCATCACTTATTCCATAGTATCCTTGTTTACACTGATCACAACGTTCCCCCTCTACGTTGGGCTTGCAACGACACTGTCCAGCAATGAGACCAGAGGAGACGTCAGTGTGTCGATCGCATATTCCACCATTGAGAGAACCAACGGGGTCACAATTACATTCTAGAGAGGAAAAAAAAAGTTTTCAGTCTAAGAAAATAACATTTTTACAAATTAATCTGTATGTAGCATGTACATGTTGACCAAAATAAATGTTAATGTTGCTGAGGGCTTGGTCTGCTTAGAAGTCCCCTCTGTAGTCTGAGATAAATCTTGAAAGCCCAGGTGGTACCCAATTCTGTCACGCACTATGAACTATGAAATACAAACATCTCCCTTCCTCTTACACTTGAGGAATAATACTATTGACTTACGTTCACAAATGTTAGGATCACGAATGTCTCTCTCTGGATGCTGGAAATAAAAAGGCTTGCATTGTTCACAGTTGCGTCCCATGGTATTGTGTTGGCAATTGTCACACACTCCCCCACTGACATTCCCAGTGGACATGTAAACTGCCATATCAAAATGGCAGATGTTGGAATGCTGGTTGCAGTTACACTCTGTAAATATAAAACAGATATTTACACATCTTAAAGGAAAAAAATGCATTATCATTATTATTATATAACAGGTCAATTTCCCCGTGTACTCCTTGTAGTATTATACTTACATTCACTTAATAATGCTGAGTTATTTCCTTTTAATAACTTAACATTTAGTTTTTAGAATTCAGACCCAAAACAACCTAAACATGCCTACATATCAAACCCTTGAACTCCTGCTTTCCACAAATGTTAAGGAAAAAAAACATTTCCAATATGTAGACAGCAGCTGATCATGCAGCAAGAATGGAGCAGATGGGAAAAGGCTTTATACACTTTTTCCAAAGAGTCATGTATGGTGTGCAAATATTATGTAAAGACATTTCCTACACAAATCAATATACTTCTTTCATCTGGTGGGAGTTTTAACAGGTTTGGGAGGTGTGGCAGCAACCAACTTTGCATTCCCTATGTTACTCTAACTGAATCCTTCATAACACTGCATGTCAAAAAACTGTAAAGAACCTTTCTTTTTGCATTTGTCATTCTATTTCCATCCTTCACCCAATCTTCAATTGTGCAGCTACCTTTTGGCCAACTTCTCACTCTACACTGGGGTTATAACCTCCTTGTATTACGAGACAGTTAACCCTCAGACACGCTTGCTCAGAAAAGCACATTACGTCAAAGCTTCTTATGCCTAATTACTCAACAACATTCCTAAATGCAATTTATTATTAGGCCTTATTGGGTGAATGTGTTCCACTTATTACAAGATTCACAGTTTCCATCCTGTTCTTGAGGTTGTCTTAATAATGTTTCAATAAGGGCTTTATTATACATCTTCTGCACATATAATTAATATCATGTGCCACTATCAGTAAAACATATGTATTTCATTATGAATGAATGCACTCTTGTATTGGTATTAAATTCTTTACATTCTTCAGTTAGGAGTGTAGGCGTGATAAACATACTTTTGCAGGCATTGGTATTGCGTCCTTCAGCTGGTCTCCAGGGTAAATCATGATAGAAGTCTTTGCATTGTTCACAATTCAGACCTTTGGTGTTGTGATTACACATACAATGCCCATGTACCTGGAAAAACACAGAAACAATTACAATTTAGCCTATATACATTCACTTAAATTGTGCTGCGCTAAGAATGTTTTTACAAATACCATAATGTTGCAGAGGCATATAAAGCTGAAACTTTAAGCAAATGGTTTTATTAGTTTTATTGACAAAATAATATTTTTTATCTTTTATTACTGCAAAACTACACTGCTATGCAAACATCTCCAGACAGCTTAGATACAGTTAGGAGTTGCAATATATGCATATTAAGAGTGTCAACAAGTTACTCAAAGCATTCACTGCTGTTTTCTACTATTTATGAATGCAGTTTAGTTTGTGTGAGAGGAAACTAAGCCAAAACATTTCATTCACATTGATCAGAACCTTCAAAAACATGATCATTAAAACTTGAGGTAAACCTTACATGAACAGCCAATAATACATGTGGCAGTGGCTAATCCATCACATTTACATTTCATTGACTCATTGTCAGTTGTTATTTTAATGGTAATAATCATAATAATCATCATAAAGATAATCTTCTTTACTTATAGTAAAAATACACATCTTTTAGGTTTAATTGCTTGTTTAAAACAAAATAACTCCAATCACCATACAAGAACATCCTAAAGTCATGAATCTGTACAGAGATTGAAAAACAAGGGTAGAACTGTGCAATGTCTAAGACGTTCGTTTGGCAGTGTACATTTTCAGTCTTCAAGTATTAAGTCAATTCTTTTTACGAAATCTCTAATACACACTCTACACGAGACAAAATAATGATATGAAGATAAAGAACTTGCTATTCAATATCCTGTTTACTTTTCCCTGATTGACATGAAGGAAAGACCAAAGCCTACAATTATTTTCTTTGCCTCATTCAAGAAAGTCTGTAGTCAAGAAAGTCACGAAGGCCTTGGAACATCATGTGGTACAGGCTTTGTGTAAACATGACATGCTGAAGACTAAACAGGAACTTTGTAGTTCTTTTTGTACACATGAGACTTCTTTTGTGTCTGCTCTGCCACATATATGTTTTTGAAAGAATGTAATTCAGACTTTTTAAAAATGTTTCCAAAAAAGACAAAATATCACGGTCTTAATGGTCAAAATCAAGTCAGCTTACCATTCCTTCTACATCTTCTCCAATACCATCTACAGGGGCACATTCACTGGCATGACCATAGCAGAAGCAGTTCCCACGCACAACCATGTCATAGATAGCATAGTAGTACTTCTCTTTAATTTCCATTCTGGAGTCCAGCAAGTTGTCTCCTAACGTATGTACTTTTGTAAACTTGATCCTTAGGTTTGTGATTTTCAACATGTCTTAAAGGGTGGAAAAGAAAATTTGAAAAAATAACTCCACTAAGCTAAGCTTTGTCATTTAAGAAAATTCTTAAGAAAATTCTTGGGCAGTCTACTACAGTTGGAAAGCTAAAAATAACACTTTTCAATACACTGTTTCACTCACCACTAGAAGCATTAGCTATCATAATATCAGATTAAGATTTGAATGGAATGCCTTTCAGAAGTGTTTTTAATCATGTCTTAAAAATTATAATGCTACCATCATACCATTTGTGTTGCTACAGCTGGGTTGGGAGCATAAGGTCACAACTAGAATAAAAGCTGGAAGGTAACAGTGAGTGAAATCACTCATCTTCTTGATTCTAACTAAAAACATCCTGATAAGCATACCTCTTTCTTCCTGAAGTTAAGAGTCAGGAATGAAAAATATTATCAGAGAAGAACACACTTTACAGAAATATTGCCCCTTACTAGATTTTAAAAACCCACTAATGAATCAGAAGTTACTGATTATTGATGTGAAGTAGCCCACATTTTTAAATAAAATTTTACTTCAATGAGTAGAATGTAATACAACAATAGACATTAACTTAAAAAATGAAAAGTGTACTTTGGATTCTGGGGCTGTAAGGATCTTCGATTCTAAATGCAGGATCTAAAACCCGGAAGATAACCTACAAAAAAAAAAACACAGAAGAACATTTATTTGAAATGCTCATTGTACAGACCACAATAAATTACATTCACATAACAATTTGTATGATTTATTTTTGTCCTCAAAAACTCACAACGGCATTATATACTGTATGATCTTATATAAGCACTGTTAAAACTGAAGTAATTCAACAAACCTCTCCTTCTGTAGAAGGCTCAATGTCTGAATATCGAGAGTCACATATTACATCATCAACTTTCTTCATAGGTCCTCGTGAGACTGATGGGAAAGATGACTCGCAGTCATAAGCAAAATAACGATACACTTGCCAGGTATTCCCAAAATCAGAGGACCGTTCAATCACCATTGCAGCAGGACGAAATGTCTAACATGAAACAAACACAGCACACCATTAACATCAGAGGTACACTTCAAATATAGCACAATATGAACACTTTTATTTAAAAGACTTAAACTATTAGCATTTTGCTGCCCAGCTCAGCTGTATTTCACCAAGTGTAGAAACACTAAGGGTAGTTACTGTAGAACAAAACAGTCACATTTGTTAAAAAAGAAATCCACTTTGCACCGCAGAAGACAGCTGGAACCAGCCTCTGAACTGTTTTTGAGTACTATGTGTTTCAAAGCACTTTTTAAGTAGTGTGGAACTTGCTTCACTATGGTGAAACATTCTACAGGGTCTTATCAACAGCTGGAAACGTATGCAAGGGGAACTGTGCTAATTAACTTCTTGACAAAAGACACCCTGTTACCTTGAACGTCATAATGAGATGAGTGAAATGAAATTCCGCCTCCAGATTCAGCTGGATGGTTACATTTTCTATGCCTGAAGGGAGTTGAAAAAAATGTGACGAAAACAGAAACATCTGTGTGCACAATGTTTATCAGCCAAGTAAAATATGAGCTAGGACAGCTGTGTAATCCTGTTTCAATGAGCTTCCTGAGCAGAAACTACATTTGTGCTGTAAAATTTAATTCACTTGAATGAACACTATTTAATGTTTCTGTGAATCTTAACCATCTTTCATAATCTAAACTATACCTTTCAAAATAATGTAATTATTTATAACTTCAATATTCATTCTAAAAATAAAAAGTCTCTAGAAAATGAATACGTATCTCATTCTGTAAGATGGTAAATGTACAACTGATGATACTAAGACACATTATCCGACAATGGCCCATCCAAGAGCTTTTGACACACAATGCCTATTTAACAAGAAACACTGGGAAACTGGGATTTGCACAAATATGTTTTAAATTGATATCATTCCTTTCTAAGTACATTTTTTCTGTCTTCTATCTAACTGATAATAAAAACAAAGTGTTTGCTTCTCACAAAGCAATTCTTAAATTATTAAAAAAGGTCATTAATAAAATTCATTCTGCTGGAGTTCCGTTAGTGGACAGCAGCCAAAAAATGCAAATTCTGAATTGGTTCCAGTGCATAACTGGATACATCTGTAGTACTTGCTGCCAACATCTTTATGATGAATCACACCATCCCTGCCTCAAGTTTACATTCCCATGAGTTTTTTTTAGCTTTGTAAAATTAAAAGAAACAAACCTCTTTTGCTCCTCTCAGCTAGCTTAAAATTAAATTTTACACTCAGTAATTGAAATGTATGCAGCATGCATTTATCCTACATTTTAGGCATTTATTTTAATAATACATTGTCAATAGTGTGCAGATTAACAGATGTTTTCTGAGGGTCTTCAAGATAATTATTATCGGCAGTTTAACTGTAAATCTTAAAGTGGATAAGTAGGTCCTTTGTGTATCGGTTAGCCATTACTTTTCACTTTGAATTTGACCCCAGTCAATGCCTGTGCTTGATAAAAGAGTTAACTAACAACACCTTGTAGAAAGCTGACCTGGAACAAGATGCCTTTAATTCATACCAAGAGTCTGTATTACATCTTATTTTCCCATGTGAACTCACCATTTTCAGACTGCCACCAGGTTTTCAAACGATTAGGAGCAAAAGTTGTGACCACATTCTCGATACGATGGCTGGTGGTGTGGTTTGTAGATTCATCATACAGTTTTTTAGAATCACAGACAAAGCACTTCTTTTCTTCCTAGAGCGAGCAGGACAACACAAGATTAAAAGGCAGAAAAAATTAAATCTGTCATTTTCTTCAAGGTATATCATGGTGTTTATTCAAATAATCATTTATTTTTAAGGAAATATGTTATTTTTTAGATATGGTAGATATACACAGTATTTTCCATATGATAAGCAAAATGTTATAAAGGTTTCAGCTTAAAAGTCATTTTCACAAATTAAAAGTAATTTAATTAGTTTTATATTTTTACTGAAATAATTCTTAAATGTATTTTTCCTAGATCTAAATATCCCAAAAATCTCCTGTCTTAGATATTCCTCCACTTGTTGTAAAAATCTTTCAAAGCCAGACAGAAAAGAAACAGTAGATTGTATTTGAACTAGCCCCATAAGGAAATGTAAAATTCTCAAAGAACTTACTACTGGAGAAGTCTAACAGAGAATTGGTGCAAGTTACTGTATAATTCAGTCTACATTAAGTATCTATGCCTTCTGGAAAAACTGTTTTAAATTCATGTAAACTCTCTTTACACCCCCCTTTTTGATATTTACTTTTGTAAAACACGAATGTACTGTATGTAATGAATAAGTCTTTTAAATGTAATTATATTAGCTGAAAGCATTAAAAAATTCCTCTAAACCTCTGTATTTAATCTTGTGGTTTCCATTAACTTATCAGGAAGCTGTCTAGACACCCACAATGAAAAGACCATTCCCATCTGATCTTCCCTTCTGTCTCCAAATGATTAAAAGAATAAGGACACATATTGCTAAGAAGAAAAAAAGGAAGAAAAAAAACTTCCCATAAGAAGAGATTGTTTTAGAAAGACCCCAGGGGGCTTTGGAAAGCATCCCAAAAATAAATAACACCAGGAAACACAGAAAGAAGCCAACTATAAACCAGATTTCTTCTGTCAGAATACAGAGCTCATTTTGCTTCAGGATACAGAGTTAAATTATAGTTTGTAACATTTCCATATTGTTGGGAAAAAGCTAAATGAAACTAGAAAACAAACTGGCCTAGGCTTTCATTCTCAGTTTTTGCTAAAATGTTTAAAAAGAAAACACACACCTATGCCATGAGTGAGGAGTTCTAGTTTTAACAGTGATTAATCATTCATGTAGAAATGCCCACGGGAGAGTTCTCCTCTACTACGTGAAACGTTTTGTTTTGCTTCTGAAAATGCATTAGAGCATTTAATCTGAGTCCTAGGGGGTTATACTAAACGATTCCCACTTAACTTGAGCTAGCCGTTAAGTTAACGGTATCTGCAGTTCTAAGAAAGTTGTATCCGTTTTGTAACGTTAATTCACACAATACCTGCAAGTGGCTAACAATGCAAAAGGGCTCAGGCTTCAAGAGTCCGCAGGTCGAAGTAGCTGAAAGCTGATGAGCTCTCCCTATCAGCAAGTCACCGGTGGCCGGGTAACAGCTTCCTTCCCTGCAGACATCGCTGAACTCTGGAACCTGGGCGAGAGCAGGGACCCACACAGCTATTGAGACATAGGAAAAGAGAAAATGTTTGTAAGAACAAATCTGTAAAAAAATCATTGTTTTGTACATCTGAACAGTTGCAGATGTTGGTTAAAAAGCATTGAGAATTAAAGAACCGAGCAGTAAAAGCATTTGTAAGAAGATCTCAAATTGCGCTAAACATGAACAGCAGCAATAATGATCATAAGAAAACACAAAACAATTTTAATGACTTTTTTCAGTAGTGTTATTAAGTAATGGCATAAAAAGAAAATCAAATACTTGCATTTTCTTTAACAAACAGAATGCTATCATTTTTATTCTATCTCATAAGCACGAACAACACACGAAAATAAATAACTTCCTAGCCTGTTATTGCACAAATTATAATTCAAATCATATGGTGCCATTTTCTTCACAATCCAAAAATCATGGGTAAAGAAATGAGGCTGTTCTGATAAATTCATGGACAACACATTCTTTATAAAAATATGTCCTTCCAACATAAAATACGAAAGCAAAATAGTTTTCTGAAAGGCGGGTATATTTGTTTTCCACACGGAACATGGAATTATAATTACTGTATATACAATAACTACTAAATTACAAATATCTTTCCAGAATCAACTATTTGAGACTAACTCACTAACTTTTATTTCGAATAAACTAACATTTGGGATGCTTGGAATTTGTCTGTTGATAAGAAAATTAATAAGAATAATATTCTAAGAGGTCTTTGACTTTGTGAGTTTGCTTTCCTGGTATATTTCGATGCAATGTAAGATGATTGTTTTTATTAACTTACCTAAAATTGCTCCGACTGCAAGCATCATTTTGAAAACTTTTAAAGCATTAACTTCGTACTCGGTCTCAATTCTTCCAGACCTTGTACTCAGCTGAGGAAGACAAATTTAAAATGTTTTGATACGGCGTGTACTAAATCTTAAAACGATGGGTGTCCTCGCCAGTTTCACATCCCACACGACTTCCCACTGTAACCGCTGGAAGACTGAGGCAGCGCAACTGTAACTTTAGTTTTACTATCTTTAGAGCATGCGCACTGGGTGGTCAAATTTTTAAATACCACATTAAGTACATATCATACTGTGAGCAACAGATAGAACAAATTGTAGCCTCATATCTCCAACTCCTGGTTATATATTTGCTGTGCTTTAGTAATTCTACTGCTCTTAACTGTTACTCATGTTTTGACTTCGATATTTAACCGTGATATACTGTTTTACTTTTACCGATATAGTACCGACTAATTGTCGCACGGCATGCGCTTACTGTTACTGATCTAAAAATACATATTAGAATGCCCAGTGTTTTTAATTACAAAGGATGTTGAGCTCTACATAGAAAGTAAACAAAAGCATTTGAAATCAGATGTTCTTCTTCACTTCTAGAATTTATCCTAAACAGTTGTAAGTAGACGATCAAAGGAATAATATAAAAATAACGCTCGCCAAATATAACCAGCGGAAAACATCTGAGGAAAAATTAAATTAAGAGTTTAAGCCACAAAGAGGTACCAACCCCCCACCACCTTCTGTTTAAAACAAAGAAATCTTTCCAGTAAAACAAAGCAATGCCCCTCCCCTGAGGCACTGGGAAAAGAAGAGTTAATTACCCCCGAATAGTCCCCTGAAAATGGCACAGGACGCAAAAAAAGCTCCCTAAAATGCTCATAGAATTTTTGTAATTGCCCATCCTTCCTGCTCTATTAAGAGGATGTGTAACTGATAGTAGTTAGAAAAGTGCAGTCTAATGAACATTTATTAGAATAGTTTTTGTGCTTCAAAGTAAATGCATGACTTTCATGTCTTCCAATATTAAAACACTGTAGAAAAGATAAACATACCTACACTGGAATCACTGTGGGGGAAATAACCATTCACTAAGTGTATATTTTAAATACTAAAAATCTGCAGTTTAGAATAAAACAGAATTATGTTTGGAGGACCTCACTTATTAATTTGATGATACCGAGAACCATGCGGTACAGTAGGTCTTGTCTCTCGAAGCCCGGATTAGATTAATGTTAAAGATGTTTTTTTAAGAATCTTTTCACTGATTATCAACTGTCTTTTAAAAACATAGTTTGCTTTAATCTAACCTGTTTATCCCAAAATATTTCGCTACCGTACGCGTTTGCGTTGGAATGTGCCTGAAGCTCAAGCGTGGCAATAGACAACTATGGCATTTTTTCGTGAAAACAAAAAACTCTTTGTGAAATGAACTGTGACTGTGTCAATTAAGGCATTTATACAAAATGGAGCCATCATTGGCCTGAAGAACTTTGTCTTTTCATTTTTTTACTTTAAAAACTAGCCTTCAGGATAGATGTTAAATTTAACTCCCAAAATGCATTTATTTTTCACCATCTTTGAAATACACAGAAAACACCTTCTGAAAAAACTGCAGATAATAACTGGGAGAAAAGTTGTTTTGTTGAATAAATTGAGCCAATAATTAAATTAATAAGTTCTTCATAAAGTCTGCAAAATTAGTTTTTTCCCCTGATGTTTCTTGTTTGTGCCCTTTTGGTTTTAGACCTTCAATTTGCAAATCCTGTAAAATATTTTCATTATCAAAGACCTTTTCCTAGTAGTACTTTGAGGTTCTGCTTATCCTACAATAAGAATTTGCTGTAGTAGTAAAAATTATGACCACTGACTTACCACATTAAGCATAAGCTGTATCATTCCAATCTGATATCTTTTGATTTCTATGATAATATCCAAAAACAAAATGCAACACATTTTTCTGTTTTTGTTTGGAAAAGAATGCATGCTTAATATTATTTTTATTGCTTCTCTCCTGTTTCTATTTATCCTTTGTCTCGTAACCAATCATTTTCACCACAGCGTATTCCTCAATTAAAAATATGCTAAAAAGTAAAAAATGTAAAAGGGTTACATAAAAAAATACAACTTAATATATTTTTCCTTTAGAAATGGAAAATAAAATGTCTGCAGAGTTCCTCAGTTTACCGCCACCAGTCTATAACAGATTTTCTCGATCACACAGAAGACAACTACATGAAAGGGTTTCAAGTAATGTAAATTTAGAAAAAGCCTTTCTTCCTTAAGACCAACTTTAAAAACAAGAATGGAAAAAAGATGGAGTATTGAATATTCGGCAGAAATATTTGATCAAGCGAAAGAAATTACATGTAAAACCTAACGTTTGCCAGTTGAACAAACTCCAAAGAAACTGATTAAAAAATATATTTAAATGCTAGATTAATTGTTCTTTAAATCTTTTTCACTCAAGTTTCTTTGATTGACAGTTTAAGGTTGCGAATCAAATGTAATTTAATATGTTAAATCTAATTTACCTGTGAATTGAGAAGGCCATAAAGTATCGAGGCATCAACTAAGCTTAAAGGTGAGGAATAATTAAATTAATTCCATAAATGCTTAAAAAAACATCTGTATTTCATTACTTTTTACTGCTTTAAGGGTTTTGGAGCTCCTAGTGCTATCTGTGTAAAAATAGTTTTTGTGCCATTTCATCCTGATTGCGTTGTTACAGATGTTTGCTCCTGGAGTGAGGTTGTATTTCATTAACAGACATTTGCAAACTGCTTTTGTTTGAGTGCCTTATGAGATGTGTAGCCTTGGGTAAACCTTTTGGGAAATGTGTTTTGAAATTATAGGTTTTTACAATTCCATGTTACTGGAATTCTAAGTACTATTGCACTAAAATCATACAGTAGGTCATGTCACGAAGTATGTCACAAGTTAGATAGAGTTGATTGCTAAGACCTGGTAACCAGTCTTAACCTCCATCTATCATTTGGAATTTGAAATAAACTTACAAAATAAAAGAAGGATGCAGAATGTGGTCCTCAAAGGCAGAACTGTAAATGAAAGACTGAAGTATAGACATTCTACCAACAAGGGAAGGTTGAATAATATGCCCCAAAGGATTTCAGCCATAATTGGATGCCATTTTTATTTTTCAATCTGAAAAAGCAAAATTTGAAAAAAAAATTCAGTACTTATAATTAGGCCTTCAAAAAATATTATTTGCTTGATATATACCAATTATAGACTTTAGAAATAGAATTTGGAAAGTTATTTGGCTTTATTGCATACTGTAGCTTACAATATAAAAAAACCATAGAAGCCGGTGTGTTTTTCACTGTATTACCATAAGAAGAAAGAGTACTCTCAATTACTTCATGATACACAGTTTTTTATTTGACAAATAATAAGGTCAGCCAACATTATTCACACATACCCGATTTTTTTAATTCACTATATTCAATAAACATTTTGATTAGAGTTCTTAATTAATCCTTGCTGAGTCAGAGCACTTCGGACTTACAGTACAGACTGTGTGGTACAAATATTAAGATGTGGAAAGGGAGGCATGGAAGTAGGACAATAAGCACTCCTGCCTACAATTTCCGGGTCCTATGTTCAATTCTACAATGATGTACCACCAGAGTAGAGTTTGCATGTTCTCCCCAGGTAAACAAGGGTTTTCTTCAGGTGCTCCATCTTCCTCCTACATTCTAAACGAATGTGGGGGTAATTAGTGGACTGTAGTGCATGCAATGCAACCTGAACCTTCTGAGATAGGTTGCTCTGACCCTTACCTGATAATGGATGAATGAAATGTGAAAGACCTCAAGGGCAGTGTTTTACTACTACAGAATGCACAACTAGAGCTTAAAGTGGGAGGTTCTAAATCTGTTTTTTCTGGGGCTGCATGGACATTTCAATGGGGTCAGGTTTCTCAGTAAACTTTCAAGCAAAATAAAGGAAAACTGAAAGATATTTTGATTCATGCAAAAGAAAATGTTAAAATTGATAGGCTGTTATAATACAAAATAAATCCCATAAAACTATGGCACACAGTTTTTTAAGTAAGAGTATGACACAATTAAAATTAAGTATTTAGTTAGTCCAAAAATGGACAAAAAACAGTAAAGCTTGTTAATACTGCTTATAATGATTATTTTTTAAAATGTTTATTCAGGAGCATAAGACACTTCTTACTCAGATTACCATTTGAGTTTGCCTGTTTTTAACTTGGACAGCTGTACGCATATGTCATTTCTTTTTTGTCTTAAGTGTATTACACATAAAACAAAACAAAACATGCCCTTTCATGCAGTTCAAGGGACCTAGTAGCACCACACCAACATACAGTACAGTATTTGTAATTGTTCCTTCTAGTCAATGTCTTGACGTTTTTTATGGCTTTTTCAAAAATTACAAATCATAAAGGCAGTGACATTGCCAATTTTCCATGTGAAAAAATCTAAAAAATAAAAACATAAATTTGAGTATGGGGAATTAAAAGATGAGTATCTTTGAATTCCCTATTTGTTCTTTCACAGTATGAATTTTTTTTGCCATCCATCCTTTTTCAGTTACCTTTTTATCCTTGGAGGATCATGGAGAGTCAGAACGTAACCAAGCAGACACAGGGAATAAGATAACACTACATTCTGTATGGTGTACCAGTCCATTGCAATACATACATACAGTATAAATACACATGCATGTATAGTACTGTACTTATAGAGACAGTTTAGAGATGCTTATCAGGAAAACACAGTAGCCAGGGAAAACCCATGTGAACAAAAGCAGAACTTTAAAACTTCCCATCATGTAATGCAGGACTCAAACACTGGATCCAAGAGTTTGGAAGCAGTAGTGCTAACATCATGCCATGTGGGAAGACTACACTCTCTGGCAAAGCAAAGTGTACACAGGACATGAATGTATTATAAAACCTTACGTAAAGGAACAAGCAAGTTTATTCCATGCTGAAAAGAGAAGAAAGCAAACACAATGTTTCGGCTGTGGAGTCTTCTTCTGATGTGAGAAAGACAGGGAAGTCAGCAGAGATTATATATCGTAAGAGAACAAAAGCCAGGAGTGTAGAGGAGCAGGAGAGAGGTAGACAGGGCACTCAGGTGGTGCGAATTCAAGAGTGGTGAAGAGAGGTGTGAAGTCGAAACCTGCAAATGAATAAAGAGGATAAGAAGGAAACGAGTCTGTTGTTGAGATAATGGGGGAAGGTGTGAAGGTGTGAATTTCTTTAGTAACTTTAGTTACTGCAGCAATAATTCCTAATTTTATAGTTTAATTCACGATTTCAAATTTAATATCTCCTTTGCTACTGTATTTGAGTACCTCTCAACTAGATAAGGTTCAATCAATAACTAACCTTCTGAGGGTAGGTCAGGTGAAAGAATTATGTGTAAAGCCACATACTGCAAATTAAACTTCATAGAGTGATTAGTGGTCTCTGAAAAAAGTGTTCCAATTATTTGGATAACAAGTATTTCCACAATATTGTGCCAAAATATGCATGGCTACCCAAAATGGTGTATTTTCAGTGGACTGTATTAAAATTAATACATTAATTATCTTAATGAAGCATTTTATTCATGTGACACTAAGCTAAACATTTTTCACAACAAAAAAAAATCTTCCACTATAAAAACAACACCCCTTAACTGAAAAGAATTTTATTTTTAGCCTAGAAGGTTAGTATTATAGATTACATTTCTAATTGCATGAGCTTGATAATTCATTTTCAACAATAGCCAGTAGAAAAAATACAATATTGATAAGTATAACAACATGAGGAAAGATTAGCTGCAATGGGGCATTTTATAAGATTTGTTGTAGATTAAGCTAACAGGTGTTGTATCCTCTTCCACGGTCTAGGAGTTCTTTCCTGATTGCTTGAATTACTTCTTCTAGATTGGCAATTTCATTAGCTTTATCTTCTTTTTTCTTGTTAAGATCTTGGATTCTATTTTCTAAGTCTGAAAAGAGAAATAACAAGAATTTACAGTTCTGTACTTAAATATCTTAACATATACAGTATGACATCACTTATTAACTGTCTCTGCAAAGAATATTAAGTGAGTCTTGAATCATAAGATGGTGGACCTCTTTTGTTTTTCTAAAGTAAAGTGTGATGAAGTGTGAAGTGCTTTTAAGCTGTAGATCATTGTGATATGTAAACGATTAAGTGTTTGCAAATTTAGTAAAACACTTTAAGCAGCTACAAATTACTGCAAAATTAAATCACTTATAATTGATGCTCTGTATAAACTGAATATAGAAACTGAACCAAGTTATTATAAAGTAATAAAGATTACATTTAATATTTCTACTCCCTTAAACGTAGAAAGAAAAACTGCAATGGTTCAACTGTGGAGCCTTTTTCAGGAGTGAGGAAGAGAGAAAGAGCACAAGAATTGATAGATACTTTATTAATCCCATGAGGGAAATTGCAGTGCAACAGCAGCCAGGCACAGTCAACACACCACAGTGTAACAAAATGATACAATAATACAACAATACAATGCAGTAACAGTCAGTGAGAAGTGCAGTAACAAAATTGGGTACACAGAATTGCACACAATACAGAGCTAAAACACAAACCAGAATGTACAGTACACAAGAAGATGTATTGCACATTATAAATATATTGCACAAATCCACAAGCATATATTGCACATCAGTTGTTAACAGAAAAACCAGCTGTAAACAGAGAATTCATGTTTAGTCCAAAAACCGATCCATGTTGTCCCTGCCCAGACACACAGTGGATGAGTTGTGAAGTCTTATGGCAGAAGGCAAGAAATATCTTCTGTAGTGCTCCCTGTCATGGTTGGATCAGCCTATTGCTGAAAGTGCTCTTCACGTTCAAGCATGTCATAGAGGGGATAGGAGACGTTAGGAAGCAAAGGGGTAGATAAAGAGAACAAAATGAAAAAAACCGTGTGAGAAGGGGCATGGAAGGTAAAACCGAATATAGAATAGAAATCTGGGAGATGAATTCCTAAAATAAGTAAAATGCTTAAATATGTACAGTAAATTATAAAACTTCCTGGACTGGCTCCTGTTTCCCTGCGATTGAGAGATGGCGATGTGATTTTGTTTTAAGAATACTTTTGGTATGGATTTGAAGGAGTTTAGAGAAGGTGACTCTCTGATAATCTTGGGGAGAGAGTTCCACAGCTTGGGGGCATAACAAGAGAAGGTCCTGTCACCCATAGAATGTAGACGGCTTGGGGGACAGTTAGGAGACCAGAATTAGAAGAGCGAAGGTTGCGAAGTGGGGAGTAGGGCAATAATAGTTCAGACAGGTACTGAGGTGCCAAGCCATGCAGAGCCTTATAGGTGAGCATGAGGATATTAAAGTCTACACAGAAATTGACAGGAAGCCAGTGCAAGGATTACAGGATAGGACTGTGTGATTACTTGCACTAAACCTGGTCAGGATTATGGCTGCCGAATTTTGGACATATTACAGTTTGTTCAAAGTAGATTTAGATACCCCAGAAAGTTTAAGGCATTACAGTAGTCAATTTGGGAGAACGCAAATGTGTTGATCAGTTTTTCAGCCACAGTTAGTGATAGCATAGGGTAAAGTCTAGCGATATTTCTGAGGTGAAAAAAAGATATTTTGACTGTATGCTGTATATGAGGGTCGAATGTTAATCCAGAATCAAATATCACCCCAATGTTTGTCTATTGAGATTGAAGCTCAAGTACAGAACCATCTACAGATAGGGTTACAGGATTGGCTTTACAAAGTTGATGAGGGGTGCCAATAAACATGACTTCAGTCTTGTCTCAGTTAAGATGAAGGACATTTTGAGTCATCCAAGTTTTTATGTCAGAGATGCTATTAGATAGAATAGAGACTGCCACATCAGTGTCAGGTTTGGTATGGATGTACATTTGAGTATCATCAGCATAGAAATGATAGCTGAGACCATGTGATCTTAAAAGCTCACCAAGTGGAAACATGTAAATGCTGAAGAGCAAGGGGCCCAGTATTGACACCTGAGGAACATCAGACTTAACACGACCAATTTCAGACCTATACTCATTAAGAGAGACAAAGTGACAGCGATCAGTGAGGTAAGACTTAAATCATTTTAGAGCAGTGTCAGAAACTCCAAACACAGCCTCAAGACGATGTCATGGTCAACAGTGTCAGAAGCAGGACTGAGATCAAGAAGAATGAGTTTAGAAAGAGAACCAGAATCAGAAGCTATTAGAAGATTGTTAGTGACTTTGACCAGGGCAGTTTCTGTGCTGTGAAGTTGACGGAAGCCAGATTGGGGGGGTTTGAAAAGGTAATTTGCCATGAGGTGATTTTGTAACTGAAATGTGACAGCACGTTCTAGAATTTTTGCAAGAAAGGGTAAATTGGAGATTGTGCGAAAATTGTTTAGATTGTCCAGAGCCATGTTAGGCTTTTTTGGTACAGGGTTAATGGCAGCCGTTTTGAGGACCATTGGTACAACGCCAGTGCTCAAGGATTCATTTATAATATTAAGGACAATGGAACAGAGAGAAGAGAAACAGGACTGAAATAAACTGGTGGGAATGGGATCTAAAATAGATGTGGTGGGTTTCATGTGTGTAACTAGTTTATTGAGGTAGGCTTAGTCAAGAAGAGAGAAGTTGGAGAGAAGGGAACCAGAAAAGTTGGATAAGGAGGGAGGTGGTATGGAAATGATATGCGTAGTGGAGAGAATGTGGTACCAAAGTTGTCAATCTTGGAGTTAAAGAAATCAAAGAATGTGTTGCAAAGTTGCAATGAGGCAGGTAATGTGGTGGGGCAGTTTGGCCTCAGCAAACTGTTGATGGTGGAGAAAAGATGTCTGGGTTTTTTATGGTAATTTTCAATGATGTAAGAGAAGTAGGTGGATCTACAAGACACTATTGTAACCTTATATTCAGACAAGTAATCTCTCCAAGCCTGATAATGTACATTTAGCCCAATAAGACGCTCAAGTTTGAGGGAGGCTGCCTTCATAGATCGCAGATGGTTGTTGTACCCGGGGCAGGGCAAGAGATGGAGATGGTTTGAGTTTTTAGAGGAGCAAAGATGTCAAGGGTAGATAAAAGAGCTGTGGGCTGTTATTATGGGGAATGACAATATACTGTATAGTGAGGTGATGTTCATTGTTAAAAATGAAGCATTATGGAGTCTGAAATTGAAAGACATCTAACAAGTGAAGAAAACGGTTAGTATTCTTAATATATTATAAAGGAAGAACTTCAACATGTCTCATTAGGCTATCAAGGATAGCAGAAAAGGTTAGTATTCGTTTAGCTGCATGCCAACACAACAAAATCAGAATCATAAATGTAGACTATTTCAGTTATCAGTTATATTTCAATATAACATGATTAAGCCCCTTCGGTTTTCATGTTTGTTTGTGGGTAGTTTTCCTATATAAATCTCTCTGTAATCAAGTGTCTTTTAATATTTTATGTCAAAGAATTATTCAAATACCTATTTAAAATAATGGCAAAATATTAAAATTTAAATAATTATATGTGAATTAATATCCTTATGATACAGTAAAACAAATGAAAGGGGGCAATATCTACACAATCAAATGTAAGAATATTTAAAAGCTGTATTAGACAAATAGAACAAACCCTAGAATTATTACATAATTAATACAAGAAAAGTCTGTCCATATTACCTGTTAGGAGCTTAATTTTTTCTTCAACAGTTTTTGCTAGATTTTCAGCATCCATTTTTAGTTTCTCTATTTTTTCATTGGCCTCATTGGAAGCTTCCTGGTCTTCTGCCTTTTCTTTCAACTTGTTGAGTTCGTCAAAGACGACATCTAATTGCTGTTAAAGAGATCAAATGCTATTACAAAGTGGTCTCATGATCTTTAACATTATGCAAGTCTACAGTGGTCTTTAAAACCTTGCACTGTGTACCTTTCCATTAAAATCAGATTATGACAGGTGTAATGTGGTTGCTTTCAGCAGAAAGACCTTGGTTAATAGACATGCTCTGTATTTACCCTCTCACCATCTGTAGCTTTATTAAAGGCAGTTTCTGCTGCAGCCTTTGCCTCCTTGGCTTGTAGTCTGTTCATTGCAGTTTTGTTCTTTAGTGCCTCTATTTCCTCTAGTAAAATTTGCACTCTTGCAAAGTCAAAGGCATTTTCAGTGTCGTTTATCTTTTCTTCTGCCTGTTTGTAAAACAAAGCATATAAAAGCAATTCCACAGGTTGTGGGTAGTGTAAATTAAATGTGCTGTATATAGTGTCTTCATTTTTTTATATTGTTCTTATAGTTCTGGCATACATTAAAGAATGTGACATCATTCTATAAGCATTGAAATAACACAATGCTGGATTTTCTTGTTCCTTCAGGAATATGCAGTAATAGTGCTGTGTGTTGTTTAAGTGCTATGGAATAAAGGGCCTATACTACCACCTGATGTTACCTACCCCTGTCTATTATCATATTCTATTTATTTTGTTCTACCTATCCACCCCTTTATTTACAGTATATTGCTCTCCCTCATTCCCATAACACACCTGAAGAATGCTACACAGCTGAAATATTGTTTCTTTTTATTTTGCAATGTAGGATTAACTTCTACTTGCTCCTAGGTTATACAATTATTAGATTATATAATTACATAGATTACAACATCCCTCAGTAACAAACACATTTCACAGTATGTAAGGGACAGAAGAATGTTTTTAAAAAATTGTATTGTGAAATTATATCACATTGAAATGTTTCAATTCAACTGGCAACCCACTGAAGCTAAGCAGGTGTGAGCCTGGTCAGTACCTGGATGGGAGACCTCCTGGGAAAGACTAAGGTTGCTGCTGGAAGAGGTGTTAGTGGGGCCAGCAGGGCGCGCTCACCCTGAGGTCCATGTGGGTCCTAATGCCCCAGTGTAGTGATGGGGACACTATACTGTAAACAGGCACTGTCCTTCAGATGAGACGTAAAACCGAGGTTCTGACTCTCTGTGGTCATTAAAAATCCCAGGGCGTTTCTCGAAAATAGTAGGGGTGTAACCCTGGCATCCTGGCCAAAATTTCCCATTAGCCCTTACCAATCATGGCCTCCTAATAATCCCCATCTATGAACTGGCTACATTACTTTGCTCTCCTCCCTACTGATAGCTGATGTGTGGCGCACTATGGCTGCCGTCGCATCATCCAGGTGGATGCTGCACATTGGTGGTGGTGGAGGGGAGTTCCCATTACCTGTAAAGTGCTTTGAGTGGAGTGTCCAGAAAAGTGCTATATAAGTGTAAGCAATTATGATTATTATTATTTTCTGTAGTAAAATTAAGCTTTCTTACATATCATGGGATTGATAATAATACAGCACACCCTGTAGGTGATGTTTAGAATTAAAATTGGGTTCAGAGGGAAACAATAATGTTTTACATTATTATTGCTAAAAATTGTGAATTGTATGCCTGATTCTGAAAAGGTGCATTAAAGAGCACAAATCTGATTTAAAAAAGAGATTCTACATTCTTGGATTGGGAAAAAGTGTTTGTTTATGTTTAGAACTTTGCTTTCTGTATTGTCTACATATTATAGTCTCGTCTCCTTCTTAGTATTAGTAAACAAAAATCCTGTGCAACATCTTTATATATTTCTTTATCTTAAAGAATCATTAAGGATATTGAAGTGCGTACACAATTACCTCTGCAATTTTGTCATTGATGGCTTTGGTACTAGGTTTTGTTGAGGCAAGTGTCTTTTCGACTCTGTCTTGAATCTTGTTAGCATTCTCTAAGGCCTTCTTTACTTTTCTGAAGTCGACAGATTTTGCTTTTGCCCTTAAATATAAAGGAAATCTTAGATAAATGATTGTTCATTTATATTAGAAAGAATTATTTTAAATTATGCATTTTACATTTTTTCATTTTATGTATCATATCTCAATTAAAACTGACTACTCATTCCTAACATATCTGAGGAAGCTATATATATATATGTGTTTTAAGATACATTATTGATTATAGAGTAATGCTAAGGAAATTTTAAATTTGGCAATATAAATTTATAGAAAATAAACCACACTAGCTTTTCAAAGATACAAAAGAGTCTGTAAAAGTCTTTAAAAGTTTGTTTTCTTTTTCACAAGAATTAGAACAAAGTCTTACTCAGCATTCTTTCCGTCTTCCACTAGCGTGTTTGCCTTCTGGAGCTGTTCATTTAGGTTTTTCAATTCAACTTCCACTTCTGTACAGTTAATCAAGATGCTCTGGATCTTTTTGATCATGTCTTCCAGATTTTTGGGTGAGCTGGGTAGCTTAAATGATAGGACAATTGTAGCAACTTTGTCAATGTCATCTGGTTCCACTCTGTCATCTGTGATTGAAATGGAAAAATAGAACAAAATAAAATGGAGAGGGCATACATTTGTCTATGGTCCTTGAAATATTTCTTTTTCCATTTTCTTCTATCATTCCTATTATGCATTTGTAAAATTCTTACACTAACATTTATTCCTTTCTGAGTGTGGGCTCCAGGCCCTCTACTTAATTTTGTCTTTCAGCTAGGTGGCATGAAATTTTGCGTATTCTGAGTGCTCCAGTCAAAATTAAGAGTCCAGTGGGACTGACAGGATCTCATCAGTCTATGTTCTGATGTAAAACATTTAAGATAGCTACCCCCACCGTCCTGGTAGTAAGGTTGTCTGTATCGAACTTGATTAATTATTGGCAATAACAAAACAAATCAAGCAAATGTCAATTAAAAAGCCAAACAAATAAGAACAGCATCCTTACATGTAATTTAGCTTCAAAAAATACCAATGGCTGCCAGGAACAGCTGAGAACATAGTAGCAGTATTTATATTAAATAACGCTTTTTACCTGTTAAAAACTCCTTTACTTTCTTAATAAGAGTTATTGTGTCTTCCTTTTCTTTATGAAATTTTGTTCTTGTGCTTTCTATTCTCTTCATCAGATCCACTGCTTTCTCTTTAGTTTCTTTTGTTTTCTGCAGTGCATCATTAATCTAGAAATGAAAACGTGTTGGTTTAAATTTCCATAACACGGTATTGTAAATAACAGAGGCAAAAGGAAAGAAATGCCAGTCACAGAACTGTAAAGATTCAAATATGTGTAGAGTAAATCTGTATACAGTATGAGTAGGTAGCTGTATCAGCATGCATATGCTGCAAAGGAACAGGTAAATGTGTATTCCATGCTGAAAGGAAAATAAAAGAGACACAATGTTTTGGCTGTGAAGCCTCACAACCTGAAGAAGGCTGCTCAGCTGAAACATTTATTTTCTTTTCTTTAATGCTTTCAGCATGGAATAAACCTTTACCTGCTCCTATATACTGTATGATTGTTTCTTAGAATGCACCATGATGGCATTGTCACCACTATCATGCTTGAGAGATATGAAGATGTGGATACTTTCAAACCAACATTAAATAACAACAGTAAGTAAAAACAACTTTTACTTTTACAGAGGACAACACTGTCTTTAATTCCTGAATACGTAGAATTATAAGTCTTTAAACCTTCCATTGCAGAATTTATCACAACTCCCTAGGCTAGGATCAAATGGGAGGTTTCAAGTTGCCTCACAGGTTATTGTCTCTTGGTCAGCTGAGTTCAAGACACATATTACCTTCTAAAAATGCTTACAAAGTGTGGGTTGTGTATATTTTAACATATACTTCAATTTACATGACAATAGCAAAGTAAATGTCTGATATGACCCATAACCACAGACAATTATACATTTCAAGTTTGTGTTACACATATTTTGTATTGTGTTATGTCTTTTCTGCCTGCACAGCAAATTTCTCATCTGGGTAAATAAAGGAAGTAAGTAAGGTATAAAACAGGACTGTACTCCCTTTATAATCATTTGAGCATCTGATGCAAGCAACAACCCATATGCACGACCTACTGTATATGTGGCTCAGGTTTAGATGACAACTGGATGGTCTGACATTCTGCCCCAGTTGCTGATACAATGCAGAATTCACGATTTGTTCAATAATTAGAAGCTGTCAAATGATGTCTTCCAACACAAGAACCCCATCTTGTCTTAGGGCCAGGATGGTTTACAATCTCTACATCATCCCAAATGCTAGTCAATAACCTGCTCCAAGACAATGATCCTAAACAAACAAGCAGACCTACAATGTTGGCAAGCCATCTGGGTCCTACAGCAACAAAACCATACCAAACACACCAAGGGATGGAAGGTCTGCTAGTTTCCTTTACGATTGAAAATCAGACCCAGTTGCTCATTTGAACTGATGAACAATGCCATTGAACCTTAAGAGAACCTTAATTTCTATTTTAGTAAAGATGAAGAAAATTTGATTTGCTACATTAGCTCCCTGGTAAATAGACACTAGGAACTAGGAAGTGTTATTTAAAAACAGAGTATCAGATTTTAAACAAGTTTTTATCAATTCCAAAGACAAAATCACTGAACATATTGGCATAATTCTCAAAACAATTCACACAAACACCAAAAGTGACTCCTGAGTTGCAAAACAGGTCACCCCTTAAAATATTGTGCTAAACTAGCTTTAGGGCTAACATTGTGGATTAAGTAATTCAAGTTTCTCGTTTTTAGTGTCTTCCTTTTAAATTGGATATATCTGATTTAGCTAACAACCAGTATTTTTCATTTTAAATAATCACACCGGAAGTGATAATGCATGTCACGACTGTCACATTAAACTGTAGCATTTAACTAAATGTTAGATAATTAAGTAAATTAAGATAACAATAATTGATTTAATATTGTTGTTAATAACAGGTATTGTTACACTTATAAGTAGGTATATACTTTTGATATTTTGTTTTAAAGTGGATTAATTTGATGAAGTTGACTCTACAGAGAGTGATTGAGAAATTACTTTAGTACCAATGCAAAAAATAGAAACTAGAAATTTACCTCTTTCTGAGAATATTGTAGCTGGTTTAGAAGGTAATTAATGGACTCTTCCACTTGCTTTGATGTTTTAGTAGCATTCTGGGAGAGTGGGAGGCTACCACTGCAGTCAGGACCTCCACATTTTCTGTATCCAAAAAAGCTTACACAAAGAGCCCCCCCACATCTTGCCTTGGAGCATTCAGCATCACCTGGGGAGCCACAGATCTAAGAAGAATAAAATATTTTTGTTCACAAACCAAGCTTTTTCAAGCCATTTTTTTTCTAAAATATAGTACAGAATGATATTCATACAGTTAGTCCCTTATCCTTAGAAACAGAAAGAAAAGAAAGAAAAGAAAACCACAATAAATTAAAAATAAATTAAAAATGATTGAGTTTAGCACATCCTGAAGGAGGCAGAATAGAATGTCCTTCAAAGACACAGGTTAGTATTGCTGAGCGCTACGTTGGTCTACGTACAAAGTAGGTCTCAATGACAGAGCACGAATCAGTGGCAGAGCAGAGTTTATGTATGATGACTGAAGCACCTGTTATTTGGATGAAGGAGGCTGGGATATTCGGCCTGAGCAAGTCTGAATAGTCGGATGGAATGCAGCTCCTTGTGGGAATGCACCTGGTTGTCAAGGAAACTGAGGGCTGCGAGTTTGTGCTCACCCAGACATTACATAGACTCCATACTTTTTGGAGAATTAAAATGGTCTTTTCCATAGAATTGTGACCTATTCATAATCACACTCACTTTTTCATTTAGATTTGCTACAGTCAGAGCCTTGACCTTTTTCTCTAAACTCTCCCAGTCATTCTGCAGACATGTCTTATCCAGCAGACTGTCTGCCTTTTCCCTTGTATTCTGGGATTCATCAATGAGGGTTGTAGCTTGTTTTTTCTTTTGTTCTGCAAACATGAAATCTGTATGGTGCTTTCTGGTGACATCGTATGCTCCTAATATCACACAAAATTAAAAAAAAATACATAACAATCATATAAATATTTGGGATTTGTATACTGTATTGAAAGAATACACTAAATCCTAGCACAAAAATAACCCTTGAATTAAAATAATCATAATTGTTGTACTTTTATAATTATTAAACAAATATACAAGAACATTCCCTAATAAATACCATTTATCACATATTAAGCACTTTCGTAGCACATTTGTAATATTTTAATATTACATGCAAAAAATTTTTTTCCTTTGAACTTACTTAACAGTACTTTTGTGTCAAAGTTCGGAAGGGCTTTCACTTTGTCCTTCAAATCTTCAAAAAGCCTGTTAAAGTCATATCTAATAGTATCAATATCACTGTTCAACAATGAAGTCCAGTCCATAAAAATTGTGTTCGGATCTATTTCATCTTTTTCTTTGCTGCAAAAGAAGTACATTTGAATTATTGGTAAACAATGCCAGAATACTTGATAATATTGGTTTCACTTACAGTAAATTACATGATTAAATATTTATTAAAAAAATGTTCTGTGCAGGCTGTGTTCACTAGATGAGTGTTTTTTTTCATACAGCAAGGTCAAACAGACAAGGGAACCTGTTATAACTGATTTGTGGCATTCTTCTAATACACAGAACTACTGTACATGAAATGTTTTGGTAACCCGTTCTCACTGCATCTTTAAGTGCAAAATGATATCCAAAGTAAGTGTTTTTTTTTAACTCCTAAAATGTACCAAAAATCATAAAGGAAGTACACATTATGCTGAACACACTGAACTGAAAGTAGAAGGGCAAAATACATGGAGATTTTTTTCCTATGATTCAAAATAACTTAATGAGTGAATACTTTTGAGATATTGTTTCTGAGCAATTTAAAGACATTTAATTTTCAAATTCAGATTTCAAATCAGAACCATGGAAACCAAGCATGTGTATACAACCCAACCATCGTTGGTAACAGATGAGTTAACCAAAGCATAAAACAAAGGTACACTTAAAGAAATAAAACAAAACATTCCACCTTGAGTTGTGAAACAGTAAAAAGAGAAACCATTTCCTCATGAAAGTTTACAATAGTAAATCTTCATACAGTGTAAAACAACTTGATTTTTACTGTTACTTTATTACAATTTTTAGGTACTTTTACATAGTACTTACTATGCTTTTTTTCTTGATTTACCATAGATTCCTATAGTTTGAATTATGCTTTCTGATACCTATGTGTTTTATTACACTTTACCATGCTTCTTTTACACTTTGCTACTCCTTTGCCATGGTATACCACAGTAAAATTGAAGAAAATTCTAGTAAAATATATATATATATTCATATGAAGCTTACTTGATTTTTTCACAGAAGTGTTCAAGATTTTCTATTTCATCTGAAGAAGCCACTGAGGTGTTCAGAAATTCCTGCAGTTCCTGCAGCTTGCTCTCCATGTCTTGTAGCTGGTTGTCATAGATTGTAATGTTACTGTCACTGCAATGAGACACGCTGCTGTTTAGCCTTTGGAAGGTGTTCCGAATGCCGGTGATGTTTTTGTCCCAGAGCAGGAAGCAGGGGTGACAGGGAGTGCAAGCTGGAAACTCTGCATCATAGCCATGGGCACACTTGTCACAAAAGGCACCAATCACACCAGGACGGCAGTTACACTCCCCAGTGAACTTATCACACACTGGCTTCTCAGTTCCTTCAACACTGCAGTCACATGCTGTTGTATTAAAAACAAGCATTTACATGGAATTACTTCATGAACTTTGTCCTTCAGAAAGTCTAGCCTGTTCAAATGACACTGAACAAACTAATTTAATCACATCTACCTTCTGCCACTACTAGACTCACAAAAGTAACACATCGCTATTGTGTCAAACAAGAAGCAGACTTCCAGCATAAAAGATGTGTATGGTACGTAACCCTGTCTGATAAAATCATAAATTAAATGGAATTAGGTGAAGGTGGCGATTTGAGATGTGTGGTGAAAGTTTATAACTTACTGAAGTTAGTTTGAAATGCAAAAGGTTGTGTGGATAACAATTTAAGATCTAAGAAGTGACTTGAGTAGCAACATCTGTCTCTTTTTACAATCAATACTTATACACTAATAAACTGATATAAGTGTGCATTGCAGGATAAAAAGCACTTCTTAAAAACATGTTTGCACTTACAAATACACTGTAGCTCAGGGTCTCCAAAGAAATTTTCCCCACATTCATCACATTTTCTTCCTCCATAATCTGGTCGACAGGGACACTGGCCAGTATTCTGTGCAGCTCAAAATAAAAGACATAGGAGATGGGAAAAAAGAGAGTATTAATATTTAGGAAGATAGTCGCAATAAATAATAATATTGTAGCAAGGCATACTTTCCATTGAGAATACCAAATATATAGCTATTGCTGAAAAGAGTTGTACCTGATTGCACTGGTTGCTAAGAGAGTTTGCTGAATTGCAGTCACATGGCTGACAGCCTCTACCATTTTCCAGGTTCCAGTATCCCACATCACATTGATCACAGTTTGTTCCAATCACATGGGGTAAGCATGGACACTGCCCAGAAGACTGCTCACAGATACACACCCCATTAACCACACACCTGGCACTGTCAGTACCCAGCTCATCACAAGAGCATTCTGAAAACAGTAATTAGAGAAAAACAGATTTAGCACAATCCAGGAGGTAGAGAGAACAATGGCGTCATTAAACTTTATCATTCACAGAGATGATAATTCTGAGAGATATATATATATATAAAGGCAAATTTTATTTTTGAGTCCTGGAGTATGTATGACTGGTAAATGGTAAGTAGTAATAAGACTCAACAGACAAGAAAAAAATACTTTCCCACCAAACTGGATACAAAGACTCTTGATTTCTTATTTAATTACTCCTGTCAGTGAAAAAAAAGAACACATTTTCAAATTCTAACAATGCATCAATATATTTTCAACATGTAAGACACAATGAAAGGTATATTGTTACAGGTTATGGTACGTGACTTTGGAAGTCTCTAAGAATCTAGACACAATGGGTAACACCTAGCTAGTGTCAACATTTTCACTTCCTAGAACTTCAAACCAAGGGATTTTTACTTGTGTTGGGTGTGAGACACAATGATCAAAATAATCTTATGCTTTACATTAGTTAATTAGTTAAGTTAAAGTAAGTTAAAACATTAGTTAATTAAGTTCTGCATAAATGATTAAGAGTGTCAAAAATGTAGGATAAAAAGGCAGACACAAGGGAGTGGATCACAACAGATCAAGAAAGAAGAGAAGAGACGGGAGGACACAGAACATAAAGCGTGTGCCAGGAGATCATCAATATTTGTCAGTATTTGAACCTTGCTAAGAGTGATTGTTATTCTGTGTTTTTAGGATCCCTCAGTTAACAACAGCCTCTCCTAATGAGTGCATTATTAAAATAGGGAGATACAGTAGGTTCCATTTCATTTAGTGGCATCTGGGTTTACAGACGGCATGTTGTATTCTATTTAGTTTAGAAGGCAGCTTTATCTTATTCTGGCTTTTGTAGGGTTTATTAGTTTGAATACTTGATAGCAGTCTGAGGTTTTTCTGGGTGATCTAGACGTACAGAAGGCTTCTGGAACACCTTGACTGTAAACTTGTAAATAGAGTGACTTGTATGTTGTATGTTTAGTGTTTGCTGTAATTTTTAAATATCTGTTTAACCCATTGTGCCTGAATTATTATTCCTTCTATCAAAGGTATGCCAGAGAACAAAGAACTCATGTGGCTCTAATTATACAAATAGCTTGGGTATGTTCTTGGCAAAAACCTTACAAGTTGGGGGTTATGATTTTTTAATTGAGTTATTGATTAATCCACTCGATCATCAATTGATTTGATTTTCTCTTTTTTCATAACCCCCCATTTGTACCAATATGTTCAGAGGATGTACACTGTACCACCTTTGCAGTCTTGAGACAGAGCTGATCCATAAAAACCAGGCCTGCAGGACTCGCAGTTGTGCCCCACTGTGTTGTAGAGACATCTGAGACATTGCCCTGTTATCTTGTCACAGGCATTCTCATCTCTGAGGTCTATATTATTATTACAGGGACATTCCAGACATTGACTCCCTGGCTGCGTCAGATTGCCATAGAACCCAGAGGGACACCTGTCACAGTGGCTGCCTGACACATACAAAAAGAGTTTATTTTCCCATTGTGCTGCAACTAACAAAGCTTCAAAACATATTTATGATAATATTTTTTAATCAAAGATGCACATTGCAACAATTAATATTTTGTTCATTAAAAAAGTCACTGTAGCACTTGCCATTTTTTCACATCATTTATTGTATATGTGCATTGTGGCTCACTTTCGCCAGAAATGGCCAGAAATGTTTAATATTTTTAATGTATTGTTGTGTTGATTACTTCATATAATAATAAAATTATCATTCTGACTGGAACTGATTAATGGAGTTCATACAGTACAGAAGTATTACACAAGTGTTGGCCGCAACTTAGTCTCATCCAATTTTTGGACTTCCAACTTTTTACAGTAGCAAGGAACAAAGCTAGAAAAACCTTGAGAGTTTTAAAGAAAAGTATAGCCGATTGTCATTTTATACACAATGGAAATTCACTCCAAGTAACATAATGTAAGGGTCTTTCTCTGTTAAATGTACACTATAGCAAGCATAAGAGTATTTTTCTTTTGTGTGCATATAACAGCTCCTAGAAATTAATATAAAAAGAAAAGTAAAACATTACACAAGTTCTGACCTGCATATCCTTCTATGCAGTTACAGACCACTTGGATGGCATTCTGATCTTTGCTGCAAGAATTTGCAAAATAGCGGCCACTGCCTTTAGCGTCTGGACACATACACAGTTCACAAGGTTCTTTCAAAACAGGGTCCCCATAGTAGCCATCCAGGCATCTACAAATGCATGACATTGTTAATCCTACATTTCTGTTTAAATACATTTTAACATCTCTGGAAACATTTTACACATTTTACTTGCCTTTCACAGTTCTGCCCTGTGGAGAACCCCTTGCAGTTGAGACACGTTCCAGTTATTGGGTCACAGAGCTCTGCCATCCCATTGCATTGACATGGGCGGCACTTAGGAAATCCAAAGTAACCTGGCTGGCACTGGTTGCATTGCCTTCCCGAAACATCCGTTCGGCAAAGACACTGTCCGTTCACTTGATC
The DNA here is from genome assembly GCF_040954835.1 of Lepisosteus oculatus. Classification (NCBI taxonomy): domain Eukaryota; kingdom Metazoa; phylum Chordata; class Actinopteri; order Semionotiformes; family Lepisosteidae; genus Lepisosteus; species Lepisosteus oculatus. Next base: position 37,813,023 of record NC_090702.1, on the reverse strand, counting down.
GCACATTTCGCTGACAGAACCTTGAGGGTCACAGGCACAAGCTATGGAAAATTGGACAGAATGAGCCTTTAGGTTGGGGTTGCAAACACTTTGCAAAGGCAGTATACATTTGGAAAGCTAAGCTTCTTTTCTAAACTGATCTGACCCACTTTTTGAAAGGGAAATATGTATACTGAAAGCATTTTATCCGTGTATTAGCTTGATCCGTGATCTGTGACTGACAGATCTGCAGTATTGTGAAAGAGGTTGTATCATATCAATTAGTCACACTTTTGGCAGATTGAGATTGATAAGCATGACACAAGATACTAAAATCTTGCCTTCCCTGTTTTTCAGCATTTTGTTAGTTGCATTTACCAACTAAACCATGTTTATGATTAAGTAAAGATGCAGATGTTTTTTTATGATTATGTAAGGATGCATCCTTCCTTCGAGCATAGGGATGCAACTGCATGCGAATTGCATGGTGACTCATAGGACAGCTACTGTACTGTATATTAATTATGAAGTGTTGTGCAGTCTTTTCATTTCTTTCTATTTTGTTTCCTTTCTATCCTTTTGTTTCAGATTCAACACCACATACTCATAAGGTAACTCAAGAGTGTGTGATTCAATCTGTGAGGACTGTTGTCCACCACGTTGCTTGCATTAGGATTGCAAAGGACTTTAAGAAGGTGAGAAGCTGAAGATCAGGCAGAGAGATTTTCTTGTACAGCCTGTGTAGACCAGAAAGCAAACATATTTCTTTTTTGAGACATGCTGCTTTTGCTTAAGGTACCTTGGTTGAGTGTGCTGGGTACAAGAGGATGAGATCTTTATGTTGGCTCTGGGCTTTAATGGTTCTGGGTCAGTTAAGCATGTATGATTATTTTATCTTGACTCACCACTTTGCATAGTAGTGTAATGTAGTGTAAGTCTGTCTTCTCTTCAGATTTAGTCTCTTTCTCTATAATGCTTGGCTGTATCTTAGTTTGTTAGTGTGTGTTGTTACTGATCTCCATGATACTGATAAGTCTCTTGCTAAAATACTGTAGTTAGTACGCCTGAAACTTTTTTCGTTTTAATCATCCCTGTGTCCTTTAATTCACACAAAGAAAGCTGTGTACAGTACCTCCTCTGTTATTGGCACCAAAGTTGCTCAATTTAAGAGTCTTGCACTTTTCAGAACCCCCAGACCACAGAATTAAGAGGTTCTAGATCTCTGTAATACTACAGTAGGTGGCTATAATCAAAGTAAAGTATACTCATTTTATTGTTTACATTGGAGTGTAACCTTCCAGACTACACTGAACATTTCACCTAATTATGCAAATTTACAGTAGCAAGGCTATTGTTTTAAAAGAGAGACATACCTGTACAGCCATAGGGACCAAATCCAAAGGTTGCTGGAGCACAAGTATCACAGCATCGGCCAATTACATTGGGTTTGCACTGACACTGACCACCAAACTTACTGCAGGAAGGACTTTCAGAGCCTTCTGCATTGCACCTGCAGGCTAAAAAAAAAAACTCATACTGAATTATTTATTCAAAGGACCATTAATGGCTTAAATGAACTTAATTACAATAATACATTAAATGATGTAAATATCTTGCTGATATATAAATTTTTTTCTTATCTGAAAGTATGCTAATTATGTTGAAGCAGTTAATATTGGGTAAATAAACCCAGGCACTTTGAAAAGGCACTGAAAGATTATTCATTGAAATTACCAAAGACTTTTAAGAATTTGATTTCATAATCAATTCATTTTTTTACATTGAATACATTTTGTAATATAGTTAATGATTAAGACCTGACAGAGAATATTATTAAGAACTTCAGATGTATGCTTATACTTTTTTTATTTAAATTAATTCTTACATCTAACCATTCTGTAAAAATACTCTGACAATATCTGTAATCATACATCATACTGTAACTTATGATCAGCAAACAAAGTCCATGTACAACACAATCTTCCTTTGGTATTCACATTTGATTACTGACAAGTAATTACTGTAATTATTGACAAAAGGTGCAACACTTGGAAATGCAATTACATTTAAAAATAATTCACAATCCATTTTCAAATTTAGAAGAATAATTTCATGTCTGTATTGTTGAGGTGTTGGCATGTTTATTGTATATAGCAATATTACCACTAGAGGGTCATGTTTCACAAATATTAGGAAGAAATGTACGGAGTGGAAGCACAGAAATTGAGAACTAGTGTGTAAGGACAAATAACACAGTCAAGGGTTACAAAATGACCTGGATAGCTGGATTATAAAGTCTAATTTTGAAAATTAAGAGAAGAAGCCCAGGTACACTGCAAAATCCCACTGCCCAATTTCCGTTACTATTCATAGAGGTAGAGATCCAATTAATTTCCAATTTAGAAAAAAAATGTATAAGCTGAACTGGCACGGATTGACTTTTTGACAGACCTGGAATATTACAGGTCAAGTACTTACACACAGCACCATTGTGTATGCGAGCTGACATGCTGGCAATAAGCCTCTCACACACATTAGGTAACATCTGAGATCCGACTTCAGATGCAATCTCAATGCACTGGTACCGTCGATACTCATCTATATCAATTTGGGAGCAGAAATTCTGAAGGGACTCAATCTGTGGAATTAAACCCACCTGGAAAGCAAGGAAATACTGTCTGAAACAATATTTTCCAAAAATAGATCAACTCAAAACAGACATTTTATGAGCTACACATAATGAGCGCAGCAACATTTTTAGCAATTTCTAAAACTCTCCAACTCACACCAGACCCTGGCAGCATATCACTCCTATACTTAAATCTCTACATTGCTAGCCTATAAAGTCATACATTGAATATAAGATCTTGTTACTGACTTTTAAAGCTTTAAATAATATGGTTCCATCAAAGATATCTTAAGTCCTTGATGTTTAGACTCCCTACTTTAGGCTCCATTTAGTTGAGGCTGGTCCTTTGCCCACTGTACTTAGGACTACATTTTGGATTTTTTCTGTTGCTGCTCCATTGTTATGGAATGGCCTTCCTCGAAATCTTCAAGATACAAATTCTTTGACTCTTTCAGTTTCAGATATAAACTTATAATTCACCTTTTTACTTTACTTTTTTTCTTCTTTATCACTATTGTATGGTGTCCTTGGCTTTGGAACGATGTTTTATTTCTTTATTATTAGTAGCAGTAGCAGCAGTAGCTGTAGCGGTTTTTCATCTCAGGAAGGATTAAGGATTGGGATCTGGAATTTACCTCCTGTTGTATTAAGGTTAAATGTTCCTGTTATAAACCATTTATGTGTATGTTGTTAATCTAAATATTGTGGAGTGGAAATCTGATCTAAAATGTGCATCTAAAAAGCACTCCATTTCATTTTAAATTTCTGCACAGAGTTATGTTTGTGGAATTACTTTTTCCTTGCATGTAAAACTGTAATACAACTTTAGAAGCTAGAACATTTGGTTCTGGAGGGACTCTAGGGGACGTGGCTTGCAGTAGGAACAATACCAATGAATGAAATAATAACCTACATTATTTCCACAAGCTTACCGAATCAATCAGGATGAAGGATGACTGAGAATTTGCATTTGATTGGGTTTTAAATGTGATATCTATTTGATAACTCCCATCAAGGTCCAAGCAGATGGGCATATCCCAGATGGCTATTCTGAAATCAAACAGTTATTTTATAATGATGAGGAACAATACTTTGACTTTATCTTTCTTAATAATAGGCCATTGTTAAAGGAAGCATTGTTAATTTTGCTTATATTTTTTTAAATTGAGGTTACATAATTGTAGGCTATATTTGTGGTATGTACCATAAGTGAGATACAGTATATCCCTGATGGACTGCTTGATTGGTGCATAGTGGTACAAAATCAAACAATCTCGGAAATGTTCAACTTTCAATATCAAGTTTTAGGTCAAAAGACTTTGTTTGTAATTTTAGTTGATGTGTAAAGTTAACCTTTTCATGTCTTTATGATAAATATATTAAGCAACAGATCAAGACATTATTATAACGAACCATTTAACTGAATAAGGCAAATGCAGAAACATAATACAATCTGTAGCGCCCACTGATTAGTAATACAATATTTACACAAACCAAATAGACACAGACATCTTAATATGGTTTTAGTGATTTCGGCTGTTTCTGTAGCATTAAATTGGATTTTTGCTAAGGGAAGCTTACCTTGCCAAGCCAGAGAGAGTTACTGTTTTGGTCTGTGTTTGTTCCTCTGGGCAGCGTCCGTCAACAGGTGAACTTATAACAGAGACTTTCATGTTTGCTGTCCAGTCATCTGTGGACTTAAGAATGCATTAGAAGTTAAAAAATGCTTCTGATAAAATTGTATTGATATTTTCAAACAATCCAATCCCAGATATACAGTATGTATATATAAATATATCAAGTAATAGGTTTATTCCATGCCGAAAAGAGACGAAAGAAAACACGTTTCAGCTATGAATCCTTCTTTGGGTGTGGACACTGATGTCTTTCCAGCATGGAATAAACCTATTACATGTTCCTTTGCAGCCTACGCATGCTGACGCAGCTACCCACCTGAACTACTATAAATATATCAATTTGCCTTAATGTTAATTTATTATTAATATTATTATTATTATTGTTATTTTGTGTTCATTTCTCATTTATTTTGGACATTATTTTATTTTCAGGTGTTAGTTAAGAAATAAAGTATACATTATTCCTGTAATATTATTCATTTAAAGAACCAACAAGAAATATTGTGATATTTTCATTTTTCATTAAATCATTAAAATGAACAATCGATGCTTACTTCAGGTTCAAAGTGGATCACTACAAAGTATTGCATTGAGAAAGGGACTTTTGTGACATTGAACCTCAGTCCTGCTCCATCCTGCACCCTAACAAACCCCGGGCCTGTCCATGTGACAGGTCTGCCTGCCACTCGCTCTCGAAACACAAGCTGGAGTGGAGATCCTGGGTCAAGGGAAATGGTGTTCTGCTGCAAAAGATCCATGAGATAAAACAATATACTGTATTTCCAGTGTCAGCAACAAGTATCAAAATACTATTCCACAGTACTGAACAGTGTTCCAAAATGAACTAGGTCACTTCAGAATAATCATCTGTTATTACAAGAATTTAAAACAACCATTAAGAATGTGAAAAACACAGAAGGACAAAGTCAGAGGGAAAAATGTTTTCAATGGGATATAAACTAAAGAAACCTTGTATATAATCCCAGAGCCTTGTATTTATCACAAACAAATAATGTGAAAAGTCCTTCACAGGAGAAAATGTGATAGTACTTCAATAAAATTTGAAGTATTAAATGCATAAAATTTTCAGATTATGTTTAAAAAATTACTTGCTCTTGTCTTCTTTCCCAGACATTCTGCTTATTTATTCTGGTCAGGACAAATTTCCCATTTTTGTACTTAAAGTCATATCCTCTTTGGTGGAAATAATGCTCGCACTTTGGCAGAGCTGTTGGTTTTACCTGGAAAGACAGTTTGGAATATTGACAATAAAAAATTAATGTCTTTTTGTCTGAAATTAATAGTTAATAATAAAATAAATGTAAAATCTAAAAATTAAATTGGTGTATTGCCATAGTAAGTAACAGCAACCAAAAATAGCTTAGAACATGTTATATAAAGCTAAGGAATATATCCAAAGCTCTGGCTCTCCAGAGCCATATATTGCTGAGCGTTGCTGGATGCTTAGTCTAACTTTGTAATCCCCGTGGAGAGCTGGTAAAAATGGTTTGCTTTAATAATTTTAACTGCAAGGGCCACAGGGAAAAAAATATCAAATCAGACTTTAATAAGAGTTTAATAACATCTGCTGTTTTGTTTCATTTTATTTAAGAGTAGAGCTAGAAAGAGAGAATTACTGTAACACCTGATTTACTCTAATTTGTGCCAGGGCAGCACATGTCAGGTAAATTGAATAATGAAAAGAGCAGGATTTGCACAGGTTAAATAAATAAAATATACCAACCAAAGGAGAGGGCCCACCAGTCATAGGTGCAGCATGTTCAGCTTCATAAAGGTAATAATCCAAAGGAGCAAAGAAATAGCCAGCGGCTGGTTCATTACACCTATGGCCAATAATGTGGGGGAGGCATTGACACTGTCCATCTACTGATGAGCACCTACACAAATAAGATTGATAAAATGTAATTTATTTATGAAAAAAAAAATTTTGCCCCCAAAATTCACTTCTGAAATACCTAGAAACAAATTTAAAATGTTGGTCTAGGGAGCTTTTACTGACATTTTTAAAAGAACTGCTACACATTTTTAGTGCATCGGATGTATTTTCCATCAAACCCTTTTCTTACCATTTCTTCCAATTCAGGGTCATAAGGGAGCCAGAGCCTATCCTGGCAAGCAAGAAATGCAAGCCACTCCGAACATGACAATAGCAACAAATGAGAGAAGACACCAATTGATCAGATGTACTGATCAGCATGGCATTAATTACTTGAATGGAGTTGAGCTGATTATAACGCATACTTTTGCAAGTGCCTGTATAAGATCTGAATGTTTAGTTAAATTCATAATCTACGAAGAAATTAATTTCAAAATGCAACCAATAACCATGAAACATTTTAAAGTCACTGTATTTGTTACAGTATGTGAATTATAACTGTGAAAACATTATACGTACAAGTTATTATATGCTCCTCCAATATCACAATCGCAAGGAGTACAGATGTGCACTGAATTGCCTAAACCCCAGTATCCAGGCTGCAAAACAGACAAATTATTAGTGAAGAGATAGAAAGTCGAGTTTTTTTTTCAGTCCATTATCAACACTGTACTTTACTGTATCCTAAACAGAACTAACTGTGGCTTACCAAGCATTCATCACACAAGGGTCCAGTGGTGAAGCGCTGGCAGAAACACTCTCCTGTCACTTGGTCACAGGGAGAAGGGATCAGCACGCTTCCCAGCCTGTTGCACCTGCAAACTGCACAGCTCAGGATGTTAAAAACAACAGAAACTCCACAAAAATTGTCAATGCGTAACAATGGAGAATGAAATTGAGATATTGCAGTGTTTGTTTGCATATGAATCAATTGATGTTGCTGAGAAAGACATGATAGGTTGTTATGTGCAATTTGGTGATTTGTGGTTGCATCTCTGTTATATTTTTCAGATCATTTTAACTAAAGTAGAAACTTTTAGACCAAGATACTTCTTTTGTTTTAATCAGTTTTGAAAATTACACATGAAGAGCTCTGTGCCGATACTTTCGGATCAAGAGCCCAGTGCTGTGAGTAATTGTGCTGTTTTTTCCTAGTCTATTTATGTCTGTAAAATGTCATCATTTTTGGTCTCTGTTTACAGAAATGTTGTTGTTGCTTATTTATTTGTTTTATTTTTTAAGGGTGCAAAAGCTAATAAATTATTAGGATGAAATTTCTACATCATTCACAGCTATTCACTGAGTTTGATAGCTTTGAAGCTGGTTTACAGAGTGTTCTCAAGGAAACTAAATTTTTCAAACAAAAAATAATTTAAATTAACATATTGAGAAAATTACCCACTCTGAATCTATTTTACTGAAGTAACTTCACATGGTACCACAGGTACTCTGCTCTTCCCATTATCGGTCTTGAATCGTTCACATAGAAAATACAAGATATTCAATCATTTGTGGTCTCTGTTTTAAAATAGTGTTCAACATCATTTGGGCAAAACAAATTATTTAGCAATATCTGACATATTAGTTTAAAGCCTTAAAATAATACTGAATAACACCAAAGTTATCTTGCTTACACTGGCATCCTTTGGGATTATCTCGGTTTATCCCAAAATATCCAGACTTGCAGCGGTCACATCTAAGCCCCTCCACATTCTCCTTGCATTTGCAGCGCCCAGCCACTGTTCCTAAGATGGTGTCCGTGCGAGCCTCACACAGTCCACCATTCACAGTACCTTCTGGGTCACAGTCACATGCTGTATTAAAAACAGATGAAAATTAACTCATCTCATGTTCTGCTCTCAATACATTTTCAAGTAAAATAAAATCATCACTGAAATAATTAGAGTGGCATTCAGAAGGTAATAAATGATATTATTTATTTGTTATGATCAAAATGAGAGCAGAATGTTCAATCTTGATTTACTGTCATACAGCACAAAACCATTAATTCAAGACAACAGAAAAGGCTAAGGATGGAATTTATGTATGGGCAATTCTATTGTAGATATTTACCCATACACATTCTGAATCAACCCTTTGTGACAGAGATTATGAAGAAAATTACATTTGATTAGGGAAGCAAGGTAGTGCAGTGTTTAGGATTGCTGACCACATTGTGATTGTGTCTGTCTTCCCTGCAATGGACTGGCATCCCATCCAGGGTGTACCCCACCTTGCACCTTTTGCTTGCTAGTTCTGGTTCTGTCCCCCCACCCCTGACCCTGAATTGCAAAAAAGCCGTTAGAAAATTGATAGATGAAATTTGGCTACATACGGATACACCCATGAGGGTCAGTCAGAGGTTGCTGTGGGTCTTGATAATAGAAGGGTTTGCACTGCTCACAGTTTGGTCCAGCCCTGTTATTCTGACAGTCATCACAGACACCCCCACTCACTCCGCCACTGGATAAATACAGTGCCATGTCAAAATGACACTTCTTCGAATGTCCATTGCAGTTACATTCTGGAAAGAGAAGTTTTACTCAATATTAATTTAAGTACAGTATTGTGATTCTGAAAGTAAACAAATCCCTCACTTTTCTTAAACTGCAGTAAACCTTTTTTTAACCGAGATTGTTGCTGATTAGAAATGGCCACTTAATAGTCATAAGCTGTGTGTTCCAACGTAATTAAAAATAAAGTGTCAGTGGTTTGTAGGTCACTGATTAAACTGATAAATTAATCAATTTTATTTTTGTACTTGTACAGGTATGTGTGTTCAATTCTTCAGCTGGCCTCCAGGGGGCATCATTATAGAAATCTCTGCATCTCTCGCAGTTTAATCCATCTGTGTTGTGCTGGCATACACATCTGCCATGGACCTGCAGCCAAAGAAAAACATTATTTGGAGTTTTCTTAAAAATTCTCACATATAAAATCTTGTTTGAATTTAGATATTATAAATTGCAAGGAAGAAATTTGTTAAAACAGCTGAAAACTAGTTATAAACATTGATAGGTACTCTCAGGCTCAAATATCTGCTTTCATTTTTTTCAGATCTTAATTAATGGGAATGTTTTATCCAGGAGCATTGTTAATTGAACCAAGAGGAAATTATATGAATATAATCCTTGCCAAAGAGAGACCCATATGCATTCACTCTTTGACCTTCACACGTAAGTACAGAAGGTGAGATTGCTGAAATTGAGGTTGAATGATTTTCTATGATTTTGATTGAACAGATTTAACATTTTTTCCTAAAAGCAGATGATTCAAAGAGTCAAGTTAGCCATCTGGCTGTGAAGAACTGAAGTAGAGACCTCTGTATTAATGAATTAATACGATTCTTACCATCCCTTGCTCTCTGAACACATCGCCTCTTGTGTTGTCCACCAGTATGCACTGACTTGCATGGCCATTGCAGAAGCAGCTCCCGCGTACAACCATTTCATACAAAGCATAGTAATATTTGTCCTGAGGGTTGCGTTTCCGTCTTCCCAGCAGATTATCACCCAAAGTGAGAAGCCTTGTGAAGTTTATTCGCAGATTTGTAAGGGTAATGAGCTCTAGAGTGGATAAAATGTATTTAAACATCAAAGAACATAGGCCTAATTTGCTATACAGGAGTGACATGGTGGTCTGGTGCTACTGCCTTGTGGTTCTAGGGTTCTGGGTTCAGTTCATGGAGTTCAAGTTTTCTTTTTTTTACTTACTCTGAGCTGATCCTAACCAGTACTGGTTATGACATATAGAGAAACACTTATGATGGGCGAAATGGCCTACTGTATTCTATGGTCTTCTCTATACTGAAGCTGGACATCATCAGTGAATGGAAAATTGGGACCACCATATTACGTGTCTACAATTTCCATGTTTTCAAGGAAAAATTGATTAAATAGGCAGAATTAATGAAGAATTAAATATAACACGGCTTGAGCGCTGGTTAATTCTCTGCATCAAAGCACTTGCTCTGACTACCCTTTTCATACTTGTTTGTATATTTTGAGAGACAGTTGTTTTGGGAGTGTGAATGTACTAATCTAAACACATTAGATGTCAATGAAATGCTCACAGCATTATTTAAAGCATTAATCTATGGTAATACTGTACAGACCTTGTATATGAGGAGCATATGGGTCATCAATTTCAAAATTGGGATCCAAGGCTTTCAAAACTACCTGCAAAACAATCAGCATTTTTATTTTGCTCTAGTTTTCTAAACTAAATCCATTTAGACCTGAGGAACATAAACAAACATTATTAACTTTAATCATTATGGTCTTCATGTACTGCATGTTTGATGTAATGTTTTAAAGGCATATGCCTAAAAATATAAAACTGTTGACCCATTCCCTTTGTTACTGGTCACTACCTTTACAGGGTAGTACTCATGATTTAGAGCATGTGATGAATCCCTGGAGTCCAGCTATTGTTAAGTCTAAAGGCAACATTTTCAGACTGCAGAAGCAATCTTGCCTAAACTCAGCCTTCGCTTTGTTCCAGTGGGCTGCTAGTGCCCTGCCTTCAACAGAGGTTTCATCATCCAGCCTAGGTGGAAGTCCTGTGGTCTTAGGTAGCACTTACAGTAAAGTAAAACCCTTGTTACATATGGAATATTAACATAACAATATTAAAATATTACATTAAACATACATGAAATCTGATGAAAAAGTGCCTCACCTCATTTCTACAGTACATGATCATGTCCATTGAACTTAGGCCATGGAAAATAATAACTAAGGTTTCTACTCTCAAGAGACATGACGAAAACTACAGTATGTATGCTGACCATTCTCTTTAGGGTAGATTGAGGGCAATCATTGTGTTCAGTGAAACATTGATGGAGTCCTAGAACAACAGTTTTTCCGTTCATGAAATATAATTCAAAAACATTTATCTTCTAACATCATAACCCAAAACCACTCAGTGCTAGCATTACAACTATACAACTTCAAGAAATCAAAGTCAAGCTATTTCTGCGCCCAAGATTTTCACCTGATCTGATTCCAAGAGAACATCTGTGGGACCAGCTTTACAATGCCATAAATAAGAGACAACAGTGACTGGGCTATTCTTTTGCCAGCTCTCTTCATTGGCATGTATAAGTGCTGCCAGATTATTAATACTTAGGGGAGTCATGTTTCCTATTGAAAATCAGTCAGGATTTTTTCATCCTTTGTAATGTGGTTCAATAACTAAGTTTAAATTGTTTCATCCCATCTTTAAGTTTTGAGTGTTGTATTTCGTTTATTGCATTTGCTCTTTTATTATAGATAATGCATAATTTTAGACCTTAATTGCACAAAGTCAAGTTATTGTAAAGTGCTAAGACTGCTTGGAGTAACATTTTTGTGTGACAATTGTCTACAGTATTTACACAAAAAACAAATGGAAGGTCTTGCCTTCTCTTTAACTTTAAATCTTTAACCCCATTCACATGAAGAATTTTTTAAATGACTGAGGTTAAGTTGCATAAATGTATATGATCACGTTTTGCAGGTCAATAGCCTACCTCCCCATCAGTGGATGGCTCAGTTCCAGAGTATCTTGAATCACAGATGACGTCTTCTAGATTATCAGATGGGCCTTCTGGGACTGAGGGAAATGAGGCCTTACAGTCCTGGGCAAAATATCTGAACACCTTCCAGGTTCTCCCATTGTCTTTTGACCTCTCAACTAGCATAGCAGCAGGTCGAAAAGTCTGTTAGGAATTGGGGAAAATACTCTGTGATGAGAACAAGGTTATTATTTAAGGAAAGTAGGGCAGTCAGGACTGTGAATAGAACCCTGACTGGCAGTGCAAAAGGCCAGTGGTTCTTATATGAATTCTGAAATCATGCTATCATGTGGTCCGAGATTCTGTAGCTCGTGTTTCTCCAGCAGTCAGATAGTATCAAGTAGCAAGTGACATCAAATAGCAAGCAAGTCAATTCAGGATCATGCGGGGAATAAAGTATGCAAGGTAGGATAACTCTGGAAGGGATGCCAGTCCATCATTAAGCAATCATTGAAACATTCCAAATTTCTACAAATAAAATATAGACATATATATAAATCCATATATACTCCATTAGTTTATAAATGCTTTAAGAAGTTTTTTTTAATGAGCAAATACTAATTTTTGCGTCCTGGAGTCTGATACTTTTGTACAGTACCTTTTATGTAAAAACACAACAATACCTTGAATGTCAGAACAAGGTGACTGAATTGAAAAAGAGCCTCCAAGTTTAATTGGATACTGACATGTTCTACACCTGCAGGTAAGAAGAAAAAAAGTTATTGTTTTGAGGATGTAGTAGCTGTGTACGATATGTAGAACCACATAATGAGATATGATCCTGAAACCTCAGTAAATTTAAATAACAATAATGATTACTTCCTTGCATTTCTATAGAAATTTTCATATCTAAAAATCTCAAAGTGCTTTACAAAGGAGGGAGCCCATTTCATCCACCATGCAGAGCTCATCTGGATGATTACAGTTGTAGCGGCGAGGCTTATTAATAAGGCAGAATTAAGTGTTTCTGAGCTTCCCAAATGAGGCCCCATTTCTCTGTTCATCTCTGTGGTGCAGCCACAGAGAAACTATTCATGCAGGCTGATTTAAGGTTTCCTAGGACAGCTCCCAAAGGGGGATGCACTTAGCTAAACCTGGCTATCATGATCAATGGTCATCCATTGGCGCCTATCTGTCTAGGGAGTACCAGATGGACATCTGGACTGCATTCCTAAGTGTTAGGAGTAAGTGACTCATATCTCACCTTGATCAACCAATCAGGGGCTGGTAGGGCCGAGTAACCCACGTGGGACTCTGATGCCCATGGAACTTTCAGCCAATCAACGAGCTGAAGTTCCTCCAGGTAAAAACAGGCAACACAGAGAGCCTGAGAGATTCAGTGAGGATTCAGGAGAATTCTGTGGACTTTTCTAAAGGGAATTCAAAGGAGAATTCCAGGGCAGGACGGCCCAGGAGCAGAAGGCTCCCTAGGGCAGGACATTCTCGCAGCGCACCTCCTGACCATCCTGAGACTCAGCCCGGACAACCACGCAATGGCCAGTGTGTCCGAGTGCCAGAACTTTCCTTTGTTCTAAGAGTCTAGAGCGGAGGTTGCCAGAGAGTAACCAGAGGATCCACCCGAGGTTAGCAACAGCAGCGGGCCTCGTGAACAGGTCAGAACTGTGGACAGCTGAATCACTATTCAGAACTAGCTCTTCATCAGGAACGAACCAGTCCTCTTCCTGACTTGCTGGGACCCACAGTCATCTTTTCTCCTGTGCACAAACTTTGCTAGTTAGAGCCAACACTAACTAGCCGGTCAGTGAGCATCTGCAGCGCACCGTCGCAAGCCGCACAGCACAGCCTGGCACCTAGCCAGAGAGCGCGGATTGGACAGCAACAAGCCTGCAACTGTTTCTTTGTGCCCGCAGGAGATCTGAATCCCCAGAGATTGGATGAGTATTCAACTTCAATGCATTACAGCTCGAGAATTCAATTGTTATCCCAACCAGTTGATATCAATTTAATTCCTAAGAGTTATGTACTTGTTTTGAGTATCTAATGTAGAAGTTATAACCAAGTTCATTTACGAAACGGTCTTGAATGATATACTGAACGTATGTCCTCTTGATATGTGTAACTCTTTGTAACTGACTGAATATATACCTTTTGTATTCTGATAACCCTCTCGATAAGATCTGTTAGGTTTATATGCATATTTTATGTATTAATAAATGTATCCTCGTGTATTAGTACCTGTGTGTGTGCGTTGTTTGAGTTATGTCGCATGGTTGGATTCTAAAGCCATCAAAAGAATCAACTTTGTGATTTACTGCTACAATTAATAATTGTCTCAGTAAATGCCCAAACCCTACAGAACTGGTGCCCAGAGAGCCACTACATTACATTTTGGCTATGGCAACATTACACAGTATATTCAGGAACCCTCACTACAAAAAAGTTTCGGTAGAGAAGTGGGAAATGACTTACCTCTTAAATTAAACAAACAAAAAAAATCTTTCATGACCAGTACCTCAGCTTAACAGTTAGTTGAAGAATAGCACATACTGTACAGCAGAGTGTCACCTGTTTCATTACCTTAACGAGTTGTCACTTATTAGTTTTCCAACACCCCTTGCCTCTAACAGCAGCAACCTAGTATTTTTAAAAGGTTTCCCATCCCAGTACTGACTAGGAAAAGCCTAGCTTAGATTCTGAGACCTAAAGAAATAATGCTACTCAAAAAAGTAGACTCTGTGAAGATTACTATATATTACAGCAATTGTCAAAGTTAAGACAACTCCCTCAATAAGAAATGTAAGACCAGATGACAAAAAAGGAATACAAAAGATTATGAGAAACAGACATTAGGATAATTCAACATGTCAAATAGGAGTCAAACTAACAAAGTAACAATGCCAAGAAAGGTTTTGTGGGAATCTTAGTTTTTTCTTAGAGATTATATTGACAAATATTGTGGTTTTTGAGATGTGCAGGTCTTTTTCAATGTGGCTTATGTCAGTATTTATGCCTCAGAGATCAGTAAAATACTGAACAGGAAGGGTTTTCGATTGAGGACAACCAGTAATAAACCATAGCTCTCTAAAAGAACATTGATGCCTGTATCAAGTTTACCAGATACAATCTATACAATCTATATTGTATATAGATTTTTACCTATACAATCTACAAAGAATTTCCTGAAAGAATGTTCACTGGGACAGAAAGAAGTTGAACTTTTTGGCCACAAGGAGTAATGTTTCGTGTGGCAGAAACCAATCAGTTTATCTTAATCTTTTATCAAGACTTTCCTGAAGATATATTTACATTTTAGTTATAAAATATAATAGAAAACTGGTAATCCTAAGGAGTTTATGAACTGTATCTTGGCGTTGCAAGTTTTAGTGATCCCTATGTAAATTTCCATGTCTCCAGTATTATTTTATGATTAACAGGATGAAAAGCTGCAAATAAACCCAGAAGGAGAAGGATATTAAGTGGTCCAGAGTAAGAAACCGCCAACAAATCATTAAAAATCTTATCAAGGGCTTTTTCAGTTCTGTCTCTCTTTCTCAAACCTGATGGAAATGGTTCAAGAACTTCATGGGTTACCATATTTTTTGCTAAGAATAGCTAGATGAAATTTTTGGAACAATCAATTTAACTGCTATCTGTCTAACTGACCAATTGTGCTGAATGGCCTCCTTTTGTTTGCAAGTCTTCATATGCATTGTAATTTCTTGGTTTTGTTTTTCTTAAATGAAAACCATGACTCAGGTATAGGACACATTACTGAGAATGAGATTCACATTTGTCTGATATCATATTATTTAAAAATTGTAAAAAAAAAACAGATAACACATACCACTTTCTGATTGCCACCACTTCAATTTTCGATCTGGCTCAAAAGTTGTGATGATATTTTCAATTTGATGACTGTTGGGGTTGTTGTAGCGATTATATGGGTATCGAGAGTCACATGTAAAGCACTTCTGCTCATCCTGCACGATAAAAGAAATTACATTCTTTATGTAAGAAAGTTGTAGTATAATGATTGAAAAAAAGATTCAATTAAAAATAAATCAAAATGCTTAGAGATGATAAGATATACTAGCCATTTAAACACTAAATTTATAAGAAAAATTTTTTTGTTGCTCAATACTGTGAAATACTTGGAAATGAAAATATGGCATCACCATGAGCTCAGGAATGAAATAAAAACTGTCAGGATTTAGAAAAAAACAGAAAGCTGTATTTTTTTCTTCAAATACCAGTAGAAAAAAAAATGTGTAAAAACCTGTAACTATATGTATATAATCTTAGGTCAGTGCACATCTAATTTGAAAGTACAGTCAAGGCTGCTACAAAACTATAGTTTTTTGTAGAATAAATTGTTATAATTACATTTACTTTAATGAATAATGAAGTATAAATAATGAAAAAGAAATGTAGGTCTTGATTGCAGGACTCATGTAATCATGAGTATATATACTAGCACTATGGAATGCTATTGGAGAAAAGGTACAGATCTGAACAAGCCTTCAGAATGCACTGGTAGAATAACACCCAGAGGTCAGATTCTTGTGAAAATATGCATTCTTTAACTTCCATGAGAACAAAAAAAGTTGAAAATGTGAAGAATAAGTTTAGTGAAATTGAGTAAAAATGCATAGTTCATGAGTTGCCTCTTGTCTTTATGCCTTGATAGCCTTTCCATCTTACTGCTAGATCCTCGAAGACTGAAGTCATTAACATCATAGACTGATTCAATCATGCAGCGACAGTGTTATACTGAACTCTGACTATTTTCCAACCAAATACAAAAGTTTTTCAAAGCCAGTTGAGCTCAAGCTGTCCGTAGTCAGGGCTTTAACATAAGTGTGATTTGAACTGCTATATTGCTGATAGAATATCTATAGGCCTTACACACATGATGTCTTAATAATCATGCAGAAACATAGTACACTAAAAATCTGTCTTTTTTATCTAAAAAAATCACTTAATTAAATGAACCAGTATCTTTCCTAAGACTCAGTTATGATACTGACCTCCAGATATCCAATAATGCAGTACTTTTGTGGACCACTTAATCCACAGGTTGAAGATGCAGAGAGCTGGGCATTGCGACCTATCATTAGATCTCCAAGTGGAGGATGGCATGAACTGACACTACACTCTTCCTGAGTGTGAACTGTGGCCACCAGCACTAGATAAACAGAAGAATATTATTGTTATTTTCCAATATGTGAAAAATAATTCCTACGTTATTTAAGGTGTTAAATTATGTACATCTCTGAGATTACCAATGTAAAGTATGTCTAAGTAAGGCTGTTGGCTCATCTTTGTTAAATGAAGTTTGAAAAAGGTACAGTATATTGGATTAAGCACGAGTGTATTTATTATTTTTAATCAAATCGGCAAAGGCAAAGGACAGTGGTGAAGGATTATGCACACTTTTCAGAAATAAAATAGCATTGTAATTGAAACTTTGTTACTTCCACTCAAAGTATTGTTATAAACCATATATGTACTATATTGACATATTATTTAAAATAAACCTTTATCATCTGAAAAGGCAGAGTTAGCAAATGTATTACAACATACTTTATATGCAGGGATACTTGCAGTCTTTTTTGCAGTCCTACACAAATAACTCCAGCCAGTAAAAATTATACCATTGATTTTCTAAGCACAGAAAGCTGCTTTTTAATTACATTTACCCACATCTTAAATTTTCAGAGCTGCTTTCTTAAAACAGAGAAGTACTGTAAATTTCCCTTTTACATTTTTACATTCATCCAACTATTTTCTATCTTCTTTATCCAGTACAGGATTGCTGTGTAGCCGGGGCATATCCTGGCATGCAATAGGCACAAGGCATGATACACCCTGGATGGCACTCACAGACACAAACACACACACTCGCACCAAAGCCATTTTTCCAGAAGCCTATTGACCCACTAGTACAGTACAGTATGTCTTTGAAATGTGGCAGGAAACCAGAGTGCCAGCAGGAAACCCACATGAGCATAGGGAAAACATACACACTCATCACAAACAGCACCCCAAGAATTGAACCTAGGGCCACAGTGCTGCAATGAGGCAATGCTAACCACTGTGCCACTTTTCTGCTCAAGATTTTAAATATATCTATGGGTAGTGAACTCTTGTAATGTAGTCAACCCATTACACAGAATATGTAGGGTTTGTCGAGGCCTACTTTATATAAGAACTTACAAAAAATCATGAGCAGCTGTACTTCTGCCATCTTTAGTGTTTTAGAAGCTGAAATGTAGAAAGAAAAAAGAATGAATCCTGATAAATACAATAACACATTTTATGAAGACAGTCATGATTTTGTGGTTTTAACTAAAAACTTAAGCCATTAACTATAAGAGTTCCAAGAGAAAAGAAAGAATACAAAATGAAGAATCTGTTATTTTAACACAGCTATTAAAATAATCTGTATCATCTTCGTTACATGACTATGTCCTAAAACATTCTATCCCCGTCAAGCATAGTGTCTGTGTGAAAAAGAAATCTATCAGAAGAAGAGATTTTACTTAGAATGGAGTGTTCAGAAGGTTTAATTAGTGAAGAATCAGAATCAGACTTTGAAACTGACAGAAAACGTCAAATGAACTGTTATTTCCTGAGTGCATCTGTATATACAGTATGAGTGAGAAATGTAGAAACATATTTAAATGAGTACAACACACTTGGGCAATATTCATAAAGTACCTATAGTATACAGATATACAATAATCAACTATCAATAACACACAAAAATACAAATAAATATACTTGCAACTCATTTACTTTGTTTAAAAATAAATTAAAAAGCAAATTAATTTACTAAAAGTTGAAAGGGTTTTGTAATAAAATGTGACACACTCTTGCCAATATAGAGTATATACTGTAAGCCACTGCCTAATATTTACAGTTTCTCTATGGGACAGATGTGAGGGTAAAGAATGTAGCACTAGACAGAAGCAATAGCCTAGGCAATTGCAATGAAAGTTGTATACTTTCACTAAATGTGACTTCAGGGCACCACTTAATGTGTTTGCAAAAGCTGCTTCTCAGGAATCTTTCACCAGGTGCTGTAACTACCCATTTTACTGCTTGTTAAGTTCAATGCCTTAAGCTGAAATCACAGTGATATTCAACATTTTTAAAGACAAAATATGTATTCTTTTCAAATAAAAAGGCTTAATAGTGGGTAGGCATGCTGGTATGGCATGTTTAA
This sequence comes from Lepisosteus oculatus, assembly GCF_040954835.1. NCBI lineage: Eukaryota > Metazoa > Chordata > Actinopteri > Semionotiformes > Lepisosteidae > Lepisosteus > Lepisosteus oculatus. Next base: position 37,794,135 of record NC_090702.1, on the reverse strand, counting down.
TGTTCTGTCTCACGACTCATGAGTTCTAGATACAGTTCTGGACTTGGATGCCTATTGTGTGAAGTGTATATGTTCTCCATGTATTCATGTGGGTCCTAAAACCTTTCAAAACATGCTGTGTAGGTTCAATGGTGTCTCTAAATTTTTCCATGTGCAGACCCTGTAATGGACTGGCGTCCCATTCATGATTTTGTCCTTTCTAGCACCCTATGCTTCACGGTTGTCAATACCCTTTCCAGGAATAAGCAGTTTACTGAACAGTTATTCTGATTAGTTTATGCCTCTTAACTGTAGCTGAGCAGCAGTTATCCACCACTTTGTTTGCTTTGTATAGAAAGAAATAATGTTGAATGCAAAGATATCAGGGGTTTGTGAATGATGTCCTTCACACAGCACCATAAAAATTATTTTCTTTATGTACTGTGACACAAAAAGTTATTACACAAGAATTTGGTACTTATCAAAAAATGTAATTAAAATACCATACATGGTTAATTCTGCTCTAGGAGGATTTATGAGTCTTAATCACATGCTTTCACTATTCATTTATTGTTCTTAAAATTAATTTGAACATAAATTCAAGTACTTGGTTTCCATGTTTGATTCCACAATTTATCAAGGAAATAACACATTTCTAAGCCTTACAAATGATACCAGTGGGAAAAAAATAATAAGAGAGTAAGGAGCTTTAAATAGGAGTGGACCAGTAATTTGAAGCTTTTTAATGTAGTGTTTTTCACTCCTGTAAAACAAAAATACCTAACACACTGTAGTAAATCAGATAGTTGCATAAGAGTTATAGAATTAAATAACAAAAGGAAATTCAACCCATTCCACTACAAAAAAGTAAAATGGTAAACAATAAAGAAAAACGAGAAAGAATGATAATACATTTAAACACAAACTAAACTCACACACAAATTATGCATTTTTAATCTAAAAATATTAATTTACAGGATTCCCTCTATGCTGGGCATACATTTTTAAAAGTAAGATGCAATACAGCAATATTCAAAATAATAAAGCATAATATATAAATATATTTAAGGTAATAAATATATTTTAATTCCGTTTAAATACACAACTATATATATACAATTTTCAACAATTCAACACTAATTTATGCAAATAATTAAAGGAAAAGTCTATAGCAAAAAATAAAATTAATGCTTAGCAATTTATATTTTTCTTTAAAATGTGCAAAAAAGACTCAGTGCTTTAATAAAATTACTTGTTCTGTGAGTGTAATTCTCACAATCTTACCTGTTTGCTGCGGTTAGTGGAATACTGACACTTGCTCAGAAAAAGGTGTTTCAGCATGTAAAGGCACAGCTAAATCCTGCTGAAATATAAAGCAATTTTTCCCCCTCAGGCTGTGTGGTGAGGAAGATAAGGTTTCTTTCAAATCTGACAACTACAGGTCTGATTTATGATTACTTATATGACAGTGTAAATGTATAGTATGTCAGCTCAGTACTGAGTGAAGATGAACAACTATTACCACCCCAAATTATATTAAAGTTAAAACCTAAAATGAATACATCAAGTAGATTAATATAGGGGCAACAGTGAAGAAGGGAAATATATTTATCTGCTCGGTACACAACACATTAAGACAAATGTAGTATAAAAAAATGCAGCAAGACTCACTCATTCGGCAGTTCCACTGAGGGTTGTCTGAAGACTTGAAGGAACACATCATCCACCTCCCCCTCGACTTTCCCTCTCTGGAAGCCTTCCTTTTCTGGATCGACAAAATTGATACCAGGCGAAGAGCTGACAAGCCCCTTCCTGCCGCCCCCTCCCCCGCCACAACTCTCCTCATTGGTTATGGCACACAGATGGGATCGTGGTCGCCGTCTGTCGCCAGAGGAGAGAAGCAAACGTCTTCGTGATGGCCGTTGCATGTACTGTGGCTCCTCTGACCACCTTCACTCTTTTTGCCCCCTCCAACCCCAAAGCCTTTCCAGCAGCACCTCATCTCCCAGGGTCACTATCGTTTCCTCCTCACATTGTACGTCCGGACCATCTCTTGCGGCAACCCTGTTGTGGGGAAAGTCTCACTTTGTTCTCTTGGCTTTACTCGACTCAGGTGCAACAGGGAACTTTATAGATGCCGCCATCGTTAAAGATCTGAAGATCCCCTGTGTTCCGATCCGCCGGACAGATTCACTGGCACACAGCCCCACTAACCCTCTTCATTGGTGCCACCCATCAGGAGACAATTCAATTCCTGCTCCTCAATTCCCCATCTCACTCCCTTGGCTTCTCCAAAACAACCCCCACTTCTCCTGAACCCGTAATGAGGTTCTGGCCTGGAGCTCCCACTGTCACGTGCAGTGCTGTATTTCCCCTGTCTGAGTTTCTGCCACTTCGACCTCTTCAGACCCCTCACACCACATTCCACTGCAATATTCTAATTCGAAACGACCTTTCTATAAACAGGAAGCCTCGTCCCTCCCCCCGCACCGCCCGTACGACTGCGCAATAGATCTACTCCCTGGAACCCTGCTTCCTAAGGGGCATATTTATTCAGACACCCTTGAGAAATATATATAGTAATCCCTGAAATCTGGTTTTATTCACCCCTCCACATCACCTGCCTGTGCCGGATTTTTTTTCGTAGGAAAAAAAGATGGATCCCTCTGACCTTGTATCAACTACAGGTGACTGAACAACCTTACCATTAAGAATTGTTAACCCCTTACTCTAATTCCAGCGGCGCTAGAATCAGTGCGGGGTGCCACTGTTTTTAGGAAATTGGACCAACGGGGCGCCTACAACCTGATCGGCGTTAGAGAAGGGGATGAATGGAAAACGGCGTTTATGACCACTCATGTGCAAAATTTGAGTATCTTGTTATGCCTTTTGGCCTGGCTAATGCTCCCTCTCTTTTCCAAACCTTTATGAACGACATCTTCCTGGATATCATTCATAAATACATCCTGATTTATCTGGATGATATCCTTGTCTTTTTAAATTCCCAGCAGGATCATGTTCTCCACGTCCGAGAGGTCTTATCACACCTTGTTCAGCACAAGCTTTATACGAAATTAGAAAAGTGCATATTCCACATTTCTAGAATTAAATTCCTGGGTTATGTTCTTTCTCCTCTTGGTATCGAGATGGATTCTTCAAAAATTACAGCCATCACTGACTAGCCTCATCCTAAGAACCTGAAACAAATTCAGCGATTTCTTGGGTTCGTCAACTTTTATCGACGATTTATCCGCAATTTCAGCTCCATGGTTGCTCCCTTCACCGCCCTCACCTGCAAGGCTTCTAACATGGGTTAATGAAACCAAGAAGCCCACCAATCCTTCCTTAGGTTGAATCATCTTTTTACCACAGCTCCACTTCTCCGACACCCTCTTCCTCCTTACCTTTTGTGTTCGAGGTTGATGCTTTGTGTTATGGTGTGGGGGCAGTTCCTTCTGAAGACATGGGGACAGGGGCATTCTTCACCCCTTGTGCTTTTTTTAAGAAAAAAACTGTCTCCAGCCGAGATCAATTATGATGTGGGGAATCATAATCTTTTAGCCGTCAATCTTGCTCTGGAGGAGTGGAGACATTGGCTGGAGGGCGCTCAACACCCTTTTGTCATTATTACTGATCACAATAATTTATCCTATGTCCGATTGGCAAAATGTCTTAATTCCCGTCAGGTGGTCACTCTTGTTTTCCAGATTCTGTTTTGTAATCTCCTACTTGCCTGGACCCAAGAATGTAAAGGAGGACGCCATCGCCTAGCTTTTCAACCCTTCAGAACCTATCATCCCCGCCAGCATGATCATTGCGGTGATCCAGTGCTCCATTGAAGATCAGGTTAGATGTGTCTTGGCCGGTCACACGTTCCTCCACAATGTCCCCCGAACAAGCTGTTTGTCTCCAATCAAGTCCTGTCGGCGGTGTTACAGTGGGGCATCAACTTCCGCTTCGCCATACCCTGGATCTGATTTCCAGAGATTTTTTGTGGCATTCTATTAAAACCGATGTCGCCAACTATATACGAACTTGCTCGGTCTGTGCTAGGATGAAAGACCTCTGCGGTAAGAAGGTTGGCCTCCTCCAACGCCTCCCCGTCCCTGATCGTCCCTGGTTGCATATATCTGTGGACTTTCTTACCAACCTCTCGTTATGTCAAGGCAAGACTGCAATAATGGTCGCCGTTGACCGATTTTCTAAATCCGTACACTTTATTCTCCTGCTCGCCTTACCCACTGCCCAAGAGATGGCGGACCTATTCATCCATCATGTTTTCGGGCTCCACGGCATCCCCAGAGATGTGGTTTTGAATAGAGCACCCAAGTTTCCAGTCTTTTGAACTTCCCTGGATGTCTCGGTTTCGCTTACCTCCGGATATCATCCCGAGGCTACCGGCCAAACTGAGAGGGTTAATCAGAGTCTTCTGACATTTTTAAGAGCCTATGTTTCTGCCTCCCAGGATGATTGGGTACCCTTACTCCCGTGGGCAGAATATGCTCACAACTCTTTAACCACTTCTTCTACAGGACTATCCCCTTTCCACTGTTGAGTGGGATATCAACCCTCCCTCGTTCCAGATACCCCCTCAGACACTGAAATTCCATCAATCCAGGACTACATAGCCAGGCACCGGAAATTATGGACGGTAGTGAAACATTCTCTTCAGGAGACCGCTTGCCGATACAAAAGGGCCACTGACCGATGCTGCAGGCCCCTTCCCCGACTTTGTAAAAGACAATTTATTTGGTTATCTACTCTGAACCTACCGCTTCATCAGCCTTCCAGCAAATTGGGTCCTCGCTTTATCGGTCCCTTCAGGGTTCTCACTCAGATCACTCCCCTTTCTTACCGCCTGGCTCTCCACCAACACTACGGATTCAACCAACTTCCACGTATCCCTCCTTAAGCCTATCCATAGGTTCCCCCCCCGTCAAACCATAACCACGTCCTCCTCCTCTAAGTCTCATTGATGGTCTCCCGGCTTTCACTGTTAACAAGATCCTTGACTCTAGATGGTTCCGAGGTTCTCTTCAATATCTAGTCCACTGGGAAGGCTATGGCCTGGATGAGAGATCTTGGGTCCCAGAGAAGGACAGCTTGGGCCGCGGCCTGATCTAGGACTTTCATTGCGACTTCCAAAAGCGACAGACTAGGACGTCAGGAGCTGCCCGTGGAGAGGGGGGGTACTGTCACGCCCTCACATAATCAGTCACGTAATTCTGATAAATGCTGGTGCATTACCACGACCTCAGTCAGTCAGACACCAGCCCTATCAAATTCCCAAAAACGACAGTGCACAATCTAATCATCCTATCACATTTCTCGCTTCTCACCGCACCTTCTATTTAAACCTTCCCAACCCTCACTTCACCGCTTGGTATTAAACAGTCAACTGTTTTTCTGAGCTCTTCACTCTCAAAACCTTTTTGCGAAACCTTTCCTCAATCCTCCTGGATAATGACACTGCCTGCCTTCCCGACTCCGACTTCAACTTGCCTTATTGGATTCGTTTCCTATCCGACCTGTATAGGGTTCATAACACCATTCGTGACACTGATCTGATGTAATGTCTAATGATTAATGTTAAGTGTCGTGGGAGACTGGAACACACTAACTAGCCATGTTATTGTAAACAAAAATGGCTGAATGGGAGATACTAGCAATCAAATTAGCTATATGAGTTGTATGGCTTCTCATTTGTAGACTCTTAAAATAAAATTTCTCCTTTCATTATTGTAGTACTGTTATAATTTAGAGCTTTTTATCATTTATAGAAAGTGAAAATACTGCACATTGGTGGTAGTGGAGGGGGTCCCCATTACCTTTAAAGCGCTTTGAGTAGAGTGTCCAGAAAAGCGCTATATAAATGTAAGCAATTATTATTATTATTATTATTATTATTATTATTATTATTATTATTATTATTATAATATTGAGTTTATTATGTGAACATATACGGTACAGTATAGTCTCCTTGAAGGTTTTGTTTGAAATAAAGGTTCTGCAGCAAATGTTCACAGCTTATCTTACCATTTGGTCATGTTTTCTGAGAAAAACAAAGAACAGAATAAGAGAAACAAATTGCAGACATACAAAAGTACCTATTTGTTTTGGCCATATCTCTTAGGAGACAAAACATTACAAAGGACTGCTAAGTTATTTGATCAATGCCTTTCAGAAGATTACTATACTAATTCCACAGTTTAAGAAATGTAGGGCATTTGAATTAAGTGTAAGTAGTTCAGCCTGTCTCGGGTTAGCTTACTTTAAATCTTGCAGACAGACTTTTTAAGCTGTTATTAAAATAATGAAAGTGCTACATTACTGTTTTTTGAAAGGTGATAATGTAAGAGCTATGCTCTGTACTTCTGGAATGTCATAAACCATAGAAACAAAGTGTTCAGTTTTGAATGTTATTACCCTTCATATTATTAAACTGTAAACCAAAATAATCATGACTCTGAGAGTGTCTTGCTCTACTACAAAAACTGCAAATAACACCACCCTCACAACTCCCTCCATACATAAAGATATATAAAATCTACCTTTTCTGTATTTAATCTCTGATTAATATTCAAACATAGATTTGAATTTTATATTGTATTATTGTCTGGTATCTAATAAAATGTTGATGATTCCTCGGGCACCAAAGATGTTTCAGTTTTACCAAAACGCTGCATCATTAGGGTCTTTGTATTGTATAACTAAATGCCGTAACTACGCCAGCAATTCTAGATAAACAAAATCTAGAGTTTGATTAATTAATAAAAGAATGTTTGTAGTCGGTACTTTTAATTGAATATACTGAGAAACCAGGAGGTTTTATCATTAAAGAAGAACGGATATGTGATACTTGGTTGAAGATGAACAACGTATCATAAATGTAAAGATTTACAGTAAATACATTTCACAGATTCTTATAAATGCAGCGTTAATTCCTCACCTCCTCTTAAAATTGTCCAATCAAAGCGTTAAACAGACCTTAGCTCTCACCAATCGAATTGAACTTATTTTTCGCCTTTTTCCTTATCGTCTAGAACTGAACACCAAACCGTAAACAGCGCTGAACAGAGACTCAAATCAAATCTCATATGAGGGACAGCTGGTCAGGATTGAAAGGTGGGGAAAGCAGAAATGCTCGCGACTGTTTTCATATGTAAGGACCTGTCTTCCAGAAATAATCATTAACAAGATCTTTATGAAAATGACTTAAACGTTAAAATAGTTTGTAGTAGTATAGCATTACCTGTATGTAACATATACGTTTTCATAAGGGAAATACCAGTTTGTTTAGTATAGATTTCTAGATGTGATTTTTAACAAACAATACAAATGTTAGCAAAGTCAGATCTAATGTTTGAATTGTTTATTCAGTTTAAAAATAAAAAAGTGTATTTGTGAATTAATTGAACATCTGTTGGCAATAAAATGATTTTTTAAATATTTAGACATAGCTTTATTTTTATTTGCATACCATTTATATGGTAACAAATGAAGTTAACAAAGTTCATTGACCATGCTTGTGATATCAATTATATTTTTACTGTCACAGATATTGGCTGAACAGCATTTCCTTTTGGATAAAATAGCAGCTAACAGGGCTTTCAGTAATCTGCCATGATGTGTTTAATACAACAATATTGGATCCACCTCTCTGCACAGTTAAAATGTGGGCCATAATCTTAATAAATTGGTGGCATTGTCAGTCAGTGGTAAGAATTGCTCATCTCAGGTTGTGGGTTAGATTTGATATGGCTTGCCTTCTTTGTGGAGTTTCATTGTATTCACTGTGTTTTCTGGTTTGTGCTGTGTGCTTGTCCGCCTTCCAAAGATATACTTGCTAGACTAATTGGTGTCTCTAAATTGCCCACGTGTGGGCCACGTGTTCGATGGGCATCCAATCCTCCAGGGTGTAGTACTACTTTGTAAAGAAAAATGTATAAAAATGACAAAGAAAAGAAATATATTTTTATTATAAGCTATTAAGTATGACATTGAAAATATAACAAAATACAGTGGGTACCTTAATAGTGTGTTGAGTGTGGTGTATATGCATCATTAGTGTGATGATTGAATAGAAACCTCACTAATGTGATGTAAATTCAATTACGTTTAACTTTTTATTTCATTTTTTCATTGATTTAAAAACGTTTAAATTTTAGATTGACTTACCTACATGCATTCCTGTTGTATGTACATTAACTTTAGGTAATTTTAATGATATCAACATAGTTTTGCATTCTGTTTAGGTGCCATCTTTATGTCAGTTAAAGGAGTGTGTTGGTTAGCTACACTGGAGAAATTCATGTTCATTTTATATAGACCTTAAGGATGTTACACATTTTTTACTGCTTTTTTTATTTCAACAAACACCAAAAAAGCTGTGCAGTGAAAGAAAAATGTTTTATACTTGTGCAAGTGAATAGAGGCTGAAACCAGTACTGAATGTGTTAAAAGAAACATGAACACTTTGTCGCTCAGAAATTAATTTCTAATGTTACCTTTTAGGGACCTTCTTTTGAGACTTATCTCATATACTTGTTTTATGTGAATATCTATCCATTTAAGGTTGCTTTTAGTCAAAACTAAATTCTTCACTTAATATTAGGAGAATAAGGACTGCAGTGTTTTTTGTCCATGTTGTAAAAATGTACAGACTGAGGAGATAAATACCTTACACTCATTGTTTTCCAGGGTTGTCCACTTCAGCTTTTAGGCAATAATCTACAGTACATTGGAATCTTCTGCAATCATGGGAGAAAGCACACGGAACATCTGGTTACCTTTGTTGATAGCACTGTTTTCAGGAGAGAGACCCAGCTTTAAGATTATGACATTATACCTGATTGGGACAGTGCTGGCCTTTCTGACTGTTCTTCTTGCACTGAAGGAATTTGTCAATTATTTAATCTACCACAACGGCAAGAATGAAGGGACAGAAGAGAACAACATCAATAGAAGATCACAAAGGGAATCTGGACTATAACAGACTGTAACCTAAGACAAAATTCTTCCCAGTCTCATGGAATGCTCTGAGTTGAGGTGCAAATTGCATGTGAAAACCAAAAAAGCAAGAGTTCTAATTGCCATGTAGGGGTCACAACAATTAAGTAGATTTATAAAATAAAATGCTCCATAGAGCATTCACAGCAGCACTGACTTTCAAGTCATTTGTAGAATAAAAAATACCCAGATTGTATTTTGTGCAGTGTATGTTGAAAAATAAACATTTCAATTAGAAAGACAGTTTTGTTAATTAATTTATTTGAAAATGTATTAGAAAAAAATACATTCAAGTCCAGTATTTGACAATACAAGAAACAGATACAGTATCTTAATAACCACTGATGAGAGAAACCTGAAAACTATCCAGAATTTTCTTAAAGAAATGACAAGCTGGCTATCATCACTGGACAAGTAAAGCAGATAAAATTTCTGCCAGTGGTCTCTGGTGTCAATGCAAATAAATATGTAAGTGTATATACCGTACGATCACCCAGAGATCCAAAATGTGTTTCTTTTCTTCTCTTTTCAGCATCCATAAACATTAGCCATACATGAAAATCACTTTAAGTCACATCATCCATGCATTTTCTAATTGCTTTATCCTATAGAGGGTCACAGGGGAGCAAGAGCCTATGAGGGGAAGCAGCAGGAACAAGGTAAGTTAGATCCTGAACATGACACTGTCACCAGTCTAACACAGGATACACACAGACACAAACATGCGCACACTCACGCCAGGGCAACATTTCCCAGTGCTAATTAACCTACTGATTAATATATGATATGTTTTTGCACTGTTGGGGAAAGCCATGCAAACTCAATGGGCACTAGGCAAGGTACACAATGGGATGGGATGCTAGTCCATTTGTAGGGCTATCATGAAAATCATAAACGATAAACACAAATATAATAGATTTAACATCAGGTGATGCTACTTTATTATGAAGAAGGGCCTACTTTCCTTCATCACAATAGAACATGGAGTTACTCATTTTAATCTTATACTGCATACACTGACAATGTATGCATCTGCTTTGCTCATCCCTTCCACTGCTAAAACAATCCAAGGCCGTACCTTCGCCATTATAGATCATGGCAATAATCTTGAACTCACAAGAAATACCCCTAATCAATAACCTGTAGTATAATACCCTTACAAATGGAGACCTTTATGCAGCAATTCTGAAAAATACAAAAATAGAAATATTCCTGTCAGCACTTTTATCTCCTGTAATTATCCTTGTCATTTGTGACAGTTGATGACCACATTTTCAGCTGTTGAAGTGACAAATGTAAAAAACATTTAAATGTGCTTTCAAATCAGCCCAACAAAATACAGTACCCATCTTTTCTGTTTTAGTGACAATTTAGTATTTGGATGACAATTTCAATTGCTTACAATTCAAGGCCTATTTTAAATAACTGGTGCATAATGGATGTGCATCATTTTACTCAAGTGTCAAGGATAACCTTGATGTGAAGTGCAGTAAATTGATTTGAGGTATTGTGGTGCACAGTGGGTATGTTGAAAAGTGACACTATGTATAGTGGTGCTAGAAAGTTTGTGAATCCTTTGCAGAAATTAAAGTCTTCACAAACTTTCTTACACCACTGTACATGGGAAACAGTATAGTCCTCACCTGTCACTTTTAATAATATTGAAAATGCAGCAAGTACTAATCCTAAAACTTAAAATCTGAATACCTGCTAAGTGCATATTGTAATAAGGGTTGTCTCTGTATAAATAACTAGTGTTATGTTCTTCAACATAGTAGTTGTGTTAAGAATTATCTTTAATTATCTTAACAGAGTATGTAATATCTAAAAAAGGTGATATAAATTCAGGGGACAAAAAACATTTTGAAGGGTTTATTGAACAGTCCGTACAGCATGCATCAGGCTACTCCCCTTCCTCTGTCTTCTCCATCTCCTCGATATTATATTGACAATTCCTAGTGCGACCTCTAGTGGCATATTATATGTATTGTATTGCATAGCATACAGAAATGGAAAGATAAAAGTGCAGGGGAGATTAATTCTTTATTAATCCTAATAATTTCACAAAAATATTACAGTTTTGGGTGTTTTGTACTCCAGATTTATGCAGTCACTAACATAACTTCTAGAGGATTTGATCTTCTTAGATTCAGCTGTGAATAAAAGTAATTGTCTTTTCTAAAAATTGTTTGCCCTAAAATGCAGTAAACCTGCTGTAATCGAATGTAGCACAATAACAGTTATAAATTACAGCAAAAACTTACAACTTGGCAAAGGAACACTCTGGTACGGAAGTAAATTAAGATTGGTAAGATTGGAGTAGGAAAGCAAATGAATAGGAGGAAAAGAGAGATACGATGCTTGATAAGAGAGATCAAAACCTTGAACAGACAACTTAAGAGAGCTAAGGCAGAAGAACGGCAGGGAATAGGAGAACAAAATGAGAAGGGCTGAGAAAGGGATCCCCAATAAGGTATAGTATATAAGAACTGCCCAATGCTGCTTCAAAGGCTGTGGAAACTATTCTAAACGATATAAGGGATGATCATAAGGGATGATCCCATCAAGTTTGAAGAAGCCTTTGCTCCTAAGGAGAACTCCTCATCCATTGGACAGTTTAGAACAATCTCACTTCTTAACATGGAGGGGAAGATCTTCTTCTCAGTATTAGCCACAAGGTTGTCAATATACATGATCGAGAACAAGTACATTGACAGGAAGGGGGAATCCCAGGTTTTTGCAGGATGCTTAGAGCACACAGGGTATCCAGGAGGTGAATTCCAGTAGAGGAGACCTGACAGTTGTTTGACTGGACCTGGCTAATGCTTATGGATCCATCCCACATAATTTGATTTGGGTTGCATTGTTAAGAGTTGAATACTTGATAAGAGTCCAGAATTTCTTTGGGTGGTTAGGACGTTAGGCCTCTGGGATGCCTTGTCTGTAAATTTGTACTGTCAATAGAGAAACTTGTGTGTTGTACAGTATGTTTATGCTGTGTGTAGTAAAGTGTGTGACAACACCGTCGTTGTTGATAAATTGTTGTTTAAATAAGTGTGCCAAAATTATTACTTTTTCTTACCCCCCCCCACACACACATTTGTAACAGTATTTTAGAGGATAAACAAAGGCAGGATGGTGTTGTGGAGGCTACTGTTGTTGCCTCACAATTCTTGGGTTATATGGGTTAAATTCTTGACTTGGGCGCCTCATGTATGAAGTCTGCATCTTCTCCCCATGTTCCTAAAGGTTGGCTAAGGGGGCCCTTGTTTCCTCCTACCTTCTAAAGACATTGTAGATAGGTTAATTGGGGTCTATAAATTGTTGTTGTGATTGTGCCCTGCAGTGAACTGATATCCTATCCAAGGTGTAGTTCTACATTGAGTCCTAACCAAGAATAAGTGAATTTCTGATAATGTAGGAGGATAAATGAAAACAAGTCTCTGGAACCTCTGTGGAACCAACTCATCTTCAGCTGGCTGCTACTGCACAGGAAGAAATGATACTTTGTAATGTTTGCATGCTGACAGTGATTCATGTTTCATGCAAGATTTAATGTGTATTTTGGCTTTATTTCTCTGAGAGCTATATTGCAATGTTGGCTTAAATCTATTTGATCTGGTTGTTGTGCAACTTTTATGTATCAGTACATATGTTAGATATACCGATGTTACATATTCTTAAGCACCTATGCACTCATCAACCAAAATATTACTGAGTACCACTAATTTAGCTCAGTTTACTTCCAGTGCTGATTACAGCTGCAAAACACTGAAATTCAATGCAAGCACTCTAGATGTTCTGAGGTGAGGAGTTGTTCTATCAGTATCTGATATCTCTTGTAACACATCTGGGGTTGGTGTGTTGTAGCAAGTGATCTTTGAACAAGTGGATCCCTGGAAAACAGACTCAAACACAGCTGTAAGGTACAAAACAAGTGCTTCTTTTATTTATAGTGCGCAAAAACAAAGCAAACCTCCAAACAAAAGCCTAACACCTCTGTCTTCTAGCATCTGGTCAAGTGACTGAGTGGCAGGACTTTCCCCACAACCTTCTGGGGAAAGCAGTTCAGGGCAGAGTTGTCATCTTACACAAACCTGTCAACCTCACACTCTGCATAAGATCCAGGACATCATGTGACCACCTATGAATTTCAAGATGGTGTTTCTTATCCACCAGACATTGCTTGTCTAGGCTTGAGGCCATTTTAATTGATACTTATGATACTTCATGCACCTCCTGAGGCATATGCACTACCGTTTTGTCTTGTGAGGTCACTCACAACTTTACTCTTCATGAGTCATGGGACATACAATTTACAGGCTGGCTTTTACCTGTATTTGAACAGGATGTATCACTCCAAGGAAACAGTCCCTTCTGTAAGATTTTGGCAGGGAAGAGAATAAGAGAATAATCTAATAGTGGTAATAATAATTCAATATGGTAACAAATATATAGTTAAATTGAATTGCATTCAACATTTATTATCTGGATAATCTTAAAAAAGAAAAAAAATCCTTCTATGACCTGCTGATCAACCAGCAATTGAATACAGTGAATTTTTCAGTTTTCAGTTTGGCAAGTGTTCAGAAATAATTCTCTAATTTTCATAGATTTATTTTTTTCATAACAGAGACAAAGAAACAAGATCTATGTGTTTATAGGCTTCACAGCCCCCAAAGCTGTAAGTAAGGAGTTTAATGAACAGGTTTTAATACAGTATTTAAAAAATAGAAATCTTTAGTGGTAATCCAAGCAAAAAGAGTTTTAAGTGTTAATGTTGTACACATGAGGTTAATTTTGTAATATGTGTATGCAACACTGTAAAATGATGATGATGAAGATCATGATCATGATGACAATGACAAAACATGCTTTTCTTCCAGGGTGTAGTTTCATTAGATTGTAACTATTCTAAAAAAAAAAAACATTTAGGATCATTCTACTCTTAGCACAACGAGACAAAATATTGACATTACAGACACTGTCAAACTTGCAAAACTAATTTTATTTTGATATTTGAAACATAGTTCAAACAGAATCATTGATTATTGACTGAGATACATTTTAATTTTTTTAGAAAGTAAATACAGATTAAAATTATTTGAGCTGAATTTTCATTTATGACTTGCATTTATTTTTAAATCTGTAAAAGCAATTAAAACCTTTCAATCCTCCATGAGATCTTTTTAACAATCTGATTCACTAACAATCTTTTTGGAGAAACCAAAATTATTCTGATTATATTCAAAGAGACCTTTCCCCCATTTTTCCAATATTATCATAAAATTTGAAGACTGTTACATTTTAAAACTAAATTAGCTGTTGTATTTGTAAAAAGTCTGAAATATTGTAATAATTTTAAAGATAGCAATATGAACAAACATGAACAATTCCTATTTGTAATAAATGTAGTACCTCCACCAGTCTATTAAGAAAACAGTTTAAAAATAGAGGTATCACCTAGATTAATTGACACAGGCATGACATTCTAGTTATGGTGTGATGCCTCAGTCACACACATGACATCTACAGCTAGTGATGTATGTGTAATTATATTTTTTAGAAATATCACCATTACAGGTCAAACTTATTTCTCTATTTTCAGATTTTTCTGCTTGACAGCATCGACACTTCTGCTTCATTGTAAAGATCCCTCCAGATAGTTCCCACCTAAAATAAAAAAACAACATTTTTTTCATTTAACTATAACTTTGATGTCAAAAGAAATATGTATACGATTATATTTTCCATCAATATGTATTACTTATTATCATTAATAAATACCATGCACTTGACAATATTTTGGTCTTCATTATGTCATTCATATTACCTAATGTATGCAAGTGCTGCTTAACTCTTAATTCACTGTTTATTCATGTTTGTAAAGTTTAAGTTACTGAGTTTTTTAAAGGCAAGCATTTGACATTTATTTATACTAATGTATACCAGCAAGATCAAAGTGATTAAAAAATTACTAATGGCTTAAAAACAAATATTTGAACACAGACATTTGTATCTCTCAAGCAGAAAAAAAGATAATAATTTATATATGTTTATGCCAGCAATAGTAAACTTTAGATTGCATTATTTGCTGAAGTTTGTTCCTTCAATAGGAAGCCACCCTAGATCTGTACTCCTGTTGGTCTCCTGATGGTCTACCTAAAATTGATATTTTTTAAATCCTTGTTTAACCGATCAGAAGAATATCAGTATAGCACTGCTGTACAGAAAGGAAGAGAGCTTTGCCCCAAAACAAAGTACTATAGCATATATATTCAGATTCTCCTCTAGGGGGCAATGTTGTCTACGGCTTTCTCCAAGTATGTATTTTTATTGCAAGCCTCTTACAAACCTTTAGCAATTAACGTTTTGGAACAAGTTCTTTAATGTCACAGATAGACTCATTTCCTGGGAGAAATTCTGTTTTCAAAAATACTAAGCACCCAATGATCCACTTAAATGTCCATCAACGTATATAACTAACTCATAGACACTATGTGATCCCTCAAAGGCCTTAGGGAATCTAGTTTCTAGTCTGCATTTAAAGACTAGTTCTAGTCAAAGATGTTTGTAGACCATTTCTGCCACTAAATAAAGCTTTGCGGTTCTTGACTGAACATAAGCCACTCAGCTACTAAAAAGTATGTGCTCTGCAATTTAATAAATGTATTCAGTAAAAATGAAGAAAAAGTTAAAGAGCTTACCGATGCTGAGATTCACACTGGCCTACACATACTGAAGTTTCCATCTTTCCAAAACAGTTACTATCATTTACATTCACAGAGTAATTCTTTGGAGAACATGTTTCCTTGCCTATAACAACAAATGTATAATTATTAATATATAATGTAACATATTTTTATTTGTGGTACAAAGCATTAGGGTGATGACAAAGTGGTTAGCATTGTTACTTCTCAGCACCTGAGCCCTGGATTCAATTCTGAACCTGGGTTGCTACTGTATCTATGTGGAGTTTAAAAGTTTGCCTTGTCGTTGTATGGGTTTCCTCCAGGTGCTCTGGTTTCCTTTCACAGTCCAAAAATATACTGGTACTGTAGGTTAAATAGCTTCTGGTAAAATTAGCCCTGCTGTGAGTGTTTGGGTGTTTATGTCTATGTCTGCCCTGAGAAGGACTGGTGTCCCGTCCAGGATGTGCCCGTTACATGCCGGGATAGACTCCCTCAACCCTGAATTAGATGAAGCAGTTAGATAATAGACAGATGGATGGTATATAAAATTGAACTTACATGTATAGCAACAGTGGTCATTATCCCAGATTCTTTGTTCCTGTAAATAAATAGATGGAAGTGAGAAAATGTCCAGTATTTTAACAATTAAAGATTTTAACTAAAGGATGTCAAAGTGAAATACCTCAGGGCAATTCAGTTCAGGGCACATTTTCTTTTCCAGAATGATGCCAGACTTTTCACAGCTGTAGAAATGGCATGGCTGTGAGGGATCGGTCCAATTATGTCCAACCTATATGTAGGAATTGAAATAACAATTTGTAGCAGTTTTATTTAGAAATACTTGTATTTTTGCAGCTTACAATGACACCTTTATAAAAGTAAGTCTTTGATAGCAGGTATGAAATTAGAAACCCAGTAAGTAGCCACGATGTCTGTAAATCTCATATTGTCATCACCGAGCAATTCCCTTTGATTTAATAAATATGTTATTTCTCATTTTAATCTAGTAAACACACAATTAATTTGGATTGTACAAAATGGTAAAGAATGGAAGATGACACAAGTGTTAATCCTGTGTAATACTGAGTTATACTGTGTAAGAGTTATACTGTGTAAAGTAAATAGCATGCCCCTAAATTTAACTTCATGCTTTTCTGTATCCCGACAACAGGAAGTATGGAGCAGCATTTACCCATGAATAAAACATAATTGTAATATAAAAATGGAATATACCTTATATATTTGTCCTTTGTATTCACAGGTCTTCTCAACTGGGAGAGAATGAAGAAACATTGCAAGGAAATTGGTACTGAGTTTATTGTCAGTATGTTACTGTACATAGTCTTTATTGCAGGGCCAGTATTGTAATAAACTATTATGTAATTTAAGATCACTTTATTAGCCATAAATAAGTTCTGGCATCAGGAATCTGTCTTTTTGCATCCCCCAGCTTTCTCTCTATAAGACACACAGGGAGAGAGAAGCTTGGGGTCAGAGCTCAGGGTCAGCCATTTATACAGCACCCCTAGAGCAGCTGGGGTTAAGGACCTTGCTCAGGGGCCCAACGGAGTAAGACTCCTCTACCGCGGGATTTGAACTGGCAACCTACCAGCCACCGGTGCAGATCCTTAGCCACAGTGCCACCGCTCCACCCTTAATTAATGTCTTATGAGGTTTATTCAAAAAGCAAAGAAAATTCATAAATAAAACTGACTGAATCCCCCCCACACATACTTCCCATGTTTTACAAGATGTGCACAGCAGTGATTAAAGTTTCTTGATGCCATCTTAATAGACTTTTTGGATTAGACTATAGTTAAGCTGTCCTTTGGACCTTGTGATCATGGACATGTTCTCACCCTTAGAGCCATCTTTTAGAGGCTCAGTGAGCTGAGTATGAAATACAGCAAGACCATAGGTAAAATGAAAAGAAGTTCAAAGGGTCAAGGTGCATGAGTTACACAGTGGCCAATGTTTAGACCTGAATGGTATTTAAATTATTTGAGTTGTAGGAGTTGATGGAATGCAAGTGTTAAAAAACAGGAAGACTATGCAGAGAAGTGATGCAATTCATAATCTGGTCACTCGCGACCTGTTCATACATTTAAATACTCAAAGCATTTCTTTAACTTTCCAGGTGAAACTGAATGGTTGGGTGTTTAGTTAAAGCAACACACCTTTGTAAAGACTAGTAAGTGCATGAGGCACAGAAGCCTTATTTGTGCTATGTACAAATAAACTAAAAAATAAAGGACTTTGTAACTCTTTAATCATCAAACAGTATATTTGCACTTGTCCAATCATCAATAAATGTGTGTAACAATATACTGTATATATGAGTATTTACTGAAATAATGTTAATTTAAACAGCTATAAGTGAAGAAACACTGCACAGAAGTAGCAATTAATTCAATTACCCATCATGTTATGAACTACTTACCACAATAATGTGTCTGGCAACAGTCAGTTTTATTAATTGTCACCAAGATTTCATTGTCCTTGCAGGTGGTTGTAGATGTAACATTTTTGGGTTTGCACTCCACTGAATTTGTGATATTGCAGGTACACGTATGGCATTTGGATTCCCAAGTGTCATTAATCTAAAAAGCAAGAATGTGACACAAAATTATTAAAGTACCTAAAATTTCTGAACAGAAAAAAGATTAAATAACTGGTTGGCATGGTGGCATGGCATTTAACTCTGCTGCCTCGCAGCTCTTAGGTTTGATTTTAGCTTGGGGAACCTTCTGGGTGGAGTTTACATGTTTTCACTGTGTATATGTTTATGATCTTATGCATAAATAGTCTTCTTCTTATAACAATAGACCAAGCCTTGTACTCCTGGCAAACTTAAATAGCAGAAAATACATAATGATTTCTGACTTTAGTGAGTCTATAGGTTTTCGTAAGACTTTAAGTTGCGCAATACTTAAGAGTTTTGACTGTAATTTTACAGATATCTCACAGATACCTGTACATATCATTAGCATTATTTATCAAATGTTGTCACTGATTAGATATCCCAGACAATAACCCAAACAGCTAAGATCTCAGTGTAAAGCACTTGGAATACAGCTGAAAGGGGACTCTCTGATAAGGAGCCTATCCTGAGTCTTTAACACAGAGCAGGACATCATAAACGGGGTCTATTCTCAACCTCTTTAATGATAAATTGTTCAACATCAGCATCTTTGAGTCTATACCACCAAGGGAGAACATCTTTAAGAATATAGATTAGAGGTCACAGTCAATCACCCAAACTATGACCAACCAATGAACAGCCTGCAGAGAGGAGAAAGACATTATCAAAAAATCATATAAAATAATCTCACCGCCTTGATCTCTCCCAGAGGTCCCCGGCAAACTACAAAATGGAAATACGATAATATTGTCTCACACAGCACCAAAATGTACAGTTCTCATTTTCTTTAAAATGTATTATCTGTCACTACACATGTTGCACTGTTCCTAGTCCTTTCTTTCATATTTCAGAAAATGAAAACATAAGCTAATCTACATAATACTATCATTTGTAGCTCTGAATACTATTTTTTCTGAAAACACATTAGCCATAATTAAGTACAGACATAATTTTAAACAGTGTTATTTTACTGTGCATTTTTGTAAATATATATTTAAGTTAATGAATGTTTTAAGCATTAAATCTATTTATTTTTACAATCTGGATAAAAAAATCATTATTGTGTTTTGGGGGGCAGAGAAAATAACCACATTTTACATAAGCTAAACCTGACAACACAACAAAGGTTCATTTTAAAATAAAGCTAATATGACCAGGTAGACCTCTGAATTTGAAGACAGTACGGTTATTTAAGAGAGCAAGGCTAGAAAGATAGAATATTTTGTTAAAGGGGAACTTTATCAATTGAGTATTGATATTTTAATATATTCTCAGGAAAACCATTGATTACTTTATTTAGTTTTAGAGTGTGGAATTCTATGTAAAACAATAAAACTAAGAATTGCCCTTTAAATAGTAATAAAAAAAAATTCTTAGGGAAAATTATTTTTCATTGCTTCAAGTCTATGCAACAGTTTTGTAGATCTAATGTTCATATTATTATGAGCTGCAGTAGAATATTTATTTAATAAATGTATAAATTAAATGGAGGAGTATTTCTATCAATGGATTCTATACTAAACAATATTATTAGTCAACCTCAAAACTGAAATAAAAAAGTAGCATGTCATTCCACTGAGCAAAGACTAGGCAGGGAGTAAGCAACTTATATTACCTGGTGGTTCTGGTGTTCTACATATGGTAGTGTGAGTAGCTGTACTTACTAAGAAGAAAAAACATGCATACATTTTAAATATCAATCAAGTATCAATCAAGATAGGCAAAATTATAATAGAGGAAAACAAGTATTATAATAAATGTAAAGTTAACGTTATTTTCAACAACATTATTATGTTGAATTATGATGGTTAGGAGAATCACATACAAGACCATACACACTTATGGTATAGAAATCATTTTTAATTTTTAAGATTTAAAAAATAAATGATTAACTGGTATTATATTGATCATGTTCTCATAACACTGACATTTGTTACATTGTGACACTGACATCATCACTGAAAAACATACTTTCATTTGAGAGAGTGATAGATGCAAAATTATTAAAACCACACACTTTCTACTGTAAAACAATTATTTCCTAATGACTTCATATGTCTTTTCCATACAGCCAAAGATAACAATTCTTTTTCAGAAGCTCCTGATTTTTTTTAACAGTAGGGTGCTGTGAAATAGTTATTGGTTCTGATTCATTTGGTTAGGTTGCTCTGATAAGCAATACAACGATTGGATATTATCTGGAATCATTCAATTAGTTCTCCTCTAAAACTCTACAAACTACAATTTTTCAGGTGAGATTTAATAATCTTTGTGTTCTGTTACTGTTTTAAATCCCACAGAGTGCATGAGATAACATAGGTTTTCCAGTGTTCTAAGTATCTAGATATCCCAGAAGATCATAAAACGCCAGGATTCATGACACCTGAATGAAGAGAACAAATCATCAGAGAGCATGTCTGAAAGACACATACTGTAAGTCTGAAAACTGTCATTGTGAAAATGATTCAAGTGGAGCACCAATTTCAGGCTCCGATAAAGTTTGTCTGGATAACATTCCTACTTAGATCAGTATTAATTCAGAATTACTTGCACACTATGACAACCGCCTAGAATAACAGATGTTGCACTGAGACCTTGAAAAGTCATATTTGAAGATACAATTTCTCCTCTTTATTAACGTTATGAAAAAATCTTTGTAACACTTAATAGCCATCCATTTTCAAAGCACTTTATCCTGTACTCAACACCGAACACCCAAATTCATTTCTTGAATTCCTGTAACTTGTATCATGCTTTACATGCTATCACTGAAGTTTCAGCGCTGTGGCGAATGAGAAGCCAAGGTCCAAGTGCAGGTTTTCAGAGGAGCTTTGGGAGTTTTTGGAATGACACAATGGGAATGAGGTTATTATGAGGGATGGAGCCATTATTGACGCAGGGTGACAAGAAAAGGGAGAGGAGCTGAACTGATAATGAGTAGGGAAAAAAAGCTGCCTTAACTGCAGCGGAGAGCTGTCCAAATTATGCCTGGACAACACTGGCACCACTCCCAGCCTGGGCATCACAACTTGTAGTTAAAAAAGAATATTCTACTTAAGTATTATTTTGAATTTAAATTAGAGAATGACAGGTCTCAGCACAAGTGAAGTTGGACTACTTTACATTAGATAATATAGATTCCTTCAAAAATCAGTCAAGTCAAGGCTAACAGTCTTGTTAAAGTTTTCATGAAATAAAAACAGGGTATCATTCCCCACCACTTACTAAGATATTCCAGAAAATACTATTAATAATTAATGAATCCATCACATAAACAAAAAATATATTTTATATATTCATTTATACAGTATGTTGCTTGACTTATTAGTTTCACCCAGAAAAGACATACAATGTAAAGAAGATAAGATTACCTTGAGATTCAGCAGTGAAGCCTAAATAATAGAAAATAGTATTTCAAATTATTGCACTGTACCTGTATGAAACTCATTTTATCCTTGATTATCTCCTATTATAAGAACAATCGACGTTTGTTAATGAACATTTTAGTTGTGAAGGATGACATTATTAGGTAAATAAAAATTAAAAAATTGGCTTGCTTTAGACTACAGTTTGCAAAGAAGCTAAAGGTGGGATTGTAAGGTAAGATCATATGTATTTTAAGGATATTGTTTAAAAGCAACCATAAAGAAAGAATCATTCATTTTTAATTTATTATTTTTTATGCTTCTGGTTTCAACATGCCTTTCTGGCATGAAGGTTAGTCTCTATATTCCTAACATAATTGGTTCTGATTTGGGCTGTGTCTTGTGAAACACAGTTGATCAAACCCTCCTTGTGGGTAGGGGTGATACACAATCTTTAGCTGGAAACACAGCAGACTTCCCAGGTGCCTGTAGGATGTGCTACAGGACAATTGAGAAGAGCTGCACCACTCCCAGTGATGATAGGGCTCTCTTTTTGAAGACCATTAGTCTTCTTCGGTGCTGTTCAACTATGAGGGCAGCTTTAATTAACACAGTTAATTTAACTTTGCTGACTACACATTGGGATGATAACTCATACTTTTTATTATTTACTTTATCTTGCGTCCATATTAATAATATTTAAGAAGGCTTCTTCAGATATGTAAGACTGAATGATCATGACCCCAGGCTAGTCCCATGCGTATGCAAAATTAGCTAAAATAAAACAAACATATAATATACAAATGTAAATGTATATACAGTAGTAATATAAAAAACGAAAGTCAGTATATAACCAGCAACCTCAATGGTTTCATATGACTAGAAAAATAACTTTAAACCACAGTGTTTTCTGTTCACAATGTGCAACACTAAATTTGATTTTTTTTTGTTTATGCAATGTAACGGCAATTTCAATGTTTAACAGAAATATGCCAATGGAAATCTGAATGGATCTGGAAGACTGATTCATGCTGCATCAAAGTTTTTCATACAGTTGCAAGAATGAGTAAATAAATACTCTTACATACCTGTAGATTTTGTGGTACCTGTCAATAAAAAAATGTATTAAATAAAAATAATAACAACAACATTTTTTCTTGTTTAAGAATGATTTATTTATCATTTAACAACTTTTTGTTGGGAAACTGCCAATTTCTCAAATATCCACCCAGTTTGGAGTTGCAAACCTCCTTTGATAACCATTTTTAACCTTTGATTCCCAAGCACTATTCCAATTGAGAAAGAAAATGTAACACTTACATTTCATTAAAATGGTGCATATAAGCAATGCATTGTTTCCCACTGATAAGAAACTGAATATATACTGTATATATTAAATATACAAGTTTTTAAATTTCTTCAGAATGATCATATTATATGATTTCATTATGTGATTGCATCATGTCATTTTGATATGAAGGATAAAAGATCCAGTTAATCAACTTATTTCTCTTAATTTATTATGAAAAATACAAAAAAAAAAATTCTAACAGGAAGTACAATACTTAAAGTAACCTTTCACATTTGTGAACAATTTAAACTGAATAGAATGATTAAATTAAATAAAGAATGTTAATTTATTCTTATTTGTGGCTGCTAAGAAAATAAATTCTATCTCAAAGTATGCTTTATTTAATATTCCTTACAAGATTTAGCACCTCGAATTTTTTGTCAGAGTATTTAAAAATTATTAATTTAAAATGGTTTAAGGGTAAAATAATATGTATTGAATACAATTACCTGTAATAACTGTAAATGTTGTATGTCCTATAGAAAGAAGGGAAAAAAGTTAAATACAAGTCTAAAGGTTTACAGGTTTACAGCAAATGTAGCATCGAAAGGCAAACATGTATATTTTGATAAATCCTCATAAAATATCATTTAATCCTCATAAAATATCATTTAATCCTCATAAAATATCCTTGAGAAAATCCAATGTCCAAATTGATTATAAGAAGCATTTATTCATTGTATTTATTCATTGTGTAAAGTATAAGAGGAGTACTTCCATCAAAGGATTCTAAACAAAATTCAAATTAAAAAATTGGCTTGCTTTAGACTACAGTTTGCAAAGAAGCTAAAGGTGGGATTGAAAATCCTTGAGAAAACCCAATGTCCAAATTGATTATAAGAAGCATTCGCATATGTATTTATTCATTGTGTAAATATAAGAGGAGTACTTCCATCAAAGGATTCTAAAAGAAACTGATATTAAATATATATATTAAATATACAAGTTTTTAAATTTCTTCAGAATGATCATATTATATGATTTCATTATGTGATTACATCACGTCATTTTGATATGAAAAGATACAAGATCCAGTTAATCAACTTATTTCTCTTAATGTATTATGAAAAATACAAAAAAAATAATTCTTACAGGAAGTACAATACTTAAAGTAACCTTTCACATTTGTGGACCATTTAAAACTGAATAGAATGATTCAATTAAATTAAAACAATGTTAATTGTAAATTGATTATAAGAAGCATTCGCATATGTATTTATTCATTGTGTAAATATAAGAGGAGTACTTCCATCAACGGATTCTAAACAAAATTAAGGTAATAGACTCAGATCAGAAATGATTTTAAAAATAAAATGATATGATATTTTAAAGAGCAATCACTAGGCACGGGACAAAATTTTGAAATTACCTGTAGTATGTGACGTTCCAGTTGTGGTAGTTGTGGTAGTTCCAGTTGTGGTAGTCACAGTAGTCGTTGATGTTGGAGATGTAGAAGTTTTGGGAGGTGACACTGTTGTTGTGGGAGCTGTTGTTGATTTTGGAGTAACAGTTGGTGTCGTTGTTTCTGTTATGATTGTAGTTGTTTGTAAAGAAATAACAAAGAAATGCATTTTAAATCATTCGTTGGATAAAAAGCAAAATATCGATCAAGACTCACCCAACAATAATAGCTGAAAACACGTTTCACAACAAAAAGTAAGTTTTCTCCTTGCACTAAAAACTTAAAACTACTGATGATGAAAAAATATTTTTTGGGGGAGATCAACCGTGAAGATAAAGTACTCTGCTAGAAATACTTACATGCAGCAAAAGACCATACACACGTTTGCCTTGGAACGCATCTAGTTTTCTCATGGTGTATTCAGCTTTCCTTTTGATTCAATTATCACTTTCTCAAAGCATTTCCGTTGGTGACACTCAACAAATAAAGAAATTACCAAAACAAACTTCCACTGCTGTATCAGCACTGAAGGCCATGTTTTCTTTCAACAGTGTAATTTGTACTAAAATATTACATTGTTCATCTTCCTACTACAGAAATACTTTTCTGCTGAATTCACATCTTGTTTTCATAGAAACAGATATTATTTCTTCTTTTTTTTAAACCCACTGAACGTGTAGATTATTGAAGTCCAGGACAGTGTTGTTCTTGAAGAGAGTGGGGTTATTAAACCAGAATATTGGTAATTTGAGGAAATTATAAATTGAGTATTGATTTTGTCATTCGTCGTTAGGAAAACCATTGATTACCTGTAGTTTGTGGCGTTCCAGTAGTGGTAGTCACAGGAGTCGATGGTGTTGGAGGTGTAGAAGTTGTGGGAGGTGACACTGTTGGTGTGGAAGCAATACTTAAAGTAACCTTTCACATTTGTGGACCATTTAAAACTGAATAGAATGATTAAAATAAATTAAAACAATGTTAATTGTAAATTGATTATAAGAAGCATTCGCATATGTATTTATTCATTGTGTAAATATAAGAGGAGTACTTCCATCAACGGATTCTAAACAAAATTAAGGTAATAGACTCAGATCAGAAATGATTTTAAAAATAAAATGATATGATATTTTAAAGAGCAATCACTAGGCACGGGACAAAATTTTGAAATTACCTGTAGTATGTGACGTTCCAGTTGTGGTAGTTGTGGTAGTTCCAGTTGTGGTAGTCACAGTAGTCGTTGATGTTGGAGATGTAGAAGTTTTGGGAGGTGACACTGTTGTTGTGGGAGCTGTTGTTGATTTTGGAGTAACAGTTGGTGTCGTTGTTTCTGTTATGATTGTAGTTGTTTGTAAAGAAATAACAAAGAAATGCATTTTAAATCATTCGTTGGATGAAAAGCAAAATAGCGATCAAGACTCACCCAACAATAATAGCTGAAAACACGTTTCACAACAAAAAGTAAGTTTTCTCCTTAAAGTAAAGACATAAAACCCCCGATGATGAAAAATTATTTTTTGGGGGAGATCAACCGTGAAGATAAAGTACTCTGCTAGAAATAATAACATACAGCAAAAGTCCATAAACACGTTTGCCTTGGAACGCATCTTGTTTTCTCATTGTGTATTCAGCTTTCCTTTTGATTTACAATAGCACTAAATATTGAAGTGGTAATCTGTGCTATTTTCAATGATCACTTTCTCAAAGCATTTCCGTTGATGACACTCAACAAATAAAGAAATTACCAAAACAAACTTCCACTGCTGTATCAGCACTGAGGGCCATGTTTTCTTTCAACAGTGTAATTTGTACTAAAATATTACATTGTTCATCTTCCTACTGTAAAAATACTTTTCTGCTGAATTCACATCTTGTTTTCATAGAAACAGATATTATTTCTTGTTTTTTTTAAAACCCCCTGAACGTGTAGATTATTGAAGTCCAGGACAGTGTTGTTCTTTAAGAGAGTGGGGCTAGTAAATCAGAATATTGGTAATTTGGGGAAATCATAAATTGAGTATTGATTTTGTCATTCGTCGTTAGGAAAACCGTTGATTACCTGTAGTTTCTGGCGTTCCAGTTGTGGTAGTCCCAGGAGTCGATGGTGTTGGAGGTGTGGAAGTTGTGGGAGGTGACACTGTTGTTGTGGAAGCTGTTGTTGATTTTGGAGTAACAGTTGGTGTCGTTGTTTCTGTTATGATTGTAGTTGTTTGTAAAGAAATAACAAAGAAATGCATTTTAAATCATTCGTTGGATGAAAATCAAAATATCGATCACACTCACCCAACAATAATGGTTGAAAACACGTTTCACAACAAAAATACGTTTTCTCCTTGCAGTAAAGACATAAAACCCCCAATGATGAAAAAAATTTTTTTGGGGGAGATCAAACGTGAAGATATAGTACTCTGCTAGAAATAATAACATACAACAAAAGACCATACACACTTTTGCCTTGGAACGCATCTTGTTTTTGCATTGTGTATTCAGCTTTCCTTTTGATTTACAATAGCACTAAATATTTAAGTGGTAATCTGTGCTATTTTCAATGATCACTTTCTCAAAGCATTTACGTTGATGACACTCAACAAATAAAGAAATTACCAAAACAAACTTCCACTGCCGTATCAGCACTGAAGGCCATGTTTTCTTTCAACAGGGTAATTTGTGCTAAAATATTACATTGTTCATCTTCCTACTGTAGAAATGCTTTTCTGCTGAATTCACATCTTGTTTTCATAGAAACAAATATTATTTCTTCTTTTTTTAAAACCCACTGAACATGTAGATTATTGAAGTCCAGGACAGTGTTGTTCTTGAAGAGAGTGGGGTTAGTAAACAAGAATATTGGTAATTTGAGGAAATTATACATTGAGTATTGATTTTGTCATTCGTCGTTAGGAAAACCGTTGATTACCTGTAGTTTGTGGCGTTCCAGTAGTGGTAGTCACAGGAGTCGATGGTGTTGGAGGTGTAGAAGTTGTGGGAGGTGACACTGTTGTTGTGGAAGCTGTTGTTGATTTTGGAGTAACAGTTGGTGTCGTAGTTTCTGTTATGATTGTAGTTGTTTGTAAAGATATAACAAAGAAATGCATTTTAAATCATTCGTTGGATGAAAAGCAAAATATCAATCACACTCACCCAACAATAATGGTTGAAAACACGTTTCACAACAAAAATAAGTTTTCTCCTTGCAGTAAAGACGTAAAACCCCCGATGATGAAAAAATATTTTTTTGGGGTAATCAACCGTGAAGATAAAGTACTCTGCTAGAAATAATAACATACAGCAAAAGACCATACACACTTTTGCCTTGGAACGCATCTTGTTTTTGCATTGAGTATTCAGCTTTCCTTTTGATTTACAATAGCACTAAATATTTAAGTGGTAATCTGTGCTATTTTCAACGATCACTTTCACAAAGCATTTCCGTTGGTGACACTCAAGAAATAAAGAAATTACCAAAATAAACTTCCAATGCCGTATCAGCACTGAAGGCCATGTTTTCTTTCAACAGTGTAATTTGTACTAAAATATTACATTGTTCATCTTCCTACTGTAGAAATGCTTTTCTGCTGAATTCACATCTTGTTTTCATAGAAACAAATATTATTTCTTCTTTTTTTAAAATCCACTGAACATGTAGATTATTGAAGTCCAGGACAGTGTTGTTCTTGAAGAGAGTGGGGTTATTAAACCAGAATATTGGTAATTTGAGGAAATTATAAATTGAGTATTGATTTTGTCATTCGTCGTTAGGAAAACCGTTGATTACCTGTAGTTTGTGGCGTTCCAGTTGTGGTAGTCACAGGAGTCGATGGTGTTGGAGGTGTAGAAGTTGTGGGAGGTGACACTGTTGTTGTGGAAGCTGTTGTTGATTTTGGAGTAACAGTTGGTGTCGTTGTTTCTGTTATGATTGTAGTTGTTTGTAAAGAAATAACAAAGAAATGCATTTTAAATCATTCGTTGGATGAAAAGCAAAATATCGATCAAGACTCACCCAACAATAATGGTTGAAAACACGATTCACAACAAAAAGTAAGTTCTCTCCTTGCAGTAAAGACGTAAAACCCCCGATGATGAAAAAATATTTTTTTGGGGTAATCAACCGTGAAGATAAAGTACTCTGCTAGAAATAATAACATACAGCAAAAGACCATACACACTTTTGCCTTGGAACGCATCTTGTTTTTGCATTGAGTATTCAGCTTTCCTTTTGATTTACAATAGCACTAAATATTTAAGTGGCAATCTGTGCTATTTTCAATGATCACTTTCTCAAAGCATTTCCGTTGGTGACACTCAAGAAATAAAGAAATTACCAAAATAAACTTCCAATGCCGTATCAGCACTGAAGGCCATGTTTTCTTTCAACAGTGTAATTTGTACTAAAATATTACATTGTTCATCTTCCTACTGTAGAAATGCTTTTCTGCTGAATTCACATCTTGTTTTCATAGAAACAAATATTATTTCTTCTTTTTTTAAAATCCACTGAACATGTAGATTATTGAAGTCCAGGACAGTGTTGTTCTTGAAGAGAGTGGGGTTATTAAACCAGAATATTGGTAATTTGAGGAAATTATAAATTGAGTATTGATTTTGTCATTCGTCGTTAGGAAAACCGTTGATTACCTGTAGTTTGTGGCGTTCCAGTTGTGGTAGTCACAGGAGTCGATGGTGTTGGAGGTGTAGAAGTTGTGGGAGGTGACACTGTTGTTGTGGAAGCTGTTGTTGATTTTGGAGTAACAGTTGGTGTCGTTGTTTCTGTTATGATTGTAGTTGTTTGTAAAGAAATAACAAAGAAATGCATTTTAAATCATTCGTTGGATGAAAAGCAAAATATCGATCACACTCACCCAACAATAATGGTTGAAAACACGTTTCACAACAAAAATAAGTTTTCTCCTTGCAGTAAAGACGTAAAACCCCCGATGATGAAAAAATATTTTTTTGGGGTAATCAACCGTGAAGATAAAGTACTCTGCTAGAAATAATAACATACAGCAAAAGACCATACACACTTTTGCCTTGGAACGCATCTTGTTTTTGCATTGAGTATTCAGCTTTCCTTTTGATTTACAATAGCACTAAATATTTAAGTGGTAATCTGTGCTATTTTCAATGATCACTTTCTCAAAGCATTTCCGTTGGTGACACTCAAGAAATAAAGAAATTACCAAAATAAACTTCCACTGCCGTATCAGCACTGAAGGCCATGTTTTCTTTCAACAGGGTAATTTGTGCTAAAATATTACATTGTTCATCTTCCTACTGTAGAAATGCTTTTCTGCTGAATTCACATCTTGTTTTCATAGAAACAAATATTATTTCTTCTTTTTTTAAAACCCACTGAACATGTAGATTATTGAAGTCCAGGACAGTGTTGTTCTTGAAGAGAGTGGGGTTAGTAAACAAGAATATTGGTAATTTGAGGAAATTATACATTGAGTATTGATTTTGTCATTCGTCGTTAGGAAAACCGTTGATTACCTGTAGTTTGTGGCGTTCCAGTAGTGGTAGTCACAGGAGTCGATGGTGTTGGAGGTGTAGAAGTTGTGGGAGGTGACACTGTTGTTGTGGAAGCTGTTGTTGATTTTGGAGTAACAGTTGGTGTCGTAGTTTCTGTTATGATTGTAGTTGTTTGTAAAGATATAACAAAGAAATGCATTTTAAATCATTCGTTGGATGAAAAGCAAAATATCAATCACACTCACCCAACAATAATGGTTGAAAACACGTTTCACAACAAAAATAAGTTTTCTCCTTGCAGTAAAGACGTAAAACCCCCGATGATGAAAAAATATTTTTTTGGGGTAATCAACCGTGAAGATAAAGTACTCTGCTAGAAATAATAACATACAGCAAAAGACCATACACACTTTTGCCTTGGAACGCATCTTGTTTTTGCATTGAGTATTCAGCTTTCCTTTTGATTTACAATAGCACTAAATATTTAAGTGGTAATCTGTGCTATTTTCAACGATCACTTTCACAAAGCATTTCCGTTGGTGACACTCAAGAAATAAAGAAATTACCAAAATAAACTTCCAATGCCGTATCAGCACTGAAGGCCATGTTTTCTTTCAACAGTGTAATTTGTACTAAAATATTACATTGTTCATCTTCCTACTGTAGAAATGCTTTTCTGCTGAATTCACATCTTGTTTTCATAGAAACAAATATTATTTCTTCTTTTTTTAAAATCCACTGAACATGTAGATTATTGAAGTCCAGGACAGTGTTGTTCTTGAAGAGAGTGGGGTTATTAAACCAGAATATTGGTAATTTGAGGAAATTATAAATTGAGTATTGATTTTGTCATTCGTCGTTAGGAAAACCGTTGATTACCTGTAGTTTGTGGCGTTCCAGTTGTGGTAGTCACAGGAGTCGATGGTGTTGGAGGTGTAGAAGTTGTGGGAGGTGACACTGTTGTTGTGGAAGCTGTTGTTGATTTTGGAGTAACAGTTGGTGTCGTTGTTTCTGTTATGATTGTAGTTGTTTGTAAAGAAATAACAAAGAAATGCATTTTAAATCATTCGTTGGATGAAAAGCAAAATATCGATCAAGACTCACCCAACAATAATGGTTGAAAACACGATTCACAACAAAAAGTAAGTTCTCTCCTTGCAGTAAAGACGTAAAACCCCCGATGATGAAAAAATATTTTTTTGGGGTAATCAACCGTGAAGATAAAGTACTCTGCTAGAAATAATAACATACAGCAAAAGACCATACACACTTTTGCCTTGGAACGCATCTTGTTTTTGCATTGAGTATTCAGCTTTCCTTTTGATTTACAATAGCACTAAATATTTAAGTGGCAATCTGTGCTATTTTCAATGATCACTTTCTCAAAGCATTTCCGTTGGTGACACTCAAGAAATAAAGAAATTACCAAAATAAACTTCCAATGCCGTATCAGCACTGAAGGCCATGTTTTCTTTCAACAGTGTAATTTGTACTAAAATATTACATTGTTCATCTTCCTACTGTAGAAATGCTTTTCTGCTGAATTCACATCTTGTTTTCATAGAAACAAATATTATTTCTTCTTTTTTTAAAATCCACTGAACATGTAGATTATTGAAGTCCAGGACAGTGTTGTTCTTGAAGAGAGTGGGGTTATTAAACCAGAATATTGGTAATTTGAGGAAATTATAAATTGAGTATTGATTTTGTCATTCGTCGTTAGGAAAACCGTTGATTACCTGTAGTTTGTGGC
Organism: Lepisosteus oculatus; assembly: GCF_040954835.1. Classification (NCBI taxonomy): domain Eukaryota; kingdom Metazoa; phylum Chordata; class Actinopteri; order Semionotiformes; family Lepisosteidae; genus Lepisosteus; species Lepisosteus oculatus. The sequence continues at coordinate 37,762,474 of NC_090702.1, read as the reverse complement.
GTTCCAGTTGTGGTAGTCACAGGAGTCGATGGTGTTGGAGGTGTAGAAGTTGTGGGAGGTGACACTGTTGTTGTGGAAGCTGTTGTTGATTTTGGAGTAACAGTTGGTGTCGTTGTTTCTGTTATGATTGTAGTTGTTTGTAAAGAAATAACAAAGAAATGCATTTTAAATCATTCGTTGGATGAAAAGCAAAATATCGATCACACTCACCCAACAATAATGGTTGAAAACACGTTTCACAACAAAAATAAGTTTTCTCCTTGCAGTAAAGACGTAAAACCCCCGATGATGAAAAAATATTTTTTTGGGGTAATCAACCGTGAAGATAAAGTACTCTGCTAGAAATAATAACATACAGCAAAAGACCATACACACTTTTGCCTTGGAACGCATCTTGTTTTTGCATTGAGTATTCAGCTTTCCTTTTGATTTACAATAGCACTAAATATTTAAGTGGTAATCTGTGCTATTTTCAATGATCACTTTCTCAAAGCATTTCCGTTGGTGACACTCAAGAAATAAAGAAATTACCAAAATAAACTTCCACTGCCGTATCAGCACTGAAGGCCATGTTTTCTTTCAACAGGGTAATTTGTGCTAAAATATTACATTGTTCATCTTCCTACTGTAGAAATGCTTTTCTGCTGAATTCACATCTTGTTTTCATAGAAACAAATATTATTTCTTCTTTTTTTAAAACCCACTGAACATGTAGATTATTGAAGTCCAGGACAGTGTTGTTCTTGAAGAGAGTGGGGTTAGTAAACAAGAATATTGGTAATTTGAGGAAATTATACATTGAGTATTGATTTTGTCATTCGTCGTTAGGAAAACCGTTGATTACCTGTAGTTTGTGGCGTTCCAGTAGTGGTAGTCACAGGAGTCGATGGTGTTGGAGGTGTAGAAGTTGTGGGAGGTGACACTGTTGTTGTGGAAGCTGTTGTTGATTTTGGAGTAACAGTTGGTGTCGTAGTTTCTGTTATGATTGTAGTTGTTTGTAAAGATATAACAAAGAAATGCATTTTAAATCATTCGTTGGATGAAAATCAAAATATCAATCACACTCACCCAACAATAATGGTTGAAAACACGTTTCACAACAAAAATAAGTTTTCTCCTTGCAGTAAAGACGTAAAACCCCCGATGATGAAAAAATATTTTTTTGGGGTAATCAACCGTGAAGATAAAGTACTCTGCTAGAAATAATAACATACAGCAAAAGACCATACACACTTTTGCCTTGGAACGCATCTTGTTTTTGCATTGAGTATTCAGCTTTCCTTTTGATTTACAATAGCACTAAATATTTAAGTGGTAATCTGTGCTATTTTCAACGATCACTTTCACAAAGCATTTCCGTTGGTGACACTCAAGAAATAAAGAAATTACCAAAATAAACTTCCAATGCCGTATCAGCACTGAAGGCCATGTTTTCTTTCAACAGTGTAATTTGTACTAAAATATTACATTGTTCATCTTCCTACTGTAGAAATGCTTTTCTGCTGAATTCACATCTTGTTTTCATAGAAACAAATATTATTTCTTCTTTTTTTAAAATCCACTGAACATGTAGATTATTGAAGTCCAGGACAGTGTTGTTCTTGAAGAGAGTGGGGTTATTAAACCAGAATATTGGTAATTTGAGGAAATTATAAATTGAGTACTGATTTTGTCATTCGTCGTTAGGAAAACCGTTGATTACCTGTAGTTTGTGGCGTTCCAGTTGTGGTAGTCACAGGAGTCGATGGTGTTGGAGGTGTAGAAGTTGTGGGAGGTGACACTGTTGTTGTGGAAGCTGTTGTTGATTTTGGAGTAACAGTTGGTGTCGTTGTTTCTGTTATGATTGTAGTTGTTTGTAAAGAAATAACAAAGAAATGCATTTTAAATCATTCGTTGGATGAAAAGCAAAATATCGATCAAGACTCACCCAACAATAATGGTTGAAAACACGATTCACAACAAAAAGTAAGTTCTCTCCTTGCAGTAAAGACGTAAAACCCCCGATGATGAAAAAATATTTTTTTGGGGAGATCAACCGTGAAGATAAAGTACTCTGCTAGAAATAATAACATACAACAAAAGACGATACACACTTTTGCCTTGGAACGCATCTTGTTTTCTCATTGTGTATTCAGCTTTCCTTTTGATTTAAAATAGCACTAAATATTTAAGTGGAAATCTGTTCTATTTTCAATGATCACTTTCTCAAAGCATTTCCGTTGGTGACACTCAACAAATAAAGAAATTACCAAAACAAACTTCCACTGCCATATCAGCACTGAAGGCCATGTTTTCTTTCAACAGTGTAATTTGTACTAAAATATTACATTGATCATCTTCCTACTGTAGAAATACTTTTCTGCTGAATTCACATCTTGTTTTCATAGAAACAGATATTATTTCTTCTTTTTTTAAAACCCACTGAATGTGTAGATTATTGAAGTCCAGGACAGTGTTGTTCTTGAAGAGAGTGGGGTTAGTAAACCAGAATATTGGTAATTTGAGGAAATTATACATTGAGTATTGATTTTGTTATTCGTCGTTAGGAAAACCGTTGATTACCTGTAGTTTGTGGCGTTCCAGTTGTGGTAGTCACAGGAGTCGATGGTGTTGGAGGTGTAGAAGTTGTGGGAGGTGACACTGTTGTTGTTGAAGCTGTTGTTGATTTTGGAGTAACAGTTGGTGTCGTTGTTTCTGTTATGATTGTAGTTGTTTGTAAAGAAATAACAAAGAAATGCATTTTAAATCATTCGTTGGATGAAAAGCAAAATATCGATCACACTCACCCAACAATAATGGTTGAAAACACGTTTCACAACAAAAATAAGTTTTCTCCTTGCAGTAAAGACGTAAAACCCCCGATGATGAAAAAATATTTTTTTGGGGTAATCAACCGTGAAGATAAAGTACTCTGCTAGAAATAATAACATACAGCAAAAGACCATACACACTTTTGCCTTGGAACGCATCTTGTTTTTGCATTGAGTATTCAGCTTTCCTTTTGATTTACAATAGCACTAAATATTTAAGTGGCAATCTGTGCTATTTTCAATGATCACTTTCTCAAAGCATTTCCGTTGGTGACACTCAAGAAATAAAGAAATTACCAAAATAAACTTCCAATGCCGTATCAGCACTGAAGGCCATGTTTTCTTTCAACAGTGTAATTTGTACTAAAATATTACATTGTTCATCTTCCTACTGTAGAAATGCTTTTCTGCTGAATTCACATCTTGTTTTCATAGAAACAAATATTATTTCTTCTTTTTTTAAAATCCACTGAACATGTAGATTATTGAAGTCCAGGACAGTGTTGTTCTTGAAGAGAGTGGGGTTATTAAACCAGAATATTGGTAATTTGAGGAAATTATAAATTGAGTATTGATTTTGTCATTCGTCGTTAGGAAAACCGTTGATTACCTGTAGTTTGTGGCGTTCCAGTTGTGGTAGTCACAGGAGTCGATGGTGTTGGAGGTGTAGAAGTTGTGGGAGGTGACACTGTTGTTGTGGAAGCTGTTGTTGATTTTGGAGTAACAGTTGGTGTCGTTGTTTCTGTTATGATTGTAGTTGTTTGTAAAGAAATAACAAAGAAATGCATTTTAAATCATTCGTTGGATGAAAAGCAAAATATCGATCACACTCACCCAACAATAATGGTTGAAAACACGTTTCACAACAAAAATAAGTTTTCTCCTTGCAGTAAAGACGTAAAACCCCCGATGATGAAAAAATATTTTTTTGGGGTAATCAACCGTGAAGATAAAGTACTCTGCTAGAAATAATAACATACAGCAAAAGACCATACACACTTTTGCCTTGGAACGCATCTTGTTTTTGCATTGAGTATTCAGCTTTCCTTTTGATTTACAATAGCACTAAATATTTAAGTGGTAATCTGTGCTATTTTCAATGATCACTTTCTCAAAGCATTTCCGTTGGTGACACTCAAGAAATAAAGAAATTACCAAAATAAACTTCCACTGCCGTATCAGCACTGAAGGCCATGTTTTCTTTCAACAGGGTAATTTGTGCTAAAATATTACATTGTTCATCTTCCTACTGTAGAAATGCTTTTCTGCTGAATTCACATCTTGTTTTCATAGAAACAAATATTATTTCTTCTTTTTTTAAAACCCACTGAACATGTAGATTATTGAAGTCCAGGACAGTGTTGTTCTTGAAGAGAGTGGGGTTATTAAACCAGAATATTGGTAATTTGAGGAAATTATACATTGAGTATTGATTTTGTCATTCGTCGTTAGGAAAACCGTTGATTACCTGTAGTTTGTGGCGTTCCAGTAGTGGTAGTCACAGGAGTCGATGGTGTTGGAGGTGTAGAAGTTGTGGGAGGTGACACTGTTGTTGTGGAAGCTGTTGTTGATTTTGGAGTAACAGTTGGTGTCGTTGTTTCTGTTATGATTGTAGTTGTTTGTAAAGAAATAACAAAGAAATGCATTTTAAATCATTCGTTGGATGAAAAGCAAAATATCGATCAAGACTCACCCAACAATAATGGTTGAAAACACGATTCACAACAAAAAGTAAGTTCTCTCCTTGCAGTAAAGACGTAAAACCCCCGATGATGAAAAAATATTTTTTTGGGGAGATCAACCGTGAAGATAAAGTACTCTGCTAGAAATAATAACATACAACAAAAGACGATACACACTTTTGCCTTGGAACGCATCTTGTTTTCTCATTGTGTATTCAGCTTTCCTTTTGATTTAAAATAGCACTAAATATTTAAGTGGAAATCTGTTCTATTTTCAATGATCACTTTCTCAAAGCATTTCCGTTGGTGACACTCAACAAATAAAGAAATTACCAAAACAAACTTCCACTGCCATATCAGCACTGAAGGCCATGTTTTCTTTCAACAGTGTAATTTGTACTAAAATATTACATTGTTCATCTTCCTACTGTAGAAATACTTTTCTGCTGAATTCACATCTTGTTTTCATAGAAACAGATATTATTTCTTCTTTTTTTAAAACCCACTGAATGTGTAGATTATTGAAGTCCAGGACAGTGTTGTTCTTGAAGAGAGTGGGGTTAGTAAACCAGAATATTGGTAATTTGAGGAAATTATACATTGAGTATTGATTTTGTTATTCGTCGTTAGGAAAACCGTTGATTACCTGTAGTTTGTGGCGTTCCAGTTGTGGTAGTCACAGGAGTCGATGGTGTTGGAGGTGTAGAAGTTGTGGGAGGTGACACTGTTGTTGTTGAAGCTGTTGTTGATTTTGGAGTAACAGTTGGTGTCGTTGTTTCTGTTATGATTGTAGTTGTTTGTAAAGAAATAACAAAGAAATGCATTTTAAATCATTCGTTGGATGAAAAGCAAAATATCGATCACACTCACCCAACAATAATGGTTGAAAACACGTTTCACAACAAAAATAAGTTTTCTCCTTGCAGTAAAGACGTAAAACCCCCGATGATGAAAAAATATTTTTTTGGGGTAATCAACCGTGAAGATAAAGTACTCTGCTAGAAATAATAACATACAGCAAAAGACCATACACACTTTTGCCTTGGAACGCATCTTGTTTTTGCATTGAGTATTCAGCTTTCCTTTTGATTTACAATAGCACTAAATATTTAAGTGGTAATCTGTGCTATTTTCAATGATCACTTTCTCAAAGCATTTCCGTTGGTGACACTCAAGAAATAAAGAAATTACCAAAATAAACTTCCACTGCCGTATCAGCACTGAAGGCCATGTTTTCTTTCAACAGGGTAATTTGTGCTAAAATATTACATTGTTCATCTTCCTACTGTAGAAATGCTTTTCTGCTGAATTCACATCTTGTTTTCATAGAAACAAATATTATTTCTTCTTTTTTTAAAACCCACTGAACATGTAGATTATTGAAGTCCAGGACAGTGTTGTTCTTGAAGAGAGTGGGGTTAGTAAACAAGAATATTGGTAATTTGAGGAAATTATACATTGAGTATTGATTTTGTCATTCGTCGTTAGGAAAACCGCTGATTACCTGTAGTTTCTGGCGTTCCAGTTGTGGTAGTCCCAGGAGTCGATGGTGTTGGAGGTGTGGAAGTTGTGGGAGGTGACACTGTTGTTGTGGAAGCTGTTGTTGATTTTGGAGTAACAGTTGGTGTCGTTGTTTCTGTTATGATTGTAGTTGTTTGTAAAGAAATAACAAAGAAATGCATTTTAAATCATTCGTTGGATGAAAAGCAAAATATCGATCACACTCACCCAACAATAATGGTTGAAAACACGTTTCACAACAAAAATAAGTTTTCTCCTTGCAGTAAAGACGTAAAACCCCCGATGATGAAAAAATATTTTTTTGGGGTAATCAACCGTGAAGATAAAGTACTCTGCTAGAAATAATAACATACAGCAAAAGACCATACACACTTTTGCCTTGGAACGCATCTTGTTTTTGCATTGAGTATTCAGCTTTCCTTTTGATTTACAATAGCACTAAATATTTAAGTGGCAATCTGTGCTATTTTCAATGATCACTTTCTCAAAGCATTTCCGTTGGTGACACTCAAGAAATAAAGAAATTACCAAAATAAACTTCCAATGCCGTATCAGCACTGAAGGCCATGTTTTCTTTCAACAGTGTAATTTGTACTAAAATATTACATTGTTCATCTTCCTACTGTAGAAATGCTTTTCTGCTGAATTCACATCTTGTTTTCATAGAAACAAATATTATTTCTTCTTTTTTTAAAATGCACTGAACATGTAGATTATTGAAGTCCAGGACAGTGTTGTTCTTGAAGAGAGTGGGGTTATTAAACCAGAATATTGGTAATTTGAGGAAATTATAAATTGAGTATTGATTTTGTCATTCGTCGTTAGGAAAACCGTTGATTACCTGTAGTTTGTGGCGTTCCAGTTGTGGTAGTCACAGGAGTCGATGGTGTTGGAGGTGTAGAAGTTGTGGGAGGTGACACTGTTGTTGTGGAAGCTGTTGTTGATTTTGGAGTAACAGTTGGTGTCGTTGTTTCTGTTATGATTGTAGTTGTTTGTAAAGAAATAACAAAGAAATGCATTTTAAATCATTCGTTGGATGAAAAGCAAAATATCGATCAAGACTCACCCAACAATAATGGTTGAAAACACGATTCACAACAAAAAGTAAGTTCTCTCCTTGCAGTAAAGACGTAAAACCCCCGATGATGAAAAAATATTTTTTTGGGGAGATCAACCGTGAAGATAAAGTACTCTGCTAGAAATAATAACATACAACAAAAGACGATACACACTTTTGCCTTGGAACGCATCTTGTTTTCTCATTGTGTATTCAGCTTTCCTTTTGATTTAAAATAGCACTAAATATTTAAGTGGAAATCTGTTCTATTTTCAATGATCACTTTCTCAAAGCATTTCCGTTGGTGACACTCAACAAATAAAGAAATTACCAAAACAAACTTCCACTGCCATATCAGCACTGAAGGCCATGTTTTCTTTCAACAGTGTAATTTGTACTAAAATATTACATTGTTCATCTTCCTACTGTAGAAATACTTTTCTGCTGAATTCACATCTTGTTTTCATAGAAACAGATATTATTTCTTCTTTTTTTAAAACCCACTGAATGTGTAGATTATTGAAGTCCAGGACAGTGTTGTTCTTGAAGAGAGTGGGGTTAGTAAACCAGAATATTGGTAATTTGAGGAAATTATACATTGAGTATTGATTTTGTTATTCGTCGTTAGGAAAACCGTTGATTACCTGTAGTTTGTGGCGTTCCAGTTGTGGTAGTCACAGGAGTCGATGGTGTTGGAGGTGTAGAAGTTGTGGGAGGTGACACTGTTGTTGTTGAAGCTGTTGTTGATTTTGGAGTAACAGTTGGTGTCGTTGTTTCTGTTATGATTGTAGTTGTTTGTAAAGAAATAACAAAGAAATGCATTTTAAATCATTCGTTGGATGAAAAGCAAAATATCGATCACACTCACCCAACAATAATGGTTGAAAACACGTTTCACAACAAAAATAAGTTTTCTCCTTGCAGTAAAGACGTAAAACCCCCGATGATGAAAAAATATTTTTTTGGGGTAATCAACCGTGAAGATAAAGTACTCTGCTAGAAATAATAACATACAGCAAAAGACCATACACACTTTTGCCTTGGAACGCATCTTGTTTTTGCATTGAGTATTCAGCTTTCCTTTTGATTTACAATAGCACTAAATATTTAAGTGGTAATCTGTGCTATTTTCAATGATCACTTTCTCAAAGCATTTCCGTTGGTGACACTCAAGAAATAAAGAAATTACCAAAATAAACTTCCACTGCCGTATCAGCACTGAAGGCCATGTTTTCTTTCAACAGGGTAATTTGTGCTAAAATATTACATTGTTCATCTTCCTACTGTAGAAATGCTTTTCTGCTGAATTCACATCTTGTTTTCATAGAAACAAATATTATTTCTTCTTTTTTTAAAACCCACTGAACATGTAGATTATTGAAGTCCAGGACAGTGTTGTTCTTGAAGAGAGTGGGGTTAGTAAACAAGAATATTGGTAATTTGAGGAAATTATACATTGAGTATTGATTTTGTCATTCGTCGTTAGGAAAACCGTTGATTACCTGTAGTTTGTGGCGTTCCAGTAGTGGTAGTCACAGGAGTCGATGGTGTTGGAGGTGTAGAAGTTGTGGGAGGTGACACTGTTGTTGTGGAAGCTGTTGTTGATTTTGGAGTAACAGTTGGTGTCGTAGTTTCTGTTATGATTGTAGTTGTTTGTAAAGATATAACAAAGAAATGCATTTTAAATCATTCGTTGGATGAAAATCAAAATATCAATCACACTCACCCAACAATAATGGTTGAAAACACGTTTCACAACAAAAATAAGTTTTCTCCTTGCAGTAAAGACGTAAAACCCCCGATGATGAAAAAATATTTTTTTGGGGTAATCAACCGTGAAGATAAAGTACTCTGCTAGAAATAATAACATACAGCAAAAGACCATACACACTTTTGCCTTGGAACGCATCTTGTTTTTGCATTGAGTATTCAGCTTTCCTTTTGATTTACAATAGCACTAAATATTTAAGTGGTAATCTGTGCTATTTTCAACGATCACTTTCACAAAGCATTTCCGTTGGTGACACTCAAGAAATAAAGAAATTACCAAAATAAACTTCCAATGCCGTATCAGCACTGAAGGCCATGTTTTCTTTCAACAGTGTAATTTGTACTAAAATATTACATTGTTCATCTTCCTACTGTAGAAATGCTTTTCTGCTGAATTCACATCTTGTTTTCATAGAAACAAATATTATTTCTTCTTTTTTTAAAATCCACTGAACATGTAGATTATTGAAGTCCAGGACAGTGTTGTTCTTGAAGAGAGTGGGGTTATTAAACCAGAATATTGGTAATTTGAGGAAATTATAAATTGAGTACTGATTTTGTCATTCGTCGTTAGGAAAACCGTTGATTACCTGTAGTTTGTGGCGTTCCAGTTGTGGTAGTCACAGGAGTCGATGGTGTTGGAGGTGTAGAAGTTGTGGGAGGTGACACTGTTGTTGTGGAAGCTGTTGTTGATTTTGGAGTAACAGTTGGTGTCGTTGTTTCTGTTATGATTGTAGTTGTTTGTAAAGAAATAACAAAGAAATGCATTTTAAATCATTCGTTGGATGAAAAGCAAAATATCGATCAAGACTCACCCAACAATAATGGTTGAAAACACGATTCACAACAAAAAGTAAGTTCTCTCCTTGCAGTAAAGACGTAAAACCCCCGATGATGAAAAAATATTTTTTTGGGGAGATCAACCGTGAAGATAAAGTACTCTGCTAGAAATAATAACATACAACAAAAGACGATACACACTTTTGCCTTGGAACGCATCTTGTTTTCTCATTGTGTATTCAGCTTTCCTTTTGATTTAAAATAGCACTAAATATTTAAGTGGAAATCTGTTCTATTTTCAATGATCACTTTCTCAAAGCATTTCCGTTGGTGACACTCAACAAATAAAGAAATTACCAAAACAAACTTCCACTGCCATATCAGCACTGAAGGCCATGTTTTCTTTCAACAGTGTAATTTGTACTAAAATATTACATTGATCATCTTCCTACTGTAGAAATACTTTTCTGCTGAATTCACATCTTGTTTTCATAGAAACAGATATTATTTCTTCTTTTTTTAAAACCCACTGAATGTGTAGATTATTGAAGTCCAGGACAGTGTTGTTCTTGAAGAGAGTGGGGTTAGTAAACCAGAATATTGGTAATTTGAGGAAATTATACATTGAGTATTGATTTTGTTATTCGTCGTTAGGAAAACCGTTGATTACCTGTAGTTTGTGGCGTTCCAGTTGTGGTAGTCACAGGAGTCGATGGTGTTGGAGGTGTAGAAGTTGTGGGAGGTGACACTGTTGTTGTTGAAGCTGTTGTTGATTTTGGAGTAACAGTTGGTGTCGTTGTTTCTGTTATGATTGTAGTTGTTTGTAAAGAAATAACAAAGAAATGCATTTTAAATCATTCGTTGGATGAAAAGCAAAATATCGATCACACTCACCCAACAATAATGGTTGAAAACACGTTTCACAACAAAAATAAGTTTTCTCCTTGCAGTAAAGACGTAAAACCCCCGATGATGAAAAAATATTTTTTTGGGGTAATCAACCGTGAAGATAAAGTACTCTGCTAGAAATAATAACATACAGCAAAAGACCATACACACTTTTGCCTTGGAACGCATCTTGTTTTTGCATTGAGTATTCAGCTTTCCTTTTGATTTACAATAGCACTAAATATTTAAGTGGCAATCTGTGCTATTTTCAATGATCACTTTCTCAAAGCATTTCCGTTGGTGACACTCAAGAAATAAAGAAATTACCAAAATAAACTTCCAATGCCGTATCAGCACTGAAGGCCATGTTTTCTTTCAACAGTGTAATTTGTACTAAAATATTACATTGTTCATCTTCCTACTGTAGAAATGCTTTTCTGCTGAATTCACATCTTGTTTTCATAGAAACAAATATTATTTCTTCTTTTTTTAAAATCCACTGAACATGTAGATTATTGAAGTCCAGGACAGTGTTGTTCTTGAAGAGAGTGGGGTTATTAAACCAGAATATTGGTAATTTGAGGAAATTATAAATTGAGTATTGATTTTGTCATTCGTCGTTAGGAAAACCGTTGATTACCTGTAGTTTGTGGCGTTCCAGTTGTGGTAGTCACAGGAGTCGATGGTGTTGGAGGTGTAGAAGTTGTGGGAGGTGACACTGTTGTTGTGGAAGCTGTTGTTGATTTTGGAGTAACAGTTGGTGTCGTTGTTTCTGTTATGATTGTAGTTGTTTGTAAAGAAATAACAAAGAAATGCATTTTAAATCATTCGTTGGATGAAAAGCAAAATATCGATCACACTCACCCAACAATAATGGTTGAAAACACGTTTCACAACAAAAATAAGTTTTCTCCTTGCAGTAAAGACGTAAAACCCCCGATGATGAAAAAATATTTTTTTGGGGTAATCAACCGTGAAGATAAAGTACTCTGCTAGAAATAATAACATACAGCAAAAGACCATACACACTTTTGCCTTGGAACGCATCTTGTTTTTGCATTGAGTATTCAGCTTTCCTTTTGATTTACAATAGCACTAAATATTTAAGTGGTAATCTGTGCTATTTTCAATGATCACTTTCTCAAAGCATTTCCGTTGGTGACACTCAAGAAATAAAGAAATTACCAAAATAAACTTCCACTGCCGTATCAGCACTGAAGGCCATGTTTTCTTTCAACAGGGTAATTTGTGCTAAAATATTACATTGTTCATCTTCCTACTGTAGAAATGCTTTTCTGCTGAATTCACATCTTGTTTTCATAGAAACAAATATTATTTCTTCTTTTTTTAAAACCCACTGAACATGTAGATTATTGAAGTCCAGGACAGTGTTGTTCTTGAAGAGAGTGGGGTTATTAAACCAGAATATTGGTAATTTGAGGAAATTATACATTGAGTATTGATTTTGTCATTCGTCGTTAGGAAAACCGTTGATTACCTGTAGTTTGTGGCGTTCCAGTAGTGGTAGTCACAGGAGTCGATGGTGTTGGAGGTGTAGAAGTTGTGGGAGGTGACACTGTTGTTGTGGAAGCTGTTGTTGATTTTGGAGTAACAGTTGGTGTCGTTGTTTCTGTTATGATTGTAGTTGTTTGTAAAGAAATAACAAAGAAATGCATTTTAAATCATTCGTTGGATGAAAAGCAAAATATCGATCAAGACTCACCCAACAATAATGGTTGAAAACACGATTCACAACAAAAAGTAAGTTCTCTCCTTGCAGTAAAGACGTAAAACCCCCGATGATGAAAAAATATTTTTTTGGGGAGATCAACCGTGAAGATAAAGTACTCTGCTAGAAATAATAACATACAACAAAAGACGATACACACTTTTGCCTTGGAACGCATCTTGTTTTCTCATTGTGTATTCAGCTTTCCTTTTGATTTAAAATAGCACTAAATATTTAAGTGGAAATCTGTTCTATTTTCAATGATCACTTTCTCAAAGCATTTCCGTTGGTGACACTCAACAAATAAAGAAATTACCAAAACAAACTTCCACTGCCATATCAGCACTGAAGGCCATGTTTTCTTTCAACAGTGTAATTTGTACTAAAATATTACATTGTTCATCTTCCTACTGTAGAAATACTTTTCTGCTGAATTCACATCTTGTTTTCATAGAAACAGATATTATTTCTTCTTTTTTTAAAACCCACTGAATGTGTAGATTATTGAAGTCCAGGACAGTGTTGTTCTTGAAGAGAGTGGGGTTAGTAAACCAGAATATTGGTAATTTGAGGAAATTATACATTGAGTATTGATTTTGTTATTCGTCGTTAGGAAAACCGTTGATTACCTGTAGTTTGTGGCGTTCCAGTTGTGGTAGTCACAGGAGTCGATGGTGTTGGAGGTGTAGAAGTTGTGGGAGGTGACACTGTTGTTGTTGAAGCTGTTGTTGATTTTGGAGTAACAGTTGGTGTCGTTGTTTCTGTTATGATTGTAGTTGTTTGTAAAGAAATAACAAAGAAATGCATTTTAAATCATTCGTTGGATGAAAAGCAAAATATCGATCACACTCACCCAACAATAATGGTTGAAAACACGTTTCACAACAAAAATAAGTTTTCTCCTTGCAGTAAAGACGTAAAACCCCCGATGATGAAAAAATATTTTTTTGGGGTAATCAACCGTGAAGATAAAGTACTCTGCTAGAAATAATAACATACAGCAAAAGACCATACACACTTTTGCCTTGGAACGCATCTTGTTTTTGCATTGAGTATTCAGCTTTCCTTTTGATTTACAATAGCACTAAATATTTAAGTGGTAATCTGTGCTATTTTCAATGATCACTTTCTCAAAGCATTTCCGTTGGTGACACTCAAGAAATAAAGAAATTACCAAAATAAACTTCCACTGCCGTATCAGCACTGAAGGCCATGTTTTCTTTCAACAGGGTAATTTGTGCTAAAATATTACATTGTTCATCTTCCTACTGTAGAAATGCTTTTCTGCTGAATTCACATCTTGTTTTCATAGAAACAAATATTATTTCTTCTTTTTTTAAAACCCACTGAACATGTAGATTATTGAAGTCCAGGACAGTGTTGTTCTTGAAGAGAGTGGGGTTAGTAAACAAGAATATTGGTAATTTGAGGAAATTATACATTGAGTATTGATTTTGTCATTCGTCGTTAGGAAAACCGCTGATTACCTGTAGTTTCTGGCGTTCCAGTTGTGGTAGTCCCAGGAGTCGATGGTGTTGGAGGTGTGGAAGTTGTGGGAGGTGACACTGTTGTTGTGGAAGCTGTTGTTGATTTTGGAGTAACAGTTGGTGTCGTTGTTTCTGTTATGATTGTAGTTGTTTGTAAAGAAATAACAAAGAAATGCATTTTAAATCATTCGTTGGATGAAAAGCAAAATATCGATCACACTCACCCAACAATAATGGTTGAAAACACGTTTCACAACAAAAATAAGTTTTCTCCTTGCAGTAAAGACGTAAAACCCCCGATGATGAAAAAATATTTTTTTGGGGTAATCAACCGTGAAGATAAAGTACTCTGCTAGAAATAATAACATACAGCAAAAGACCATACACACTTTTGCCTTGGAACGCATCTTGTTTTTGCATTGAGTATTCAGCTTTCCTTTTGATTTACAATAGCACTAAATATTTAAGTGGCAATCTGTGCTATTTTCAATGATCACTTTCTCAAAGCATTTCCGTTGGTGACACTCAAGAAATAAAGAAATTACCAAAATAAACTTCCAATGCCGTATCAGCACTGAAGGCCATGTTTTCTTTCAACAGTGTAATTTGTACTAAAATATTACATTGTTCATCTTCCTACTGTAGAAATGCTTTTCTGCTGAATTCACATCTTGTTTTCATAGAAACAAATATTATTTCTTCTTTTTTTAAAATGCACTGAACATGTAGATTATTGAAGTCCAGGACAGTGTTGTTCTTGAAGAGAGTGGGGTTATTAAACCAGAATATTGGTAATTTGAGGAAATTATAAATTGAGTATTGATTTTGTCATTCGTCGTTAGGAAAACCGTTGATTACCTGTAGTTTGTGGCGTTCCAGTTGTGGTAGTCACAGGAGTCGATGGTGTTGGAGGTGTAGAAGTTGTGGGAGGTGACACTGTTGTTGTGGAAGCTGTTGTTGATTTTGGAGTAACAGTTGGTGTCGTTGTTTCTGTTATGATTGTAGTTGTTTGTAAAGAAATAACAAAGAAATGCATTTTAAATCATTCGTTGGATGAAAAGCAAAATATCGATCAAGACTCACCCAACAATAATGGTTGAAAACACGATTCACAACAAAAAGTAAGTTCTCTCCTTGCAGTAAAGACGTAAAACCCCCGATGATGAAAAAATATTTTTTTGGGGAGATCAACCGTGAAGATAAAGTACTCTGCTAGAAATAATAACATACAACAAAAGACGATACACACTTTTGCCTTGGAACGCATCTTGTTTTCTCATTGTGTATTCAGCTTTCCTTTTGATTTAAAATAGCACTAAATATTTAAGTGGAAATCTGTTCTATTTTCAATGATCACTTTCTCAAAGCATTTCCGTTGGTGACACTCAACAAATAAAGAAATTACCAAAACAAACTTCCACTGCCATATCAGCACTGAAGGCCATGTTTTCTTTCAACAGTGTAATTTGTACTAAAATATTACATTGTTCATCTTCCTACTGTAGAAATACTTTTCTGCTGAATTCACATCTTGTTTTCATAGAAACAGATATTATTTCTTCTTTTTTTAAAACCCACTGAATGTGTAGATTATTGAAGTCCAGGACAGTGTTGTTCTTGAAGAGAGTGGGGTTAGTAAACCAGAATATTGGTAATTTGAGGAAATTATACATTGAGTATTGATTTTGTTATTCGTCGTTAGGAAAACCGTTGATTACCTGTAGTTTGTGGCGTTCCAGTTGTGGTAGTCACAGGAGTCGATGGTGTTGGAGGTGTAGAAGTTGTGGGAGGTGACACTGTTGTTGTTGAAGCTGTTGTTGATTTTGGAGTAACAGTTGGTGTCGTTGTTTCTGTTATGATTGTAGTTGTTTGTAAAGAAATAACAAAGAAATGCATTTTAAATCATTCGTTGGATGAAAAGCAAAATATCGATCACACTCACCCAACAATAATGGTTGAAAACACGTTTCACAACAAAAATAAGTTTTCTCCTTGCAGTAAAGACGTAAAACCCCCGATGATGAAAAAATATTTTTTTGGGGTAATCAACCGTGAAGATAAAGTACTCTGCTAGAAATAATAACATACAGCAAAAGACCATACACACTTTTGCCTTGGAACGCATCTTGTTTTTGCATTGAGTATTCAGCTTTCCTTTTGATTTACAATAGCACTAAATATTTAAGTGGTAATCTGTGCTATTTTCAATGATCACTTTCTCAAAGCATTTCCGTTGGTGACACTCAAGAAATAAAGAAATTACCAAAATAAACTTCCACTGCCGTATCAGCACTGAAGGCCATGTTTTCTTTCAACAGGGTAATTTGTGCTAAAATATTACATTGTTCATCTTCCTACTGTAGAAATGCTTTTCTGCTGAATTCACATCTTGTTTTCATAGAAACAAATATTATTTCTTCTTTTTTTAAAACCCACTGAACATGTAGATTATTGAAGTCCAGGACAGTGTTGTTCTTGAAGAGAGTGGGGTTAGTAAACAAGAATATTGGTAATTTGAGGAAATTATACATTGAGTATTGATTTTGTCATTCGTCGTTAGGAAAACCGTTGATTACCTGTAGTTTCTGGCGTTCCAGTTGTGGTAGTCCCAGGAGTCGATGGTGTTGGAGGTGTGGAAGTTGTGGGAGGTGACACTGTTGTTGTGGAAGCTGTTGTTGATTTTGGAGTAACAGTTGGTGTCGTTGTTTCTGTTATGATTGTAGTTGTTTGTAAAGAAATAACAAAGAAATGCATTTTAAATCATTCGTTGGATGAAAAGCAAAATATCGATCACACTCACCCAACAATAATGGTTGAAAACACGTTTCACAACAAAAATAAGTTTTCTCCTTGCAGTAAAGACGTAAAACCCCCGATGATGAAAAAATATTTTTTTGGGGTAATCAACCGTGAAGATAAAGTACTCTGCTAGAAATAATAACATACAGCAAAAGACCATACACACTTTTGCCTTGGAACGCATCTTGTTTTTGCATTGAGTATTCAGCTTTCCTTTTGATTTACAATAGCACTAAATATTTAAGTGGCAATCTGTGCTATTTTCAATGATCACTTTCTCAAAGCATTTCCGTTGGTGACACTCAAGAAATAAAGAAATTACCAAAATAAACTTCCAATGCCGTATCAGCACTGAAGGCCATGTTTTCTTTCAACAGTGTAATTTGTACTAAAATATTACATTGTTCATCTTCCTACTGTAGAAATGCTTTTCTGCTGAATTCACATCTTGTTTTCATAGAAACAAATATTATTTCTTCTTTTTTTAAAATCCACTGAACATGTAGATTATTGAAGTCCAGGACAGTGTTGTTCTTGAAGAGAGTGGGGTTATTAAACCAGAATATTGGTAATTTGAGGAAATTATAAATTGAGTATTGATTTTGTCATTCGTCGTTAGGAAAACCGTTGATTACCTGTAGTTTGTGGCGTTCCAGTTGTGGTAGTCACAGGAGTCGATGGTGTTGGAGGTGTAGAAGTTGTGGGAGGTGACACTGTTGTTGTGGAAGCTGTTGTTGATTTTGGAGTAACAGTTGGTGTCGTTGTTTCTGTTATGATTGTAGTTGTTTGTAAAGAAATAACAAAGAAATGCATTTTAAATCATTCGTTGGATGAAAAGCAAAATATCGATCACACTCACCCAACAATAATGGTTGAAAACACGTTTCACAACAAAAATAAGTTTTCTCCTTGCAGTAAAGACGTAAAACCCCCGATGATGAAAAAATATTTTTTTGGGGTAATCAACCGTGAAGATAAAGTACTCTGCTAGAAATAATAACATACAGCAAAAGACCATACACACTTTTGCCTTGGAACGCATCTTGTTTTTGCATTGAGTATTCAGCTTTCCTTTTGATTTACAATAGCACTAAATATTTAAGTGGTAATCTGTGCTATTTTCAATGATCACTTTCTCAAAGCATTTCCGTTGGTGACACTCAAGAAATAAAGAAATTACCAAAATAAACTTCCACTGCCGTATCAGCACTGAAGGCCATGTTTTCTTTCAACAGGGTAATTTGTGCTAAAATATTACATTGTTCATCTTCCTACTGTAGAAATGCTTTTCTGCTGAATTCACATCTTGTTTTCATAGAAACAAATATTATTTCTTCTTTTTTTAAAACCCACTGAACATGTAGATTATTGAAGTCCAGGACAGTGTTGTTCTTGAAGAGAGTGGGGTTAGTAAACAAGAATATTGGTAATTTGAGGAAATTATACATTGAGTATTGATTTTGTCATTCGTCGTTAGGAAAACCGTTGATTACCTGTAGTTTGTGGCGTTCCAGTAGTGGTAGTCACAGGAGTCGATGGTGTTGGAGGTGTAGAAGTTGTGGGAGGTGACACTGTTGTTGTGGAAGCTGTTGTTGATTTTGGAGTAACAGTTGGTGTCGTAGTTTCTGTTATGATTGTAGTTGTTTGTAAAGATATAACAAAGAAATGCATTTTAAATCATTCGTTGGATGAAAATCAAAATATCAATCACACTCACCCAACAATAATGGTTGAAAACACGTTTCACAACAAAAATAAGTTTTCTCCTTGCAGTAAAGACGTAAAACCCCCGATGATGAAAAAATATTTTTTTGGGGTAATCAACCGTGAAGATAAAGTACTCTGCTAGAAATAATAACATACAGCAAAAGACCATACACACTTTTGCCTTGGAACGCATCTTGTTTTTGCATTGAGTATTCAGCTTTCCTTTTGATTTACAATAGCACTAAATATTTAAGTGGCAATCTGTGCTATTTTCAATGATCACTTTCTCAAAGCATTTCCGTTGGTGACACTCAAGAAATAAAGAAATTACCAAAATAAACTTCCAATGCCGTATCAGCACTGAAGGCCATGTTTTCTTTCAACAGTGTAATTTGTACTAAAATATTACATTGTTCATCTTCCTACTGTAGAAATGCTTTTCTGCTGAATTCACATCTTGTTTTCATAGAAACAAATATTATTTCTTCTTTTTTTAAAATGCACTGAACATGTAGATTATTGAAGTCCAGGACAGTGTTGTTCTTGAAGAGAGTGGGGTTATTAAACCAGAATATTGGTAATTTGAGGAAATTATAAATTGAGTATTGATTTTGTCATTCGTCGTTAGGAAAACCGTTGATTACCTGTAGTTTGTGGCGTTCCAGTTGTGGTAGTCACAGGAGTCGATGGTGTTGGAGGTGTAGAAGTTGTGGGAGGTGACACTGTTGTTGTGGAAGCTGTTGTTGATTTTGGAGTAACAGTTGGTGTCGTTGTTTCTGTTATGATTGTAGTTGTTTGTAAAGAAATAACAAAGAAATGCATTTTAAATCATTCGTTGGATGAAAAGCAAAATATCGATCAAGACTCACCCAACAATAATGGTTGAAAACACGATTCACAACAAAAAGTAAGTTCTCTCCTTGCAGTAAAGACGTAAAACCCCCGATGATGAAAAAATATTTTTTTGGGGAGATCAACCGTGAAGATAAAGTACTCTGCTAGAAATAATAACATACAACAAAAGACGATACACACTTTTGCCTTGGAACGCATCTTGTTTTCTCATTGTGTATTCAGCTTTCCTTTTGATTTAAAATAGCACTAAATATTTAAGTGGAAATCTGTTCTATTTTCAATGATCACTTTCTCAAAGCATTTCCGTTGGTGACACTCAACAAATAAAGAAATTACCAAAACAAACTTCCACTGCCATATCAGCACTGAAGGCCATGTTTTCTTTCAACAGTGTAATTTGTACTAAAATATTACATTGTTCATCTTCCTACTGTAGAAATACTTTTCTGCTGAATTCACATCTTGTTTTCATAGAAACAGATATTATTTCTTCTTTTTTTAAAACCCACTGAATGTGTAGATTATTGAAGTCCAGGACAGTGTTGTTCTTGAAGAGAGTGGGGTTAGTAAACCAGAATATTGGTAATTTGAGGAAATTATACATTGAGTATTGATTTTGTTATTCGTCGTTAGGAAAACCGTTGATTACCTGTAGTTTGTGGCGTTCCAGTTGTGGTAGTCACAGGAGTCGATGGTGTTGGAGGTGTAGAAGTTGTGGGAGGTGACACTGTTGTTGTTGAAGCTGTTGTTGATTTTGGAGTAACAGTTGGTGTCGTTGTTTCTGTTATGATTGTAGTTGTTTGTAAAGAAATAACAAAGAAATGCATTTTAAATCATTCGTTGGATGAAAAGCAAAATATCGATCACACTCACCCAACAATAATGGTTGAAAACACGTTTCACAACAAAAATAAGTTTTCTCCTTGCAGTAAAGACGTAAAACCCCCGATGATGAAAAAATATTTTTTTGGGGTAATCAACCGTGAAGATAAAGTACTCTGCTAGAAATAATAACATACAGCAAAAGACCATACACACTTTTGCCTTGGAACGCATCTTGTTTTTGCATTGAGTATTCAGCTTTCCTTTTGATTTACAATAGCACTAAATATTTAAGTGGTAATCTGTGCTATTTTCAATGATCACTTTCTCAAAGCATTTCCGTTGGTGACACTCAAGAAATAAAGAAATTACCAAAATAAACTTCCACTGCCGTATCAGCACTGAAGGCCATGTTTTCTTTCAACAGGGTAATTTGTGCTAAAATATTACATTGTTCATCTTCCTACTGTAGAAATGCTTTTCTGCTGAATTCACATCTTGTTTTCATAGAAACAAATATTATTTCTTCTTTTTTTAAAACCCACTGAACATGTAGATTATTGAAGTCCAGGACAGTGTTGTTCTTGAAGAGAGTGGGGTTAGTAAACAAGAATATTGGTAATTTGAGGAAATTATACATTGAGTATTGATTTTGTCATTCGTCGTTAGGAAAACCGTTGATTACCTGTAGTTTCTGGCGTTCCAGTTGTGGTAGTCCCAGGAGTCGATGGTGTTGGAGGTGTGGAAGTTGTGGGAGGTGACACTGTTGTTGTGGAAGCTGTTGTTGATTTTGGAGTAACAGTTGGTGTCGTTGTTTCTGTTATGATTGTAGTTGTTTGTAAAGAAATAACAAAGAAATGCATTTTAAATCATTCGTTGGATGAAAAGCAAAATATCGATCACACTCACCCAACAATAATGGTTGAAAACACGTTTCACAACAAAAATAAGTTTTCTCCTTGCAGTAAAGACGTAAAACCCCCGATGATGAAAAAATATTTTTTTGGGGTAATCAACCGTGAAGATAAAGTACTCTGCTAGAAATAATAACATACAGCAAAAGACCATACACACTTTTGCCTTGGAACGCATCTTGTTTTTGCATTGAGTATTCAGCTTTCCTTTTGATTTACAATAGCACTAAATATTTAAGTGGCAATCTGTGCTATTTTCAATGATCACTTTCTCAAAGCATTTCCGTTGGTGACACTCAAGAAATAAAGAAATTACCAAAATAAACTTCCAATGCCGTATCAGCACTGAAGGCCATGTTTTCTTTCAACAGTGTAATTTGTACTAAAATATTACATTGTTCATCTTCCTACTGTAGAAATGCTTTTCTGCTGAATTCACATCTTGTTTTCATAGAAACAAATATTATTTCTTCTTTTTTTAAAATCCACTGAACATGTAGATTATTGAAGTCCAGGACAGTGTTGTTCTTGAAGAGAGTGGGGTTATTAAACCAGAATATTGGTAATTTGAGGAAATTATAAATTGAGTATTGATTTTGTCATTCGTCGTTAGGAAAACCGTTGATTACCTGTAGTTTGTGGCGTTCCAGTTGTGGTAGTCACAGGAGTCGATGGTGTTGGAGGTGTAGAAGTTGTGGGAGGTGACACTGTTGTTGTGGAAGCTGTTGTTGATTTTGGAGTAACAGTTGGTGTCGTTGTTTCTGTTATGATTGTAGTTGTTTGTAAAGAAATAACAAAGAAATGCATTTTAAATCATTCGTTGGATGAAAAGCAAAATATCGATCACACTCACCCAACAATAATGGTTGAAAACACGTTTCACAACAAAAATAAGTTTTCTCCTTGCAGTAAAGACGTAAAACCCCCGATGATGAAAAAATATTTTTTTGGGGTAATCAACCGTGAAGATAAAGTACTCTGCTAGAAATAATAACATACAGCAAAAGACCATACACACTTTTGCCTTGGAACGCATCTTGTTTTTGCATTGAGTATTCAGCTTTCCTTTTGATTTACAATAGCACTAAATATTTAAGTGGTAATCTGTGCTATTTTCAATGATCACTTTCTCAAAGCATTTCCGTTGGTGACACTCAAGAAATAAAGAAATTACCAAAATAAACTTCCACTGCCGTATCAGCACTGAAGGCCATGTTTTCTTTCAACAGGGTAATTTGTGCTAAAATATTACATTGTTCATCTTCCTACTGTAGAAATGCTTTTCTGCTGAATTCACATCTTGTTTTCATAGAAACAAATATTATTTCTTCTTTTTTTAAAACCCACTGAACATGTAGATTATTGAAGTCCAGGACAGTGTTGTTCTTGAAGAGAGTGGGGTTAGTAAACAAGAATATTGGTAATTTGAGGAAATTATACATTGAGTATTGATTTTGTCATTCGTCGTTAGGAAAACCGTTGATTACCTGTAGTTTGTGGCGTTCCAGTAGTGGTAGTCACAGGAGTCGATGGTGTTGGAGGTGTAGAAGTTGTGGGAGGTGACACTGTTGTTGTGGAAGCTGTTGTTGATTTTGGAGTAACAGTTGGTGTCGTAGTTTCTGTTATGATTGTAGTTGTTTGTAAAGATATAACAAAGAAATGCATTTTAAATCATTCGTTGGATGAAAATCAAAATATCAATCACACTCACCCAACAATAATGGTTGAAAACACGTTTCACAACAAAAATAAGTTTTCTCCTTGCAGTAAAGACGTAAAACCCCCGATGATGAAAAAATATTTTTTTGGGGTAATCAACCGTGAAGATAAAGTACTCTGCTAGAAATAATAACATACAGCAAAAGACCATACACACTTTTGCCTTGGAACGCATCTTGTTTTTGCATTGAGTATTCAGCTTTCCTTTTGATTTACAATAGCACTAAATATTTAAGTGGCAATCTGTGCTATTTTCAATGATCACTTTCTCAAAGCATTTCCGTTGGTGACACTCAAGAAATAAAGAAATTACCAAAATAAACTTCCAATGCCGTATCAGCACTGAAGGCCATGTTTTCTTTCAACAGTGTAATTTGTACTAAAATATTACATTGTTCATCTTCCTACTGTAGAAATGCTTTTCTGCTGAATTCACATCTTGTTTTCATAGAAACAAATATTATTTCTTCTTTTTTTAAAATCCACTGAACATGTAGATTATTGAAGTCCAGGACAGTGTTGTTCTTGAAGAGAGTGGGGTTATTAAACCAGAATATTGGTAATTTGAGGAAATTATAAATTGAGTATTGATTTTGTCATTCGTCGTTAGGAAAACCGTTGATTACCTGTAGTTTGTGGCGTTCCAGTTGTGGTAGTCACAGGAGTCGATGGTGTTGGAGGTGTAGAAGTTGTGGGAGGTGACACTGTTGTTGTGGAAGCTGTTGTTGATTTTGGAGTAACAGTTGGTGTCGTTGTTTCTGTTATGATTGTAGTTGTTTGTAAAGAAATAACAAAGAAATGCATTTTAAATCATTCGTTGGATGAAAAGCAAAATATCGATCAAGACTCACCCAACAATAATGGTTGAAAACACGATTCACAACAAAAAGTAAGTTCTCTCCTTGCAGTAAAGACGTAAAACCCCCGATGATGAAAAAATATTTTTTTGGGGAGATCAACCGTGAAGATAAAGTACTCTGCTAGAAATAATAACATACAACAAAAGACGATACACACTTTTGCCTTGGAACGCATCTTGTTTTCTCATTGTGTATTCAGCTTTCCTTTTGATTTAAAATAGCACTAAATATTTAAGTGGAAATCTGTTCTATTTTCAATGATCACTTTCTCAAAGCATTTCCGTTGGTGACACTCAACAAATAAAGAAATTACCAAAACAAACTTCCACTGCCATATCAGCACTGAAGGCCATGTTTTCTTTCAACAGTGTAATTTGTACTAAAATATTACATTGTTCATCTTCCTACTGTAGAAATACTTTTCTGCTGAATTCACATCTTGTTTTCATAGAAACAGATATTATTTCTTCTTTTTTTAAAACCCACTGAATGTGTAGATTATTGAAGTCCAGGACAGTGTTGTTCTTGAAGAGAGTGGGGTTAGTAAACCAGAATATTGGTAATTTGAGGAAATTATACATTGAGTATTGATTTTGTTATTCGTCGTTAGGAAAACCGTTGATTACCTGTAGTTTGTGGCGTTCCAGTTGTGGTAGTCACAGGAGTCGATGGTGTTGGAGGTGTAGAAGTTGTGGGAGGTGACACTGTTGTTGTTGAAGCTGTTGTTGATTTTGGAGTAACAGTTGGTGTCGTTGTTTCTGTTATGATTGTAGTTGTTTGTAAAGAAATAACAAAGAAATGCATTTTAAATCATTCGTTGGATGAAAAGCAAAATATCGATCACACTCACCCAACAATAATGGTTGAAAACACGTTTCACAACAAAAATAAGTTTTCTCCTTGCAGTAAAGACGTAAAACCCCCGATGATGAAAAAATATTTTTTTGGGGTAATCAACCGTGAAGATAAAGTACTCTGCTAGAAATAATAACATACAGCAAAAGACCATACACACTTTTGCCTTGGAACGCATCTTGTTTTTGCATTGAGTATTCAGCTTTCCTTTTGATTTACAATAGCACTAAATATTTAAGTGGTAATCTGTGCTATTTTCAATGATCACTTTCTCAAAGCATTTCCGTTGGTGACACTCAAGAAATAAAGAAATTACCAAAATAAACTTCCACTGCCGTATCAGCACTGAAGGCCATGTTTTCTTTCAACAGGGTAATTTGTGCTAAAATATTACATTGTTCATCTTCCTACTGTAGAAATGCTTTTCTGCTGAATTCACATCTTGTTTTCATAGAAACAAATATTATTTCTTCTTTTTTTAAAACCCACTGAACATGTAGATTATTGAAGTCCAGGACAGTGTTGTTCTTGAAGAGAGTGGGGTTAGTAAACAAGAATATTGGTAATTTGAGGAAATTATACATTGAGTATTGATTTTGTCATTCGTCGTTAGGAAAACCGTTGATTACCTGTAGTTTGTAGCGTTCCAGTAGTGGTAGTCACAGGAGTCGATGGTGTTGGAGGTGTAGAAGTTGTGGGAGGTGACACTGTTGTTGTGGAAGCTGTTGTTGATTTTGGAGTAACAGTTGGTGTCGTAGTTTCTGTTATGATTGTAGTTGTTTGTAAAGATATAACAAAGAAATGCATTTTAAATCATTCGTTGGATGAAAAGCAAAATATCGATCACACTCATCCAACAATAATGGTTGAAAACACGTTTCACAACAAAAATAAGTTTTCTCCTTGCAGTAAAGACGTAAAACCCCCGATGATGAAAAAATATTTTTTGGGGGTAATCAACCGTGAAGATAAAGTACTCTGCTAGAAATAATAACATACAGCAAAAGACCATACACACTTTTGCCTTGGAACGCATCTTGTTTTTGCATTGAGTATTCAGCTTTCCTTTTGATTTACAATAGCACTAAATATTTAAGTGGTAATCTGTGCTATTTTCAACGATCACTTTCTCAAAGCATTTCCGTTGGTGACACTCAAGAAATAAAGAAATTACCAAAATAAACTTCCACTGCCGTATCAGCACTGAAGGCCATGTTTTCTTTCAACAGTGTAATTTGTACTAAAATATTACATTGTTCATCTTCCTACTGTAGAAATGCTTTTCTGCTGAATTCACATCTTGTTTTCATAGAAACAAATATTATTTCTTCTTTTTTTTAAATCCACTGAACATGTAGATTATTGAAGTCCAGGACAGTGTTGTTCTTGAAGAGAGTGGGGTTATTAAACCAGAATATTGGTAATTTGAGGAAATTATAAATTGAGTATTGATTTTGTCATTCGTCGTTAGGAAAACCGTTGATTACCTGTAGTTTGTGGCGTTCCAGTTGTGGTAGTCACAGGAGTCGATGGTGTTGGAGGTGTAGAAGTTGTGGGAGGTGACACTGTTGTTGTGGAAGCTGTTGTTGATTTTGGAGTAACAGTTGGTGTCGTTGTTTCTGTTATGATTGTAGTTGTTTGTAAAGAAATAACAAAGAAATGCATTTTAAATCATTCGTTGGATGAAAAGCAAAATATCGATCAAGACTCACCCAACAATAATGGTTGAAAACACGATTCACAACAAAAAGTAAGTTCTCTCCTTGCAGTAAAGACGTAAAACCCCCGATGATGAAAAAATATTTTTTTGGGGAGATCAACCGTGAAGATAAAGTACTCTGCTAGAAATAATAACATACAACAAAAGACGATACACACTTTTGCCTTGGAACGCATCTTGTTTTCTCATTGTGTATTCAGCTTTCCTTTTGATTTAAAATAGCACTAAATATTTAAGTGGAAATCTGTTCTATTTTCAATGATCACTTTCTCAAAGCATTTCCGTTGGTGACATTCAACAAATAAAGAAATTACCAAAACAAACTTCCACTGCCATATCAGCACTGAAGGCCATGTTTTCTTTCAACAGTGTAATTTGTACTAAAATATTACATTGTTCATCTTCCTACTGTAGAAATACTTTTCTGCTGAATTCACATCTTGTTTTCATAGAAACAGATATTATTTCTTCTTTTTTTAAAACCCACTGAATGTGTAGATTATTGAAGTCCAGGACAGTGTTGTTCTTTAAGAGAGTGGGGTTAGTAAACCAGAATATTGGTAATTTGAGGAAATTATACATTGAGTATTGATTTTGTTATTCGTCGTTAGGAAAACCGTTGATTACCTGTAGTTTGTGGCGTTCCAGTTGTGGTAGTCACAGGAGTCGATGGTGTTGGAGGTGTAGAAGTTGTGGGAGGTGACACTGTTGTTGTTGAAGCTGTTGTTGATTTTGGAGTAACAGTTGGTGTCGTTGTTTCTGTTATGATTGTAGTTGTTTGTAAAGATATAACAAAGAAATGCATTTTAAATCATTCGTTGGATGAAAAGCAAAATATCGATCACACTCACCCAACAATAATGGTTGAAAACACGTTTCACAACAAAAATACGTTTTCTCCTTGCAGTAAAGACGTAAAACCCCCGATGTTGAAAAAATATTTTTTTGGGGAGATCAACCGTGAAGATATAGTACTCTGCTAGAAATAATAACATACAGCAAAAGACCATACACACTTTTGCCTTGGAACGCATCTTGTTTTCGCATTGTGTATTCAGCATTCCTTTGGATTTACAATAGCACTAAATATTTAAGTGGTAATCTGTGCTATTTTCAATGATCACTTTCTCAAAGCATTTCCGTTGGTGACACTCAACAAATAAAGAATTTACCAAAACAAACTTCCACTACTGTATCAGCACTGAGGGCCATGTTTTCTTTCAACAGTGTAATTTGTACTAAAATATTACATTGTTCATCTTCCTACTGTAGAAATACTTTTCTGCTGAATTCACATCTTGTTTTCATAGAAACAGATATTATTTCTTGTTTTTTTTAAAACCCCCTGAACGTGTAGATTATTGAAGTCCAGGATAGTGTTGTTCTTTAAGAGAGTGGGGCTAGTAAATCAGAATATTGGTAATTTGGGGAAATCATAAATTGAGTATTGATTTTGTCATTCGTCGTTAGGAAAACCGTTGATTACCTGTAGTTTCTGGCGTTCCAGTTGTGGTAGTCCCAGGAGTCGATGGTGTTGGAGGTGTGGAAGTTGTGGGAGGTGACACTGTTGTTGTGGAAGCTGTTGTTGATTTTGGAGTAACAGTTGGTGTCGTTGTTTCTGTTATGATTGTAGTTGTTTGTAAAGATATAACAAAGAAATGCATTTTAAATCATTCGTTGGATGAAAAGCAAAATATCGATCACACTCACCCAACAATAATGGTTGAAAACACGTTTCACAACAAAAATACGTTTTCTCCTTGCAGTAAAGACGTAAAACCCCCGATGTTGAAAAAATATTTTTTTGGGGAGATCAACCGTGAAGATATAGTACTCTGCTAGAAATAATAACATACAGCAAAAGACCATACACACTTTTGCCTTGGAACGCATCTTGTTTTCGCATTGTGTATTCAGCATTCCTTTGGATTTACAATAGCACTAAATATTTAAGTGGTAATCTGTGCTATTTTCAATGATCACTTTCTCAAAGCATTTCCGTTGGTGACACTCAACAAATAAAGAATTTACCAAAACAAACTTCCACTACTGTATCAGCACTGAGGGCCATGTTTTCTTTCAACAGTGTAATTTGTACTAAAATATTACATTGTTCATCTTCCTACTGTAGAAATACTTTTCTGCTGAATTCACATCTTGTTTTCATAGAAACAGATATTATTTCTTGTTTTTTTTAAAACCCCCTGAACGTGTAGATTATTGAAGTCCAGGATAGTGTTGTTCTTTAAGAGAGTGGGGCTAGTAAATCAGAATATTGGTAATTTGGGGAAATCATAAATTGAGTATTGATTTTGTCATTCGTCGTTAGGAAAACCGTTGATTACCTGTAGTTTCTGGCGTTCCAGTTGTGGTAGTCCCAGGAGTCGATGGTGTTGGAGGTGTGGAAGTTGTGGGAGGTGACACTGTTGTTGTGGAAGCTGTTGTTGATTTTGGAGTAACAGTTGGTGTCGTTGTTTCTGTTATGATTGTAGTTGTTTGTAAAGATATAACAAAGAAATGCATTTTAAATCATTCGTTGGATGAAAAGCAAAATATCGATCACACTCACCCAACAATAATGGTTGAAAACATGTTTCACAACAAAAATACGTTTTCTCCTTGCAGTAAAGACGTAAAACCCCCGATGTTGAAAAAATATTTTTTTGGGGAGATCAACCGTGAAGATATAGTACTCTGCTAGAAATAATAACATACAGCAAAAGACCATACACACTTTTGCCTTGGAACGCATCTTGTTTTCGCATTGTGTATTCAGCATTCCTTTGGATTTACAATAGCACTAAATATTTAAGTGGTAATCTGTGCTATTTTCAATGATCACTTTCTCAAAGCATTTCCGTTGGTGATACTCAACAACTAAAGAATTTACCAAAATAAACTTCCACTGCCGTATCAGCACTAAAGGCCATGTTTTCTTTCAACAGTGTAATTTGTACTAAAATATTACATTGTTCATCTTCATACTGTAGAAATGCTTTTCTGCTGAATTCACATCTTGTTTTCATAGAAACAAATATTATTTCTTCTTTTTTTAAAACCCACTGAACATGTAGATTATTGAAGTCCAGGAAAGTGTTGTTCTTGAAGAGAGTGGGGTTAGTAAACCAGAATATTGGTAATTTGAGGAAATTATACATTGAGTATTGATTTTGTCATTCGTCGTTAGGAAAACCGTTGATTACCTGTAGTTTGTTGCGTTCCAGTAGTGGTAGTCACAGGAGTCGATGGTGTTGGAGGTGTCGAAGTTGTGGGAGGTGACACTGTTGTTGTGGAAGCTGTTGTTGATTTTGGAGTAACAGTTGGTGTCGTTGTTTCTGTTATGATTGTAGTTGTTTGTAAAGATATAACAAAGAAATGCATTTTAAATCATGCGTTGGATGAAAAGCAAAATATCGATCACACTCACCCAACAATAATGGTTGAAAACACGATTCACAACAAAAAGAAAGTCTTCTCCTTGCAGTAAAGACATAAAACCCCCGATGTTGAAAAAATATTTTTTTGGGGAGATCAACCGTGAAGATATAGTACTCTGCTAGAAATAATAACATACAGCAAAAGACCATACACACTTTTGCCTTGGAACGCATCTTGTTTTGCATTGTGTATTCAGCTTTCCTTTTGATTTACAATAGCACTAAATATTTAAGTGGTAATCTGTGCTATTTTCAATGATCACTTTCTCAAAGCATTTCCGTTGGTGACACTCAACAAATAAAGAAATTACCAAAATAAACTTCCACAGCCGTATCAGCACTGAAGGCCATGTTTTCTTTCAACAGGGTAATTTGTACTAAAATATTACATTGTTCATCTTCCTACTGTAGAAATGCTTTTCTGCTGAATTCACATCTTGTTTTCATAGAAACAGATATTATTTCTTCTTTTTTTAAAACTCACTGAACATGTAGATTATTGAAGTCCAGGACAGTGTTGTTCTTGAAGAGAGTGGGGTTATTAAACCAGAATATTGGTAATTTGAGGAAATTATAAATTGAGTATTGATTTTGTCATTCGTCGTTAGGAAAACCGTTGATTACCTGTAGTTTGTGGCGTTCCAGTTGTGGTAGTCACAGGAGTCGATGGTGTTGGAGGTGTAGAAGTTGTGGGAGGTGACACTGTTGTTGTGGAAGCTGTTGTTGATTTTGGAGTAACAGTTGGTGTCGTTGTTTCTGTTATGATTGTAGTTGTTTGTAAAGAAATAACAAAGAAATGCATTTTAAATCATTTGTTGGATGAAAAGCAAAATATCGATCAAAACTCACCCAACAATAATGTCTGAAAACACGTTTCACAACAAAAAGTACGTTTTCTCCTTATAGTAAAGACATAAAACCCCCGATGATGAAAAAATATTTTTTGGGAGAGATCAACCGTGAAGATAAATTACTCTGATAGAAATAATAACATACAGCAAAAGACCATAAACACGTTTGCCTTGGAACGCATCTTGTTTTCTCATTGTGTATTCAGCTTTCCTTTTGATTTAAAATAGCACTAAATATTTAAGTGGAAATCTGTTCTATTTTCAATGATCACTTTCTCAAAGCATTTCCGTTGGTGACACTCAACAAATAAAGAAATTACCAAAACAAACTTCCACTGCAATATCAGCACTGAAGGCCATGTTTTCTTTCAACAGTGTAATTTGTACTAAAATATTACATTGTTCATCTTCCTACTGTAGAAATACTTTTCTGCTGATTTCACATCTTGTTTTCATAGAAACAGCTATTATTTCTTCTTTTTTTTAAAAACCCACTGAACGTGTAGATTATTGAAGTCCAGGACAGTGTTGTTCTTGAAGAGAGTGGGGTTAGTAAACCAGAATATTGGTAATTTGAGGAAATTATACATTGAGTATTGATTTTGTCATTCGTCGTTAGGAAAACCGTTGATTACCTGTAGTTTGTGGCGTTCCAGTAGTGGTAGTCACAGGAGTCGATGGTGTTGGAGGTGTCGAAGTTGTGGGAGGTGACACTGTTGTTGTGGAAGCTGTTGTTGATTTTGGAGTAACAGTTGGTGTCGTTGTTTCTGTTATGATTGTAGTTGTTTGTAAAGATATAACAAAGAAATGCATTTTAAATCATTCGTTGGATGAAAATCAAAATATCGATCACACTCACCCAACAATAATGGTTAAAAACACGTTTCACAACAAAAATACGTTTTCTCCTTGCAGTAAAGACATAAAACCCCCAATGATGAAAAACATTTTTTTTGGGGAGATCAACCGTGAAGATATAGTACTCTGCTAGAAATAATAACATACAGCAAAAGACCATACACACTTTTGCCTTGGAACGCATCTTGTTTTTGCATTGTGTATTCAGCTTTCCTTTTGATTTACAATAGCACTAAATATTTAAGTGGTAATCTGTTCTATTTTCAATGATCACTTTCTCAAAGCATTTCCGTTGGTGACATTCAACAAATAAAGAATTTACCAAAATAAACTTCCACTGCCGTATCAGCACTGAAGGCCATGTTTTCTTTCAACAGTTTAATTTGTACTAAAATATTACATTGTTCATCTTCCTACTGTAGAAATGCTTTTCTGCTGAATTCATATCTTGTTTTCATAGAAACAAATATTATTTCTTCTTTTTTTAATACCCACTGAACATGTAGATTATTGAAGTCCAGGACAGTGTTGTTCTTGAAGAGAGTGGGGTTATTAAATCAGAATATTGGTAATTTGAGGAAATTATACATTGAGTATTGATTTTGTCATTCGTCGTTAGGAAAACCATTGATTACCTGTAGTTTCTGGCGTTCCAGTAGTGGTAGTCCCAGGAGTCGATGGTGTTGGAGGTGTGGAAGTTGTGGGAGGTGACACTGTTGTTGTGGAAGCTGTTGTTGATTTTGGAGTAACAGTTGGTGTCGTTGTTTCTGTTATGATTGTAGTTGTTTGTAAAGAAATAACAAAGAAATGCATTTTAAATCATTTGTTGGATGAAAAGCAAAATATCGATCACACTCACCCAACAATAATGGTTGAAAACACGTTTCACAACAAAAAGTACGTTTTCTCCTTATAGTAAAGACATAAAACCCCCGATGATGAAAAAATATTTTTTGGGAGAGATCAACCGTGAAGATAAAGTACTCTGCTAGAAATAATAACATACAGCAAAAGACGATACACACTTTTGCCTTGGAACGCATCTTGTTTTCTCATTGTGTATTCAGCTTTCCTTTTGACTTACAATAGCACTAAATATTTAAGTGGTAATCTGTGCTATTTTCAATGATCACTTTCTCAAAGCATTTCCGTTGGTGACACTCAACAAATAAAGACATTACCAAAACAAACTTCCACTGCCATATCAGCACTGAAGGCCATGTTTTCTTTCAACAGTGTAATTTGTACTAAAATATTACATTGTTCATCTTCCTACTGTAGAAATACTTTTCTGCTGAATTCACATCTTGTTTTCATAGAAACAGATATTATTTCTTCTTTTTTTAAAACCCACTGAATGTGTAGATTATTGAAGTCCAGGACAGTGTTGTTCTTTAAGAGAGTGGGGCTAGTAAATCAGAATATTGGTAATTTGGGGAAATCATAAATTGAGTATTGATTTTGTCATTCGTCGTTAGGAAAACCGTTGATTACCTGTAGTTTGTGGCGTTCCAGTAGTGGTAGTCACAGGAGTCGATGGTGTTGGAGGTGTAGAAGTTGTGGGAGGTGACACTGTTGTTGTGGAAGCTGTTGTTGATTTTGGAGTAACAGTTGGTGTCGTTGTTTCTGTTATGATTGTAGTTGTTTGTAAAGATATAACAAAGAAATGCATTTTAAATCATTCGTTGGATGAAGAGCAAAATATCGATCACACACACCCAACAATAATGGTTGATAACACGTTTCACAACAAAAAGTAAGTTCTCTCCTTGCAGTAAAGACGTAAAACCCCCGATGATGAAAAAATATTTTTTTGGGGAGATCAACCGTGAAGATATAGTACTCTGCTAGAAATAATAACATACAGCAAAAGACCATACACACTTTTGCCTTGGAACGCATCTTGTTATCGCATTGTGTATTCAGCATTCCTTTGGATTTACAATAGCACTAAATATTTAAGTGGTAATCTGTGCTATTTTCAATGATCAATTTCTCAAAGCATTTCCGTTGATGACACTCAACAAATAAAGAAATTACCAAAACAAACTTCCACTGCTGTATCAGCACTGAGGGCCATGTTTTCTTTCAACAGTGTAATTTGTGCTAAAATATTACATTGTTCATCTTCCTACTGTAGAAATATTTTTCTGCTGAATTCACATCTTGGTTTCATAGAAACAGATATTATTTCTTCTTTTTTTTAAAAACCCACTGAACGTGTAGATTATTGAAGTCCAGGACAGTGTTGTTCTTTAAGAGAGTGGGGCTAGTAAATCAGAATATTGGTAATTTGGGGAAATCATAAATTGAGTATTGATTTTGTCATTCGTTGTTAGGAAAACCGTTGATTACCTGTAGTTTGTGGCGTTCCAGTTGTGGTAGTCCCAGGAGTCGATGGTGTTGGAGGTGTGGAAGTTGTGGGAGGTGACACTGTTGTTGTGGAAGCTGTTGTTGATTTTGGAGTAACAGTTGGTGTCGTTGTTTCTGTTATGATTGTAGTTGTTTGTAAAGAAATAACAAAGAAATGCATTTTAAATCATTCGTTGGATGAAAAGCAAAATATCGATCAAGACTCACCCAACAATAACGGTTGAAAACACGATTCACAACAAAAAGTAAGTTCTCTCCTTGCAGTAAAGACGTAAAACCCCCGATGATGAAAAAATATTTTTTTGGGGAGATCAACCGTGAAGATAAAGTACTCTGCTAGAAATAATAACATACAACAAAAGACGATACACACTTTTGCCTTGGAACGCATCTTGTTTTCTCATTGTGTATTCAGCTTTCCTTTTGATTTACAATAGCACTAAATATTTAAGTGGTAATCTGTGCTATTTTCAATGATCACTTTCTCAAAGCATTTCCGTTGATGACACTCAACAAATAAAGAAATTACCAAAACAAACTTCCACTGCTGTATCAGCACTGAGGGCCATGTTTTCTTTCAATAGTGTAATTTGTACTAAAATATTACATTGTTCATCTTCCTACTGTAGAAATACTTTTCTGCTGAATTCACATCTTGTTTTCATAGAAACAGATATTATTTCTTCTTTTTTTAAAACCCACTGAATGTGTAGATTATTGAAGTCCAGGACAGTGTTGTTCTTTAAGAGAGTGGGGCTAGTAAATCAGAATATTGGTAATTTGGGGAAATCATAAATTGAGTATTGATTTTGTCATTCGTCGTTAGGAAAACCGTTGATTACCTGTAGTTTGTGGCGTTCCAGTAGTGGTAGTCCCAGGAGTCGATGGTGTTGGAGGTGTGGAAGTTGTGGGAGGTGACACTGTTGTTGTGGAAGCTGTTGTTGATTTTGGAGTAACAGTTGGTGTCGTTGTTTCTGTTATGATTGTAGTTGTTTGTAAAGAAATAACAAAGAAATGCATTTTAAATCATTCGTTGGATGAAAATCAAAATATCGATCACACTCACCCAACAATAATGGTTGAAAACACGTTTCACAACAAAAATACGTTTTCTCCTTGCAGTAAAGACATAAAACCCCCAATGTTGAAAAAAAATTTTTTGGGGGAGATCAACCGTGAAGATATAGTACTCTGCTAGAAATAATAACATACAGCAAAAGATGATACACACTTTTGCCTTGGAACGCATCTTGTTTTCTCATTGTGTATTCAGCTTTCCTTTTGATTTACAAAAGCACAAAATATTTAAGTGGTAATCTGTGCTATTTTCAATGATCACTTTCTCAAAGCATTTCCATTGATGACACTCAACAAATAAAGAAATTACCAAAACAAACTTCCACTGCCATATCAGCACTGAAGGCCATGTTTTCTTTCAACAGGGTAATTTGTACTAAAATATTACATTGTTCATCTTCCTACTGTAGAAATACTTTTCTGCTGAATTCACATCTTGTTTTCATAGAAACAGATATTATTTCTTCTTTTTTTAAAACCCACTGAATGTGTAGATTATTGAAGTCCAGGACAGTGTTGTTCTTTAAGAGAGTGGGGCTAGTAAATCAGAATATTGGTAATTTGGGGAAATCATAAATTGAGTATTGATTTTGTCATTCGTCGTTAGGAAAACCGTTGATTACCTGTAGTTTGTGGCGTTCCAGTAGTGGTAGTCCCAGGAGTCGATGGTGTTGGAGGTGTGGAAGTTGTGGGAGGTGACACTGTTGTTGTGGAAGCTGTTGTTGATTTTGGAGTAACAGTTGGTGTCGTTGTTTCTGTTATGATTGTAGTTGTTTGTAAAGAAATAACAAAGAAATGCATTTTAAATCATTCGTTGGATGAAAATCAAAATATCGATCACACTCACCCAACAATAATGGTTGAAAACACGTTTCACAACAAAAATACGTTTTCTCCTTGCAGTAAAGACATAAAACCCCCAATGTTGAAAAAAAATTTTTTGGGGGAGATCAACCGTGAAGATATAGTACTCTGCTAGAAATAATAACATACAGCAAAAGATGATACACACTTTTGCCTTGGAACGCATCTTGTTTTCTCATTGTGTATTCAGCTTTCCTTTTGATTTACAATAGCACAAAATATTTAAGTGGTAATCTGTGCTATTTTCAATGATCACTTTCTCAAAGCATTTCCGTTGGTGACACTCAACAACTAAAGAATTTACCAAAATAAACTTCCACTGCCGTATCAGCACTGAAGGCCATGTTTTCTTTCAACAGTGTAATTTGTACTAAAATATTACATTGTTCATCTTCATACTGTAGAAATGCTTTTCTGCTGAATTCACATCTTGTTTTCATAGAAACAAATATTATTTCTTCTTTTTTTAAAACCCACTGAACATGTAGATTATTGAAGTCCAGGACAGTGTTGTTCTTGAAGAGAGTGGGGTTAGTAAACCAGAATATTGGTAATTTGAGGAAATTATACATTGAGTATTGATTTTGTCATTCGTCGTTAGGAAAACCGTTGATTACCTGTAGTTTGTGGCGTTCCAGTAGTGGTAGTCACAGGAGTCGATGGTGTTGGAGGTGTGGAAGTTGTGGGAGGTGACACTGTTGTTGTGGAAGCTGTTGTTGATTTTGGAGTAACAGTTGGTGTCGTTGTTTCTGTTATGATTGTAGTTGTTTGTAAAGAAATAACAAAGAAATGCATTTTAAATCATTCGTTGGATGAAAAGCAAAATATCGATCAAGACTCACCCAACAATAACGGTTGAAAACACGATTCACAACAAAAAGTAAGTTCTCTCCTTGCAGTAAAGACGTAAAACCCCCGATGATGAAAAAATATTTTTTTGGGGAGATCAACCGTGAAGATAAAGTACTCTGCTAGAAATAATAACATACAACAAAAGACGATACACACTTTTGCCTTGGAACGCATCTTGTTTTCTCATTGTGTATTCAGCTTTCCTTTTGATTTACAATAGCACTAAATATTTAAGTGGTAATCTGTGCTATTTTCAATGATCACTTTCTCAAAGCATTTCCGTTGATGACACTCAACAAATAAAGAAATTACCAAAACAAACTTCCACTGCCATATCAGCACTGAAGGCCATGTTTTCTTTCAACAGGGTAATTTGTACTAAAATATTACATTGTTCATCTTCCTACTGTAGAAATACTTTTCTGCTGAATTCACATCTTGTTTTCATAGAAACAGATATTATTTCTTCTTTTTTTAAAACCCACTGAATGTGTAGATTATTGAAGTCCAGGACAGTGTTGTTCTTTAAGAGAGTGGGGCTAGTAAATCAGAATATTGGTAATTTGGGGAAATCATAAATTGAGTATTGATTTTGTCATTCGTCGTTAGGAAAACCGTTGATTACCTGTAGTTTGTGGCGTTCCAGTAGTGGTAGTCCCAGGAGTCGATGGTGTTGGAGGTGTGGAAGTTGTGGGAGGTGACACTGTTGTTGTGGAAGCTGTTGTTGATTTTGGAGTAACAGTTGGTGTCGTTGTTTCTGTTATGATTGTAGTTGTTTGTAAAGAAATAACAAAGAAATGCATTTTAAATCATTCGTTGGATGAAAATCAAAATATCGATCACACTCACCCAACAATAATGGTTGAAAACACGTTTCACAACAAAAATACGTTTTCTCCTTGCAGTAAAGACATAAAACCCCCAATGTTGAAAAAAAATTTTTTGGGGGAGATCAACCGTGAAGATATAGTACTCTGCTAGAAATAATAACATACAGCAAAAGATGATACACACTTTTGCCTTGGAACGCATCTTGTTTTCTCATTGTGTATTCAGCTTTCCTTTTGATTTACAATAGCACAAAATATTTAAGTGGTAATCTGTGCTATTTTCAATGATCACTTTCTCAAAGCATTTCCATTGATGACACTCAACAAATAAAGAAATTACCAAAACAAACTTCCACTGCTGTATCAGCACTGAGGGCCATGTTTTCTTTCAACAGTGTAATTTGTACTAAAATATTACATTGTTCATCTTCCTACTGTAAAAATACTTTTCTGCTGAATTCACATCTTGTTTTCATAGAAACAGATATTATTTCTTGTTTTTTTTAAAACCCCCTGAACGTGTAGATTATTGAAGTCCAGGACAGTGTTGTTCTTTAAGAGAGTGGGGCTAGTAAATCAGAATATTGGTAATTTGGGGAAATCATAAATTGAGTATTGATTTTGTCATTCGTCGTTAGGAAAACCGTTGATTACCTGTAGTTTCTGGCGTTCCAGTAGTGGTAGTCCCAGGAGTCGATGGTGTTGGAGGTGTGGAAGTTGTGGGAGGTGACACTGTTGTTGTGGAAGCTGTTGTTGATTTTGGAGTAACAGTTGGTGTCGTTGTTTCTGTTATGATTGTAGTTGTTTGTAAAGAAATAACAAAGAAATGCATTTTAAATCATTCGTTGGATGAAAAGCAAAATATTGATCAAGACTCACCCAACAATAACGGTTGAAAACACGATTCACAAGAAAAAGTAAGTTCTCTCCTTGCAGTAAAGACGTAAAACCCCCGATGATGAAAAAATATTTTTTTGGGGAGATCAACCGTGAAGATAAAGTACTCTGCTAGAAATAATAACATACAGCAAAAGACGATACACACTTTTGCCTTGGAACGCATCTTGTTTTCTCATTGTGTATTCAGCTTTCCTTTTGACTTACAATAGCACTAAATATTTAAGTGGTAATCTGTGCTATTTTCAATGATCACTTTCTCAAAGCATTTCCGTTGGTGACACTCAACAAATAAAGACATTACCAAAACAAACTTCCACTGCCATATCAGCACTGAAGGCCATGTTTTCTTTCAACAGTGTAATTTGTACTAAAATATTACATTGTTCATCTTCCTACTGTAGAAATACTTTTCTGCTGAATTCACATCTTGTTTTCATAGAAACAGATATTATTTCTTCTTTTTTTAAAACCCACTGAATGTGTAGATTATTGAAGTCCAGGACAGTGTTGTTCTTTAAGAGAGTGGGGCTAGTAAATCAGAATATTGGTAATTTGGGGAAATCATAAATTGAGTATTGATTTTGTCATTCGTCGTTAGGAAAACCGTTGATTACCTGTAGTTTGTGGCGTTCCAGTTGTGGTAGTCCCAGGAGTCGATGGTGTTGGAGGTGTGGAAGTTGTGGGAGGTGACACTGTTGTTGTGGAAGCTGTTGTTGATTTTGGAGTAACAGTTGGTGTCGTTGTTTCTGTTATGATTGTAGTTGTTTGTAAAGATATAACAAAGAAATGCATTTTAAATCATTCGTTGGATGAAAAGCAAAATATCGATCACACTCACCCAACAATAATGGTTGAAAACATGTTTCACAACAAAAATACGTTTTCTCCTTGCAGTAAAGACGTAAAACCCCCGATGTTGAAAAAATATTTTTTTGGGGAGATCAACCGTGAAGATATAGTACTCTGCTAGAAATAATAACATACAGCAAAAGACCATACACACTTTTGCCTTGGAACGCATCTTGTTTTCGCATTGTGTATTCAGCATTCCTTTGGATTTACAAGAGCACTAAATATTTAAGTGGTAATCTGTGCTATTTTCAATGATCACTTTCTCAAAGCATTTCCGTTGGTGACACTCAACAACTAAAGAATTTACCAAAATAAACTTCCACTGCCGTATCAGCACTGAAGGCCATGTTTTCTTTCAACAGTGTAATTTGTACTAAAATATTACATTGTTCATCTTCATACTGTAGAAATGCTTTTCTGCTGAATTCACATCTTGTTTTCATAGAAACAAATATTATTTCTTCTTTTTTTAAAACCCACTGAACATGTAGATTATTGAAGTCCAGGACAGTGTTGTTCTTGAAGAGAGTGGGGTTAGTAAACCAGAATATTGGTAATTTGAGGAAATTATACATTGAGTATTGATTTTGTCATTCGTCGTTAGGAAAACCGTTGATTACCTGTAGTTTGTGGCGTTCCAGTAGTGGTAGTCACAGGAGTCGATGGTGTTGGAGGTGTCGAAGTTGTGGGAGGTGACACTGTTGTTGTGGAAGCTGTTGTTGATTTT
This sequence comes from Lepisosteus oculatus, assembly GCF_040954835.1. NCBI lineage: Eukaryota > Metazoa > Chordata > Actinopteri > Semionotiformes > Lepisosteidae > Lepisosteus > Lepisosteus oculatus. Next base: position 37,722,878 of record NC_090702.1, on the reverse strand, counting down.
GGAGTAACAGTTGGTGTCGTTGTTTCTGTTATGATTGTAGTTGTTTTTAAAGATATAACAAAGAAATGCATTTTAAATCATTCGTTGGATGAAAATCAAAATATCGATCACACTCACCCAACAATAATGGTTGAAAACACGTTTCACAACAAAAATACGTTTTCTCCTTGCAGTAAAGACATAAAACCCCCAATGATGAAAAACATTTTTTTTGGGGAGATCAAACGTGAAGATATAGTACTCTGCTAGAAATAATAACATACAGCAAAAGACCATACACACTTTTGCCTTGGAACGCATCTTGTTTTTGCATTGTGTATTCAGCTTTCCTTTTGATTTACAATAGCGCTAAATATTTAAGTGGTAATCTGTTCTATTTTCAATGATCACTTTCTCAAAGCATTTCCGTTGGTGACACTCAACAAATAAAGAAATTACCAAAACAAACTTCCACTGCTGTATCAGCACTGAGGGCCATGTTTTCTTTCAACAGTGTAATTTGTACTAAAATATTACATTGTTCATCTTCCTACTGTAGAAATACTTTTCTGCTGAATTCACATCTTGTTTTCATAGAAACAGATATTATTTTGTTGTTTTTTTTAAAACCCCCTGAACGTGTAGATTATTGAAGTCCAGGATAGTGTTGTTCTTTAAGAGAGTGGGGCTAGTAAATCAGAATATTGGTAATTTGGGGAAATCATAAATTGAGTATTGATTTTGTCATTCGTCGTTAGGAAAACCGTTGATTACCTGTAGTTTCTGGCGTTCCAGTTGTGGTAGTCCCAGGAGTCGATGGTGTTGGAGGTGTGGAAGTTGTGGGAGGTGACACTGTTGTTGTGGAAGCTGTTGTTGATTTTGGAGTAACAGTTGGTGTCGTTGTTTCTGTTATGATTGTAGTTGTTTGTAAAGATATAACAAAGAAATGCATTTTAAATCATTCGTTGGATGAAAAGCAAAATATCGATCACACTCACCCAACAATAATGGTTGAAAACATGTTTCACAACAAAAATACGTTTTCTCCTTGCAGTAAAGACGTAAAACCCCCGATGTTGAAAAAATATTTTTTTGGGGAGATCAACCGTGAAGATATAGTACTCTGCTAGAAATAATAACATACAGCAAAAGACCATACACACTTTTGCCTTGGAACGCATCTTGTTTTCGCATTGTGTATTCAGCATTCCTTTGGATTTACAATAGCACTAAATATTTAAGTGGTAATCTGTGCTATTTTCAATGATCACTTTCTCAAAGCATTTCCGTTGGTGATACTCAACAACTAAAGAATTTACCAAAACAAACTTCCACTGCCGTATCAGCACTGAAGGCCATGTTTTCTTTCAACAGTGTAATTTGTACTAAAATATTACATTGTTCATCTTCATACTGTAGAAATGCTTTTCTGCTGAATTCACATCTTGTTTTCATAGAAACAAATATTATTTCTTCTTTTTTTAAAACCCACTGAACATGTAGATTATTGAAGTCCAGGACAGTGTTGTTCTTGAAGAGAGTGGGGTTAGTAAACCAGAATATTGGTAATTTGAGGAAATTATACATTGAGTATTGATTTTGTCATTCGTCGTTAGGAAAACCGTTGATTACCTGTAGTTTGTTGCGTTCCAGTAGTGGTAGTCACAGGAGTCGATGGTGTTGGAGGTGTCGAAGTTGTGGGAGGTGACACTGTTGTTGTGGAAGCTGTTGTTGATTTTGGAGTAACAGTTGGTGTCGTTGTTTCTGTTATGATTGTAGTTGTTTGTAAAGATATAACAAAGAAATGCATTTTAAATCATGCGTTGGATGAAAAGCAAAATATCGATCACACTCACCCAACAATAATGGTTGAAAACACGATTCACAACAAAAAGAAAGTCTTCTCCTTGCAGTAAAGACATAAAACCCCCGATGTTGAAAAAATATTTTTTTGGGGAGATCAACCGTGAAGATATAGTACTCTGCTAGAAATAATAACATACAGCAAAAGACCATACACACTTTTGCCTTGGAACGCATCTTGTTTTGCATTGTGTATTCAGCTTTCCTTTTGATTTACAATAGCACTAAATATTTAAGTGGTAATCTGTGCTATTTTCAATGATCACTTTCTCAAAGCATTTCCGTTGGTGACACTCAACAAATAAAGAAATTACCAAAATAAACTTCCACTGCCGTATCAGCACTGAAGGCCATGTTTTCTTTCAACAGGGTAATTTGTACTAAAATATTACATTGTTCATCTTCCTACTGTAGAAATGCTTTTCTGCTGAATTCATATCTTGTTTTCATAGAAACAGATATTATTTCTTCTTTTTTTAAAACTCACTGAACATGTAGATTATTGAAGTCCAGGACAGTGTTGTTCTTGAAGAGAGTGGGGTTATTAAACCAGAATATTGGTAATTTGAGGAAATTATAAATTGAGTATTGATTTTGTCATTCGTCGTTAGGAAAACCATTGATTACCTGTAGTTTGTGGCGTTCCAGTTGTGGTAGTCACAGGAGTCGATGGTGTTGGAGGTGTAGAAGTTGTGGGAGGTGACACTGTTGTTGTGGAAGCTGTTGTTGATTTTGGAGTAACAGTTGGTGTCGTTGTTTCTGTTATGATTGTAGTTGTTTGTAAAGAAATAACAAAGAAATGCATTTTAAATCATTTGTTGGATGAAAAGCAAAATATCGATCAAAACTCACCCAACAATAATGGCTGAAAACACGTTTCACAACAAAAAGTACGTTTTCTCCTTATAGTAAAGACATAAAACACCCGATGATGAAAAAATATTTTTTGGGAGAGATCAACCGTGAAGATAAAGTACTCTGCTAGAAATAATAACATACAGCAAAAGACCATAAACACGTTTGCCTTGGAACGCATCTTGTTTTCTCATTGTGTATTCAGCTTTCCTTTTGATTTAAAATAGCACTAAATATTTAAGTGGAAATCTGTTCTATTTTCAATGATCACTTTCTCAAAGCATTTCCGTTGGTGACACTCAACAAATAAAGAAATTACCAAAACAAACTTCCACTGCCATATCAGCACTGAAGGCCATCTTTTCTTTCAACAGTGTAATTTGTACTAAAATATTACATTGTTCATCTTCCTACTGTAGAAATACTTTTCTGCTGAATTCACATCTTGTTTTCATAGAAACAGATATTATTTCTTCTTTTTTTTAAAAACCCACTGAACGTGTATATTATTGAAGTCCAGGACAGTGTTGTTCTTGAAGAGAGTGGGGTTAGTAAACCAGAATATTGGTAATTTGAGGAAATTATACATTGAGTATTGATTTTGTCATTCGTCGTTAGGAAAACCGTTGATTACCTGTAGTTTCTGGCGTTCCAGTTGTGGTAGTCCCAGGAGTCGATGGTGTTGGAGGTGTAGAAGTTGTGGGAGGTGACACTGTTGTTGTGGAAGCTGTTGTTGATTTTGGAGTAACAGTTGGTGTCGTTGTTTCTGTTATGATTGTAGTTGTTTGTAAAGAAATAACAAAGAAATGCATTTTAAATCATTCGTTGGATGAAAAGCAAAATATCGATCACACTCACCCAACAATAATGGTTGAAAACACGTTTCACAACAAAAATACGTTTTCTCCTTGCAGTAAAGACGTAAAACCCCCGATGTTGAAAAAATATTTTTTTGGGGAGATCAACCGTGAAGATAAAGTACTCTGCTAGAAATAATAACATACAGCAAAAGACGATACACACTTTTGCCTTGGAACGCATCTTGTTTTCTCATTGTGTATTCAGCTTTCCTTTTGACTTACAATAGCACTAAATATTTAAGTGGTAATCTGTGCTATTTTCAATGATCACTTTCTCAAAGCATTTCCGTTGGTGACACTCAACAAATAAAGACATTACCAAAACAAACTTCCACTGCCATATCAGCACTGAAGGCCATGTTTTCTTTCAACAGTGTAATTTGTACTAAAATATTACATTGTTCATCTTCCTACTGTAGAAATACTTTTCTGCTGAATTCACATCTTGTTTTCATAGAAACAGATATTATTTCTTCTTTTTTTAAAACCCACTGAATGTGTAGATTATTGAAGTCCAGGACAGTGTTGTTCTTTAAGAGAGTGGGGCTAGTAAATCAGAATATTGGTAATTTGGGGAAATCATAAATTGAGTATTGATTTTGTCATTCGTCGTTAGGAAAACCGTTGATTACCTGTAGTTTGTGGCGTTCCAGTAGTGGTAGTCACAGGAGTCGATGGTGTTGGAGGTGTAGAAGTTGTGGGAGGTGACACTGTTGTTGTGGAAGCTGTTGTTGATTTTGGAGTAACAGTTGGTGTCGTTGTTTCTGTTATGATTGTAGTTGTTTGTAAAGATATAACAAAGAAATGCATTTTAAATCATTCGTTGGATGAAGAGCAAAATATCGATCACACACACCCAACAATAATGGTTGATAACACGTTTCACAACAAAAAGTAAGTTCTCTCCTTGCAGTAAAGACGTAAAACCCCCGATGATGAAAAAATATTTTTTTGGGGAGATCAACCGTGAAGATATAGTACTCTGCTAGAAATAATAACATACAGCAAAAGACCATACACACTTTTGCCTTGGAACGCATCTTGTTTTCTCATTGTGTATTCAGCTTTCCTTTTGATTTACAATAGCACAAAATATTTAAGTGGTAATCTGTGCTATTTTCAATGATCACTTTCTCAAAGCATTTCCATTGATGACACTCAACAAATAAAGAAATTACCAAAACAAACTTCCACTGCTGTATCAGCACTGAGGGCCATGTTTTCTTTCAACAGTGTAATTTGTACTAAAATATTACATTGTTCATCTTCCTACTGTAAAAATACTTTTCTGCTGAATTCACATCTTGTTTTCATAGAAACAGATATTATTTCTTGTTTTTTTTAAAACCCCCTGAACGTGTAGATTATTGAAGTCCAGGACAGTGTTGTTCTTTAAGAGAGTGGGGCTAGTAAATCAGAATATTGGTAATTTGGGGAAATCATAAATTGAGTATTGATTTTGTCATTCGTCGTTAGGAAAACCGTTGATTACCTGTAGTTTCTGGCGTTCCAGTAGTGGTAGTCCCAGGAGTCGATGGTGTTGGAGGTGTGGAAGTTGTGGGAGGTGACACTGTTGTTGTGGAAGCTGTTGTTGATTTTGGAGTAACAGTTGGTGTCGTTGTTTTTGTTATGATTGTAGTTGTTTGTAAAGAAATAACAAAGAAATGCATTTTAAATCATTCGTTGGATGAAAAGCAAAATATTGATCAAGACTCACCCAACAATAACGGTTGAAAACACGATTCACAAGAAAAAGTAAGTTCTCTCCTTGCAGTAAAGACGTAAAACCCCCGATGATGAAAAAATATTTTTTTGGGGAGATCAACCGTGAAGATAAAGTACTCTGCTAGAAATAATAACATACAGCAAAAGACGATACACACTTTTGCCTTGGAACGCATCTTGTTTTCTCATTGTGTATTCAGCTTTCCTTTTGACTTACAATAGCACTAAATATTTAAGTGGTAATCTGTGCTATTTTCAATGATCACTTTCTCAAAGCATTTCCGTTGGTGACACTCAACAAATAAAGACATTACCAAAACAAACTTCCACTGCCATATCAGCACTGAAGGCCATGTTTTCTTTCAACAGTGTAATTTGTACTAAAATATTACATTGTTCATCTTCCTACTGTAGAAATACTTTTCTGCTGAATTCACATCTTGTTTTCATAGAAACAGATATTATTTCTTCTTTTTTTAAAACCCACTGAATGTGTAGATTATTGAAGTCCAGGACAGTGTTGTTCTTTAAGAGAGTGGGGCTAGTAAATCAGAATATTGGTAATTTGGGGAAATCATAAATTGAGTATTTATTTTGTCATTCGTCGTTAGGAAAACCGTTGATTACCTGTAGTTTGTGGCGTTCCAGTAGTGGTAGTCACAGGAGTCGATGGTGTTGGAGGTGTAGAAGTTGTGGGAGGTGACACTGTTGTTGTGGAAGCTGTTGTTGATTTTGGAGTAACAGTTGGTGTCGTTGTTTCTGTTATGATTGTAGTTGTTTGTAAAGATATAACAAAGAAATGCATTTTAAATCATTCGTTGGATGAAAAGCAAAATATCGATCACACACACCCAACAATAATGGTTGATAACACGTTTCACAACAAAAATAAGTTTTCTCCTTGCAGTAAAGACATAAAACCCCCAATGTTGAAAAAATATTTTTTTGGGGAGATCAACCGTGAAGATATAGTACTCTGCTAGAAATAATAACATACAGCAAAAGACGATACACACTTTTGCCTTGGAACGCATCTTGTTTTCTCATTGTGTATTCAGCATTCCTTTGGATTTACAATAGCACTAAATATTTAAGTGGTAATCTGTGCTATTTTCAATGATCACTTTCTCAAAGCATTTCCGTTGATGACACTCAACAAATAAAGAAATTACCAAAACAAACTTCCACTGCTGTATCAGCACTGAGGGTCATGTTTTCTTTCAACAGTGTAATTTGTACTAAAATATTACATTGTTCATCTTCCTACTGTAAAAATACTTTTCTGCTGAATTCACATCTTGTTTTCATAGAAACAGATATTATTTCTTGTTTTTTTTAAAACCCCCTGAACGTGTAGATTATTGAAGTCCAGGACAGTGTTGTTCTTTAAGAGAGTGGGGCTAGTAAATCAGAATATTGGTAATTTGGGGAAATCATAAATTGAGTAGTGATTTTGTCATTCGTCGTTAGGAAAACCGTTGATTACCTGTAGTTTCTGGCGTTCCAGTTGTGGTAGTCCCAGGAGTCGATGGTGTTGGAGGTGTGGAAGTTGTGGGAGGTGACACTGTTGTTGTGGAAGCTGTTGTTGATTTTGGAGTAACAGTTGGTGTCGTTGTTTCTGTTATGATTGTAGTTGTTTGTAAAGAAATAACAAAGAAATGCATTTTAAATCATTCGTTGGATGAAAAGCAAAATATTGATCAAGACTCACCCAACAATAACGGTTGAAAACACGTTTCACAACAAAAAGTAAGTTCTCTCCTTGCAGTAAAGACGTAAAACCCCCGATGATGAAAAACTATTTTTTTGGGGAGATCAACCGTGAAGATAAAGTACTCTGCTAGAAATAATAACATACAGCAAAAGACGATACACACTTTTGCCTAGGAACGCATCTTGTTTTCTCATTGTGTATTCAGCTTTCCTTTTGATTTAAAATAGCACTAAATATTTAAGTGGTAATCTGTGCTATTTTCAATGATCACTTTCTCAAAGCATTTCCATTGATGACACTCAACAAATAAAGAAATTACCAAAACAAACTTCCACTGCTGTATCAGCACTGAGGGCCATGTTTTCTTTCAACAGTGTAATTTGTACTAAAATATTACATTGTTCATCTTCCTACTGTAAAAATACTTTTCTGCTGAATTCACATCTTGTTTTCATAGAAACAGATATTATTTCTTCTTTTTTTAAAACCCACTGAATGTGTAGATTATTGAAGTCCAGGACAGTGTTGTTCTTGAAGAGAGTGGGGTTAGTAAACCAGAATATTGGTAATTTGAGTAAATTATACATTGAGTATTGATTTTGTTATTCGTCGTTAGGAAAACCGTTGATTACCTGTAGTTTGTGGCGTTCCAGTAGTGGTAGTCACAGGAGTCGATGGTGTTGGAGGTGTAGAAGTTGTGGGAGGTGACACTGTTGTTGTGGAAGCTGTTGTTGATTTTGGAGTAACAGTTGGTGTCGTTGTTTCTGTTATGATTGTAGTTGTTTGTAAAGATATAACAAAGAAATGCATTTTAAATCATTCGTTGGATGAAAAGCAAAATATCGATCACACACACCCAACAATAATGGTTGATAACACGTTTCACAACAAAAATAAGTTTTCTCCTTGCAGTACAGACATAAAACCCCCAATGTTGAAAAAATATTTTTTTGGGGAGATCAACCGTGAAGATATAGTACTCTGCTAGAAATAATAACATACAGCAAAAGACGATACACACTTTTGCCTTGGAACGCATCTTGTTTTCTCATTGTGTATTCAGCATTCCTTTGGATTTACAATAGCACTAAATATTTAAGTGGTAATCTGTGCTATTTTCAATGATCACTTTCTCAAAGCATTTCCGTTGATGACACTCAACAAATAAAGAAATTACCAAAACAAACTTCCACTGCTGTATCAGCACTGAGGGCCATGTTTTCTTTCAACAGTGTAATTTGTGCTAAAATATTACATTGTTCATCTTCCTACTGTAGAAATATTTTTCTGCTGAATTCACATCTTGTTTTCATAGAAACAGATATTATTTCTTGTTTTTTTTAAAAACCCACTGAACGTGTAGATTATTGAAGTCCAGGACAGTGTTGTTCTTTAAAAGAGTGGGGCTAGTAAATCAGAATATTGGTAATTTGGGGAAATCATAAATTGAGTATTGATTTTGTCATTCGTCGTTAGGAAAACCGTTGATTACCTGTAGTTTCTGGCGTTCCAGTTGTGGTAGTCCCAGGAGTCGATGGTGTTGGAGGTGTGGAAGTTGTGGGAGGTGACACTGTTGTTGTGGAAGCTGTTGTTGATTTTGGAGTAACAGTTGGTGTCGTTGTTTCTGTTATGATTGTAGTTGTTTGTAAAGAAATAACAAAGAAATGCATTTTAAATCATTCGTTGGATGAAAAGCAAAATATCGATCAAGACTCACCCAACAATAACGGTTGAAAACACGATTCACAACAAAAAGTAAGTTCTCTCCTTGCAGTAAAGACGTAAAACCCCCGATGATGAAAAAATATTTTTTTGGGGAGATCAACCGTGAAGATAAAGTACTCTGCTAGAAATAATAACATACAGCAAAAGACGATACACACTTTTGCCTTGGAACGCATCTTGTTTTCTCATTGTGTATTCAGCTTTCCTTTTGATTTACAATAGCACTAAATATTTAAGTGGTAATCTGTGCTATTTTCAATGATCACTTTCTCAAAGCATTTCCATTGATGACACTCAACAAATAAAGAAATTACCAAAACAAACTTCCACTGCTGTATCAGCACTGAGGGCCATGTTTTCTTTCAACAGTGTAATTTGTACTAAAATATTACATTGTTCATCTTCCTACTGTAAAAATACTTTTCTGCTGAATTCACATCTTGTTTTCATAGAAACAGATATTATTTCTTGTTTTTTTTAAAACCCCCTGAACGTGTAGATTATTGTAGTCCAGGACAGTGTTGTTCTTTAAGAGAGTGGGGCTAGTAAATCAGAATATTGGTAATTTGGGGAAATCATAAATTGAGTATTGATTTTGTCATTCGTCGTTAGGAAAACCGTTGATTACCTGTAGTTTCTGGCGTTCCAGTTGTGGTAGTCCCAGGAGTCGATGGTGTTGGAGGTGTGGAAGTTGTGGGAGGTGACACTGTTGTTGTGGAAGCTGTTGTTGATTTTGGAGTAACAGTTGGTGTCGTTGTTTCTGTTATGATTGTAGTTGTTTGTAAAGAAATAACAAAGAAATGCATTTTAAATCATTCGTTGGATGAAAAGCAAAATATTGATCAAGACTCACCCAAGAATAACGGTTGAAAACACGATTCACAAAAAAAAGTAAGTTCTCTCCTTGCAGTAAAGACGTAAAACCCCCGATGATGAAAAAATATTTTTTTGGGGAGATCAACCGTGAAGATAAAGTACTCTGCTAGAAATAATAACATACAGCAAAAGACGATACACACTTTTGCCTAGGAACGCATCTTGTTTTCTCATTGTGTATTCAGCTTTCCTTTTGATTTAAAATAGCACTAAATATTTAAGTGGTAATCTGTGCTATTTTCAATGATCACTTTCTCAAAGCATTTCCATTGATGACACTCAACAAATAAAGAAATTACCAAAACAAACTTCCACTGCTGTATCAGCACTGAGGGCCATGTTTTCTTTCAACAGTGTAATTTGTACTAAAATATTACATTGTTCATCTTCCTACTGTAAAAATACTTTTCTGCTGAATTCACATCTTGTTTTCATAGAAACAGATATTATTTCTTGTTTTTTTTAAAACCCCCTGAACGTGTAGATTATTGTAGTCCAGGACAGTGTTGTTCTTTAAGAGAGTGGGGCTAGTAAATCAGAATATTGGTAATTTGGGGAAATCATAAATTGAGTATTGATTTTGTCATTCGTCGTTAGGAAAACCGTTGATTACCTGTAGTTTCTGGCGTTCCAGTTGTGGTAGTCCCAGGAGTCGATGGTGTTGGAGGTGTGGAAGTTGTGGGAGGTGACACTGTTGTTGTGGAAGCTGTTGTTGATTTTGGAGTAACAGTTGGTGTCGTTGTTTCTGTTATGATTGTAGTTGTTTGTAAAGAAATAACAAAGAAATGCATTTTAAATCATTCGTTGGATGAAAATCAAAATATCGATCACACTCACCCAACAATAATGGTTGAAAACACGTTTCACAACAAAAATACGTTTTCTCCTTGCAGTAAAGACATAAAACCCCCAATGTTGAAAAAAATTTTTTTGGGGGAGATCAACCGTGAAGATATAGTACTCTGCTAGAAATAATAACATACAGCAAAAGACCATACACACTTTTGCCTTGGAACGCATCTTGTTTTTGCATTGTGTATTCAGCTTTCCTTTTGACTTACAATAGCACTAAATATTTAAGTGGTAATCTGTGCTATTTTCAATGATCACTTTCTCAAAGCATTTCCGTTGATGACACTCAACAAATAAAGAAATTACCAAAACAAACTTCCACTGCTGTATCAGCACTGAGGGCCATGTTTTCTTTCAACAGTGTAATTTGTACTAAAATATTACATTGTTCATCTTCCTACTGTAGAAATACTTTTCTGCTGAATTCACATCTTGTTTTCATAGAAACAGATATTATTTCTTGTTTTTTTTAAAACCCCCTGAACGTGTAGATTATTGAAGTCCAGGACAGTGTTGTTCTTTAAGAGAGTGGGGCTAGTAAATCAGAATATTGGTAATTTGGATAAATCATAAATTGAGTATTGATTTTGTCATTCGTCGTTAGGAAAACCGTTGATTACCTGTAGTTTCTGGCGTTCCAGTTGTGGTAGTCCCAGGAGTCGATGGTGTTGGAGGTGTGGAAGTTGTGGGAGGTGACACTGTTGTTGTGGAAGCTGTTGTTGATTTTGGAGTAACAGTTGGTGTTGTTGTTTCTGTTATGATTGTAGTTGTTTGTAAAGAAATAACAAAGAAATGCATTTTAAATCATTCGTTGGATGAAAAGCAAAATATCGATCAAGACTCACCCAACAATAACGGTTGAAAACACGATTCACAACAAAAAGTAAGTTCTCTCCTTGCAGTAAAGACGTAAAACCCCCGATGATGAAAAAATATTTTTTTGGGGAGATCAACCGTGAAGATAAAGTACTCTGCTAGAAATAATAACATACAGCAAAAGACGATACACACTTTTGCCTTGGAACGCATCTTGTTTTCTCATTGTGTATTCAGCTTTCCTTTTGATTTAAAATAGCACTAAATATTTAAGTGGAAATCTGTGCTATTTTCAATGATCACTTTCTCAAAGCATTTCCGTTGGTGACACTCAACAAATAAAGAAATTACCAAAACAAACTTCCACTGCCATATCAGCACTGAAGGCCATGTTTTCTTTCAACAGTGTAATTTGTACTAAAATATTACATTGTTCATCTTCCTACTGTAGAAATACTTTTCTGCTGAATTCACATCTTGTTTTCATAGAAACAGCTATTATTTCTTCTTTTTTTAAAACCCACTGAATGTGTAGATTATTGAAGTCCAGGACAGTGTTGTTCTTGAAGAGAGTGGGGTTAGTAAACCAGAATATTGGTAATTTGAGTAAATTATACATTGAGTATTGATTTTGTTATTCGTCGTTAGGAAAACCGTTGATTACCTGTAGTTTGTGGCGTTCCAGTAGTGGTAGTCACAGGAGTCGATGGTGTTGGAGGTGTAGAAGTTGTGGGAGGTGACACTGTTGTTGTGGAAGCTGTTGTTGATTTTGGAGTAACAGTTGGTGTCGTTGTTTCTGTTATGATTGTAGTTGTTTGTAAAGAAATAACAAAGAAATGCATTTTAAATCATTCGTTGGATGAAAATCAAAATATCGATCACACCCAACAATAATGGTTGAAAACACGTTTCACAACAAAAATACGTTTTCTCCTTGCAGTAAAGACATAAAACCCCCGATGATGAAAAAATGTTTTTTGGGAGAGATCAACCGTGAAGATATAGTACTCTGCTAGAAATAATAACATACAGCAAAAGACCATACACACTTTTGCCTTGGAACACATCTTGTTTTCACATTTTGTATTCAGCTTTCCTTTTGATTTACAATAGCACTAAATATTTAAGTGGTAATCTGTGCTATTTTCAATTATCACTTTCTCAAAGCATTTCCGTTGGTGACACTAAAAAAATAAAGAAATTACAATAACAAACTTCCACTGCCGTATCAGCACTGAAGGCCAGGTTTTCTTTCAACAGTGTAATTTGTACGAAAATATTACATTGTTCATTTTCCTACAGTAAAAATACTTTTCTGCTGAATTCACATCTTGTTTTCATAGAAACAGATATTATTTCTTCTTTTTTTAAAACCCACTGAATGTGTAGATTATTGAAGTCCAGGACAGTGTTTTTCTTGAAGAGAGTGGGGTTAGTAAACCAGAATATTGGTAATTTGAGGAAATTATACATTGAGTATTGATTTTGTTATTCGTCGTTAGGAAAACCGTTGATTACCTGTAGTTTGTGGCGTTCCAGTTGTGGTAGTCACAGGAGTCGATGGTGTTGGAGGTGTAGAAGTTGTGGGAGGTGACACTGTTGTTGTGGAAGCTGTTGTTGATTTTGGAGTAACAGTTGGTGTCGTTGTTTCTGTTATGATTGTAGTTGTTTGTAAAGAAATAACAAAGAAATGCATTTTAAATCATTCGTTGGATGAAAAGCAAAATATCGATCAAGACTCACCCAACAATAATAGTTGAAAACACGTTTCACAACACAAAGTAAGTTTTCTCCTTGCAGTTAAGACATAAAACCCCCGATGTTGAAAAAATATTTTTTGGGGGAGATCAACCGTGAAGATAAAATACTCTGCTAGAAATAATAACATACAGCAAAAGACCATACACACTTTTGCCTTGGAACGCATCTTGTTTTCGCATTGTGTATTCAGCTTTCCTTTTGATTTACAATAGCACTAAATATTTAAGTGGTAATCTGTGCTATTTTCAATGATCACTTTCTCAAAGCATTTCTGTTGTTGACACTAAAAAAATAAAGTAATTACCAAAACAAACTTCCACTGCCATATGAGCACTGAAGGCCATGTTTTCTTTCAACAGTGTAATTTGTACTAAAATATTACATTATTCACTTTACTACTGTAGAAATGCTTTTCTGCTGAATTCATATCTTTTTTTCATAGAAACAGATATTATTTCTTCTTTTTTTAAAACCCACTGAACATGTAGATTATTGAAGTCCAGGACAGTGTTGTTCTTTAAGAGAGTGGGGCTAGTAAACCAGAATATTGGTAATTTGAGGAAATTATAAATTGAGTATTGATTTTGTCATTCGTCGTTAGGAAAACTGTTGATTTTGTTCAAAGTTTTATAGTTGGGAATCGTATGAAAGACAGCAAAATGAAAAATTGTCTTTGAATCTTTATTGATTATAACTGCTGACAATGTTTTTTTTTATCTCTTAGTTTACGCAACATGTGTGTAGATCCAATATCCAAGTTATGAGCTGCATTCACATATGTATTTATTCATTGTGTAAATATAAAAGGAATATTTCCATGAATGGATTCTGAACCAACTTACAATATTAGACTCACCTCAAATCAGAAATGATTTTAAAAATAAAATGACATGATATTTTAAAGGGTAATCACTAGGCACGGGACAAGATTTGGAAATTACTGTACCTGTAGTTTGTGGCGTTCCAGTTGTGGTAGTCACAGGAGTCGTTGGTGTTGAAGGTGTAGAAGTTGTGGGAGGTGACACTGTTGTTGTGGAAGCTGTTGTTGATTTTGGAGTAACAGTTGGTGTCGTTTTTTTTGTTATGATTGTAGTTGTTTGTAAAGAAATAACAAAGAAATGCATTTCAAATCATTAATTGGATGAAAAGCAAAATATCAATCAAGACTCACCCAACAATAATGGTTGAAAAAACGTTTCACAACAAAAAGTAAGTTTTCTCCTTGCAGTAAAGACATAAAACCCCGCATGATGAAAAAAGATTTTTTGGGGGAGATCAACCGTGAAGATAATTTACTCTGCTAGAAATAATAACATACAGCAAAAGACCATACACACTTTTGCCTTGGAACGCATCTTGTTTTCTCATTGTGTATTCAGGTTTACTTTTGATTTACAATAGCACTAAATATTTAAGTGGTTATCTATGCTATTTTCAATGATCACTTTCTCAAAGCATTTCCATTGGTGACACTCAATAAATGAAATTACTAAAACAAACTTCCACTGCAGTACCAGCTCTGAAGGCCATGAAGCTGTTTTTTTTTTGGAGAAACAGTTGGTGTCGTTGTTTCTGTTATGATTGTAGTTGTTTGTAGAGAAATAATAAAGAAATGCAATTTAAACCTTTCATTGGATGTTAAAGAAAATATTAATCAAGGCTCACCAAACAATGATGGTTGTAAACTGGTGCAGTAAATGTATTTTCATCTCTTAAAGTTTACGCAAGTCGTGTGTAGATCCAATATACAAACTGAATTCGAGCTGCATTCGCAGATGTATTTACACAGCTATAACATACATTTCAAAGGAGTATTTCTTCAATGGGAATGAGTGTTTCTTCAATTTTGGAATTTCAGCTCTTAACGGAGCTTAGTATTTTGTAATTAACAGGGCAAGGGAGAACGTTAAGTGACATTTATGGTGCGCTAGATGTTAGTGAAACTATAGCTTAATTTAGTCCGTTTCTCTACTGTGCTTGCTTAAATCCGCTTAATATGCAATATTAATATGAAATTGGTCTTTAAAAATAAAAACAGAAGTATAACTAGTATATGCCTAATGTACCTATTGTAATGCATATTTTAGCAACAAGTAATCGTGAAACAATTTATCTTTACATTTTGAGAATAAAAAAGAAATTCACACATACTACTGTAGTGGCTTTAAAGCCATTTGATCTTATACGTCATATAAAAGTAACGTACATAAGGTAGGTGGCAGATATAGCTAAATAGAAAAACAAAGTACACTCTCTAACTCTAACTGGTTGTTATTTTGGAAAAAAAATTGATGTGCTTGCTCTAACTATTTAAACTTTATATGCTTTATAAATAGCTATAATTTTTATCCTTTTTTAAACATATATAATAGGAACACTTGTTGTTATTGTTGTTAAAGTATTTGTTATACTGATTTTATTCCACTTGTTAGGGAATATTAATAGGGAATCATGTAACTAAAGAAATCTTGGCAGCTAAAAATATCACTGGATATTTTGGAATATTTTACACTTGTTGTTTAAAACCATTTAAACAACGGAAATGGACAATGAAACACTGTATATACACTGTATATACAGTGCCTTGCGAAAGTATTCGGCCCCCTTGAACTTTTCAACCTTTTGCCACATTTCAGGCTTCAAACATAAAGATATAAATTTTTTATTTTATGTAAAGAATCACCAACAAGTGGGACACAATTGTGAAGTGGAACGAAATCTATTGGATTTTTGAAACTTTTTTAACTAATAAAAAAATGAAAAGTGGGGCGTGCAAACTTATTCGGCCCCCTTGCGTTAATACTTTGTAGAGCCACCTTTTGCTGCGATTACAGCTGCAAGTCGCTTGGGGTATGTCTCTATCAGTTTTGCACATCGAGAGACTGAAATTCTTGCCCATTCTTCCTTGCAAAACAGCTCGAGCTCAGTGAGGTTGGATGGAGAGCGTTTGTGAACAGCAGTTTTCAGCTCTTTCCACAGATTCTTGATTGGATTCAGGTCTGGACTTTGACTTGGCCATTCAAACACCTGGATACGTTTATTTGTGAACCATTCCTTTGTAGATTTTGCTGTATGTTTGGGATCATTGTCTTGTTGGAAGATAAATCTCCGTCCCAGTTTCAGGTCTTTTGCAGACTCCAACAGGTTTTCATCCAGAATGGTCCTGTATTTGGCTGCATCCATCTTCCCCTCAATTTTAACCATCTTCCCTGTCCCTGCTGAAGAAAAGCAGGCCCAAACCATGATGCTGCCACCACCATGTTTGACAGTGGGGATGGTGTGTTGAGGGTGATGAGCTGTGTTGCTTTTACGCCAAACATATCGTTTTGCATTGTGGCCAAAAAGTTCTATTTTGGTTTCATCTGACCAGAGCACCTTCTTCCACATGTTTGGGGTGTCTCCCAGGTGGCTTGTGGCAAACTTTAGACGAGACTTTTTATGGATATCTTTGAGAAATGGCTTTCTTCTTGCCACTCTTCCATAAAGGCCAGATTTGTGCAGTGTAAGACTGATTGTTGTCCTATGGCCAGACTCTCCCACCTCAGCTGTAGTTCTCTGCAGTTCATCCAGAGTGATCATGGGCCTCTTGGCTGCATCTCTGATCAGTCTTCTCCTTGTCTGAGCTGAAAGTTTAGAGGGACGGCCAGGTCTTGGTAGATTTGCAGTGGTCTGATACTCCTTCCATTTCAAGATGATCGCTTGCACAGTGCTCCTTGGGATGTTTGAAGCTTGGGAAATCTTTTTGTATCCAAATCCGGCTTTAAACTTCTCCACAACAGTATTACGGACCTGCCTGGTGTGTTCCTTGGTCTTCATGATGCTCTCTGCGCTTTCAACAGAACCTTGAGACTATCACAGAGCAGGTGCATTTATACAGAGACTTGATTACACACAGGTGGATTCTATTTATCACCATCAGTCATTTAGGACAACATTGGATCATTCAGAGATCCTCGCTGAACTTCTGGAGTGAGTTTGCTGCACTGAAAGTAAAGGGGCCGAATAATTTTGCACGCCCCACTTTTCATTTTTTTATTAGTTAAAAAAGTTTCAAAAATCCAATAGATTTCGTTCCACTTCACAATTGTGTCCCACTTGTTGGTGATTCTTCACATAAAATAAAAAATTTATATCTTTATGTTTGAAGCCTGAAATGTGGCAAAAGGTTGAAAAGTTCAAGGGGGCCGAATACTTTCGCAAGGCACTGTACATTACGCCTAAGCGGCAGTTTAGCACAGAGGTTTAGACAGCCTCTTCCCACTCCAAGGTAAGCAGTTCAAATCCTGCTTAGAGCGTTCCTTTTGGTTTGTTTTTATATAGCTGGGTATAAAAAAACAGTTTATTAATATAGAGTAGCTTGTTGTGAATTTGATGTGCCTATTTCAAGCTTACTTCTGCATTGAGAAAGTTTATATTTTGTCTTAATGCAAATTTCAGCAATGAGTAATCAGAAAATAATTTATCTTTAAATTTTGATTATGATGAATATATTTCACATATTTAGTGTTGTACTAATATAATTGTATATACTAATATAAATATAGTATTAAGATGCGGTAACATATTAACTAGCGTTAGACAACATTGTTGTTAGGAACCGGGGATAATGCTGACATTTTAGAAACTTTATATGTGCGTGCAACTACCATGACACAAAGAAAATGGAAGAAAGACTTAAAAAACGTTATTTTGTGTGCATGAATTAATGAAAACAGGGAAACGATTTAGTTATTTCGTGCGCACGAATTGTAAATCGTTCCCTTCATATAACTGTTTTGTGCGCACGAATTGGAAATCATTCCTTCGATATAACTTTTTTTTCCCTACGGATGGCCCCTCCCGGGCTCCCTACTGTTCCAAAATCATAAAAAAATCAAACCTTTCTTGAGTTTCCATGAGGAAAACAAAAAACAAACCTAATGGAACCTATCCTAATTTTGCTTCCAGAATTTAAAATCTGTCTGCCTGACTGTGCTGTAGCTTTCAATTAATTGAGCAGAAATCACCTTGCTCATACAAGTCACTTTGTTAGCAGATGAGTTTGTCTTAACAAAGTGCACCCTTTTGACTGAAGGTTTTTTTATGAGCTTTATCACCTTTGTCTGTCCGAGGGATAGGGGTTGAGGCTGAACTTACTGTCTCACTAAAACAACTCCAAGTGCATACGTGAACCAAGGGAATAAATACCAGCTTTACAAATGGATCAAAGATACTGTACAAGTCCCCAAATATTCCACCTCACCCAAGGTGCCCCAGTCTCTCCGCAATAGAGATGAAACTGTCATCAAACCAGCTGACAAAGGAGGCGCTGTTGTGGTGTGGCAAAATTACCTATATATTAATGAGGCCTCTAGACAACTAATCAACACTTCCACCTACCTTCCTCTCCAACAGGATCCTTCCACTGACTACTGTACCAAAAGGAAGTGGTCTCCAACATCTCCCTTTTTATCAGCAGCAAGGAGCTCCCCCAGGAAGCAAATCATCTTATTGTTGAACATCCACAGGTATCCCAATTATACCTCCTCCCCAAAATCCACAAACCCAACACCCCTGAACACCCCATCATCTCATCATGCAACTGTCCAACTACTCACATCTCAGCCTTTCTCGTCAGCCTTATGAAACCACTGGTTGAAGTTCTTCCTTCATATATCAAGGACACCACACATGCTCTCCAACTTTTTAATTATTTCCATTTTCATGGCCCAGAATGCTACATTTTCAGCATGAATATCACATCAATCTACACTGTCATTCCCCACAATGAGGGTCTTGCAGCCCTCAAGCACATGCTGGAGAAACGCACAATGCTTGATCCACCTACCTACACCCTTGTACGCCTTGCAGAATTGGTTCTCACACTCAATGTCTTCTCATTCAATAACCTTTTTTTTCAGCAGGTTAGTGGAGTTGCCATGGGCACCAGAATGGGATCAAGTTATGCCAATATTTTTGTCAGCTGGGTAGAAGAAGGCTACTTCGCTTCCTACAATGGCATTGTCCCATGACAAGCTAGAGCACTTACTGCATCACTTCACCAACATATCATATATGTTGTAACACCAACATACAGTTAACATATCCTCCGCTACTCTTCCGTTTCTAGACATAAACCTATCCATTTACCATCCCCGCCTCTCTACTACAGTCTATTACAAACCCAGATTCACACAGGTATATTCTGTACAGCTCATTTCACCCCAAACACTATAAAAACACTCCTTTTTCACAGTTACTATGACTCTGCAATCACTCTTTTTTCATCAACAGAGGATGACAGGGCTCTCACCCGAGCCAAAAACAGCCCTCAGACAGTCATTGACAGAGTTGTTTTCTTCTAATTCTCTCTGTTCATTTGTAGGTTTCGTTTCACACCTCTCCTCACCTATCTTTCCTGGCTTTTGTTCTCCTATGCTATTTAATCTTTGCTGTCTTCCCTGTCTTCCTCACACCCGAAGAAGGCTCTACAGACGAAGCGTTGTGTTTTGTTTCTTCTCTTTTCACCTTAGAATAAACCTATTACTTGTTCCTTTGCAGCCTACACATGCTGACAAAGCAACCCATCTAAACTAAGTCCCCAGATATGCTATTTAATGTGAAAATGTGCACTTAATCTAAGATTGGGTGACACTAAAAAAAAGGGTTATGGTAATATGGAACAAGCTACTCATTAAAGCTTTTGAAACTGATACCCTGGATTCTTTTAAAAATGTCTGGATGAGATCGTTTGATTGATAAGTTAATAACTACCAAACAGTTTATATAATGCACTCTTCTTGTCTATAGCCTTTCTTATGTTCTTATATGCTTATGATTTATATTCAAAGTATACATTAAATCCAAGCCAGTTTTCTTTATAGTAGTTTAGTACATAAAAAGTGAATCACCTATTATTAAAATGTGCAGATTGTGGGACAAGTGAGGAGTAATAGGATCAAATTATTGTGTTTCCCTATTGCAAGTTCAGCATTTATAGTATACAGTATATAGTATATAGTATTTTCTGAAAGACAAGATGAATATTAAACGTATGGAATATTACAGGTAGGCGGACATTTCCATTGATCTCAATTCTGAAACACTGATCCACCAGACATGATATTTCTGATCCTGCCACCTTTGTGAGTGAATTTCTTAATTTGACATCACATTTTTTAACTTAATTTAGAATGGGCTTCCATTGCTTTCATAAATGTAAAGATACACATGTAACCTACAATTTCCCTTTCCTTCCAAGGCTGTCTCACGACAATGCTGCAAAAGGTATATACTAAAGCTAATGATAGGAAGCAACAATGAAGTATCAACAGATAACCTCATCAGTCATAAGGATAAAATGACCATGCAATCCCATTGATTGAATTTACAATATAAAAGTGATAAAAACTCGTGACATGCACATCTACAACTGTGAGGCTCCTCTTAGAAGGATCCAACAACACACCTCTGAAAGACAGTGACACTACTCTTTTCAAAAGGGGAAGGTTGTCATTCTTATAGGCTGGGACTACCAAAAAGAGTGTTCCTATTTTTAGAAGCTTAACCTGTGTCTGTAAGTTCAAAATACTACAGCATTCCATTTCTCCAATTGAGAGGAAGAAGGTGAAGGAAGATTCCGATTCCACTAGCCAATTCAAGTGGAATGGCAACACAACCTAGTGTGGGTTATGAACCAGCAACCTTCCAGCCCCAGGTGCAGATCCTTACCCACAGAGCCACCACACCACCCAATATATAAGGTATATAGTATTGTACTTTCTAAATACATTTTGCGCTTTGTTTGGCATTTTCTTGACATATTATGTGTTATTTATAATTACCTGTTGTTGTAGATACTGAGGTTGTTGTTGTTGTTGTTGGGTCTGAAATAATAAACGTTGATATGACAATCACCACATATTGTCAGCACAATCAAGCATGCATTTAGTTCTATTAGCTCCAGTTAAAAAAAACATTTGATAAAATTCTTGGGTTCACAAATATTATCTTATACCTTATTAGTCCTTTAATTCAATACCACCCTTTTGAGAAACAATCAGGCCACTCCTTCAAATGGTTGGTGAAATGACTAGACTTTTAATTTAGCAGAAACAGAATAGATGCATGACAATTTGCTACAGGAGAACACATATATGATTGTATGGTACTGCACTGGATTATAACCTTGACCTCCCAAGATTTTTTTTTTCTTGGACTGACCTTGAATTAGTACTTTCATTTGCTACTGCTGATCATTTGGAAAGAAAATCTGCAGAAAACATGTACTTTGCCTGTGTGTTGGAGAAAGTATGGGAAATTTGTTCTTATATGTACAGTATACGTGTTTTTGTTGTTTAATGTATTGTTGTTTGTTTGCTACTCTACTACGTTTTTAGTTTACCAGGTTAGTCTATCCAATCCAAACATGTTTATGAATTCTTATATAATTTAATCTGTAACCCAAATTTAGAAAACTGATTTCAAGTTTCATTGTTACAATAATGTTATTTTTATCAATATGGATAGATAATTGGGTTTGATGCTTTTATTCATCTCTACATTTAAAATAGCAGATTTTGGAGAACTTCTCTAACCATTTTCTCTAAGACTTTCTAAATACCTCAGCTAGCAAAAGTGTGCATTCAAGTGCAGGTTGTGCCCTGTGATGGTGGGCTCAAGTCCAAGTCATGTCACTGTCTGACTGTGACTGGGGTTCCAAAGCAGCAACACCCACATAGGCACCACCCAGGATAATATGGTATTAATCAACCAGGTATCTCTTGACTCAGGACAATCCCTGTGTCCTGTATGAGGAGCTTGGTGCTCCTCTTATCAGTTCTCAACCTCCAGCATACAGCTGTGTTACCTGGGACATGTGAAAGAAAAAGATGGAAGTTTGGAGGACTCTGCCTACATTTTGTCATTCTCCCCTGTGTGTGATCAAGATTTTCAATCTGTGAGCTGAAACTAATATACATTTAAACATTATGCATTGCATGAGAATTTTCACAGTTTTTGACTGATTTGCTTTTACCCCACTTGTTTGAAGCAACAATTAAGTTTAAGGCGCTCCAGTGTCTTTAAAAACCAAGTGAGACACAATATTACGAATAATCCTTTGATAACTATATTCAGAACCAAGCCAGAGGCGTCTGTTTTGGAGATAAATTCTTTGAATATACATCAGAGTAACATGACTATAAATAACAGAGAAAGTAATTATTTAGAATGGAAGCAAGATCCCTTTGTATGCCTAAGGCTGCTTTCTAAAATTCAAACTAGAACCCCAAGACCTGCAGAAATGATAAAATCATGATTGTCAAGAAAAAAAACACTTTTAGCAAGAAGTGCATTAAGACAGAACATTACAGTAAACAAATTAGTACGATGATTACAGGAATTTTTAGGGTCAGAAACTGAAATAGTAGCATGAGAACCAGCTAGTATGATTTCTAAAATAATACTTTCCACTTGAAGAAAGAAGTGGAAAGTGATATTTTAGAAATCATACTAACTGGAAATAGGACACATATCACTGGGCTCACAATTAGATGCCTGCTGGCACAGGGAACAAGACAAAAACTAGGAAAGATGGCATGACACAAAAGATGACAAATTAGTTGAGAACTGAGGGCTGACACTGCCATGAAGAATGGCAAAAGAAAGAGATGAGAAGAAAGGATTGTAAAGACAAAATGTTTCACAATGTGTTGTGTAGCAGAGTCAGAAAAATGTAAAACTGAAGTTAAAAGACAAGGGAAAATGTATTGGGCTTTGACCTTCAACATGACTGAACATGTAAAAAGAAGAAGCAAATTGAAGAATACAACATGTTAAAGAGTAGTTGGGTATTTTTTCAGACAGTAAAATGGCTGAACTAAAAACAATGAGAAGACAAAACCAAATAAGACTACAAAGAACATAGCTGACAGTAGAACAACAGACAAGTCTGTGGATTCCTGGGGAGAGGCACAGTTTGAGATTTCAGTTAAAACAGGGTCTTGGAAAAATATGTAAGAAAATCCTTAGTGTTTTTAATTAAAATATATTTTTTTACTTACGACAAATCAGTGATCCATTTAGGCAAACACTGTAGACATAAAATAGACATAAAGGTCAATCTCAGGAAAATAAAAACATAAAACCTGATATGAATATATTGCTACAGTTATTGTAGTGGCTATAAAGATGTCTCAGGAATCTAGGGACAACATTTGTATTTCTCAGGAGCTTCAGAGCAAGGAATTGAACTGTTTACTGAGTTGTATTGGGTCTGGAGACAGAATCATTGTCATCATTGTTATCATTGTCCCGATCAATGACCAGATTCAAGTAAAGCATTTGAACCTTGATAAGTAAGATGGCCATTCTGTTTTAAGAAACTGGAAAAAAAATTTCCAGTATAGAGAATCCCTAGGTTGAAGTGTTGTTTCCTGGTTAGTGGATTTTTAGAACAGATAGATAGTTTCCCATTCATTTTGCAGCACCTGGGTCAATTGAAAGATTTAACTCAGTTCATTTTAGTGCAGAACGCATGTTTATCTCTATGTTTTGGCCTGTTAGGCATTATATAGGATTCAAATACTTGGTAGTAGTTCTTCTAGTTGGTCAGGATGTAGGCCATTTTTGTAAATAGTGTAACTTGTATATGTTGTATGTAATTTAGGTTGTGTTGTGTCATTATTAAAAAATATTTAACCCAGAGTGCCTGATTTATTACTCTTTTTGCCAAAAGCTGTGCCAGAGAACAAATAACTCAGGTGCCTCAAGTTATACCAACTGTTCAGTTATCTTCTTAGCAAAATGTTTCAAATCTGGGGATTATTTTATGTATATTTAAATTATTGATTAACCAGCTTGGTCTATTTATGATATTCTTTATTTCTGTAATCCCTATTTGTAACAATATTTTTATAAACATGAATAATTCAATATGCTGATCTGATATATTTTAATGACATAACATACGACTACACTTTGCTTTTAACATTCTTTGTGACAATGTATGTGTGAAACAAAACTTCACATTTCCATTATGCACATTATGTACATTGCATGTACATCTTAGGACATGTTATGTAGGTGCATGATATCTAGGAATTCATGCTTCATGAGAAAATTAGGAAAAAATGACTTGTTTTGTGCTTTCTATTTTTAGAGATTAATAATATTTTCCTTAAAAGGTTGGCTCATAAAATTATTGATAAATCTGTGGTAGTTTATTATTCATTTTAGTTGCTTTTGAAAAAAAAAGTGAATTAATTGATTTTGACTGTTGAATATTTTATGGTTTCCATGCATGAGCAGCTTGCTTCAGGTTTTGGCAGAATATTTCAATGGGGCTTAGGCAGGGCCGGACCTAGCTTTTTGGGGGCCCTAAGCAAGATCTTGGAAAGGGACCCCTCCAGATCATGATTTGCTGATAAACTCCTATTATCAGCTACAAACACAACATTATTTTATTATTTAGAACAATAACATAAATTAATTATATATCTAGAAATCTTTTATTAACCAGAACACTTAATAAATATTTTTTATAATAAAAAAACTATTTTAATAAAAAGATAATGCATCTTAACATTGAAGGTAAAAAAAGGGAACATTCATAACAATAAATAATGATAAGCAGGATATCTCTTACTTCAAAATATAGCACATCATAACTTAAAATGTACAGAACTGAAACATTTAGAAAGGAATTGCAGAAATATATATGAAATACCATAAATAATTAAATCAGATGCAATCAATTACAAGGCAGGTGAGATCAGTAAGACTAGATGGGAAAAGTCTTATAAAACATTCTATAAATCAATTTGCCTACTGTATATTTTCCATTTCAGGTATGAACTTGAGTTCTGAAAAGCTACTCTCTGCTCCTGCTGCTGTCACCGGGAGAGAGATTTCAGTCCAAAGGGATATAGGCTGGGTTTACAAAACTACCATTTAATGAAATACAGGAGAAACCACAAGGAAAACAATGCATTTTAATTACATATAGTCTCTGAACAGTTTTTTGTACTGTACATTAGCTTTCACACTTTTGTTTGGCTAGCCAGAGCTGATTTTTAGTCAGGTGGGAAACGTGAATCTGTTAACTTCTAGTAAAAACACCTCAAGTGTCTTTTGTATCTACAGTAGATACAAGTCTCTGTATCTACTGTAGTTTGAAAATGTGTCATGTCTACCATTCTCTAGTTACATGGATCTGACAGACTCAAAACCAAATGAAATACAAATGGTTACATTATTATGCATACTATGTATTATTACAATGTCTTGGTTTGGCGTATCTCTGCTTTGAAATCCTGTTCTAGTTTTCTGGACTTAGGAAATACAGTATATTATATACAGTACTTGATTATGATTGGTCATTTTTTCACCAGGCTTCCATCAGGATATTCCACAGCAGCAACAGAAACAGCCATTATAGGGAATTTTTCACTCACATATGAACACGCCAATTAAAAATATGTTGTGTTGCCTAGTTTGTCTTCGCCCAGGGCCGGCCCTAGGGTTATGTTTGGACTTTTACTTGGCCAATCCAAAATTAAAAAAAAAAAATTCTTCTTTAGCCATTCATTTGTAGATTTACGAGTATGCTTAGGCTGATTATCTTACTGCATTTCCAAATTTTGGCTCAGCTTTTTAAAGGATTTTTTGAAGGATTTAAGGTTATTTAATAAGAGAGTTTATCAAGTTTACAATTTTAGTGTTCTTTAAAGAGTAATCAGTTCAGTCATTGGTACACCGTTTAAATCCAAGTATTTGTATATGGATGCAACTGAGCACTGTGCTGCAGCTGTTGTTGGTTAAGAGTTATTTTTAAATTAAATAGGTTCAAGCAGACTCTTGATTATGAACAGTGTCTTGGTTAAAGCCTTTGGTTAGTGTAAGTAGAATAGGGTTAAAAGCAGTTTCTTGGTTGTGGAGATGAAACAGGATAGATTTTAGAACCAGATAGTTAAGGTTTGAGTGTTACGTGTGAGCAGAGATGCATTATTAGCTCTCCCTGTGGTTCTGTTGGTTATGTCTAGCCACAAACTGGAGAGCACTCACTGAGGTGCTGGTTTTCTTCATGGATTATAAAAGGGAAGACAGGGAGGGAAGCGCATGGTTACCTCTCCTTAATGTTTACATCAAAGTGTCAGACTTACATTCTTTTGCAAAAGTTAGATAGGATAGAGATCTTGGGTGGGAGTTGTCTGTAGCTGCTAGGTTGGGTTGAAGGAATTCTATTATCATACCAAGTAGATAATTAAGTAATAGCAAACCAGGGGTGAGTTTCCTGAAAGCATCGTGCGCTAAAAACATCGTAAACTCGCTCTTAAGATCAATCGTTTCCCAAACCCTATCGTAACTAAAGTAGAACGTTAAATCCTTTGTAATCTATGTGCTCCCCAACACACTCATTAATCACTAAGTGCTTCTTAAACTGGCTACCTCTTGCACCAACCTTAGGGACAGTGATAGCCAGACAGAGCACATTCAATTCACGTCACAGGAGTTCTCTGGAAATATAGAATACTAAGATTTTATATTAAGGATTTTGATATTTTGTTGTAGTATGTAAGAGGAAATTCGAAAAAAGAACATTTATTTATACAGTAATGAATTTATTAGTCATCTTAGGTAAATTGCATATTCATAAGTCAAATGTTTTAATAATACTCCCTCTTTTAGTACTTTTGGGGTGGGGATTAAATTGTATTTAAATTCCATAAAGAACGTGTAATATCTAACATGTATTACAATGTAGCGCCACGCAGGGCGGGCTGAGAACAGCACCTGGGGACTACCGGACTGCATATAGTGGGACAGAGGCTGAGATACAGTCTCTTCCCTTCGTGTTTGTGTACAGTATGTTAGTGTAGGTGCATCGCTGTAACCCCTGTCCCTGTGTGTGTACCTTTCCTGATTTGAGTTAATAAATGTGTTGTTCAACCCCATTCCCTGAGTCCCACGCCTGCTCCATTCCGTACCGAAACCCGCGGTCTATACAGTATTTAAAGTTTGAATACCGTTTTATGTTCTGTCTTGATTGTTGACGGTAAAGCTTAGACCTACTTGTTTTTAAATTTGATTATAGGTCCTGTATTTGTTGAGTGACACGTGCCAAGCTTAGTAGTTAATTTTTCCAGATGTCATGTTAATAAGACCAAATAAAATGGAGTTCCAACACACCCAACAACTTTAAATAACAACAGTATTTTCTCATGAAACACTGTAATTCTTAACGATGGCAGCGTGACAAAAAATCTTGCTTTAAATCAAAGACGTTGTACAGGATGCATACACTGTCCACGCAGTTAAACTTGGTTTTCTTTTACGGCATGTCAGTCGTTTATTTTCTTTTCTCTTAGAAACAATAATTATCCCATTTTCTGCCTATCTATATGCTTTCGCTTAAATGGTTGTTAAATTATGATGTCATGTTTACTTCATATTCCTTTTCACAACTTTATTTCATCCCACTGAAGGATCAAAACCAGCACCATATAATGAAAGTATTGTCAATCAATTGTTTGTCAATCGACTTGTGATGCTTTTTGCTAAGCGACTTAATGGGCGGGGTTAACAAAGCAGTACTTTATACTCACTCGTTAAATGATCGATTAAGAGGGGTTTTGGGAAACGCACGAAAAAGTAGCACGTACGTTATGTACGAACATCGTAAAGTTGCTCGTTAGTCTCTAAGATTAATCGTTTTCGGGAAACTCACCCCAGACTGTTATTGCATCAGGGTCAACAGATTTTTTTAAGAAACTATCCTGGCCAAACATGATCATCTATGTAGATTAGGTAATCAGGATTCATTAACAATTAAGATTAAATAACAGTTTACATTTTAGGGTTTCGGTTAATAAGAAGGGGGAAGAGACGAGAAAGAGTCTTTCCACTAAAAGGGAGAAGTGGTTATAAACACTAGAAGGGTGCTGTAAAGTTGTAAAATGAATGCAAATCCTGGAGGTCGTGATGATTAAAGAAGCCCTTCTTCAGTGTGGTTACTGAGAGTCTTTTCCAGTGGGGAGAACAGTGTCTTCTGATTGTAAAACTGCAACATTGATTTTAGAAATTCCAAAAACATGCTAACTACTGGTCCACAAACAGAAAGTACAGTAGCAACTTTACTACAATGTACTTACCATATGTTATTACAGTTTTCCATGGTTTCATTAGCTTCAATTATTGTTTCATTGTAAAAACAACTGCATTTTTGCAAACTAGAGCACTTCATTTTGTTTTCATCAAAATACGGTGCATCATCTGGACACCTCGGATAGCAGCCTACATAGAAATATATAGACACAGTCAGTGATTGCAGTTAAAGAAAAATCAGTTACAATGTGCTGCCATGAATACATTTGCAATACATCAACATATCTAGTGAACTATAAACTCCAGATTAGTAAAAAAGAATTCCTAATCTTGATTCTTGTCATTTAAAAATAAAGACAACTTTGGTATGCAATCAATTTAGCTCTTAACAGGACGTATGTACTGTATATACTGTTTGTTAGCCTTTACAGGCATTAAGCAAATAACTAAAAATGTGAACCCAATGTTTTGTGGGTCCACATTATGAGCAACAATGAGCTTCTGGGTTGACCATTGTATGAAGTCCCTAGAGTTAATGCTGACCGTATTGCTGTCTTTTATGCACAGAAATTATAGACTGCAATATCAGTAACAAATTACTCAGATTTGCTGAAGATGCAGCTTATTGCGTTTTGCTTATGGTTATTCATTTAGAGTGTGAGATTTGTCATTTTCAGCATCTAGACTCCTTCCCTAATGACTGATGCAGCAACTCAGAATGCATGGCAATTGTCTTTCCTGCAGCAAGCTCGCTGCAGCATACCGCAATATCATTCAGCACAGCCTAAACATTTTTTTTCTTTTCTTCTCTTTTTAGCATGGGATAAACGTTTACTTGTTCCTATGCAGCCTATGTGTGCTGACGCAGCTACCTAGTTGAACTAAGTAGATGTGAGCCTGGTCAGTACCTGGATGGGAGACCTCCTGGGAAAAACTAAGGTTGCTGCTGGAAGAGGTGTTAGTTGGGCCAGCAGGGGGTGCTCACACTGGGGTCTATGTGGGTCCTAATACCCCAGTATAGTGAAGGGGACACTACAGTATATGGTAAAAAGGTGCCTTCCTTTGGATGAAATGTGAAACCGAGATCCTGACTCTCTGTGGTCATTAAAAATCCCAGGGTGTTTCTCGAAAAGAGTAGGGGTGTAACCCAGGCATCCTGGTCAAATTTCCCATTGGCCTTCCCAATAATGGCCTCCTAATAATTCCCATCTATAAATTGGCTTCCACACTCTGTTCTCCTCCCCACTGATAGCTGATGTGTGATGAGCGTACTGGTGCAATTTGGCTGCCGTTGCATCATCCAAGTGGGTGCTGCACATTGGTGGTGGAGGGGAGTCCCCATTACCTGTAAAGCGCTTTGAGTAAGTGTCCAGATAAAGCAAGATGTAAGTGTAAGGAACTAAACAAAATGTTAGCGTCATTGTGCTGTATGATTACTGCATAAACTGTATGATTAATGCAGAAAGCACTAACAGTCTAATACACTTTTAAATTTTATTATTGAAATAAGATTTACTGTAAGTGACAAACAAAGTTGACACACGGTATATTAAAGATTAACTGTGCCACCTGACAATTTTACAGAACAGTGCAGTCCTGCATCAGATTATTTAAAAAAACAAAAAAGGTGTTGGGAGGTACCTTTCATCTTGCAGTACAGCACATTACACCTTGAACATTCTGAGTGGCTGCATCTGTATAACTGATATAGTGATACACTCTTATTTGTTCCATCAAGCTTAATAATTAAACCTTTGTAATGATACCAAATTAGGAGGACTAGCAAACATCATAAAAAAATAAATGAAATTCAAAAATGTTTATATAAAATTCAAGACTGGGCAAACACATGGTAGATGAAGTTTTATGTGGACAAGTTAAGGGTTTTGTATGTACATACAGTGGCTTAAATATAAAGTATAAATACAAAATGAGCATAGATGAGGCTACTTAAGAAAGACTAAGGTATTTGTTGACATGTTTAAATCTGTGTGGATACAATTAAGAAGGAAAATATTGTTAGATATAGACGTAAAAGTATATACATTAAATCAAGGTATGTTAGGTTACAGTTGTATAATGGACTGGTTAGCCTTCAGAATATTTGTGTAATTTTGATCACCACATTACAGAAAAGATATTGCTGCTGTCAAATCTGCCCAGAGAATAGCAACCAAGTACATTTTGGAACTTAAGGGATAGTCCTATAGTGATAGTCTGAAGGAACTGAAGATTTTTAGTCTTGTGTGTGGTCCCCTCATTATCTTCTGTTTTCAAGTACTAAAAATCTTCCAAGATACTGACAAAGTTAATGCATTGGGCGTCTTATAAATGAACAGTGAAAGACAAATCATAGGACAAAATGGAAAGTAAATGCATTTTAAACGCATAACAAGTGGCCACCTTACCCAACCATGTTATCAAAGTTATTCCCTTCTTTCACACAATGGCTGGATACATTTCTTGGATCAATTACCTAATAACTAATTTCTAAACAGACTAAATAAGCTTAATCCCCTTCATTTGCTTGTAACCATTCTTAAATTCTAGAAAAAACTTCTGAAAGCAGTACAAATTATAAACATATATAACCTCAAGAAGCAGACCAGTGAAAAAAAACAAAAAACTATTGATAAAGAGCAACTAAAAAATGAGAAACAACAAACGAAGCAGAGAAGAGGCAGCCAAGATGTGTAAGCATACTGAAACAATTGGAAGTGTCACTCTTACCTTCAAGCTTTCCAGTGAACTTATTGTTTTTACCACATGTTGCAATTCTACCACAAGGTTCATAGTGCCAGCTACATTCTCCAGGGACATTATAATAATCACAATATACAGCTGGAAAGATAGAACAAAGAATTTTCATACTGCTAAGAATTTAAAAAATAAAAAGTCATTTCTACTTCAAAAGTCCAAGAAGGATAATTGTAATCAAACTTCACTGGGGACAACACCCAAGAATTAAATGCTTTGTGAATACTTGGAATACTTGGTGGGTAAAATTTGGCTTAATCCAATTGGTTAGTGGGTAGCCTCTATCTTAAACCCCAAAAGTAAATCACATTGACCACAAAACCAAACAAAGATTAAAACAAGGGATTCAGTGAGTGAACAATTCTGACCAGTGTTGTATAAAAGCTTGCTTCAGCTTGGTGGAGTTGGTTTGAATGCTTGGGACAAAGGTGATGGGAGGCATTTGAGATCAGCATACAGTATGAAGCAAGTATTATAATGATGGTTGTGAGGTAGAATTGTGTGAGAGTAACTTGTCATTGTCATCCTTCCCAAACTTCAGTTAATAAGTTCCATTTTAACGTGGATATTTTAACTTTTTTTATAAATAAATGTAATTCCTATACGAATGAAGCTTACAAACACAGTTGTTTTAAATTCAGAATAAAAACATTGCCTTTGCCTTTTGATTTTAAAATGAATAAACATAGTAGACAGCTTTTTGCTATTAGTCTCATTATTATACATTCGACGTTTAAGACAGAATTTGCTACTTATATTTTAATAAGTAGATAAATCTTAGATTAAAAAACTGAAATAGCTGAGACATACGGCACAAGTCAGGGGTTCTCCACTGGATGCAGACACCCTCCTCACTGCACGCTTCAGCATACGCAGCCACAGCTGTGCAAAAACCCAGGAATTTTCCATCAAACTCGCAGGAACATGACTCTTGCAAACACACATCATAATAGTACCTGGGATCGACCTGAAATGAACAGATAAAAAGGGGAAGATATATTTTAATGTCTATATTATTAAAATGGCCTTAATGTAAATAATGTAGTAATGCTCAAACTTTGCAAAACCCATGTACAGAAATGCTGAGTAGGTGCTGTAATACTGGTCTTTGTTTTTCATTACATTCCCTAGATTTACATGTCTCTGTGCATCACTGCCATCTCCTATTTTAAAGTACTACAGATATTGAAATCTATGATGTAAACCATTAAGTTGTTTTTTGCCAGGATTGTTAATTAAACAAGTGGAAATGGTGGTTGTTGCCTGATATGTTGTTGTACAAATGTCTAACATTTTATACTGTTCTGTTCATTTCACTTACTTTTTTCATTCTGTGTGCAGAAACAATTCTTTGGCTTTGAATTTTTTTACATTGAAGCTATTAATTTTGTTAGATCTATATTTAGTTGTACAAAATACAACTTACAGTGTGCAGAAATCATTTTAATGATGAGTATCACCTGACAATAAAAAGTGATTGGTATAGACATAAATAAAAATTTTTAATAAGTTCACCAGCAGCCTTATCACCCTGTAACTCACAACTGGCAGCCCACTGAAGCTAAGCAGGTGTTAGTCTGGTCAGTACCTGGATGAGAGACATCCTGGGAAAAACTAAGGCTGCTACTGGAAGAGGTATTATTGGGGCCAATAGGGGGTGCTCAACCTGCAGTCTATGTGGGTCATAATGCCCCATAGTGACAGGGACGCTATACTGTAAAAGGGCTTTGACCATGAGATGTAAAACCGAGGTCCTGATTCTATGTGGTCATTAAAAATCCCAGGGTGCTTCCAAAAAAGACTAAAGGTTTTACCCTGGTGTTCTGGCCAGATTTCCCATTGGCCTTTACCTATCGTGGTCTTTTAATACTTCTCATTGATAGCTGATGTGTAGTGAGCATACTGGCACACTATCATTGCATCATCCAGGTGGGTGCTGCACATTGGTAGTGGTAGAGGGGAGTCCCTATTACCTGTAAAGCTCTTTGAGTGGAATGCCCAGAAAAGCACTATATAAGTGTAAGGAATTATCATTATTTTGGACTTTTTATAACTGTAAAAGACCCTTGCATTTGCTTTCAGTATAATGATGGTGTTCATAACAGCAAATACTATATTACACTCCCAAAAGGGATAAAAGTAAGAAAGAGACAGGCTACAGGGAATTGAATTGAAATGAAATGCTGATCAAAAATTTGAATTGTACAGTATAGTTCTTCCAGTCACGGGTCTCTCCATTAGCATCCTAGTACTGTGTTCCAAGAATTTCAGTGGTACTGTATTAAACATTGACTCCTTTGTAATTTGTCTGTGAGAATATAACATTTATCTCCTCATTAAAAACAGTTATATTTGTTGTCGCATATCTCTAGACTACATTCATGTGCAGTAATTTCATTTTGCTTTTTGTTTAGAAAAATGAGTAGCTACGCCAAATACAAAGCATCTGGCTTGTACTACAATTTCACATGGCTCATTTATCTCAAGATGACTTCACACTAAGAAAGCTGTCTGGAAACCTCCTCACCAAAAAGGAAGTCTCTGTTGTAAGGAGAAATATACCTAATTTCCACTGGTAGCCAGCTGGAACTTGAGCTGATACAGATCTGAAACTCATTAAACATATAGAGTTCCTTACTTAAAACACATGAGCACCTAAGTACCTAGATAATGCAAAGGGGGCTTAAGGCACACACAGTGAGTGTAATATAGGACATTCTCATAGAGTTTCCAGGTGCCTTGGGTAGATACTGCGAGTGCTGTAGTCAAAGTAAAATCCCGTTCACTCACATCAAATTATTTTGGATTTTTATGCTTGAAGTTAGCAGTTTTAACTGTTCTATTTTGGAAATGTTTAGTTAAAGCTACTGTAAATGCATTCAAACATTTTATTTTGAAAGTAAAAAAGTCTTGAATATGCTAATGAATCACACATTATGAATTATTACATCTTACCCTTAAAGGGACACAGTAAACTTTACGGTTGTTTGCATTTATGAACCAGTTTCATCTTGAACAATATTCATAATTTCTTCTTTATACTGTATATATACTGTAGTACCTATACCCCCAGTAAATCAAAAACGGATGCATTATTTTACCTTGTTATGACATTCTTCAAAAGTCTTTCCTAAAATAATACTGCATCTCCTTTCAGCCCATGTGAAACAATAAGAGTGTCTCTGACAGGGGAATGTCTCATTCACTGTATCAGAGCAGGCAGCCCCAGATGTTTTCCAGCTGTTACCAAATTCCAGTTCTTTGGTCACTGACAGCTTTGCTCTGGTCTGCAGGTCATTTTTAGCATTTGAGTCAAAGTTTCCACAGAGACCACACACTTTATTCTGCAAATCAAGCAATAATAATTCAAGTGAAATGGTGTAAAAATAAATATTTGTAGTTGGCATTATTAAAATATTGAATATTGAGTCAAGTGACACATGAAAATACATGTTATTCATTTTTCACTGTCAATTTAAAATTAGTGTTTAGATTTGGATAATTTAAATATAATTTCAATTTTCACATTTTCATTATACGCACAAGATAGAAGAAGGAAGGGAGAGTGATGCAAGTCAAAATCATAAACATCATAAATATAAATACATTATAACATTCAATAAGAACAATACTATAATTTATTACTGATATTGTTCAATATTAAACTTAGAAATCTCAGAAACCAAATCATATGACAATAATATACAATGGTATCTTCAAATTATACTTATCATTGATTTGTAAACTGGCATTATTTTAATAGTGATTGAAATGTTTCGACCAGGTTACTGGTAATGTTTTACCAACAAAACAACAGAAAACTTTATTATTATTATTAAATATAAACGTATTTTCAGTAAGAAAAACACACTTACAATCCACTTAGATGCCAGAAGAATGGTGACTCTGGTATGTTTATCCCACACCAAGGTAATTCCAAGTTTAGGAACTGTGATAATTATGTAAAGCCCCACTGTGTGAACTGAGTATAAGGGCTCAATCTCACAGGAGTTTGGATTTTGTGAGTTTATGGTCACATTCATTTCACTTAATTTTAAAGTAACTTGATCCTGTTGAAATTAAAAGAAACATGTTTAAGTTACAAACAAAAACTAGTAGAGACTAAGTGCTGAAAATAAATTAAGAGGAATCAATTGTTGACACCTTGATATCAAGTATAATAGCCCGGGAACATGTCAGAACCTCATCACAGCAGGGGACACTCTCTGCCTTGATTTCAAAAGTTCCATTCCCATTACCACAGTCATCCTGAAACAGAACAGATAGAGAAGGATAAGCAAACTCATCTGTGCATTAGAACTCACATCAAAACTAAATCTTAATTCTGAGGATTGTCTTTGTTTAGAGAGCAAATCTCAAAGACATTCTTATGTGGTTCACTACATACAACAGATACCCCAAGTTATAAATGTCTTGAGCTCATTAACTTACCTCCACAAGAGTATATTCGCAATTCCCATCAAATCTGTACGATTTTAAATCAAAGGTCTGAAAGTGTCCATCTCCATAAACTTGGCATTTACCAGAGCAATCATTACCATCGCAGTTCCACTTTCCACCTTCACAAATGCTGTAATGCAATAAGTTATATACTGTATGTGAGAATGAGCCCTGCATTGTAGGTTTTGACAACTCAGCTTACAGTTTTCAGCTCCACCTATGATTGTTTTATACTTACCACTTTTTACAGTGTAAATTTAAGTTTGTTCCAGGTTTGAACACTTCACCACTATATGTACACGTGCAGTCTTCACGAGGAACACAATTTCCATTATGGTCTTCATATTTTCCTTTTGGACAGTAACAGCCACTCTTACATTCTTCACTGATAGGCTAGAAAAGAGCACAATATGATTCAAATATACATTTGCTAATTGGTTATTGGTTAAACTTGTTGGTTTTATCACTGCAATAAAAATATATGGAACACATTTAATGAGACCTCAATTTTTTTCTAGTTGTGCCACTAGAGCTTAAGACTAAGCTAAAATGGGAGTGGGGGGAATCCAGTTCACTACATAAGTGTAGTAGCCATTACGCACCAGCAGGACCACTACATTACAGAGCTTATTTTATGTATTTGACATATGGCATGCCCATCCTGGTCACAGCTTTGACCTCAGCCTTCTCAACCACAGATCTGAACTATCGTCTCTACCTGTGTGCAGAGCTCTACTACGTCACGGAGTCCAGAGTTCGTTGCAGCACCACACCACCTGTGTGCTCAGCGTTCCCAGCTTTCCTGCCATTGCACAGCCTGCAGCTAATCTCCAGTATGTATGCTTTCTGTTCAGCCCAGTACATTTTTGCACGCAGAAGTGCTCAACTTTCCCCTGACTGTGCGGTAACTGTGCAGTTTCCAGCTGTGCATGCTTCCTGTACAGTTCCCATCTCATCTTTCTCTCATTCAGCATGTGAGTTCAGCTTACGACTTTTAATCTGCTGCAGGTTTTACTGGGCAGTGGGATCATTACAATATATTTCTCTTAAAGAACATAAATTACAAAAGATATAAAAGTGTTTCGATTATAATGAAAGATTAAATATGACAATTAAAGCACTATTGTCATTTGGAAATCCTAGACAGAGTCATGGGGGAGTTGGATCCTAACCTGGCAGCAACAGGGGGCATGGAAACTCACTAACTGAAGCCAATTAACCACCAACTATGTATTTGACTATGGGAAGAAACCAGAGCATTCAGGGCATAGCCTAGCAATCATGGGAGAACATACAAACTCTATGCAGATAGCATCCCAGGAATTGAATCCAGGACCCTAGCACTGCGAGACAGCAATATTATTCACTGAGCTGTCATGCCAACCTGTAACTTTATGTATAGGCTAAAAAGCAGCATCATATGATAGCATTCTGCTAATAGTACAACATAAAACAATTAAAATGAATAATTTCCACCTAATGTGGCTGTACCAGAACTTACCTTATTTAAACTATCGCATGTCTTCTGACTTGTGCTAATTGAAGCATTAGCACAGTAAACAAATATTTTTTCGCTTGTACAGTCTGCAAAACATTACACAAAAAGATACAGTAAATACATACAGTACGATGCATTGATATTTATTCAGTATTGTAATACCATCAGACAGATATTCCTCATGCCTACTCCAAGCTCCTCCCATAAGTGGGTCTTCACTTCAGCAATTGCAGCAGCTGCAGCTCCCTTGGCCTGCCTATACCTCTCAAACAAATGCAGAGACTCTTCCCACCGCAAGCCATGTTCAGAAGCCTTCTTGATGGCTTCCCTCATCGCGGGATGTCCACTAGTGGGCACTAGGGTTCCCACTGACCACCTTCTGGTCACAGCTCCTTGCAGATGCTTCAATGCCTCCAGTCTTCAGCAAAGGGACATTTGGGCTCATTGTCCTCCCTCAGGACAGAGGAGAAGCTCTTCTGGAGGTTGGGACTAAAATAATCTCACATGGAGATGTCTTTCAGCTGTTCTGTAGTTTGGGCCTACAGAATAGGCTTAACTGACACCCTGTCTGTCTGACCCAACTCCGAATGAAGTGGCGATTAGTTCTGCTCCTCTTTTTACCTGAGTGTCCAGAGCACATAACCTTAATGACACAACTACAAAGTAAAATGTCCTACGGTCCAAGATGCTCTGATAGACTTATGTGCAATCTTGTGTTGGAACATGGTGTTTGTCATGGACAGTCCATGACCAGCACAGAAGTCCAATAACAACTTACTGCTTGGGTTCAGATCAAGGAGGATATTTCTTTCAATCACACACCTCCAGGTCTCTCTGTTATTCACCATGTGAACATGGAACACTTGCCATATGCATCTCATGAGGAGGAGATCTCCTCTCAGTTTTTAATGAAATCATCATGGGAGATTTCTTTTAACTTATTGTACTTAATGTATCTTACCTTTAGAAGCCTTCATTTTGAGGATTCAGGTTTTGAATAAATTATTAAATTCAAGGGTCTTAATGTTTGTAAGTTACTATATTGTTAATAAAATTACTACATTGTAATAACAATAATTAAAATGACAAAAGCATATCGACAGCATTACAATTAATTAATTTTGAAATCCATCCATCTTCTAATATCCATTTTTTATGGATAGGAATTTTAAATTAACATTAAGACCTCTGATATGTGTATATTTAAAACAGAGTACGCTTCTGTTGAGGAATGCAAATAAAAAAATGAACGAGTGAATATTGCTACAATTGCCAAAGCATAAGTAGTTAAATGCCAAAAAATTAGAAATTATGTACAGTAGATAAAGGGGACAAGTCCAAGAAGAGAGGATAATATTCTCACAAACAAGTTGGACATTTTTTTAAATTAAATTAGTTTGTGGCTTAGTTGAGGTTTGATTGTATTATTTTACTTATTTTTACAAGTTGTAATAACTGCATAGAAAAAAGGATTATCTTTTTAAATAGTTTTTATGACAATCATTTTATCTGAGCATCAAAGGAAATCTGCTCAACCAAATCCAGGAATATAGATTGATTATCAAGTAGACAATGTACTAAATTTAAACAATAATGCTCTGGTCTTTTATGAATAAAACCAATGGTTATCAAGTGATACATATAAAAATAATTATATGATATAATACAAGAAGATGCAATATGATTTGATTTGACATTATATGAAGTTTAATTGTGGAATGGCATGGTGGTGCATTGCGGCCTTGAAGCACTGGGGCTGTGGGTTCAATTTCTATGATGCTATCTGCATGTTTGTATGTTTTCCCTCTGTTTGCCTGGTTTTCTTCCGGGTGCTCCGGTTTCCTCCCACAGTCCAAATGCATGCTGGTTAATTGGCTTCTGGGAAAAACTGGCCCTAGTATGAGCTTTTGTGTGTTTGTGTGTGCCCTGTGATGGACTGTAATGCTATCCAGGGAGTATCCCACACGTGTGTTTGTGAGTGAAGCTCCAGCTCCCCTGTGACCAAATCCTGGATAAAATGGTTAGAAAATGGATGGATAATGTTTATTATTTACTTAAATCACTGGGCAGTAATCTTATTTTAGCTTATAATACGTCTTACTTTGTTTTTGATTACATTTAAGTCTCCCATCTTCACAATTGCTGAAATAAATAAATACATTAAATTAACACTTGATTGTTACTTGCATTAGCATGCAAATACATAACAAATCTTAACAAAATACTGACATATACAGTATATTAATTCTTGCAAAATACAAGCATGTTTTCATGTTCACTATATATTATTATGATAGGGTAGATCACAATTACTGTACATGGTATTGCAAAATCCCTTTAAAGCACAAATCTAAAGTCTTAGGAAAAAGATTTAGACCAAAACAACAAGGTGAAAGAATGGGTGGCTGACATTAATGATCGAAATAAAGCTTAAATTTGTAGTTTTTACAATATTGTATATCAAAGACTTATATTCTGTTTAATTATAAATATTATTTTCTTGCATTATAAAAATCTGACGCTCTTGTATCTGTATGTGTAGTAAAACAATATAGTAAAGTAGAAGTCTGGATTTGAACTATCAAATATTTCATCAACATATCAACAAAGAAATAATTATGGTCTCTTTAGGAATGCAACAACAGTTTAAAATCTGACTTTCTCTCCCTGTGAAGAGACTCACCAGGATTGATATCCAGCGATATCAAATGTCCCCCGCTTATAAATGTCATTTCCATGGTAACACGGACATTGAAATGTTGATGTACAGGTCTGTTCATCGTCCATGTGGGAGCCTTCTGAACATCCACACCCCTCCACAGGGCCGTCTTCCATTTCACACGTAAAGTCGTACACAGAGAGGGAGCGGCAGGTACGATTGCAGGGCGTCATGATGTATTCAAATTTCTGGTTCTTGGGACATGACACAACTGAAATATTAAACAATAACATTTTGGTACAGCAGAAAAGTATAATGAATGTACAAGTAATTAAACCAATCCACTTGTTAGAAAGTAGGTGACAGTGACCAAAACATTACTAATCTATGAAATCCAGAATACTGTATCTGTAAAAATAAATGAAATATTAATCAAACAAATTTATTTTTACATAGTTGGATCTCATGATTCAGTAATACAGACACAAGAGATATACAGTAATATATAAGATGATGACTGGCTCCATATCAAATAAGTTAATTAACAATCATGATTTTATGCATCCCAGTAATAGGTGATTTTTAATGGTAATCAATCCTTGTTATGGTATGAATCGGGTTATATCCAATATATATCCAATAAAATTAATAACAAAGAATTGAACATACTGCAATCATCCTTTCTCCAGTCTTGCACAATTATTCCCTGGGCAGCACAGGCTTTGGCATAGTTACCAAGAGCAGTACACAAGCAATCTTGAACATTTTCAGCACACTGACACACACTTTCTTCACAGGTCTGAAAAACAAATGATCCATATCCTTTGTTAATGGCTTATGTCGTAGAATTACATTTTTGATCTTTTAATGTATACTACTTTGCTTTGTTCCATAAAACTGTTGCTAAGAGAACTTGCTATTCTGTAGTTAGGTAAGGAACTAGGATTTCTTGAGAGAAGAATCTGTCTCCTTATTAGGGGGTACATTTTTAAATAGGGAGACAGGTTCCCATTTTGTGACATCTAGGTTTGCAGACAGAGAGTTTAAACTGTATGTTTTATTATGTGTAGTTTAGAATGCAGCTTATCTTTTCTTTTGGCCACTGTAGGCATTAAGAATTGAATACTTGGTAAGAGTATGGGATTTTTCTTCATGGTTTGGACATTAGGCCTCTGGGATGCCTTGTCTGTAAACTTTTACTATACATAGGGAAACTTGTGTGTTGTTTGTTTATGTTGTGTGTAGTGTGTGTATTGTCACTTTCAATAAATGTTTTAAATTATTGTTTTTTTTCACCAAAGTTGTGCCAGAGAACAAAGAAAACATATGCAGAAATATTAACAAGTTGGGGTTATGATTAAGAATTTACTTACTGATTTATCTGCTTGGTCAGTTTCCTAGTATTCTCTAATTTACGTAACATACATTACATTTACAAAATGCACTGCTAAGACCTCATTTGGAGTAATTTAGAATATGACGATCACATTACTGTATAAAAGTCCAGAAACAAGTCACTAGTTACAGTACCAGGTTTAAAGGAAGATCTTACAGTCACAGAAGAAAAAAAAAGAACTGAATCTTTTTAGTAACAAACAGTACTTGGGGACCTGATTAAAATATTCAGAATCTTCAAATCATTGATAAAGAGGACAAGATCTCTGAATCAATTAGTCACTAGCCACCAAACAAGTTAGATGTGTTTAATGGTCACCTCTCTTGTAAACTTTATTGCTTTTTCTTGTTCTTATCACAGTTATTTTAAAAGACAAGATCAATAAAATCATTGGCTCTAGTTTTCCTCAATCTAAAGTATTTGGGGTGTGTCTCAAATGATGACCGTTTATTCTTTTTATCATACATTGTTAACATGATTGAATAAGACTGCATTCTTAATGACGTGAATTTGATCGTTTGTAGCGTGCTTTAATTAATGCATTTTTTTTTCCACAGGTCGTAAGTATATTGATATGGAAAAACATTTATCTAAATTAAATTGTGATGTACCGTAGTTTTGACTAGTGATACTCTTCCACTTTTATCTAGCCTGTTGTCTTAGAAAGCTTTACACCTTATAATGTATTCTTCACCAATATCTTCTGTTTCTCATGTTTCAGTGACTTTGAGACCTTTGTGGGCGAATGCTGATGCATTCACCTCTATTCCTTTTAGGCTTCTGGAAGAAAGGTACAGTGACTTACTGGATCCTTGAATTGTAATATTTCTTGTTTAATATACCTTGTTTACATGTTAGGATAGTTCATTTTCTTAAAAGAGTGCAATTAAAAAGAACAAACACTTACCCTGATATAGCTGTCATACTGCACATAATCATGGCACTTAGCAAATGGCCCTGTAGGGTCCTTGATATAGTCACAGTTTTCTTTTCCATATAAGTCTGTTGAATAAAATAAGAAATATACAGTATAAGTTTATAATTGCATTGTATTTTATTAATGAGACGGTCATGGATGTGTACCAGTGAAATGCACACTGAATACTGTCTTTATATTTCTGATTTCAAACAATTACATCCACACATCTCATAACATTTTATGTTGCCAATTAGAAATGTACTTAATTCCAAAGGGACACAAGGACACAATGTAAAAAAGGCCATGATATAATGTATTGGATTCTTAAGAATCAGTGCATATCACTTGACTTGTTAAGTTTTAATATAAATGTGTTACACCTGGTCTCAGTTCCAATGATCCCCAGAGTATTGGGGTGAAGATAAAAGCATGTATGATCCACGTACCTTAACACACAGTATTGTAGATAATCTAAAAAGTGGCAATCCATTAAAGACAGTTCAAAATTGTGCCATTGTCCACTCTAATTTACAAAATTATTGAAGAAAAGCTACAATGCTTTGTGGAAGCCAGAAACAGCTTATCCAGCTCTGTTGTCAAAGCCATGACCACTGCTTGTTTCAGTTACTGTAGTTACTTTCAGTTAGCAGGTCAAGTGATAACCAAGAGCTTGAATTTTCTGATTTGCAGTTTTGTTCTTCTGTTATGTTATGTGACAGCTTTTTATATTTCTCAAACAATAACTGAGTGCTGAGTCCAATTGTTATACTTAATTGAAAGACAAAGAATTTACACATCTCTAAACAGATATGTTTCTACGAAGTTAAACTCTGAAATATCACAATTATGTTTTGCTGTATATAGGCACCAAAGCATGTTCAATTTAAAAATAAAGTTATCTATTTGTTTGTCCTCAAGTATATTTTGCAACCTGTTATTGAGATCTTCATTGCAGGTAGACATCATACATACATAAGCAAAACAATTGTGTAATGTTTTCACTTGGGATTTAAGATTTAGGATTTGGGATTTTTTCCCTTTTCACAGAAATGTCCCTTTTTAGCATTCTGCCAAAAAATGTTAGATTAATTATATTTAAGTTGTTTTATTGATTCTTAGACCAGATCTAAGTCTCAGGTCCTAGATTTACTGTAGATCTACCGGGTTGACATATGTACCAGTAGCAACCTCTTTAACAGTATGGTCTGATGGTGTTCTAAGTCTTATTTATCTCCGTATATTTTCTCTATTTTACTTCCTTTCTCTTTTGCAACCCATTCTAGTGTGTCATGCCCCTATATAATTATCCTTTTACCAGAACTTTTCATTTTCATAACAGTCATTTCTGTTAGTAGTATCTGTTTCCATGTTATTTATGTTTGTTTACTATTTCTCCTTTCTATTTTCATATTTTTTTCTATTATTAGTCAAACTAGAGTTTTTCCCACAGGTAACAATAAATAATTTAAATAATAAAAAAAAAATTTGAATCAAAAGATTGGGTGGCTGATCTTGAGGAAGTTACCTAAAAATGTATTAGGTGTATATGGTCTAACACTAAATAATGTATGTTAGAACCATATACAGTATATTGGTGAGGTAAGTGTTATAATCTAAAAGTTTTAAAACTAAAAAATTAACTATATTTTCAAGGATATGTAGCAGCAAGACATTATTACAATTAGATTTAGGTGTTCTTAAAGATTATTAGAAATCTTTGTGTTGCCAAGGAAACTTGGGCTTCTCTATAAATGCAGAGGAAAGTGGCTCCTCTGATAAAAAAAAGAGTTGAATCTGTTTAGAGAAAAGG
Source organism: Lepisosteus oculatus (assembly GCF_040954835.1). Taxonomy (NCBI): domain Eukaryota; kingdom Metazoa; phylum Chordata; class Actinopteri; order Semionotiformes; family Lepisosteidae; genus Lepisosteus; species Lepisosteus oculatus. Next base: position 37,679,268 of record NC_090702.1, on the reverse strand, counting down.
CTCCTCTGATAAGAGGAATCAAGAAGCTGTGTAATCTAATGAAATTACAGTGCAGATGGACTCTATTGAATCTGTAGTCAATCTATAGTCTGTTTCTCCCAAAAACAATAGGCTCAAGGTTCATCACCCAAAGGAAGATCATCCAATGTGGGACCTGCAGGGTGGGTACCAGGACTAACACTGATAACACCCTCAAGCAATCACCAGCTGTGATGTTGCACTTTAAGCGCTAGCACCCAACTCATATTTCATTAGTTAACTCATCAGCTCTTCTTTCTCCAACTAAATTGAATATACAAACATGTGAACGTCAACAGTCTGAATCAGGATTTAAATGTTTCTCTAAGATGCCAGGCCAAGAGGGTGTGTTACCAAAGTACAGAATTCTACACATGAAAAATTCTTTCTGAAACAAAAAGTTTGTGTTTTTCAGACCCACTTGTTGTTTTTGCCTAATCAACTAAATAAGAAAATTGGACTGTTTTTATCCACATTCCGAATATACAAGTATATTCAGCACCAAGCTACTGTATAGCCAGTACAAACTGAGGTCTCCCACCTGACTACCTTGCAGCTGTACTCCAATAAGACAGCTGTCACAGACTGCTTCAAATACTACATTTAAAAACAGAAGTCATTGTGACCCTACTTCCTTGCAGAGCTGCCCTCATGGTAGACAAAGCTCTCTTCTCTCTTCTACGTGCACTGGGACACTTTCTGCACAGAGCCAGTGTCATGCCCTCAGTAGCCAGAGGGCACTCCTTCTCTGTCCTGTCTCTCATTTCCGGTTCTCTGCTTTCCTTCCGGTGTTTCTCTCTCTCTGGGGCTACAGTATATATTTCCGGGTCTTTCAGTCTGCCTTCGTTTAGCATTGGCGCTCGGATGGCCTGAAACCTGCCTAGCACCAGGTCGCCCCACATCCACTACCTAAGGACATAGGTTTCTATACGGCATTCCCTGAACAGCTGAGCCCGGGTTAACCCCCGTCTCGCTGCTACGCATAGGGTCTTTTCGCTCTCCTGCCATTCTAAGGTTTGTCCCATCCGACATCCGTGACATCCAGCAGCTGCCAAGTTCATGGCCCAACCCAGCCCAGCCCCAACTTCAGCAGGAAGTTTAAACTTTTTTTATTTACATTATATTTCTGTAAAGTTAAACTATTATTCCAAACACGTTTGATGTTTAGTTCGTGATAGTAAATGCATATTTACTCATGTCTGAGAATATGAATGTGATGTAATTATATGAGACTAACATCTACAAGTTAGGCTGAAGCACGTTTTACTCTTCTCCTTGTGATCACTAAGTGAATGATCAGCCTTTCATATCTCAGCATATCTTTTCACCAATGTATTACATTTATTTTTTATGCATATTTTGGTGTTATATCAATAAACTTGTATGTTGTATATTTAGAATCTAAATGAGATTTAGATTTGTATGATACTACAAATTATTATCACAATTTACTGTTGCAATTTTTAATTATCACATCACTGTAAAATATTCACATCACTGCAGAGAAAATGCTCCAGTGCAATTTCTGTTTACCTCCCAGAAGTTGGAAACCTGTTTATGTACAGAACAACAGACATTTTACCTTAGTTCTCTGTCCTTATTGAAATTAAATAAACTGCTACTACAAAAAAAGGATAAAAAGGTAATATTTTACATTTTGTAAAACTCTTATGTTTTAACTAGATAAAAAAATGTCACCAATCAAATAGATTCCTATCTTTCAACAAATCAACAATTATAAATTTGAGGATATATATGTACCCATATTATGTGCCTCTTTATTTTGGGTTTGGGGTTAAGCACTTCAATACTTCCTGCAAACAAATACTAAACATCCTACATTTTTAAGTAAATCATATGATGAACTGAAAAATCAATCATGTTTATTGATTCCTGCAAATGCAGCGTGATATTACCATTTTGTGTATTTGTGCAAATCTTTGGTATCTTGTCTTCACAGGTTCTTGCCATCCAGGAATTAGCAAACTCATCAACAGAATTTTCTACGATACCGCTGCTTGAAGTAAATTCATCTCTAATGTCATCGTTGTAGTTCCCACATAGACCTGATAAAATAAACGTGGAAAAATATGAATATATGTTTTATCTAGAATTATTTAGATATCTTTTATATATTAAATTAGCAACAGATACAACATTTACCATATGTTTAATATGTATTTCTGAGATGTTAATTACAATATTGGTTTAATTTTATTAAAATATTAATGCAGTTTGTGTTTTTAAATAAAAGAGTGATAAGTGATTTCTTAATGATGATAGTGTCTTTTTATCTGCAGAAAAAAAAGTATACTCAATAAAAAGTAACAGAAATAAACAACCATTTTATAAATAAAATAAATGAAATTAAATAAACAGTTACAACTTTTTAACAACATTTTGACACTTTTGATAATCTTTCATGTGCAAACTATACATAAGCATACCTTTTGTTGTCCCTTTGAGTTTTTCAGGTAATGTTAGGTATAGCTGCATTAAAGGAGACACCTGAATTTGCATCTTCAGTCCAAAAGATGTCTGTACTTGAATGTACATTGAAGTCTGTCGGAAAGTTCTGAGATGTTCTGAGATGCATGGAAATACAAATATATATATAGATATTATTCACAGATATTAAATATTCCAACCAGAAGATAACTTATTTATAACATTTTGAACTTCTTTGCTAAAATTAAAGGTAAACTATGAAATGAAAAAACTCAGGAAATACTTTAGTAGCTAATGCACCACGTTTACTTTTTAAGCTAATTACTGTAGGTATTACTCATCATTAACATAATTTGTTCTTCCCTACATATTAAAGACGTTTCAAGGATAGCTTCCTTACTTCAAAATAAAGATACCTCAGCATTAACTTATGCCTTCGAACAAAATGGACAAACATTTCAGTAGAAGATCACCATAGAAAGGTATAATAAAATATAATATAAATATAATAAAAATCATAAATACAAAATATACAGACAGCAGATTCAATAAATATTCTCCAACAAAATATGAAAACTTCACAACAGTCAGTGAAGCCTCCAGACAAGTAATTGACACTTCCCCTACCTACCCTCCTCTCCAACAGGATCCTGCCACTGACTTCCATATAAAAGTGGTATCCACCATCTCCCTTCTTATCAGCAGCAAGGAACTCCTCCAGGAGGCGAACCAGCTCCTCAGATGTCCCAATTTTACCTCCTCCCCAAAATCCACAAACCTGACACCCCTGAATGCCCCATCATCTCAGCATGCAACTGTCCGACCACTCATATTTCGGCCTTTCGCGACAGCCTGATGAGAGTGCTGGTTGAAAGGCTACCTTCATATATCAAGGACACTAACCACGCCCTCTAACTTTTTAACATTTTCCAGTCCCAGGGTCCAGAATGCTACATTTTTACAATGGATATCACATCTCTCTACAGCACTCAAGCATACGCTGGACAAACACACAGTGCTCAATCCACCCACACCCTTATACTGTATGTCTTGCAGAATTGGTACTCACACAAATGCCTTCTCATTCAATAACCTTTTTTTACCAGCAGGTTAGTGAAGTTGCCGTGAGCACCAAAATCTGACCCAGCTCTGCCAATATGTTTGTCCCTGACCTCTACAAGAGATACATCAATGATTGCGTTGGTCCTGCCACATGCTCTAATGACCAGTTGGAGCACCTCCTGTATCACTTCACCAACTTACACCCTCAAATATACAGTTAACATATCGTCCGCTACTTTTCCATTTCTAGACATAAACCTATCCATTTACCATCCCCAACTCTCTACTTCAGTCTATTACAAACCCATGGATTCACACAGCTGTCCCTTATACAGCTCTTTTCACCCCAAACACACTAAAAACTCTCTCCCTTTTACAAAGTTCCTTCGGCTATGAAGACTCTGCAGTGATGACATGGATTTCCAGAACTAAGCACTCAATGCACTCCTATTTCATCAACAGAGGATACCCCAACCATGTTATTGATAGAGCCCTCGCCTGGGCCAAAAACAGCCCTCGGCTCATCAACTCGACCGGGAACTCCCAGTTTCACAACCGCATTCCTTTGGTGCTTCCCTACCACTCTAACACACTTTCTATCCCCAGGACCATTATTAACAACTACTCCATTTTACAGGGCAAACCCTCCATCAGTACCCTTTTTTTTAACCACCCCATCATTTCATATCGCCGACCACCTAATCTGCGTAACCTTCTTGTTCACAGCTCCATCGACCGCCCTCAACAATCATCCACACCAGATACTTTCCCCTGCCACAGAACTTGCTGCATCACCTGTTAGTACATCTCTAACACCACACTCATTCAAGGCCCTTAGGACAATTCCGTATCACCCAGGTGACCCCTTGTACCTCCAGCAACCTCATTTACTGTATCTCTTAAAGGAAATGCACAGCTGTCTACATTGGGGAAACCGGAAAGAGACTCTGAGCCATCTTCAGAGATCATGTTAGAGCTGTGAAGATCAAAGATTTCTCCAAGCCCATAGGTTCTCATTTCACCTCAGATGGCCATGATCACACTGATCTCTCCGTCTGCGATCTCAAAAAAAGGGTTTCTTGACTCCCATAGCAGAAAGATATAAGAAACAAAAATAATCCTGAAACTTGGTTCACACCTTCCCCCTTCTCTCAATGATAGACTTGTTTTTATGTAATCTTCTCTATTTGCATGCAGGTTTCGACTTCACACCTTTGCCTCTCTCCACCTCGCACCACCTGAGTGGCCTCCTTCCTCTCCCTTGCTCCCACATCCTTCACTCTCCCAGCTTTTGTTCTCCTATGCTATTTAATCTTTGCTGTCTGCCCTGTCTTTCTCACACCTGAAGAAGGCTCCACAACCAAAACGTTATGTTTTCTTTCTTCTCTTTTCTGCATGGAATAAACCTATTACTTGTAACTTCACAACAGGCCTTATATCAAAAGAAACAAGACAACCGGAGCTTCACAGAGCCATTTTTCAATCCAAAATACAGCAAAGCAATTGATTATAATAACACAATTTACCTGATGATGCTGTTCAGCAAAGTACAAAATTCTGTCAATAATTTATAAATAACCCAGCAAAATACAATCGCAAAAGCAAATGATCATGTTGTAGCGGCAATGCTTATTAATAAGACAGAATTAAGTGTTGCTGTGCTTTCCTAAATGAGACCCCATCTCTCTTTCTCATCTCTATGGTGCAGCCACAGAGAAGCTATTCATGCAGTTCTGATTTAGGGTGTTTTCTCTCAGATAAGGAGCAGATCCCAAGTGGGGATGCTTCTAGCCATGCTTGGCTATCATGATCTAAGGTCATTTCTGGCACCTATCTGTCTGTGAGATTCTTGAGAACATCTGGATTGCTGTCCTAGATGTCAGAGGTCATTGTGACTTATCTCTCACCTTGACCAACCAATCAGGAACCTGTAGGGCATGGTAACCCCACGTGGGTCTGAAATGCCCGCTAAACATTTGACCAATCACCACCTGTCTTGGTTCTTAATTTAAAAAACACTGCACAGCTCAGAAACTATGCTTCTCTGTCCACTTTTCACACCCTCAGAGACAATCACTTGACAGCCTGTGTTGTCTGTATAGGCACTGGAACCTTGTTTCACCAAAGTGTTGGCCCAGGGAATGCCCATATGTAAATTGCTAGCCAATGCCAACATGGACTCTTCGCTTGATCACTGGAGTATACGTTTGGACTCTTGTCGATAACCTCAATATGTTTTTATTCAGCAACAGCACTATACCGGAAGTTAACCGAGTTTCTTCCCCCTACTTGCTCCGACCCGCGGTAACCCTCGGTGCATAGAGACTAGTCAGCTGGACTACTAGTAGGTCCCTGAGAGAGACACTGTCAGTGCATCGCCACAGCAGAAATCTCTCCTCCTAATCCATCCAACTCCGACCTGCGCCTCGACTGGATGGCAAGGAGCCAGAGGATGCCGGGACAACACCTATTGAATGCCACTGCAATTGGATACAGCTGCTAGCTGGTCTTTGATGCCCGTGCCGGGAAATATGAATCCATATCCGGATAAGTAAACCCAATGCTCTACATTGCATCTCAAGAATTCAATTGTTACCTCAACACAAGTTAATATCAATTCAATTCACAGGAGTAATGAGTAGCTAATGTAGACTGATTAAGGATAGTATAGGTGAACGGTATTCTGAAGCATATTCTTTGTATCTCTTTGTGTTTTGCATCTCTTCATGATTATATACCTTGCACTTTGATAACCCTCACAGTATGATCTGCCACCTGTATCCAGGTAGACTGTTATATGTTTTACGCACAATTTATGTATTAATAAATGTATCTAATTTATTGAATCCGTGTCTGTGCGTCACTGATCGATCGATTTTCTAAAAGCCATTACGAACCACCTCTTGATTGCTGCTACAATTAATCAATTATCCCAGTAAATTCACAAAACCCCTACAATGTATAAGGTGAAGAAATGACCACAATAAACCACAAATAAAATATTATATCCATCTCCAGGTTTGGAGACAACTGAGAGCTACTGGCACTTAGGTCTAATTTTCAAACTATTTTATAAATATAATTTTCAAAGCCTCAAAAACGCTGGTCTAATTGGTTCATATTGATGTCAGTCATTGTGTTTTTAACCATTCAATGGCTTAGAGAGATAGATACTTTATTGATCCAGTGAGGTAAATTGCAGAATGGGATTTAGGGGAAAGGGGAAAGTATGGGGAGGAATTTCCTCTGTGAAACTCAGACTATTTTATTTCTCTTGATTGTTAACATATCAGGTAATGATCAATCAGATTCTTATCACTGGTCATCACATCACATCTGCAGGCCTGTCAGATTGTTTTACTGCCTAGTAACAATAAAAATCCTCTCTAACCATGTCTAGGGGCTTTCTATAGTAATAGCAACAGCTATTGTACCTTTTTATTAATGTTTAATATTTTTAGATATTTTCATCCCAGGTTCTGTCTTCACAAGAAACATGCAGATTTTTGTTTGTATTTGTTCAATTTGTCTCCATTTTTTATCCAAACTAATAGACACATAAATCAATTTATTCAACCATTTTCAGCTTTCTGACAGGGCCACAATTTGAAAACATGATCTTTAAGGCCAGAAAAACATATTCTGAATATTTATGTCTGGTGAATGGAGACAGTAAGATATATAAGAAATCTGACTTAAAATCCAAGGGGTTAGCTTCCATTTAAGGTTTAAACCAGGCCTCTAATGTTTATGTTTCCAGAGATACTACAAAATGTTTGAGGGGACATACTGTAATACCAGGAGGTATTGTCTCTGGGGGCCTATGACAGTAAAAGGATGCTGCAAGCGTTTCAAATTGTCACTCAGTTGTCACGGACGTCCAAAGGGACTAACCGTGGGGAGCAGGAGAGCGGAAAAAGACCCATATGCGTAGCGGCGAGACGGGAAAAAGGCCCGGGCTCATTAGTGCAAAGAGTTCAGGAATGCCGTATAGAAACCTATGCCCTCAGGGAGCGGACGTGGGGCGCCCTGGTGCTAGGCGGGTCTCAGGACATCCAAACATCAATGCTGAGCCAGGACAGAGTGCAAGACCCGGAAATATATAGCCCAAGGGAAAGAGAGGGACAGGAAGGACAGCAGACCGGAAACTAGGGACAGGACAGAGAAGGAGCGCCCTCTGGCTGCAGAGGGCGTGACATCAGTGTTCAAGAAATAATATTCTGTCAGCTGTGCAGGTGCATTGATGTTCTTTTAACATTATTTTGTACAGTAATACATTGTCATATGAATCTTAAAGATATTTGACACTGTAGTAATATTAATAATAGATATGAATAGATATTTGACACTTTTCACTCAAAGTTATTTGTTCCTCATGGACAAACAATTCTGTGGTGACCTTCTTTTGAAATTTTAACCATTTTCTAAGTTAACAATCCTGATAAGACTAATTTTATAGTACAAAACATAGCTTTTAAGGTTTATGCATGTATAGAAAGGAACAAATGATGCTGAACCTGTCAATGAATTAAATGTAGTACTTTGTATGGATTAACTACTGCAACACTTCATATTAACAAATAAATGTGAATAAAATGTTGCAAAATTACAATCTGTGTTTAAAACATGTTTAAACATGTTTCAAAAAAAAACCTGAAGACTTAAGCAATCATTTATGCTCCAAATATTACTTAACAATGTAGTAAATAGTAATTAAATGAAATGTTCACATACATCAGAAAGTCTGATTTATTTAAACAATTCAACTATGTTATTGTCAATGTGTTATTTGGAACTCACCTGATTGGTAGAATTCATATTTTTTAAGATTGTTTTTGTCTGATATGGAGAATTCATAGAGTTCCTGCAATTGTGAACAAAGTATCAATCACATCTTCTAGAAATACAGTATATGTTGTGTACAGTAGGTTAAAAAACTCTGTTACAAAATATTACTATTTTATGTCAACACTATGGATGTAACAGTACACATTAAAAAAACTATATGTACAGTATGTTTTAGTTTGTATAAGTAAGTGTTTTTCATTTACTTGATTTACTGTTCTAATTTCCGGTTTTATTGTGGCACTGAAATTAATTCATAAGATTTGCAAAGACTAACTAAATTATGTGAATAGTTGTTTGCAAGAAAAGTTGAATTCCTTGGATATTTGTGTGGCAAATAATTATTTATGTTTTTATCTGAGAATTGATATGCAAAATTTTATTAGCTCTTCCATTCACGTTTCCATATATAAAATAGTCCATATATAAAGTCCATATATAAAATATATTTATAACATACAAGTACTACATATTTATAAAGTCAAATTGAAATGCGTACACTTTATAACAATAATTATTTATTTCAACTGCAGTATCTCTCAGTACAGAGCAGTATCAATAATTGAAAAAAACCTTACCTTGTAAAGTTCAAGTTTAATGCTGCTTAAGTAAATTTGATTCTCTGGAAACTCAACAGTAAGAGACCAGTTAAGCCCCTGTAAATTAAATACGATAAAAAGAAAGCCAAGCTTCAGTAAAGAAACCTTCATCAATATAAAATAATATATAAAGTTTGCTTGATGCTTTTAGTGGTATCACTATGACTGAAGTAGGGCCTAAAAGTTTAATCAAACATTGTCATTCCAGCACAGAACGATGTTAACTAAAACACAAATACATCTTAAAACATACACATACAGTATGTTCTCATATCCTCGTCACTGTGATCCAGTTTCCAATATATTGAAATATTTTCTATATTAATGCAGTAATTTGTATTGGCCAAAATTAAGATTTTGAGCAGATTTAACACTTATATTCGCCACACCGCAAGCTAAAGCAAATAAAAGAATATCTTTGAACTACTATACATAAAATAGAAACAAATACCCCATTTATTGGAACTAAAAATGCACATTTAAAGTATTGTGCACCTTTCTGATGATGAATAATCACATTTGAAAATCACATTTAAGGAATAGAAGTCATCTTAACTATGCTGCTGAGCAATTAAAAACAGTTAGTCAAAAACAAGAAAAAAGTCTACAAAACCACCACTGATCACCCAAAAGTAGATGATAACTACTGCACATGATTAATCTAAACTAAATGATATTATACCCTGCTGAACTGATCTCCTAAAGAATACCAGAGCATCCACTATGCTGTATAAGCACCCTGGTCCAAGTCACAGTTTTAAATGGTCATTGACTACAGAGCTTGTCAATATCATAATTTGTATTAATCATTTAATTTCCCAAAGATAATGGAATAGAAAAGCATGGAAATTCAACAATCATAACTCAAACAAAAGATTGTGACAAAAGAGGAGAAGAAGATATGAAGGCTTGTAATTATTCAGCAGGATCCAACAGAGGGCTTTAGAGTGTTTAGCGTGTTGAAAGTCTCTGGGCTGCTCCTGCAGTCAAAGGTTAAGTAACATGCAAAGTAAAAGTTACCTAACCAGCATACAGCAAAGATATGTTGAAGATTGGGTTCTAGTGATTCCAGGTCAGAAGTGGCAGATGGAGGATTTTTATAGACAGGAGAGTAGGAAGAATACATAAACCAGCAGTAAAAACCAAAACACAAGAAATGTGGGAGATAGTACACAAACATGGGATCAGGATGGCTACTTAATTCAGCAGCAAGATCAGAAATGTTGATTGGAGTGGAGTCATGACAGGTGACATCATCACCAGATGTGGAAGCAGGCTGATGGACAGGTGCTTATTTATTGTGAATCTTGGAAAGGAATAATGAAAAAATGTTCCTTCTTTGGGGTATTTTTAAAAAGAAATATTGTGGTTGTAAAGAGTCTGTTATAGTTTTGCAACAGTCCAGTCCTTAATAGTCGAAAAGGCATTACTGGACGATGCAGACAAAGTAATATATGAGATAAAGTGCACAGTGTACCGACTGAAGCTAGGATTTGAAGGTAAAAGAGTTGCACAAGATTATGAGGATATTAACAGCACAAGTAGCATGAGCCCATAAGAACGGCAGCAAGTGAGGTCCTATGAGTTCATTAAAGTAGCCCCATGAAGTCAGGTTATCATTAATAACTACAAGTGGACTTCTCTTTCAAATAGAAATACCTGTCTAGACCATTAAACTTAGACTTACTTATTGATGTTGTAATAAGAATTAGTACATATCTATCAGAGTAGTATTCACAAAACATTGATTAATTGCTAAAGATAACTTGGTTAAAGTATTATAAAGTTCACCTGAGGTGTTGCACCAGTAAACCGATGGCAAAAAGGCACTGTTTTATTGATAAGTGGGGCATATTAGTTTCTTTATCAATCACTTTATCACTTGAGCCCAATCACCTCTTTAACTAATGAGGAGATTTATTGCTTATGAATAATCAGAGGCACACAAATGTATATCAGTTGGCCATGACTGAATTATTAACTAACAAAAATGTAATTAAAATCCCAAATCTGTATACAATATTTTATTTTTGTAAATAATTCTCTACCCAGGTTTTACGGATGCAAAAAGAAAACGGTCCGCAAAAGACATAGTATTGGTAAAATGACAGAAACCTTTATATTTTAGACTGTAACTATCTAAATATACATTTTTAGCAGTACTGTGCTGATTTCTATAAAGCATAAAGAATTTGTAAATAATTTTTACTACCTGAGCAACAAAATATTGGCATTTTCCTGGAATTCTGTAGTTTTTGCCATCAAATGTAGTTACAAATATGCCTTCAATTTTGCATCTTGAAGGGCATTTTTTCTGAGAGCAACCCCATTTCCCATCTTTGCAAACACTGTAAAGCAACAAGATTTAATCATTTAAGGTGGTAAACGGTAAAATATAACAGATGTTAAAAACACCACTTCAATTCTTTATGTATGAAACTCACCATTTCTGGCACTTTGTTTCAAGGTTATAACCAGCAGGATACACCTTTCCAGCGTATACACAGGGACAGTCCTGCAGTTCCACACACTGGTTTATTCCTTCAAGATCGTTAAGGACTTTTCCTATAATGTTAGTAATACAAATTATTTCATTATAATTGTAAATACTGTTTTGCTACCATGCAACTAAAAGGATACTGCTGCACTGGAAAGGGTTCAAACCAACCAAACTAATTCCAGATCATACAGGTAACTCATATACAGACAGTTTATATTGACTTTAAAGACTTTTAGACTTTAAATGAGGAAGACAGTAGACAAGCAGATTAAAGTATTTACAATCTTGTAAGCTACAGGCAAAGTTAGTCCAGTAGACTACTTCAGCTACAAGCAACCCAATAAGCAAGAAGGGTAAAATTGCTCCTTCTCATCTATAATTGTATATTGATAATCATCATTATTAATATCCCCAAAATCTGAACATTAATGTAAGAAATGCTTTTTGAATGTTGTACCATTCTGAGTTTTTTACCAGCTAATTTGATACTTGATCACAAGTATCTGCTTAGATAGCTGGTTAGACTGATCATCAGTCATTGTAGGCAAAAAGCAGATGTGGTAATGTTGCAAATATCTTTACAGTTAAACAAAAGTAATCCTGTGGACCTCATACTAATATACAGTACAGTATTTTATACTAACAGCAATTTATAGATATATAGTTACAGCTACAGGTGACTGGTGTCTCTTAGAGTTTAGATAAAGGTTGTGACACCTGGCAGTGAAAACACTTCAAGATTCAAAGCAAAGGGATGTTTGCTGAAATGTAGGATATCCCCTGATTGACAACAAAAGTTTATCTTGGCATACCTAGGTAATTAAGTTGTGATGTCATGTTTATGATTATCAATGAACAATCCAGAAACACACCATATAAGATCACATTAAGACTGCAGAGGAGAAGAAACAAGAAAAGTATGAGAAAAGGAGAGAGTAGAGAAAGAAAGTCAGACCACAAGGAGGAGTTGCAACTTGAATCTTGCACCAGGTGAGAGCCCCTACTTCATGATCATCCAACCTAAATCTGAATGGAGCTAAGTATTTGAACCTTATTAGAGAGAGCTTGCTATTCTGTGTTTTTAGGGAACTTGGGTTTCCTGGGCAAAACGATAACTCAGTTAGAGACATCTTTCCTGCTTAGGGTGTATTTTTAGAATAGGGAGGCTTTGTAGCTCCCTATTTTGTATTTTGTTGCATCTGAGTTTGCAGAAAGAGAGAGAGAGATTTAACATATGGTGCAGTGTTTATTCTGGAGATGTAATAACATAGAAAAACATAGGAAAGTGTGAGTCAATACTATCACCATATGGTATCATTGATAAAGCATACTATTGGTCAATACTGAAAAAAGAGTTCAGATTGTTCTCAAAACTTTGTGGCATTAATAAATATACAAGAGAATATGACATTCAGAAGTAATCATAAAAAGCATACCAGTTGGACATATACAAGTCTTTGTATATGGTACATCAGATGGTAACACAGGATTAGAGCAGGTTTCCATGAAGGCTTTTTCATTTTTGTTAAATATTAGATCTCCTGGACAAGTTGGTTCAACTGTATTTAAGAAAAGAAAAGAAAAGTTCTTAAACTGTTATCTGAGATCTTAAGACGAGATCTACTTACAAGAATTTTCAAAAATGGTAAATGAAGAAAAGGCCACAATAACTGAATATTTATGATGAGTTTAATACAGTTACTTGCATATCCTACAAGAATAACTTATAGGCCTGATTTTCTTCTTAGCTCTAACATGTTCTTCAATAATGTTACAATTTTATATATAAATTGACCATGGGAAAATAAATCGTACTTTTAATGAATTATTTAAAAACAGTCTAGAAAAACGGAGATCTAGTGGATTGGTATGAAAAGCTGATATCTGTGCAGTTCTAAAAATAAATGTGTCTCTTACAGAGAGAAAGGAGGAGTGTGTGATACAAGTGTGTGAATAATCTTGACTTCTGATGTCTTTCAGGACACAGACAAAAAGATCAATGTAATCAAGGCCAGGAGAGGTTATATGGGGGACTATAAGATGGGAAATATCTTTGCTCCTCAATACTCTGACATGTTTTTGAAATGATTGGCCAGTTTTCTTCCTGTTTCGCCTGTGTAAATGGCATCACATTTTATGCAACACATGCAGCAAATGAGATGGTTAGATACTTAAGATCTATAGGTAATATTGAAACAGTCAGAAGGGCATTTCATATATATATATATTTGTAGGTGATGCTGCCTGGCATGAATGATAGCTCTTGTTTTTTCATTGTAATATTCGAAATTTGGAAATAATCCTGACTTCTTCCCTTGTAGTGCACATGAGGACCAAGTTCCCTACTTTGACGTCTTTTCAAATTCATGTACCAGTTATACAATCAACTGTATTTTAGGACCAGCCAGAAGAATTAGTTTTTAAAACTTAATTAAATTATTTCTAAATGAAATCAGGTCTAGAAGTACAACACATTTTACCCCATTAATTATTAAACGAATCAACCTATTTGTCAGACTCAACAGCAAAGAACATTTTGAGTGATATTCCTTTCATTAGACCAGAAACAGATCAGATCCCATACAGAATTGATCTCCAATATGATTTAGTAATATGTATAATGTTTCTCTAATCTCTTCATTTACTAGTCTTTCTCCTTCAGAGATGACTGTATAGGAGATGTCTCTGTGCCTGTCTCAGCTAAAGGAGATGGTTCAAGACATGACACTCTTGGCATTGATTGCATACCTCCTGAATTGTACTTCTTTCTTCATTTAGGGTATTAAGATAGATTGCATATTTGAATGTCTGAATTCCTATGTAAAGGGAACTAAATAAAATCTATACTCTGCAGATTGTAAAGGGGCACATGCTCTTACAAGACCTATTAGTCTTAATCCAGATACTCCTCTATTTAAGCTTTTAATATAGACTACAAGATCTATTCATACTGGTGTTCCCCTTAGACATTGTACATTGTGTTGTGTATAATTTCAATTTCTCTAAATTTCAGAAGACAAGGAATGTTTAAGGTAACCATATGACACAATATTCAACAGATAACTTTGTGATGGGAAGTATTTTAAAGTCATTATATTGATAGAAGACAGTGTGTAAATTAATGGGGTATAGGGACAAAACACATTGCAAATTTAAAACGTATTAAAGTTTATTTGGAATAACCTGGACAAGGCTGACAGCTCCACCACCATCACAAGGAATGAGCTAGAAAGAGGCTGCAAGAGTGAAGATGGGGTGGTTGGAGGGAGGCGATAAAGAAGCACAAAGGGGACCTCTCCACCTTCTTCACAATCACTACCCATATTTTCCCATAGTTAAAAACTGGTACATCACCTCTAACTGCGCCCCCGCCCCCCTCTTCGCTGAACAAACTTGGCTGACTGACACCAGAATCATGTGTCTGTCACACTTGTTCTCTGAACTTTGGGACTTACACTTTTTCCAAAAGCACAGAGGGTGAGCCCATACATAAAGACAGAATTCTGCCTTTCTAGACAGGTCTAGCCTGCAGAAGGACATTGCGACCAGCTAATTACCACCATGTGCCTGCTTGATCACTAGAGCAATATGGTTGGACTTTTCATTGACATGCTTCTATAGAGCATAATTCAGTAGCAGCCGCTACACTGGGAGCAAACTGAGTTTTCCTCTTTTTATGTGACTCACCCCAGTTGAGCAGCTGAGCAGTCACCACTCTCAAAGCTAACCTGGGCAAATCATTTGACAGAATTGACTGTCAGTGTGATGCTACAGCAGATCTCTCCTTCTCCCCAATACCCCAAGCTGCCTAAGGACTGGAGTGGCACCAAGCTAGCAGAGCACAGATTGGACAGCACAACAATGGACTCAGTCAGATGTTCCCCATCGTTCTGCATGGGAGTTACAAATGGATGAGTATAAGTCAATACTCTCCTTCTTGTTATATCATCAATTTAATTCCTTGAGGTAGCTGTAGTTACAGATGCAGCCATTCCAAACAAGCGGGTGATACCGCATTATTTTGCGGTTCGCTTTACGCAGTCTACCGCGAGTTACCGTAAATTCTCTATAGTACCGCAAAGAAAATAATAGTATCCGGAATTTCCGCAAGGTGGAGCTAATAAAGCTCAACCTCTCATGTTTGAGCTGTCGCCATCAAAGTCTTTAATGAAGATATTACTAGTAGCATTAATAATGAATGACCTTGGACAAGTTGTAAACTCAAAGTATTGCCCTGGTCCACATTCTGTTTTTCATTGACTGTCTTTGCATAAGTAACACCATAGCATTTCGCAATCACACATTTGTTTCCAATCATGCAAAGTACAGTAATTTTTGAGAATCTCCGATTCACCATGCCTTTCACATGCTCATAAAAGAGATTGATTTAGGAACATAAACATATTACTGTATGCAAACTGTACTGTATACAGTATGTACAATATATGTATATTTAATGTTTTTACTGTGCCCGTTTAAGTATTGAATATTTATATGGAATTTTACCACTAAAGGGAAATCTTAGTAGCTGAGCATAAAAAGAATAGGAGCATACTGAAAATGCGTGTGAAGGCCATATGGCTGGTCTCGGTACTTTAAAGAAAAAGTACACAACAGTATTCCATTTCTCCCTAAACATTTAAGCATCGAAGTCTTTAACTAACGTGATACCGGAGTCAACAAGCATACTTTTAGAATTTGATTAAAAGGGAATATAAAATGGAATCGCGTATCTAAAGAAATTAATAATGATATAATTATATTAATGTACCGCAACAAAAGCCGGAATCCAGCCGGAGCCATGACTTTTTTTTTAACAAACATTTCTTTGAAAAAATAAAACATTTCCCTAGGTCAGAGATTAAATAAAACTTCACTCGCACCAGATAAATTTATATTTCTAAATATCACAACATGATCAAATTTAAGTCATTTTAATAACAATGAATAGTCACCTATGCGTTACAATATAAACATTTATATTGATTTAAATTGAGTTTAAATCGCCTTTATTTAAAACCCATAAATAAAGCTGATACTGTTTGGACTTTTAATTATTTAAAACTGTATTACAGCAGCACAATGCACAAATCGCTATCTTTGTCTTCTGCGTAATAATGTTCACCTCTCTGTCCAGCAAATTTACAATAGTAATAATCATGAACTTTATTGTATATGGTGCCTTTAAAGGTGGCTCCTCAAAGCGCTTTACAGGACAAAAACAATAACAACAATACTGTTAGGCTGGGCAAATGATTTTTTTTAAGAATTAAAAAAAGAGATATAATGATGTGTTTCGGCTTAGACATTAATGAAGAGCACAACAAAGGTCATAAAAGGTCATAAACGATATTAATTTTGGAATATCAACATATTATGTAAACTGTATGTTGCTGTTATTGGTATTTTAAAGAAAAAATACTGTAAAATCCTGGGTTCGGTACAATGTTTCAGGCATTCATGTGAAGGACAACAGAGCTGACCGATTATCAAACTTTACTGATAAAACAAAAACAAAAACTATCTGACCAAACCAGAAGAAGACAAAAAGAATAACGGTCACAGCGCGAGCCTGCATTCTCTCCTAAGCCGTCCACACCACACTTTTCCCTGGGTCAGAGATTAAATAAAACTTCACTCGCACCAAACAAATTACCACACACTGAACACTGAACATGTTAACCCAAATATGTCTCACAATACTTTTATGGTACATTACTTTGCTAAAATGTATTTAAAAATAAAAACGATTACAAACGCCATCAGAGAGGGAGACACACACACAGTTCTTCATTGTCAAAAAGTAATTGTTTTTTACTTTGTCAGCACCCAGACAAATGCAAACGCATTATTAATGAAATTCTTTTATTCATTCTTAATCGAACTCACAAGCTGCCATCTGCTGTTGAAGCTCTGTGAGACTAGACTCACACATGGCTAGACTTGACTATTTAACCATGAGATTATGTTTATGTGAATCTTCCTTGTTATGCACTGAGAATGATAACCATCCCCAAACAAGGGGGCGGCGTAGTGGTCGGCTCTGGCTTTCCCATCAATACCGATGCACTGCAAGTACAACCCTCCTCTCTGCGGGAGTGCTGGCTGTGACGAATTAAACCAGTTTCACAGGTATTTTCAAAGTAGAAGGGGGCGAGATTTCCAGCGAAAGACACCTCCCCCCCTCCAAAACCCAGTAAGTACAGTACTTACTAGTTAAGAAAGCTAGGCTTCTCAATGAAATCGCTTTAACATGCTAATGCGCTGGTGTAACAGTCCGGGCGTGGGAAGCTTCTAATATCTCCCGACTACGGTGAAAGGAACCCTTCTTTCATTGGAAGACAATGAACATATTCTACCCGTACGTGAGAATATAATGCTGGCGCATGGGCACTGCGGGGTGCTGTACCAGCTGTCAAAAAAAGTTTTTTTTTTTAAAAGTCAATTGAGTGTCCATAATATTGCAGTAAGTGAAAAGTGTGCTGTCCTTTGACAAAACAAGGTTCGCCAAATAATGTGAATCGAAACCTGTTTTTCTAGCTTTTAAAGTCGTGCGATGTGTAAGCAGGAACACATCATTATATCTTACATATGAAAAATACATAATATAGCTTCCAAACAAACGCAAACGTGTTTTTAATAAAATGCTTTTATTCACTCATAATCTGGCCAATTTCAGGAAGACTAAGGAAGGACTAAGGAAATTGTCATCTGTTGTTGAAGCTCTGTGAGCTCTGTGACTTTGAGACCACTTGTTATCCCAAGTTGTTTGAATCGCCACAATTCAAATAGAGAAAAAAGAGCTGACTGACAAGATTTAAGATGTGGCTGTCAATGTTGGATTAAAAAAATCACGTTGCCCGACATTAGTTGCATTGCTTGAAAAATAATTTTATTTTTAGAGACTGGATAAGTAATTCAAGTGTTTTTTTTAACTTCCTGAAAAACAAGAAATAATTTAACAATATGTGCAAACATCTAATGATATGTCGCTGTTGTGAATGTCTGTGGAGTGTATCTTATTTGCCTGTCTGTCCTGGCTGTGCTCTCTCGCTCGCCCCCCCCCTCTCAATTCAATTCAATTCAAGGTGCTTTATTAGCATGACAGATGGGCACAATCAGTGTTGGGTATTTACTTTGTAATCTGTGGTCTGTGGTACACTTTTCTAAAATGTATTTAAAAAATAAAAACGATTACAATCTAATCTTTCCATGTTTGATCCCAACATCCCAAGAAAAATACATCTAAACGGGGAGAAAGCTATGCTAAAAGTTTATTCAGATACTTAGAAGACAAAGATATCAATTTATGTTTCATTTGTCTGATTGTGAATTAAAAAATACATATATTTAAACACACGTTTGCGATTTAAATCAAAACGCGATTTAAATCAATATATTCTTTTCTGTCTTTTGTCTGCAGTTTTACATTCTTAGAAATACACCTGGAAAAAATAGGCCCCTTTGAAAATGATTACCTTGTCTGATTTACATCACAGAAATGGCACAGTTTATATGTTTTGGCACTTAAATTACAGAGAATGTCATGGAAAAATTCATTACTCACCACACCCTGTGTAACGCCTCCATTTTTCATCTTCTTCTGTACAAAATTGTGCTATTTCTTCATAAACTGCACATTCAAATTTGGTTTTGTTTTTGGTAGTACAAGCATTGTTTAAACAAAGGTCAAAAAACATTTCAGGATTATCCACACATTCAAACAGAAAATGTGATATAGTTGTATTACAGTCCTGACAAGAGAAAAGAAAGGGTGAAAATTGAACATGGATGTGTAGCGGCAATCCCTTTTCAAGTGAGGCCTCTCTCCCTCATCTCTGTGGTGCAGGACTATCAAACTGTTAAATTCCCAGCCTCTCTCACTCTCACTCTCACCTCACCTCTAACCTATGATCTGAACCTCACAGTGCCTTCTTCCTTTCATTCTTTCTTACCAAAAACCCAAACACACATTGAAAATCTACCTCTACCATACATGTCAAAAGTTCACTCCCCATAATTTCTATCCCTTTATTTTATTCTGTTGATGCATATTTTTGCACATAACCTGTTACCTTTTTGTTGTTTTGCACATTGCCTGTTGTTGTTGTTTTTTGCACATTGCCTGTTGTTGTTTTTTGCACATTGCCTGTTGTTGTTTTTTTTGCACATCGTCTGTTCTTGTTTTTTGCACATTGCCTGTTGTCTCTGTCTTTCTTTTGCTACACAATTGTATTGTTGTGTTTTTTTCTCTTTGTAATACTTATGTCCGAGAGCTAGCTAAATAGCATACGATGTATATGAGTGTAATGACAATAAACTTGAACTTGAACAGAGGGGCCATTTCATGTGGTTTCTGATTTAAAGTGTTTGTCTTCTGATAAGGAACAGGTCCCGGGATTGGGGATTCTCCAGCTATCATAATGGATGGGCTGCTGCTGGTGCCGGGATGTCTGCTCAGGCCCATGCGGACCTTACAAACACCCTTCATGGTCCTTAGGTCAAGAGGTCAATGTTGCTCTTTCCTACAGTAGACCAACCAATCAGGAACCTGCAGGGCATGGTAACCCCACGTGGGTCTCAAATGCCCGCCAAACTTTTGACCAATGCACACCCGTGGTTGCACTAGTTAAAAGGGGCTGCACAGGCTCAGACCTTGCTCCTCCATCCGCCCTTGTGCACTTTGCACTTCCTGAGTGGACTCTCTGCCTCTCTGCCCCTCCTGCCTCCTCCCCTCTTCTAGCTTTTTCTTCTGTGCTATTTAATCTGTGCTGTCTGTCCTGTCTTTCTTACACCTGAAGAGGGTTTCACAGCCGAAACTTTGTGTTCTCTTTCTTCTTTTTTTCAGCATGGAATAAACCTATTACTTGTTCCTTTGCAGCCTACGCATGCTGACGCAGCTACCCACCTGAACTATATATATATATTATATGTTTATATGAACAGTTTTATGTATTAATAAATGTATTCTGTGTATTTTAATCTGTGTGTGTGCATTGCTGATTGTTCTGATGATTTTATGGCTCAAATAGCTATAAAATAATCACCTTGTGATCTACTGTTACAATTAATAAATTGTTCCAGTCAATCCACAAAACCCCTACAGATGTAACTGAGACAAAACTGAGAAAAAATCTTTAGACCCTGGTGCTAATAAACTGAAGCAAAGACTTACAATTGAATGGGATGGAAATAAAGGTGTTAACTACTTATCTCTAAATAACTAACTTATCTCTTTCCCAAGATGTAAAAGAAATAATTTAAATGCTCAGTTATAAATAGCCTTTTTAATGGTTGCCTTTCTTTCTTTGTTACTGTTTTCCTGCTTCTTCTTACAGTAGGTTTTCTGGTCTTAAACCTTTTGCTGTGTAAAATCAGTTTCTCATGTTGATTAATTGTCCTGTGCTTCTGGTTGTTTTCTGTGAATTTCCTTCAGATTAAAATTAAAAAAAAAAATGTATACAAAATAATTACCTTCTTGTCACAGTCTGTGTTTTTATCCTTGGTTTCACATTGATTTCCATTAGAAATCTGAGAGTCAGAAATCAATTTCTTGCTGTCATCTGATTTAGGAAAGATATTATTATATTAGAATGCAAAAGCGAAGCATATACAGTAAAAAATGTGTAGATGGCTTTAGAAAAAGGTCTTACCTGGAGTATTATATCTACCACACAAACCATCTGTTTCCCCACGACGGTTTTGATCTAGTTCCAGCTGTCATAGTTAGAAAAAAATATTTTGTTACAGATATACTGCATATTATTTTAATTGCATAAACACAGTCATTGGACAGCAGATAATATACTATATACCTGTATACTGTTTATAACATGAAAAGATCTGTTTTTAAACTAAACCCACAGATTTGGTGGGGAAGGAACAATGCATTCTAATGCATTCATCATCCATTGGGGTGGAGTGGTGGCACTGTGGCTAAGGCTCTGCACCTGTGGATGGAAGATTGCTGGTTCAAATCCTGCAGCCGGCAGAGAAATCCTACTCTGTTGGGCCCCTGAGCAAGGCCCTTAACCCCAACTGCTTCAGGGGCATTGTCTAAATGGCTGGCCCTGTGCTCTGACCCCAACCTTCTCTCTCCCTGATTTTGTGTCTCATGGAGAGCAAGCTGGGGTATGTGAAAAGACAAATTCCTAATGCAAGAAATGGTCAATAATGTTATCTTATTTCTTATCCACCCACTGTAGATGGGGGGTCCTAACTTACATCTGGGGGTTGTTCCTCAATCATTCTTAAATACATTTAATTCTTGGGTGTTTTTTGCCTTGTAAAATAGATATTTGGTTGAATATGGATATGTGTTTTCTAGTTTTTCACTTTTCACCTTTTCAAAATGCACCATAATGCAGTATACAGTACCATAATGCAGTATACAGTTATAACACACTTTTTAATAATGATCTAATGCACCACTCTTCTACTTTGTAAAATCTCCAGGTGGTGCATTAAATGCTTAACATAATGTTAACATGTGACCCAGTAAGTACTCTTTTTCCAATTATAAAATTAAATTTGCATTTAATTGTTTCGATTTTTATTAATTTTATTGTGTTTATTACACTATGTAATATGTGGAGTATTCTTCAGGTGTGAATGAGGGTCTCTCCCTGACACCTGAAAACTTTACTTGTTCTTTTTCAGCCTACACATGCTGACACAGCTATCTACTAGATACTGAATATACAATATATTTATATGCTTTACAACAGTACACTGTAATAACAGGAAGTCTGGTCTGAAAAATCTAAATATTTGCAAGAATAAAAGATTCTTCAAATTTTGTATAAACGTCTGGTCTTTCAGTTCTGCAGTTACCGACACAAATCCCTCTAAAATAAATGTATCATATCCCTTATTGATAGCCCGTTCTACATTACATTCAAACACTGGAGGAGATGTCTGAATAAAAGCAACACTTTTGGAACTTTGTTGTTAACACTTTAATATAAGGCAATCAGCAATCAAAATGCAGAAAAAATATTTGCATAAAATATTTATGAGGAAGGCTGGAATACTATTGTGTATGTTATTTTTTGCTACCAGTACCAACTAGTGTATGTGTATTAGGTATAATATATTTCTATTAATGAATAAATATTAGTTATGACAATCAGCAATGTTATACAGATGCAGCCTTTAAAAATGCGCGGGCGATACTGCATTATTTTGCGGTACGCTGTATGCAGTCTACCGCAAGCTACCGGTAAAAACCGCGAGTTACCGTAAATTCTCCTATAATACGACAAGCAAAATAATAGTATCCAGAATTTCCGCAAGGTGGAGCTAATAACGCTCAACCTCTCATGTTTGAGCTGTGGCCATCAGTCTTTAACAAAGATATTACTAATAGTATTAATAATGAATGACCTTGGACAAGCTGTACGTGTAAACTCAAAGTATTGCCCTGGTCAACATTCTTTTTTTCATTGACCGTCTTTGTAAAAGTAACACCACAGCATTTCGCAATCACGCATTTGTTTCCAATCATGCAAAGTACAGTAATTTTTGAGAATCGATTCACCATGCCTTTCACATACTCATAAAAGAGATTGATTTAGGAACATAAACATATTACCGTATGAAAACTGTACTGTATACAGTATGTTTATGTATATTTAATGTCTTAACTGTGCTCGTTTAAGTATTGAATATTTATATCTAATTTTACCACTGAAGGGAAATCTTAGTAGCTGAGCATAAAAAGAATAGGAGCATACTGCAACGCGTGTGAAGGCCATAAACTATATTAATTTTGGAACATAAACATACAGTATATGGCTGGTCTCGGTACTTTAAAGAAAATATACACGAAACATGGTTTCATTATGACCAGAATCGGTCTTGAGATATTTTTAACTTGATTTACAGTGTTTGAGAGGTATGTCTTAACACCGATACTACAGTGCTTAAATACTGCTAACGTATATATTTCTAGGTTTATATTATGCATTTTATACGGTCAGATTACTTTTGAGCAACTAATAAGAAGCGCAAAACAGTATGCGTTAGTTTAGTTTCGTTTTGTGCTGGGACCCGTGGATTGATTAGAGATATCAAGTACATACAAGTCATTTTTTAAATGTTGTAGTTCGTCTTGAAAAAATGTTACGAGTACATCATCTATCAATAATTACACAGGTTCTGTTTCCATATTGCGGATTTTGGTTACGTAATATTATTTTCTAGATTTCACGTTGTGAATATATGATTTGGGCAAACAGAGCCGCAAAGAAGTACATTATGGGTTGTTGTTTTTTTTTTTCAGTTTTATCTAGAACAAGTGAAAACTATCCACACGACAGTTACAGTACCTAGGAGTTGACTTCAGTGATGTCACTGATGGGATGTTTCTAAAAATCCATCCTCTGTAAAACGTCTTCTCTAGTTGTCCTGCATATGTATTCGCTAATGAAGCTGTGTGTTCTGAGCCTGGATCTCTACATTTCTGTATGAACCAGCTTAGAGGGCTAAAGACAGCTTGTGTTCAAATTGAGTGTAAGGCAATTTATGCTTCTAAAGTCATGGTCAGCATTTATTATTGTACTGTGCTGTAAACTTGTTCTGTGCCTAGTCACATTATTTTATAGCGTTTTTATAGCGTTATCAAATCTGGTGGTGCTGTGTGTTAGTTTCCTGACTCCCATGTCACATGGTCTGTGATTGAAACATGTGAAACCGGTTTAATTCGTCACAGCCAGCACTCCGGTTGTAAAGTAGAAGCAGGCGAGATTTCCAGCGAAAGACACCTCCCCCTTCTTCAGGTGTGAGGGTCTTCTGCTCAGAATGAAACGCTAAAATGTAATGTAGGCTCTGAATGGGTTCAATTATGATTTGGGCTTGATTAAGGTCGCTGCCTTTCATCTAAAACCCTACTTGAATCCTTCTAAACTAAAAATCAGTGTTAGTGAGTTCTAAATAAAGAGGTATCCAGGTAACAGTAAAATGGGCGGACAGTCTGGGGAGATCGCCCGTTTTCCATGTAAATAGATCCCTGGTTCCGCACCCCTTGGTGTTTCTCTCGCTCTCTCTCGGGTCACCTGATCATTAGCTCGAAAGATTTCAGTGCTTTGTGTATATTCTAATGGTAGTGGGGGCAGGGTGTGTGGGAACAGGTTTGGTTGAAATTGCATTGGAGATCTATGTTCTTCACACCTGAAACATTTTCTCTGAAAGCATTTTCTTCGCAGTTTAACCAATCTTGTTACAGCATGTTACAGTTTACTATTATTAACCATATTAATTTTAAGTGCTTAATGTAAAATCTTGTAAAAATATATTTTCATTGTTCAAATATACATTAAGTCTGACTATCATATAATAAGTTAAATACAAAACTAAAGAAAAAATAGGGTTAAATATAATTCAAAATATTTTGCTAACAATGTTAACTGTTTATGAATAATAAAATGTATTAACTAAGGAGTAGGATGGCACAGTTGTTAGTATGTTTTTTGTTTTGTTTCTTTTTCATAAATACAACAGTAGTACCTGATGTCTTTTATCCTGCAATAACTCAGCCAACACTTAAATCTCCAAAAGCTGCTTGTGTTAATTTCTTTAAATCACAAATATCATGTGTAAATACTGGCCATGTAATACTCTGCATTGTGGAATAATAGTTTATTTTAAAGGGAACTAGAGAAACTAAGAACTAGAGAAATCAAGAAAGGCTTTTTTTCTAGAATTAATAAATGCACATCCTGTTCACTGGGGAAATTAAATCCACACTGAGCAATCTTCAATATGTTCAGAATATGACAGCAAGAATCCTATCAGGGATGCATTACACCTGTTTTCAAGTCCTTGCACTGGTTACCTATCAGATTTCGAGTCAACTTCAAAATCCTTATCCTCCTTATATACTGTCCTACAACTGTTATTATTGATCACCGAATTATTGTACTTGACATGACTTCATTCAGCCTTTCCTGAACATCTATGACAGTCAGAGAGAGTGCTGTTTCTGGTGCGATCTTTTGCAGCTGACATTTCACTGTTTTAAACGAACAAGAAATTAGATTGCTCATAAATCACTTATTCTATATAAACACAGCGTAATTGCCCTCCGAAAATCCTCTTTTTCTTGTTCGTTTTAGAGACCTTGATCGAAACTGATTTTAGATGTCAGAAAGGATTTATTTTCTCTGTATTTCCTACATTGCTTTGTCGAGATTTTAACTTTATATCTAACTTTATATCTAGGCTCAGATTTCAACTATAAATCGTACAGTAATTAATAGCAGTAAATACTGATGTTTTGCGCCCTCTTACCACAAAAATATATGTTTTGTAGTTGGGATTAACTTTATTTCATACGCGTAGCTACTCCGATTAGGACACCGAACAGTTAAAGATGGCGGCAAATCAGACACCCAGAGAGGGGGGGGGGGGGGCGTCTTCTCGCCTCCATAACTAAAATGCCAAATAGGAGTGACTTAAGCGACATACACAGTCGTGTAACTGACAGTTTGAGGTAGCCTATCGTGTAAATTTTGCTTTGTTGCTGATGGGTAAAGCTTTCGAAACTCTGCCTCAGTCATGTGACTGATTTTTCGCCCTGTTTCGTTGGTTAAACGCAATGATCACAAGCACCACCATGGTAACTGGGATGTGTAGTTTTTAATTCTGTTTGAATTATAACTGTACGTACTGTCTTCATATTTGGCCAGGGCTTTAAAGAGAAGGCGCGCCAAAAAATGTTGGTGCCGTCGTCTCCGCTTTAAAGGTGCCCCCGTGCTGGAAGAATTTGACCTCAGAACGTTTGCCCAGCGTAGTTATAGTGGACATAAAAACAAGAGTTCACTGGCATTATATCCTAGAAGACACAGACCGGCGCCAGACCGGTAAATGCTTGATGAACTAGGGATTGGACAGTTTCCAAGTGCTTGTACAATCGATGGAAATGCTCAAATAAATGTGCAAAAGAAATAAACAAAATAATCATTTATTTCTTTATCATATTGGCTAGCTAATGTCCTCTCTTTGCTAGTTAGTGGCTGTGTTTCTGCGTTGGGTAGCAACGGGTGACTGTTCTCAGGCGGAAGATGTAAACAATAATTAAATGTGATAAAGTATAGTTTGGATGTTTATACATTCATGTTAATCGTATTCTTGATTTATTTCAATAAGTGTTCATGTTTCATTTGCTAACTTAGAGCATATTGTGCAATGAAGAATAAAATAGCTGCATGACAAGTGACTTCCTTCTCTCAGTGGAAATTAAAAGGTAGCCTGATAAATTATAAGACAGTAAGAAAGGTTCCAATCAGGAGGAGACAATCCTTTCCATTTTTTTTGTTTGATTACTGGTAGCAAACTGATCTGAGGATCTACTCCAGCTCTTTCTCTTTTTATCATACAGTAAATTTTATTTTCTTGCTTTCTGAAACACAATATAACAAAAAATAACCTCACAAACTCAAAGAAAAAATCCTTGCTCCCCCCCCTCCCCTTGGCAGTACTTCCTCCCATGCTTTTAACTAAGGGCATCTAAAATACTGTCAAACAGCTACAATGGTATCTCTGTACAAGGCTTTGACTGTGTCAATCACAGCACCTACCGTTCCCTTACCAGCAACAACATGGATTCTAACACTCAGACATTAAAAAAAGTCAGGCCAAGAGAGAAAATACCGAGCTTTACAACATGCGGTACCAGTAACATTTTACCCACAGTAGACTCACCAACCAGATGTGTTTCAGTTTCTGTGATAAGCATAGATTAATCATATCCTCTCCTCTAGTAGGAGCACCAAGTGTAAACATGTAAAGTCCCTATTAAAAATAATGGCAAAACAGAAGTTCACTCTTTCTAGAACATACCTTCCTATGGACACTCCTAAAATGTATAAAATAGTGTCCACAAATCCTTCCACCTGGCATTTTCTTAGTTAGAAATTATGGAATGCTCTATTAAAAGCAAGGGAGTTTTTATGTCCGTTGCAGTTCTTTTGCAGCATGAATATAATTATATCGTTATTAATTTCTTGAGATACGCGATTCCATATTATATTCCCTTTTAATCAAATTCTAAAAGTATGCTTGTTGACTCCGGTATCGCATTAGTTAAAGACTTCGATGCTTAAAATGTTTAGGGAGAAATGGAATACTGGTGTGTATGTTTTCTTTAAAGTACCGAGACCAGCCATATACTGTATGTTTAAGTTCCAAAATTAATATCGTTTATGGACTTCACACGTGTTGCAGTATGCTCCTATTCTTTTTATGCTCAGGCACTAAGATCTCCCTTCTGCTTTGTGTAAAGATGGTATCAAAAGCAATCTTAAGTGGTGAGAAAGCTGTGCTCAATGTATTTAAGGGACTTAAAAGTAAAAGGAGATGCTTCATATTGCTTGACTAATTTTAAAAACTAAGTTATAAATGCAGACGCTCCCTCGGTGCGCTGCTCTGGTGCACCGGCTCTTACACAGTGCCTGTCTGCCGTAAGCGTTACAATATACATACCCAACACTGCTTGTACCCATTTGTCATGCAAATAAAACACCTTGAATTGAATTGAATTGAATTGAGGGGAGAGGGGGGGAATACTAAAGCCAATAGTGGCTCAATACCCTCAATGGGCTTTGACGTGCTAATGCGTTGGTTTAACAGTCTGGGTGTGGCAGGCTTCCAATGTCAACTCGACTTGATTGGAAGACAATGAACGTATTTTGTGATATTTAGAAATATAAATTTGTTTGGTGCGAGTGAGGTTTTATTTAATCTCTGACCAAGGGAAACGTTTCATTTTTTCAAAGAAATGTTTGTTAAAAAATAAAGTCATAGTTCCATGGGATTCAATCACAGACCATGTGACATGGGAGTCAGGAAACTAACACACAGCGCCACCGGATTTAATAACGCAATAAAAACGCTATAAAATAATGTGACTAGGCACAGAAAAAGTTTACAGCACAGTACAATAATAAATGCTGACCATGACTTTAGAAGCATAAATTACCTTAAACTCAATTTAAACACAAGCTGTCTTTCTGTATGAACCTCTAAGCTGGTTCATACAGAAAGCATAGAAATGCATTAGCCTGATTATGATGAAAAAACACATAATTAAACATGCGTTTGCGATTTAAATCAGAACACGATTTAAATCAATATAAATGTTTATATTGTAACGCATACTGTCCAGCCTCCATTTCTCTATAAAAATTTACTCTGTTGCACACACACACACTAGAAGCAGGAACCGCTGTCAGAAGGGAAGATATGTTCAAAATATCGCAAATATTGATCATGTTGTGATATTTTGAAATATAAAAGTCAATTGATTGTCCATAATATCGCTATTCTATTTTTTCGAAGAAATGTTTGTTAAAAGAAAAGTCCAGCACCAGCTGGATTCGAACACACAACCTGCCAGTTGGTAGTCACGCACCTAGACCAGTAGGCTACAAGACAGCTCGCCTGATCAGGTAGGCGAAACAGCCTTACACAGTCCTGCCGCAGTACACGGATATAATCATACCGTTATTAAATTCTTTAGATACGCGATTCCATATTATATTCCCTTTTAATCAAATTCTAAAAGTATGCTTGTTGACTCCAGTATCACGTTAGTTAAAGACTTCGAAGCTTTAAATGTTTAGGTAGAAATGGAATACTGGTGTGTATTTTTTTCTTTAAAGTACCAAGACCAGCTATATACTGTATGTTTATGTTCCAAAATTAATATCGTTTATGACCTTCAGATGCGTTATGCTCCTCTTCTTTTTATGCTCAGCTACTAAAATTTCCCTTTATAAATTCCATATAAATATTCAAAACTAAGCGGATTGAAATGTGCACAGTAAAGACATTAAATGATTAAATCTTTTCACTACCAACCAATGCACCACAAGTGCCCCTGTCGGTCATTTTGGCCAGCCAATCACTTGCCCTGCGGTGCCCTGCGGGTTGGTTACTTTTACCGCTCATTTTGAATGGCTGCATCTGTATTTCTGTTGTTTTCTTGAATTTCAGTCTTTAGTTACTTAATTACATATTAATATATAATATTAAGTGGATTTAATGTAGAGAAACATTCGATGAAGCAATTGTTTCACTAACATCTAACATCACAAGTGCCAGATATCAATTGGTTTTGACCAGTGAAGCACACACCGTGCTGCACTGAGGTTCTACTAATGCGGAAAAGAGGATTAACACACATTCTAAGTGGCGGCATCTGTGCTATGATTTAGGGACATTTCGATGAAATATTGCAGTAGTACTGTACTTGGAACAGCACAAAATTCCAAATAAAAAATCTTAACATTCCATATAAAAAGGCCACTTCCAAGTGGAAGTGAAAATATGAATATCAAGCAAAATAAAGCCCAATGTTTTGAGACAAAAAACAATTCATACTGCTTGGTTTGAATTACCCTGACAACAACATGCTTAAATTAAATTGCTGGATCCCTGATGGGAGAGTCCCATCACAAAGATACTGCCATTAACAGATGGACACATTTTCCTAGTTCTCTTCTGGCTCATGTCTCCATGATAAAAGTGGATGTTGTTTGCTTGAATCTTTTTTAGTTTTTTTTTCCCTTTTCTACTCTTTAGGTTAATGTGATAGACTGCATAATCAAATTTATGAACTCATATACAAAGGAAATAATGATGTATTAAATTCTCCAGAGTGAATGATCTGCAGGTATGGTAAAAGCTCTGTGTACTTCATTTCATTTGTACTATTTGCTTTTGTGAGTACTGTTGGTTAGTTTATTTCTGAAACTCATTGTATATTATAATATAAACTATATAATTATATTTACTATAATTCTATCCTTAATTATAACTTTGCACTTTGTAAAAATATGAATAAAATCTCAGACATACCCATTCTCCTATTTTCTATAATCATACATTTCATTCAAGTAATTCCCTTTCCTCAATCCCACTTTGGAGAAATAAGGGGATTCTCATTGTAGGAGACATTGTTAATGAGAATGGTCTTGGTGAGATGGAAAGATGTTAGATCTGTCCATGGAGCACTATATACCTTGAAATCTCCCAGTTGTGGTTAAGTTTTAGAAATGGTCACCTAATAACTTTATTAAATGGTAACTCCAGCCCTGGGCTCTTGAAGTAGCTGAAACTTATCTGTTTGGATGGTCTGACTGCCACATAAAAGATTTTGGTTCTGCATTGGAAGCTTTTATGATTCCTCTCCTGACATAGTTATATCCTGGCCTGTCTGTAAGAGAGCTCTCTGTGCAGCTACTGAAGTGGGTAAAATCATGTATAGTAACATTTAACTAGGGAGTGAAATGTCGAATGTTTTATTTTTTAGTTATGTTTTTGAAAATTAAGGAAAAATCAGTTGATAAAAATATCTCTTTGCTGTGTACATGTATTCTGTACTTGAACTGTACTCGTTTTTAATATTTTCTCTTATGTATTTTGGATTTTCATTGATACAAAATAAAACAAAACAAAAACAACAAAAAATGGAAAGCATTTATACATTTTCTGTTATTGACAAGACATAAAACATTACACTAAAATTTGGGAGATCGGGTACTTCTATGGCTGACCAGTTTGAAAATTGTATTCAGATTATGCCAGTGGATGCACAGAAAGCATACAGCAGGGTTATACAATAGTTGCATAAATTGTGCTGTGGAATGGGTATGTTATAACTTGTTGTAAAAGTTTCTAAGATTGTTTAATAGCAGCATTAGTGTGAGAAAATGACATTTATTGTCACTTTTAGTGCTTAATGAGATCACGTTTTTAATCTGTAACTATTTTAAATGAAATAAGTAAGGTTTGCGAGATGCATGCATGATTCTCCATTAACATATTAGCAATCCCATAACATCTGTATTTTCTGTCAATATGGAATAATTTCAATTAAAACAAAAATAATTATATCATGGTATTTAATAATTTGTTTAAATAACTTTTTATCGAGATCTGAGTACCAGTAGATAATCAAAATATCATATCTTACCCAAAGGGAACTGATATATCCATCCTCATCATACCAAAAGACTGATAGCTTCATTATTCTGCTCTCCAGTTTAGTGTAGATGCCGTACTTATGGATATGCAGATATTTGTGGTCATAAGGAAGATGAACACTGTAAATGGAGATATTCAAATTATTCGTTATTTATATATTATAAGACATACTGTATATACGAAGACGTTTGAACAACAAGTGACTTATTTTAAAATTGGACTTTCTTTGGGGTGAACAGCAGACTAACATGTCAAACTAACAGCAGACTAACAGCAAAGCTGGAAGGTCTGGAATGCAACTTAAGCTTGAGCATAGATCATAAAGAAACATCACTTACATTTTATGGTTACAAAAGAGATCGCAACATGTCAATATGATTGATTTCCCTACTCCTAGATGTCTCACACATAATCTTGGCAACTTTCACTACTAACCAGTTGTCTCCCCTGAGATTTAGCTTCTCCTGAGGCTCCATACATATTTCACTCTACCTGAGTGGACACAGACAGATGTCTCACCCTATGAATCAGTCTTTTAATCGGACAGCCTTGTTCTCTCCCTTAGAACAGCATTGCTCAGTCACTTCAGGGATTGATGTTGGTACCTGCCCCTTCCAGGTTTTATATACTTTAGATACAGGTACAGTAGGCACCTCGGTGTCTCACCACTAGACCTGTTATCTCACTGACACCTGCCAGTTAGGATCTTACTTTTGCTTGTGTCTCACTGATACATCTGCCAGTGAGGAGCTTGCTCGCACAGTTTATCACCATGAGACCTGCTCTCTCACTGCCCTCCTGAGAGTGTGGTTCTACCTCCCTGTGAACCCTGCTAGTCACTATCAAACTTGGCAACGAGGGTCTGACTCCCCTGAATCAATTAGGACAGTTTACTCGCCAACCTCTAAATAGGCCTCTAACAGGTGAGGCCAGTTCCCTAATAACCTTGTGCCTATGTGTTGTTAATGCATTTCTTACCCTGTCAGTCTGTCTAGGAGATCTCTGCTAAACGTGAACACACGCAAGGCTGCAGGACTGCATACCCAGTCACGTCCTCAGAGCCTGCGCCAATTAACTGGCGGGTGTATTCACAGACATTTTCAACATGTCTCTGGCCCAAGCCGTAGACCCCACCTGCTTCAAGACAACCACCATCATCCCAACACCAAAGAAAACCACAGTGACATGGTTTGACTACTGGTCAGTAGTAATGACTACTGACCAGTGGCACTAACACCTGTCATCATGAAGTGCTTCGAGAGGCTGGTCATGAAGCACATTAAGGACACCACCCCAAACACAGTGGACCCGTACCAGTTTGCCTACCGGTCCAACAGATCCACAGATGACGCAATCTCCATTGCCACACACACGGCCCTATCCCATCTGGACAAAAAGAACACATACACAAGACTACTATTCATCAACTTCAGCTCAGCTTTTAACACTATCGTTCCAGAGAAACTAGTCAATAACTCAGTGCACTGGGTCTCAACACCACCCTCTGCAACTGGATTCGGGACTTTCTGACAGGCAGACCCAGGCTGTCAGGCTTGGAAACCACACCTCCGGCACACTAACTCTGAACACTGGGGTCCCCCAGGGGTGTGTGCTTAGTCCATTGCTTTACTCCCTCTATACCCACGACTGTAAGGCCAAACACAACACCAACTCCATCATCAAGTTTGCCGATGACACCGCAGTTGTAGCTCTGATCACTGACAATGATGAGAGGGCCTACAGGGAGGAGGTCAATCTCCTTACAACATGGTGTGATGACAACAACCTCACCCTCAACGTAAGCAAAACCAAGGAGCTGATTGTTGATTTCAGGAAACTGC
This sequence comes from Lepisosteus oculatus, assembly GCF_040954835.1. NCBI lineage: Eukaryota > Metazoa > Chordata > Actinopteri > Semionotiformes > Lepisosteidae > Lepisosteus > Lepisosteus oculatus. The sequence goes on along the minus strand of NC_090702.1, from coordinate 37,645,969 downwards.
AAACCGGACATGCCCCTATCCACATCAACGGGACTGAAGTGGAAAGGGTCAGTAACTTTAAATTCCTTGGTGTCCATATCACAGAGGACCTCACATGGTCTCTCAACACCACCTGTCTGATCAAGAAAGCGCAACAGCGCCTGTACTTCCTAAGACGGTTGAAGAAGGCTAAGATATGTCTTACAGTCTTACATGTTTTACAGATGCACCACAGAAAGCACACTGACAGGCTGCATCACAGTGTGGTATGGCAACTGCAGTGCTGCTGACCGCAAAGCCCTACAGCAGGTGGTGAAAACTGCCCAGTACATCACTGGGGTTACCCTCACATCTATCCAGGACATTTATGACAGTCGGTGCTTGAGGAAAGCTCTAAGCAAAATCAAAGACCCCACACACCCCAGCTACAGACTTTATGATCTGCTACCATCTGGAAAATGGTACCGGAGCATTCGGGCCCGGACTACCAGACTCAGAGACAGTTTTTACCCCTGCACTATCAAACTGTTAAATTCCCAGCATCTCTTATTCTGTTGATGGATATTTTTGCACATAACCTGTTACCTTTTTGTTGTTTTCCACATTGCCTGTTGTTGGTTTTTTTTGCACATCGTCTGTTGTTGTTTTTTGCACACTGCCTGTTGTCTCTGTCTTTCTTTTGCTACACAATTGTATTGTTGTTGTTGTTGTTGTTTTTTTCTCTTTGTACTACTTATGTCCGAGAGCTAGCTAAATAGCATTTCGTTACACCATATACCATGTATATGAGTGTAATGACAATAAACTTGAACTTGAACTTGAACTTGAACTAGCCCTCAAGCCCTATCGGCGCCCTCTGGTGGCTTAACCCCCTATCTGACACTCCAGATGCAGCTGCCCTGTTACAGGGCAGTAAGTGCATTTTAGGGGTACTTAGTTGGGAACTTTAAGGGGAGAAGTACTCTATACTTTTTTCATTTTATTGTATATTTTTAATGATTCATTTAAATTTGATCACAAAGAATGTTATAAGGTATTAAAATCCATGTGTGATCTTGTTGTTGTACCTGGATGGGAGACCTCCTGGGAAAAACTAAGGCTGCTGCTGAAAGAGGTGTTAGTGAAGCCAGCAGGGGGTGCTCACCCTGTGGCCTGTGTGGATCCTAATGTCCAGTATAGTGACAGGGACACTTGGCTTCAACACTCTGTTCTACTACCCACTGATAGCTGATGTGTGGTGAGTGTATTGTGTCCACATAAGTGTAAGGAATTATTTTTATTATAAAACACTTCTAAACATGAAGGCTGAATTAACCTTGTCCTTCATGAATTCCTGAGTCTAAAAATGTGCATTTCTTAACAGTTGCTATAACAATCAATAAATAAAATGAATCATAGAGATACTAGCTTTGAACAATGGCATTATTTGTTTGTTTTTTTATTTTCTGTTGGTAAATGATCATATTCGACAAATAACTTGCATGCTAAACTCAGAATATCATCTGTTGTTTCATTTTGTGTTTGGTGAATGCTAAAGGCCAAATGCAAGCCTCATTACATCCAATGTCTATTTCATATGTCACATCACAAAGGAATCCTTGAAATCGTAATTCGTTTATTAGAACTTAAATGAACTTAAATTAAATGTTTGCACTGGTGCATTTTGTTATCTCACTAAAGTTAAATGTCCTGATAGCTATTCTCTTTATAATATGACAACATTAAAACTGAAATATATTTTTTTTCACATTTGACTTATGCATATTTGAAGCAGTGTATTACAAGTGTCAAGTAGGGAATTTAGAACTGAAACAATGCACTCAACAGTTGAAAATCATTGTACTTTCTTAGTGTGTACACAATATGTAATTCTTCTTTTTTGTTTGACATTAGCACAATTACTGTTCCTCATAAATTAGCAATAGGATTTCCATTGACAGACTTAGATGACTAAATTTAATAGAGCTTTCTTTAAAAGTAATCACAAAAACAAAAGACTCAATTAAATCCCTGATGTTCATCAAAACTGCAAAAGCTGTGACCTTCAGCCCTGAATTTGATCCATCTAAAATTTGTTCTTAATAATAAGTTTTAGATTAATATATTTAATTTTTCTTTGTAAGGCATATTTTAAATTCATTAGCTCTTGAATGACTGAGTGGGATTCATAATTGGTATCACCCCTGTTCCTTTAGAATTTAGAATTTAGAATTTTTAAATGGTCATGCAGAGCTGAAATGGTATAAGAGCTGAAATGCAACCAACCAGACTCCAGTAATAACCTGTTCTGAGAGCTGTTTTGATAGGAATAAGGGAGAACACTCCTAACAAACTAGGTGTGGTGCTGCTGCACAAAGTTATTTATCATGAAGTTGTTGTAACAATACATTTTAAGATGTTTTTCTAAACCAATGACTGCATGTGGAAATTTTAATAAAGTTCTAAACATGCAGTTAAAGGGCATTGTTAAGCCCCCGTGATTAATAAATCAGTTCGAATGAAAAACATCAGGCCTCAGGGGTTCCCCAGGATCTAAGTTGGTAACCACTGATCCATCTAGTAAAAACATGTTACTACTAAATAAGATGAAACCATAAGTCATGATGAAAAAATACATTCCACAAGAAAGTTGTAATAGAAAAGGACATTATATGAAAGAACAAAAATAATTGTAAAACCTCTGGGGCCCATGTCATAATCACAGCACTTTGTTTCCCACTATCCATGTGGTCACTCTCCATTGTCTGTGAACATCTCTGTTTTATCAAATCTCAACATTATTATTTTATGTAATTTACACAATTGCAAAATATCCTTCTTAATAAAGTTAAAATAATTTAAAAAGCACTTACTTTGACCCTTGAACATTTATTTGACCATTTTCCAAAGTGGTTACTATACCATTAAGAAAAATGATAACTTTGAGCAGAATACCATCCTCATCTCTTTGTATTTGTATGTCATAGTCTGTACCCTTTTTGCTGAAAGTAAATGGGCAAGTTGATTTCACATAAAAATAGGAGCCATTGAAGGTTTTGATAGATCCACTTCCAAATGTTTTGCATACATCTATAAGGAAACAATATAACAAAATTGATTTCTACTTATCACTGTACCCAATTTTTCACAAATAAATTAAACATATTATTGAAAATAGAAAGGTGTATGAAATTGTACTGAAGATAGCAATGAATCTGAAAAATAAGCATATTGCAATTAATAGGTTATTAATAGGTTATTCATAGGATCTTCTTCATTTCCTTTGATACTGGGCTGGTTTTTAAACTACAGTATATTTATATATTGGAAACCTCTTTAGCTCCTTTTCTACCAAACTTACTGCCACTCTCCATGATAATTACACTGAGACAAATAGCATGTAGACTTGTGACTTACACTTCAATCACTGGAGTTATAAATGTTATATTATATTTTATTTAAGGGGGATTTAATTTCTATAAAGATTCTGTATTTTTTATAATAAAATACAAAAAGGCTTTACACCACATTTACAGAATATTGGAAACAATGTTTATCATGTATAATATTTAGTAAGATGATTAAATATTACCATCAGAAATATATTAGTTTAATGAGCTTAATAAAATAATATTAAGTACAAGTAATGGTCATAGACACTAAGCTTTAAGCTGTGTGCAGGAAATGTACCGTATATATATAAAAATCATGGATAGTATTAGAAATGTATCTGTTAAACATCTGTTTTATAATAATTAATTTACCCTTTTTACTATATTTTATTAATTATTAATGCTTATTATATTAATACTTGTAGCATATACTACACTTCATAAATATATACTTCATAAAAAACATTTGTTTTCCTTTTATTCCCATTTCTGAATTTCACAATTGTTCATGGACAATCACATATTCAGCAAATTCACAGTAATTTCTAACATAATTAAAATATTAAAATATTTACCTGGAGGCAGTTCACAGGCATATTGACCAGAAGAGGTGTTGCCTAAAAACAAGAACAAATCACATCAATATATTGCTGCAAAAATACATTAAAGACAGACAATCAAGTAGCTAAAATAGTTCTATGGTTAGGAATGTCAGCTTTTCAGCATTGTTAATTCATATTGCTGATGGGTGAAAAACATTTTCGCTCATGTTTTGGCTAGCCAATGGATATTTTTGATCAGGAAGTTGAAAGAATTTGGGGTGAGTCTTTTAGAGAGGGTTTATAGAATGTTAGTAGAAAGCATCCTTACTTTTGGTATCAAGGTGTGGTATGATAGTCTCAATATTAAGGGAATTTGGCCAGGATTGTTATTAAAATGATTGGTTGACCACAGAAACAGCTGAAAGAGCTATGTTATATTGCAGGTCAAAGGAAAGCTCAATTTATCATTGATGACCCGTCACTCTCTTCATTTCTATTTTCAACTGCTACCGTCACGGAGGTGTTTTAGAATGCCTGTGGCCAAGAAAAATGTGTACAATAAATCCTTCGTTTGTGTGCTATCGGCATATTAAATGCAGCTAATTTATTGTTTCCTATTGTATGCGTACTATAGATGTCTAAGACAGTTGTTTGTTTTTAATGTGTATTTATTTTATGTTGAGTGTTATATGTTTTTTGTAGTTTTCTACAATTTCTACCCTTTTGGTTGGGCATTAAAGATATATCATATACCTATCTTTGTTTACATAAAGAACAAAAATGACAAAGAACAAGAAAGCAAAAGGTAATACTGTCTTTGTCTTTAAACACCAGACTCTGATAATCTAGCAGGGTGATGGCTAGTAAACAGTGTTACAATACAAAATTAATCCACAGTCTTTAACATGAAACTGTTAATAACCACCTTTATGAACACACAGAAGCAAGTATGTTCTGCCTAATAAGGAACAGGTTAAATATTCTGTACTTTTATGATACTGTTGTGATTTTGCAAGACTGGGCCTCAATTGAGTATCATTTTAAAAATGAGTAATATTTCTGTTTAGAGACATCAGACTGATTTAATAGAAGAAAACGCAAAATAAGACTGAAAAATTAGAGCATCACAAGATATAATGCATGTTGTACTGCAGTTGACAACTTCTTTATACACAATAAAAAAGTACACATTCAAGTCTGATAATTGAAATTCTTAAACTACATGACAACAAAACTAAATTCAAAATTCAGCTTAATATCTGAGTCTTTATTCAACATCTTTTGTTGTTTTATTATTTGGTAAGTTATAATTAAAGTATATCATTTTACATTTCTTGACTTGTCTAAGGTGACATACCTGACAGCAGAAGAAGCACAGCCCCAAGGGTTAGCACTGAAAGCAGCTTCATGTTGTTAGATGAACAACACTGACAAACCATCAGTTGTTAACTGGGAATGGTAGCCCTGTAACACTGTCTTATATTCTGATAGTCACCTGTTTTAAATAATATGAGGAAGTAAGAGTGGTAGACCACAAACGTGTCACGTCCAAGTGCATTTTATTTACACATGCATCTTTCATGTGGCATAGTATGAGTATCCACATTTTGTACTCTATAGTGTCTTTTTATGGGAATGTGATACAAAATATTAGAAAGGTATTATTTAGTATATTTTATGGACAAATAGCATGGATTGTACTGTTTCTTATATTTGAGCACTCAAATGATATGTAAAATCTGATTCAACAAATTTTACATTCGATATACAGTATACAGTACAAGTGGGAAAAATAAAAACCAATATTTTTCTTGATACAGACATGTCAGATATTAAGCATCCTTTTTATCAGGCATCAATTAAGTCAGGAGACATTTGATTCTCATTTCATTTTAGCCTTGTATAGCATGTCCTTAAATGTTATTTTCATGTTTATTCTGATTTTCCATCTGTTTTAATTTGTATTTTACATCTGGTAGACAGTTAAATTCATTTAAATTAAGTTTTTTAATAAATAATACTGTGTGTCATAGATGGGAGTTAGATTGAGAAACATTTTTTAAAATTTTCATATGTATTCAATTTCAGTCTTAATAAATTTGATGTTTAATCAATTATTACATCAGACACATTGATTATCATGAATGCATAATTGATCAAAATCTTAACTAAAAAATCTCTTGCAATACAATCTTCTTTAAATGTAAATAAAAATTCTAACTACATTGCTCTTCTGACTTAGTTTTCAGTTCATGAGGAATAACAACACCCAAGAATAAAAAGCTTTGTGAATGTTCATAGGGGTATTTAAGTATAGTACGTGATTAACATTGCTGCCTTGCAGCACCAGGAACTGGGCTTATTTCTGGACCTGGGTTCCTGTCTGAGTGGACTTTGTATGTTCTCCCATGTTCAAGTGGGTTTCTTCTATGCTTCAGTTTCCTCACACAGTCCAAAAATATACTACCTTAAGCCTGTTGCTTGTTGGGATAGGCTCCAGCTCACCTGTGACCTGTGATTGGAAGAAGCGGTTAGAAAATGGGTTGATGGTTGTTTATTTCATAGTTCAGTGGATATGTGTTTTATGTGCACATGAATTATAATATATAGTACCTCACATATACAGCATTTATAAAAAATATCAGTTTTAGCACTGTATGTGATCCAAAAACATTATAATTGGCACACTCCTTTAGATACATCTTTCCCTCGGACAAATTCTGTATTTTAGAGTATTTTATATTTTATATATTATGTAATTATGAGAGAACACTACTTTTAGGACACTTTTTTCAGAATTAAAAGATACATCAAATAAGTGTTACCCATCAGAATAACTGTTGTGAAGGATTTCTTGATGGCTTCAATCCTGGTTTGGGCACACACATAAAAACAAAATTCAGCGTTGACAAAATCAATATGATCCAAGCAGGCAGTAGAACTATGCTTAAATAATGGGTAATTCTGATGGGTAAGAAGCTACAGTATGTATGAAACTTATCTGGATTCTTCTATGTCTCCATCAAGACGGTATAGGAAAGCAATATAAAAGTAATTATTGAGATGTATATAGCACAAATTGTACATTATAAGTCAAGACAATGTAGGCATATGAGCAAGATAGGCTAAATAGCCTACTCTAGTTGACAAACTTTCTTACGTCCATTTGTTCTTAACAACTAAAACTCAAAAAATGTTTTGGTTTTCTTACCATTTTTCACATTTGACGTAATAGGGTTGGTAAAATCTAGAATGATCCCAAAGTTTCTACTAGAATGATCCTCAAAAATAAAAATAGAGAAAATGTTTCAGGATCAAAGAATAGGAGTAGTAAGATAAGAGAACGAAGTAATAAACTTGACTATAAGAGGAATGTGATCAATGTGATCAGATTCGCAAGGTTTAGCTCTAATGACGGAGTAAAGATTTGGCGTTCTGAACAGTAAGGTGATTAGTGTGATTGGGAACTAGATCGGTAGCCTGATTGAAAGATTGAAGGTTTAATTGAAAGATGTACCAACCTAGTTTGAATGACAGGTTGAGTGCTCGTGGGAATGCTGCTGTTGCCAGGGGTTGTTACATCAGACTAAAAATACATTATGGAATAGGACTAGGTTTTTTAAGTATTTCTCCAATTTTAAATTTTCCCGTTTTTGTCCCAGGTCAACAGGTAATTAAACAAACAGAAGAGGAAAGAGCTATACAGTGAGTTCCGTTAATTGATATTAGAAACTAAATGGCAGGTAAAACAGTTTTATAAAAGAGGTGTAACTGCTTTGCATTAATGATGACAATTTTAATTAGTTTAACTTTGATTGACTACTTAAATATAAAGATTATAAAAAAACATATTTTCAGAAGTTTTAGTAACATAAAATTATTTCAGATTGTGTGTTGTTAATAAAATATTTACATATTAAAATATGGAGTATATTTATAAAAATAAAGATAGCTCATTTGACCTGGTGTGCTGTACAAAATAAAATAAACGACCTATTCCGCACATTTGAAGACAAAATCACTTCAATAGGTTGACAGGATGCTCATTAAACAGATTTTTATAAGACAGTCAGTGGTAACAAAGGTTAAGGTGCTTTAACTTGTACCCGACGAAAATATTTTCGGGTCTCTAAATCTATAACTCCAATATTTATGATTATTTTAAGTGCAGATGGTTTAGGGCCAGGAAACTCCAAAATAGTTGAGAAAAGCACAAGGAAACTTCATATTCTCTATGGCAGTAAAACAAAGTGTTTCTGATGAACCAGTAAACTCTTGCTATGAAAAAAATAAAATGTGCTATTTTGAAAGTCATTTCTTTGTTATCACACCATAGTCTAGCTGCAGAGCTCCGCAACCAGCTGTAGAGCACACAGGCAAAGCAGGGAAAGGAAAGTTGAGCCAGCTCTTTCTGTGTAGACTTATCACATCACGATCTAGCTGCAGAGCTCCTAGAGCACAAAAGTAAAAGCGTCACCACAAAAGTAAAGCAGAAGAAGGATGTTTACTATCGGTAGATTCGCTTAAGCCCAAGTGTTACTTTCCTGAGGCCAGCTCTTTCATCTTCATAATGTTGAATATTTATGATATGCACATTGTGAAAACAACATTTAAGTTTTTTTTCCTCCAATTTGAAAGTTAGTTACAGATTAAATATCAATTGTAATGTTCGTTGTCCCAGGTCAACAGCCACTAAACTCAATAGAGGACAAAGTTAAATAATATGTTTCTTTTAAACATCTTGTTTAATATTATAAACAAAACATGCTATGACAGTAAAAGTAAAAATGAATTTTAAAGTGGGGAAAATAAGGAGAGGTGCATCTTGTTTTACTGCAGAATGATAAATAGACATTATTTATCTAAATAGAATGATAATTAGACAGGGTTTTTCTGACAAATACATAAGATAAGATTTTATTGTTCCTTGAGGGAATTTTTTTATGGACACACAGCATTCCTGTACATTTAAATAGAATGCAAACCAAAAAAAAGAAGAAGAAAAGAAAAACATTGCACATCACTCTATTGCACATGTATAACACATACCAACACGTAACATTTATAACACATCACAAAACATATTGCAGTCAAGTGGTTCTCCAGGCATTATAATTTTGCAATTGAATTAACTGTAATATTTAAAACATTTTGTGATATTTTTAGTTGTACACATCTGCAGTCTAGTGGACATCATTTCTATAATTTAAAGCTTTAAGCTATACAGGAGAAAGGTGCTTGATGCATAAATAAAATAAATATGAGTTCTCATCAAGACCATTTAATTTGAATTGACATCCATACACATCTTCACATTTAATTAATGTTTACCTTGCGGTCTTCAGGATCTGGATTCTCCTGCTTTAAGTGGGCGGGTCAAATCTGTTTACTTGCAAAGAATTCTCAGGCTGCTCACACGAATTTCCAGTCTCTAAGCAACAATGAAATAACATAACAACAATAAAAAATCAATGAAAGCATGGAGAAGTGAATGGCAAGAGAGGATCCTATAATTTGTTGATAAACTATTCTGCACCTTAGATGTTACTAATAGTATCCTGGATTTTTCACTCTGGATTTTCACTGGCAGCCAAAGCAGAGATGCTAAGACTGGTGTGATATGCTCAAATGTTTTCAATTGTGTTAAAATTACAACTTCTTTTAACACCAGTGTGGAGTTTAATTTAGGTGAGGAGCAATTCACATGCAGTAGATTATGTTTCTTAACATCCTTCCGGTCATAGTTTGTGCTGTGGTATACAGTAAGTAATGAAGTAAAAAGCTAATTAAATCTGGAAGTCTTTTGATGTACAGTAGTTCTGGCAGCAACACTGAGGAGTGATTAGGGCTAGAGGGTCACCAGAGGTTCTAGAGAGACAGGGGTTAAAATCTTCACACACCTGCTGCAGTACCTCTTGAGCAAAGTACTTCAGTCAAATTATTTCAGCAAATTCCCTGGGATATAATTGGTTGTCATTGTTAATGAGAGGTATCTGGTTAAATAAAGGATTCAATTTAAAAATAGTCAATGTCTGGTTATCGTCTAACAACAAAGATACACACATATTGTACAAAGAAACATTTATTAGCCACAGCGAAAAAGTATTCCAGACATTGAAAAGTTCAGCCTTTCATATCGTCAAGGCATCATGTTTAGATCAAAGCAAAAATGTGCTTAAACTGTATATAAGGATGTGCATATACACTCAGTAAAACCATATATTATAATATATTTTCAGTGTATTCACATAAATAATTATTATACATCAGTTTGTTAGGCTCTTTTAATTTTCTTTTGGCATCTTTTTTAACATATTGTATATTTCAAAAAGTATAATACAGAAGTATAAAAACTTGAAATGTTAAACTGTTGCTGCAACAGAATGCTCAAACCTTATTTCTTTTTTATTGGAATTGTCTGCAAATTCCAATAAAAATTCCTTCGGATGAGACGTAAAACCGAGGTCCTGACTCTCTGTGGTCATTAAAAAATCCCAGGGTGTTTCTCGAAAAGAGTAGGGGTGTAACCCCGGCATCCTGGCCAAATTTCCCCATCGGCTGTTATCAATCATGGCCTCCTAACAATCCCCCTCTGTGAATTGGCTTCATTACTCTGCTCTCCTCCCCACTGATAGCTGATGTGTGGTGAGCGTTCTGGCGCACTATGGCTGCCGTCGCATCATCCAGGTGGATGCTGCACATTGGTGGTGGTGGAGGGGAGTCCCCATTACCTGTAAAGCGCTTTGAGTGGAGTGTCCAGAAAAAGCGCTATATAAGTGTAAGCAATTATTATTATTATTATTAAATGAATGTTAAAAGTAGGATATGTGTATGTTACTAACTTACCAAGTGAAAGCTTGAAGATATGTAATTTAAAACCTCAAGGAGACCATGAATGGTACTGTATTAATATTATTACAATGTTAAAAGCAATAGAACGTCCTTATCAGGACATATTCATTCTCATTATTCTGAGAGTACTTCATAAGTAGATCACTTGGTGTTTATGATCATCTGCTGTCACTTGATGCCTGTTGTGAATTGTGTATGAGTACAGTATGCTTTTTCACCCCCTGCTTGTGTGGGCTTTGTCTGGGTGACCTGGTCTCTTTCAATCTCCCAGAGTGGTATTTCTAAATTTCACATTCCTAAGATGTACCCTGAATCAGCTCCCAGTACATTTCACACTCATTCTGTTGATTTTCCTACTGTGTCGTAAGTGATCTCTTTGTCAGTATTTACTTAACTGTTATTTACTCTACCCAGTTTACTTTGTTATATTTACAGTATATTATGATTATAATATGGAAATCTTTTGGGTTGGATCTTCATATTATAATCATACCTGAAACATTCATGAGTTATTACTAGCAATGCCTGTGCCAAAAAGACCAGGAAATCCTGCATCCTGTATTACAATTGTTTCAAAGTTATCACCAACACATTTAACTTTGTTTTATCCTAAAATAACTATATTACACAATGCTAAGATAAACAAAAGATCTCGTGATGTACTGAAAGACTTATTCCATGTTGGTATATTAAAAAATAAACCTCAAGGTATCTGACATTATCTGACAAGAACTATACATTTAATTAGTAACATGAATTCAAGATATGTGACTATTAATTAAATACATCTAAAAACTTCTAATTCTATTATAATCTATATAAGTAGAAGTCAGCATTTTTGGGGGGGACCCCTGTGATAGAATGGCATCCTATCAAGAGGGGAACTCCTAGATTCTCAGGTCTTAATGTTACATTACCAAGGATGAGCTCTGGCACACGAGCCACTGTGCTTTGGTATGGAATTCACTTGTTCTTTAGTATTACAGAAACATTTCCACATGGCCCAGCACATTTAGCTTCTAATTACCATAAATTACTGAATTACTAAAGATATACAGTGCACCCAGAAGAAATCATAGACCTGAAAAAATAAGAGCAAAAAATGTTATATAGCAAAACATATAGGATAGTAGTTCAGGTGGGTAGCTGTGTCAGCATGCGTAGTCTGCAAAGGGACAAGTAATAGGTTTATTCCATGCTGAAAAGAGAAGAGAGAAAACACAAAGTTTCGGCTTTGAAGCCTTCTTCAGGTGTGAGAAAGACAGGACAGACAGCACAGATTAAATAGCACAGAAGAAAAAGCTAGAAGAAGGGAGGAGGCAGGAGGGGCAGAGAGGCAGAGAGGCAGAGAGTCTACTCAGGAAGTGCAAAGTGCAGAAGGGTGAAGATTTCCACGTTTGATCCCATGAGGAAGTACTATACTCTCCTGCTTTGTTTAACGATGGTATAAAAATAAAACTAAATGGTGAGAAAGCTATGTTTAAAGTTAATTAAGGGACTTAGAAGGCAAAGATAACAATTTACATTGCATTTTCAGATTGTGAATCAATCAAGACAATTAATTAAACACGCGTTTGCGATTTTAATTAAAATGGGGTTAGACCATTAGACATGCAATACACTTCCTCGTGATCATCTTAGAATCTTTGATAAAGCTGCAAGTTTTTGTTTCTACTTTTGAATTCTACATTTTAAACACTTTAATTTTGAAAATGCAACACACATTCCGTACAGATACAGTACAATCACATTCTCCCGTCTTCCCTTAGTGTAAAACGAATTAGGAGGTGCGGTGCCATGATTTTGGCACGCCTGTAACTTTTTCACGAAACCTCCTAGAGTTACGAAAACACTTGCTGTGTGTACAAAGTACATTGTGACTGTTTTCACAGCCTTCGGTATGTCATGTTGAAGCCATTTTTTTACCATGCTCGAATATTCTTTTGTTAATATCTTCGCAACGGAAACACAGAAAACCTTCAAACTTGTGAAAATTTTCACAGCCTCCACATAAAACTATCAGTGTGCTAATTCTCTTTTTTTAAACCTCCCGGTTTAATTAAGATGCTTAATTACGCACTAACTGGAACCCAGGGGGACCGCTGTGTACACATGTTCACAACGCAAGAAATACTGCTCAATACGGCTTCTTGTGAAAAACCCGTATATCACAATAGGAAGCATAACAGCGCAGCCTCCAATTACCCAGACTGTAAGCACGGGAATAAAGCTTTGTTTGATTTCTGAAACCCTTTCTTTATGTCCTGTTTTCATTCAGGTAAGGGTCAACTATATACACAATACTGCTGACAGCAGGAAAATTCAAATATTCTTTACTCAGCAGCTTATTACAAACAGCTCCCATGATGTTCAAACTATTTTTTTACACAGAGGACTGCGTTCTGAATCTCTTTTTCTCGTGCTTTTATTTAATGTGGCACTATGCACTCCTATGAATAGGGGAATGCTGTTCACAAGACAATAACATTTAAACCACAGTACCCACAATGCTGCAAGTAAATGTTTTATACACTAAGCAGGCCCTCTTATCTTTCACCATCATGATTTCTAATGTGAATCCCTTCCATAATGTTTTATTATTTCTGGTAGATAGCTCCATTGGACAGGCATTACACTGGGATGGGAGGTGCTTCCAGTAATTTCTGGGTTTCCTGTGTTTTATTTCAGTTTCACATTGGTTCTGAAAGTTAACACTTATGCAAGACATACTGTTTTGGGGGCATATTGAAACTGTTACTTAGCTTTCTTTGTGAGGGGAGTTATCCTGAGAAAAGATGTACTTTTCTTTAGTGTTTTCTTGATTTTTAAACATAGCTATTGTGCTATGCTGTGCAGTATGGGGTGGCTGTTTACTTATCGATAGTGCCTGGAATCTAAAACCATTAGAAGGGTTACAAACAACAGGAGGCCATTCACTCAATCTAGCTAATGTAATAGTTGATAATATATTAATCTGAGGACCTTATCCTGCTTTTTTTAAAGAAGCCCAGGTAAAATGATCAAAAACACTGTAGGACAGATGTTGAAGTTGACCCACAACCGGCTAAAGAACTGCCCCTTGCTGTCTATATTAAACCTTCTCTGTAGGTTACATATTAGGTTACATATTAAACCTTGTTCACTCTGTAGTTTAAACTAAGTGTAAAGTGCTATGAAGGAGAATGCATGAAGATACTCTCACATTTTTATGAAAGCTATAGTTTTTTAAATCTTTTAAATGATGGGTCCTTCAGTTAAAGGACCCAAAGAATCTAAAAGTGTCACAGCTCAAGGGCAAAGTATCCATAGATTTTGCCAAAGCTATTTAAATCAAATTACTTTTTTATTCCTTTTTAGGAACATACTGTACTTGAGGGCGGTAAGACCATCATTGTGGGGAATGATGTTGTAGAGAGATGTGATATCCACGGTAGAAATTTTGAATTCTGGACCTTTTTATTCAGTATGATTTGGGGTTGTTTTGCATATACAGTATGTAGCCTGGAGACAAGACAGGAGAAATCATAAATGATTAAATGTACTAGGATATTTTGGTCAGAAACCATATTTTTTCATATTTTCAACCTTTGCTGTAAATGTTAATTCCAGTATGACATCAAAGCATACATCAACAATTGACAAAGACATAGTTTAACTACACATTTAAAATCAACTTTTAATAGCATTTTGCAACATAAACAGCTAATAAAGTCAGGTATAATTGATTGTGGCAAGTATTCCTTTATTCACTGGCATAGCTCTGATAATTAAGGATCAGGCCCGGACTTTGCAGTGGCACAGTATTGATTTAGCTCCACCGGAGATAGTGTTGGGTTCTGTTGACCAGGGCCAATTAAATCTTTGTTGCCTTTAGGATTGTGATGACATCATTGAGGGACATGCCTTAACTTCAAGTGTTGATAAATCTCATGTATATCAGTGTATAACCTGTAATGTGTCAAATGACCAATAGATTATTTTTTGAGAGAGGGTGTCTGGTCTTGCATTATTATAAAAAAAATATTTGAAACTCCAAATTAAAAAAAAATACATTTTACAATTACAGTACATTGTTTGCATTTAGGTTATAAATTACAGCATACTTTGTATTAAGGGCATTAGGTAAGCCAAGCCTCAGAAAATTATAAGGAATTGCATAGATTGTGGACAATGAAGGCAATAATGGAAAAGGGAATGGAATGGAATGGAATCATATTAGAACAATTCACTTTTTCTAAAGAAAGTAGTGACAACAGCTACCATTTTGGCTCGGAAATTGATACTCACACATGGCAAAGCTACAAAAAATAAAGAACCAATTTACTCACTACTTTTAGTGAACTATTCCCCCAATACTGTTTGAAACATCCAAGAATCTGCATTTGATAAATAAATATAACTTAGAAATAACTTCAGTATTTTTAAAATTAGACATTTCTGAATATTTACCAATAAATAAAACCTACTATATAAATTAATATTAGAGAGTATCAGAAGACCTTTTAGACAGCCATAAGTATAATGATGCTTCCAACAAGCCTGCTATTATTGTAGATTCCTTGTTGGGGCAGAAGCCTCATGGCTTTGGAACAGATTTATATTAAATGTTCACAATGATATACTACATAGAGAAATTACAGAAATTAATGTAATTATTTTTATTAATGCATAAATATAAAAAACACGAAAAATAGGAAACAAAATTATATACAGTATATATATATTAAAACGCATAAGCTCTTTAAGAGAACAACACTTCCAGATTACTCATAATTATTTCAGGTTTTATACATATGTTTAAATTAAATTGAACATGTAAATAAGTTGCATTCTGTTAGTTCTATACAACTCAATTTTCTTTTAGATTTTAAATCTGTAAGGAAGGAAAAATATGCACATTCAATAAAATGGTCCCTTTTTACATGTTGTCGCACTAACAGTATTAAAAAGTAATAGTATACATCTAAATGCATTTACAAAAAATATCAGTTGTAGTATGTGATCCAAAAACATTAATAATGGCAGACTCTTTTAGATACATCTTTCCCCCAGAAAAATTCCATAAAATAATTTACAGAATAGTAAACTAATAAAACATATACAGTATATACCAATTTTTCAGCTTGCAAAAATATCACTCGGTCTATACTAGAAATAAAAATACAATAAAAACTAGGCTCCGACTCCCTGTACTGCAGTTAACAAAATGGATAGATGTACTATTTGTTAAAAGCTTTTTCAGTATGTGTAACTTTTTCAGTATGTGTTCTGAACAACATATACTCATCCCTTGGTAAACGAGCTCTTTAAACAATTATATTTGCTATTTCAAGGTGAGGTTTGCTATGTACATACAGTATGTATCATATTTTCTTAACAGTTGACAAGTTGCATATAGTTATTCAGTTACGTTGAAATGTAACTAGAATTTTTCTTCAGCAGAGAAATACATGATTCTTCACATAACCTGGTTTGGCACATGACATTATCGGTGACTATTTTATATTTTATATATTATCTAATTATGAGAGAAAACTACTTTTAGGACACTTATGGCATTTTTTCAGCATTATAAGATACATCAAATAAGTGTTACCCATCAGAATAACTGTTGTGAAGGATTTCTTGATGGCTTCAATCCTGGTTTGGGCACACACATAAAAACAAAATTCAATGTTGACAAAATCAATATTATCCAAGCAGGCGGTAGAACTATGCTTAAATAATGGGTAATTCTGATGGGTAAGAAGCTACAGTATGTATGAAACTAATCTGGATTCTTCTATGTCTTCATCAAGACGGTATAGGAAAGCAATATAAAAGTAATTATTGAGAGGTATATAGCACAAATTGTACATTATAAGTCAAGGCAATGTAGGCATATGAGCAAGATAGGCTAAAAAGCCTACTCTAGTTCGCAAACTTTCTTACGTCCATTTGTTCTTAACAACTAAAACTCATAAAATGTTTTTGTTTTCTTACCATTTTTCACATTTGACGTAATAGGGTTGGTAAAATCTAGAATGATCCCAAATTTTTTCCTAGAATGATTAAAAAAAAATATATAGAAAATGTTTCAGGATCAAAGAATAGGAGTAGTAAGATAAGAGAACGAAGTAATAAACTTGACTATAAGAGGAATGTGATCACCAGATTCGCAAGGTTTAGCTCTAATGACGGAGTAAAGATTTGGCGTTCTGAACAGTGAGGTGATTAGTGTGATTGGGAACTAGGTCGGTGGCCTGACTGAAAGATTGAATGTTTAATTGAGAGATGTACCAACCTAGCTTGAATGGCAGGTTGAGTGCTCGTGGGAATGCTGCTGTTGCCAGGGGTCGTTGCACCAGACTAAAAATACATTATGGAATAGGACTAGGTTTTTTAAGTATTTTTCCAATTTTAAAATTTTCACATTTTTGTCCCAGGTCAACAGGTAATTAAACAAACAGAAGAGGAAAAAGCTATACAGTGAGTTCCGTTAATTGATATTAGAAACTAAATGTGTTCATGGCAGGTAAAACAGTTTTATAAAAGAGGTGCAACTGCTTTGCATTAAAGATGACAATTTTAATTAGTTTAACTTTGTTTGACTACTTAAATATAAAGATTATAAAAAACATGTTTTCAGAAGTTTTAGTTACATAAAATTATTTCAGATTGTGTGTTGTTAATAAAATATTTACATATTAACATTTGGAGTATATTTATAAAAATAAAGATAGCTCATTTGACCTGGTCTGCTGTACAAAATAAAATAAAGGACCTATTCCGCACATTTGAAGAGAAATCACTTCAATAGGTTATTGACAGGATGCTCATTAAACATATTTTTGTAACAAAGTCCGTGGTAACAAAGGTTAAGGTGCTTTAACTTATACCCGCCGAAAATATTTTCGGGTCTCTAAATCCATAACTCCAATATTTATGATTATTTTAAGTGCAGATGGTTTAGGGCCAGGAAACACCTAAATACAAGTCGAGAAAAGCACAAGGAAACTTCATATTCTCTATGGCGATAAAATAAAGTGTTTCTGATGAACCAGTTAACTCTTGCTATGAAAAAAGGAAAAGGTGTTATTTTGAAATGCATTTCTTTGTTATCACACCATAGTCTAGCTGCAGAGCTCCGAAACCAGCCGGAGAGCAGACGGACAAAGCAGGGAAAGGAAAGTTGAGCCAGCTCTTTCTGTGTAGACTTATCACATCATGATCTAGCTGCAGAGCTCCTAGAGCACAAAAGTAAAGCAGAAGAAGGATGTTTACTATTGGTAGAGTCGCTTAAGCCCAAGTGTTACTTTCCTGAGGCCAGCTCTTTCATCTTTATTGATGTGAATCATTCCAAACATTTCGTTTTCATAGAAATACAAGAACTCCAATAAACAAGTAGCACCCATGTAACTCATTATGCTTTCATATGAGATCAGATGCAATGTTAATATGTACTCTACTGATGGAAACCACAGAAGCTATACTTGTGCTCGGGTTTTCCGGACTGGTGCAAGGGAGGAACAGCTTTTAGCATGACTTTTAGTACTTTCAGTAAAACACGACTCGAAAGAGATAAAAATAGTAAATTTATATAAAATGCATTTGAAATAATTTAAATAATTGTAATTTTGTATATTTATGATATGCACATTGTAAAAACAACATTTAAGTTTTTTTTTCTCCAATTTGAAAGTTATTTACAGATTAAATATCAATTGTAACTTTCGTTGTCCCAGGTCAACAGCCACTAAACTCAATAGAGGACAAAGTTAAACAAGATGTTTCTTTAATTAATATTATAAACAAAACATGCTGTGACAGTAAAAGTAAAAATGATTTTTAAAGAGGGGAAAATAAGGAGAGGTGCATCTTTGTTTTCTGCAGAATGATAAATAGACCTTATTTATCTAAATAGAATGATAATTAGACATGGTTTTTCTGACAAATACATAAGATAAGATAAGGTAAGATAAGATAAGATAAGATTTTATTGTTCCCTAAGTGATTTTTTTATGGACACACAGCATTCCTGTACATTTAAATAGAATGCAAACAAAAAAAGAAGAAAAGAAAAACATAGCCCTTTATTCTATTACAAAAAATAAGAAAAACATTGCACATCACTCTATTGCACATGTATAACACATACCAACATGTAACATTTATAACACATCACAAAACATATTGCACTCAAGTGGTTCTCCAGGCATTATAATTTTGCAATTGAATTAACTGTAATATTTAAAACATTTTGTGATATTTTTAGTTGGACTAATTTGCAGTCTAGTGGACATCATTTCTATAATTTAAAGCTTTAAGCTGTACAGGAGAAACGTCCTTGATGCATAAATAAAATAAATATAAGTTCTCATCCAGACCATTTAATTTAAATTGACGTCCATACACATATTCAAATTTAATTAATGTTTACCTTGCAGTCTTCAGGATCTGGATTCTCCTGCTTTACGAGGGTGGGTCAAATCTGTTTACTTGCAAAGAATTCTCAGGTTGCTCACACGAATTTCCAGTCTCTAAACAACAATGAGATACTGTAACATAACAACAATATAAATCAATGAAAGCATGGAGAAGTGAATGGCAAGAAAGGATCCTGTAATTTGTTGATGAACTATTCTGCACCTAAGATGTTACTAATAGTATTCTGGATTTTTCACTCTGGACTTTCACTGGCAGCCAAAGCAGAGATGCTAAGACTGGTGTGATATGCTCAAATGTTTTAATTTTTTTTTAATTACAACTTCTTAAACACCAGTGTGGAGTTTAATTTAGGTGAGGAGTAATTCACATGCAGTAGATTATGTTTCTTAACATCCTTCCGGTCAAAGTTCGTGCTGTGGTATACAGTAAGTAATGAAGTAAAAAGCTTGTTAAATCTGGAAGTGTTTTGATGTACAGTAGTTCATGCAGCAACACTGAGGAATGATTAGGGTTAGAGGTTCTAGAGAGACAGGGGTTAAAATCTTCACACACCTGCTGCAGCACCTCTTGAGCAACGTACTTCAGTCAAATTATGTCAGCAAATTCCCTGGGATATAATTGGTTGTCATTGTTAATGAGAGGTATCTGGTTAAATAAAGGATTCAATTTAAAAAAAGTCAATGTCTGTATCATGGACATCCAAAGGGACTAACCGTGGGGAACAGGAGAGCGGAAAAAGACCCATATGCATAGCGGCGAGACGGGAAAAAGGCCCGGGCTCATTAGTGCAAAGAGTTCAGGAATGCCGTATAGAAACCTATGCCCTCAGGGAGCTGACGTGTGGCGCCCTGGTGTTAGGCGGGTCTCAGGACATCTGAACGTCAATGCTGAGCGAGGACAGAGTGCAAGACCCGGAAATATATAGCCCAAGGGAAAGAGAGGGACAGGAAGGACAACAGACCAGAAACTAGGGACAGGACAGAGAAGGAGCGCCCTCTGGCTGCAGAGGGCGTGACAGTCTGGCTATCATCTAACAACAAAGATACACACATACTGTACAAAGAAACATTTATTGGCCACAGCGAAAAAGTATTCCAAACATTGAGAAGTTCAGCCTTTCATATGGTCAGGGCATCATGTTTAGATCAAAGCAAAAATGTGCTTAAACTCAGTAAAACCATATATTATAATATATTTTCACTGGATTCACATAAATAATAATTATACATCAGTTTGTTAGGCTCTTTTAATTTTCTTTTGGCATCTTTTTTAACATATTGTATATTTCAAAAAGTATAATACAGAAGTATAAATACTTGAAATGTTAAACTGTTGCTGCAACAGAATGCTCAAACCTTATTTCTTTTTTATTGGAATTGTGTGCAAATGAATGTTAAAAGTAGAATATGTGTATGTTACGAACTTACCAAGTGAAAGCTTGAAGATATGTAATTTAAAACCTCAAGGAGACCATGAATGGTACTGTATTAATATTATTAAAATGTTAAAAGCAATAGAACGTCCTTATCAGGACATATTCATTCTCATTATTCTGAGAGTACTTCATAAGTAGATCACTTGGTGTTTATGATCATCTGCTGTCACTTGATGCCTGTTGTGAATTGTGTATGAGTACAGTATGCTTGTTCACCCCCCGCTTGTGTGGGCTTTGTCTGGGTGACCTGGTCTCTTTCAATCTCCCAGAGTGGTATTTCTAAATTTCACATTCCTAAGATGTGCCCTGAATCAGCTCCCAGTACATTTCACACTCATTCTGTTGATTTTCCTACTGTGTCGTAAGTGATCTCTTTTTCAGTATTTGCTTAACTGTTATTTACTCTACCCAGTTTACTTTGTTATATTTACAGTATATTAAGATTATAATATGGACATCTTCTGGGGTGGATCTTCTTATTATAATCATACCTGAAACATTCATGAGTTATTACTAGCAATGTCTGTGCCAAAAGACCAGGAAATCCTGCATCCTGTATAACAATTGTTTCACAATTATCACCAACAGATTTAACTTTGTTTTATCTTAAAACAACTATATAACACAATGCTAAGATAAACAAAAGATCTCTTGATGTACTGAAAGACTTATTCCATATTGGTATATTAAAAAATAAACCTCAAGGTATCTGACATTATCTGACAAGAACTATACATTTAATTGGTAACATGAATTCAAGATAAGTGACTATTAATTAAATAAATCTAAAAACTTCTAATTCTATTATAATCTATATAAGTAGAAGTCAACATTTTTGGGGGGGACCCCTGTGATAGAATGGCATCCTATCAAGAGGGGCACTCATAGATTCTCAGGTCTTAATGTTACATTACCCAGGATGAGCTCTGGCACATGAGCCACTGTGCTTTGGTATGGAATTCACTTGTTCTTTAGTATTACAGAAACATTTCCACATGGCCCAGCACATTTAGCTTCTAATTACCATAAATTACTGAATTACTAAAGATATACAGTGCACCCAGAAGAAATCATAGACCTGAAAAAATAAGAGCAAGAAATGTTATATAGCAAAACATATAGGATAGTAGTTCAGGTGGGTAGCTGTTTCAGCATGCGTAGTCTGCAAAGCGACAAGTAATAGGTTTATTCCATGCTGAAAAGAGAAGAGAGAAAACACAAAGTTTCGGCTTTGAAGCCTTCTTCAGGTGTGAGAAAGACAGGACAGACAGCACAGATTAAATAGCACAGAAGAAAAAGCTAGAAGAGGGGAGGAGGCAGGAGGGGCAGAGAGGCAGAGAGTCTACTCAGGAAGTGCAAAGTGCAAAGTGCAGAAGGGTGAAGAAAGGTGTGAAGTCAAAACCTGCAAGAGAATAGAGAAGGTTACACAAAAAAAAGTCGGTCATTGAGAGAAGGGGGATGGAGTGAACGTAGTTTCAGGCAGAGTTTCATTTCTGTTGTTTTTCTGCAATGGGAATTGATAAATGTTGAGAACAAAGACAGAGAGATCAGTGTGATCATGGCCTTCTGATGTGAAATGAGAAACTATGGGCTTGGAGAAATCTTCAATCTTCATAGCCCGAACATGTTTTCTGAAGCGGTCTCCTAGTCTCCTTCCGGTTTCCCCAAAGTAGATAGCTGGGCATTTTTTGCAAGAGATACACTAAATGAGGTTGCTGGAGGTACAGGATGTCTTCTGGGTGATCTGGAATTGACCTGAGGGCCCTGAATGAGCGTGTTATTAGCACCTTTGCAGGTGATCCAACAAGATCTGTTGCAGGGGAAGTTGCCTGGTGGGGATGATTGTCGAGTGCGGTCAAGGGAGCTGTGAACCAGAAGTTTACGTAGATTGGGTGGTTGGCAGTATGAGATGATTGGGTGGTTAGAAAAAATGGTACCGATGGAGGGATCGCCCTGTAAAATGGAGTAGTTGTTAATAATGGTCCTGGGGATAGAAAGTGTGTTAGAGTTGTAGTGTCAAACAAAAGACAAAATTCAGGTGTCTGTGAAGCAGAAGTCTCTTTATTCATACTGCATATCTTCTTCAGAGTGGTAGGGAAGCACCAAAGGAATGCAGTTGTGAGACCAGGGGCTTGATGAGCTGAAGGCTGTTTTTGGCCCAGGTGAGGGCCCTATCAATAACATAAGTGGGGTATCCTCTGTTGATAAAAAAATAATACATTTTGAGAGCTTGGTTCTTGAAATCCATGTCGTCACTGCAGAGTCAACATAACCTGAGGAACTGTGAAAAGGAGAGAGAGTTTTTGGTGTGAGTGGGTTGAAAAGAGCTGTACAGGAGATAAGTGAGTGAATCTGTGGGTTTTTAATAGACTGAGGATGAGAGTCGTGGATGGGTAACAGATAAATATATGTCTAGAAACAGAAGAGTGGAGGAAGATGTGTTAACTGTATATTTGAGGAACATGTGAGAGTTAGTGAATTGATGCAGGAAGTGCTCTAGCTGGTCATTAGAGCATGTAGCAGCACCAACGCAGTCATCGATATATCACTTGTAGAGGTCAGGGACAAAGCCAGTACAGGAAGATAAGGAGGATTCTTCTACACAGCCGACAAAAATATTGCCATAGCTAGGTCCCATCCTAGTGCCCATGGCAACTCCACTAACCTGCTGATAAAAAAGGTTATTAAATGAGAAAGTATTTAGTGTGAGAACCAATTCCGCAATACACACTAAAGTTGGGGGTGGTGGATCAAGCACTGTGCGTTTGTGTAGATGCAGATGCAGGCTCCTCAATGGGCTTTGACGTGCTAATGCGTTGGTTTAACAGTCGGGGTGTGGCAATGTTTTTTATTATTGTTATAGAGAAACATGATCAGATTTTCCCTGGTTCAGGAAAAAAGATCTAAAGTACTGTACTGTATACTAGTTTGTCACTCTTCTCATCCCCTCTTTGCTTAATGCCTTTTGAATAGAGTCACATGAAGACAGAGGTGAAACAGCACTGTCGCAGTACACGAATATAATTATATCTTATTAATTTCTTTAGAGAAAAAATACACACCAGTATTCCATTTCTCCTTAAACATTTGAAGCATCAAAGTCTTACATGTGGTTATTTCGGAAACATTTTGACATGCTCCCTCTGACCATATTACTGTATGTTTATATACTTTGTGAAAATTGATCGTTTTAACCTTTTCTGCGAATATGCTTGTTGTCAGAGTAAACAAAAGCATACTTTTAGAATTTGATTAAAAGGGAATATAATATGGAATCGCATATCTAAAGAAATTAATAATGATATAATTATATTCATGTTCTGTTGCACAAACAGTAGTATAAGACTTTCTATTGATATGTGTATGACTGTTTCACCACTATGCTATGTCACTGCATCTGTGGTGTGATAGCTTAAGTGACTGACTTATAAGCATGAGATCAGGTGTTCAAGTCCAGCAATTGCTAGGAGTTTTCTTTTAACAGATAAACATTTCTTTGAAAAACTAAAATAGCAAATATTATAGACAATATATTGTCATTTTTTATATTTCTAAATGTCACAACATGTTCGAAGCTAAGTCATTTATTAATAGCAACGAGTCACAAAACATTAGAAGTTAAGTGATTACCATTTTCCATGAATACTTGTGCTTGTTATCACAGTAAAAGTAACTCATACTTTTCAGAATTTAATTATTATTTTGGAAACATTTTTACGTTCTCCTTCTGACCGTATTATTTATATACTTTGTGAGAAAAGTGATAGTTTTAACCTTTTCTGCAAATACGCTCGCTATCGGAGTAAACAAAAACATACTTTTAGAATTTGATTAATAGGGAATATAATATGGAATCGTGTTATCCAAAGAGCATGCTTGCAAGCGCGGTGACATTACCACTATTCCCTCTGAATAGCTAATCAAATAATAGGCAGTGAAAACCTCCGTGGGGGGAAGGGGGACTGTCTTTTATTGGAAGGTACACCTATTCTACTCTGAGAATGTAGGGGAGGAGGAAAAGTGCCCTTGGTCTTTTCACTGATAAAGTTGTTAACAAAAACGACAGTATGCTTAAGAGTTGTGTCATGGAAATATAACTATCAAGGAAGCCACAAGAGAGAGTTCTCACCTGAGTAAGGTCTTTATTTCAATATTGCAATATTGGGAGCCCTGCTGCCACTTCGCCAAGTGCAACCAGAGACTCAATTTGTTACAAGCAGTACAGGGTTTTTATAAGACGTTGCGCTGTAAAAAAGTTCAGCACTTGGTCCCTTCTAAAACTTTCCCTTTCTCTAAGAGAAAACAGATTACATCATAGAGCGAGAGAAGAAAAACTAGATTTGTTATTCAAAGCTTATCAGTTACTTTCAGCTAATTCTAATGACCCAGACAGCATATATTGTTTTGGTACATTGTCTTCTAAACTAACCTAAACAGTGTACTTTGTTGACGAACTGTTTTCTAAAATTCTGCACGTACTGTAGCATAGCAGTTATATCCTTGAAATATTATCTAAAAGCACCAATATATTTTTTTGCAAAGCTCTCTACATTTTTAAGAATCAATTAACTCATTAGATTTCCACTACAGTTGTTAAACCGTTTTTTATTTATTTTTTGTCACAGCCAGCTCATGAAACCTCGAAAAACCTCGAGAGTTACGAAAACACTTGTTGTGTCTACAAAGTACATTGTGACTCTTTTCACAGCCTTCACTATATAATTTTGAAGCCATTTTTTGACCACGCTCGAATATTCTTTTGTTCATATCTTCACAAGGGAAACACAGAAAACCTTCAAACCAAATAGATAAATAAACCAAGATATATCAAGATGGCGCCGTATTAGTGGCAGCCTGCTACAGCAGCTCTGTGTGTTTTTGTTGTCTTTTTGTTTCTTTCAGTTAGTTAATGCTAGTGTGTTAGTGTTTTTTCTTCATACCTTTGCCGGCAACTATATTTGCGATCACAACATGATGGATGCTAGGAAGCTGAGAAACCTTTTCTTGTTTTCTCTGATACTCGGACCTCTGTGGCTATCGGGTTGCAATGCCGATAGCCACAGAGGCATTGTCTACACGCGGGACCAGCTGATCGCCCTAGCGCGTCCGGCTCTACTCATTGGAGAGAAGCCATCTCTCTCTTCGGTGCCGGAGGAGCTGAGGAGGAGAAGCCGAGGCTGTAGGGCTGGTGCGACGCGAAAGGCGAAGAGAAGGAGATTTAAACCCTACCTTCCTTCGATCATCATGGGAAATGTGAGGTCCTTAGCGAACAAGATGGACGAACTGGGAGCATTGGTGAGAAGCCAGAAGGAGTATCGTGAATGCAGTATCGTGTTTCACCGAGACGTGGCTGCAGGGACTTATTCTGGACTCGAGCGTTACCATCGGCGGCTTTCAGATGGTGCGGGCGGACAGGAACACCGAGAGCGGTAAGAGGAAAGGAGGGGGGCTCGCGGTGCTTGTCAACAACAGATGGTGTAATCCTGGACATACTCATGTTAAGGAGCGCGTCTGTAACCCGGACATCGAACTGGTAGCCATAGGACTGCGTCCGTACTATCTGCCGCGGGAGTTTACATGTGCCATCTTTGTTGTTGTTTACATACCACCTACGACAAATGCAGAGGTAGCGTGTGACGTCATAAACATAGTCACAGCCAGGCTACAAACAAAGCACCCAAGCGTTTTTATAGCTATTTCAGGGGACTTTAACCACGTATCTATTTCCACCACCCTGCCTACTTTCCACCAGTTTGTTAAGTGCCTGACCAGAGAAAACAAAACACTGGACTTATTATATGCCAATGCTAAGGATGCATATAGTTCCACAGCCCTTCCCCCCCTTGGCAGAACAGATCACAACCTTGTCTTGCTTACACCACTATACAAGCTGTAGCGGTGAGGCTTATTAATAAAGCAGAATTTAGTGTTTCTGAGCTTTCCCAAATTAGGCCTCATTTCTTTGTTCATCTCTGTGGTGCAGCCACAGAGAAACCATGCAAGCTGATTTAGGGTTCCTTTGATAAAAGACAGCTCCCAAAGGGGGATGCACTTAGCTAAGCCTGGCTATCATGATCAATGGTCATCCATTGGCGCCTATCTGTCTAGGGAGTGCCAGTTGGACATCTGGACTGCATTCCTAAGTGTCAGGAGTAAGTGACTCATATCTCACCTTGATCAACCAATCAGGGACTGGTAGGGCCGAGTAACCCACGTGGGACTCTGATGCCCATGGAACTTTCAGCCAATCAATGAGCTGAAGTTCCTCCAGGTAAAAACAGGCAACACAGAGAGCCTGTGTGATTCAACAAGATTCAGATTCAACAAGAGTGAGATTCAGTAAGATTCAGTAAGATTCTGAAGAGGATTCTGTGGACTGTTCTAAAGGGAATTCAAAGGAGAATTCCAGGGCAGGACGGCCCAGGAGCAGAAGGCTCCCAAGGGCAGGACATTCTCGCAGCGCGCCTCCTGACCATCTTGAGACTCAGCCCAGACAACCACGGAACGGCCAGTGTGTCCGAGTGCCAGAACTTTCCTTTGTTCTAAGAGTCTAGAGTGGAGGTTGCCAGAGAGTAACCAGCAGCAGGCCTCGTGAACAGGTCAGAACTGTGGACAGCCGAATCACTATTCAGAACTAGCTCTTCATCAGGGACGAACCGGTCCTCTTCCTGACTTGCTGGGACCCACAGTCATCTTTTCTCCTGTGCACAAACTTTGCTAGTTAAAGCCAACACTAACTAGCCGGTCAGAGAGCATCTGTTTCTTTGTGCCTGCAGGAGATCTGAATCCCCAAAAATTGGATGAGTATTCAACTTCAATGCATTACAGCGCGAGAATTCAATTGTTATCCAAACCAGTTGATATCAATTTAATTCCTAAGAGTTATGTACTTGTTTGAGTATCTAATGTAGAAGTTGTAACCAAGTTCATTTATGAAACGGTCTTAATGAATGATATACTGAACGTATGTCCTCTTGATATGTGTAACACTTTGTAACTGAATGAATATATATCTTTTGTATTCTGATAACCCTCTCGATAAGATCTGTTAGGTTTACATGCATATTCTATGTATTAATAAATGTATCCTCGTGTATTAGTACCTGTGTGTGCGCGTTGTTTGAGTTATGTCGCATGGTTGGATTCTAAAGCCATCAAAAGAATCAACTTTGTGATTTACTGCTACAATTAATAATTGTCTCAGTAAACGCCCAAACCCTACAGAACTGGTGCCTTCAGAGAGCCACTATGATTACATATTTGGCGTCCCTGAACCGGTTTCTTACAAAGCCTATTGTCCAGCGCCAACCTGTGACCATGAGGACTGTGAGTAGATGGTCTCAGGAGGCTATGGAGGATCTACGTGGTGCTTTGGAGGCCACCGACTGGGATGTGCTGTGCAAACCACATGGGGACAGCATAGACAGCATGGTGGACTGTGTCACTGACTACATTAACTTCTGCGTAGACAACACCATCCCCACCAAAGACGTACACTGCTTTTCCAATAACAAACCCTGGATCACCAGCGACCTGAAGGCTCTTCTGAATGACAAGAAGAGAGCCTTTAGGAGGGGAGATAAGGAAGAGGTCAAGCGTGTACAGACGGAGCTAAGGCAGAATTTAAGAGAGAGCAAGGACGCCTACAGGAGGAAGGTAGAGGACAAGCTGCAAAGGAATAGGGTGAGGGATGTATGGAGCTGCATGAGAGAGATCTCTGGCTTCAAACAGGCTGGGGGTGCAACAGAGGGGAACCTGGAGATGGCCAACGAGTTGAACCAGTTCTTTAACAGGTTTGACTCTGGGTCCTCTGTGGCTCAACACCCATCCCCCCACAGCCACACGCTCCCTAACCCTTCACAGCTGTGACTGCCCAACACCTCCTCCATCCCCCCACAAACATGGCCGCCTACAGCTACAACCCCGACAGCTACTCACCCACCCATCCCCCACAGCTGCCACTCTCCAACACCTCCACCATTAACACCTGCAGCACTGAAAGCACTATGAGCACCATCCCCCAGGCCAGGCTGACCATCACAGCTGACCAGGTGAAGAAGGAGCTGAAGAGGCTGCATGAGGGTAAAGCCACAGGACCAGATAACATCTGTCCCAGAGTTCTTATCCCACCTGAGACCCCTGGTCAGCTCATCACTGGACACCCTACAGTTTTCCTACCAGCCCAGTGTTGGTGTGGAGGATGCGATCATCTACATGCTGCAAAGGGCCTACTCACAGCTGGACAGGGCTGGCAACACTGTAAGGATCATGTTTTTCGACTTCTCCAGTGCCTTCAATACCATCCAGCCCTTACTTCTAAGGAGGAAGCTGGAGGAGATGCAAGTCGATCCCTCCACGACCTTGTGGATCACTGACTACCTGACAGGCAGACCACAGTCTTTGAGACTTCAGAACTGTGTGTCTGAACAGGTAGTGAGTAACACAGGGGCACCTCAAGGGACAGTTCTTTCTCCATACTCTTTCTTCACCGTCTATACTTCGGACTTTATATACAACTCAAAGTCAGGCCACCTGCAGAAGTTCTCAGATGACTCTGCAATTGTGGGATGTATCAAGGGTGAGCAGGAGGAGGAGTACAGAGGATTGGTCAGCAGCTTTGTGGAGTGGTGTGGGGTGAACCACTTGGAACTGAATGTAACAAAGACAAAGGAACTGGTGGTAGATTTCAGGAGGAAAAAGGTCCAACCTACTCCCGTCTACATCCATGAGAGTGGCGTGGAGATGGTGGACTCGTACAAGTACCTGGGAGTGCACATCGACGATAGACTGGAATGGTCTAAGAACATCGAGGCCATCTATAAGAAGGGACAGAGCCGACTTTACTTCTTGAGGAGGCTCAGGTCCTTCAATGTGTGTAGTAAGATGCTACATATGTTCTATCAGTCGGTGGTAGCGAGTGCCATTTTCTACGCAGTGGTGTGCTGGGGCTCTGAGATTAGAGCAGTGGATTCTAAAAGGCTGAACAAGATCATCAGGAGAGCAAGCTCTGTCATTGGGTCTGGCCTGAACCCCCTGGAGGTAGTGGCTGAGAGGAGAATGATGTCCAAACTAGAGGCCATCATGGACAACTTCTCCCATCCCCTCTATGACAGGCTTGCAGGAATGAAGAGCACATTCAGCAATAGACTGATTCATCCACGATGCGACAGGGAGCGCTACAGGAGGTCATTCTTGCCTTCTGCCATGAGACTGTACAACGCATCCACCTTGCGTCTTGGCAGAGGCAACATCGACAGTGACCTGTTTCTGGACTAAACGCATCTACACATCTACTGCTACATCTGTTCTCTTTCTTTTTCTTTTTCACGTTTACAACCATTTTTTGTGCAATATACAC
Organism: Lepisosteus oculatus; assembly: GCF_040954835.1. Taxonomy (NCBI): domain Eukaryota; kingdom Metazoa; phylum Chordata; class Actinopteri; order Semionotiformes; family Lepisosteidae; genus Lepisosteus; species Lepisosteus oculatus. The sequence continues at coordinate 37,616,005 of NC_090702.1, read as the reverse complement.
CAGGGACCTGTGCAATACATTTATATCTATATTTACTTCCATATCTATATTTACATCTATATTTATATTCATATGTGTGATACGATTTTTCTGTGTACTGTTCTGTTCTAGTTTGTTTTTTGTGTGTCCAGACTGTGAGTAACTCTTGTATTGTATTGTATTGTATTGTATGTATTTTACTATTATTATATAATTCGTTACAGTGGGGCTGTGTTGTGTGTGTTAAGCTGCTGTTGCACTGCAATTTCCCTCATGGGATCAATAAAGTATCTATCAAACGCATTTTAAAAACCATGACTTGTGAAAATTTTCACAGCCTCCACATAAAACTATCAGTGAGCTAATTGTCTTTTTTAAAACGTCCGGTATTTCATCGATGTGTAATTACGCACTAAATGGAACCTGGGGGGACCGCTGTGAACACATGTTCACAACGCGAGAAATACTGCTCAATACGTCTTCATGTGAAAAAACCCGTATATCACCATATGAAGCATAACAGTGCAGCCTCCAATTACCCAGACTGTAAGCACAGGAATAAAGCTTTGTTTTATATCTTAAACCCTTTCTTTATGTCCTGTTTTCATTCAGGTAAGGGTCAACTATATAAACAATACTGCTGACAGCAGGAAAATTAAAATATTCTTTACTCAGCAGCTTTTTAAAAACAGCTCCCATGATGTTAAAACCGATTTTTTTACACAGAAGACTGCGTTCTGAATCTCTTTCTCGTGCTTTTATTTAATGTGGCACTATTCACCCCTATGAATAGGGGAATGCTGTTCACAAGACAATAACATTTAAACCACAGTACCCACAATGCTGCAAGTAAGTGTTTTATACACTAAGCAGGCCCTCTTATCTTTCACCATCATGATTTCTAATGTGAATCCCTTCCACAATGTTTTATTATTTCTGGTAGATAGCTCCATTGGACAGGCATTACACTGGGATGGGGGGTGCTTCCAATAATTAATGGGTTTCCTGTGTTTTATTTCAGTTTCACATTGGTTCTGAAAGTTAACACTTATGCAAGACATACTGTTTTTGGGCATATTGAAACTGTTACTTAGCTTTCTTTGTGAGGGGAGTTATCCTGAAAAAAGATGTACTTTTCTTTAGTGTTTTCTTGATTTTCAAACATAGCTATTGTGCTATGCTGTGCAGTATGGGGTGGCTGTTTACTTATCGATAGTGCCTGGAATCTAAAACCATTAGAAGGGTTACAAACAACAGGAGGCCATTCACTCAATCTAGCTAATGTAATAGTTGATAATATATTAATCTGAGGACCTTATCCTGCTTTTTTTAAAGAAGCCCAAGTAAAATGATCAAAAACACTGTAGGACAGATGTTGAAGTTGACCCACAACCAGCTAAAGAACTGCCCCTTGCTGTCTGTATTAAACCTTGTTCACTCAATAGTTTAAACTAAGTGTAAAGTGCTATGAAGAAGAATGCATGAAGATACTCTCACATTTTTATGAAAGCTGTAGTTTTTAAAATCTTTTAAATGATGGGTGCTCCTACAGTTAAAGGACCTAAAGAATCTAAAAGCTTCACAGCTCAAGGGCAAAGTATCCACAGATTTTGCCAAAGCTATTTAAATCAAATGACTTTTTTATTCCTTTTTAGGAACATACTGTACTTGAGGGCTGTGAGACCATCATTGTGAGGAATGATGTTGTAGAGAGATGTGATATCCATGGTAAAAATGTAGCATTCTGAACCTTAAAATTGGAAATCATTGAAAAGGTGGATGGCATGGTTAATATCCTTGATATATGAGGGAAGCATTTCAACCAGAGGTCTCCTACGGTGGTCGAGAAAAGCAGAGATGAGTGTGGTTGGACAATTGCATGCTGAGACAATGGGGCGTCCAGGAGTGTCGGGTTTGTGGACTTTGGGAAGGAGATAGAATTGGGATATCTGGGGATCTTTGATGATGAGGCGGTTTATATAGGATAATGTGTTTAACTTAAAACAAGTCTAATAAGGTTAGCCTGTACGTAAAATAGCATTTCACAAAATATGTATTTGACCTAAATAATTTTTTATTTAGACAAAACAGGAGTTTCACATTTATTCACACCTGTACAAATTGAGATGGAAATCTACAGTGTAACAGTTAAGTCTACATTCTACAGTTACACTAAGTCCACAGTAACATTTGGATCTTTGGAAGTGGAATGTAAGCCTCTGGGCTATATAGAGGCCTGTAAAAGGTCAGCTGTGGTTGTTGGCAGCTGCTGTTTGGCTGGGCTGTTGGAAGAGCAATATAAGGATTAAATGGTTTAAAGGGGGTTTATTTTGTGTCTTATTATTCAGTATGATTTGGGGTTGTTTTGCATAAACAGTATGGGTCCTGGAGTCAAGATAGGAGAAATCATAAATGATAATATGTACTAGGATATTTTGGTCAGAAACCATATTTTGTCTGCCAAGAAGCTCAACCTTTGCTGTAAATGGTAATTCCAGTATGACATCAAAGCATACATCAACAATTGACAAAGACATAGTTTAACTACACATTTAAAATCAACTTTTAATCGCATTTTGCAACATAAACAGCTAATAAAGATGAAAAAATTCATGTCCTAAAGTCAGGTATAATTGATTGCGGTAAGTTTTCCTTTATTCGCTGGCATAGCTCTGATAATTAAGGATCAGGCCCGGACTTTGCAGTGGCACAGTATTGATTTAGCTCCACTGGAGAGAGTGTTGAGTTTTGTTGACCAGGGCCAATTAAAGCTTTGGTGCCTTTAGGCTTTTGATAACATCATTGAGGGACATGCCTTAACTTTAAGTGTTGATAAATCTCATGTACATCACTGCAGAACCTGTAATGTGTCAAATGACCAATAGATTATTTTTTGAGAGAGGGTGTCTGGTCTTGCATTATTATAAAAAAAATATTTGAAAATCCAAAAAAAAAACATTTTACAATTACATTACATTGTTTGCATTTAGGTTATAAATTACAGTATACTTTGTATTTAGGGCATTAGTAAAGCCAAGCTTTAGAAAAGTATAAGGAACTGCATGGATTGTGGACAACAAAGGCAGTAATGGAAAAGGGAATGGAATGAATGGAATCATCTTAGAACAATTCACTTTTTCTAAAGAAAGTAGTGATAACAGCTACCATTTTGGCTCGGAAATTGATACTCACACATGGCAAGGCTACAAAAAATAAAGAACCAATTTACTCACTACTTTTAGTGAACTATTCCCCCAATACTGTTTGAAACATCCAAGAATCTGCATTTGATAAATAAATATAAATAAACATCCTGTTATTTTAGCATGCCGTTTTTGAGTTCTGTCAACCAAAAAAAGTATTTCACTAGGAATAAGAACACCCAAGAATTAAACCAGACTATAAGCCAAGGAGTCTAGGAACCCCAGGCAGAGTGAGGAGTGACCAAGGGGCAGCTGCAGAGGTGGAGATGGGGAAAGGAAGGATGCAAAAAACAAATGTAAGGGGGTGAATAGGATTAAATATAATATTTATAAAGTTTAGGTGAGGGAACTACATCAGGATTAAGAATTACAAACATATAAAGCTGATTGAACTTGGCTGTTTTCATCCCCCCTGAACGTTTTTTATAAACTTAATTTATTATTTGTAATCTACACTTACTGACATAAATGTTATAGTCTTCAACAGTTAAATTTTTCTATTTCACCATTGTAGAAAGTTAATAGTGTTTTATGCCATATTGAAATCTAAATCTTAAAAATTCTGGTGAGCATCATTTTACAAATACTTCACTCTTGTTAAGCAGGTAGAATCTCATTATAATGTAGGCATAACAAGACGAGACAATTAAGACCTTTTGATCATTTAGAAGCTATTAGGCTTTCAATATAAGAATTTCAGCAAGCTGTTTTTATGTAAGCTCTCAGGAAGTCAGCTTCTACAACCCACCAACAGTTTCACATCAAAAAGTGACTCATGTGTTCTTTTACTGAAGTGCCTACATACAGATTCCACTTGATTGTTTTACAGGACCACTTATGACAGCTGAATCTTCTCTGCTGGTGACAGAAAGTTTTGGTTCCTTTTATCTGCCTATGTCTGATATAATTTTTCTGTCAAGGAATTCATTTTGCATTATTATAATAATAATAATTATTATTATTATTATTAATATTATTATTATTGTTAATAATAATAAAAATAATAATAATTCCTTACACTTATATGGCACTTTTCTGGACAGTCCACTCAAAGTGCTTTACAGGTAGTAGGGACTCCCCTCCACCACCAATGTGCAGCATCCACCTGGATGATGTGACAGCAGCCGTAGTTCACACACTACACTCACCACACACCAGCTATCAGTGGGTAGGAGAACAGAGTGATGAAACAATTCATAGATGGGGATTATTAGGAGGCCATGATTGGTAAATGCCAAAGGGAAATTTGGCCAGGACACACCCCTAATCTTTTTGAGAAACGCCCTAAGATTTTTTTAATGACCACAGAGAGACAGGACCTTGGTTTTACATCTCATCCGAAGGACGGCACCTTTTTACAGTGTGGTGTCCCCATCACTATACTGGGGTATTCGGGCCCACAGAGACCACGGGGTGAGTGCCCCCTACTGGCTCCGCTAATACCTACAGCCTTCCAGCAGCAACCTTTGTTTTTCCCAGGTCTCCCATCCAGCTCACACCTGCTTTTGAGTTGCAGAATGATATGGCATAACATTACTCTTGGTTAAATTATCTTGAATATTAGCAGTTTTTTTGCTTTGACCAAAAGAGTCACAAAGAGATGCAATGACTGACTTTGTTTTATTTTAATTGTGTGCGTTTAGCTATAAATAAAAAAAAACGTTTTTCCAAGGTCTTCCCTCTATTATTTACAAATGGAAAGTAATGTGTCAACATAAACCTCTAATCTTTCTCAAATGTAAGTTTCTTTTTAGTCCCAATATTGTAATGCTCATAAAGTTAATAAATTAGACATACATTTGGATTAAATTGTGCAAAATGGAAGTGTAGTGGCAAGGCTTATTAATAATACAGGAATTAAGTTTACTGCTCCCTTTTCAGTCTTTCTCTCCCTCATCTTAGTGGTGCTGGACACAGAGAGGCAATTCCATTTGGTTCAGATTTAAGGTGTTTTTCTAGCTGATAGACTTTCTTGATAAGGAACAACTCCCAAGGTGGAGATTCTTCAGCTACCCTAATAAATGGTCATCTTTGGCGCCTTACTGTCTGGGAGATTCCAAGGGAAAGTCTCATCCCAAGGTTTACAATCCTAAGGTCAGAAAGCATGGTTACTCATCCTCGCACCTTAATCAGCCAATCAGGGACTGGTAGGGCAGGGTAACCCCACGTGGGTCTCGAATGCCAAAGTGGACGACAATTGGACGCAGCAACAGCCTGACACTGTTCCTTTGTGTCAGCGGGAGATTTGAATCTACAAAGATTGGATGAGTATTCAACATACAGCATTACAGCTCGAGAATTCAATTGTTACCTCAACCGCAGTTGATATCAATTTAATTCCTATGAGTGACGTACTTGCTTTTGAGTATCTAGTGTAGAAGTTGTAATCAAAGCTCATTAACGAAATGGTATAAATTAATGGTATACTGAATGTATGTCTCTCTTAGTATTTGTAACTCTTCATTATTGAATATATATGTTTTGTATTCTGCTAACCCTCACTATAAGATTTTTTATGTTTATATGCACATTTTATGTATTAATAAATGTATTGGTGTCTATTAGTATCCGTGTGTGTGCATTGCTTAGTTATTCCGCAAGGTCGGTTTTCTAATAGCCATCAAATAATCATTTTGTGACTTACTGCTACAGCTAATAATCATCCCAGTAAATGCACAAAACCCCTGCAGAAGTAACCAATTGGAAGTGGAAGTGCACGTTACCACAAATGGAAGTAACCATTTCTGAATTTAATATAAATTGTATATTGTTTCAAAACACAGTTACAACAAGTGTTCTCTAATAATTATGTAATTAATTATGTAAATAGGTATATATTTTCTGTTATGAAATATGATTCTGTTATGATTTGTTCTCTGTGTATTTAGGTGTTAATTATTTTAGACCTTATTTGTATTGTCCAAAGTGGGAGAGACTTCCAGTAGAAAGGAGTCCACCAGCTCCTTAGTGGTAGAACAATGACATGTGATAGAGTAGTGTTTTCTGTGTAATTTAGTGAAGTTCTGTCAATTGTTGTTATATAGTTTTCTTATTTACACAAACTGGTGAGTTTTGGTTGTGTCTGGATTAAATATCTTGCACAAATGTGCTTTTTGGCTGAGCTATCCCTTTTTTACCCTTTTGAAGAGGGAGATCCCAAAGGACCCATATAGGCAACATTACCTTACACTGGAGCTTACACTTAGAGCACATAGAGACATAAACACACACTCGCACCAGCACTAAATTTCCAAGATGCCAATTATCCTACCAGTATAGGTCTTTGGACTGGAGCACGGTATCGGTTCCCCTTTAATTGGAGCTCATTAGCTCAGTGATATTGTACAGTATTTTGACCACATTCTTTTTGATACTTTGTCTGTCTTTTGAACTAACAACTTCAATTAGTGCTACTCACAAAGATACCCACAGCCATTCAAAATACGCAATGTATGCTGTACTAAAACGCGGTGGACAATCCGCAATGAACCGCAAAGTAGCACGTTTTTTATTAGACTGAAATACCTTGTAGAACCACCAGGTGGAGATGGGCTTTGGTGAGCTGAGCTTAATGTCTCATGTGCAGCATTTGTGGCTTTAGGCAGAAACCGCCCAGTTTCGAATCCCGGTCAGTGCTAAAGGGACAATCTTTTGCCAATTACAGAATTTAAATTGAATACTGTTTAAATTGAAGACTTTTAATAATTTTATACTGTGTATTACAGGATGTTAAACATTAAACTGATTTAAAAGTAGGTATATTTTATCAAAGCAAGATTGCCTAGTTGGACAAAAGTACACAACCTTCCACCTTTTTCATACTGTAAATATTTTAATTAAACATAAATATTTTATGTATCAAAGTTTGTAACTTGAGTTGTGATTTTAACATGGTTGTTCTAACATTATAAAGCTTATATACTGTACTACATAAAAAAGTTATAACATTTTATCCTTTTCTAAGAATACGTGGTAAGAACACCACTTGCTGTTATTGTAAAAAAAAAAGTTGGACTGATTTAATACCTCTCGATAGTAATATTAATATGGAGTTGTGGAAATAAGCATCTAAAATTTCACAAAGGGACATTTTGGGACCATTTGACGTTCGTTTTAAAAAATAAATATATTATTGTCCTTATAGTGGTAATAGGCAATGGACTGTCATGTAGTGTGCTGCACTCAGGCGGTTCAAAGCCCAAACAGAGAACTACTTCGTTTCTTACATAGCAAAATATATAAAAATAGTCATCTATTATACCTTGTTGTTGGCTACGGTGTGAGTGTGATGGTTTCGTGATTTATGATTTCTTCATGGAATTCTTTAAAGTAGGGAAAAGGGTTATTTTTACACATTGTGTATCGCCTCTTATATTTGTAAAAATATTCAAATTTAAATGCAATATGGAATTTATTATTAATAATATCATAATAAATTCAGATTCTTGGGCTTGTGCCCTCGCTGCTCCTGCCCTAGACCCTTCACCACATGGGCTCGAACCCAGGTCTCCCGTGTTGCTTAACAGAGGTTTTGTCAGCTGAACTACAGAAGACCTCCTTCAGCACCAGCGGCCAGCAGCCCTGTTATGTGCAGGGGAGCAGAGGGCTGTACTGTCACCGCGCTGCACCCGGCTTGTACCATCTGTATACCGGCTGTTTGTGAGAATATTAATAATGAATGACCATGGACGAGTTGTGAACTGAAGACTTAAAGCAGACATGTTTAGTCTTGTCTTTTCAGCTTGGAATTTGACTTTTACAGCGATCCTTTTGGCTTTATATATTTTTTTTACATAGCCGGATGAGTAAAAATAGAATGGATTAATAACTGGAGTAAGAAAAAATATTTCACACATACTTTGAAACCATACAGCTTTGGAACAGTGGGAGGCGAGACCCGGCTGTAGGGAGAGGGGTATTTAGATTTTCCTGTGTGAACCGTATTAGCTACAATACTATAATGAGTCCCTGAGGCATATTGTTCAAATTTCAGAATTATAAAAAATGAACCTTTATTGAGTTTGTACTGCTTGTAAGTCGTGTACTGCTTGTAAAGTAGCTGATTTTGATAAATTTAAAATCTGTCTTTACTTTTAGCTTCATTAAAATTAGCAGAAAGTCACCTTGCTTTTACAAGCAGCTCTTTTAAGCAGTTTGTGTTAACACACCGCACCCTTTTGAATGAGTTTTAATCAACTTTGTCTGTCCAGGGGAGTTGGGCAGCATGATGGAGGGTGAAATAAATTACTGCTGGCACTTTTCCTTCCCCCCTGGTGTGAGGTGATAATGTGGAAAGCTGTTTTTTTTTATTTTACTGGGAGTGTGAACATTGAGTGAGCACTGGGGTGCACAGTGAGATTAACGCAGTGTGATTACTGACATGGATAATTTTAGTAAATATGTTGGCAAATGTCTACATTTTTGCTTTCACGAGGTAAGATAAAATTGTATCCAGCTGTGAATCAGCTACATGACTTTGCCCCCCTTAAATTTTGGGAAAGGAGTTTAGTGGAGAGCGTTGCTCACAGTGTAGAGTGTTACTCACTCATAGAGTGTTAATTTTAATACACTGTACAGTATAACAGTATAAAGCAAGCACGTTTTTTTCAAAATGTTTGTAATCACTTTTCTTGCAAGTACATTTTGTATTCAGTTTGTTTCTGCATGTTAGCTGGTGGGCAAACATTCGAGGTGAAAATTCTTCCACATGGAGTGTACCTTGAAGCGGAGAAGACCACACCAAACATTTTCGGCTCTGTATGTCACTTAAGCCATTTGTCTTTGACACTTTCTTTAGTCAGAGAGGTGGGAAGATGCCTCCCCCTTCCCCTTACCCTCTGCCTTCACCTCTCCCTTCCCCTTACCCTCTGCCTTCCTGACCTGTCCCCATTTTTAACCATTCTGTGTCCGAATCGCAGGGTGTGAGAGAGTATGGAGAGACAGGAAAAAAGTGAACCCTGGTCTAATTTTAAATAAGATTTTGCCTTCATTTTTTATTTTATAAGTATGTATTTTAATTATTTTCTGATAGTCAGATTTAATGTATGTTTGAACACAGTCTTGTAAGTTAATGTTTTTACAAGATGTGGAAGTGCAACAATTTATCAAATTTAGCAAAAGTGCAAATTTTAATACTAATTATTGATAATACTTTATAAACCCGACACAGTTCTTTATTTAGATATATATAAAATAATGAACTAAGTTTGACATAACATTCAGAAATACAATTGAAAATAGCCTGTAATAACTGTACAGATGAAACTTTTCTAAAATTTATTTTTAAAACACGATTAAAATGTGTAATCTTTCCAAAAGTCATTAGAAAGTACAATAAGCCCCTGCTTTGTTTAATGGTGGTTTCAAATATAAAACTGATTGATGAGAAAGCTATATTAAATGAAATTAAAAAGAATTGTTAAAAGAAATTATTTACGTTCCATTCTTAAATTTTAAAGGCAGATGGACACGTTCAGCGTAAACCTGCAATACGGTCTCTTGATGTACTGCTGAACTCCACACCTCCTCTCAGGTCTGGTGGGTGGTTTGACAACCTGCTGATTGCTGATTGCTTCACACATCAGGAAGAGTTGAGAAGGAATAGAATTTTGTCTGTACGATATGCGTGTTGCATTTACAAAATCAAAATGTTTTAAATGTTTAGTTAAAAAGTTAAATATACATCTTACACAACGATTCTAAGATGATCATGCATAAAAAGTGTCAATAACTATCTAAACCCATAAATACTGTAACTATCTAACCCCATTCTTTCATGGATTTTAAAATCATGCAATTTTAGGTAGGGACCTTATTTTTTTATTTTTTATTCTTTCAATTTAAAAGAATCAGTTGCCCATCGTACCAGATAATGAAATATTTTTATGTTTTGATAATTATTTATTGAACACGTTGTGATATATAAAAATAAAATGCCAATTTAATGTACATAATCTTAACTACTTTAAATGCGTAGTTGTTAAAGGAGAACTCGTCCCCTGAGGAGGATTCAAACCCCACCCATCTTCCAGAATGTGAGTCACACACTGAAGCCATTATACCAACAAGCTGCTCGGCAGCTTAGGCTATAGCTGAAAAGGGCAGGCAAAATGTTTCCATGTAATCAGTGAGTGAATGAGTCTTATTGATGCAGAAGTTTACAAAGAAAGTGGACTACGGTAATAATTGGAGCTATATGAATATAATTAAAGGAACAAGTAATAGGTTTATTCCATGCTGAAAAGAGAAGAAAGGAAACAACATTTCTTTCTTTTCTTTTCAGCATGAAATAAACCCATTACTTGTTCCTTTGCAGCCTACGCATGCTGACACAGCTACCCACCTGAATATAATTAAATCCTAAAATATCATTATTAATATCTTTAGATATGTGGTTCCTTACTACATTCCCTATTAATCAAATTCTAAAAAGTATGCAAGTACTTTTGCATTCATACAAAAGGTTAAAACAGGGAATACAGAGGGTGTTTCAGAAGTTAAACAGAGGTCTGGGACACCCTATCTCAAAAATAGACATTTAATAAATTGAAGGTTGTGAAAACAGTGACAAATCACCCTGAACAAAATATAATGTTAAAATACTAGCAGTTTGAAATTATTGGTTGTTATCAATAAATCATTTAACTTTGAACATGTTATGATATTTAGAAATACCAACAAATTCAATATAGTGTAAATAATATGTACTATTTTAGTTTTTCAAAGAAATGTTTATTTGTTAAAAGAAAACTTATGCCAAGAGCTGAGCTTTTACCCCCAACCTCCAGCATGTGAGTCACACACCAAACCCATCACACCAATGTGCCGCTTAACAACTTAAGCTACAGTATTGCTGAAAAGTGCAGGCAAAATGTTTACAAATAATCGCGGGTGAATGATGTTTACAGATATTTACAAAGAAAGTGTACTAAGATAATAATTTGAGCTATATGAATATAATTAAATCCTTAAATATCGTTATTAATTTTTTTTGATACTTTATGCGATTCCATATAATATTCCCTATTAATCAAATTCTAAAAAGTATAGTTTTTTTACTGCGATAACTTTTTATAAAGTATATAAACTTACAGTAATATAGACAGGAGGAGCACATAAAAACTTTTCCAAAACTTACCACAGTAAAGTAACCGAATGAAAGACTTTGATGCTTTAAATGTTTATGAGTTTATGAAGAAAGTGACATACTGGTGTGTATTTGTATTTAAACTACTGAAGAAAGATACAAGATGTGAAGAAGGGGTTAACTGATTCCTTTCTGCATGAGGACTGGACTTCTAAGTAAGAGGCTAGAGTTATGGCAGGAAAGGGGGACAACTGATAAGGATTCCAGATGCCAGCTAGGAAACCTCCCAGGGAAGGTAATCTAACACTGACCCTTTGGCCAAAGTCTGTAAACTGGCCGAACACCTTGACCTCTCCCCATTACCATAGTACTGAGCTACATCAGAAGTGGCAGAAAAGGGCTATATAAACTGGATGTTTTTTACTAGCACTTTGAACAATACTTCGGTTTTGTCTTCTTTGAGGGAACAAGACTTTGGTTTTATTGTTCCTTGCATGCAATAAAACTCATCTGTTTAACTTCATCTCGGGATCCAGAACTTTGCAGAAATTTGAATGGCTGCATCTGTAGAATATTTTAACTGGGCACATCTAGACTATATTGAATTATTTCATTCACCTAAAATACACAGTGCACACTCTCTCAGTGAAGTTGTTAATACTTATGAAGAAGATAAGAGAGATGCCCAGGAAGTGAGATAATAATATAATTTTCTTGTTTTTGTATGTTTTTGCAAACTATGCAGTCTAGTGGCTTGACGTAGGCTTTGTGCTCAAATATATATATATAAAGATGTTGCCTGTCCTTGGTCACCAAGATAAGGGGCATCTATTTGGTAAGCTGGCTGTATGCCCAGAATATGAAAAGGACTGTTATCTAGTCTGCAACTCAGATATAATTAATTGGCAGGTGTTGCTGTTTTATCATTTGTTTAGAATATGTCATAGTAACTCTTTGTGTTTTAAGGTATAAAGGACCATCTTCAGCTACTTATTTTTTTAAGTATGGTGGTTGCGAGCCGGACTTCCATATGCACATGAATAAAGAGACTTCTGCTTCACAGACACCTGAACTTTGTCATTTGTTTGACACTACACTAATGACATAATTAATGAATAATTAAATTGACTGCAAATCTGCAAATTAAGTGCCAGCTCCAAAGAAGCTCAAAACAACAATAACATAGTCAATTAGGGAAAGCCAATCTGAATTTCAGTATAGGTACCCAGCTGCTTGTGTGATGCACACTTCTAAAATAGTATTTTTAAACAATTTTCATGTTTAGTTTCCAATAATCTTTGGTTTAACTTTTTTATAGGAAAATTATCTTCCATCAGATGGTGTGAGTGATGCTTATTTTCAACCAAAATAAATTGGTTGACACCATCTTGAGGTGAAGCATAATAACTTAAATAAAGTTAATCTCTGTATATTTTCAGGTAAATACTTCAATGTAATGTACAGTATGATACATAAATACATTACAATTATTTTTAGTCAGTTGTATAATTTACGTTTGTACTCTGATTACAAAGAGAACTGTTGCATTCAAAAACTACATGCTTGTAATCAATAAACTTTTTTTTTAAAATTTGGTAAGCCTTCCATAAAGATTATGTAAAATGTTTAGATTTCTACAGTACTAATCAGTATTTTCTTTTCCATATTTTGAATTAAGTTTTATTAATAATATGTAAACATTAGAGAAAAAAAACAGAGCCTAGAAACTGGTAATATTTCTGGTGAACTATCTAAGGGTACTGAGTGAAAAAGTCAGAATACTGTAAATCATGTCATTCACTAATGTTAGTTAAGTTGATAAAGATTTCTGTTTTGTCCACTATCAAATGCTAGTTAAATTTTTGACAAACAAAAAATAAATGAAAAAATCCAAAATTAGTCCATATTAGTTTTACTAATATTAGTCCAAATTTTGTTTTTACTCTTTTGCTCCACCTAGTGGTGAACATTTAATCAGTTACAAGCTGAAACTGGAAGATCCTTTTTTACCTGTTTCATCAGTCTATGGAGATACATTTCTAATGAGTGCTTGTTAAATATTTTGACAACAACTTCTTAATTGTTATATATGGCACGATAAACAGATCCAAATCCACCTTCACTAAGTGGGGCAAACAAAGCACAGATCTTATATATTAATATTCAATCTAGACAAAATACCAGTTCACATTAAAAAAAAAAGAATCAGATCTAGAGCTATCTGGGAAATGGAAATTGGTCAGGTTAGGTATACTGAGTTAAAATGCACTCTAAGAACAGAGAAATCAATTAAAACTTTTATTTTGCTCCCCACAACATTCAATACATAAAATCTATTAGAAAATTCCCTCCTTTAAGAAGTCTCAACAGTAAATCAAAATAAATCAGAGACAGGTGTATTGAAAAGCACCAATTATTAGAGGAATGGTGTAAGAAAATTTCCAAGGCATTATATATCTCTCAAAGTACAGTAAAGTCAATTATAAAAAATGTAGAGAATATGGGAAAACTGTGAAACTATGAAGAACATAAAATGAGTATCCAAGCAAAAAGAGTACCAATGAGTCTCGAATAAGAATGAAATAGCAATTTTTCACCTTGATTGTTCTTTTCTCTACTGAGTTGTTGCTGAAAAACATTCAGAGAACTAAGGAATACCTAAAATGCAAAAGATATTTCAGCACCCCTATCTATAGGTCTAGGGTAAGTGTTAGAGAATCACTGATCCTAAATGTTAATAAATGTGGTGAATGTATTCTTAGTCCAAGTAAAATTAACGTTTTAATGGAAACTTTGAGTTTCTTTGACATTTTTTTTTACTATTTCATTTGAGACATTAGGCAGTAGACTATACACTGCTCCAGTTGTGTCCATAAAGACATTGAAACTCCCTTAATTTGGCCCATTTAAAGAAATTGGTCAGCTTCTTTTCATTCTAGCTTTGGTAGAAATGCGAAGCTTTACCCTAAGAAGACCCTCCCTCCTACACTACTCTACTATTCCAAAACAAGAACAAAACGGCACTCCTACGCCTTGATTGTTGTGTTCTCTACTGATTTGTTAATGAAACACATTCTAAACACATTCTCACACCCAAAGACCACTAGGTCAACCACTAGGTCAAATCACAGAGAGGGGGTGCTTTCACTACATTCCTGTGACAGGCAACAGGCTGCTTGGTCCAGGGTCACAAAGACCAATATCACTTTAATTCTAAGTGAAATAATAGGCCTTTTCTCTATAAATGATAGGCTACATTTTTAAGAGAAAATATACATCCTTTATTCATTACTACTGTAGCTCAGAACTGTAAAAAAATAATGGTAGTAATTTGGTATTTTTAGGAATTTTTCATAATATGCAGTGAAACAGGATTGCTGTAATTGTTTCAAAATGGTAGAGTGTGCAGAGTATTTAACTATGGAAAGTTTAAAAAGGGAAGGTGAACCTCAATATTGTGTATGTTGAAGTTGATTAGATGGGCATTGAAGTAATAGCTATGTATTTATTGAATATTAATAAAACCTATCCAAGAGGCAATCCAGATAGGAGCAATACCCATTCTAGTTTATTTGAAAGGTAGAAAATGAAGTACAAAACAGGCTGATGCAATTGTAGAGATGTGACCTGGCAGAAGCACCTGAAGCCTCCTAGGTGAGGACTGACAGAAGGCTTCAAAGCTGCTTCAAAGCTGCTCAGGAAGAACAGACTATTGGCCAGAGTCATCTGGTGGGTGACTGGAAACTAAACAAGACTGCCAGCACCGGGAAGAGAAAGGAAGCAGAACAGGACTGGAAAACGGAACTCGCAGATCAGGATAGAGAGTGGATGACACTGCGCTGCAGGGCTTAAATACAGCACTAATCAAGGTTAGCGAACAGCAAGTGGTTGGGACAGCCTGCCCAATCTGGGTGGTGTTGAGCTTCTTGTGCGAATGTGACCAGTATCCAAGGAGACAGAGAGCTGAGAACTATAATCTGCGTAGGCGTAACACTTTCTTTCTAATGATCTTCTCGCTGCTGAGAAGGAACTGAGGATAGAATTGTCTCTCTCCCAAAACATCACAGTAATAATGAAAATGATGGGTGTTTTGCGTCAAGTACATACAAGTATGAACAGCATTAAAATTCAACTATTAAAAAGTTATATGGGTTAAATCTAACTCTTTCAATAATTTTCTTATTTTCTTGTGTTCTTAAAAGGTACTTTTATGGCTCATAACAAAACACAAACATTTTCATCTCTATTTTTTTCCCCAAATCAGAAAAATATTAGTTTTCCAACACATTTATGAACAAAATCACAAATAAAAGTTAAAACAAATGTGTTAATGTCATCTTAAAAAGATTGTTTATAACTGTAGTATAGATTGACCTTAATGCTTTCCAGCAATTGAATGCACTAACTTCAATATACTGTACAGACACGGTAAATGATGCAATAAAATATTTTATTTTAATTTTGAAAGAAATAGTTATACAGTAGTTCAACTAAAATAGATTCTCCATGAGGGTGTTTGTGATTTAAAGATCCAATAGAACAAATTTAAACAACACCTGAATAAATGTTCAAGTGTGTTTTGAACAAGTTAATGAACCTTTAGCTTTTAAATGAACAAATTATTCATTACAATTATCCCAGAGTACAAGAACAGTCAAACTTTTTGTATGAATTACATATAGGTGAAAGCTGTTGATAAAATGTATTGACAGACTGAAAATTACAGTGAATTTACCTATTCCATTTTTTAAGATTTGCATATTAAATGTACTGTAATCAAGTTATAGTAGGAAATATACAATTCTAGAAAAATAAACCACTAGAAACCCATTTAGAAAACTTGTAAATTTAAAGTTGAAGCATATGGAAAATCATTATTTCAGAAGTTGTATTATGACGTGGATGTACTCTAAGTACAAGCTAAACACTTACAACCAGTTATATACTTGTAGCTATACAATTTAGGAGTATTAAGATCACAATTCAGAGTTGCATTTCTTGTTTGGATGCTAGTTTCAAGACAACAGTGACATGTTTGCTTCATTCTGAAAATACCTCCAACACTTTCCAACCTATATTGAAAAGAGATAAATAAAATGATTAACTTTTTCACCTCCCATTATAACAGAATACAACACATGAACTGCAAGGAAGCCACTGTTATAAGACCTACTGAGAATAAGATCCTAGCTTTTGAGGATGTAAGAAAGAATATGGGCTACTGCTAAATGTCAAATCCACTGTCATTTAAATTTTGGCATTCTTTAAACTATGCATAACTGCTTTTTACATTACTGATAAATTTACATTAAATTGATTTTCCATACCCATTCCTTATCCACCAAAAACAAGTCCTGGGTCTGTGCTGCTGTGAATCTGGACATGGTGGTTTGATAAGGAATCGGGATAGAGCTAAGACGGTACAATGAGCAAATCAAATAACATGCAATACTATCCCCCACCTTTAGTGACTGGTCTATACACATCTTTAAATGACCAGTTATACATGACATATTACATAATTTCTGTGTTGTTGGAGCTACTGGTATATTGGATATGGTATGTTGCTTAAGCAGAAATTGTCTGTTAGATGATGACATAAAATATAATATTGAAATCAAAGAATATTGCAAATGGTAATGTAGGAAATGTTGCCTTTACACAAATACTAAAAATCAGCCGATTATAATAAATTCAAGTGTCATGGTACTGTACTTTCTACCTCCTAGCATGAAATGCTATTAAAATTATTAACAACAGAAACTTAAATACTGTATGTAGAGGGTTTCACTGTACTGTGATTTAAAAGGTTCTACAAACTGTATGGTCTATGTTGTGCATAATAGGCCCAAAGCTTTTTACCATTTTTCTTTCAGATAAAATTAATATTTAATAATACTCAATCTATCATAGAATTTTCTAATGCAGAACAATAGATATTCGGAAGAAATTTCATTTTCTTGTTCAGTATCTAGGTTTTAAAAAGAATGACCATAAACATTTTTATACTGAAATATTTTATGGAATTTTAAACAGATACAGATACTGTATGAATTGAATGCACTTCCCCAACTATAAAAAGTTGCATTGGTTTCTTCTCTTATATTCAACAAAATACTTGTATTATTAAATGTGTTTGATATCAATTCAGATTGACCTGGTTTTGAATATGGCTAAACACAGCGTTCTGTTTGAAGCAAAAGTAAAAGCAGTTGCTT
The DNA here is from genome assembly GCF_040954835.1 of Lepisosteus oculatus. NCBI lineage: Eukaryota > Metazoa > Chordata > Actinopteri > Semionotiformes > Lepisosteidae > Lepisosteus > Lepisosteus oculatus. Next base: position 37,598,519 of record NC_090702.1, on the reverse strand, counting down.
ACTGAGGCTGAGATTCACAATGGCCTTCACATGAAGTCATTTCCACCTGACCGATGCAGTTATCAACAGTTACCTCCACAGTGGACTTCTTTGGATAACATGTTCCATTGCCTATAACAAGAGTACAATTGTTAATGCAGGTAATGTGTAATATGTATTTATCTCATTTTGTTTTTGCTTTATTACTTATGCAACCGTTCATCAGTCTCAACTTACACATGTAGCAGCACTTGTCACTATCCAAAATTCGTTGTTCCTAGAAACAAACAAATTCATTAATACATCCCATACTCTTATTTGAAAGCCATTTTAAGAGAAGGATTATGAAGTTTATTACCTCAGAGCAGTTTTGTGCTGGGCACATTTTTGTTTTCGTAGTAATACCAGACTTTTCGCAGACGTAAGAATTACATGGTTGAGAATAATCTTTCCATTCATCTCCAACCTATATTTAGGGAATAATGAATAATGTCTATTAAGCATTTTATATAAGCTATTACAACTTTTCAGAGGGATATTATTTTTTATAGAAACTCCTTTGTCCATTTGTCATTTTCTGCCAAATCAATTTGAATAAATACAGTTGGATATACTGTATTTGAAATGGTTTAACGCAAAACATGATTGACAGAATTTACAAATAGTAGTGTAACGTTGAAATAACAGTTTATGACTGATAATGTAAAATGTTGCTTTTTACAGTGGGTGATTTTTAATATACCTGTTTAATTAATTCATTATCAGTTTAAAGTCACACAAAAGGCAATACAAAGCATCTTTTACATATGAATGAAAATAAGTTTTATGTAACTCAATGCTGTACCTTATATTTGACTCCTCCATACTCACAAGTCTTCTCAACTACAAAGAATTTAAACAGATAATTGATTGAATTTTGGGGATTAAGTTTATTGGATGCATTTTAACTGTACTTTATTGTAATTCTCTTTTACACGCAATATTACAGTGTCTTTTAAATGACAAGCTTTAGGTGGTGCTAACAAGCTCTGTGTTAATTGTAGTATTCTCCAGACAAGAAATGGAATATTATGCTTTTTGTCAAGATACACATACTGTATGCAATGGCGCTCTGTATTTTATCTGCCTAGTGTCCTGCTTCTACTGCTACATCCCCTTGTATAGGAACCAGACACATACTATAGCAGCACAAACAGACTGGGGACATAGGCATGACAGGCCAAAGAGCAGATAATTGTCAAAACATTAATTGTAAGCATTTGTAAAAAATGATAGCCTGCCTATGTCACACTATCAGTAAACTTTTCTGCATTACATTTTAACAATGTTCACAATACTTACCACAGTACTGCATCTGGCAGCAGCCAGTAGCATTGTATGTCACCAATATTTCATTGTCTTTGCAGGCTGGAGGTGATTTAATTTCTTTAGGTGTACATTCTTCTGTATTTGTGATGTTGCTACAGGTACAGATATGACAGTTGGTTTCCCAGGTCTCACCAGTCTAAAAGGCAAGGAAAGGGTATAATAAGTGTCAAGTGAAGCAAGTGATATAAAGACAATAATTATTACAATCACACAGCAGCTTTATAGACAGCAGATTAGGTAGAGAAGTGAGGAATTGCTTAATTTGTGGTTATAATCCCTACTCTAGTGCATGGTACAGTGGGATTTAATTGACCTTATAGAATGGACCTCAGCCATATCACTCTGCAACTCACAACTGGCAACCCACTGAAGCTAAGCAGGTGTGAGCCTGGTCAGTACCTGGATGGAAGACCTCCTGGGAAAAACTAAGGTTGTTGCTGGAAGAGGTGTTAGTGGGGTCAGCAGGGGGCACTCACCCCCAGTAGAGAGATGGGATAAGATGTTAAACCAAGGTCCTGACTCTCTGTGGTTATAAAATCCCAGGGTGTTTCTTGAAAAGAGTAGGGGTGTAACCTACTCATTACTCTGCTCCCCTCCCCACTAATAGCTGATGTGTGGTGAGCATTCTGGCATTGCATCATCCAGGTGGGGGCTGCACATTGGTGGTGGTGGAGGGGAGTCCCCATTACCTGTAAAGCGCTTTGAGTGGAGTGTCCAGAAAAGCTCTATATAGGTGTAAGCAATTATTATTATTATTATTATTATTATTATTGTTGTTGTTAAATACATTTATATTGTGAATTACTATAGATAATACTTCAGTTTATAAGGTGTAAAAATAACCTAGTTCAAGACTTGATGACAGGGTCAAGTGCAAAATAATAGGTACTTAATTAAACAGCAATCTCCCTAGGTAGAATATAAATGTATGTGTAGAATATGTAAGATGGTGACATAACCCATTGTCAATATGGTTCATCCAAAATTCCAGGGGATTTGTTATGGTTAATGTTTTTCAAATGACAGAGTTTATGTGGTATAAAAAACATTTGAATGCTACTGGTCTGGATACTTAAAATCAAATCTAAGCTGATACTGTACAAGTGATTATAACTAAATATACCTTGAATAACTAAATTGCAAATGGCAACAATTAAATGCTGTCAACTGTTGGTGCCAAACTATGTGTGGCAGTACACAGGGTGTGTTCAGTGTGAAGGCGGAGCCCTGAATTAAGGGAGATGTGTTGCCTTAGCAACCACAGCTGACCTGCCTAATTGTGGATGAGCTGTAGCTGTGAAGGCCTTTTAAGAACACACTGAGCATCCTGGAGGGATGAGCAAACAGGATTCCAGTTCAGAGACTTCCTGCAACGGGGGGAAGAGGAAGAGGAAGAGGAAGAGGAAGAGGAAGAGGAAGAGGAAGAGGAACATTCCAGTGACATTCCCTGAGGGGGTTGTGAAGAGAACGTTGAAGCTGCGGTTTTGATTCTTTTTATTTTCTTTTACTTTTCTCCTGTCCTGCTGTGATGCAGCACTGGGGCAGGTTGAGTTTTCTTTTGTTTTTGGCCTTGCTCTTTTTCTTCCAGGCTGGACCCTGCTAAATCGGGATAATCCAGACTGGATACAGCTGTTTCAAGCAGTCTCTCTTTTTCCCCTAGACTGGACCTCCCTAGATATAGTCCAGACTGAATACCGCTGTGCAAAGCGGTCTGCTTTTTCTTTTTTTATTTTTTTTTTGGTTTGTGCTGACCTCGCACTAGTGCCTTCACCCCCTCAAATGTGGAGCTGACTTTTACTGGTGTTTGCCGTGACTCCTCCCACTCCTGCATTGTTACATATGGTTATTAGAGATAGTGTATATTGAATTGTTTAGTGTCTCTCTGTATCCCTTCTGTCTCCTTTGTGATGTACAATAATTGTTTGCTTTCTCCTAAAGTTTATGTGGGAAAAAAAGCATGTGAAACCATTTTGGATATTACCTAAATTAATTTTGAGAGATTTTAACAGTTACACTCCAAAACATAGACTTGTTGTTATGCTGCAGCTTCTGATAAGCTGGTGATTGTTATAACAGAAGCTGTGAATGGGAAGATCAGAAATTATAAAGAGGATTTGATGCAGGCAGGTGGAAGACAGTATGTAAAGATCTGTCTATAGAAACAAAGAGAAAAGAGGTTGGCTCTGTAAAAAATGATTCAAAAAAGGAAAAAACGAAAAAGGCCAGGAAAAAATATCAAAATGACAAAAAAGGGAAAATAGATTAAGGAGGATTTCACTGAATTGTTGAGCAGGAAAAAAAAGAATAGAAGGTAGTAGTTTGCTAGCAAGAGAGATGCAAACGCTCACTCTGGTGTTGAGGCTTTAATGACGGAGCAATGATATAGAGGTTCAAGGTGACTTAAATAAGGCGTCTAAATAATGTGATTGAGAACTATATCACAACCCCAATTGTTGATTGGAGCCTGATAGTTGGCATAATTGAAAAGTGTCCTGAACTAGTTTAAGTGGCAGGTTGAGAGCTCCTGGGAATGTTGCCCCTGACAATAGCAGGACATGAGTGGGTCCTGGCTTGGGTATGACACTTATATAGTACTTGTATTGTAGAACTTATTATCCATTGCAAGATCTCTGTTGGGTAGGACTGTTCACAATACAGTGCTTCACAAGCCAATTTATCAATTACTCTTCAGAAGTTAAAAAACAGAGACCACTTAGGTAAATGTCTGTGACAAAGAAATCTCTGAAGAATGATAAGGTTAATTTGCACGAAAAAATGTTTCCAAAATAACCACATGTAAGACTTTGATGCTTAAAATGTTTAGGGAGAAAGTGGAATACTGGTGTGTATTTTTTCTTTAAAATACCAATACCAGCCATATACAGTTTACATGATACGTTTATGTTCCTAAATTAATATTGTTTATGAGCATGTGAAAGGCATGGGGAATCGGAGATTCTCAAAACTTGTCAATGAAAAAATAGTATTTTTGTTTACAAAGACAGTTACAAAGTAGGTGGACCAGGGTAATACTTTGATCTTACAGCTTGTCCAAGGTCATTCATTATTAATACTGTTAGTAATATCTTCGGTAAATACATTGATGCATAAAATATTTCTGCATAATTAAAATATTTATGATAAAGGTGGTAGGTTGTGTACTTTTGTCCAACTGAGCAATCTTGCTTTTCTAAAATATACTAACTTTTTAATGTTTCATGATTAACATGCTGTAATACACAGTTTAAAATTAAAAGTATATAGAGTATATACTTTAATTGGATAAAGATTGTCCCTCAGCAGTGATATATATGAGAGGTTAAACTTTATTAGCTCCACCTGACAGTTTTACAAGGTGATTCCGGATAATATTAACATATTCTAATGAGCATACGATACAGTGTATGACACGAAAGGACGCGTTATACTACAGCATTCCCTGCTCGTTTTGAATGGCTGCATCTGTAGGAAATTGTTTGATCCCTCTGCAATTTCATTTTAGAATCATGTGAAATATTTTTGTACATGCCTAAAATGTGTGATGTCCTGAACTCTTTGTTTATGATGGTTGTTGGTTGTTGTGTTGTATTGTCGTTTTGGATTTATATTTGTCTGCAAATTTCTCTACAAAATAATCAATTTTGAATCTAATTGAAGTGATTTGAATCAAATCATAAAAGAACTTTCCCTGCATCATATAGTGGTTCTTACTTATAAATATTTATATTTATATTTATATTAATCCGTCCTTTGGATGAGACGTAAAACCGAGGTCCTGACTCCCTGCGGTCCTTAAAAATCCCAAGGCGTTTCTCGAAAAGAGAAGGGGTGTAACCCCGGCGTCCTGGCCAAATTTCCCATTGGCCCCTACCAATCATGGCCTCCTAATAATCCCCCTCTATGAATTGGCTTCATTACTCTGCTCTCCTCCCCACTGATAGCTGATGTGTGGTGAGCGTTCTGGCGCACTATGGCTGCCATCGCATCATCTTGGTGGATGCTGCACATTGGTGGTGGTGGAGGGGAGTCCCCATTACCTGTAAAGCGCTTTGAGTGGAGTGTCCAGAAAAGTGCTATTTAAGTGTAAGCAATTATTATTATTATTATTATTATTATTATTATTATTATTATTAAATATATTGAATGCATGGTTTTCAGTAACTTTTAATTAAATGTAGCGGTCTCACCTTTTTAGGTTCTCCAAGAGGTCCTTTACAGTCTGAAAAATAGGAAAAAATGTATTATGATTGCCTCAAGGAACAAAGAAATCCTCAATTTCAAATTACACTTAACTACCTCAGTATAGATTTTCACATTATCCTGATAACATGTCATATGCAGCACTTTCTACACCTTAATCAAAGTGGACCAATTTATGCACTACCATCATTCTTGAAAACATTAATCTCTACAAGTCACCTTTTTTCAATCAAAAGATATTTAGCGTGTCTAAGATTGTCAACATTTTCCATGTTTAACAAAAAACTGTGATTGCTGTTTTCTCATCTCTAGAAAACCTATTCATAGCCACACAACTGAGCAGAATTCATTAAAGATACAGATATTTGACATGTATTATTACCTAAAGTAATCAGTTTGTCCTGACCTTTTTCTAGCAAATGTAATTGTCAAAAGGTGCATTTAACTAGTCAACATTTGATTTATATATCAGTTATTGTTTTAAACATGTCACGCCTCTGCAGCCAGAGGGCGCTCCTTCTCTGTCCTTTCCCTAGTTTCCGGTCTGCTGTCCTTCCTGTCCCTCTCTTTCCCTTGGGCTATATATTTCCGGGTCTTGCACTCTGTCCGGGCTCAGCATTGACGTTCGAATGTCCTGAGACCCGCCTAGCACCAGGGCGCCCCACGTCCGCTCCTTGAGGGCATTGGTTTCTATACAGCATTCCTGAACTCTTTGCACTAATGAGCCCGGGCCTTTTTCCCGTCTCGCCGCTACGCATATGGGTCTTTTTCTGCTCTCCTACTCCCCACGGTTAGTCCCTTTGGACGTCCGTGACAAAACAAGTAATTGTGTATCTTAAGTCTGAAAGATTTTTGTTGACAAAATATGTATGATGTTGTAATGTATGTATATCTCCCCTCAGTTTCAGTATTTACTGACAACTAGATAAAAATGTAAATCTGAAGTGATGTATTCTTTGCACCAATATAAATGGAGGAAGTCATGTTTTACTTCCTTGCATTTTCCTACAGTAATTTCACAGTAATAGAGACAAGTAAAAAAATTAACTTCTGACAGTGAAGCTTATCTCAATAAGTGTTCTATGACAGTACCTGAAGTTTAACATGGTATTTATAGATGGCTGCATTTGAGGCATTTTTCTCTGTGTGAAGTCTTACAATAAGCAAAGCCATTCTGAAATTAATAAGACACTGCAAAAGAGTAGATGATAATGTAATTATTTGGTTTAATAATCCACTTACTGGAACAGTCTGAAACATAAATGTCTTTATGTTTTTCTGCACGAAGCATATTGTCAGGGCAGAAACATCCAGATACGAATTCTTTCAGATACTCCCCAGATTTACGTTCTCTAGAAACAGAGTATATTTAAGATTAAATGAAAAATGTAAGCAACATGGCAGTAATGCTAATTAGACTATGTGGCATTTTATATCAAATAACATATAACCTGTGACCTCTAGTAGTTCAAGTAGGTAGCTGCGTCAGCATGCGTAGGCTGCAAAGGAACAAGTAAAGGTTTATTCCTTGCTGAAAAGAGAAGAAAGGAAACACAACTTTTCAACTGTGGAGCCTTCTTCGCTCACACCCGAAGAAGTCTTCACAGCTGAAACGTTGTGTTTCCTTTCTTTTCTTTTCAACATGGAATAAACCTTTACTTGTATCTGCGACCTCTGTTCTCTCCAGCCAAGTCAAATCTAGAGTATCAAAAAGATGTTTGAGGTTGAATTTAATAATATCTTAGATAAATGCTGACATTTCACTTAAACAGGTAACGCAGGTATATTTAGTACATTATATGGTAACCTTCAACCATTTTTTTCCAGAACCTTCTAGCCTGCTATCTCCAATGTATGTTTGTTTTAATGTCTTTGAAATTAAGTAACTAAATAATGAGCACTTGATTGTTTGAAAATTATTTTCCATGAATAATCCCTAACCAAACTGATAGATTTTAAGCATGTCTGCATAATTAAAATCACCATTTTGTTGTGCAACATTTTTAGAGAATTTTCCAAAATAATTCACATAATGTACCACATGTAATTTAAAAACATATTACTCAGGTAGGGATTCCTCATGTAATAAACATATTTAAAGTTTGGATTTTTCTTTAATTTCATTTAATTTAATTTAATTTCCTAATCACAACTGTTCAGTTTGAACATTTTTATTAAAACTTAAATGAAAAAAATCACTTTAAATACATTTGTATTTCAACAAATGTGTACATTGTTGTAAATACTTTTGCAATTCACTGTAATTATTATTACAGTTAATATTAAGTATAAAACACTTACTGTAAGAGCATGCTTATACCTGATGATTCAGCAGCTAGTATCACAGAGTGAAAAAACGGGTGTGGGGAACCAGGTGTGGGCTGCATTGATTTTAATAACAATAATGATAATTGCTTACACCTATATAGCACTTTTCTGGATACTCCACTGAAAGTGCTTTACAAGTAATGGGGACTCCTCTCCACCATCACCAATGTGCAGCATCCACCTGGATGATGTGATGGCAGCCATAGTGCGCCAGAACGCTCACCACACATCAGCTATCAGTGGGGAGGCGAGCAGAGTAATGAAGCCAATTCATAGATGGGGATTATTAGGAGGGATGTTTGGTAAGGGCCAATGGGAATCTTGGCCTGGACTGTATTACGGAATTTAAATTTTGTTGATGGGCCAACAACACCCTAGTGTAGTTTTACACCTTATTGTCTGAGCTTCTTCTTCTGATCAAAGGCCTTCTTAGCACAGACACTGGGCACTTACCACACCACTCAGAAGTTGACATGTTGGGGTTGCTAAACAGGTTTGAATGTGCCTGTTATCAAAACAGAAGGTCCTAGAAACAAGGTGTGATTAAACAATGCATGGTTACACCTGGTTATTTGTATACTGCCATTTGCTGAACAATCCCTGGGCAGTTATCCCTGTCCACACCCAAAACATCACAGGTTCACTGCATTTCCCCTAGAGGAGTCAAGACCCTTGTTAAGAAGGCTTCAGAAAACCCAGAAGGGCTCAAAATTTGACACCAGGGACTGGGAGCATCAGAAGAAGAACCCAGCATCGTTATCCCCCCCCCCCCCCCCCACCAGTATTTCTCCAAGTCCAGTTTTGGGTACTTCAGGACACATTGTTCAGGATGCTGGGACTGAGGAGGATGCCTGGAACTTCATTGTTTGTTCACTGTGGCATGAAGAGGCATCACAGGTTATCAACTGAATCTGATTCCATAAAATAATGTTGCTAGTCTTTTCCTCTGTGACATTTGGATTTGGCAACTGGGGTCCAATGACATACTTGTGCTGGTCTTGAACGTGTGTCCTTTGGAGTTATCTTAATTCCTTAATTGAATCCCTGCCTATATTTGCAAAGGTAATTTTGACACAAACAACTGATGTACTTACGTTCCTTGACAATAACCATCCGTTGTATTGCGACATTCATGGAAAACTGTTCCATTTGGGCATTTAAGATCTGAAACAAAAAAATGCTTATTAGAACATACTAATATTATAATAAATCCAATAAATAAAGGTTAATTTAACTAAATTAAACTATTTGGAAATAGGGGCTATGCATATATTTGGTTATTGCCATATATTTAGTTATTGCTTATTGTTTCTTCTATGTATGAATAATTAATACATTCATTTGCACAAAAACACATTTTTTTAAATTATACTTTTGTTGAATTCCATGCAATTATTAAAAAAATAAAAACACTCTGGGCATGGATTACTGTGTATAAAATAGTACATTCACACAACGTTATACCTTATAAGGCTTATTATGTACTTTATATTTACTGCATAAAGATTATTTAACAGCTGCTGAACATTCAGAACACTATTCAATTAGTCATTACAGGTCAGTTCTGTTAGTCAGGTCTGTATGACAAGAACTGTGGGCCAGGGTACAGTAGGCCACATGCTGACTTGTGTTCTTAGATTTCTATACCAACTTTAGGTTGTGCAACACCAGAAATAAACTGGGTTATTCCAAGAAAGGATAACGAAACCACTCTTTATACAGTTACAGATAAGAAGACAACCCATGAAACATGTTCAAAATCGTGATTAAATACAAGTAACAGGTGAAGGATTGGTCCAAGAGATCTGCTTGCTGGAGGTTCCCTCTCTCTTACCCATACAATGAAAACATATCCTATTGGTGGATCTCACCTTTTTACGGGCCAAACTATGGCTTTGGTGCATCTCATTGTTGAACAGAAACTTGATCCACCAGGCAAATGAAACACGTTTGTTGTATTTTGGTGCATTATTTAGAAGAGGAATAAAGGTTCTGGTTTAGCATTAGTTTAGAGAGCAGTTTTGGTATTGTAATTTATAAGAAATGGCTTCACAAGTCTTGATATTTTATAAAAGGCTGGACTTGGGTTCTAAACCTTGATGCAAATATCAGTCTGTGTATTTAGTTCATTTTGAGAGACAAGACAAAGAAGCCATGTCCAACATTTTCTTATGAGTACAGTGTATTACTGTGTAACATTTTAAAATGTTTTTGCTAAGCAAGCAGGTATAATGACTCACTTTCTAGATCTAATTTTAATCTAATTTATTTACACTACACTTTTCCATCCATCTATGCATTTTGGTTTGATTCCCAGCAAATGTTCAGGTTAACCTTTTAACAAACTGCCCTTGGGGATAATAAAGACTCTTTCTCTTATAAAACAATATGTATACTATATTAACATTTTTATTAATTTCATATATTACAGTATGTCATGTCATGTCATTTGCCAAACCACTTTATACCATATGGTAACGCGGGAATGAGGAGTCTACCCGGCTGGAGTTGCTCTAGCAAGCAACGAGCGCAAGGCAAGGTACAACCTGGATGGGGCGCCAGTCCATCGTACATTTTACAGTACGTTAAAGATTAAATTAATATTATTGATAAAAGTAGCAGTAACACAGATGAACCTTCATAGAGTTACTGTAACAAACGTGACACCCTGGAACTATTTCACAAACCAAGATTATTCAGTGGCATATACTAAAAGTAGTTCATTTTATAGTCTGTTGTGATTGAATGAATGGTTTACATATACATTCAAATAATTTATATCTTGTCTTAATGCTAATTTAAGTAACAATGTTACTTAAAATATGCAATAATATATTCCATTATGCCAAGAATATATACAAATATGCATTAGATTTATTATAAAGTCACCATTGTCCGATCTTTTCCCTACTCTGAACTCAGAACTTTGCAAAGGTGTTTTTATAATGTAAATCAACCAAGAAACCAAATTTTCTCATGGACCATTGGCTGTTATTAAAGTAGTTCTCAGCACCGGCATATCATTTTTTTTATATATGAGGTGTCAGTGACACTAACATAAAACAATGATGCTAAGATTGCAGACAAAAAAAATGAAAGCTGGAACTCTAGCAATTTGACAAAGCAACTTAAGTGCAAAACTCTTCAGTCATCTGAGAAGAATATGGTATTCTAATACATGTGCTCCTCTACTAATGTACTGTATTTATGATGCTCCTTTCAGCGTCACTAAATGTATCACTGCTGCAAACCAGGGCAACCAACCAAATACAGCTAACACATTTCTCTTAAAGAAATACACCACCTATTTTTGGAGATAACAAATGATACAATGCATGTTGGTTACACTATACCAAGATACATGCATGACATATTTCATTGCAAAATGTTGATATTACAATTGTTAGAAACAATAGCAATTGTGTTCGTATGAAAAATACTTTTGAAAAGTAACCACTTGACATAATAACAAAGCTTTATGTTACATACTGGGCAGATGTCCTTTATGAAGCCTGCCATATACAAGAGGAGAATAAAAAGTAAGTATAGGAGTTAATTAAGTCCTAATAAGATGAGAAAAAGTCCTAATCCTACATGTAAGTTTATTTTTTTATATTTTTTTCCTCATGACACCACAATGCTGTTGCACAGAGCTAACAATCTTGGAGAAATATTGTTTAAGTTAAAACATATGTATGTTGTCACAGTGAAAAGCGGAGCTCACAAGCTGTCCTAGGACTAACCTCCTTAGTTTACATTAACATACTGTAAGCTCACAGTCCAAGAAAAAACTCCACACCCCATTTATTGTCCTTGATGTGTGAGGAAGCATAAACCTAAAAATCAATAATTAATTTACCACCAGATCTCACTGTTTTTATTGCTTTATTTGTTGTACTGAATCCTGCTTTTCTAGTTTAAACTGTGTAAATCTGCAAATGTATGTTCATGATTAAGAACATAATGGTCAGGTAAAGTATAACGTAAACTACAGCATGAACTGATTCACTGAAATTCTCAGCCTCCTTGTCCTCAAAAGGGGGAACGCAGAGGAGGGAGATGTGAACACATTGTTTCATAACATTACTAATTTTAAATGCTTGTACTTTATTGTCATTTTAATGCCACTTTGTTATTTTAGATTCTAATCCTAAAAAATATATTATACATAGTGGCTTTAATGATTAGCATTTAAAGGCAAATATACAAATGAAAACCTGATTTGTTATTTCTGTTTAATGACATGTTTAAATTCCCTTACTCTCTCCAAGAATCCAGGAGATTGTTGGTCTGACTAGTAGCACTGGTTTTTACAGTATTTGCACATTTGCTAACTCATTCATGTTCATTCATGTTATTAATCTATATTTGATATTATTTTTATATTTAACATACTATATATATAAAAATAATAAAATGTCAATATAGTATCCATATTATGTATTATATCATTAGAGAAAGAGTATTTATTTGTTAAAAGTACAACTTGTATTGGGAATCAAACCCAGAACTTCCAGGTGACAGATGAGAATTTTACCACTGAAACAAAATTATGCGGTATATCATTCCATATTAATATTCCATATTAAGTGAATTTAAAAAACATGGACAATAGATTAAATGAAGCTAATGTTTTCACTTACATTTAATGTACCACACTCCCCACATATCAGTCTTCTTTGGCCAATAAAGACTCTTTGTGCACTGTGACAAATCACATTGTGGTATGGAGTCACTTCACAGTGGCAATTTGCTGATGCACAATCTGAGTGTCTGAGACACTTTAAATTATATTATTCTACCAAGTCATCCCATGATAAATTTTAAATGTTAGAGATAATAGACCAACCTATGAGTAACCGAAGGTATGAAATAGGCTGAATATCCTTTTGTTTTTAACTATTTATGTTCTTATATACAGTATGATGAATTCTGCTGAGTTTGCCAAATGACTAACAAGGAAACAATGGCCATACCTCTTTTGTTTTTATTTGAATTTTAATGCTTTATTTCAGATATCTTAATTTGCATGCCAATAACATTAAAATTAACCCATAACATATGAAAAGCATTACTATAAATCAGTGGTCTTCAGTCATGATTTTATTCCTTTTGAGCAGTCAGCTGTTGCACTGAGATATTTGGGCACTTAGTCAATATTGGCACAATCTTTGCCTCCTTACTGTAGATATTTAGAAAATATGAAGGAAATAATAAGGCTAATAAGACTTATACCATTCATATCTGTTATGATTCAGTGCCTACAGTATTTTCTTTACAGTCCCTGTCACATTGACCTGACAAAATCTTGGTTCTGGCAGGTTACATTGAGGTGAAACTACAGAAGTATTACAAATTTAGTTTTATTTATCTATTTATCATTTTGAGACAGCTAATCATTGCTAAAGCTTGGGTTCAGAGAGCTACACACAAATTATTGTTAACTATCCCAAAATGTTACAAATTGACAAATACTAACCACTGTCTATAATATTTAACTTGCCAAATCCTAATAACTCTCTCTAAACATGTGTTATGTTCCAACAGAGATCACAACACAGACAGACGGTTATTTCTATGGATCAAAAACTGAGTAAAGTTTTTTCTTAAAAATAAAATTTACAATATTCTTACCACAGACTCCTTTAGTAAGGCCTCTCCAGTCCACACAGATATTTCTGTCCTTACAACGTTTTGCTGCTTGTTCAAGTGAGGAGCAGATAATGGTTATATTTTCTGACTGACAAAAGTCAAATATGCAGCTTTCTTCATACATTCTTAGGTTCACTTTCCTTTGACATTCATTGAAGATTCTAAAATAATCAGATTGATAAAATTATTTTTAATGTAAGTATTAGAACAAAGAAGAGTCAGTCAGTCGTCAGCGTTGTCTGACCGGGAAGTGTTACAGGGGGTGATCATGTCAGCCCAGTCCATTGGAGTACAGCTCCCCCCTATTTCAGACATTTTTACAACTCCCTGTCTCAGGAAGGCTGGAAGTATCGCTGAAGATACCAGTCATCCTGGTTTCTCATTTTTTCTCCCTCCTTCCCCCGGTAAGCATTATAGGAGCATAAAGGCACATACGTCCAGATTCAGAGACAGTTTCTTCCCACAAGCTGTCAGATTACTGAGCTCTACCTCTACCACTGGCTCACACTGATGTTTTATTTTCTAAGATGTATGTTATTTAACTTGTTGTTGTTGCTGGTGCTGTTCTGTGTCTATGGTTTTGGTGTTTCCTTAATGTCTTTGTATTGGAGCATACATGCAATAAGCATTTCATTGCGCTTGTGCATATGACAATAAACTTAACTGAACTGAGTCTTCATAAGTAGTCTAAAATAAGTTTCAGTAAGCTTCAATTTTCAAACTTACTCATGATTAAGTATTTCACATGTGTTTTCAGGTGGGGAACAAATAGTTGGAGGAGGTTGAGGTGAAGGTGTCGTACAGGATATGTTTTGGGGAGCAGATTTACAATAGGGTTTCTGAGGATCATCGTACAGCCAGTCATAAGCAGTCTTATCACAGCAGGAATCACTCTCTGTTTCACCATGTCGACGTACACAGGAGCTTCCACCACACACACCTTGAAAATGAAGAAAACAATGTCAGTGCGTATCCTGTGTAGATAAATAAACTCAATTATTTTATTTCATACATTTGGCTGGAGTAGATGTCAGATTTTCAATTACTGATAATTACTCATTTACTTTTTAGTGCACTTTTCTTCACTGATGTGCTCAAGTGTAATATTAATTAGTACTGTATATTCACCTAATAAGAATTTGTGTAAGTTCATTAAGAAATCTAAATTAAGAAATTGCAAAATCATTATGAGTACTAATGATATTTGTTATAGATCATGCACAGCAGTGAATCATAGCAAGTGGTCAACAAATCTTTTTTGTGTATATTGTACATACCACATTGTCCTTGTGTATTGTTTTTAAAATACTGCATTGCTACTTTCACTTCGACCCTGTTGCGTGGAGTTAGTGATACTGTTGATCTAATCTTGTCAATAAAAATAATAACTATGTTTCCTGTTGTCAGAAGTCTTATTCCATTGGATTCGTACGGAGGTTTCACAGTAGCTTTGTTAAATGTAGACTGGAAAATAAAAAGGCAACATATAAATAAAAATAGTAAGGCAACATATGAATAATTATACATTATTTTTGTGAATGTCAGCAAATTAGAAGTCATACAGGGAAGGTTTATAGTCTCAGTATTTTTTTAAGGCCATGCTAAACAAAGATAATTAAGTGATCTACTGTACACTGTTTTACAATTAGATTTCTGAAATTTAATCATTTTGGCTCAAACAGGTTAACCTCCAGTCAAAAAAGTGCTTCAACATCATACTGTACATCATCCATTTTCGAAGTACTTCATCCAGTTAATAGTTGCAGGAAAGTTGGAACCTATCCCGACAAGCAACAGACAAAAGGCAGGATACACCATGGAAAAATTGCCAGTCCATCGCAGGATGTACAAAGACACAAACACACACACTCACCCTGGATGCCAATTAACCTCCAAGTATCTCTTTGGACTGTGGGAGGAGACTGGAGCACATATAAACTCTTTGCAGATAGCACCCCAGGATTTGGGTCCAGAGACCCAACACTGCAAGGCAGCAAAGCTCACCATTGTCCCAAAGGTGCCCACATCATACATTACAGAAGTAATTTTGTCAGTCACGTAAATTATACTTTTACTTAAAATTCAACAGAAAACCAGACCTTCTTTAAATTGTCTTAAAACCCCACCACCAAAACACTCTTAAATTCGTAATAAAAATCTATTTTTTGTCTAAATTACTTACCACAATGACTTTGTTTAGTATGGTTAGAGCCACAGTATTTCCTTCATATCTTAATATAATCCCTTTAGCACAAGATGCCCTGCTTCCTGAAATACAGTAATAGTTGTCTACTGCAACAGAAAAATTATATTTTGGAATCTTCTCCTCGACTAGGGTATAAGTACAGTTTTCCAGGAAGGTGTATTGAGTTCCACTAAATGTCACATAGTGAGGGTCTCCATAAACTTCACATAGACCTTAAAGAAAATGTAGAAAACCATGAAGAAATGAAAGAATATAATACATGACACATAGTGTTTGAACTTATCTGTTTCTTATGTCCTATGAGCTGTATAAGCTTAATATTCTTTATACTCACAATCACAATCCCATGTCTCACAACAGCCATCAGTGATCTTCTTAGGTTCTGAGTTTCTGGGGCACACAGGTTTCACAGTTTTGGGGCATGAGTATGGTTGTTTTATAATGGTTTTATTAAAACAAGTGTAGTTATAACAGCTCTCATTCCAGGTTGCATCACAATTCCATTTCTTCTTCAAAAATGGATCTTCACAATAACATGGTTCTGGTGTAGAAGGATATATGTAGGAAGGGTTAGTAGAACTAGTATCATATCAACAGCAAATTCTCATTTGATAGTCTTAATGCAATTCTGGCTTATAATAGTTATAACAAATTAAACTAGTTGTCTTGTCACATATGTTAGTTGGAGGAGAAGCATCATCATTGGCTGGCACTGACTGGCATCAACAAAAGAATTTGCTTAGAACTTCTATATTCACGTCATCTATATTCACTCTCTCCTCCTCTCCCTCATTTGTCATGTTTGGGATCTACGTATTATGGGATATATAGGATCTCTGAGAAAGAGAGTTTTAAAAGTGAAAAGAAAACCTGAAAAGCAGCATCAAAACATACTTTAGCACATAAAGATCTGCAGTGAAAGAAACTGAGTGGAATGGTGAATGGAAAAAAAAAGATTTGTCTTTCATTGCTTGATACTCTTGAAAAACTAAAACACATGATGTTACATGATTGTGATATTTTAATTTTACACTGACACTGAAACTTAGAAATGGGAATTAAGGATAACTTATTATGACTGGCCCTTACACTATCAGAGCAGGCACAAAGTCTCCATGTACAAAAACTAAGATAAAAAGTACAGTACAACCCCCCTCATTGTCAAGAGCTCTCCCCTCCGCTCTTGAAAATGGGGAGGGTGGTAACTTGCTGATACCAAGGCAGGCTGAAGAGAAACAGATTAAACAAGGCTCCCTCTTGAGCTGAGAATACAGGGGAATTATCCAGGCGGCAGCTTGTACCTTTTCTTCTTCGATTGCTGTTATGGTCACACAGTGTATTCACTTTCGGTCTGATCTAAATGTGATCACCTGAAGACTATTTAGGTGAATGTGAACGCCTGAAGACTATTTTAGATCTTTTCAGACCATAACAGAACAAATAGAAGAACAAAACTAAAAAAAGAATGCAACACAACTTTTACTCTGCACACCCCTATAGTAAACAAAAGCTGAACTTCATCCATGTGAAACTGTGAATTTTTTATACCCTTAGCCAATTAACTAATAATCACATATTGAATCCCCACTGTGGTAATTTAAAAGCAATTTAAATGCTGTTCAGCAGCCTCAAGAGGCAAGTCATTTGCAATTGCAATTGCAAGAAAGAAGGCTTTTTTATATATTCAATCTAAGATGGGTTTTGCAATTTTTACATCCATTCATTTTCAAACCACTTTGTCAAATTCAGTGTTGGGGTGCTGGAGTCTATCTCAACCAGTAATGTGTGTAAGGTGGGGTACACCCTGGACAGGACACCAGTTAATCATAGGGCACACAAACACACACACATTCACACCAGGTCCAATATTCCCACATGACAATTAACCTACCTGTAAGCTTTTGGATTGTGGGAAAAAACTAGACCACTTGGGGAAGATCCACATGAACTCAATGTGAACATACAAACTCCAAACAGATAGCACACTGAACCCAGACCCCCAGTGCTACATGGCAGCAATACTAACCATTCCATCACTGTGCTGTGTAAATTGTGCATTTGAATTAACAAAATTGTTTGTCAAAGTAGAATAATAATTGTGGAAATAATAAAAAATGTTTAAAATGCATTTTGGAAATATACAGTACTGAATGATTTTTAGCAAAAAAACATGCAATGAAAAAATATTAAGCTGCAATATTTTGGATTATACTGTAATTCAGAATGTTTACGGAAACAACTAAACTGTAAAAATAACTAAAACTGTAAAATGTGATAGTGTCACCATTGAAGAACATTACATTCAATAGTGTGACTGTTATCAAATTATAGATCCATGTATAAAAATAATTATTTCCTAGTGATTTTACCTGTCTCCATTTAACGATATTATTACGTCTTTTTCAGAAGCTCCTGGACTCCATGGAGGAGTACCATCTGTCTAACAGCTATTGGAATGTGAAGGGTGTGTCTAGACTGATTTGTTAAATCAGAAGCAGAATGACCTGTACAACTCATCCTTCACATAAGAATTAATGTTTTATATATCTAAATTAAAATATGGTTGTGTTCTTGCATGCTCCACATCAATTTAGTTTCACAGAGCTACTGAAGATATCATAATGTATTTGGAGCATATATTAATACTATTAGACCTGAACACACATTTAAAAAATGTAATTAGAAAGCCAGAAATGTTAAAAATGAGAATTTCTAATGAAAGGAAAAAAGAGTTTATGAAAAAATAGTGTACTCTTTTGCTTTAATGAAATTTAGTCAATGTAAAAATATGAGAGTATTTCATCGCATGCATTGTATACCAACATAAATATTAGATCTGTCTCAAAATTGATATGATTTTAAAAATAGTGACACAACACCATTAGACACTGAAGGATGTTAGCATCTTACATTACCTGTTGTGTTTGTTGTTGGAGTTGTCGTTGATGTAATTGTGGTTGATGTTGGTGTAGTTGTTGATGTTGTGGTTGTTGTTGATGTTGTTGTGCTTGTGCTTGTTGTTGGAGTTGTTGGTGTTATTGTGGTTGATGTTGGAGTTGTTGATGTTATTGCGGTTGATGTTGGTGTAGTTGTTGATGTGGTTGTTGTGTTTGTGGTTGATATTGGAGATGTTGATGTTACTAAGGTTGATGTTGGTGTAGTTGATGTTGTGGTTGTTGTTGATGTAATTGTGGTTGATGTTGGTGTAGTTGTTGATGTTGTGGTTGTTGTTGGAGTTGTTGTTGATGTTGTTCTTGTGGTTGTTGTGCTTGGGGTGGTTGTTGATGTTGTTGTGCTTGTGGTTGTTGGAGCTGTTGTTGATGTAATTGTGGTTGATGTTGGTGTAGTTGTTGATGTGGTTGTGGTGGTTGTTGGAGTTGTTGTTGATGTTATTGTGGTTGATGTTGGTGTAGTTGTTGATGTTGTTGTGCTTGTGGTGGTTGTTGGAGTTGTTGTTGATGTTATTGTGGTTGATGTTGGTGTAGTTGTTGTGCTTGTGGTTGTTGTGGTTGTTGTTGGAGTTGTTGATGTTGGTGTAGTTGTTGATGTTGTGGTTGTTGTTGGAGTTGTTGTTGATGTATTTGTGGTTGATGTTGGTGTAGCTGATGTTGTGTTTGTGGTGGTTGTTGATTTTGTTGTGCTTGTGGTTGTTGAAGTTGTTGTTGATGTATTTGTGGTTGATGTTGGTGTAGTTGTTGATGTTGGAGTTGTTGTGCTTGTGGTTGTTGTGGTTGTTGTTGGAGTTGTTGTTGATGTTGTTGTGCTTGTGGTTGTTGTTGGAGTTGTTGATGTAATTGTGGTTGATGTTGGTGTAGTTGTTAATGTTGTGGTTGTTGTTGAAGTTGTTGTTGATGTAATTGTGGTTGATGTTGGTGTAGTTGTTGATGTTGTGGTTGTTGTTGATGTTGTTGTGCTTGTGGTTGTTGTTGGAGTTGTTGGTGTTATTGTGGTTGATGTTGGAGTTGTTGATGTTATTGCGGTTGATGTTGGTGTAGTTGTTGATGTGGTTGTTGTGCTTGTGGTTGATGTTGGAGATGTTGATGTTACTAAGGTTGATGTTGGTGTAGTTGATGTTGTGGTTGTTGTTGATGTAATTGTGGTTGATGTTGGTGTAGTTGTTGATGTTGTGGTTGTTGTTGGAGTTGTTGTTGATGTTATTGTGGTTGATGTTGGTGTAGTTGTTGATGTTGTGAGTGTTGTTGGAGTTGTTGTTGATGTTGTTCTTGTGGTTGTTGTGCTTGGGGTGGTTGTTGATGTTGTTGTGCTTGTGGTTGTTGGAGCTGTTGTTGATGTAATTGTGGTTGATGTTGGTGTAGTTGTTGATGTGGTTGTTGTTGATGTAATTGTGGTTGATGATGTTGGTGTAGTTGTTGATGTTGTGGTTGTTGTTGGAGTTGTTGTTGATGTTGTTCTTGTGGTTGTTGTGCTTGGGGTGGTTGTTGATGTTGTTGTGCTTGTGGTTGTTGGAGCTGTTGTTGATGTAATTGTGGTTGATGTTGGTGTAGTTGTTGATGTTGTGGTTGTTGTTGTTGAAGTTGTTGTTGATGTAATTGTGGTTGATGTTGGTGTAGTTGATGTGGTTGTTGTTGGAGTTGTTGTTGATGTAATTGTGGTTGATGTTGATGCAGTTGTTGATCTTGTGGTTGTTGTTGGAGTTGTTGTTGATGCTGTGCTTGTGGTTGATGTTGGTGTAGTTGTTGATGTTGTTGTTGGAGTTGTTGGAGTTTTTGTTGGAGTTGTTGTTGATGTAATTGTGGTTGATGTTGTGGTTGTTGTTGGAGTTGTTGATATTATTGTGGTTGATGTTGGTGTAGCTGATGTTGTGGTTGTTGTAGGAGTTGTTGTTGATGTTATTGTGGTTGATGTTGGTGTAGTTGTTGATGTGGTTGTGCTTGTGGTGGTTGTTGATGTTATTGTGCTTGTGGTTGTTGTTGGAGTTGTTGTTGATGTATTTGTGGTTGATGTTGGTGTCGTTGTTGATGTTGTGGTTGTTGTTGGAGTTGTTGTTGATGTACTTGTGGTTGATGTTGGTGTAGCTGATGTTGTGTTTGTGGTGGTTGTTGATTTTGTTGTGCTTGTGGTTGTTGTTGGAGTTGTTGATGTATTTGTGGTTGATGTTGGTGTAGTTGTTGATGTTGTGGTTGTTGTTGTAGTTGTTGTTGATGTAATTGTGGTTAATGTTGGTGTAGTTATTGATGTTGTGGTTGTTGTTGGAGTTGTTGATGTTGTTGTGCTTGTGGTTGTTGTTGGAGTTGTTGATGTTATTGTGGTTGATGTTGGTGTAGTTGATGTTGTGGTTGTTGATGTAATTGTGGTTGATGTTGGAGTAGTTGTTGATGTTGTGGTTGTTGGAGTTGTTGATGTTGTTGTGGTTGATGTTGGTGTAGTTGTTGATGTGGCTGTTGTTGGAGTTGTTGATGTAATTGTGGTTGATGTTGGTGTAGTTGTTAATGTGGCTGTTGTTGGAGTTGTTGATGTTATTGTGGTTGATGTTGGTGTAGTTGTTGATGTTGTGGTTGTTGTTGAAGTTGTTGATGTAATTGTGGTTGATGTTGGTGTAGTTGATGTGACTGTTGTTGGAGTTGTTGTTGATGTAATTGTGGTTGTTGTTGTTGGAGTTGTTGGTGTTATTGTGGTTGATGTTGGAGTTGTTGTTGATGTGGCTGTTGTTGGAGTTGTTGATGTAATTGTGGTTGATGTTGGTGTAGTTGTTGATGTAGCTGTTGTTGGAGTTGTTGATGTAATTGTGGTTGATGTTGGTGTAGTTGTTGATGTGGCTGTTGTTGGAGTTGTTGATGTTGTTGTGCTTGTGGTTGTTGTTGGAGTTGTTGATGTTATTGTGGTTGTTGTTCTTCTTGTTGTTGTATTTACTATTAAATAAAAGAAATAGTTAACATTATTATTTATTTCAAAAACAAAATAATTATAATACATGAAAAAATCCCCATAATTCCCATACACTAAACTTCCCAAGGAAAGAAACAACATATATTTTTGTAACCATTAAACATCATGCTGAATTATGATGCTAAGGACAATCATATACATCACAATTTGTTCACACACGTATGGATCAGAATACATTGATTTTATTTTTTCATTTTTGTTCTTTTGGTGTACTATGAAAAGAAATAACTAGTAAAATATTTCTATCTGAATTGAAATTGAATTATTTGAGGAAATTTATTTCTGATTTGATTCCAAACTTTGTCTTCTTTCTCATAACATTTACATCTGTGAAACTGACCTAGAATGGGTAATAATAACAACAGATCTTTACCTGACAGCATCACCACAGAAGAAAATGCTTTCGTTTGAGTGTGTGACAGATACAGAATTACTAAGACTGTGTATTCCCTGCTGGAAAAAAATGTTTCCTACTGATTTCAAATGTCTTCTACATACAGTAAAAGATAATGTTACTTTTTTCAGAACCTCCTGCACTTTCTCAAGTAGGTACTGTCTAAAAGGTATTTGTTCCTGTTGGTTTTGGCTAGGTTGTTTTTGATAAGCACTACAAAGATTGGATATTTTTGGAATCATTCAGATATGTTCTCCTCTAAGACACAAAATACAAAATACATTTTTTCAGGTGAACTTTCATAATGTTCATGTTCTTTTACTATTTAGAATTTCTCAAAGTGCATGAGATAACATGGATTTATCAATGTTCCAAGTATCTAAGTATCCATGAAGATTAAATCACATGAATTAATCACACCTGAATGGAGCGATCAAGTCATGGATATCAGAGAACATGTCTGAAAGACATATACAGTAACTATGAAAAAGTCCATGGTGAAAATGTTGCAGAGCTGCATGCAGTGCACAATTTTAATTTAACTTTGTATTTAATAAATGTAGGATATTATACCCCATCACTTACTAATATATTCTAGAAAACTTTAGTATTAATGATTGTTAAGTCCTTCACAAGAGCAAAACTCTGTATACAGTATATTACAGATATGTTTTTGGACTTTTTACTTTCACCTAGAGAAGACAAATAGAAAATAAGCTTACCGATTTGAGAAGTAATCTTTGAAGCTTTAAATAAAAAAATGTAGTTAGTGCGCTATGACTAAATGAAATGTATATTATTTTTGATTGTCTCTTATTATTAAAGCTACATTTCTTAATTAAACATTTTAGTTGTGCAAGAAGAATAATACTATTAGCTAAATTAAAATTAAAATTTACAGTTTGCAAAGAAGATGAAGTTGGAATTGTGAGGTAAGAACAAGTGTGTTTTCGTTATTTAAATTGAATGTAAAATCCAATCTTGAAATAGCATGAAACACTCTAAGGCATTTTGTGGCAAGCATGCCTTACAGCAGTGTTATTAAAAAGCAACCATAAGAGAAAGAATGATCTGTTATTTTATTTTTGTGACACTTCCAGTTTAAATGTGCCTATCTGTTAAGCAGGTTTGTTTCTATATTTCTAACATCACTGGCTCATAATTGGGCTCTGTTCTTAATCTGTGTATCCCGGATTCCCCAGGAGGGGAGACACAGCTGATCAAACTCTTATTGTGTGTAGGGCTGGTACTGTATTTTAAGTTTGAAACACCTTCCAGGTGCCTGCAGGATAGTCAATGAGAGCTTCCCCTGACCTACTGCTGATGTTATCGCGTACTTGTTGAAGACAATTAACTCTTCTTTTTCTAGTCTGAGTTCTGGTTTAATGATCACAGATAATTGCTGACTACAGATCGGGAAGATAAAAAAAAAAATAAGTGGAACTTTTTTTCATGTCTTGTTTTCATATGACTAATATTTAAAATTTTTTTTTTTTTTCAGATATCTAAAACTAAAGTTTCATAGCCCAAGGATAGTCCCATACCCATATAGAATTTGTTAATATAAAACAAATATGTAATATAAAAATGTAAATATTCACATATTATGTACTGTTAACAAGTCAGTATACTTTATAACCAGCAACCCCACTAGAAAACCCCACAATAACCCCATGGATAACAGCATACTGTAGATAACCCACTAGAAAAATAACTTCCACGGTTTTAATGTTCAGTGTGCAGCACTACATTTTTGTTTTTTGTTTATGCAATGAAAGGCAATTTCAATTTTCTGCAGAAATATTGTTCCAGAAATGTGGATGAAAGATTCATTCATCTTGCATTTAGAGTATGTTTTCATATAGTTGCAGGAATGAGTAAATAAGCAACCTTAAATACCTGTAGTGGTGACATTAGGACCTGTAAATGAAAATGAAAATGTCATAACTACAACTGAAACTTTATAAATAAAATTCTTGTTAAGATTGTTATTTTATATTTTGATTTAGGAATTGCCAGTTTAATCACATATCTATCCAATTTGGAGTCACAGGTTGTTTTGATGAGTCAAAAGCATTTTTTTCAAATGATAAAGAATCTATAACAATTAAATATAATTAAATTGTTGCACATGTTATTGTTCCTGGTAATTATAACTACAAAATATAATTATTACAAAAATATAATTCTAATGTTTTCTATTTCATTATTCGTATCTTGCAATACTGCCAATATTTACTTACTGTATCAAATTACAAAAGGTTTAAAGTGCAATTTGCACTTTAAATTAATTCCTCTTTAGCAAGTTTTAATTTTTTTTATCTACTTCAAAATGATTTTAATAATTTTGAAAATTATTCAAAAACGATTGAAAATAATATTATGATAGGATATCATTATATGATTACAGGACATCATCTCATTCTGAAATAAAAGTTTCCCCTTCCCCATCAGCTTGCTTCTCACAATCTATTTTAGGTTGTTAAAACTGTCTTAAAATTCTTTCATGAAAACAGAATGAATTCTCATACAGAGTTCAATACCTTAAACTTGCCTTTTGCACATTTTAACTTTTTAAATCAAAGTTTTAAATTGTGCTTTTAAAATCAACATAAAATATTTAAATATAATACTGTATGGAGCAAAATTGAAGCTGCTTAGAAACTACTTCCTTATAGTATACAGTATGTCATAACAAAACTTTATAATGTCGCTTTTGTTGGTGTATTTAAAATTGTGCATTTAAAATTATTTCAATGAAAAATAAAGTGTATGGGATATAATTACCTGTAACAACTGAAAAAGTTGTACTCCCTATAGAAAAGGTAATTAGATTCAGCATTAGAATCAAAGCATATACACAGTATTAGAACAGTTTTTTGTGTGTGTGTGAATTGTTGGAGGTGATTGTTTCTATACACCCCTTAATGTTGATCAGTTAATTAGTGGAAGAGGATACAGAGAAAGGGACTGTTCTTCAAGGTTTATATTATCTGGAGCCCTGTGAATATATGACATATTAAGTAGAATATAATTTACATTTTATATAAATGTTACCCTTTTCAATCACACATTATTATATTGTTACAGGTTTAGGTGACTGAGAAGTGTCTCATATTTTAAATAAAGATTGTGACACTTGGCAAAGTGAACACTTCTAGCTTCAAAGCAGAGAGAATGTTTGTTGAGATGTAGGGGTCCATTAATCAGAAATCATTGTAAAGTTTACATTGGTATACCTAGGTAAGTTGTGGGTTAATGATTGTCAATGAGCAGTACGGAAACACACAATATAAGATCACATTAAGAACAAGGAAGGAGACAACAAGAAGCGAGAAGAGCAGGACAAGAACAGAAAGGAGAGAGGAGTTGGAACCCGAAGCTTGCACCAGGAGAGAGAGTTCCTGCTTTATGATCATCCAAACAAAGCCTGACTGGAGCTAAGTATTTGAACCTTGCTAGAGAGAGCTTGCTATTATGAGTTTTTAGGGACCTTGGGTTTCCTGGGTAAAGATAGCTTGATTAGAAACATCTTTCCTGCTTGGGGTGCATTTTTAGTATAGGGAGATAGGCTCCCATTTATTTTGTTGAATTCGGGATGCAGAGAGAGAGATTGTCCACCAAAAACACAAAGGAAAATTTTTTGCCTGCTTTGTCGATTTCAAAAAAGCATTTGACTCGATTTGGCATTAAAGATTGTTTTACAAACTACCCCAAAGTGGCATAGGGGGCAAAGTGTACGACATCATTAAATCAATGTATTCAGAGAGCAAATGTGCGGTGAAAATTGGAAACAAAAGGACCAAATTCTTCACCCAAGGCCATAGGGTGAGACAGGGCTGCAGCCTGAGCCCAACACTGTTCAATATCTATATCAAAGAATTAGCATGAATGTTGGAACAGTCTGCAGCTCCTGGTCTCACACTACACGACACAGAAATCAAGTTCCTGTTCTATGCAGATGACCTGGTCCTGCTGTCGCCCACAGAATAGGGGCTACAGCAGAACCTGGCACTGCTGGAGCAGTACTGTCAGACCTGGGCACTGACAGTCAATCTGGACAAGACCAGAGTTATGGTTTTCCAGAACAAAGCCAGACCTCAGGGAAACAAGGGAAACAGGTACAAATTCACACCCAACAACAACATATTGGAGCACTCATCCAATTACACATATCTCGGTCTCACCATCAGCTCATCTGGGAGTTTTGATCTAGCAGTGAAGGCACTGAGGGAGAAGGCACTCAGAGCATTCTACGCAATAAGAAGGAGGCTCTTCAACATCAATCCACCAACAAGAATCTGGCTCCAAATATTTGAAAGTGTAATCCAACCCATTGCCCTATATGGCAGTGAAGTGTGGGGTCCCCTCACAGACCAGGATTACACTCAATGGGACAAACACCCCACAGAAACTCTCCACATGGAGATCTGTAGAAACAACCTCCGTGTGCAGAGAAAAACACCTTACAATGCGTGCAGAGCCGAATTAGGCCAGTACCCACTATTGATAATCATACAGAAAAGAGTATTAAAGTATTGTCTACAACAAAAAACAACAACAACAAACAGACCCTGACGAAGTACAGGCTCAGGGACCACAGCCTGGCCATAGAAACTGGGCGATACAGGCAGACCTGGCTGCCCAGAGAGGACAGGCTGTGCTCCCACTGCCAGCGGGGAGAAATCGAGTCAGAAGTGCACTTCCTACTGCACTGTGACAGATACTCTGGGATTAGAGAAACATTCTTCCCTAAATTCAGAAATCTAATCCCAGAGTTCCCACACCTGCCAGAATCACAATGGGTCCCAATCATACTGGGAGAGGGAGGAGGGAACTCAATGGAACTGGCAGACCAGTATGTGATCTTCTGTCACAGCCTGAGGAACAGTGAGTCTGTCTCCCAATAATGCTCCTTCTTTCTACAGTATATGTAAATATTTTATAATATGTCATTGTTGTAAATGGCTGTAATATGGCTGTAGATTTTATTTTACTTTTATTTTTTGTTTTGTTTCATGTGAATTTTCATTATTTTATTATATTTACTTTGGCAACACTGATTGTACTCATCGGTCATGCTAATAAAGCACCTTGAATTAAATTGATTGTATCACATTTATTTAGAAGGCATTTTATCTCTTATTTGGCCTCTGTAGGCATTAATTAAGAGTTTCATACTGTGGAATACTGAGTGAGGTGAACTCTTGAAAAGGGTCTAGACTGTGACTATGCGCAGGAGAGGTTTTCTGTTTGCACTTAAAACAACTCTCTCTGTGACTAAAGCCTGTGATGTTTCACACTTGTGTGTTTTATCAGAGAGATTGCAGAATGCCAAATGGAATGTTCCTGTCCTCTTTGTTTGTGTTTGAAAGACTTCTGTAAGTGTCCTCTGCCTTGTGTATTTCTTTGATATATAAAAGTCTCATCTACATGTACGGTATAAAAGGAAAAGTGTAAGTACAGTTGAGCGAGCATATTTAGTAGGAGCCAGGGGAAACCCTGACTCTGTGCTATGCTACCCTTCAGCTGATTGAATAAAAGATCTCTGTTAGACAATCTCATAACCCAAGTGAAGACTGTGTTTTCTTCCACAATACTTAGTAGAATTCTGGGGGTTTTCTGGATGGTAAGAATGTTAGGCCTCTGAAACGTCTTTTCTGTACTGTAAATACTGTACGTAGAGTAAATTGTGTGTTGCATGTTTTGTTGTCATTATAGTAAATATTTGTTTAACCAAGTGTACCTGAATTAGTATAACCAGCAGCCATATCACCCTGCAACTCACAACTGGCAGCCCACTGAAGCTAAGCAGGTATGGGCCTAGTCAGTACCTGGATGGGAGACCTCCTGGGAAAAACTAAGGTTGCTACTGGAAGAGGTGTTAGTGGGGCCAGCAAGAGGTGCTCACCCTGTGATCTGTGTAGGTCCTAATGCCCCAGTATAGTGACGGGGACACTATACTCTAAAAAGGCGCCATCCTTTGGATGAGACGTAAAACTGAGGTCCTGACACTCTCTGGTCATATAAAATCCCAGAGTGTTTCTCAAAAAGAGAAGGGGTATTACCCCAATATCCCACCAATTTCCCATTGGCCTTTATCAATCATGGCCTCCTTATAATCCCCATCTATAAAAATTGGTTTCATCACTCTGTTCTCCTCCCCACTGTTAGCTGATGTGTGGTGAGCGTACTGGTGCTGTTGCTGCACATTGGTGGTGGAGGGGAGTCCCCATTACCTATAAAGCACTTTCAGTGGAGTGTCCAGGAAAGTGCCATATAAGTGTAAGGAATTATTATTATTATTCATGTGGTTGTAATTCTACCAGCCGCTCGGGTATTCTGGAGAAATCACTTGTTGGGGGTTATGAATATTTATTTTACTTCTTGACTAAACTGCTTGGTCAATTCCTGATTTTCACCATTTTCGGAACCCCCCATTTGTAACAATATTAATTGTCTCACAATACCCTTATGCAAATTTGCATGTCACCCAGACTTGGCATTATGGGGGAACTGTGTTGTGTGTAGCCTATCTATTTCAACTCATGTTAAGAATTCAAACAATTAAACCCATGCCTTTTACTAAACATACCTCCCTTAAAGCACAGTGCTACACTATATGACATTACCCTACTCCAACCTTAACAAATAAGCACTACATAAGTCACATAAACTGCCAGGTGCCTTTGTGCCATCCACTTTTCCCAAAAAAAATTAGGAAAGATATGATATGACAAATACTTTCTTTGAAATACTACACCTCTCATGTACTTGCTTATGTAATTGACAACAAATGTTTTTTAAGGGTAATGATTATATTGTAACGCCCTCGCCTGGTGGTGAGGAGGAAGCGCCCCTAGGCGCTCGTAGTACCGCTGGGCATGCTGGGAGTGGTAGCCGGGAAGAGTCTGAGGGTCAGCACGATGACCAGCGGCTGACCCTGCCTGTGTAAATAATGTCCTAGTAATTCTAGTGCCCTGTGTAGTCCTGTAAAAGTAGAGTGTGTTGTTAGGTAATTACCACCCTAAATGTGTGTACGTGTTCGTCAGTCTCCTCATGTGTGTGTAGATCCTGTGTTTGGTTTTGGTGTGGTTGTAAAATAAAGCCAGTGCTTGGTTAATCGCGTCTCCACTGTTCTTTAGTTCTGAGAAAGAACCTGCAATACGCTACATTGGTGTCAGAAGCGGGCAGAATGAACAACTCGTGGCAGACACTACCCGATTCCATAAAGCGCCGGCTGACGCTGGAAGACGCAGAACCCATCGGCGGCGCACATAGGGAGCCTGAGCAACTCCTGGGTGCGACAGGTGGCCACAGCCCTTACCAGGGCTACCCAGTAGTGGTCCCGCCAGTAGAATTGGGGCGGCCGCCCCGGAGAGAGGATGCCCTCCCTGCCGGAGCCGATCAGCGATTCCCACACCCATCGGCGCGGGTGCGACCAGGTCGCTACGATGGTGAGGCGCCTTGGGAGACCTATGAGGCGCAGTTCCAGCTCGCGGCCCGGACGAATGGCTGGAGCCGGGCAGAGATGGCCGGCCACCTAGCGGCGGCGCTGGAAGGAGCGGCCTGCCAGGTGCTCCTGGACGTCCCGGAGGAGGACAGAGGCGACTACACGGCGCTGGCAGCAGCCCTCCAGCTGCGCTTCGGTGTAGAGGAGGCGCCGGACTTGATGCGGGAGAGGCTGGCCCTGCGGCGGCGCCGACCAGGAGAGCGACTGGGCCCGGTCGCCGCGGATGTCATGTTCCTCGCCCGCAGAGGATACCCAACTTTCCCCCGGGAGGCGCAGCGGGAGATGGCTCTCCAGGCCTTTCTCAAGGCCCTCTCGCCCGAGGAGCTGCGGCGCCACGTGCAGCTGGCCGCGCCAACATCGCTGGAGCAGGCCTTGGCCCTTGCTACACGGGCTGAGGTAGTGTTCGGGGTGACTGGCAGCGCCAGCAGATGCAGTGCGCCCTGCCGGCTGACCGAGGCGGCGACGGAGGAATCCAGCGAGGGGGAAGAGGAGCCAGCCCGTGCAGCGACCGCCGCGGAACAGCCCCGCACGCTGATTTGCGACCGCTGCGGGAAAAGAGGACACCGAGCCCGGTTCTGCCGGGCACCCGAACCTCGCTCGATCGGCGTCGGGAAACGGGAACGGGGCGGCTCAGCGCGGGGAAGGCCGCCCTTGAACACCTCAACCCCCGCTCCGGAGAGCGCTGTAAAAACCGGCGCCCCTCACGCCACCGTGGGGCGAGTCGGCTGTAGCCGGGGCCTGTACCTCCACTGCCGGATTGAGGACCAACCCTGCCTGGCCCTACTCGACACCGGTTCATCAGTGACCCTACTTCGGCCGGGCGTTCTCCCCGACACCGAGGGCACCAACCCCCCAGGATGGGAGGCCTCCAGCCTGCGGCTGAGGACCGTGACGGGACAGCTCGCTGCAGTCCGGGGGAAACGGGTGCTTGCCTTCCGTCTGGGTGCAGCGACGGTGCGCCACCCCTGCTACCTTGCACCCATCCAGGAGGACTGCATTCTGGGGCTGGACCTACTGCAGCGAGTGGGGGCCAGGTTGGACTTGGACCGGCAGGAGTTGGTGTGGCAGGGGGAGCGACTGCACCTGGTGGAGGGCAGGTCCGGCGAAGGCCGAGGGACGCGGGCTTGCCAGAGCCGGGGGAACAAGAGGCAGCGGCGGCGGCGGCGGCGTCAGTCGCCGGGGCAGACCAGGCCTGCGAGCCGGGGAGCGAGCGTGCCGGATCCTGCCCCTGAGTCGGCCGGGGGGCCAGACAAGGCGGCGGCGGGGGCCGAGCGTTGCGTGGAAGCGAAGCGTGCCGTTGAGGACCTCTTCCAGCGGAGCTGCGAGGGCCTCGATCAGGACCAGCGGCAGCGGCTCCAGGAGCTACTCGCCCAGAACGAAGACCTCTTTGCGGCGAGGGATGAGGACTGCACCCGCACTGCCCTGGTCCAACACGAGATCAACACCGGCGACGCTCGGCCCATCCGCATCCCACCAGGACGCATGGTCCACGCCAAGCGGACCGCCGCCGAGGAAAAGATCCGGGAGATGGCCGCAGCGGGGGTGATTGAGCCCTCCGCGAGCCCGTGGTCGGCGCCAGCCGTACTGGTTAAAAAAAAAGACGGCTCGTGGAGGTTCTGCGTCAACTACCGCAAGCTGAATGAGGTCACCCGGAAAGATTCCTACCCCCTGCCGAGGATAGATGACGCCCTGGACTACATCACCGGGTCGACCTGGTTCAGCTCCCTGGACCTCCGCTGCGGCTACTGGCAGGTACCGCTTGCTCCCGATGCTCGCCCGAAGACGGCCTTTTCCATCGGCCAGGGCCTCTGGCAGTTTACTGTCATGCCTTTTGGCCTGTGCAATGCCCCGGCGACGTTCGAGAGGCTGATGGAGAGGGTGCTGGCATCGGTCCCGCGGAACCAGTGCGTGTTATATCTGGACGATCTGCTGGTTCATGCACGGAGTTTCGACCAGGCCTTGACGAACCTCCAGGCGGTGCTGGCCTGCATCCGCCGTGCTGGCCTGAGGCTCAACCCCCGCAAGTGCGAGCTCCTGCGGCGGGAGGTGACCTTCCTGGGACATGTTGTTGGACCGCGAGGGGTGGCTACGGACCCAGGTAAGGTCGCTGCAGTGAGGGGCTGGCCGACTCCACGCACCGTCGCGGAGCTCCGCAGCTTTCTGGGGTTGGCCTCGTACTATCGGAGGTTCGTCCGGGACTTTGCCAGCATCGCCGCCCCGCTGCACCGCCTCACCGACAAGGGCCGCCGTTTTGACTGGGACTCGGGCTGTGAGACTGCCTTTGGCCGGTTGCGCGAAGCTCTGGTGGGGGCCCCCGTGCTGGCCTACCCCGACCCGCGGTTGCCGTATATTCTCGACACCGACGCGAGTGACTCGGGGGTGGGGGCGGTGTTGGCGCAGGAGGGGCCGGATGGGGAGCGCGTAGTGGCTTACTACAGTCGGGCTCTGACTAGGCCTGAGCGGAACTACTGCGTGACCCGTCGCGAGCTGCTGGCGGTGATGGCGGCGGTCCACCATTTCAGGCCGTACCTGTTCGGGACCCGGTTCCGGTTGAGGACCGACCATGCGTCCCTCACCTGGCTGCTCCACTTTAAGGAGCCAGAGGGACAGATGGCGCGATGGATAGAGATCCTGCAGGAGTACGACTTCACTGTCGTGCACCGTGCGGGGTCTCGCCATCTCAATGCCGACGCTCTCTCGCGACGCCCCTGCGAGGCCGCGGACTGCCATCACTGCGCCCGGCGGGAGCAGCGTGAGGAGGCTGTCCGCACCGTGGCGGGGGTGAGCGCCGCGGCCACGGCCCGGGAGGGGCCGCTGGGGGTGGGCCTGCCAGACCTGGCGCAGCGTCAGGCAGCTGATCCTGACGTGGGCCCGGTGCTCCGCTGGAGGGCAGCAGGAGTGCGGCCTACACGAGAGGAGCTCGCCCCGCACCCGAAGTCCGTCAAGGCCCTCTGCGCCCTGTGGGAGGCCTTGGAGGTAAAGGACGGGGTGCTGCGCCGGGGGTGGCGGGTACCCTCCAGTGGCGAGGTACGGTGGCAGCTAGTGGTGCCTCGGTCGCTCCGCGGGGCGGTGCTCCGAGCGGTGCACGGCCAACCGGGTGTGGGGCACTTCGGCGGTAAAAAAACCCTGCAGCGTCTCCGAGGCCATTTTTATTGGGGTCTTTGCCACCGGGACGTGGATCGGTACTGCCGAACGTGTGCGGTGTGCGTGGCGCAGAAGGGTCCCCCCGAGCGCTCTCGGGCCCCCCTCCAACAACACCAGGTGGGGGCTCCTATGGAGCGGGTGGGAGTGGACGTTTTGGGCCCGTTTCCGCGCACCGAGGCCGGGAACCGCTACGTCTTGGTGGCTATGGATTACTTTACGAAGTGGCCGGAGGCCTACGCCCTCCCGGACCAGAGTGCCCCCACGGTGGCCGATGCACTGCTGGAGGGGATGTTTGCCAGGCTGGGGGTGCCGGAGGAGTTACACAGTGACCAGGGGCGTAACTTCGAGTCCCAGGTCTTCGCCAGGGTGTGCCAGCGCCTGGGGATTACTAAGACGCGGACCACCCCGCTGCATCCCCAGAGCGACGGGTTGGTAGAGCGGTTTAATCGGACGCTCGCCACCCAGCTGGCCACCCTGGTGTCCCGGCACCAACGGGACTGGGACCGCCACCTCCCCCTTGCGCTCTGGGCGTACAGGACCGCGGTCCAGGAATCCACCGGGTGCACCCCGGCCTCGCTCATGCTGGGCCGGGAAATGCGAACACCGGTGGACCTGGTCTTCGGCCCGCCGCCCGGAGACGGGTCGGCACCGCCGGCTGGACCGGACTACGAGTGGGACCTGCGGCAGCGGATGCAGCGGGTGCACAGCTTTGCACGGACCCACCTGACACAGGCGGGGGTCCGGCAGAAGCGGTACTACGACCTGCGCTGCAGGGGGCCTGCCTTCCAGCCCGGGGACTCGGTTTGGGTGTACAACCCGCGGCGCCGCAAAGGCCTCAGTCCTAAGCTGGCGCCGTCGTGGGAGGGGCCCGCTGAGGTACTCGGGGTGGTGGGCGAGGTCTGCTACCGTGTCCGGTTGCGAACACGGGGGAGAGTGGTGGTCCTGCACCAAGACCGCCTGGCCCCCTACCGGGCCCGGGAGGAGGAGCCGTGTGGGGAGGCTCCAGAGGAGCAGCCGGGGCCGGAGCCGGCCGATAGTGGGGCGTCCGTGGATCGCCAGCCGTCACCGCGGCGCAGCGGCCGCTCACGCAGGGTTCCGCAGCAGTTGGCCGAATACGAGTACAGCCTGAGGGGGGTGTTCGACGTCGGCGAGACGCCAGACGCTTCAGGTGGGGGCAGTGTAACGCCCTCGCCTGGTGGTGAGGAGGAAGCGCCCCTAGGCGCTCGTAGTACCGCTGGGCATGCTGGGAGTGGTAGCCGGGAAGAGTCTGAGGGTCAGCACGATGACCAGCGGCTGACCCTGCCTGTGTAAATAATGTCCTAGTAATTCTAGTGCCCTGTGTAGTCCTGTAAAAGTAGAGTGTGTTGTTAGGTAATTACCACCCTAAATGTGTGTACGTGTTCGTCAGTCTCCTCATGTGTGTGTAGATCCTGTGTTTGGTTTTGGTGTGGTTGTAAAATAAAGCCAGTGCTTGGTTAATCGCGTCTCCACTGTTCTTTAGTTCTGAGAAAGAACCTGCAATACGCTACAATATTATTTTATTATCAATACGGAGGTTTGCTTGTGGCTTGTTTGTCGTCAGTGTAACATTAAATGTACTTTTAGTAATACAAGGAACAATTAGCAATGAAACTTAAAGTAATTAATATGTGTATGTTTGTAGCCAGGGTATGATGTTTTTTTAGTTAGTCTGCCTATCACAAAACAAATATCTCCTCTCTTTTCGAGGTAGAGATGCAGTCACTCTTGACTGCTTGAGGTGTAATGTGCCATATCACAACAACTGCCACAGTATGATGAAAGGTATAAATATTAGGCAATAAAAAATAGAAATGCAATACATTTGACATTGTATTAACATTTACAAAAGATACATATTTAAAAACTGACGTTTTTATCCCTATTTCTCACCTGTGTGTGAGATCACAATGTGCCCAGTGGGTGTTGTGTTAAGAGGGTAAAACGATTCAGTGAGGATTATTTCACAAAGTGAGATTACTGAACCAGATTACATTTAGTAAATATATTGACAAAAGTCTGGATTTTCAGTTTCACACAACAAGATCAAATTATATGCAGTTGGGAATTAGTTCTGTGAAGATGCCCCCCTACAAAAAACACAAACAATAAAACTGTGTCGGTTTGTCCATTAAAAGTAGTAGCGCTGCTATTCCCAGGATATAACACCTTATATTTATGATAATCACGTACAAGTAACCTGACCATTAGTAACACAGTCTGGATAGTTCAGGCACTGAATTACTGGATGAGAGGATTACAGCAGAAAAAACATGAATACCAGTATTTTCTGTGCATTTGTGTGATCAAGAAAATTAAATCTGTCTCCAAAAACCACAGGACTTGCTGTTTTAGCCTTAAAAAGGGAACATAAACATATTAACACACAATTAAATTTTCTAAAGTAAGGCATAAAGCATGTCATATATTTCATAGTTGTGTCAATATATATTTTTAAACTGAAGATATAATCTAAGCAGTTCCTCATTGTATCCTTTTGAAATAACTGGGCAATTCAAAAAATATTTAAAGATCCAGCCTGTCTTTCAACATGTGCATTTAAAAGTTGAGAATGAGCCGCTTCCTGCTTTGAAAACTATGTACTATTTTATGCAAAGCAAATACATAAACATGGAAAATTAGTTACATGATTCCATATTAATATTTTATATTGCGTAGATTTAAAGAAGCACAGTAGTAGAGCAGACTAAATGAAGCAATCATTTTAACTGACATCTAATGCACCAGAGGTACCACCTTATCGATTTTCATCTGCCAGTCAAGTTAAATTTGTGTGCTGCGGTATGCTATGGTGTGTTTGCCACTGGAAAAAACTTTTCCTGTGCATTCTGAGTGGCTACATCAGTATTTCAGTATGATTTCTCATTTAGAAGGCAAAACAAAACTTTTGTACAATTATCTATTACAAGTTTCACCATTGATGTAATAATCCATAGGTTTATAATATATAGTGAAACACAATCCAGAGGATGCAAAGTGAAAAGGTGAACTTAAAACCAATAGCAGGAGACACTTCTTCACACAAAGGGGTGTGGAAACATGGGAGTACGGTACTCAGCCACACTGTTCTGGTGAAGCTAATACCCTAGCTTCTCATAAGAAATGGCTGGATGAAATGCTTGGATTGATTAGTTGATAACTCCAAACAGGCTAGACAGACCTAACGGCCTCCTCTTGTTTGTAGGCTTTCTTATGTTCTTATGTATACTTCTGACTTAAATTCACAGGATACATAAAAACCAGACACATTTTCCATAGTTAAAAAGACCGTAAACCACCTTACACGTTAAAATGTGAAAAGGTTGGACCAATGAAATGTCAGGGGTAATAGAACAAAGTTATTCCATTTCCCTCTTGCATGTTCTTCATATGTAGTATATAGAAAATGACTTCCTGAACAACCACTAAAAGTAGGATTTATTGTTGCTACAGTATGTGGCCACCCCTGGGAATGAATTTGTATTAGATGTCATCAGATGTTTTTACTACATTCACAAAGGGCTTTCTCTGCTTTCGGAAGTCTAGAGTTACACATGTAAACTAATATTTCCCTTTCCTTTGAAGGAAGTCTCATGAAAACACTGGGAAAATATACAGTATAACAAAGTTTTTTAAAGGACACAACAATGAAGTAACAACAGACAACCTCATCATTCACAAGGTTCAAATGGCTGTGCAACCCTAATGACTGAATTAACAACACGCAGGCAATAAAACCTTGTGACACACACATCTACAATTTTGAGGCAATTCTAAATAGGGCCAAACACATCACCACACCTCTCAAAAACAATGCCATGACCCTCCTCAGAACGGGAATACAGTCCATCTCATAGGCTGGGACTACAGCATCCACAAATCAAAGAGAATGTCCCTGTCTTCATAGGAGTTTACCCTGTGCCTGAACACCATGATACATAAAAACCTAGTCCAATCTGCAAGAAAGTGATAAACTTTATCCTGTCCTGTAAGACCAGTCCTGAACTAGTTCTTTCAAAGTATTGGTTCAAAATCCTTCAGCCTTCCATTTCTTCTCCAGAGGAAAGGGAGGGAAATGAAAAGCCTCTGATTTCACTGACCAGTTCAAGTGAAAGGGTAGGTTTATATTCAATAAAACCCTAGAACTGTGTCATTGATCTTGTCCTGTCTCACTGAAGACTGCACCTGGTTAAGCTGTGTCTACAAGGATTGGTGATATCCTAATGCAATTCTTCACGGTGAAGATACATTTTGTAAAGGCAACAGAATAATAACTGTAGTAGATGTCAGCTTACAGAGGAACGTAATCAGACATAGTCCCCTTTCCCTATGACAAAAGAGTTGAGCACCTAATCACCAGGAATCTTTTTTTTCTTTCAGAAAAACATAGAATTTGGTATTTAACACAGATATTTTCAATCTTATTTAATACTAACTATATTTTGGGAAACAAATACTGTTGTTTCATAATTTTAAAATACATTTTACAGTAGTAAAACCTACACTTTTCTGTACAAATTATGTGGTATTCATAATTACCTGTTGTTGATCTCGTTGTTGTTGATGTTGTTGGTGTTGTTGTAGATACTAGCAAAGAATAAAATAAGTACAGTTAAGATGTAGCTAGATGTAGTGCAATATGGTGGAACATTAAGGCAAACTAATTAGTAGCGTGGGAACAGGGAGTTTTAGGGGCAGAAAATGAAATAGTTGAAAAAAGAAGTGGACAATATTATTCTAGAAAGCACACTAGAACCTAGTAGTAAAACCTACACTTGTATTATGTGGTATTAATAATTACCTGTTGGTGTTGTTGGTGTTGTTGTAAATACTAGCAAAGAATAAAAGAAGTACAGTTAACACCATTACGTTCAGAAACAAAATATCAATTAAGACACACCAAAATATAAGTAGTGAAAATATGATTTTTTTTTTCAGAAAAACGTAGAACTTCGTATTTAACAGAGAATTTTTCACTCTTATTTAATACTAACTATATTTTGGGAAACAAATACTGTTTCACAATTTTCAAATACATTTTACAGTAGTAAAACCTACACTTGTATTTTCTGTACAAATTATGTGGTATTAATAATCACCTGTTGTTGATGTTGTTGTTGGTGGTGTTGTTGAAAATACTAACAAAGAATAAAAGAAGTACAGTTAACACCATTAAGTTCAGAAACAAAATATCAATTAACACACCAAAATATATGTAGTGAAAATATGTGAAAATATTAATCTTTTTTTTTTCAGAAAAACATAGAATTTGGTATTTAACAGAGAATTTGTCATTCTTTTTTAATACTAACTATATTTTGGGGAAAAAATACTGTTTCATAATTTTCAAATACATTTTACAGTAGTAAAACCTACACTTGTATTTTCTGTACAAATTATGTGGTATTAATAATCACCTGTTGTTGTTGTTGTTGTTGTTGTTGTTGGTGTTGTTGTAAATACTAGCAAGTAATAAAAGAAGTACAGTTAACACCATTAGGTTCAGAAACAAAATATCAATTAAGACACACCAAAATATAAGTAATGAAAATATGTATTGTAATAAATATAAGGTTTATACTATTCTTTTAAAACATTAAAGTTCTATGGTGGAGTTGCATCTGAAATAATAAACATTGATGTGACAGTTCCCACATATTGATAGCACAATATAGCATGCCTTTAGCTGTGTTAGCTACAATTTTTAACATCTTATGAATCCCTTTGGTTAACAATTGTTATTTTATACCTTCTTAGACCTTTAATTCAGTACCGCACTATTAAGAAATATTCAGGCCATTCCTTTAAATGGGGGGGTAAAAAGACTAGTTTTATATTCCAGAGGCTTTAACTCTGGGGAAATAGAAAACAACAGATTTCTGTTTATTGTTAAAGCCGCGTGAAAATTTACCACTCAAGAACATATATGATTATATGGTGTGATTCTATGGTGGATGTCTTCCCTAACTTGTCTTTCCTAGATTTGTTCCCTTGGACTGACCTTGGATTACTATTTTCAAATGTCAGTGATAACAGAAATCACTAAGGGGTATTTCAACTCCTAAGTGCTTTAACTGTTCTTTTTAACTTTTATTTTCTACTGTTACTCATTTGGAAAGAAAATCTATAGAAAAAAAATACTTATAATAGGGGCTGGAGAGAGTATGGGCAAGGGTATGTTAGCCCTCCTGCTGTTTTATTTTCCCATGTTAGTCTGTTCAATCCAAAAATGTTTATAAATCATAATAGTTTTTATCCTACTTCATATTTAGATCAAATTTAGAAACAGATTTCAGGTTTGACTGTTACAGTAATGCTGCTTTTTATCAATTGGTATAAAATCAGTATGGGAAGATTATCAGTTTTGATGCTTTTATTCATTTCTACATTTAAAATGGACAAACAAAGCTTAGCATGTGATCTTTATTATATATGTGCAGATTTTGAAGACCTTTTCTAACCATTTTTTTTTTCTGAGGCCTCCTGAAATTTGTTTTTCAAACTGCAGGTTGTGGTCTGTTCTCGTGGGACCAAGCCTGAGTCAAGTCACTGTCCAACTGTGACTCGATTCCCTAAGCAGTGGCACACAATGCTCACCACCTGGGATAATATGACATAAGTCAACAAGGTATGAGAAGCATGCCTCTCCTCTAATCGGTTCTGAACCTCCAGTATGCAGCTTTCTTACTGGGGACACAGGAAAGGGCAAGTGGAGAAAAAAGTGGGATGTTCGGAAGAGTCTGCTTACACTTCCTCATTTTCCCATGAGTGGGGTCATTGGGTTCTTATCTGTGAGGTGAAACTCATATGTATTTATATATTATATACTGCATGAGAATTGTGACATTTTTTTGGTTGATCTGGTTTTAATCCACTTGTCTGAGAGAACAAGGTTTAGGGGCTCCAGGGGCCTCAAAAAACAAGTTAGACACTATATCACTAATAATCCTTTGATAACTACTTTCAGAACCAAGCTAAAGGCATCTGTTTTTGGAGATAAATTCTGTGGATATATATCAAAGTAGGAAGACTATGAATAAGCAGCATGGATTAATAATTTCATGCTGATGTCAAAAATGCATCTCATTTACAACAACAGAAAAGGTAGTTTTTTAATATGGAAGCAAGATCCCTTCCTAAACCAAAGTTGCTTGCTAAAATTCAAATTAGGACCCCAAGACCTGTGGAAATGACCAAATCATGATTGTCAAGCAAACCACATTTTTAAAGAGGTGTACTGTAGTTCAGTAAGGCAGAACATTATGGCAAACTAAATGGTAGCACTGGAACGGGAAGTTTTAGGTGCGGAAAATGAAATATGTGAAAAAAGATGTGGACAATATTATTCTAGAAAGCACACTAGCTGAAAGTAGGACAGCTTTCTGTAATGAACAGTTCTTTCTGACCCTTCCCTATTTCGACACGATCCAGGGAAAAGTGAAGAAACACTAGGAAAAAGATCATGCAGGAATACGGGGATGAAAACAGGGGGAGCGTGTCCAAAGTGTGCAGGTGTCCAGGGGAGTGAGTCCGCGGCAAACAATCCAAAAGTAATCCAGAGGGTAATCCAAAAACACAAGAATAAATCCATGGCCGGGTGATCCATCCAACAAGGGATTAAAAAACATGAACCGGATCGGAACCGGCAGAAGGGGAACAGGAACAGAGATTAAAACCTTAATGGGACCAGGCGCTTCCAGATCCCGGACTTGCACGATACGGAGATCAGATGCAGAGCCCAGATTAACGTCAGTGCCTGGCTTTTAAGGTGGACAGGGAACAGGAGACCGGTGCGGGGAATGACACAAACCAGGAAGAACCGGAGCGCCCTTAAGGAGGAGGGACTACAATCGTGACACTATCACTGCGCTCACATTAGGATGCCTGCTGGCACAGGGAACAAGATAAAAACTAGGAAAGATGGCATTACACAAGAGATGACAACACAGTTTATACTTGAGGGCTGACCTATGCCATGAAGGATGACAAAAGAATGAGATAAAAAGAAAGGTTTGTAAAGAGCTTCACAATATTATTGTAAAAGAAAAATGTAAAATTAAAGTTAAAAGAGAAAGAAGAGATTCCATATTAATATTCCACATTAAGTAGATTTAAAGAAGTACAGTAGTAAACAGATTAAATGAAGCAATAATTTTACTAACATCTAATGCACCACAGGTACCACCTTATCGATTTTCATCAGCCAGTCATGTTAAATTTGTGTGCTGAGTGATATTGCGGTATGCTGTGGTGTATTTGCCATTCAGACGTTTGCTGTGCAATCTGAGTGGATACATCAGTTTTTCAGTATGATTTCTCATTTAGAAGGCAAAATAAAAATTCTGTACACATATAGTATCTATTATTTTTTTTACTTTTGATGTAATTATGCATGGGTTTATAATATATAGTGAAACACAACTGTTACAGAACCCAGGAATTAGCCGTGGAGAGAGACCGGCGAGACAGGAGGACCCTATGCGTAGCGGTAGGAACGGAGCAAATGAGAGGGTTCGTCTGGGCTCAAAGTATTGGGTGGAGTCGGGGTAAGACATAAGACCTCGGGTAGTGGATGTAGGGCAACCAGGTGAGGCGAGCCTCTTGACAAACGATCCCAATGCCGAGCGAGGAGGAAGGAGAAACCCGGAAATATAAAGCCCCAGAGACAAGACACACCAGAAGTACAAGGAAAGCACATGGAAACTAGGAACAGGACAGAGCAGGAGTACCTTCCAGCTGTGGAGGGTGTGACAACAACCCTGGGAGGCTGGGACTACATTCTCAAGACCTGGGTTCGAGATAATGCAGTGAGGCACGAACTAGGGTGGGAGCGGCGAGGGCACAAGCCCTAGAACCCGAATTCGTTACAATAACAAAAGGACAGACAATTAAATATGGGCTATTTCGAAGTCGCAATTCTGAGAT
Organism: Lepisosteus oculatus; assembly: GCF_040954835.1. Classification (NCBI taxonomy): domain Eukaryota; kingdom Metazoa; phylum Chordata; class Actinopteri; order Semionotiformes; family Lepisosteidae; genus Lepisosteus; species Lepisosteus oculatus. Next base: position 37,556,885 of record NC_090702.1, on the reverse strand, counting down.
ATAAAGTCGGAATTCTGAGTTACTAACTCGTAATTCTGAGATAATAAGTCAGAATTCTGAGTTACTATGTCCAACTTCTGAGTTACTGAATCGGAATTCTGAGATACTATAGCGCTTTTTTTTTTACTCCCTGGCGGAAATGGGCTTCCATATAAAGTAAACAGTAGAGCAACAGCAGTAAAACAACAGATCACTTTGTGGGAGGCGCATAGTGCTTTTGAAAATCTCAAATATGATTTTTGCTGTTTAACTGTTTTCTGAGATTTTGATTAAAACTGTGTTTTAAAAAATAATTGAGAAGACCTCTATTGTTTTAGTTAAAACTTGTTTTTTACTTACTGCAATTGAGTGTTCCATTCAGGCAATAACTGTAGACATAAAATAGACATATTAATCAATCTCAGAAAAACAAAAAATGAAGGCGTCTTATATTAATATATTCTTAAGGTTATTGGAAGTGCCTATTGAGGTCTCTCACGAAAGGGACACAATTAACATTTGTAGTTTTCAGGAGCTTCAAAGCAAGAAAGTAACTGAAATGTTTACTGACTTGTACTGGTACTGGAGATAAACTGTTAAATGGAATTGTCTGGTTTATCCTTGTTCTGATCAGATTTTAAGATCAGATCCAGGTTAAGTATTTGAACCCTGGTAAATGAGCTTGACATTCTGTTGTTTTTAAGAAACTAATTTACTATATAGAAAACCCCTTAGGTTAAAAATGATCTCTCTAGGTTAGTGAAAGCAGTTTTAGAATAGAGAGATACCTGTAGGTTCCCTATTCATTTTAGCAGCATCCCCACATTTATATATAGAGAGATTTAAGTCTAAGTTGTATTCTGTTTAGTGCAGATGGCAGGTTTATCTCTATTTTTTTGGTCTGTTAGGTGTTATAAAGGATTCAAACTTTGGTAGGTGTCTGGGTTTTTTCTGGTTGTTCAGGACTTAGGCCTTTGAGACACCTGTTTCGCAAATAGTATAATTTGTATGAGGTATGTTTATGTTGTGTGTTGTTTAGTTTGCGATGTGTCATTAGTAATAAATATTTAATCCAGTGTGCCCGACATATTTTTGTAGATTTTGTAGTTTTTGTAGATTTATAACATCAAGGAAAAATAAATGAGAAAATTAAGAAAAATATACCTTTTTTGTGCTATTTTTAGAGATGAGTTAACAAAATTATTGATTAATCTGTGGTAGTTTATTTGCTTTTGAAATGACAAGAATGAAGTGATTGATAAATCTCAAATATGATAATAAATGCATTTATATTAAAGCTTGGAAAAGTAGAGCATACTAACAAAAAATAGCAAACTAATATGCTCTATATAAATCCAGTAAACAGGTAACAGAGAATGAGGCAGGTCAATATTAGCATGAACTGAGAAAATACACAGGACCACATCAAGCATGTATATTTAGCTTGAGTAAATGCACAAATGTTCTATTAAAAAGTCTACATCTACGTATATTCCTACGTTTGCCACGCAACAGTTCCTTTTTGTTTTGTTACAATGAAAGGATTTTCTTTGATAAAGTAACATTTCTTTTTTCTTTCTATTTTTAAAGCTTAGATGAAGCAAACAGTATTTTGTTGTATAGACTGTTTCTATTTAAATGCATCCAAATGATTAAACAGGATTCTACAGAACTGAGAAAATGAACTTCTAGGTTGTTTTGTATTCTTGCATATTTTAGACTTAAAATTAAATCTTTAAGATGAAGATAATTTGATTATTATGTAAAACAAATACATATTTGAATTATTTATTGAACCAGTAATCCAACAGTAAATATCTGTGTGTAAATAAGTATGTAAATGTCTCCTGTAACTGTTATCAGTCTTTCATATCAGCTTTTAGGAATTTTGAACCTTTCTTCCTTGCAGAACTGCTTCAAGTTAGTGACATTTAAGGTTTTCCATGCACAAACAGCTCACTTCAGCTCACATTTCAATGGGGTTTAGGTCTGTACTTTGTTTTGGCCAATCCAGAATCTGAACCTTATTCTTCTTTAGCCATTTTCTTGTAGATCTACTAGTATGCAGATTCAGTTGACAAATCAATGGCCTGAGATTTTCATCCATAATTGAATGATGACCATACCAAATTAATGGATTCGTCACTGCTGGCAAACCACCCCAGTTGTGAGGCAGCAAAGCAGCCCCAAACCTTAATACTCCCACCTCCATACTCGATGGCTGGAATGCCTTCTCTTGTTGCAAGGGTATTTTTTGTTTGGTTTTCTCCACACAAAATGTTTCTCATTGTGGCCAAAAATTTAAACTTTGAAGTCATCTTTCCATTCTTCCAGTACTTTATGTCCACTGGGTTTGTCCAGGCGCACTTTGGAGAACTTTAGATGGGCAACATTTTTTGTTCTGGCATTGTTTCTATGTAAACCACTTGTATTCAGTATTTTCTTAATCAAGGGACGAACATCAACATTATCTGCAGTGAGAGAGGTCCTTAGATGTAATTCTAGGTGACGTCTAGGGTGATTTTCTGAATTGCTCTTAGTGACATCTTCAAGAATGATCAGTGACCTTGAATATTTCCCATTTGTACTGTATACAGTATTTCTGGGACAATGGATCGATAGAGCCCCCAAATGTTAAGAATTGGTTTTGTATTCCTCCCTAGTCTTAATGAGCATCAACTACTCTTTATCTGAGGTCCTCTGAAATCTCTTTTGAACATGGCAAGACATGTTTCCACCATTCTGTATGGTGTACACCAAACTCACAAAGTTCCTGACCATTAAAGGGGACAAGGTTGCCCAAATTAACCCATTATTCTAATGACTAATTCTAATCAATTATTCTAATAATTGAGAGAAATGTGTATGTTACCTGTATTAATACGTGGCTATATATTGTAAGAAGTGATTTGCTCAGTAGAAAACCTTATCCTGGTAAGTTTCTTATCTTACTCTGGACTGTATTTGTTGTTTTTTGCTGTTATATTGAGGAATTTTAGAAAGTCCTAAAGAAGGACTGACACTTTACCCTACACCTTAATATGCTCTGTGAACCTAAGCCTACTATTAATGATGTTTTCTCTCTCATTCTCTATCATAATATCTTTTACATGGTTCTCTCAGTGTAAACAAGTGACTGCAAGTATTCCACTTGAGAACTCCCACTTTTCCCACTGGAGCAAGACATGCATCTTAGAGTTACTTTAATTGCCATAGTAGAGTAAATACAGAAAGATAATCATGCTTTTGCAGGTTTTCTCCAACCTCTCTTTAATATATAGTTCATTTATCTCCTAAAACAGAGCTTGAATTTCAGTGGGACAGTAATATTAAAAATGTATAAGACATAATTCAGTCCTCTAATAAAATACAGTACATTTGGTGTATCACCCAGCAAGTCTTGGTCCTTCTATCAAATGAATGTTCACTGAATATTAATAAATTATTATGAGTGATTTTCACATTTTAAAGGATTTAAGGTTATTTAACAAGACAAGGTTTATTAAGGTCACAATTTTAGTGTTCTTTAAAAAGATATTAGTGCAGTCATTGATATACCAATTAAGTGTAAACAAGAAATGCTAAAACAGGATCAGCTATTGAGATTAGGTTAATCAGGATTCATTACCAATTAAGATTAAATAACAGTTTAAAGCTTAGGTTATTTGTTAATAAGAAAGAGGGAGACTGCGTTGAATCTCCCCTACCTTGAAAGAGGGTTGTGATTGTAACCCCTATAAGAGTGTTATAGTGTAATGTTAGTGTAAATCCTGGAGGTGGTTTGAGTTTTGAGGATTACAGACCCTATAGCTGTCTGTGGAAATGAAATCCACTATAAAACAGGCAGCTTCAAGGAACCACTATAGGTTAAAAAGCTTCTGAGGTGAGGAGGTGAATAACTCTCTAGTTGGATATAATGGGAGTTGTAGCCAGAGAGCATTCCAGATGATTAGTTTCCTAAGGAAAAAATGTTGTACCTTAGTGTGGTTATTGAGAGTCTTCTCCAGTTGGGAGAACGGTGTCTTCTTGTTGCAATACTGAGGCATTGATTTGGGAAATTCTGAAAACATGCAAACTACTGGCCCACAAATGCAATGTACGGCAGTGATTACATTACAATGTAATAAGTAAAGTTTATTCCAATTTATTAAAATATTCCTCTCTCCACAACTCCACAACTGAAACGATATTTCTTTTCTTCTCTTTTCAGCATGGAATAAACCTTTACTTGTTCCCTTGCAGCCTACACATGCTGACACAGCTGCTTATTTGAACTATGGTACAATGTACTTACCATGTCTGACCACAGATTTTCATGGTTTGATTAGGTTCAATTATGTTTTCATTGTAAAAACAACTGCAGTCTCCCAAAGTAGTACATTTCATTGTGTTTTCATCAAAATATGGTGTGTCATCTGGACACCTTGGATAACAGCCTACATAGAAATATATACAGTAGAAACAGTCAACAAATGCATTTATATATATATATTTCAGTTAAACTTTACTTCCATGAATAAATGTGCATCATAGTACTACATCATGATGCAGTACATCAAAACATCTAGTGAAATATAAACTCAAGCTTATTAAAGAAACATTTCCTGTAATGATCCTTGTCTTAAAAAAAAAACTTGCTTTCCAAAGAATTGAACTATTAATAGAAAACATTTATAAAATATTCTCCTTAGCATTTTAAGACATTGAGAAAATATCTAAAATATTTTGTGGGTAAACACTTTGAGCAACAGAAAGTTTTTCAGTTGAGCATTGTAAACATTTTTTAGAGTTTAGTTCTGACCCTACTGCTGTCTTTTAAACACTAACATTATACAGAGTGCATTATCTGTAACATATTGGACACATTTTCTGATGATGCAACCTATCTAGAGATATAAGTAATAGGTTTATTCCATGCTGAAAAAAAGAAGAAAGAGAACACAACGTTTCGGCCGTGGAGCCTTCTTCAGGTGTGAGAGAGACAGGGCAGTTTGCCTACTGCCCTGTCTCTCTCACACCTGAAGAAGGCTCCACGGCCGAAACGTTGTGTTCTCTTTCTTCTTTTTTTCAGCATGGAATAAACCTATTACTTGTTCCTTTGCAGCCTACGCATGCTGACGCAGCTACCCACCTGAACTATCTAGAGATATGATTAATTTAGGATTTAGATAATACAAAGAGATGAATCAGAGGACAGGGACACAAATGGAGAGTAGAAAAAGTATTCCAAACACAGAACAAGATGCACTACATCACACAAAGTTTGAAGAGTCTGGAACAAGTTTCCCAGCCATGTTCCTGAAGGTAATCCCCCTTTAAAAAATGGCTGTGAGATTTTTGGATCATCCATCCATTCATTTTCTAACCACTTCTTCCAATTCATTGCCACTGGGGAGCCGTCAAGCAACAGGTAGAATTGTACACTGCTTGGGATGCCAGTCCATCATAGGGCACACACAGACACAAACAGAGACATGTACTGTACACACTCACACCAAGGGCTTATTTTCCTAGAAGCCTAACCATAAACTGGAATACCCAGAGGAAACCCACGTGAATAAGGGGAGAACATACAAACTCCACACAGATAGGGCCTTTGATCTGTAATTGAACCCAGGGCCGCAGCGCTGTGAGGCAGTAATGCTAACTAATGTAACCAATCATTTAACTACTAACTACAAAACAGGCTAGATGCTGTAGGCAGAATGCCCTTCCTTATAACCTTTCTAAAAATGAATTTCTCAAATAACTGCAGATTATCAACATATATAAGCATAAGAATCATACTATAATAATAATAATTGCTTACACATTATACAGTATAGCGCTTTTCTGGACACTCCACTCAAAGCGCTTTACAGGCAATGGGGACTCCCCTCCACCACCACTAGCATCCAGATGGCAATGGCAATGGCAGCCATAGTGCGCCAGAACACTCCCCACACATCAGCTATTAATGGGGAGGAGAACAGAGTAATGAAGCCAATTAATAGATGGGGATTATTAGGAGGCCATGACTTGTAAGGGTCAATAGGAATTTTGGCCAGGATGCCAGGGTTTCACCCCTACTCTTTTTGAGAAATGCTCTGGAATTGTTAATGACCACAGAGAGTCAGGACCCCAGTTTTATGGCTCATCCAAAGAACTAGTGAAAGAAAACTAAAAAAATAACTAAAAATAAAAAGTAAGCTGAAAACTTAGCAGAAAAGAGGCAGCCCGGACGTGTAACTGAAAGAAAATTGGAAGTGTCACTCTTACCTTCAAGCTTTCCAGTGAACTTATTGTTTTTTCCACATGTTTTCACTTTACCACAAGGATCATAATGCCAGCTACATTCTCCAGGGTTATTATAATAATCACAATATACAGCTAGAAAAATAGAACAAAGCATTTTCATATATCTAGAAATTAAACATAAAAGGATATTTCTACATCAATTTAAATAAAAAGACTTTAAGTGTTGTTTTTTACTTCTTTATAAATCAGTTTAATTCCTAGAAGAATGGAGCTTAAGAGGACAGCTTTTGTAGACAAATTCATAATATCACGACGACGTGAAACAGCATTTGATTTTGAAACAGTTTAAAATGAATAAACATAAGTAGATATCTTTTGCTACTAGTATCATGTACTATACATTCTATGTTTAAGACAAACTTTGCTACTTATATTTTAATAAGTAGATAATCTTAGACAAAAAACTGAAATAGCTGAGACATACGGCACAAGTCAGGGGTTCTCCACTGGATGCAGACACCCTTCTCACTGCATGCTTCAGCATACGCAGCCACAGTTGTGCAAAATCCCAGGAATTTGCCTTCAAACTCACAAGAACATGACTCTTGCACACACACCTCATAATAGTACTTGGGGTCCACCTGAATTTAACAGATAAAAAGGTGAAGACAGATTTGGATATGTACTGTATGTTAGTAAAATTGCCATACTGCAAATACTACAGTAATGCTCAAACGTTGGAAAATGTTCATAAATGTTGAGTAGGGCTATAATATTGCTAATTGTTTTTCCTTATAATTCTTATGTGCCTAGTTCTTATTGATCACAGTTCTTTTCATTAGCATCTTAATAAAGAGTGCTTCCAAGTATTTCACTGATAGTGTATGAAATATTGTCTCTCTTTACAATTTGTCTGTGAGAATACCTCTCCCTATTAAGAGCAGTACAATTTTTGTCTAAAAAATCTTTCTCTAGACTCCATTCATGCCCCCTAATTTTAGTTCATTGTTTATTTTTAACTTTAATTTATTTTTAGCCCTTTGTTTAGAAAATGAGATGCAATAGTATTCACAAAACACTAAGCAGCTGGTTGTCCTACAATTTCACATGGCTCACTCATCTGAAGATGACAGATGAGGACAGCTATATGGAACACCTCACACCAAGCTGTAGGAAGTAATATACCTCGTTTTCATTGATAGCCACTGGAGTGTTTGAGTTGCTGTGGAATTACTAAGAACTTGAGTTGATAAAGATCTCAAACCTGTTAAAAATAGAGGGCTCCTTGTTCAAAACGCCCAGATACCTAGAGAATGCAATGGGCGTTAATCTCATAAGTGTGAATATAGGGGGCATAGTGATTTCAGTCTCAAAATAGTTTCCAGGTGCTTTGAGAAGATACTGTACCATAGTCAATCTAAGAGGGCGTACCCCCTTCTGGTTTGGGCCCCCCTCTGATTTCGTCTTATGCAGTATATTGGATAAAGATTAAATTTCTGTTCCTACAATATGAATTTTCTGGGTTAAACAGTACAATATATATTTATTTTACTGTATGAAGAAAGTAGGAAGCAGTTAAGTCTCTGTTGGACAGATATACTTAATGGTTTAACCTGTCTAGATAGTTCTGAAACTCTTATAAATGTTCATGATGTGTTGGATAAAGTAATTTTGTTCCTCTGCCTTCAACACATAGGACAATAAAGTATGAAGACAAAGACTTTGTTAAAAGCAATTTTCACAGTTATAATTTAAGAAAGATAAACTTCCAAACACTGAAGATGTTTCAGTCGCTGAAATAAACTTCTCTGGTAGAGATGTTATATACAGTAATACATTTGCACAATATTGACAAGTGATTGAATCCTCAAAAGTTGCACAGATCTCTCTGCACAAGGTACATTAAATGAAAAAGAAAATCTACTGTCACTTTCAAACAAGCACAAATGACTTGTTTGAATATCCCAGAAAATAAATTTCCAAGTATACCCCAATAATCATTGCCAATTCCTTAGGTATTTTTCATGCTTGCAGTTAGCAGTTTCACCTTTTCTATTTTGGAAATGTTTTGTTTGGAGATCTGGTAAATTATATGCATTCAAACAGTTAATTTCAAAAATTAAAAAAAATCTTGAATACATTAATGGATTATGAACAACATATTACCCTTAATTCAATTAAATGGACAGGTGTTTCATTCAGTATATGAACCACTTTCATCTTGACCAATATTAATATTCTTTATACTGTGTATATATAATGTATATATATATAATGTAGTACTTATACCCCAGTTAAACAAACATGTATGCATTATTTTACAGTACCTTGCTATGACATTTTTCAAATGTTTTCTCTAGAATCATTCTGCATCTCCTTTCAGCCCATGTGAAACAATAAGAGTGTCTCTCACAGGGGAATGTCTCATTCACTGTATCAGAACAAGCGGCACCAGATGTTTTCCAGCTGTTACCAAATTCTAGTTCTTTCGTCACTGAGAGCTTTGATCTGGTCTGGAGGTCATTTTTTGCATTTGAGTCAAAGTTTCCACAGAGACCACACACTTCATTCTGCAAATCAAACAATAATAATTAATGTGAAAAGGGGAAAAATAAGTATTTGTAGTTGTCACTATTTTAATATTAAATATAGATTGAAGTGACCCATATGAAAATACATATTAATAGTTTGTAATGGTCAATTTAAAATTACTATTTGGATCTATGATTTAATTATAATTTCAAGCAGATTTCCATATTTAGTTTTCACATTTTTGTATTAAAAAGAAAGAACAAGTTAAAAAAGGAAGGAAGAGTGATGCAAGTCAAAATCATTAACATCATAACTATAAATACATTAACATTCAATAAAAATCAAACTATCATTTATAACTGATATTTTTGAAGACTAAACTTTGATCTTTCAGAAACCATGTCATATGACAATAAAATACTCTGGTATCTTCAAATAACACTAATCATGTTTTCATAAACTGGCATTTTTTAAATAGTGATTGAAATGTTTCTACCACGTTACTGATGATGTTTCACCAGCAAAATAACAAAAAACCTTTTTATAAAACAATGGATTTTCAGTAAGGAAAACACACTTACAATCCACTTAGATGCCAGAAGGATGGTGACTCTGGTATGTTTGTCCCACACCAAGGTAATTCCAAGTTTAGGAACTGTGATAATTATGTAAAGCCCCACTGTGTGAACTGAGTATACGGGCTCAATCTCACAGGAGTTTGGATTTTGTGAGTTTATGGTCACATTCATGTCACTTAATTTTAAAGTAACTTGATCCTGTTGAAATTAAAAGAAACATATTTAAGTTACAAATTAAAAATAGTAGAGACTAAGGGCTGAAAATAAATAAATCAGTTGTTGACACCTTGATATCAAGTACAATAGCCCGAGAACATGTCAGAGCCTCATCACAGCAGGGAACACTCTCTGCCTTGATTTCAAAAGTTCCATTCCCATTACCACAGTCATCCTGAAACGAAAAGACATAGAAGGATAAGCAAACTCATCTGTGCATCAAAGAAGTATAGAAAACTCACATCAAAACTAAATCTTAATTCTGAACATTGTCTTTGTTTAAAGAGCAAATCTCAAAGACATTCTTATGTGGTTCACTACATACAACAGATACCCCAAGTTATAAATGTCTTGAGCTCATTAACTTACCTCCACAAGAGTATATTCACAATTCCCATCAAATCTGTACGATTTTAAATCAAAGGTCTGATAGTGTCCATCTCCATAAACTTGGCATTTACCAGAGCAATCATTAACAACGCAGATCCACTTTCCATCTTGACAAATGCTGTAATGCAATAAGTTATATACTGTATGTGAGAATGAGCCCTGCATTGTAGATTTTGGCAACTCAGCTTACAGTTTTCAGTTCCACCTATGATACTCTGTTTTATACTTACCACTTTTGACAGTGTAAATTTAATTTTTCTCCAGGTTTGTACACTTGACCACTATATGTACACGTGCAGTCTTCATGAGGAACACAATTTCCATTATGGTCTTCATATTTTCCTTCTGGACAGTAACAGCCACTCTGACATTCTTCGCTGGTGTGCTAGAAAAGAGAACAATATTAAAATATACTACTTTTAATTTTTTATCACTGCAATAAAAATGTATGATACAAATTTAATGAGATCTCAGAATGTTTCATACTGTGCAACGTAATGCTAAGCTAAAGTGATAGTTGAAGTAACCCAGTTCACCACTTAAGTACAGCGGGCATTATGTGCCAGCAGGACCACTATATATCATATATATATATAATGTATTTGATAAATGTCATGCTCACACCGATCTCTTTGGCAATGTGCACTTTGGCAGCCAGCCACTGCTCTACCCACCTACATGTTCAGTTGCCATGAACAACAATTTGACAGGAGATATGAATCACCTGGAGACTGTTTTGAACTCACCTGATTCAGGTGATACAGGGATGTTAAGGACTCTGATGCTGATCATGGCTCTGTGATCAAGTTCCGTCCCTGGGTATCTTGAGCTTGTTTTCTCAGAGTCTCTATCTTGTTTTTCTTTCTCTGTCCTATTTTACTATGTTGGATTCCTGACCTTTGCTTTGTTTCAACCTCATTCCCGGATAAATCCTTGTCTTGGTATCTCCACATTGTTTATCTCAGCTTGGACCCTGGTTTGCTTCAACCTTGTTTTATAGGATATTCCCTTTGTGCTTTTGGATTGTAGCGGCAAGGCTTATTAAAATACAGGAATTACGTTTTCTGCTCCCTTGCCAGTAAGGCCCTATCTCTCTCGACATCTCTGTGGTGCAGCCACAGAGAAGCTATTCATGCAGGCTGATTTAAAGATGTTTTCTTTTGATAAGGGACAGCTCCCAAATGGGGATGCACTTAGCTAAGCCTGGCTCATGATCAATGGTCATCCATTGGCGCCTAAAAGTCTGCAAGATTCCAAGGGAGAGCCTCATCCAAGTGCTTTACAACCCCAAGGTCAGAGGGCATGGTTACTCATCATCAGCCAATCAGAAACTGGTAGGGCAGAATAACCCAGGTGGGTCTCTGATGCCCATGAAACTTTCAGCCAATGAACAAGCTGAAGTTCCTCCAGGTAAAAGCAGGCATAACAGAATTCCAAAAAGGAAAGAGAATTCCAGGGCAGGACGGCCCCAGGCCAGAACAGCTAGGAAGCGCAGGACATTATCGCAGCACTCCTCCTGAACATCCTCAGACTCAGCCCGGACTACCACGTAACGGCCAGTGTGTCCAAAGGCCAGAACTTTGCTTTGTTCTAAGAGTCGAGAGCGGAGGTTGCCACGCGTAACCAAAGGATCCACCCGAGGTTAGTATCAGCAACACGCCTCGTGAACAGGTCGGAACTGTGGACAGCTGAATCAGTATTCAGAACTAGCGCTTCATCAGGAACGTACCGGTCTTCTTCCTGACCCACTGGGACCCACGGTCACTTTTCTCCTGTGCACAAACTTCGCTAGTTAAAGCCAACACTAACTAGCCGGTCTTCAGAGAGCAGTGCAGCAGGAATTTCTCAAGCCGCACCGAGCAAAGCCTGGCACGGAGCCAGAGAGTGCAGACTGGACAGCAAGAAGCCTGCAACTGTTTCTTTGTGCCTGCAGGAGATCTGAATCCCCAGAGATTGAATGAGTATTCAACTTCACTCCATTACAGCTCGAGAATTCAATTGTTATCCCAACCAGTTGATATCAATTTAATTCCTAAGAGTTATGTACTTGTTTCGAGTATCTAGTGTAGAAATTGTAACCAAGTTCAATTACGAAACGGTCTAAATGAATGATATACCGAACATATGTCCTCTTGGTAAATGTAACTCTTTGTAACTGAATGAATATATATCTTTTGTATTCTGCTAACCCTCACGATAAGATCTGTTAGGGTTACATGCATATTCTATTTATTAATAAATGTATCCTCGTGTATTAGTACCTGTGTGTGTGTGCGTTGTTTGAGTTATATCGCATGGTTGAATTCTAAGGCCATTAAAAGAATCATTTTGTGATTTACTGCCACAATTAATAATTGTCCCAGTAAATGCCCAAACCCCTACAGAACTGGTGCCTCGTGAGAGCACACTACAGGATTCACCAGCTTTGACCCCAGCCTTCTCAACCAAAGATCTGAACTATCGTCTCTACCTGTCTCAGAGCTCTACTACTTCAAGGAGTCCAGAGCTCGTTGCAGCACCACACCACCTGTGTTCTCAACGTTCCCAACTCTCCTGCCATTGCACAGCCTGCAGCTAAGTATGTATACTTTCAGTATCCAGTATGTACTGTATACTTTCAGCACAACCCAGTACATTTTTGCACGCAGCAGTGCTTAACGTTCCCCTGACTGTGTGCTAACTGTGCAGTTCCCAGCACAGTTAGCACAGCAGCATCATACAGTATGTTAATATTCCACTGATAGTAAAATAGAAAACAATTAAAATGAATCATCCCCACTGTGACACAGTGGAAGGAAACTTCACCTTTTCACTACTGGAGAGCCACTAACACCACTAAGGCACCCATCTAAATTATTTCTCTTTCCCTGATTGTCACGTGAGAATGTCTCTCATGAGCACCACCTGAGCTTCAAATTAAGAGCCTTGCATTACATTGTCAAGTGACTCCCCTTCATTCATCCCAGTACCATGCCATCAGCTATAGAGCTAAGGCGCACGTGTTTTGTTTCATTTGAATAAAAGATTATTCAAAATGTTTCTCTCAAGCCTCAACGCTCATCTTACCTAAGTTGAGAACCCTAAGTTTTTAGCGACTGCAAACAAGCTCTCTACCTCAGTTGACACTTAAGCATGTGAAAACATAGTCCAAAAGAACTTCACTGTTTCACCACCTAATTTGGCTTTACCAGAACTTACCTTTGGCAGATTTAAACTATCACATGTCTTTTGACTTGTGCTTACAGAAGAATGAGCACAGTAAACAAATATTTTCTCCTTTGTACAATCTGCAAGAAATAACAGTAGAAAGTATAAAATACATAACATGCATTGATATATATTCAGTATTGCAATATATGGAACATTTAACCTGACTAGGAGAAAGACTTGACTTTCATGAACAAAGTTTGTCTTACAATGATAGATATTGTTACAATCCATGAGCTTATCGGAAAATGAAGTTTGCATTTTACATCTTATACTGTATTATTCTTAAGAACAAGTTAGATTAACATTTAGGATTATGAGTTCATTAACATCCTGTGCTACTTTATTGGTTACACATATGTCAAATGAATTTAGTTTGTATTTTAGTTTAGGCTTACTTGTATTATTCTAATTATTTTAACATGCTGTATCATCTGCATAGAGTTTTTAATCGAAATTTAAAGTATTTTTTATGACTATCATTTTATCTCAACATCAAAGGAAACCTACTCAACCAAATTTAGAAATACTGACCGAGTATCAAGTAGACAACTTACTACATTTAACAATCACACTCTGCTGTTTTATCAGTACAATCATTGGTCATCAACTGGTTTAAAAAATAACAATATTATATTATACAAGACAAGATATTGTTCAATATGATTTGATTTGATAAAATATGAAGTTCAATTGTGGTTTGCATTCTGGCATTTTGAATTCCTGGCATGCTATCTCAAGAGCTATTGAATATATTTGCATAGGTTTCTTCAACTTGTTCAGGTTTCTTGGCTTAGTCTGAAGGCTAACTGGTTATTTAGCTTCTAGGAAAAACTGGCCTAGTACAGAGTAAGTGTGTGTGTTTATCTGTGTGTGCCCCGAAAGGGACTGGTGTCCCATCCAGTGTACATCTTGCCTTGTGCTTGTTGCTTTGTGGATTAGGCTCTAGCTCCCCTGTGATCCTATGCTGGATAAAGCAGTTAAAATGGATGGATGATGTTTAAATATGTTTTTTTTATTTTTAACTTTGCAGTAATTTTATTTTAACTTGAATTACATCTTACTTTGTTTAGGACTGCAGTCAAGTATCCCATCTTCACAATTGCTGAAATTACATTTAAAATTAGCATTAGATTTCTAGCACATATGTACAGTAAGTATTAAATATATTAATACTACTGATAAATGTAAGCATATTTTCAAAGCTCACTGGATACAATTATATTTATATGGTCTCTGTACAAAACCCTTTCAAAGGCATGGTATGGTCCAAATAATTGGTCAACCACAGAAACAACCTAAAGAGCTACGGTATATTATATTTCAGTTCAAAGAATAGCTCAGCTTGTCTTTGATGACCCCTCCCTCTCCCGCCATCTTCTCTCCCATTTTCAACTGTTGCCTTCTGGGAGGCGTTTTAATTGCCTATGGCCAAGAAAAATATATACAAGAAATAATTTGTTCCCTGTGCAATTGGTGTGTTAAACTCAGTTCTTGTAAGTGACTGTATGCTGTATGAAGCTGTATCAATATAGTGTAATACATGGGCAGAGTGAGATGTATTGTTTACTGTACAGTATTATGCGTATTGTATGTATTGTTGCATGTTTTGGACTATTGTTTGTTCTTAAGGTGTATTTCATTTATGTTGAGTGTTATTTATTTTTTGTAGTTTTATTAGGGTGAATCCAAAGACAAAATTCCACCTTTACAGATGGACAATAGAGTTATATAAATAAATACAAAAATGCACAATTGAAAGTCTCTGCAAAGAGTTTTTATACTAAAGGGACAATTTGATACACTGGTGACAGAAAGATTGCCTTCACATTAATGATTGGGAAAAAAAGGAACTTAATTTGTTTTGCTTTTACGGTATCATGTGCTATAGATTTATAAATAGTTTAATAATTAAAGTGCTTAGTGTTTTTGTCATAAAATCATATTTTTTTAAGCTGTGTTAAAATATTGTATATCTGTCATTAACATATTACACAAAGAAATATTTCTCAAAGTCTCTTAAGAGGTGCAACACAAATTTAAAATCTGACTTTCTCTCCCTGTGAAGAGACTCACCAGGATTGATATCCAGCGATATCAAAAGTCCCCCGCTTATAAATGTCATTTCCATGGTAACACGGACATTGAAATGTTGATGTACAGGTCTGTTCATTGTCCATGTGGGAGCCTTCTGAACATCCACACCCCTCCACAGGGTCGTCTTTGATTTCACACGTAAAGTCGTACACAGAGAGGGAACGGCAGGTACGATTGCAGGCTGTCATGATGTATTCAAATTTTTGGTTCTTGGGACATGACACAACTGAAATATTAAACAATACCACAAGAGATATACAGTAAGATATAATATGATGACTAGCTCCCTATCAAATAAGTTAAATAACAATGGTGATTTTATGCATCCCAGTAATAGGTGATTTTTAATGGTAATTAGTCCTTGTTATGGTATTGAATCAGGTTATTGTTTATTAAAATTAATAACAAAGAATTGAACATACTGCAATCATCTTTTCTCCAGTCTTCCACAATTATTCCCTGGGCAGCACAAGCTTTGGCATAGTTACCAAGAGCAGTACACAAGCAATCTTGAACATTTTCAGCACAATGACACACACTTTCTTCACAGGTCTGAAAAACAAATGATGCATGTTATTTATTAATGCCTTATGTCATGTAGAACTACATTTTTTATCTTTTAATGTATAAAACTTTGCTTTGTTCCATAAGAACATTTATCCTATAATGAAATGGATAAGGACTACTGTGTACTGTAGCTCAATCGGTAGCCCATATAGATCCAATGATTTCATCCAGCACTCTCCCAAGAATCCCATTTGGTCTATTTTGACTATTTTTAGTCATTATCTAGAAGAAGACAGAGGTGAACTTCTAGACAGATATACAGGATAGAGGATGCAAGTTTAGCATCTTCAGTGATTTATTTAGGTTTACCAAGTACTGTATATTCGGATTTTCAGGAGGGTCCTTAAGGTTCTCATAATTTATTCTCAGATGGTATTCAGCAAGTGTGAACCCGGGATCCATAACCTTGTTGTTAACTGATAGAAGCCTTAAAGTACAGTTAGGAGTTAAATGCTTAAATTGTCTTGACATAATTAGTAGACACAAAAGTGGTGTATATTAGGATTACTGCTGCTTGTAAACTTTATCAATAATCTAAATCTAGGTTCTGGTATATATTTTGTTTTATTTTACATGCTTTGTGTATGAACAAAGCATGCAGGACAACAATGTGTTGCTCAAGAACAAACACTTTATTCTATAACTCTCTGTGACACCTCATTCACATCCCTGCCTCTACCCATAAACTTACATTATGTTGTCACATGGGAATATTACAGTACAGTTAGTAAACTAGTCAGGTTATATAGGAAACACTGAGATTCTTGAAGATGCTTATTAAAAAAGCTTTAGATGTCTGTGTTGACATCATTTTCATTGTCTACACAATGTAAGGAATCATAATATAGGGAAATATAAAAAACAAACAATTAATGATTGTAACGATATGGCAGTGGGAGGAGCCATGGAGAGCACCAGTGTTTTGTTGACGCCCTACTGAGGGACAGAAGCACCGGTGTGTGTAACACAAAAAAGGGCAAAAACAAGAATAAAAACGGAAAAAGAAAAATGCACCGCTGTTCACCATGGCATCCAGGCTGGGCTTACCCTATTCAACAGAGTCCAGTGTGGAAGAGCAGGGAGGGGAAAAATCATCTCTTTCGGGAAATAGAAAAAAGCTAACGAACGCCACCTTACTGCTGGGTCCAGGCCAAATTAATAAAAACGTCTTATGAAATCCGGGTCTAGACTGGACAGAAAAAGGGGAACTGCTTGGAACAGTGGGGTCGGGGACCATTGAAACCACTCGGGCCAGCATGGAACCTCTTGAAACAGCCCAGAACACCGGGGGGGAGAGAAGGGACAGCTTGAAACAGCGGGATCCAGCCTAGAGAAACAGACCTGAATGCTGAAGCAGCCATCGTGAGAATACACTTCGCAAGAGGTTTGCTAACCTCTTCAACTGAGGCCCTATGTTGGGCGCCATGTGTAACAATATGGGAATGGGAGAAGCTGCAGCAAGCACCGGTATTTAGTCGACGCCCATACTAAGGGACAGAAGTACTGGTGTAAGGTTAACAAGAACTGAAAATAACACAAAAAAGCGTAAAAATAAGAACAAAAAGGGAAAACGAAAAATGCGCCACTGTGCACCACAGCTACCATATTTAACTGGGGTCCAGGCTGAGGAAAAAAGTACTACTTAGCACAGTGGTAACCAGTCACCTTGTTTAAATATAGAAACAAGTCACCAGATAAATTGATTCTAAAAAAATATTTATCTAAATTATTTTTTTTTTGCTTATATGCTAGTTTTGAATAGGGACACTCTTCCACTTTTGTCCTGCCTTTCTTCTTGCAAAGCTGCACACCTACTAATGTATTCCTCACCAATATCTTCTGTTTGTTATGTTTAAGTGACTCTAAGACCTTTGTAGGTGAATGCTGATGCAATAGCCACTGTTCCTTTTGGGTTCCTGGCAGAAAGGATCAATCACTTACTAGATATTTGAATTGTGATATTTCCTGTTCAGAATACCTGCTAGGTTACTTCATTGTCTTAAAAGAGTGTAAAGAAAAAAAAAACTCACCCTGATATAGTTGTCATACTGCACATAATCATGGCACTTAGCAAATGGCCCTGTAGGGTCCTTGATATAGTCACAGTTTTTTTTTCCATATAAGTCTGTTGCATAAAATAAAAAGTATATAAGATAAGAATTCCATTATATTTTAGTAATGAGACAGTCATAGATACTATATAGTTCAGGTGGGTAGCTGTGTCAGCATGTGTAGGCTGCAAAGGAACAAGTAATAGGTTTATTCAATGCTGAAAAGAGAAGAAAGAAAACACAGCATTTCGGCCGTGGAGCCTTCTTCAGGTTACTTGTTCATAGATTCTGTATGCATATTGACTGAAATGTTTATAGTACTGATGTCAATCAATTACACACATCTCAAAATCTTTTGTTTTATTCATCACAAATGTGACTTAAATAAATATGCTGCTTGAAAAATCCAACCTGATAGAGTCAGCACATGTTACAATCCATTGATTTGCTTCTGCAGCATACAGGGGTATCAGAAACCAGTAGCAACCTCTTTAGGTGTATGGTGTTCTAAGTCTTATCTACCTCTGTACTATTTTTACGTATATTTCCATCCTTTTTCTTTACCTGCTATCCTAGTGTGTTATGATCCCATTCTATTATCCTTTTATCAATATTGTTATTACTTTTCTTACTTTTAAAAACATCTATTTCTATATTATTTTCATTTGCTGTTTCACCTTTCTTTTTTCATATTTTCATTATTAAAAAATATATTAGGCATCTATTCAACCTAAAGTATTACTCACAAGTAACAAGAATAAATAGTATAATTTAACAAAAGGGAGGAGAGCTAATCTTGAAGAAGTTACCTGTAAAAACTATTGGTGATTATATTAATAAATTATAGTCTGTAACACTAGATAATGTACTTGTATAACCACACATATTAGTAAGGTAAGTGTGTGAGAATGTAGAGAAAGAATCTTTCAAATTGACTCTATTTTTAAGTAGAGAATACACCAGTGTAATTTCTGTTGACCTTCCAAAAGCTGGAAAACTCTACATACTGTATACAACAGACATGTTTGTCCTGAATCAAATCAAATAAACTGTTACATTTTAACAATATATAAAATAATATTTGACTGACCACAAACAGACAACTGCCCAACTAAGTTCAGTTATTCTTGTAAATGTAGGATGGTATTACCATTTGGTGTATTGGTGCAGATCGTTGGTATCTTGTCTTCACAGGTTCCTGCCACCCAGGAATTCGCAAATTCATCAGCTGAATTCTCAATAATATGATTGCTTGCAGTAAATTCATTTTTAATGTCATCATCATAGTTCCCACATAGACCTGATAAAATAAACATGTAAGAATAGAAATATAAGTTTTCATATCTGAAACTAGCAGCAAATACAACATTTATTATATGTTTAACATGTATTTGTAATGTATTTATTACAACATAGGTTAGATTTTGGTAAAATGTTAATGAAGTGTGTCTTTATTTGTTTTGTTAAAAGACTGAGAAGACATTTCTTAGTGATGGTAGTGTCTTTATATCTGCAGGAAAGGAAATGTTCTTTTTTACTGAACATACTCAGAAATTAATTTTTAATAACTTAAAAACTTTATTAACTTATTAACTTTAATAATTTTTAATTTCATGAAATAAAAAAAACAGAGCTCTTAGGACAATCATTTGACATATTTGATTCTCTTTAATGTTCTATATACAGTATGTATATTTCATACCATTCGTTGCCCCTTTGAGTTTTTCGGGTAATGTTAGGTACAGCTGCATTAAAGGAGACACCTGAATTTGCATCTTCAACCCGAAAGATGTCTCTACTTGAATGTACATTGAAGACTGTCGGAAAGTTTTCAGATGTTCTAAGACATATGTAAATATATATATATATTATGCACAGATCAATAAAACATTCCAAACAGAAGATACAAATTTTAAAACATTGAAAATACACATTTACTGATTAAAGCAAACTGACTAAATATCAATGACTCTTAAAGGCCATTTTCCTTCCTTCAAATTTCAGGTGTATTTGTATTGACTGATGGTTTAAACAAAATGGACAAACATTTCAGATTTCATCACAGAAAGCTGTTTCTGCATTAAGAAAAAAAAATGAAAAGAAAGGCGCAATACAAATTGTCTAATATTTTTGTACAGCAGAATAATAACAATCATTAGTTTTAATAAAATATAATGAATCCATGAAATATTGAAATACTGTTAGTACTTTTTCTCACTGTAAAGTGCTTTGTTAAAAAAGTTTTAAAGGCAATAAATAATATAAAGTTTTATTATTATTTATACTCCACAAACTGTATTACAATGTAGTAAATCTCAAGAGAATTCCTACAATAAATGGCTGTAGACTGTGTATCAGAAACTCAGATTTATTAAAATATTAACCATATTATATCATCGTGCTATTGTAAACTCACCTGATTTGTAAAATTCATATTTTTCAAGATTGTTCTTGTCTGATATGGAGAATTCATAGAGTTCCTGCAATTTTGAAGAATTTTGAAGTATCAAGTAAACCTTTCAGAAATGTATGTGGTGTAGGTTAACACTGTACCAATATTTATGTCAACTACACTATGGATGTAACAACACAATAGACAGATTGTTAAAAATAGTATAGATCAGTGTTTTTGGTACCTTATTGTACTGTTCTTAAATCCAGGATTAGCCAGGCTCTAAAACTTTTCTAAAATAAGTTTTAGAACTAAAATGAGATTAACGAGATTTGTAATCATTCATTTAAATAATGTGAATAGTCACATGCAACAAAAGTGGTAATGTCCTTCTGTATTTGTGTATGGAAATACAATTATTTTGATTTGTGTACGAGATTAGATATTCATGACTGTAGCTGCTGTTCAATATACAGTAGACATATACAGACATACTGTATACCTTGTTTCTCACACCGTACATACAGTATATGCATAAATTCTTAATAATATACATACATGCAATACATATTTATAAAAAGGTATTAACATGCTATTGGTTACAATACTTATTTATTGCAATTGCAATGCTTCTCAGTACAGACTTGTATCATAATTAAACAAAATCTTACCTTGTTAATTTCAAGTTTAACACTGCTTAAATAGATTTGTTTTTTAGAAAACTCAACAGCAAGAGTCCAATTAAGCCCCTGTAAGTAAATAGAATATAAAAAGAAAGGCATTTTATCAATTTAAAATAATATCTTATATTTGATTGTTGTTTTTATCAGTGTCATTGTGACTGAGAGTAAGGCCTAAAAGTTTAATCAAACATTCAAATTCCAGCACAGAAATATGTAAACAAAGCACCATCAAATCTTAAACATACAGTATACAGTTCCCTCATTACTGTAATCTAAATTCCAGTGCATTGAAATGTATTCAACAATAATGCAGTAATTGGTATTGACCTGTTCTTTATTACTTATTTTTATATTTTTACATTGTTGTTGATGTGTTTATTTATTGCTTAACTTTTGCTATAGTGTTTAACTGCATGCTTTCCAAAGATGCCCTTGGCACCTTCAGTCCATTTCCTGAAACATTGAGATTTTGAGCAGATTTATCTCCAATACTATTCATATTTTAAACTAAGGCGAAATTCAATAAGATACTACACATAAAATACAAATAGTATTTCATTAAGTGGAACTAAAACTCCATGTTTAAAGTGTTGTGCACCTTTCTAATGATGTAGAACTTAAAAGTGAGATTTGAGGAAAAGAATCATCTTAACTTTGCTGCTTAGCAATAAAAAGGACATCTGCAAACCAAAAAAATGGTAAGAAATCCTCAATTAGTCACGCAAATGTTGATACCCTGAATAATTTTGTACCAATAGCCTATTCTTCTAAACTGCATGATATTATATTCTACTGAATAGTGTATGACATTAAGACTTTCTTCTGAATAGTACTAGAGCATTATGTTATGATGGCTAAGCACCCCTGGTGGAAGCCACAGTCTTAAATAGTCATTGACTGCAGACCTTGTTAATATACTATCTATATCACTGGAGTAATATACTTTCTCCAAGATTATGGATTAGAGAATCACTGAAATTCAAAATAACTGGAACAAAAGAGGATTAAAAGAAGAAGAAATCAAAGCCTGTTGTTGTTCAGCAGGATTCAACAAAGGGCCTCATGGTGTTTAGTGTTTAATAAGATTTACTTCACCAGCATACACCAAAGACATGCCAAAGATTGGTGTCAAGAGGCATACTGTAGTTTTTGATCTACGAGAGAAGTAGCATGCTTAATGGTGCCATAGTGAAGGGAACAATCCAAGATGGAAATCTGACTGTTAATGCTAGGAAGAGAAGAATTATTAGGTGTGGATAAGTCAATTATCTAATGCTTTTCTTCAGATAATGTGCAAGTAGCAGCTTCTAAGGGCCAATGTGTTATACAGATGAAGGAGGAGAAACAAGGGGACTGTTTAGAAAACCTCTGTGAACATCCGTCATGAAATAGGTCTATCAAACATTTGAAGTGTGAGATAAAGAAGAGTAACTTGCTGGTTGAGCTGAGGATTGGACACAGGTCAGATCCTGGTCTGAGAGGATAAAGTGTGGGGGGAAGGGCAGCAGTGGCTGACATTCAAGGAACATGGACCCCAAAAGGAGTAGGATGATCATGTAAAGGTCGGAATAAAAGGGGATGATTAGAAATCCACATATTCGACATCATGTAAAAACATCCTGTAATATACATTCAAATATAAATTCAATATTATGTTGATTTCTATAAAGCTTAAAAAAATGGGAAATAATTTTAACTACCTGAGCAACAAAATATTTGCATGGTCCTGGAATTCTGTAGTCTTTGCCATCAAATGTAGTCACGAAAATGCCCTCAATTTTACATCTTGAAGGGCAGTTTTTCTGAGAGCAATCCCATTTCCCATCTTTGCAAACACTGTGAAGAAACAATATTTAATCATTTAAAGAGTTAAATGGAGAAATATAGTAGATCTTAAAAACAGATGTGCACCATTTCAATTATTTAGTTCCTATATGAAACTCACCATTTCTGGCACTTTGTTGCAAGGTTGTAACCAGCTTGATACACCTTTCCAGCAAATACACAAGGACAGTCTTCCAGTTTCACACACTGTTTTTTTCCTACATGATCATTAAGAACTTTGCCTATAATGTTAAAAATTCAAATTATAACATTATAATCACAAATAATGTTTTGATACATGTAACTACTGTAAAAGGATCACTGGAAATAGTTCAAAGTGACCAATTCCACATACTACAGGAAAGTCATACACATACAGGTTAAATTGAAGTGACTCTTTAGGTTTTAAATGAGGAGGATAGTACACAAATTGATTCAGGTTTTTACAATCTTTTGTAAAGTACAGACAAAGTTAGCCCAATAGACTAGTTCAGCTACAAGCAACTAAATAAGCAAAAAATAAAATGGTTCCTTCTCATTCGTTATACTGTAGTTTCTGCATTATATTTATATAACAATAACCCAGTTAAACAGGTGTGCCCAAAATCTGAACATCAATGTCACAGATGCCTGTTTGACTTTTTATCCAGCTGATTTAATTATTTACACAATCAGTTAACTGATTAGTCTGACTATTGGAAAGTTTGAGCAAAACAGATGTGGTTAAACTACAAATGTCATTACAGTCAAACGTAATCCTGTAATCCTCATACTAAAATATTTTACTAACAATTTGTATAGATCATTCATTTACATAACCTTGTCCCACCAAACTTCTTCCTAACCAACTCACATTTATTTGGCCTGGTACAAATCAACCACTGAAGTCATATGCCCATGTTGTGGCAGTATGTTACTTTATATTTCTAACATAGAGGAAATTAATTGCTGAATTAATTATATTTGTCTTAGAACATAAATGCAAAGACACTTAAGAAGTAAACCAAACAAATCAGAAAAACAATCAAATTTCATTTAAGTGTACTACCACAAAATGTCCAAGGCTAATTAATCTATTTTCCCGTAGTTCTGGTGATGATTTTGCAGCTGGGGTGATGGTTGGCACAGGATTTGAGATTAGAAAAAGCAAAGCACTGAGGGAGAGTCAGAGATTTTTGCTGAGTTTGATCTAGCAGATCTAGTAGATATAGCACAGAATGTGAAGGTAAGGAAATATATACACTGCCAGGAGTCTTTGTCGACCTTGATTTAATTAAATGTTGTTATTTATATAATGTGGTAAAAGAAAACGATAAAAGAAAGTATTGCAGGTGAAGTAAGAGAAGTGGGGATGTTTTCTGTCCAATTAGACACAACCACAGACATAAACTCAGAACACCCTCAAATCTGTTACAGATTGCATTCATAAGAAACAATACAGGTTATAAGATTGAAAATCCTCATCTGGGGAATACTTTCTTCAGTAATTAATGCAGACCTTCAACTCATAAAACATCAACATAACAAAATACAGTTTCATTCAGTTTATGATGCAGTAAATATGCCAGCTGCTGTATACACATGTATTTTTTTCTGGTGTTAGTGGCACAGAATGAAAAAGGTGGGTGTTAGGGCATGAGAGTTATATGGATGTTCAATTTCATTGATGGTCCTGTGACAACCTCTGTGTTTCCTGTCCTGATCAAAGGCCCTCTTAGCACAGATGCCAGGCAATTACCACATCATCTGGGGATAAAACTGGAAGATGTTTAAGAAGTTTTGTGCCTTTAATTGAGGTGGGGGTAGTGGAAGGATGTTTTGGAACAGTGGGTCATTACACCTGATCATCTGCATATTGCCATTTCCTAAAGGAGCCTTTGCAGCTGGTTCTCCTCACACAAAGTATCAGAAGGACATTTTTACTCCTTGGGGGAAGAATCAAGAGCCTTTGTAAAGAAGGCTTGAAAAAGCCCCAGTCACACAGAACTGGAATCTTTAGGAAGAAAGGACGGTTGTGGAACGGATCACAGTATTGGACCCAGTAGATGACTGACACCAGGCACTCTACAAATAGCAGCTGAGAAAGGCTCCAGCATCATCTTCCTCCCCCCCTACCTGAGATTGGACACATTGAAATCAAGGTAGGGGTACGCATAAGGGACCATGTTGTTCAGGACAGTCACAACTAGCAGTGAGATATGATAGAGAAGATGAATTAAAGCTACCAAAGGCACTTGAGAGAGGACAGAACTGTTGGACTGCATTATTTTGGTATATTTGTTTGGTAATTGGGGTCTAGTGGGATATTGTCTGTTTTGGACATTGTGACATTGTGACATTGACCAAGATTCAAGAAAATATGAGGCCAATCCTGTAGTATTAATACAAAACAGCTTACCAGTTGGGCATGTACAAGTCTTTGTAAAAGGTACATTAGATGGTGTACTAGGGTTAGAACAAGTTTCCATGAAGGCTTTTCCAGATTTGGTGAATATTAGATCTCCAGAACAAGTTGGTTCACCTGTATTTAAGAACAAAAAGCAAAGGTTTTATATTGTTACTCAGATATCTTAAGAGAGACCTATACTGTCCAACAAGATCTACTGTATGTACAAGGACTCTTCAAAACTGGGTGATGATAAAATCAAGAAAATGACCCCTGTAAATAAATATTTATGATGGATTTAATAAAGTTACTTGTTTATCCTACAGGGATAGCTTATGAGCCTTATTTTTTCTCAGCTATAAAATGTTCTTCTACAATGTTACAATCTTGTATATAACATTCATTTTATGAATTAATTATCTTTTTAGACATCTGCTGAAACGAAGATACAACAATAGCTGTACCTTCTTTCTGAAATAAAAGAGCGAGTGAGAATAGGTGCATCAGGTAAGAGTGTCTAGACAAATGGAGATTTAGAGGAGTATGAAAAACTGATGTCTGTAAATGGAGAGTAATGGAGAGATTATTAGATTATTCTAAAAATAATTTGTGTATTATTGAGAAAAGGGGGTGTGTGATCCAGGTGTATGGGTTATCTTGGCTTCTGATGTCTTTCAGTACAAAGGCAAGAAGATAATTTAATCATCTCCGGGAGAGGTTATATGGTGAACTATTAGCTTGGAAATATCTTTGTTCCTCACTGTTCTGACATGTTTTTGAAACAATTGGCCAGTTCTGCCTATGCACAGTAGATGGCAGTACATTGTATGCAACAGATGCATGGCTAGAAACCTATGAAGCTCTCTGGGTAATCTTGAAATAGTCAGAGGGGCATTTTATACTGTACGTACAGTGTGTGTGTGTGTGTGTGTGTGTGTGTGTGTGTGTGTGTGACACTGCCTGGCATGTATAATGGCTTCGGTTTTTTTATTCTAATTTCCAGTTTTGAAATAATCTCTGTTTAATCTCAATAACCTAAAAAGAAATCTCAATTTATAGGGCAAATCAGAATACGTAGTCTTTAAAACCTAATTATCCTATTTATAAATTAACCAAATGAAGCTACTGTACGTATGTTTTAGATCTACAGCACAATTATACCCCAAAATTATAAAACTAATCAACATATTTTTGAGACACTAAAGCAAAGAACCCTTTGTAGATATTAGTACATATTCCTTCTATTAGAGCGGAACATTGTGTCAGATCCCACACAGAATGGACACTCATTATGATTGAGTAAAATATATAATGCTTCTGCAATCTTCATTTACTAGTCTTTCTCCTGCAGACATAATAATTATAATGTTTCTTTATTAGCCCTATACAATTTCTTGCATTAGGAATTCATCTTTTCACATACGCCAGGTTTTTCTCCATGGAGACACAGACACAGAGAGAAGCTTGGGGTCAGAGCATAGGGTCTGCCATTGTACGACACCCCTGGAGCAGTTAGGGTTAAGGGCCTTGTTCAGGGGCCCAACGGAGTAGGATTCCTCTGCCAGCCGTGGAATTTGAACCAGCAACCTTCCAGTCACAGGCGCAGATCCTTAGCCACAGAGCTTGCCTTTACAGGAAATGTCCATGTCCCACACACACTGAGCTAAGAGATGGTTCTTGACATACCAATTCTAGCATTCATTGAACCTGTCTTGACTTTTACTTTGCTCTCCCTTTAGGGTATTAGGATAGATTGCATACTTACATTTCAGATTTTTTTTTATAAAAGGAACCACCTGAAATGTCTACTCTGCAAATCATCAATACTATCATTTTGTAAGACCTATTTTGCTTAATCTTAATGTTCCTCTAGTTTGGATTTCAATTAAAAGTCTGGTCTTTTAACAGACTACAGAATATATAGTATTTCTGCATAATAGTCTTCCCCTTAGACACTGTATTGTGTTTTGTATAATTACAACTTCTGGAAATCTCAGAAGACAAGGGATGTCTAAGGTGACCATATTACTGTTTGGTTTAGGGCTCAGAGGTGCCTGTGAGATGGTGTTCAAAACCCAGTAGGGGACAATTCACTGCACACTGAGTTCTTGAGGACGTCTAATGATATATTTAGCCAAATGTTTGTTCATACTGTTAGAGCTATTGGTGGCTAGTGTTTGAAAAAGTTTAGGTCAAGTGTGTAACACCTAGCAGTGTAAACATTTCCACTTTTAAAGCAGATGGGATGTGTGCTGAGATGTAGTGGGTCCACATCCTGTGATCAAAAGCAATCATAGTTTATCTTGGTTTACCTTAGATAATTAAGTCTGTGTAAATTATTAAGTGTCAATCAGCAATCCAGAAAGACACAATATAAGATCACATCATGACCGAGGAAAGAGGAGGAAAAGGAGGAAAAGAAGGTCAAACCACAAGAGAGAGGAGAGGTGGAGTTGTAGCTTGCTCCAGGCAAAACTCAAGTGGAGTCTTTTGAACCTTGCTAGGGAGAGCTTCTGTGTTTTCGAGAACTTATATTTCTTAAGTCAATAACACTTTTGGTAAAGATGTCCTTTCCTGCCTCAGTGTGCATTTTTAAAAGAAAGAAGATAGGCTCCCCTTTGTTTTGTGGCATCCAGGTATGCAGAGAGAGATTTAACTGCAGGTTGTATTGCATTCTATTTTATTTAGAAGGCAGCTTATCTCTAATTAACCCAGAAAACCACAGTCTGGAGTTTTCTGGGTGATTACAATCTTAGGTCTCTGGAAAACTTTATTTTTAAATTTGTAAATACAGTAACTTGTGTGTTGTTTGTTTATGTTTCATGCAGTGTAATGTTTGTATTGTCATTGTTAATAAATATGTTTTTAACCAAGATTATTACTCTTTTCACCAAATCTGTGCCCGAGAACAAAGATTTCACATGCC
Organism: Lepisosteus oculatus; assembly: GCF_040954835.1. NCBI lineage: Eukaryota > Metazoa > Chordata > Actinopteri > Semionotiformes > Lepisosteidae > Lepisosteus > Lepisosteus oculatus. The sequence continues at coordinate 37,528,820 of NC_090702.1, read as the reverse complement.
TCTAACTATACCAACCGCTATTGTATTATTTTTTAACTGTTAATTTTATTATTTATTAACTGTTTATTTTATTATTGACTAATCCGCAAGGTCATATCCTGGTATTTTCCATTTTCATAACCACCCATTTTTAACAATATCTATCCACAGTACATTCTGTTCAAAAAGAAAGCAACAATGCTTTTGGAGCATGGATGATAAAAGTAATGTTCCTTGTATACGTTGCGTAAAATTTTGTATTGACACTTTGACCAGTTAAAGAATATCGTTACATTTTGCGTGCTGTTCTTAACTAGCTCTAGAAGGATTATTGGACAAACATCTGTATTACACACCATACTGTAGGTGTGTATGTTAATGGATTTTTAAAGGTATTTTAAAAATACGGTATAAAATGATTTCCATGTCTGATTTACTTGACAGAAAAGATACAGTTTATATTTTTGGTGATTAAATTAAAGGGAACGTAATGGAAAAATTAATTACTCACCACACCCTGTGTATGTACTTAAATATATATTTTCCTTGATACAAATTTGTGTTAATTCTTCATAAAGTGAACATTCAAACTTGGTTTTGTTTTTGTAGCCACAAGCATTGGTTGCACAAAGATCAATAAAGGTATCAGGGTTATCCACACAATCCATGAAATATTCTGATATAACGTCTTGACAATGCTGACAAAAAGATAAAAGAAATGGTGAAAATGTAAAATCAACGTAATTGACAGAAAATCATTAGACCCAGGTGCTCATATGCTGGAGCAGACTTGCAATGGAATGTAATGGAAATACAGGTCTGAACTACCCTATACTTATATCTTCCCCAGTATGTAAAAGAGCATTCTACGTATACTGAGTTATAAATAGCCTTTATCATGGTTGTTTTACTCTTGTTACTGTATTCTTTTTTGTTCTTACAGTAGGGTTTCCAGTCATAAACCGTTTGCTGTGTTAAATCATTTTCACATGTGGATTAATTGCCCTGTACTTCTGATTGTTTTCTGTGAATTTGCTTAACATAAAAAATCAAGAAATTAAATTATAAAAAAATATTTACCTCTTCGTTACATTCTGTGTTTTCATCCTTGGTTTCACATTGGTTTCCATTAGAAATCTGATATTCAGAAATCAATTTCTTGCTGTCATCTAATTTGGAAAATATATTTCTTATTACATTAGAATGCAAAAGCAAAGCATATAACAGTGGCTAAAATGTGGTGATGGTTTTGGAAAAAAGGAAGTCTTACCTGGAAGTTCATAGCTGCCACACAAACCAACTGACTCCTTACGACGTTCTTCATCTAGTTCCAACTGTCACAGTTAGAAAAACAATCTTTAAACATTATGTTACTGATATAATGCATATTAATTTAATATAATTTTATATTAATTTAATTGCATGCACAGTCATATATAAAATATCTATTCTATTTATAACATGAAATTAAATTAAACCCACAGATTGTTGTGTAGGAAAGGAATAATATTATAATGCATTCTTCCTCCATCCCCCCAAGCTTCACTGCGTGAGGGGGTCCTAGCCTCCTCACTCGATGGCCTAGGGGATGCCCCTCAGCCATTCTTAAATACTTTTTATTCTTGGGTGTTGTTTTTCCTTGTGAAATAGTTATTTGGATAATTATGTACAGTATTCAGCATGGCATGTGACAATCAGATTTGTTGGAGAGAGCATATTGTGTATTTTACTGTGAGAAGTGCAGTACAGTGTGTGTTTTGGTTAAAAAACAATCTGAATGAAGAAGACAACTAGTATCTGGAAAGGACTATATTACTGTACAACCTAAATGGTATGAGCTGCTATAATTTGAAGACATATCACTGAAATGTTCCATAAGCACTTGCAACAGCACAGAATTAAAAATTAAACATCATCACTTTTAATGAAATAAAAGACCAAAATTCTGAAAGTGGAAGAGCAAAAATAAAATCCAATATATTGAGACAAAAGATATATTGGGCTTTATTTTTCCTTGAGTGAATTGACATGACAACAACCTGCTTATTAAAATTTCTGGACCCCTGATGGGGGAGTCCCATCACTAAATTAAAAGATGGACAAATTGTCCTAGTTCTCTTCAGTTCCTCTTGAGTTATCTTCAGTTTTCCTAGTTCCCTCATATCTCCATAATAAAAATAGATGTTGTTTGCTTTTAGTTCTTTGATTTCTTTTTCTACCTCTTTAGGGTACTGTGATAAACTGCATACTCAAATTTCTGAATGCATATAGGAAAGTAATCATTAATCAAATTTGCCAGAATGAAAGATCTGCAAGTAAATTTGCTCTGCAGACTTTAAAATTTCATTTGTACTGGTTTTGTGAGCTCTGTCTTTAATTCTGAAACTCATAGTATTGGACTGAAAAGAAGAAAGCTGTTTCCAAAACAACCAAATCTGGGAGCTCAATGCAGGTTGAAGTTTGAAGACATGCTCATTCTCCTATTTTCCACAATCATTCAGTTCGTACAAGCTGGCCCAACCTTTGGTTTAGGCGAACTAGGCAACTGCCTAGGGCTCCAAGGCCACCAGATAGACCCCCTCAAAAACTGTGCAACAAAACATTTTTATTTTTAGGTACTTTCAGAAATGTGAAATAAAAATTTTGACCAGTTGCTCTTTCTGTTGCTGCTGTGCTAATCTTAATTGATAAAGTTTGTTATTTATAAATTATAATATTATAATAATAAGTGTTTTCAGTGTAGTAAATGACTTTCATCTTCACTGTAAGATGACAAGATCAGTGCAACTGCAGCTGCTGCTATACTGAATTGTTTAATTTCAGAAAGTAGTAAATGTTGTGATGATTTATTTTATTAATCTACTGTATCATGTATTGAAACATTGCAAGTGACCTTTTACTAGCATTGCAAACTATGTTATTATGGTTTAAAATTTAAATTATGTAGCTGCAACTGGTTAACACACATTGTCCTCCAAAATGACGTACCTATGGGGACTGCAAAAAAGGAAGCACAGAAAAGAAAAGTAAGACAAGTGATCTCAAAACAGAGGTATGCCAGATCAAATTACTGTAATAATGCATTTATATTTCATTTGGTTTTGAGTTGATCAGATCCATGCAAACAGTAGAAAAGCCATATTTACTACCTACACACGTAAGACTGCTTGAGGTGTTTTACTGGAAGCAAACAGATTCATGTATCATGTTATTACATTCAATGGTACAATATGTTATCTTTTTAAAATGTGTACCTATTGTTCCTGTTTGTACGTTATTTATTATGTGTTTTTCAAAGCTATTATTAAATGACTTTTTTTAATTCATGTATTTAATTCTTCTAAATAGCCAATTGAGCTTGGGATGGGAGCTGATAATAGTAGTGTATGCCCAAATTTTAATCTGGAGGGGCCCCTTTCCAGGATCTTGCCTAAGACCCCCCAAAAGCTAGGGGCAGCCCTTGCATACAAGAAAATCCCTTTTCAATTTCCCACATGGAAAAATAAGTGGAATTTCATTGCAGGAGACATTGTTAATAAGAATGATCTTGGTGAGATGGAAGGATGTCAGATTTGTTAATGGAACACTACGGACACCTTATTTACACATGCTTTGAGAGCTTCCAGATGTGGTTAAATTTTGGAAAGAAGTTTCTTCTTCTCAGTTCAATACTATAAACAGGGTTTTCCCTGCTCTCACCTGCAGTAATACCTTTATTAAATGATAACTCCAGCCCTGGGTTCTTGAAGCAGAAGAAACTGCTTGGCTAGTCTGACTGCAGCTTAAAAGATTTTGGTTTTGGACTAGAAGCCTTCATATTCCCTCTACTGACATAATTGGATCCTGGCCTGTCTCAATGCTATATAGATAGAGCAGCACTCTATCTACAGTAGCTACTGAAACTGGTAAATCATATATAGCAGTAATTATCTGAAAAGATGATTTTTTTGTTGTTTTATTTAGTTGTTGTGTTTATGAAAATTAACCAGTAATCAATTTATTAAAAAACCTGTGTTGAGTTCAAGTGTTCTGCACTCAAATTGTGTTTCCAAAATTTTATTTTTGTGTTTTAATTTTGAAAATTAGTCATATTGACAATACATACATTTACTCATATTGACAAGATATAAAACCTTATACTAAAATCTGGATCGTCTAGTATGGTTGATCAGTTTTAAAATTGTATTCAAAATCTGCCATTGGTTGCGCAGAATGGATACAACAGGATTATACTTGCCTAAATTGTGCTGTGGAATGGATATGTTTAGACAGACTTTAGACTGTTTAATAGCAGCGATTGTGTGAGGAAATGACATGAACTGTCACTAACAGTGCTTAACAAGATCACAATTTTAATTACTATTTTAAAAGAAATAAGAAATAAGTAACGGCAGGCTGAGTGACATGCCGGTTGGAGTATTCTATGGCGCATTTAATGGCAACGTCAGCTCAAAGATTTGGTTCAAACCACCAAATGGAGACGGGTGTGCCGACAAGCGGACCCTGCTGATGTGGGATAAACGCTAGGATGAAGAATAAATAAGTTTTGCTATAATGTATTTCCATTACCATACTAGTCATACTTGCAATCCCATTACTTCTGTTTTTTATCAATATGATTTAATTTACTAACACTATTATATATCACAACAATGTTATTTAATATTTTTAAACAAAAAAGTATTTATAAAACAAATAATGAAAATATCATATCTTACCCAAAGTGAGCTGATATAACCACCCTCATCATACCAAAAGAGTGACAGCTTTTTTGTTCTGCTCTCCAGCTGAGTGTAGATGCCATACTCATGGATATGTAGATATTTGTGATCATAAGGAAGATTAACACTATAAATGGAAACATTCAAATAATAAAATCAAATATATCAAGAAGTTTGAATAAAAAGCAAATTTATTTTTAATGTTTAATAATGATAATGTTTCTTTATTAGCCCTATACAATTTCTTGCATTAGAATTCATCTTTTCATATACCCCAGCTTTTGTCCATGAGACACAGACAGAGAGAGAAGCCTGGGGTCAGAGCACAGGGTCAGCCATTGTACAGTGCCCCTGGAGCAGTCAGGGTTAAGGGCCTTGGTCAGGGGCCCAATGGAGTAGGATTCCTCTGTTGGCCATGGTATTCGAACCAGCAACTTTCCACTCACAGTTGTAGATCCTTAGCCACTGCTCCACTCTTTTAGGTTGGGCTCTGGCTTCAGGGTGAACTGTCCATGTTGAATTGGGAGCCTACACATTCCCTCTCCTGGCATCTCTGGATACTGTTCTGTCTCAGCATTATTTATATTGAACTTTGAAGTGCTATGATCTACCGTTAGAGGAACAATAGCGCCTAAGAGCACTGCTGGACACACAAGACTTCGTCGAAAGGGAGGATAAATTATAAATACAAAATAATACATTGTAAAAAATAATTGCACAGTTAACCTTCTGGGCACCCTGTCTGTATTAATCATAGTATTTTGTCTCCTGATTTAATATGGTCACTAGCCATTGCTTGTGAACACCACTGTATTCCAGGACTATATTAAATCTTAATATTATTATATGTTATGTAATTTCCACAATAATTTTCCTTCCACAAATAAAGTTAAAATATTTTAAATAGCACTTACTTTTTCCCTTCAACATTTATTTGACCTTTTTCCAAAATGGTTTCTATATTATTAAGAAAAATGATCACTTTCGCCAGAAAGCCATCTTCATCTCTTTGTATTTGTATGTCATAGTCTGTACCCTGTTTGCTGAAAGTAAACTGGCAAGTTGATTTCACGTGGAAATAGGTGCCATTGAAAGTTTGAATGATTCCACTACCAAATGTTTTGCATACATCTACAAGGAAACAAAAGTATTAATTAATTCATTACATAATGTACTGTAATATACCTAATATTTCACAACGAAATTGAGCATGATAATGTGCTCCATCATAAATGAATGCTTTCTATGTAATTGCTTTCATAAATTGTAATTTAGTTTATTAACTTTCTTAATTCATACAATTTAATTTATTTTTCAGTTGATCCTCATTGATGGATAATCCTTGTTGATGGTTATTCATGAAATAATCTTATTTAATGGAATTTAAATAGTATACAATCCAGAGCAGGGTCTCCTACTCTCTTGTTGAAGAGCCTTAGTCAACAGGTTTTATATAAATCTTAAATCAAGGACATGGGATCACATTAAAATTAATGATGAGCTCAGTTATAGAATGAGAACCTTATCTGGAACGAGACCCATAAAACTATGTAGCTCCACATGACCAAGGTTGTAGACCCTTGATCTGTAGTCAATGATTATTTTAAACCATTTTACATAGGAAACTGGGATTTCTGGACATTTCCTTTATCTTTCATGATTTGATTCCAGCCTGGATCCCTTGTGTGTGGAGTTTGTATATTCTCCCTGTTTTGCGTGGCTCTTGAGTGTTTCATTCCACAGTCCAAACACAAGATGTCTAGGTCACTTGGTGTCGCTAAATTGTGTGTGAGTGAAAGTTTAATTGTTCCTTGTGATAATTACATTGAGACAAATATCATGCATTCGCTCTCTGAAGACCTGTGTTATTCACTGAAGTTATTAATATTATTTTTTCTTCATTTAAGGGAAATGTTTAATCTCAGAAGGTTTATGGATGTTTCATAATTGTTAAATATCCAGAATTTTAATCTAATTTATAAACTGCTCAGCATACAGTTAAAGTCATGATCTGTTATACAATGGTTATCAAGTAACAAGAGCATTTAAATTTTGACACAGCGATGAATATTTTTTTACTTTAGACTACAAATGTAGACAATAAACCTTAAATATGTGATAATACTGGTAAGGAAAAAACTGTAAGATTGTAAGATATAACATATGAAAGATTTATTTAATTCTCAAGATTTTTCTTGAATATATCAATTAATAAATCAATTGGTTATTTAATTTAGTTGGACAAACACTAGGGTATTTGGGGTAACCAGTTGTTCCCTTTATTGGTTACTTAACACTTACCTCAGGTCTTTTGTAGGTGATTAATTTAACTTAAACCTTCAGAATGTGATTTATTAAACCCATGTACTAGAAGATTTAATATTTCTATAAAAAATGTTAATTTTAGTAACAGTTACAAATGATGGTGATAGATCAGTAAGGTTTGAACTGTATAAAGGTGATATACAATATATAAAAAGACCATGGAAAAGTGTTAGAAATCTATAAGATATCTAGTGTTATTATAATTAAGTTATACTTTTCACTTTCCATAGTAAATTATTAATGCCAGTTTTGTACTTATTAATGTTGGTAACATATACTCTCTATAATACTATATGAAAACATTTGTTTTCCTTTTATTCCCATTTCTGAATTCCACAATCAATTGTTGATGAGCAATCGTATATTTGGGAAATTCATGTGACTTTCTAACATAATTAGAAGGCATGTGTTTAGGGTGTTTTATGAAGATGTGCTGATTGGATGCTGTCTGTTATTGGCTTTATGTTGTATGAACTCACCCAACCAAATCCCATGCAACTAGTTGTTATGGCAATAAAGTATTGAACTTGAACTTGATAATTAATATTTTAAAATAATTACCTGAATATACGCCACTGGCAGAAGAGGTTTTGCCTAAAGACAAGAATAAATCAAAACATATTGATGCCAAAACACATTAAAGACAAACACTCAAGCAGAAACAACAGTTCTGTCAATAGGAATGAAAATATACAGCATTATTATTTCATATGGCTGATAGGTAAATGCCAATTGACAGAGTACTAAACAAAAAAAATGCAAAAATGAACATGGTAGGAAGCAGTAATTGTTTTCCTTATTTAATACCTTGGTTAAATTACATTTCCTTAAATTCCTTAATAAATATCCCATGTTCAGATAATTTAGCAGGGTGATGGCAGGTTGACAGTGTTGTGATACAAAATCAATCTATAATCTCTAATGTGAAATTATTAATAAACACCTTAATAGAACACACAGAAGAAAGCATGTAATGCCCAATGAGGAACAGTAATAGGCCATTTTATGATGTTGTTGTAAATTTAACATATTGGTCATGAATTTATTGAACATCAAACACATCAAACATCACACATAAAAAATAATTAGTATTTCTGTTTAGAGACATCAAAGTGATTTAATCAAAAACATGCAAAAGAAGACTGATAGATTAGAGCATCACAAGATGTACTGCAATGTTGTGCTGGTGCAGACACCTTATTCATACACTGTAGAATATAAAAAAGCACACACTAGTTTCATAATCTAAATTCTTAAAATACATCACAACAAAGTTAAATTCAAAATTATTATTAATATTTAAGACATTATTCAATAACTTATGTTTTTATTACTTGGCAAGTTATGTTTAAATCATTTGGTGACATACAGTACAGTACCTGACAGCAGAAATAGCACAGCCACAAGGGTTAGCTCTGAAAGCAGCTTCATCTTCTTAGATGAACAGCACTGACAAAGCCATCAGTTGTTAGCAGTCAAATGAAGCACTGTAACACTTTTATATTCTGATTTTCACCTGTTTTAAATAATATGAGGAACTAAGATTGGTAGACCATAGACTTATCACATCAAAGTGCATTTTACTTACAGACACACCTTTCACGTGGCACTGCATGAACATGTGACATGTAAAATCTTATTTAACAAATTAGTCATGTTTGATATATACAAGTGGGAATAAGAAAAACCAATAATTTAGTTGCTACAAACAGAAGGAAGACATTTTAGCCTAAGCACACTTCAGCAATTGTCATGTAGGTGTTTACTTTAACGTTATAACCATTTCATACCATTTTTAAGTATAATAAAAAAGATATCTTAAATTAAATCATTCTTATGGATGCAATAGATACTACCAATACATTTCTTCATAATAGATTAATTTCCTCATTCTTACTGAAAGTAATATTTGTGTGCATTGTAATGTTACCTATGGGAAGATGTAGAGATATACGTTTTAGAAGTTGCAACCAGGTTCTATAGAGTTTGAATCATATAGGACAGTTCTTTTACTGGCACTTTTATTTTTCTCAATGGTCTCATGGCTTTTGTAATGATCATCTGTTCTTTGTTTTGCTTTTTGTGACACATCAAAGACCAATTTTTGACAGGGATCAATTAAATCAGGTGTCACTTGATTCTCATCTCATTTTAGATTTATATGACTCATCCTTGAATGTTCTTTTCCTAATTTATTCTGATTTTCTGTCTGGTTTAATTTACTTCTCCAGAACACTCAAATTAATACTCTGATTAAGTATTTTATTATTATTATTATTATTATTATTATTATTATTATTATTATTATTATTATTATTATTAAATGGGTATTAGAATATGTAACATATTTCCAATTTTAATATTCATTCATTTTTAGTCTTCAGAAATTTAATATGTAATCCATCATTACATTAGACAAATTGTTTATAATTAAAAGCACATGATTCATAAATTACAAAAACACATTTTTATGTTCCCTTTTTGTCTGAGGAAGATCCTGAAATACTTTTTGATTTTCTTATGTGCAGGTTTGTTTGTATTATCTTTTGTTGAATGTTGTGATATGCACTTTATTTTTTTGTTTCTTTGTATTTTGTTCTTGTAATACTCCTGTATCTCTCTTTTTTCCACTTATACTTTTTTAATTAATACTAAATAAATGAAGCGTGAATTTCCTTGTGTTCTGTGAGCACACCTTTTTTTAGGTATTTAATTATCTACAAATATAGACCAGGAAATCCTGCATCCTGTACCTTGTTTTATTTTTCCTTTTACACTAACAAAACAAAAAAATTAAGCTGACCAAAACTATAGCTATGCTTTTGTTCTTAACTTCACTACAGAGCACTATCACCAACAAAATCTACTTTAAAACTTTATTTTAAGTTTGTGCTTCAAAAAAAAAAGTGCTATACAGTATATACAGTATTTCCCTGACATGTTGTGTTGTAAATATATATTAAATATTTAAGTATACCAAGTTTTGGTTTAACCTGCTTGGTTAAGAGGACAAAGAGACTTGGATGAAAATACTTGGACCCCCCTTCAGAGACTGGACTTAACCAAGAGATAGCTGGAAGGTGGAGATGGGATGGAGGAGTGCATGTAAAATGTAAAAAGAGGTGTTTGAGAGAGATTCCTCTTTAAACAAACACTTAAAAATATTCACTAAAAGGAGTGATTCATACAGTATACTGTACATATCTACTGTATTTTTGCTGCAAGAGTTAACCACCTACTAACACAAGGATGGATGGATGTAACTTGTTCTTCCACTTTATTCTTTTCTCCTCTCCGCTGTTGTCATTTTAACTATTACAACACATTTTGGTGGCAGTGGTCTTAGGAAGGACAGGTTGGGGAGACTAGTTGACTTGCTGACCATTTTATTGCCTTTATCATCACGCCAGGGCTAGTCACAGAGCAAGTAAAGTTAAGAAGGTAGAAAAAGCAGCCATCCTCTGACTGAGGGTTGTTACTTGGTGAAATGGAGGAAAATTGCAGGAAAGGTTGAACCTGAGGTAAAAGAGGAGAGGTCATGGGGATAGTCCAACACCAAGGGATGCAGACTGCTGCACAGCTCCCGCCTCCTCCCCTCAAGTCCCTAGTCTCTGAGGGAAACTTTGAAATTCTGGAGTTGAACTAATTGTAAACTGAAGAGGTCAGTGGTGCTGTACATAAATAAATAAATGTCATCTCCATGTTTTCAGGTATTTCAATGAACAACATTTACAATAAATATGACTTTACCATATACAATTCTGATAAAATTACATTATATATATTTTGTATAAGCAATGCAAAATTTCCAGTCCTTCTTATTTTCTTTTTTATGATGCCTGTTTCATTGGGGTTGTTAATAAATCTAGAGGGCACTGTAAATTCAAGTAAATAATTGCCAATAATATTATCACTTATTTTTATCATACATTTGTTAGAACACTATAGAGTTAAGAACTAACAAGACTGAAAACAATTCCCATTTAATTAATTGCATCCTATAAACCTTTATTCACCTAACAGATTTTGTTTAATTATTATACAGCTTACATTGCTGTATTATTTTCTATTGAAAACCACTGTCTTTCAACCTTCAAACTTTCTTTCAAACTTCCTACCATCATGTGGAATATATTTCCAGAGTTTGTGGCAAAATGGTAAGTAACCTGAGTGTGCATTTGCAGATTTCATGGTTTATACAGTATGGGATAAGAAGCACTTGAAGATAGTGAGGATCCTGGCAAAAGCACTAGTATCTTGTAGCCTGATCTTGTAAAATCTCAGAAGTTAAGGCTGGGAATGCTCTGTAGGGTGACCTCTTAGGAAAACCTGGTTGCTGCTGCAAGTAGTGTTGATTAGTCAGTAGATGGAACTCTTTTTACTCTACACCAGAATTTCCAAGAAAACAATGCCTCAGTATGGTGGGGCTCTGTTCTGTACAAGATGTCAATTCGATTATAATAGATTCAACACAATTCCAAATACTTTATTCATCCCTAAGGGGAGTAATTTAAACTCCATGGAGTGCATATACAACATGTTCTAAATAAAACTAGAAAACAAAAAAATAGTAACAACATGTCCAAGAAAAAAAAAACATTAACAGCAAGAGTCCAATGAAATGATTACAAATGTAACAGTGTAATTTTGCATTGTCCTATACTGCAAAATAAAATAATAGTGAATTCTTTATACATTTAAGAAAGTATTTATGTACGTGTACATTTGTAGAGATGTCACTATATTAAAGCAATCATTATTGATAAAAGTTCTTTGCAGTCATTGTTTTATGTGCCTGCTGGCCTTTGGAACAAAGCTAAATTTTGTAGACACACTATAGACAATGAAAACGTCTATCTAAAGGCAATAGATCATAAAACTGATGAAGAATATGAGATAAGTCTTCTGTCACGATTGTCATCCCTCCTCTAGATTTTTCTAGATATTTTCATTTCTAAAGTTTCTTTACATAACAATGATTTTACTCTGCCTAGTTTCTTTATTAAAACTTGTCAGTTAGCCTTTTCCAAGAAGTGTGTATGATTACAATACGAAAATCTTTTGGGGTGTGTCTTATTATTCTCATCATAATTACAAAGACACATAAATAACTTATTACTAACAATGTTTGTTCTGAAAAACATTAGGAAATCCTGCATCCTGTCCTACAACGTTTTTTATCACTGACACACTTAAAGGGGAACTGCAACACTATTTTATGTTTTGGGGTTAGAAAGAATTGGCATTGGTGAGTGCATTTCATACCACAATGAAAGTAAAATGTACACAGTAACATGTAAAGCCTCCAATTTACATCACAAAAAAGACAAAAATGTCCAAGATTGTGCAGCTTCATATTTTTCTGTTCAGAATGTGGCAACAATTGAGAATGTACCATCAGCCATGTCACCCTGCAACTCATAACTGGCAACCCATTGAAGCTAAGCAGGTGTGAGCTTGGTCAGTACCTGAATGGGAGATTTCCTGGGAAAAACGAATGTTGTTGCTTTGTTGCTGGAAGTAGTGTTAGTGGGAGCAGTAGGGAGTGCTCAACCTATAGTCTGGGTGGGTTCCAATGCCCCAGTATAGTGAGAGGGACACTATACTGTAAAAAGGCGCTGTATTTCTGATGAGATATAAAACCGTGGTCATTAAAAATTCCAATGCATTTCTCAAAAAGAGTAGAGGTAGTACCTCTCAAGGAAAATCAAATTACTTGTTAACTCTGCATGCAGATCACGTTGGAACATTTCCATTGGGAAATGTCTGCAGCACAACCAGTACCTATCTGCTTGCACATTGCATTACATTAGACAGAGACAGTGACTAATAAGAGGAAGGGCCACTTCACATCACATCCAAACTCTTGTTCTCACCCCTGTTGAGACCAAGGGTTTTCGACAACATAGTGACTATCCTGTACTTTCACAAAAATTATGATTTCATGCTTAATTCGGAATTTGTAAAATTCTGCGATACCGTCAATTAATTTAATAACCAGTCTAAGAAAGTGGGACTGCAGTTCCCCTTTAACTTTTTCTCCTTTAAAAACCACATTACACAATATAAAGAAGCTGTGTTGATGTACTTGAAATACTTAATTCCATGTTAACATCTGACGCTGTGATGAGAACTATAGATTTACAAAGAAACAAGACTTTAAATAAGTGACAGTTAGACACATCTAAAAACCTCAGATTCTATCATCATCCGTATGAGTGAAGACCAGCATTGCTGGAGGTAATCCTGTAATACAATGGCGTCCCATCCATTGGAGGATTCACAGTCCCTCAGAACACTTATTACTAGATAGATAGATACTTTATTGATCCCGTGAGGGAAACTGCAGTGCAACAGCAGCTTAACACACACAACACAGCCACAGTGTAACGAATTATATACTAATAGCACAATACATACAATACAATACAAGAGTTACTCACAGTCCGGACAGACAAGAGGAAACTAGAACAGAACAGTACACAGAAAATCATATCACACGTATGAATATAAATATAGATGTAACCATAGATATAAATATAAATATAAATGTATTGCACAGGTCCCTGGCATATATTGCACAAAAGTGGTTGTAAACGGGAAAAAGAAAAAAAAAAAGAAAGAGAACAGATGTAGCAGTAGATGTGTATAAGCGTTTAGTCCAGAAACAGGTCACTGTCGCTGTTGCCTCTGCCAAGACGCAAGGTGGATGCGTTGTACAGTCTTATGGCAGACGGCAAGAATGACCTCCTGTAGCGCTCCCTGTCGCACCGTGGATGAATCAGTCTATTGCTGAACGTGCTCTTCATTCCTGCAAGCCTGTCATAGAGGGGATGGGAGAAGTTGTCCATGATGGCCTCTAGTTTGGACATCATTCTCCTCTCTGCCACTACCTCCAAGGGGTCCAGGTCAGACCCAATGACAGAGCTCGCTCTCCTGATGAGCTTGATCAGCCTTTGGGAATCTACTGCTCTAATCCCAGAGCCCCAGCACACCACTGCGTAGAAAATGGCACTCGCTACCACCGACTGATAAAACATGTGTAGCATCTTACTACACACATTGAAGGACCTGAGCCTCCTCAAGAAGTAAAGTCGGCTCTGTCCGTTCTTATAGATGGCCTCGATGTTCTTAGACCATTCCAGTCTATCGTCGATGTGCACTCCCAGGTACTTGTACGAGTCCACCATCTCCACGCCACTCCCATGGATGTAGACAGGAGTAGGTTTGACCTTTTTCCTCCTGAAATCTACCACCAGTTCCTTTGTCTTTGTAACATTCAGTTCCAAGTGGTTCACCCCACACCACTCCACAAAGCTGCTGACCAGTCCTACTAGTAACCAGGATGAGCTCTGGCACATGAGCCAATGTGCTCTGCAATGGAATTTGCATTTTTTTTTAGTTTTTCAGATAACAATTTTAAAATTGACTTACTATAAGTTACTACCAAGTGTCCAATCAGAACAAAAATATTCAGTACCTCCCAGAATTTTTCATACCCCTCTATGAATGTAGGGATTTTGTTAATTTAAAGGAACCTATTGAAGTGAAAATTAAAGACACACAGTGTAACTGACATTCAGTGTGAAACCATTCCACAGGTGAAAAAGAGCATGTTTGATTGGCTCTGTGGATAATTGGCCACTGTCCTGGATTAATTAAAAATGATATACTGTATATTGGAAACCAGGAGGACAATTTAACATCCGGCAGGAGTAGAAGAGATTGAGTTTTTAGAATGGACTGTAAAGAGTCTAGATAACTCACGTGTGGTCTTTCAGGTCCTGTCTTTTACCACAAGCAGAGAGACTTGTATTTTGTGTGTCAGAGAGGGTCTAATAAAACCGAAAGTGTGATGGAAAGGTTGATTTGAAGAGTGGAAGTATTAAAGTGAGCGTGCTACTGAATGGTTCTGAAGAATGAGTGACTAAACTGTGGACTGCACATGCTTCATCAAAAGGGGACAACTGGTACATACAGGAGCCTGCAGTGGGTTCTGTCCACAAGACTGTGACATACAGTACCACACTTCAATGTACAAGTGTTAAGATGATGACATGGAGTTACATTTTGTGATTTGTGGTGCTTCACTCGGAGCTTACACTCTCATGAAATAGGAACAACCAATAACATGCTGTAGCAGAATGCAAGATTGCATTATTTGTCCATCCATCAAATTTTTAACTGCTTTATCAAATACAAGGTAATGGGGAAGATAGAACCTATACCAGCAAGCAACGGGAGCAAGCAAGTCAGGATACACCCAGTGTCCGTGAGTGCCAGTTCATTGCAGGGCACAGACACAAACACACATATAAGGACCAGTTTTCCCCAGAAGCCAATTAATCTGTTAGGTTATTTTAATGTATTTTAACTGTGAGATAAAACCCATGTGAAAATTGAAAGAACATACAAACACCACACTTGTGGCACCTCAGGAATTGAACCCAGTGCAGCAATGCTGTGAGGTAGCAATGCTATCCACTGTGCCACAGTGCCTTCCTGGATGTCTTATTTAAAAATATATCTGTTAGTCTGTAATTATTATAGCATATCGCAGCATACACTTGTTTTCTAACAATCAAGTTCAAGTTCAAGGAAAATCATTTTTGCAATAAACAACTACCTTCCAAAAAACAAGACTGTGTTACATTTACTCACACCTGTACAAATCCTTTCAGATAAAATACAACAAAAACAAACAAGTAAAATGGAAGCCTCTGGAACCACAGTGTAAATAAAAAATCTAGAAAGTCTAGAAAATCAAGTTAGTAGCCTAACAGCCTGAAACCATTATTCATTATTTAAATTACCTTTCTCTATTTAATGCTGAAGCCCCACTTCAACGGCATTATGAAAAGACATTTCATAATGTCCAACAGTTACTGAAGCGAGCAGCACCAAGAGTACACAAAACCATTTCAAGTTTATTTCATATGCTTATAATTACATCAAACAATCATATCAGTTTAATTCTGTCAGTTACATGCATCTTGGTTATTGTTTAGATTTTAAATCTGTAAGCAAAGAAAAATGTGCACATTTAACAAAATTGTTCCTTCTTACATTTTGTAGCAATAACAGTGTTGTATCAATAGTAGTGTCTTTTGTGTCTTCAGCTACCCACCTGAATCAATAGTAGTATACTGTACAACCAAATATATTTACAAAAGGTACCAGGTGTAGTTTGTGACCCAGCAACATTCTTAATGGAACACAATGGTCTTTGATCAGACAATGTCTGTAAAGTAACTATACACAAAAGTCAGTAGTGACTCATAAAAGAAAATGTATACAAAGTATTTCAAAGTTCCATAAAATAAATGACAATAAAAGTGCATACTTTATGTCGTTTTTCCAGGTATGTATTTACCCTGTACTTCAAAAAGTGAAAAATCTGCTGAATCTGTATCCCAGAAAACAGAAAAGACATGAAATGGAAAAGCCTGTATGCCCTCAACTGGCACATATAAAATCTGTCCCCCCCCCCCCCCCCCACAAACTAGAAGCTAAGAGTTGTGAGGGGTGAACCCCAGACACCTCAGAAACAATAAAGTTGTAAATGAGACCAATTTTTCACTTAAGGAAAATACCACATATCAATGATCTATACTAGAAATAAAAACGGAAGAAAAACTCATTGCTTATTCGGAAAATAAAGATGATCACACGAAACAGTAATGTCTGGAAAAAAAAAAGATTAAATCTACAGCACCAGAATTTCATTAGTAGTCTAATTATTTACATGACACCGTTCATTTGCTGTATGTGTCATGATTGTGGTCCTGCTGCATCTCTAGGCTAGCAGTTGCCCTGGGAAACCCTCAAATTCTCGTGGGGGGTCATGGTTTTCTAGGGCTTGCTGCACATATTGGATCTCTTTCTGGTGATCCACCTTAATTAACAATTATCCCATTCATTACTTAATTTCTCTTTCTCTATTTAATGCAGAAGCCCCAATTCAATGGTGCGTTGTCATTAGAAATTTCACCCATCACGTTAGCACCACTGCTTCCTAATCTCCTGTTCTCCAGGCAGGTGCCTCAGTGGCTTTTCTGGGTGCTCATCTCACCCTGGAATGCAAAGCCCATTTTGCAACCCTTTCCTTGGTTCTCAACACCAGTATTCCACTACAAAGTCAAATACCCATTCTCCCTTGGGCTCAGAAACTGGATTCTGCTCCGAGACCCAGATTCCCAAACATCCTCCTTTCGTCTGGGAGTTTGGCACTAGATTCCACTCCAAAGCCAAGGCTGTCCAGTTCCTGTCAATGGGCCGATTGAGGTTGAGATCTCCAGGCTTGACACTGACCACCCTTTCTTCTCCTTTGAAGGAGTCTGTTCTGATTCAAATCCAGGATTTCACATCATTCTGTACTTCAGCACTCCGTTCCAGTCTGCCTCAACCCCAGTGCAGGACTTCACTCTGCACTACAGGTCCTGTACCTGACTACACAGTGGCTCCTGGCCTGTGCTCTGTAACCCTGGACTCTTTTCACCTGACCTTCTACTGCGGTTCTGTCCCAGTTCCAGGAGGCAACTTCCATCATCCATCAGGACTCCAGAGCTCTCCCCATGCTGCCTTTTTTAACTATGCCTAGCAGCTCCATTTTTGTTCTATAGGGTCCCATCCTCACACTTTAGTTTTATTCTGTTCTCTTTCTGACGACTTTCCAGCTTCTCTTGAGGAGGCTTTTTCTCCTTTTTCAGGGCTCTTTTCCTCACACCTTTGTTTCAGGCTGTCTGGGTATTTTCTTTCTCTTTTTCCCCAGTCATGTTCCAGCTTCCCACCAGAGCCTTGTGCTCCTTCCTAGGAAGCCAGGAATCCTGTTTCCACTCTGATACTTTCAGAACGTCACTCCATTAGCCTGA
This sequence comes from Lepisosteus oculatus, assembly GCF_040954835.1. Lineage (NCBI taxonomy): Eukaryota > Metazoa > Chordata > Actinopteri > Semionotiformes > Lepisosteidae > Lepisosteus > Lepisosteus oculatus. The sequence goes on along the minus strand of NC_090702.1, from coordinate 37,510,924 downwards.
GCTTCCTGAGGACTCCTAGATTTCGTACACTGACCGGGACTACTCCCTGCAGCTATGCTGACCCAGGGCTCTAAGAATTGAAAGGGAATTTAGGACAGGTCCATTGCCTCCCATCCTTTACAGATATGTCCTCCAGTTGGTCCAGAGAGCACCTAGGTATCCAATTCTATTCACGCCTGGGTGCCTCAATCAGAGAGTTGAACGTGGGAGACCGAGCTGACAGGGCATGCCTGGCTTGGTCTCGAAGGAGAACACCTATAAGGGCGTGTGCCTTTAATTACAAGCTCCTGGGCCCTCTGACTGGACCACGGAGTAGTGGTTTCCTGCCTTTCCAGTTTCAGTGAGAAACCTCCTCTCAGTTAAACATATGGAGCAAAGCACAGCTCTCCTCTGAGGAGTCTCCTTTTCTTTTCCTTATTGCGTGCATCAGTCTGTGGGCTTGCCAGCCTGCATCAGTGGTAACTTAGAGGGCTGTCTCCAGGAACCGTGCGGTCCCCTTCCTACTTGGGGCTTAGTGATTGGTTCAATCCAGAAGCCAAGGGTCCAAGATTCCGGTCAGCGTGCTGGAAAGAGCAGTTTAACTTGGGGCTGGCACTTTATCGTGTCAACTTTTCTCTTTAGTCACCAGGGATGCAGCATCTCCCAGACCATCACAACTCACTTGTTTTCTTTTCTTGCTGACCTGCAGGGGCAATTCTTGTTTTGTCGACCAGCTGTTTTAGTTTTCCATTTTCCATTCTCCTCAGGGGTGGTATTATGGGTCTGTGGCTAAGGATCTGCACCTGTGGCTGGAAGATTTTACAGTATAGACATCTGACAAAGTTATGTCTAAAATAATATTAGGACTGAAGAGGTAAATGTTACAGACATTAGAAGAACTTAAATAAGTCTTCAGAGCCTGATGGTATTTAATCAATGGTGCTTAAGGATATATTACTCAATACTCACTCAGGAAAAGAGTACAGCACTAACAGGAAAATTGCTAGTGTTAACACCCATATATAAATCAGTAAACTAATTAATTAGAGACAACAAGACAGTAAGATAATAAATCTTAATTCTATTAAATGTAAGATTATGGGAACAATAATTAAAATCAATCTATAGAATAATCTTTATGGCAACATAATTCTTAGCTAACTTCTTTGAAAAACAACAGAACAGACAACATCAGAATATGACATAATAATTTTAGATTTTCAGATGCTTGAATTAAAATTCTAAAATTGCTGTCTGTTGGCATTGAATGAAATACAGTCATTTGTTTTGAGAAATGATCAATGGATAAATAAGGGCTGAATACTGGGATGGCACAATTAGTAGTGTACTAAAGGGATAATTTAGAACTCTTCCTATTTTTTATAAAAATGAATATAAATCCTAGTATTTTTTTATTTTGAAGAAATGAAAATCTCCAGAACATCACAACAGGGAAAACCCATATTTTAATAGAACAAAAATGCCAATAGAAAACTCCACAAAATCCAAATCATCAGTTTGTTTGGCTCTTTAATTTTTATATATATATATTATATAGCATATTATACATTTCAAATAGTAAAAAACTTTAAATGTTAAACTGTTGTTTATTTGCAATTGGATGCTCAAGACACATTTCTTCTTAATGGAAATGTCTTCTCATTAAGGTTGAAAGTGCGATTTATGCACATTACTACAATACCTTACCTAGGGAATGCTGTAAAGAAATGAAATTTAGAACCTAAGACAGACCACGAAAGGTATTTAGGTTATTTAAAGCTATAAAAGCTTCTTATCAGCATATAATTATTCTCATGATTCTGAGAGCATTTAATAGATATCAAGAAGTTTCTACCTTACAGATCACTTGGATTGTCTTTTTTTGCATGGGGTGCCTTGTGAATGGTGTACAGTATGCCTTTTTCACCCTGTGCTTGTGTGGCCTTTGTCTGGGTTTCTTTTCACCTCTCAGAATGCCTGTTCTAAGTTTGAATATGGTTCAGTGATGTGCCCTGAAACTCTCTGTACATTCTTGCTTTCTTTGTTTCAGGGACAGGCTTTATTTCCTCACCATTACATGTGGCTTTTAGATGCTGATTGTATGGCTACAAGATGAAAAATGTTTAATTCTCCACATCACCTCCCACTGTAATTTACTGTCTTTGTTCTGTTGAATTTCATATTGTGTGATACTGTATGTAGTCTCTTTCTAGTGTTTACGTATTATTTATTCTGCCCAGTTTACTTTATAAACTTTCAATTAGCCTTTGTTTACCAGTAACTATACTAGTGCTAAAAAAGACCAGGAAAGCTGCTGTCACACCCTCTGCAGCCAGAAGGCGCTCCTTCTCTGTCCTGTCCCTAGTTTCTGGTCTGCTGTCCTTCCTGTCCCTCTCTTTCCCTTGGGCTATATATTTCCGGGTCTTGCACTCTGTCCTCGCTCAGCATTGACGTTCGGATGTCCTGAGACCCGCCTAGCACCAGGGCGCCCCACATCCGCTCCCTGAGGGCATAGGTTTCTATACGGCACTCCTGAACTCTTTGCACTAATGAGCCCGGGCCTTTTTCCCGTCTCGCCGCTACGCATATGGGTCTTTTTCCGCTCTCCTGCTCCCCACGGTTAGTCCCTTTGGACGTCCGTGACAGCTGCATCCTTAACTACAATGTTTATTTCAAAGTTATTGTGAAAACATTTAACTATGTTTTCTTCTAAAACAACTATGTTACACAATGCTAAGATAAACAAAAGCTCTGATGATGTACTTTAAAGATTCTATTCCACATTGGCATATTAAAATATAAAAAATAAACCTCAGGCTACCTGACATTTTGACAAGAACTATAATAATTCAAATATAATAATTCAAAATAAGTGAAAATTAGACTCATCTAAAAACCTCCAATTCTATTATCATCTGTATAAGTGGAGACCAGCATTGCTGAGGGTAATCCCTGTTATATAGAGGCTTCCCATCCAGTGGGGGTTTCACAGTCTCTCAAGCCAAGTAATGCTACAGTAACCAGGTGCTCATGAGTTCAGGCACATGAGCCACTGTGGTCTGGTATGGAATTAATACAGTTCAGCTTTGCATGACTGAGAACTGTCTCTTAGATTTTAGATAAAGTCTGTGACACTGGGAAAAGGAAACGCCTCTAACTTGAAAGCAAAGAGGATGTTTGCTGAGGTCTGATGGGTCAGTGAGCAAAAACAATAGTAACGTTTATCTTGGTATGCCAAGGCAAGTTGTGGATTAATGATTGCAAAGGAACAGGGCAGAAAGACACAGTATAAGTTCACGTTAAGAGCACAGGAGAAGGGGAAGCAGAAGAGAAATGAAAAGAGGAGGAAGAAAGAAACAAGTAGAACAGGGAGAAGAGAGAGGAGTCCAGAGGAGTTGGGACTTGAAGCTTGCACCAGGCAAGAGTCCCAGCTTCTTGGTCATCCCAACCAAACCTGATTGGACCTATTTAAACATTGTTAGAGAGAGCATGCTTTTCTGTGTTTTTAATGAACTTGGGTTTCCTGGGTAAAAGATACCTCAGTTAGAATCATCTTTCCGATTAGGGTGCATCTTATGGATAGGGATATAGGCACCCATTTATTTTATGGCATCCAAGGTGCAGAGAGAGAGAGTTAACTGTAGGTTGTTCTGTATTTAGTTAGAAGGCAGCTCATCTCTTGTGTGGCCTCTGTAGGCATATTAAGAGTTAAGTGTTTAGTAGCAGTTTGGGGTTTTCTGGGTGACCAAAATGTTAGGCCACTGAAACGCCTTGTCTGTAAATACTGTATATAATGCAACTTTGTGTGTTGTGTGTAGTGTAGTTTGTGTTTTGTGATTGTAATAAATGTTTGTTTAACTATGTGTGCCTGGATTATTATCAGTGTACATGTCGGAAATCCAAAGGTTTGTGCAATGGTGCGACAACAATAGCCAAATTGTGAATGTTAATAAAGCAAAATAAATAGTTTTTCATCCCAGAGCAGTTAGTGATCACTCACACGTAGTAATCCACAACAAATCAGTCAGGTTGATTCATATAAGTATTTAGGAATACACACAGACAGTAACATGTGCTGGACTACTCATGTTGAGAGTGTTTGCTCCAAAGTTCAGCAGTGCTTATATTTCTTATATAAGATTAAAAGTGTTTGGGGTTCGACAGGAAATAATGCTACTCTTTTACCATACTGTAAACGAGAGCATTATCAGATATGGTATAACAGTGTGGTTTGGTAATTGATCAGTTCAATTAAGATCGCAATTTACCCATCTCATCCAAACAGCTTTGAAGGACATGGGTGTGAAACAGCACCCCTCCCTGCAGATAATGTTTGAAAATGCCACAATCAAACAGGCAGAAAAAATTACATCAGATCATTCAAACATGTTTCTTCTTTGAAAAACAAAAATGATCACAAAAACGATTGAAAACTATAGCCTGAACAAAAATGCTGATTAAAATCTAAAGTGCATACTAGCCTTACTGTTATTTAAATTACATTTCATTTGCTACCTATAAGGTATACCAAAATTCTAGATAAAAATTCATTAGGATATAAATAATTACCTCTTCAATCAAAGAGTGTCATTCTAATTTTTTCCTGAATTTCTTGTCTCATCTCAGAATGTGTCTGCAAGCTTTGCAATTCAAGAGGAAGGTTCTAGTTCCAGATGTACACAACAGATTTTTAATTTTTTAAATCAGGAAAAGAACTCTCGTGTACTCTAGAATTTACATTAGAAGAACTACATACTGTAACTACACTTTGACAGGAAAGTTGCTAATGCTAACACCCATCCATAAAACCACCACAAAATTACAGACAACAAGACAATAAGATAACAAATCTTACTTCTATAACACATAAAGTTATGGAAACAATAATTAGAATAAAACTATGGAATAATTTTAGAGCAATAGAACTGATCAACATGAATTTACATGTTCACACCTTCTCACACCTGAAGAAGGCTCCATGGCCAAAACGCTGTGTTCTATTTTTTATTTTTCAGCATGAAATAAACCTATTACTTGTCTATTAATTTAGCCTTCAACAAAAGTTACACTAAGATGCCATAAAGCTGACTTGCTTTAGCAGCGCCAGTGACTTAATGCTACATAATAAAAAAGAGGAACAACACCCACAAACAGGATAAAGCAGATCAATGTCTGCTGCATATCAAAGGACAGAACCTAGAGCAAGACAGAGCAGGACAAGTAGTAATTACATATCAAAGAACAGGACAAGCACTCAGATTGTGAAACAAACTTCTTTCTGACTGTATTTAAGAGCTAAGACACCCATGCAGTTTGTCTGTTCTGTGGGGCAGACCCAGCACGTGTTGCTGTACTTATTGAGCTCAATAAAACTGAATCTGCAAGACTGTGTCCTGCTCCTCTGATGAAGAATTTCCCACAACATTAAGCATTTCAGAAAGTAGACAAATAATACAGTATTATGCATATGGCAAGGGTCATTCTTAGCAGTAGGAAAAGACACGTCGTCACCAAGATAACAAAGCAATATGAAAGCAAACCAAATTCTTGGGTAAGCAGCACAAATTGTCAAGGTCTAGGGAATGCAGCCACCAGCTATAAAATGCATTAAATCTGTTCGTACAGGTGTACCCTATTATGTACACTGATATGGTGCAATAAGCAATATGCGATATACTGTAGTCTAGACTTTTGGTTTAGGATTAAAAGCACTTTAGCCTGAAGCTCTTTCTAAAAAATGCATAGATATAACTTAAGAAATCTCCATGGCCCTATACTTTCTGGTGAAGTTTATAACAGTACTGAGTGAAAAAGTCAGAATTCTGTAAATCATATTTCATTCACTAATATTAGCTCAGATATATTAAAGTTGATAAAAATCTAAAGTTTGGTTTGCTGAAATGGGTCCACTGTCAAATACAGTACTTGTCAAATATTTGAGACACAAGCCCTGTTTCCATCTCAAACATCTTAAATCATTCTCCTAGGAAAATCTGAAGTGAGATACACTACACAATGCTTGTATTTAGCTGTTTATTTTAGCAGACCAACATATTTAAAGTGATTAAAATATCACATGATAGAGAAGAAAACATATGTAATATATATCAAGACAATCATACTAAACTGAAATTTAGTATGATTAGTAATTCCAAATGACAAATGTCCCTTTACCGCATTAGTACACTGTAGTCATTATAAAATGTGTAATAAATGACTATAAATACACAGGCTTAAACAATTATGCACAACTGTTTTTGAAAAAAATATATAGCAGCAAATAATTCATATTGATATTTCTTTTTATTCTTTTGCTCCACCTAGTGGTAAATGTTTAATGAGTAACATTAAAGCTTATAGTGAATCATCCCTTATTTGATGCTTGTCTTACTAGTAGGCCAAATTACCATACATTGACATACTATTTCACCAGAAAGCCACAGGCCTAGTGTGACTTCTTGAGACGTCCACACTTAAGAATCATGTCCAGGGTGATTGGAATAACCTTGGAAAGTTATTCTACTATTCTTGTATTTGCATTTGCTTTTATAAGTAATCTGCTTTTCTTTGCTTAAGGAAAATACAGTCCAAAACCACAGTGAGTCTTAAAAATTATCATGCCAGCAGATATCCAACACTGTTTAAACACCATACATGAATATGTATGTATGTTCCAAGATGGCGGCGCACATGGACCAACGGCTTCGTTAGCTCTCAAACAGTGGTGCCTTTTGTTTGTTATTTTTATGTTTTTTGTCGCGTTATTTACTCAAAACACTAAAGCTTACTTCTCCTAAGACCGGAAAACATTACTGGACATCAGAAACAACTGCAGGGATTTCTCCTTTAGTTCGCTCAACCTGGATTACATCAGCTCGTCCATCCTCTACACCGCAGACCCGGAAGCCGCAGAGCCACCTGACCGTGACCGCCAGGAGAGGAGACGGCGCAAGCGCTGCAAGCGCAAACAGAAACGCGGTAAGAGAGCCGGGCTGCAAATAAGACTTAAAGAACAGAGGAACAGACCACCTATACCTAGCCTGTTCCTCGCTAATGTATGGTCCCTATTCAACAAACTGGACGAAATAAAACGCAGGCGCACTACTCGCCAGGAAATAAAAGACAGCTGCACTCTTGTGTTCATGGAAACATGGCTTCACAACAACATACCGGACTCCGCCATTCAGCTGGATGATTTTTTTAACTCTGGTAAAAATAAAGAGGAGGTCTGTGTATTTATGTCAACCAAGCATGGTGCAGAGATACTACAGAAATTGCGATCCACTGCTCACCCGACTTAGAATATTTCTTTGTAAAATGCCGACCCTTCTACCTACCTAGGGAATTCACGTCGGTCATTATTACCGCTGTATACATACCTCCTAACGCTAATGCTAAGGAAGCATTCAAAACGCTATCCAAAGCTATTAGAAAACAAGTATCAGCACACCCTGATGGTGTTTTTATTATTGCAGGTGATTTTAATCAGGGAAATCTGAAATCAGTCCTGCCTAGCTACAACCAACACGTTGACTGCCCCAACAGAGGAAACAACACACTTGACCTTGTTTATACTAATGTACCCGGTGCTTACAAAGCAGTACCTCACCCCCCTCTTGGACAATCTAACCACATCTCCCTGTTCCTACTCCCAGCCTACAGACAACTTCTCAAATACACCAAGGCTCCAGTTATAACTGTGAAAACATGGACCAAAGAGGCAGAATCAATGCTTCAGGACTGTTTTGAGTGCACAGACTGGAGTATGTTCAAAGATGCAGCCTCCCACGGATCCCACACCGATATTAATATGTATGCATCATCAGTCACCAGCTACATCAGCAAATGTGCTGATGATGTGGCGAGCGTTAAAAAGATACTCCCGAATCAAAAACCTTGGATGAACACTGAGATCCACTCCGTGCTCAAAGCCTGAGATGCAGCCTTCAAATCTGGTAATGAGGAGGAACTGAGAATGGCAAAAAATTAAGAGCTGGCATAAAATCTGCCAAGAAACAGTACAAATCCCAGATAGATATCTTCTGTCCTATTTATATACTGTACTGCACCTGAGTGACTAATGAGAAACACTTTTCATTATACTATGCACCTGTGTAAGTATAATGACAATAAAGTTGAATTGAATTGAATTGAATTGAATGTGAGTAGATGATCATGACCTGACATCTTTGTCGGTATGTTTTTATGATCAGTTTTGTGATGTGGAACTGTACTCACCTTGGGAGGGGATTGACTTTTCCCTTTGTTTATCATTTCCCTTTCTGTCCTTGATAGTATTTTAGGAGAATTCAACATTCAAAATTCACAATTCCAGGCCAAAGTACTCCACTGCACCTTTCCTTTCTGGTTATATCCATTCTCTTAACTTTTCTCTATTTCATCCAGTCTAAGTTCATTAATGTCTATAAGGAAAAGAAAAATGTATAATTAGAAGTATACTTTTTAACTGTACACTAGGTTTTGATTTAAGTAGTATCAACTAACTTTGACATTATTTTTTTAATTGGCATATTTCTATTGTTGATGTTCTTGTTTATTATATATTATAACAGATGGTGGGTTATAAAAATGGTGAATAACAGGAAATTGACCAAGTGGATGAATCAATAAGTAAAATAAATCATCATAACCCCCAGCTTGTAATTGATTTTGCCAAGAATGTACCTGAGTAGTTGGAATAGTTGCATTAATTATTTGTGCTCTGGCACAACTTTCATGAAAAAAGTAATAATTCAGGCACACTTGGTCAAACAAGTATTAAGTAACAATGACATTGACACACTACATTACATACAACATTAAGGGAGAAAGAGGGGAATTTCGAAAAGAGGAGAGGAGAAACCCCAAGAAGTTTCAGTCACTAAAGTACAGTGATTATCGAGGTCCACCACAATTCAAGAAATCTCTTCAGGAAAAATCGGTTCAAATGCCCCGACCATGGAAAGAAATCCGTAGATGCTTCAAGTGTCATTAAGAGGGACATTTAGGTAGCCATTGTCCCAACTTGTGTGAACCTACGCAAGTGGACACCAGAGAGAAAGCAAAGTGTAACTACCGCATAACTACCGCATTCCCTCCTGAGAGGATCCCCACATTGCTAAAATCAAGAAAGGGGAAAAACCTGTTGAGGCCTTGTTAGACTCTGGAAGTATGGTGACCCTGGTGACCTCTACAACACCACCTGAGGACACCAAGATCAGGCAAGTGGAAGGGATCCCTATTACTTATATTCATGTGGAAACTAAGGTAAATCTGTCCACAAAAATTAACATTTCTACATAAATGGGAACATATAGTTTGACTGTAGGGGTGGTTGAACAATTGCCTTACCTTGTGGTGTTGGGACGAGACTCTCCCCACTTCCTCCAACTTCGGAATACTGTCCAGTTGGCAAAGTCCACTCCCATGTGCTGGAGACTATGACAACAACACAGATTCCCCTGGAAAGGCAGACCAACAGGACGAAGGCTCTGAACTTGAAGATGAATTCTGAAATATGGATTTACCAGACCGGGAGACACCAGAACATCGAGGGAGGTTCAGGTCGGCCCATTTGGAAGATGGAAATTTGAGACATACATGGGGACATGTGAGAAAAATTGAGGGAAAGTTGTGTAATAATAATAGTGCAATGAGTTACCCTTATTTCATGGTGAAAAACAATCTCCTCTATCAGGTGCAAAGAGGGATCAAGAAGAAGTGGAGCAACTCCTTATTCCCCGAGCCTACCAGACGTAACTCCTCAACTTGGCCCATAGCCACCTCCTGGGAGGACACCTGGGGGTGAAGAAAACAGCAGGAGACTGCTCTCTCGATTTTTCTGGCCGGGAATATACAAGGCCATCGAGAGGTATTGACCTCTATCGAATTCTGGAAGCAAAAAGGAAATTAATGAAGGAAGAGGTAGAAAAAATGTTAGGATTGGGAACTATTAGATTCTGTAATAATTTCAAAAGGTTAAATGAGATCTTGCTGTTAGATGCATACCCTATGCCCCGTATAGATCAGCTAATCAAGCGATTAGGTAACGCCCGATACATTAGTACACTATATCTTACAAAGGGATATTGGCAAGTGCCACTGGCCGAAGAAGCTAAACCCAAGACCGCTTTTGCCACCCCTGAGGGGCTTTACCAGTATCGGGTCCTTCCGTTTACACAGAGCTCCAGCTACTTTTCAGAGGTTAGTGGACAGAATACTTAGAGCTTACTGAGATTTTGGGGCTGCCTACTTAGACGACGTCGTAATTCATAGTATGACATGGGAACAACACCTACAACACCTGGAAGCGGTAACTGGAGCTAATCCAAACAAATGTTGTCTAGGGACCCAGGAAGCCAATTATCTCGGTTATACGATTGGGAGAGGAATGATCATGCCACAAAACCAGAAGGTGCAGTAAATTAGAAACTGGCCTAAACCTTCTACTAAGAAGCAAATATGAACGTTTTTGGGATTTGCGAGTTACTATCGCCGTTTCATTCCAGGATTTGCCTCCATTTCCTCCCCTTTGCACGACTTCACAAAAACAAGTTGTCCTGAAAATATCAAATGGACAAAAATGGAAGAGAGGGCCTTTCAAGATTTTAAAAAAACTTTATCTTCTCAACCAGTCTTGCAGGTGCCTAACTTTACCAAACCATTCATGGTACAAACTGATGCATCCGACACTGGGATTGGAGCCATACTCTCACAAGAAGTTAAGGGACTGGAGCACCCTATTTGATATATTAGCCGTAAGTTAAACCCAGCTGAAAAACATTATTCTACAAAAAATGGGCCCTAGACTATTTAAGATATTATCTATTGGAAAGACAGTTTATATTGTACACAGATCATGTGCCATTAACTTTGATGTTAAAAAACATGGACAAAATGATCAAATTAGATGATGGGGCCTTAGTCTCCAAAGGTTTCAGTTCCTAATGGTTTATAGACCCAGAAAGAAACAAGGTAATGTCGATGCCCTCTCCCGAATGCATTGTTTCTTTTCTAGACAGCCCAAGGACGGGGCTGATCTCAGGGGGAAGGTATGTAAGATGACCAGTGGAAGGGTCATCCAGGACAGGTATTTCAGGAATAATAATAATAATAATAATAATAATAATAATAATAATAATAATAATTGCTTACACTTATATAGCGCTTTTCTGGACACTCCACTCAAAGCGCTTTACAGGTAATGGGGACTCCTCTCCACCACCACCAATGTGCAGCATCCACTTGGATGATGCGACGGCAGTCATAGTGTGCCAGAACGCTCACCACACATCAGAGTGATGAAGCCAATTCATAGAGGGGGATTATTAGGAGGCCATGATTGGTAAGGGCCAATGGGAAATTTGGCAAGGACGCCGGGGTACACCCCTACTCTTTTCGAGAAACGCCCTGGGATTTTTAATGACCACAGAGAGTCAGGACCTCGGTTTTACATCTCATCCGAAGGACGGCACCTGTTTACAGTATAGTGTCCCCGTCACTATACTGGGGCATTGGGACCCACACAGACTGCAGGGTGAGCGCCCCCTGCTGCCCCCACTAACACCTCTTCCAGCAGCAACCTTAGTTTTTCCCAGGAGGTCTCCCATCCAGGTACTGACCAGGCCCACACCTGCTTAGCTTCAGTGGGTTATGACCTACTGGGAATGACCTACTGAATATACTCTACTTAGACCTGAGCAAGATGGCCGCTAAGAAAAACCAGCTGACCCGCGTAGGGAAAGGCCTTATTAAAAAAAAAACGAGACACAGGTGTGTCTTGTCTGGAAACAAAATATAAATGCCCTGGAAGTGGTGAACCAGCGTGGAAGCCAGTAGGTGAATGCATTTTGGAGGAGATAGAGGAATTGGGTTGGTGTTACAGAAGGATTGAAGAATTATGGATTAACGGAAGGAAAAAAAGGATAATGGTTTTACGGTTTGCGGCTTGGATACGACGCGGATTTGTGGTACTTTACGGACTTTGAAACTCAGACTGAATAAGGATTGAGACAATGGATTGCGGACTGGGTTGGAAGATAAACAGACTAGAGAAACCGAGTAAAACTCCACGGTAATTAAAGAAGAAAAGTGTGGTGTGAGTACTATATCTCATAACATAAACTTCCCCCGGAGACACCACACTAGTGAATCATTTTTCTGAAGTGATATATGCAATACTATTTTTTGCAGACAAGATATTTAAAGTCAATAACATATTACATGACTAAAGAGAAAACTTATGTTAAATAAATCAAGACAATCATACTTTGGTATTGTAGCGGCAATGCTTGTTAATAAGACAGAATTAAGTGTTGCTGTGCTTTCCCAAATGACGCCCCATCTCCCTCTTCATCTCTGTGGTGAAGCTACAGAGAAGCTATTCATGCAGGCTGATTTAAAGATGTTTTCTTTTGATAAGGGACAGCTCCCAAATGGGGATGCACTTAGCTAAGCCTGGCTATCATGATCAATGGTCATCCATTGGTACCTATCTGTCTAGGGAGTGCCAGATGAACATCTGGACTGCATTCCTAAGTGTCAGAAGTAAGTGTCTCATATCTCACCTTGATCAACCAATCAGGGACTGGTAGGGCCGAGTAACCCACGTGGGACTCTGATGCCCAATGAACAAGCTGAAGTTCCTCCAGGTAAAAACAGGCAACACAGAGCTCCAAGACTATTCTGGGACTTTTCTAAAGGGAATTCAAAGGAGAATTCCAGGGCAGGATGGCCCAGGAGCAGAAAGGCTCCCAAGGGCAGGACATTCTCGCAGCGCGCCTCCCGACCATCCTAAGACTCAGCCCGGGCAACCACGGAACAGCCAGTGTGTCCGAGTGCCAGAACTTTCCTTTGTTCTAAGAGTCTAAAGCAGAGGTTGCCAGAGAGTAACCAGAGGATCCACCCGAGGTTAGCATCAGCAGCAAGCCTCGTGAACAGGTTGGAACTGTGGACAGCTGAATCAATATTCAGAACTAGCGCTTCATCAGGAATGAACCGGTCCTCTTCCTGACTTGCTGGGATCCACAGTCATCTTTTCTCCTGAGCACAACTTTGCTAGTTAAAGCCAACACTAACTAGCCGGTCTTCAGTGAGCATCAGCAGCGCACCGTCGCAAACCGCACAGCACAGCCTGGCACCTAGGCAGACAGCGCGGATTGGACAGCAACAAGCCTGCAACTGCTTCTTTGAGTCCGCAGGAGATCTGAATCCCCAGAGATTGGATGAGTATTCAACTTCAATGCATTACAGCTCGAGAATTCAATTGTTATCCCAACCAGTTGATATCAATTTAATTCCTAAGAGTTATGTTCTTGTTTTCAGTATCTAATGTAGAAGTTGTAACCAAGTTCACTTTACGAAAAGGTCTAAATGAATGATATACTGAACGTATGTCCTCTTGATATGTGTAACACTTCGTAACTGACTGAATACATACCTTTTGTATTCTGATAACCCTCTCAATAAGATCTGTTAGGTTTATATACATATTTAATGTATTAATAAATGTATCCTCGTGTATTGGTACCCGTGTGTGTGTGCGTTGTTTGAGTTATATCGCATGGTTGGATTCTAAGGCCATCAAAAGAATCATTTTGTGATTTACGGCTACAATTATTAATTGTCCCCGTAACAGCCCAAACCCTACAGAACTGGTGCCTTCAGAGAGCACAATACAGTATGATTAGTAATTTAAAAAGGTCATCTTTCTTTTAAAACAGCAGTACACTGTAGTCATTATAAAATGTACAATAAAGACCTATAAATACACAGGCATTATATATCTCTCAAAGTACAGTAAAATCAATTATAAAAAGTAGAGAATATGGCAAAACTGTGAAACTATGAAGAACAAAAAATGAGTATCCAAGCAAAAGGAGCACTAATGAGTCTCAAATAAGAAGGAAATAGCAATCTTTCACCTTGATTGTTCTTTTCTCTACTGAGTTGTTGCTGAAAAATATTCAGAGAACTAAGGAATACCTGAAATGCAAAAGATATTTCAGCACCCCTATCTATAGGTCTAGGGTAAGGGTTAGAGAATCACTGATCCTAAATGTTCATAAATGTTGTGAATGTGTTCTTAGTCCAAGCAAAATTAATGTTTTAATGGAAACTTTGTGTTTCTTTGACATTTTTTTTTACTATTTCATTAGAGACATTAGGCATTAGACTATACACTGCTCCAGAAAACAGCATATCAAAATTTTCCAGTTGTGTTCATGAAGACATTGAAACTCCCTTAATTTGGCCCATTTAAAGAAATTGGTCAGCTTTTTTTCATTCTAGCTTTGGTAGAAATGTGAAGCTTTACCCTAAGAAGACCCTCCCTCCTGCACTTCTCTACGATTACAAAACAAGAACAAAACAGCACTCCTACAGTACGCCTTGATTGTTGTGTTCTCTATTGATTTGTTGATGAAACACATTCGGAAAAATAAGGAATGTCTGAAACACAGTGTATGTCAGCACTCCTGTCTATCAGGCTAGGGTTATGATTAGAGTCCAAACAGAATTCATGTTTTAATGGAAACTTTGAGTTTCTTTGTCATTTTTAGTTTTCAAAGTATTTCCTGTTAGTGGCATCGGGTATTAGAGGATGCACTTCCACCAAAAAAAACACTATATAAAAAATGTCCAGTTCTGTCCATAAAGACATTGAAACTTAATTTGGTCCATTTAAAGAAATGCCAGCTTGATTTTAAAAACTATCCTCCAATGGAAAATTGGATCTAATAGGTAGAAATTAGTGCCATTCAGAGAATTCTACCCATTCAGATTCTAAGATGAGGGTTATAGGTGTCCTAAACGATACACCATTTTTTTTACTTTTTTATTTTGGAGGCTTGGAATATACAGTACTTGTTTTTTTTTCTTAATTGGATTGATTGCAATGTTTTTTTGTAAAATTGGTTATGCATCCTTCTTTTGTAAGTGGGTTCAACATGAGAAATCCTCTGGCGGATGGGTATTGCTCTTATCTGGATAGCTTCTTGGATAGGTTTTATTAATCTTTAATAAATACATAGCTATTACTTCAATGCCCATCTAATCAACTTCAAATTACACAATATTGAGGTTCATATTCCCTTTTTAAACTTTCCAGAATTTATTGTATGAAAGGTTAAATACGCTGAACACTCTACAATTTTGAAACAATTACAGCAATCCTGTTTCACTACAAATTGTGAAAAATTCCACAAAATACTACCCTTATTTTTTTACAGTTCTGAGCTACAGTAGTAATGAATAAAGAATGTATATTTTCTCTTAAAATTTTAGCCTATCATTTATAGAGAAAAGGACTAATAGTCATCTATAGTCATAGTCATAGTCATAGATAGTCATCTATCTGCTACACAGAGCTAACTCTCACCTGGAGAAGACGGGGAGCACTGTGAGAGTTATGTTTTTTGACTTCTCCAGTGCCTTTAACACCATCCATCCACCTTTACTGAGAGATAAGCTAAGGGCGGCGCAGGTGGACACTCCCCTGGTGTCCTGGATTATAGACTATCTGACCTGCAGGCCACAGTATGTACTTCTGCATGGGAACTACAAAACTAAGGTTGTCAATGAGTAAAAAATCAATACTCACCCTCTTGAGAATAAAATTGCTATATTAACACGTTAATATCAATGTAATTCGTTTAATAGCTGTAGCTAGTCAAGAGTGACTGAATGTGACTGCTGAGGAAATTAGTGTAACAAACTGTATACAAACCATAGCAAATAAGCCTTGTTTTTTTGTATCTTTTCTGTATCAGGTTGATATTTTCAATGCTTTTATGCACACATAAATGTTGTGTTGTAAGTCCTTGTCAAGATTCTGTCACGATCGCTAACCCCTCCTCTTAAGGGAGCTCCAGCCCTTCCTCGTTCCTTCCCATTCTCTGCACCTGTTCCCTATTCCCGTTCCCCTTTAAAAACCAGACGCTGACCTCACTCCTGGCTTCTCATTGATTTCCGTGTCGTGAGAGCCCCGGGGTCCTGCTGCGTCTGGCTCCGTTATGGTTTTAGTTTCATGTTCCTGATTCCTTGTCCCGCCGGTCCCGACCCGGTTCTGGTTTTTAACTATGGATGGATCCCCTGGTCTTGGACTTAACGTCTCGTCTTGGATTCCTCCTCTGGATTTACCCTTGGATTGTTCGCCCTGGATTCACTCCCCCCGGACACTAGCACTGCATGGACACGCCCCCCTGTCTCCTGACCGACTCCTGCATGATATTTTTCCCCTTGTGTCTTCACTATTCTGGATCGCGTCGTCCGCATAGGGCCCGGAAAGAACTGTTCGTGACAGATTCCTTGTCGTTCTGCCCTTTGATTTCTAATAGCCAAAGTTTAAACAAAATTCTAAATTCACGTAATTTACTGTTACAACTAAAGATTGTGCCGGTAAATTCACAGAACCCCTACACAGTGTAGGACTTTCCTTAGGTTCCAGAATTTATGAAGTGATAAGCTAAAGGAACTGAATTGTTTTGGTCTTAAATTAAAATGAAAATTCACAATGCCATTCTCAATGTCAAACTAGTAGTAACAAGTGGAAACTATGTGAAAATGCATTGAAAACTGAATAGAAGGAACTTCTATATGAAACGTGTGGTGGTAGGATGGAAAAAGCTAACCGGAGATGTTTTGGAAGTCAGGTACTGTACCCTGTTTTTTTAATATAATGAAAGGCAAAATTACTTGCATCAATTAGCTACTAACTACCAAATATGGTCAGATGAGCCAATTGCCTTTTTTTCTGTAATGCCACAATCGGATGATAAATAGCCGGCAGCATTGTGAGGAACAAAGTGATCCATATGTAAAGCTCTTTTCTAGTTTATTTGAAAATGAAGTACAAAACAGGCTGATGCAATTGGAAAGATGTGACCCGACAGAAACACCTGAAGCCTCCTAGGTGAGGACTGACAGAAGGCTTCAAAGCTGCTTCAAAGCTGCTCAGGAAGAACAGACTATTGGCTACAGTCATCTGGTGGGTGACTGGAAACTAAACAAGACTGCCAGCACCCGGGAAGAGAAAGGAAGCAGAACAGGACTGGAAAACGGAAGTCGCAGATCAGGATAGAGAGTGAATGACACTGCGCTGCAGGGCTTAGATACAGCACTAATCAAGGTTAGCGAACAGCAAGTGGTTGGGACAGCCTGCCCAATCTGGGTGGTGTTGAGCTTCTTGTGCAAATGTGACCAGTATCCAAGGAGACAGAGAGCTGAGAGCTATAATCTGCGTAGGCGTAACACTTTCTTTCTAATGATCTTCTCGCTGAATGAGAAGGAACTGAGGATAGAATTGTCTCTCTCCCAAAACATCACAGTAATAATGAAAATGATGGGTGTTTTGTGTCAAGTACATACAAGTATGAACAGCATTCAAATAGAATTCAACTATTAAAAAGTTATATGGGTTAAATCTAACTCTTTCAATACTTTTCTTATTTTCTTGTGTTCTTAAAAGGTACTTTTATGGCTCATAACAAAACACAAACATTTTCATCTCTATTTTTTTCCCCAAATCAGAAAAATATTAGTTGTGTTTTCCAACACATTTATGAACAAAATCACAAATAAAAGTTAAAACAAATGTTTTAATGTCATCTTAAAAAGATTGTTTATAACTGTAGTATAGATTGACCTTAATGCTTTCCAGCAATTTAATGCGCTAACTTCAATATACTGCACAGACACTGTAAATGATGCAATAAAATATTTTATTTTAATTTTGAAAGAAATAGTTATACAGTAGTTCAACTAAAATAGATTCTCCATGAGGGTGTTTGTGATTTAAAGATCCAATAGAACAAATTTAAACAACACCTGAATACATTTTTAAGTGTGTTTTGAACAAGTTAATGAACCTTTAGCTTTTAAATGAACAAATTATTCATTACAATTATTCCAGAGTACAAGAACATTCAAACTTCTTGTATGAGTTACATATAGATGAAAGCTGTTGATATAATGTATTGACAGACTGAAAATTACAGTGAATTTACCTATTCCATTTTTTAAGATTTGCATATTAAATGTACTGTAATCAAGTTATAGTAGGAAATATACAATTCTAGAAAAATAAATCACTAGAAACCCATTTAGAAAACTTGTAAATTTAAAGTTTAAGTGTATGGAAAATCACTATTTCAGAAGTTGTATTATGACGTGGATGTACTCTAAGTACAAGCTAAACACTTACAACCAGTTATATACTTGTAGCTATACAATTTAGGAGTATTAAGATCACAATTCAGAGTTGCATTTCTTGTTTGGATGCTAGTTTCAAGACAACAGTGACATGTTTGCTTCATTCTGAAAATACCTCCAACACTTTCCAACCTATATTGAAAAGAGATAAATAAAATGATTAACTTTTTCACCTCCCATTATAACAGAATACAACACATGAACTGCAAGGAAGCCACTGTTATAAGACCTACTGAGAATAAGATCCTAGCTTTTGAGGATGTAAGAAAGAATATGGGCTACTGCTAAATGTCAAATCCACTGTCATTTAAATTTTGGCATTCTTTAAACTATGCATAACTGCTTTTTACATTACTTTGATAAATTTACATTAAATTGATTTTCCATACCCATTCCTTATCCACCAAAAACAAGTCCTGGGTCTGTGCTGCTGTGAATCTGGACATGGTGGTTTGATAAGGAATCGGGATAGAGCTAAGACGGTACAATGAGCAAATCAAATAACATGCAATACTATCCCCCACCTTTAGTGACTTGTCTATACACATCTTTAAATGACCAGTTATACATGACATATTCCATCATTTTGTGTTGTTGGAGCTACTGGTATATTGGATATGGTATGTTGCTTAAGCAGAAATTGTCTGTTAGATGATGACATACAATATAATGTTGAAATCAAAGAATATTGCAAAAGGTAATGTAGGAAATGTTGCCTTTACCCAAATACTAAAAATCAGCCGATTATAATAAATTCAAGTGTCATGGTACTGTACTTTCTACCTCCTAGCATGAAATGGTATTAAAATTATTAACAACAGAAATTTAAATACTGTACAGTATGTAGAGGGTTTCACTGTACTGTGATTTAAAAGGTTCTACAAACTGTA
This sequence comes from Lepisosteus oculatus, assembly GCF_040954835.1. Taxonomy (NCBI): domain Eukaryota; kingdom Metazoa; phylum Chordata; class Actinopteri; order Semionotiformes; family Lepisosteidae; genus Lepisosteus; species Lepisosteus oculatus. The sequence continues at coordinate 37,491,848 of NC_090702.1, read as the reverse complement.
TGGTCTATGTTGTGCATAATAAGCACAAAGCTTTTTACCATTTTTCTTTCAGATAAAATTAATATTTAATAATACTCAATCTATCATAGAATTTTCTAATACAGAACAATAGATATTCGGAAGAAATTTCATTTTCTTGTTCAGTATCTAGGTTTTAAAAAGAATGACCATAAACATTTTTATACTGAAATATTTTATGGAATTTTAAACAGATACAGATACTGTATGAATTGAATGCACTTCCCCAACTACAGTATAAAAAGTTGCATTGGATTCTTCTTTTATATTCAACAAAATACTTGTATTATTTAATGTGTTTGATATCAATTCAGATTGACCTGGTTTTGAATATGGCTAAACACAGTGTTCTGTATGAAGCAAAAGTAAAAGCAGTAGCTTACTGAGGCTGAGATTCACAATGGCCTTCACATGAAGTCATTTCCACCTGACCGATGCAGTTATCAACAGTTACATCCACAGTGGACTTCTTTGGATAACATGTTTCATTGCCTATAACAAGAGTACAATTGTTAATGCAGGTAATGTGTAATATGTATTTATCTCACTTTGTTTTTGCTTTATTACTTATGTAACCGTTCATCAGTCTCAACTTACACATGTAGCAGCACTTGTCACTATCCAAAATTCGTTGGTCCTAGAAACAAACAAATTCATTAATACATCCCATACTCTTATTTGAAAGCCATTTTAAGAGAAGGATTATGAAGTTTATTACCTCAGGGCAGTTTTGTGCTGGGCACATTTTCGTTTTCGTAGTAATACCGGACTTTTGACAGACGTAAGAATTACATGGTTTAGAATAATCTTTCCATTCATCTCCAACCTATATTTAGGGAATAATTAATAATGTCTATTAAGCATTTTATATAAGCTATTACACATTTTCAGAGAGATATCACTTTTTTATAGAAACTACTTCTACTTTGTCCATTTGTCATTTTCTGCCAAATCTGTTTGGATAAATACAGTTGGATATACTGTATTTGAAATGGTTTAACCCAAAACATGATTGACAGATAGAATCTACAAAGAGTAGTGTAACGTTTTAATAATAGTGGATGACTGATAACGTAAAATATGTTGCTTTTTACAGTGGGTGATTTTAAATATCCCTATAAAGTAATTCATCATCGGTCATCATTAAGTCACACAAAAGGCAATGCAAAGCACCTTTTACATATGAATGAAAATAAGTTTTATGTAACTCAATGCTGTACCTTATATTTGACTCCTCCATACTCACAAGTCTTCTCAACTACAAAGAATTTAAACAGATAATTGATTGAATTTTGGGGATTAAGTTTATTGAAAGCATGTAATTCTCTTTTACACGCAATATTACAGTGTCTTTTAAATGATAAGCTTTAGGTGGTGCTAACAAGCTATGCGTTAATTGTAGTATTCTCCAGACAAGAAATGGAATATTATGCTTTTTGTCAAGATACACATACTGTATGCAATGGCGCTCTCTATTTTATCTGCCTAGTGTCCTGCTTCTACTGCTACATCCCCTTGTATAGGAACCAGACACATACTATAGCACCACAAACAGACTGGGGACATAGGCATGACAGGCCAAAGAGCAGATAATTGTCAAAACATTAATTGTAAGCATTTGTACAAAATGATAGCCTGCCTATGTCACACTATCAGTGAACTTTTCTGCATTACATTTTAACAATGTTCACAATACTTACCACAGTACTGCATCTGGCAGCAGCCAGTAGCATTGTATGTCACCAATATTTCATTGTCTTTGCAGGCTGGAGGTGGTTTAATTTCTTTAGGTGTACATTCTTCTGTATTTGTGATGTTGCTACAGGTGCAGATATGACAGTTGGTTTCCCAGGTCTCACCAGTCTAAAAGACAAAGAAAGGGTATAATAAGTGTCAAGTGAAGCAAGTGATATAAAGACAATAATTATTACAATCACACAGCAGCTTTATAGACAGCAGATTAGGTAGAGAAGTGAGGAATTGCTTCACCAACTTAATTTGTGGTTATAATCCCTACTCTAGTGAATGGTACAGTGGGATTTTATTGACCTTGTAGAATGGACCTCAGCCATATCACTCTGCAACTTACAACTGGCAACCCACTGAAGCTAAGCAGGTGTGAGCCTGGTCAGTACCTGGATGGAAGACCTCCTGGGAAAAACTAAGGTTGCTGCTGGAAGAGGTGTTAGTGGGGTCAGCAGGGGGCACTCACCCTGCAGTCTATGTGGGTCCTAATGCCCCAGTATAGTAATGGGATGAGATTTAAAACCGAGGTCCCGACTGTGGTTATAAAATCCCAGGGTGTTTCTTGAAAAGAGTAGGGGTTTAACTGGCCAAATTTCCCATTGGCCCTGCAAAATAATTTAATATGTACTTAATTAAACAGCAATCTCCGTAGGTAGAATATATATGTATGTGTAGAATATGTAAGATGGTGACATAACCCATTGTCAATATGGTTCCAGGTTCCAAATTCCAGGGGATTTTTTGCGGTTAATGTTTTTCTAATGACAAAGTTTATGTGGTGTAAAAAAACAGTTGAATGCTACTGGTCTTGATACTCAAATCAAATCTAAGCTGATACAAGTGATTATTTATAACTTATTGTTTACAGCATTTATCACCTTTAAACACAGATCTCACAACACAATAAAAAAGTTTAGCACTAACCAACTGCACAAGCTTACAACAGAGAATCACAAACCTTGACATTAAGTATTATGGCTGCTCAAAAAGCATCGACAACTAATACTCATTGCACATGTACCTTGAATAACTAAATTGCAAATGGCAACAATTCAATGTTGTCAACCGTTGGTGCCAAACTATGTGTGGCAGTACACAGGGTGTGTTCAGTGTGAAGGTGGAGCCCTGAATTAAGGGAGATGTGTTGCCTTAGCAACCACAGCTGACCTGCCTAATTGTGGATGAGCTGTAGCTGTGAAGGCCTTTTAAGAACACACTGAGCATCCTGGAGGGATGAGCAAACAGGATTCCAGTTCAGAGACTTCCTGCAAGGGGGGGAAGAGGAAGAGGAAGAGGAAGAGGAAGAGGAAGAGGACGAGGACGAGGAAGAGGACGAGGAAGAAGAACATTCCAGTGATATTCCCAGAGGGGCTTGTGAAGAGAGCGTTGAAGCTGTGGTTTTGCTTCTTTTTATTTTCTTTTTCTTTTCTCCTGTCCTGCTGTGATGCAGCACTGGGGCAGGTTGAGTTTTATTTTGTTTTTGGCCTTGCTCTTTTTTCTTCCAGGCTGGACCCTGCTAAATAGGGATAATCCAGACTGGACTCAGCTGTTTCAAGCAGTCTCTCTTTTTCCCCTAGACTGGACCTCCCTAGATATAGTCCAGACTGAATACCGCTGTGCAAAGCGGTGTGCTTTTTCTTTTTTTCTTTTTTTTTTGTGCTGACCTCACACTAGTGCCTTCACCCCCTCAAATGGGGTGCTGACTTTTACTGGTGTTTGCCGTGACTCCTCCCACTCCTGCATTGTTACATATGGTTGTTAGAGATAGTGTATATTGAATTGTTTAGTGTCTCTCTGTATCCCTTCTGTCTCCTTTGTGATGTACAATAATTGTGTGCTTTCTCCTACAGTTTATGTGGGGAAAAAAAGCATGTGAAACATTTTGGATATTACCTAAATTAATTTTGAGAGATTTTAACAGTTACACTCCAAAACATAGACTTATTGTTATGCTGCAGCTGCTGATAAACTGTGCTACAGCATATGATGGGTCGAAGCCCAAGCACAGGTTTCAATGCATTGCTAAAGATGTTATAACAGAAGCTATGAATGGCAAGATCAGAAATTATAAAGAGGATTTGATGCAGGCAGGTGTAAGACAGTATGTTAAGATCTGTTACGATCCCTGCCTCTCGGCAACGAAAGAGGCAGAAGAAGGCGTAGCCTTAGTTCATTAGTCCACCTATCAGTGTACGCTTTCATCACCACACCTCTGTCTCATCTGGTATTTAAGCATTAGTCTTTCCCTACCCCCTCGCTCAGTATTGGTTTCCCTTTCGAGCTACTTAGTTGCGCTACGCCTTCTACCTCCTCGTATTATACTGGTTCCGACTTTGGTTTTTCCCCTTTTACTACGTCTTTTGGATTACGGCTCGGCTTTGTTTGCTTTCTCCTAGTTTGGTTCTCTGGCTTCCCCTGGACTCTCGGCTCTCTCCTTCGTCTACGGTTTTGGATTACGGTCTGGCTTTGGGTACTCTCTCCCTGTTTGGATCACTGGGTTCCCCTGGACTCTCGGCTCTCTCCTTCGGCTACGGTATTTGGATCATGACTTGTCTCTATCGGCTCCCGCAAGTGGGGTCACTACTTGGTTTCGGTTTCACTGGCCGAATCCGTAACAGATCTGTCTATACAAACAAAGAGGAAAGATGTTGGCACTGTAAAAAATGGTTCAAAAAAGGAAAAAATGAAAAGGCCAGGAAAAAATATCAAAATGACAAAAAGGGGGAAATAGATTTAGGGAGGATTTCACTGAATTGTTGCGCAGGAAAAAAGAGAATAGAAGGTAGTAGTTTGCTAGCAAGAGATGCGAATGCTCACTCTAGTATTGAGGCTTTAATGACGGAGCAATGATATAGAGGTTCAAGGTGACTTAAATAATGTGATTGAGAACTATATCGCAACCCTAATTGTTGACTGGAGCCTGATAGTTGGTATAATTGAGAAGTGTCCCGAACTAGCTTAAGTGGCAGGTTGAGAGCTCCTGGGCATGTTGCCCCTGGCAATAGGGCATGAGTGGGTCCTGGCTTGGGCATGACACTTATATAGTATTTGTATTGTAGAACTTATTATCCATTGCAAGATCTCTGTTGGGTAGGACTGTTCACAATACAGTGCTTCACAAGCCAATTTATCAATTACTCTTCAGAAGTTAAAAAACAGAGACCACTTAGGTAAATGTCTGTGACAAAGAAATCTCTGAACAATAAGGTTATTTTGACTGTACACAAAGGAACATGTTTAAGAGGAGTTGACTATTATCCCATGTAAATAGAATTACAGATGCAGCCATTCAAAATGCATGGTACAAACCCATACCGCCCGCAACTACCCACAAACCGGTGGCATACCGCGGTATGTGATTGGTTGGCTAAAATGATCGACAGGGGCACTCGTGGTGCATTGGTTGGTAGTGAAAAGATTTAATCATTTAATCTCTTTACTGTGCACATTTTAATCCCCTTAGTATTGAATATTTATATGGAATTTTAGTTGTTGAGCATAAAAAGAAGAGGAGCATAATGCATCTGAAGGTCATAAATGATATTAATTTAGCAACATAAAAATACTGTGTAAACTATATATTGCTGGTATGGATAGTTTAAAGAAAAAAATGCACACTAGTATTCCATTTCTCCCTAAACATTTTAAGCATCAAAGTCTTACATGTGGTTATTTCGGAAATGCTTTTACATGCTCCTTCTCACCATATTCATATTAAGTTTAAGTGCCTGCGGGCACTTTTCCTGTCCGTGGGGGGAAGGGTGGACTGTCTTTCATTAGAAGGTTAGCCTATTCTACTCTGAAAATGTAAAGGGGGTGGAAATTGCACACGGTCATTTAATTAGTATTAAAATTCGCACTGAGTCCTTGTGAAGATATGGACATAAGAATATTCGTGCGTGGTCAAAAAAAATAGTTAAAACGACAAAGTGAAGGCTATGAAAACATTCACAATGTACTTTATACACAAAGTAAGTGTTCTCCCAACTCTAGGAGGTTTCCTGAAAATGCTACACGCGTGCAAAAATCATTTTTGAACTTCAAGCTAACTTTACCCCGGTTTGCATTGTCAGATTGTGAATCAAAAAAGGCATTCAATTAAACACGTGTTTGCAATTTTAATCAAAATGGGGTTAGACCATTAGACATGCAATACACTTCCCCGTGATCATCTTAGAATATATGTGTAAGCTTTAAGTTTTTTTTTTACTTTTTAATTATACACTTTAATTTTGTAACCTGAAGAAGGCTCCACGGCCGAAACGTTGTGTTCTCTTTCTTCTTTTTTTCAGCATGGAATAAACCTATTACTTGTTCCTTAATTTTGTAAAAGCAACACACATTCTGTACAGATACAGTACAATCACATTCTCCTGTTTTCCTGTGGTGTAAAACGAATTAACAGGTGATTGAGGTAACAATGCATTGCCCACTGAGTGGAATGTTCTCAAGTGTAAAAAGAGGTGATAAATATTAATAATTTCATGTTGCATTAATTAACTCTTCAGTTTATTCTGCCAGACAGTACATTAATATAATTATATCATTATTCATTTGTTTAGATACATGATTCCATATTATATTCCCTGTTAGTCAAATTCTAAAAGTATGCTTTTGTTTAAGATGGTAACGAGTGAATTCACAGAAATGGTTAAAAGACTATCACTTTTCACAAAGTATATAATCTTAATATGGTCAGAAGGAGCACATAAAGCGTTTCCAAAATAACCACATATAACACTTTGATGCTTAAAATGTTTAGGGAGAAAGTGGAATACTGGTGTGTATTTTTTCTTTAAAATACCAATACCAGCCATATACAGTTTACATGATAGGTTTATGTTCCTAAATTAATATTGTTTATGAGCATGTGAAAGGCATGGTGAATCGGAGATTCTCAAAACTTGTCAATGAAAAAAGTATTTTTGTTTACAAAGAGAGTTACAAAGTAGGTGGACCAGGGTAATACTTTGATCTTACAGCTTGTCCAGGTCATTCATTATTAATACGGTTACTAATATCTTTGGTAAATACATTGATGCATAAAATATTTCTACATAATTAAAATATTTATGAGAAGGGTGGTAGGTTGTGTACTTTTGTCCAACTGAGTAATCTTGCTTTTCTAAAATATACCAACTTTTTAATGTTTAATGATTAACATGCTGTAATACACAGTTTAAAATTAAAAGTATAAAGAGTATACAGCTTAAATTCTTAATTGGATAAAGATTGTCCCTCAGCAGTGATATACGTGAGAGGTTAAACTTTATTAGCTCCACCTGGTGGTTTTACAAGGTGATTCCAGATACTATTAACATAATCTAATTTGCATACGATACAGCGTGGTATGACGCGAAAGGACGCGTTTATTTGTGACACGCCCACCGCCTTATAACGCAGCATACCCTGCTCGTTTTGAATGGCTGCATCTGTAGGAAATTGTTTGATCCCTCTGCAATTTCATTTTAGAATCATGTGAAATATTTTTGTACATGCCTAAAATATGTGATGTCCTGAACTCTTTGTTTATGATGGTTGTTGTGTTGTATTGTCGTTTTGGACTTACATTTGTCTGCAAATTTTCTCAACAAAATAATCCATTTTGAATTTAATTGAAGTGATTTGAATCAAATCATAAAAGAACTTTCCCAGCATCATATAGTGGTTATTACTTATAAATATTTATATTTATATTCATCAGTCCTTCGGATGAGATGTAAAACCGAGGTCCTGACTCTCTGCGATCATTAAAAATCCCAGGGCGTTTCTCGAAAAGAGTAGGGGTGTAACCCCGGTGTCCTGGCCAAATTTCCCATTGGCCCTTACCAATCATGGCCTCCTAATAATCCCTCTCTATGAATAGCCGATGTGTGTTGAGCGTTCTGGTGCACTATGGCTGCCGTCGCATCATCCAGGTGGATGCTGCACATTGGTGGTGGTGGAGGGGAGTCCCCATTACCTGTAAAGCGCTTTGAGTGGAGTGTCCAGAAAAGTGCTATATAAGTGTAAGCAATTATTATTATTATCATTATTATTAAATATACTGAATGCACAGTTTTCAGTAACTTTTAATTAAATGTAGTGGTCTCACCTTCTTAGGTTCTCCAAGAGGTCCTTTACAGTCTGAAAAATAGGAAAAAATGTATTACGATTGCCTCAAGGAACAAAGAAATTTCAAATTACACTTAACTACCTCAGTATAGATTTTCACATAATCCTGATTACGTCATATGCAGCACTTTCTACACCTTAATAAAAGTGGACCAATTTATGCACTACCATTGTTCTTGAAAACATTAATCTCTACAAGTCACCTTTTTTCAATCAAAAGATATTCAGGGAGTCTAACATTGTCAACATTTTCCATGTTTAATAAAAAAACTGTGATTGCTGTTTTCTCATCTCTACACCTATTCATAGCCACACAACCGAGCAGAATTAAAGATACAGATATTTGACATGGATTATTACCTAAAGTAATCAGTTTGTCCTGACCTAATTCTAGCAAATTTAACTGTCAAAAGGTGCATTTAACTAGTCAATATTTGATTTATATATCAGTTATTGTTTTAAACAAGTAATTGTGTATCTTAAGTCTGAAAGATTTTTGTTGACAAACTATGTATGATGTTGTAATGTATGTATGTCTCCCCTCAGTTTCAGTATTTACTGACAGCTTGATAAAAATGTAAATCTGAAGTGATGTACAGTATTCTTTGCACCAATATAAATGGAGGAAGTCATGTTTTACTTCCTTACATTCTTCTACAGTAATTTCACAGTAATAGAGACAAGTAAAAACATTAACTTCTGACAGTGAAGCTTATCTCAATAAGTGTTCTATGACAGTACCTGAAGTGTAACATGGTATTTATCGATGGCTGCATTTGAGGCATTTTTCTCTGTGTGAAGTCTTACAATAAGCAAAGCCATTCTGAAATTAATAAGACACTGCAAAGGAGTAGATGATAATGTAATTATTTGGTTTAATAATCCACTTACTGGAACAGTCTGAAACACAAATGTCTTTATGTTTTTCTGCATGAAGCATATTGTCAGGGCAGAAACATCCAGATACGAATTCTTTCAGATACTCCCCAGATTTACGTTCTCTAGAAACAGAGTATATTTATGATTAAATTAAAAATGTAAGCAACATGGCAGTAATGCAAATAAGACTACGTGGCATTTTATATGAAATAACATATAACCTGTGACCTCTAGTAGTTCAAGTAGGTAGCAAAGGAACAAGTAATAGGTTTATTCCATGCTGAAAAAAAGAAGAAAGAGAACACAACGTTTCGGCCGTGGAGCCTTCTTCATGTGTAAGCCACCTGTTCAAGTAGGTAGCTGCATCAGCATGCGTAGGCTGCATAGGAACAAGTAAAGCTTTATTCCTTGCTGAAAAGAGAAGAAAGGAAACAACTTTTCAACTGTGGAGCCTTCTTCGCTCACAACCGAAGAAGTCTTCACAGCTGAAACGTTGTTTCCTTTCTTCTCTTTTCAGTATGGAATAAACCTTTACTTGTATCTGCGACCTTTGTTCTCTCCAGCCAAGTCAAGTTGTAGAGCATCAAAAAGATGTTTGCGGTTGAATTAAATAATATCTTAGATAAATGCTGATATTTCACTTAAACAGATAACACAGGTATATTTAAGTATGTTATATGGTAACCTTCAACCATTTTTTTCAGAAACTTCTAGCCTGCTATCTCCAATGTATGTTTTTTTTTTATTTAATGTTTTTGAAATTAAGTAACTCAATAATGAGCACTTGATTGTTTGAAAATTATTTTCCATGAATGATCCCTAACCAAACTGATAGATTTTAAGCATGCCTGCAAAGAATAGTGGAAAAAAATATAATTAAAATCACCATTTTGTTGTGCAATGTTTGTAGAGAATTTTCCAAAATGATTCACATACTGTACCAAATGTAATTTAAAAACATATTACTCAGGTAGGGATTCCTCATGTAACAAACATATTTAAAGTTTGGATTTTTCTTTGCAGTTTTTGCTGACATGTAATGAATCTTAAATGAAAAAAATCACTTTAAATATATTTGCATTTCAACAAATGTGGACAATATTGTAAATACTTTTGCAATTCACTGTAATTATTATAAGTATAAAACACTTACTGTAAGAGCATGCTTATACCTGATGATTCAGCAGCTAGTATCACAGAGTGAAAAAACGGGTGTGGGGGAACCAGGTGTGGGCTGCATTGATTTTAATAACAATAATGATAATTGCTTACACTTATATTGCACTTTTCTGGATACTCCACTGAAAGTGCTTTACAAGTAATGGGGACTCCTCTCCACCATCACCAATGTGCAGCATCCACCTGGATGATGCGATGGCAGCCATTGTGCGCCAGAACGCTCACCACACATCAGCGATCAGTGGGGAGGAGAGCAGAGTAATGAAGCCAATTCATAGATGGGGATTATTAGGAGCCATGCTTGGTAAGGGCCAATGGGAATCTTGGCCTGGACTGTATTACAGAATTTAAATTTTGTTGATTGGCCAACAACACCCTAGTGTAGTTTTACACCTTATTGTCTGTGCTTCTTCGTCTGATCAAAGGCCTTCTTAGCACAGACACTGGGCACTTACCGCACCACTCAGAAGTTGACATATTGGGGTTGCTAAATAGGTTTGAATGTGCCTGTTATCAAAACAGGAGGTCCTAGAAACAAGGTGTGACTGAACAATGCATGGTTACACCTGGTTATTTGAATACTGCCATTTGCTGAACAATCCCTGGGCAGTTATCCCTCTCCACACCCAAAACATCACAGGTTCACTGCATTTCCCCTAGAGGAGTCAGGACCCTTGTTAAGAAGGCTTCAGAAAACCCAAAGGGCTCAAAATTTGACACTAGGGACTGGGAGCATCAGAAGAAGAACCCAGCATCCTCACCCCCCCCCACCAGTATTTCTCCAAGTCCAGTTTTGGGTAGTCCAGGACACATTGTTCAGGATGCTGGAACTGAGGAGGATGCCTGGAACTTCATTGTTTGTTCACTGTGCCATGAAGAGGCATCACAGGTTATCAACTGGATCTGATTCCAGAAAATAATGCTGCTGGTCTTTTCCTCTGTGACATTTGGATTTGGTAACTGGGGTCCAATGACATACTTGTGCTGGTCTTGAATGTGTGTCCTTTGGAGTTATCTTAATTCCTTAATTGAATCCCTGCCTATATTTGCAAAGGTAATTTTGACACAAACAATTGATGTACTTACGTCCCTTGACAATAACCATCTGTGGTATTGCGACATTCATGGAAAACTGTTCCATTTGGGCATTTAAGATCTGAAACAAAAAAACGCTTATTAGAACATACTAATATTATAATAAATCCAATAAATAAAGGTTAATTTAACTAAATTAAACTATTTGGAAATAGGGGCTATGCATATATTTGGTTATTGCCATATATTTAGTTATTGCTTATTGGTTCTTCTATGTATGAATAATTAATACATTCATTTGCACAAAAAACACATATTTTCAAATTATATTTTTGTTGAATTCCATGCAATGATTAAAAAAAATAAAAACACTCTGGGCATGGATTACTGTATATAAAATAGCACATTCACACAACGTTATACCTTATAAGGCTTATTATGTACTGCATAAAGATTATTGAACAGCTGCTGAACATTCAGAACAATATTCAATTAGTCATTAAAGGTCAGTTCTGTTAGTCAGGTCTGTATGACAAGAACTGTGGGCCAGGGTACAGTAGGCCACATGCTGACTTGTGCTCTTAGATTTCTATACCAACTTTAGGTCGTGCAACCCCAGAAGGTAACTGGGTTATTCCAAGAAAGGATAAAGAAACCACTCTTTATACAGAAGTTACAGATAAGAAGACAACCCATGAAACATGTTCAAAATTGTGATTAAATACCAGTAACAGGTGAAGGATTGGTCCAAGAGATCTGCTTGCTGGAAGTTCCCTCTCTCTTACCCAGACAATGAAATTGTATCCTGTGGGTGGATCTCACCTTTTTACGGGCCAAACTATGGCTTTGGTGCATCTCGTTGAACAGAAACTTGATCCACCAGGCAAATGAAACACATGTTTGTTGTATTTTGGTGCATTATTTAGTAGAGGAATAAAGGTTCTGGTTTAGCATTAGTTTAGAGAGCAGTTTTGGTATTGTAATTTATAAGAAATGGCTTCACAAGTCTTGATAATTTATAAAAGGCTGGACTCGGGTACTCAACCTTGATGCAAATAGTCTGTGTGTTTAGTTTTCTTTTTAAGTTTTCCATCCATTTTTATAGTAAAATCATGGTGGAACAAAAGACAAAGAAGTCATGTTCAAAATGTTCTTATGAGAACAGTGTATTACTGTGTAACATTTTAAAATGTGTTTTCTAAACGAACAGGTATAAGGACTCACTTTCTAGATCTAATTTTAATCTAATTTATTTACAATACACTTTTCCATCCATCTATGTATTTTGGTTTGATTCCCAGCCAATGTGCAGGTTAACCTTTTACCAAATTGCCCTTGGGGATAATAAAGACATTTTCTATTATAAAACAATATGTATACTGTATTAACATTTTTATTAATTTCATATATTACAGTATGTCATGTCATGTCATTTGCCAAACCACTTTATACCATATGGTAACGCGGGAAGGAGGAGTCTACCCGGCTGGAGTTGCTCTAGCAAGCAAGATAAAAGTAGCAGTAACACAGATGAACCTTCATAGAGTTACTGTAACAAACGTGACACCCTGGAACTATTTCACAAACCAAGATTATTCAGTGGGATATACTAAAAGTAGTTCATTGTATAGTCTGTTGTGATTGAATGAATGGTTTACATATACATTCAAATAATTTATATCTTGTCTTAATGCTAATTTAAGTAACAATGTTACTTAAAATATGCAATAATATATTCCATAATGCCAAGAATATATACAAATATGCATTAGATTTATTATAAAGTCATCATTGTCCGATCTTTTCCCTACTCTGAACTCAGAACTTTGCAAAGGTGTTTTTATAATGTAAATCAACCAAGAAACCAAATTTTCTCATGGACCATTGGCTGCCATTAAAGTAGTTCTCAGCACGGGCATATCATTTTTTTTATATATGAGGTGTCAGTGACACTAACATAAAACAATGATGCTAAGATTGCAGCCAAAAAAAATCATGAAAGCTAGAACTCTGGCTATTTGACAAAGCAACTTAAGTGCAAAACTCTTCAGTCATCTGAGAAGAATATGGTATTCTAATAAATGTGCTCCTCTACTAATGTGCTGTATTTATGATGCTCCTTTCAGTGTCACTAAATGTATCACTGCTGCAAACCAGGGCAACCAACCAAATACAGCTAACACATTTCTCTTAAAGAAATACACCACCTATTTTTGGAGATAACAAATGATACAATGCATATTGGTTACACTATACCAAGATACACGCATGACATATTTCATTGCAAAATGTTGATATTACAATTGTTAGAAACAATAGCAATTGTGTTTGTATGAAAAATACTTTTGAAAAGTAACCACTTGACATAATAACAAAGCTTTATGTTACATGCTGGGCAGATGTCCTTTATGAAGCCTGCCATATACAAGAGGAAAATAAAATGTAAGTATAGGAGTTAATGAAGTACTAATAAGGAGAGAAAAAGTCCTAATCCTATGTGTAAGTTTATTTTTTATATGTTTTTCCTCATAACACCACAATGCTGTTGCATAGAGCTAACATTCTTGGAGAAAGATTGTTTTAGATAAACCATATGTACCGTATGTTGTCACAGTGAAAAGCAGAGCTCAAGAGCTCTCCTAGAACTAACCTCCTTAGTTTACATTAACATATAAGCTCACAGTCCAAGCAAAAACTCTCTCCGCACCCCATTTATTGTCCTTGATGTGTGAAGAAGCACAAACCTAAAGAGCAATAATGAATTTACCACAAGATCTCACTGTTTTTATTGCTTTATTTGTTGTAGTGAATCCTGCTTTTCTAGTTTAAATTGTGTCAATCTGCAAATGTATGTTCATGCTTAAGAACATAATGGTCAGGTAAAGTATAATGTATACTACAGCATGAACTGATTCACTGAAATTCTCATGATATCAAATCCCTCATTTTTCATATAGTGTCTTTGGTTCTCCTCCTTCACTTTTCACACTCTTCACTCTGCAAGAGGTCCCAGCCTCCTTGTCCTCAAAAGGGGGAACAGGGAGGTGGGAGATGTGAGCACATTGTTTCAAAACATTACTAATTTTAAATGTTTGTACTTTATTGTCATTTTAATGCCATTTTGTTATTTTAGATTCTAATCCTAAAAATATATATTATACATAGTAGCTTTAATGATTAGCATTTAAAGACAAATATACACATGAAAATGTGTATACACATGTTTAAATTCCCTTACTCTCTCCAAGAATCCAGAAGATTGTTGGTCTGTCTAGTAGCACTGGTTTTTACTACCACCATTGACGGTATTTGTATGTTTGCTAACTCATTAATGTTCATTCATGTTAATCATCTATCATTGATATTATTTTAATATTTAACATACTGTGATATATAAAATAATAAAATTTCAATACAATATCCATATTATTTATTATATCATTAGAGAAAGTATTTATTTGTTAAAAGTACAACTTGTACTGGGAATCAAACCCAGACCTTTCAGGTGACAGATGAGAATTTTACCACTGAACCAAAATTATGCGGTATATCATTCCATATTAATATTCCATATTAAGTGAATTTAAAAAACATGGACAATAGATTAAATGAAGCTAATGTTTTCACTAACATTTAATGTACCACACCCCCCACATATCAGTCTTCTTTGGCCAATAAAGACTCTTTGTGCACTGTGACAAATCACATTGTGGTATGGAGTCACTTCACAGTGGTAATTTGCTGATGCACAATCTGAGTGTCTGAGACACTTTAAATTATATTATTCTACCAAGTCATCCCATGATAAATTTTAAATGTTAGAGATAATAGACCAAGCTATGAGTAACCAAAAGTATGAAATAGGCTGAATATCCTTTTGTTTTTAACTATTTATGTTCTTATATACAGTATGATGAATTCTGCTGAGGTTGCCAAATGACTAACAAGGATACAATGGCCATACCTCTTTTGTTTTTATTTGAATTTTAATGCTTTATTTCAGATATCTTAATTTGCATGCCAATAATTAAAATTAACCCATAACATATGAAAAGCATTACTATAAATCAGTGGTCTTCAGTCATGATTTTATTCCTTTTGAGCAGTCAGCTGTTGCACTGAGATATTTGGGCACTTAGTCAATATTGGCATAATCTTTGCCTCCTATTTTATTTTTATTTTTATTTATATGTAGATATTTAGAAAATATGAAGGAAATAATAAGGCTAATAAGACTTATACCATTCATATCTGTTATGATTCAGTGCCTACAGTATTTTCTTTACAGTCCCTGTCACATTGACCTGACAAAATCTTGGTTCTGGCAGGTTACATTGAGGTGAAACTACAGAAGTATTACAAATTTAGTTTTATTTATCTATTTATCATTTTGAGACAGCTAATCATTGCTAAAGCTTGGGTTCAGACAGCTACACACAAATTATTGTTAACTATCCCAAAATGTTACAAATTTACAAATACTAACCACTGTCTATAATATTTAACTTGCCAAATCCTAATAACTCTCTCTAAACATGTGTTATGTTCCAACAGAGATCACAACACAGACAGACGGTTATATCTATGGATCAAAAACTGAGTAAAGTTTTTTCTTAAAAATAAAATTTACAATATTCTTACCACAGACTCCTTTAGTAAGGCCTCTCCAGTCCACACAGATATTTCTGTCCTTACAACGTTTTGCTGCTTGTTCAAGTGAGGAGCAGATAATGGTTATATTTTCTGACTGACAAAAGTCAAATATGCAGCTTTCTTCATACATTCTTAGGTTCACTTTCCTTTGACATTCATTGAAGATTCTAAAATAATCAGATTGTTAAAATTAATTTTTAATGTAAGTATTAGAACAAAGAAGAGTCAGTCAGTCGTCAGCGTTGTCTGACCGGGAAGTGTTACAGGGGGTGATCAGGTCAGCCCAGTCCATTGGAGTACAGCTCCCCCCTATTTCAGACATTTTTACAACTCCCTGTCTCAGGAAGGCTGGAAGTATCGCTGAGGATACCAGTCATCCTGGTTTCTCATTTTTTCTCCCTCCTTCCCCCGGTAAGCGTTATAGGAGCATAAAGGCACATACGTCCAGATTCAGAGACAGTTTCTTCCCACAAGCTGTCAGATTACTGAGCTCTACCTCTACCACTGGCTCACACTGATGTTTTATTTTCTAAGATGTATGTTATTTAACTTGTTGTTGTTGCTGGTGCTGTTCCGTGTCTATGGTTTTGGTGTTTCCTTAATGTCTTTGTATTGGAGCATACATGCAATAAGCATTTCATTGCGCTTGTGCATATGACAATAAACTTAACTGAGTCTTCATAAGTAGTCTAAAATAAGTTTCAAACTTCAAACTTACTCATGATTAAGTATTTCACATGTGTTTTCAGGTGGGGAACAATTAGTTGGAGGAGGTTGAGGTGGAGGTGTCGTACAGGATATGTTTTGGGGAGCAGATTTACAATAGGGTTTCTGAGGATCATCGTACAGCCAGTCATAAGCAGTCTTATCACAGCAGGAATCACTCTCTGTTTCACCATGTCGACGTACACAGGAGCTTCCACCACACACACCTTGAAAATGAAGAAAACAATGTCAGTGCGTATCCTGTGTAGATAAATAAGCTCAATTATTTTATTTCATACATTTGGCTAGAGTAGATGTCAGATTTTCAATTAATGATAATTACTCTTACTTTTTAGTGCACTTTTCTTACTGATGTGCTCAAGTGTAAGATTAATAAGTACTGTTTATTCACCTAATAAGAATTTGTGTAAGTTCATTAAGAAATCTAAATTAAGAAATTGCAAATTCATTATGACTACTAATTATATTTCTTATAAATCATGCACAGTAGTGAATTATAGCAAGTGGTCAACAAATCTTTTTTGTGTATATTGTACATACCACATTGTCCTTGTGTATTGTTTTTAAAATACTGCATTGCTACTTTCACTTCGACCCTGTTGCGTGGAGTTAGTGATACTGTTGATCTAATCTTGTCAATAAAAATCATAACTATGTTTTCTGTTGTCAGAAGTCTTATTCCATTGGATTCATACGGAGGTTTCACAGTAGCTTTGTTAAATGTAGACTGCAAAATAAAAAGGCAACATATAAATAAAAATAATAAGGCAACATATGAATAATTATACATTATTTTTGTGAATGTCAGCAAATTAGAAGTGATACCGGGAAGGCTTATAGTCTCAGTATTTTTTTAGGCCATGCTAAACAAAGATAATTAAGTGATCTACCATACACTGTTTTACAATTAGTTCATTTCTGAGATTTCTGAAATTTAATCATTTTGGCTCAAACAGGTTAACCTCCAGTCAAAAAAGTGCTTCAACATCATACTGTACATCATCCATTTTCGAAGTACTTCATCAAGTTAATGGTTGCAGGAAAGTTGGAACCTATCCTGGCAAGCAACAGACAAAAGGCAGGATACACCATGGAAAGGTTGCCACTCCATCGCAGGATGTACAAAGACACAAACACACACACTCACCCTGGATGCCAATTAACCTCCAAGTATCTTTTTGGACTGTGGGAGGAGACTGGAGCACATATAAACTCTTTGCAGATAGCACCCCAGGATTTGGGTCCAGAGACCCAGCACTGCAAGGCAGCAAAGCTCACCATTGTCCCAAAGGTGCCCACATCATACATTACAGAAGTAATTTTGTCAGTCACATAAATGCTACTTTTACTTAAAAATTCAACAGAAAACCAGACCTTCTTTAAATTGTCTTAAAACCCCACCACAAAAACACTCTTAAATTTGTAATAAAACTGTATTTTAAGTCTAAATTACTTACCACAATGACTTTGTTTACTATGGTTAGAGCCACAGTATTTTCTTCATATCTTAATATAATCCCTTTAGCACAAGATGCCCTGCTTCCTGAAATACAGTAATAGTTGTCTACTGCAACAGAAAAATTATATTTTGGAATCTTCTCCTCGACTAGGGTATAAGTACAGTTTTCCAGGAATTCGTATCGAGTTCCACTAAATGTCACATAGTGAGGGTCTCCAAATACTTCACATAGACCTTAAAGAAAATGTAGAAAAACATGAAGAAATGAAAGAATATAATACATGACACATAATGTTTGAACTTATCTGTTTCTTCTGTCCTAAGAGCTGTATAAGCTTAATATTCTTTATACTCACAATCACAATCCCATGTCTTACAATAGCCATCAGTGATCTTCTTAGGTTCTGAGTTTCTGGGGCACACAGGTTTCACAGTTTGGGGGCATGAGTATGGTTGTTCTATAATGGTTATAAAAATAAAGACTATTTTAGATCTTTTCAGGCCATAACAGAACAAATAGAAGAACAAAACTAAAAAAAACATGCAAGACCACTTTTCCCTGAACACCCCTATAGTAAACAAAAGCTGAACTTCATCCATGTGAATATTTGAATTTGTATACCCTTAGCCAATTAACTAATAATCACATATTGAATCCCCACTGTGGTCATTTAAAAGCAATTTAAATGCTGTTCAGCAGCCTCAAGAGGCAAGTCATTTGCAATTGCAATTGCAATTGCAATTGCAATTGCAAGAAAGAAGACTTTTTTATATATTCAAACTAAGATGGGTTTTGCTATTTTTACATCCATTCATTTTCAAACCACTTTGTCAAATTCAGTGTTGGGGTGCTGGAGTCTATCTCAACCAGTAATGTGTGTAAGGTGGGGTACACCCTGGACAGGACACCAGTTGATCATAGGGCACACAAAGACACACACATTCACACCAGGTCCAATACTCCCACATGCCAATTAACCTACCTGTAAGCTTTTGGATTGTGGGAGGAAACTAGACCACTTGGGGAAGAACCACATGAACTCAATGTGAACATACAAACTCCAAACAGATAGCACACTGAAGCCAGACCCCCAGTGCTACATGGCGGCAATACTAACTATTCCATCACTGTGCTGTGTAAAGTGTGCATTTGAGTTAACAAAATTGTTTGTCAAAGTAGAATAATAATTGTGGAAATAATAAAAAATGCTTAAAATGCATTTTGGAAATATGCAGTACTGAATGATTTTTAGCAAAAAAACATGCAATGAAAAAATATTAAGCTGCAATATTTTGGATTATACTGTAATTAAGAATGTTTACAGAAACATCTAAACTGTAAAAGTAACTAAAACTGTAAAATGTGATAGTGTCACGATTGAAGAACATTACATTCAATAGTGTGACTGTTATCACATTATAGATCCATGTATAAAAATAATTATTTCCTATTGATTTTACCTGTCTCCATTTAACTATATTATTACGTCTTTTTCAGAAGCTCCTGGACTCCATGGAGGAGTACCTTCTGTCTAACAGCTATTGGAATGTGAAGGGTGTGTCTAGACTGATTTGTTAAATCAGTAGCAGAATGACCTGTACAATTCATCCTTCACATAAGAATTAATATGTTGTATATATCTAAATTAAGATATGGTTGTGTTCTGGCATGCTCCGAATCAATTTAGTTTTACAGAGCTACTGAAGATATCACAATGTATTTGGAGCATACTGTATATTAATATTATTAGACCTGAACACACATTTAAAAAATGAAAGCCAGAAATGTTATAAATGAGAATTACTAATGAGAGGAAGTCATTCAGTTTATGAAAAAATGGTGTACTCTTTTGCTTTAGCGAAATTTAGTAAATGTAAATATATGAGAGTATTTCATGGCATGCATTATATACCAACATAAATATTAGATCTGTCTCAAAATTGATATGATTTTAAAATTACTGACACAACACCATTAGACACTGAAGGATGTTAACATCTTAAATTACCTGGTGTTCCAGATATTGTTGACATAGTTGTTGGAGTTGCTGTTGATGTAATTGTGGTTGATGTTGGTGTAGTTGTTGATGTGGTTGTTGTTGGAGTTGTTGTTGATGTTATTGTGGTTGATGTTTGTGTAGTTGTTGATGTTGTGCTTGTGGTGGTTGTTGGTGTTGTTGTGCTTGTGGTTGTTGGAGTTGTTGTTGATGTAATTGTAGTTGATGTTGGTGTAGTTGATGATGTCGTGGTTGTTGTTGGAGTTGTTGTCGATGTTGTGGTTGTTGTTGGAGTTGTTGTTGATGTAATTGTGGTTGATGTTGGTGTAGTTGATGTTATTGTGCTTGTGGTGGTTGTTGATGTTGTTGTGCTTGTGGTTGTTGTTGATGTTATTGTGGTTGATGTTGGAGTTGTTGATGTTATTGTGGTTGATGTTGGTGTAGTTGTTGATGTTGTTGTTGGAGTTGTTGTTGATGTTATTGTGGTTGATGTTGGTGTAGTTGATGTTGTTGTGCTTGTGGTGGTTGTTGATGTTGTTGTGCTTGTGGTTGTTGTTGGAGTTGTTGTTGATGTTATTGTGGTTGATGTTGGAGTTGTTGATGTTATTGTGGTTGATGTTGGTGTAGTTGTTGATGTTGTTGTTGGAGTTGTTGTTGATGTTATTGTGGTTGATGTTGGTGTAGTTGATGTTGTTGTGCTTGTGGTGGTTGTTGATGTTGTTGTGCTTGTGGTTGTTGTTGGAGTTGTTGTTGATGTTATTGTGGTTGATGTTGGAGTTGTTGATGTTATTGTGGTTGATGTTGGTGTAGTTGTTGATGTTGTTGTTGGAGTTGTTGTTGATGTTATTGTGGTTGATGTTGGTGTAGTTGATGTTGTTGTGCTTGTGGTGGTTGTTGATGTTGTTGTGCTTGTGGTTGTTGTTGGAGTTGTTGTTGATGTTATTGTGGTTGATGTTGGAGTTGTTGATGTTATTGTGGTTGATGTTGGTGTAGTTGTTGATGTTGTTGTTGGAGTTGTTGTTGATGTTATTGTGGTTGATGTTGGTGTAGTTGTTGATGTTATTGTGGTTGATGTTGGTGTAGTTGATGATGTTGTGGTTGTTGTTGGAGTTGTTGTTGATGTTATTGTGGTTGATGTTGTGTTTGTGATGGTTGTTGATGTTGTGCTTGTGGTTGTTGTTGGAGTTGTTGTTGATGTTATTGTGGTTGATGTTGGTGTAGTTGTTGATGTTGTGGTTGTTGTTGGAGTTGTTGTTGATGTTATTGTGGTTGATGTTGGTGTAGGTGATGTTGTGGTTGTTGTTGGAGTTGTTGTTGATGTTGTTGTGCTTGTGGTTGTTGTTGGAGTTGTTGATGTTATTGTGGTTGATGTTGGTGTAGCTGATGTTGTGTTTGTGGTCGTTGTTGGTGTTGTTGTGCTTGTGGTTGTTGTTGGAGTTGTTGTTGATGTTATTGTGGTTGATGTTGGTGTAGTTGTTGATGTTGTGGTTGTTGTTGGAGTTGTTGTTGATGTTGTGGTTGTTGTTGGAGTTGTTGTTGATGTTATTGTGGTTGATGTTGTTGTGCTTGTGGTGGTTGTTGATGTTGTTGTGCTTGTGGTTGTTGTTGGAGTTGTTGTTGATGTTATTGTGGTTGATGTTGGTGTAGTTGATGTTGTGGTTGTTGTTGGAGTTGTTGTTGATGTTGTTGTGCTTGTTGTTGTTGTTGGAGTTGTTGATGTTATTGTGGTTGATGTTGGTGTAGCTGATGTTGTGTTTGTGGTGGTTGTTGATGTTGTTGTGCTTGTGGTTGTTGTTGGAGTTGTTGATGTTATTGTGGTTGCTGTTCTTGTTGTTGTTGTATTTACTATTAAATAAAAGAAATACAGTTAACATTATTATTTATTTCAAAAACAAAATAATTATAATACATGAAAAAATTCCCCAAATTCCCATACACTAAACTTCCCAAGGAAAACAACAACACATATTTTTGGAACCATTAAACATCATGCTGAATTATGATGCTAAGGACAATCATATACATCACAATTTGTTCACACACGTATGGATCAGAATACATTGATTTTATTTTTTCATTTTTGTTCTCTTGGTGTACTATGAAAAGAAATAACTAGTAAAATATTTCTATCTGAATTGAAATTGAATTATTTGAGGAAATTTATTTCTGATTTGATTCCAAACTTTGTCTTCTTTCTCATAACATTTACATCTGTGAAACTGACCTAGAATGGGTAATAATAACAACAACAGATCTTTACCTGACAGCATCACCACAGAAGAAAATGCTTTCATTTGAGTGTGTGACAGATACAGAATTACTAAGACTGTGTATTCCCTGCTGGAAAAAATGTTTCCTACTGATTTGATGTCTTCTACATACAGTAAAAGATAATGTTACTTTTTTTCAGAAGCTCCTGCACTTTCTCAAGTAGGTGTTGTCTAAAAGGTATTTGTTCCAGTTGGTTTTGGCTAGGTTGTTTTTGATAAGCACTACAAAGATTGGATATTTTTGGATTCATTCAGATATGTTCTCCTCTAAAACACAAAATACAAAATACAAGTTTTATAATGCTCATGTTCTTTTACTATTTAGAATTTCTCAAAGTGCATGAGATAACATGGATTTATCAATGTTCCAAGTATCTAAGTATCCATGAAGATTAAAGCACATGAATTAATCACACCTGAATGGAGCGATCAAGTCATGGATATCAGAGAACATGTCTGAAAGACATATACAGTAACTATGAAAAAGTCCATGGTGAAAATGTTGCAGAGTCGCATGCAGTGCACAATTTTAATTTAACTTTTTATTAAATAAATATAGGATATTATACCCCATCACTTACTAATATATTCTAGAAAACTTTAGTATTAATGATTGTTAAGTCCTTCACAAGAGCAAAATTCTGTATACAGTATATTACAGATATGTTTTTGGACTTTTTACTTTCACCTAGAGAAGACAAATAGAAAATAAGCTTACCAATTTGAGAAGTATTCTTTGGAGCTAAATAAAAAAAAATGTAGTTAGTGCGCTATGACTAAATGAAATGTATATTATTTTTGAATGTTTCTTATTATTAAAGCAACATTTCTGAATTAAACATTTTAGTTGTGCAAGAAGAATAACACTATTAGCTAAATTAAAATTAAAATTTACAGTTTCCAAAGAAGATGAAGTTGGAATTGTAAGATAAGAACAAGTGTGTTTTCGTTATTTAAATTAAAAATAGCATGAAACACTCTAAGGCATTTTGTGGCAAGCATGCCTTACAGCAGTAAGGATGTTATTAAAAAGCAACCATAAGAGAAATAATGATCTGTTATTTTATTTGTGTGACACTTCCAGTTTAAATGTTCCTTTCTGTTAAGCAGGTTTGTTTCTATATTTCTAACATCACTGGCTCATATTTGGGTTCTCTTCTTAATCTGTGTATCCCGGCTTCCCCAGGAGGGGAGACACAGCTGATCAAACTCTGATTGTGTGTAGGGCTGGTACTGTATTTTAAGTTTGAAACACAAAAGACCTTCCAGGTGCCTGCAGGATAATCAATGAGAGCTTCCCCTGACCTACTGCTGATGCTATCGCGTACTTGTTGAAGACAATTAACTCTACTTTTTCTAGACTGAGTTCTGGTTTAATGATAACAGGTAATTGCTGACTACAGACCGGGAAGATAAAAAATAAATAAGTGGAACTTTTTATCATGTCTTGTTTTCATATGACTAACATAAAAAAACGTTTTTTTTTTCCAGATATCTAAAACTAAAGTTTCATAGCCCAAGGATAGTCCCATACCCATATAGAATTAGTTAATATAAAACAAATATGTAATATAAAAATGTAAATATTCACATATTATGTACTGTAAACAAGTCAGTATACTATATAACCTGCAACCCCACTAGAAAACCCCACAATAACCCCATGGATAACAGCATACTGTAGATAACCAACTAGAAAAATAACTTCCACGGTTTTTATGTTCAGTGTGCAGCACTACATTTCTGTTTTTTGTTTATGCAATGAAAGGCAATTTCAATTTTCTGCAGAAATATTGTTCCAGAAATGTGGATGAAAGATTAATTAATCTTGCATTTACAGTATGTTTTCATATAGTTGCAGGAATGAGTAAATAAGCAGCCTTAAATACCTGTATTGGTGACATTAGGACCTGTAAATGAAAATGAAAATGTCATAACTACAACTGAAACTTTATAAATAACATTATTGTTAAGATTGTTATTTTATGTTTTGATTTAGGAATTTGCAGTTTAATCACATATCTGTCCAATTTGGAGTCACAGGTTGTTTTGGTGAGTCAAAACCATTTTTTCAAATGATAAAGAATCCATAACACTTAAATTTAATTAAATTGTTGCACATGTTACTGTTCCTGGTAATTATAACTACAAAATATAATTACTACAAAAATATAATTCTAATGTTTTCTCTTTCATTATTAGTATCTTGCAATACTGCCAATATTTACTTACTATATCAAATTACAAAAGGTTTAAAGTGCAATTTGCACTTTAAATAAATTCCTCTTTAGCAAGTTTTTAATTTTTTTATCTACTTCAAAATGATTTTAATAATTTTGAAAATGATTCAAAAACGATTGAAAATGATAATATGATTTGATCTCATTATATGATTACAGGACATCATCTCATTCTGAAATAAAAATTTCCCCTTCCCCATCAGCTTGCTTCTCACAATCTATTTTAGGTTGTTAAGACTTTTAAAAACAGCATAAAATATTTAAATATAATACTGTATGGAGCAAAATTGAAGCTGCTTAGAAACTACTTCCTTATAGTATACAGTATGTCTTTAAAAAACTTTATAATGTTGGTTTTGTTGGTGTATTTAAAACTGTGCATTTAAAATTATTTCAATGAAAAATAAAGTGTATGGGATATAATTACCTGTAACAACCGAAAAAGTTGTACTCCCTATAGAAAAGGTAAAAAAGTTAAATATAGGTTTACAAGATTTACAGCTAGCTTTCAGCATCAAAGCATATACACAGTATTAAGTACAGTTTTTATGTGTGTGTGAATTGTTGGAGGTGATGTGTTTCTATACACCCCTTAATGTTGATCAATTAATTAGTGGAAGAGGATACAGAGAAAGGGACTGTTCTTCAATGTCTATATTATCTGGAGCCCTGTGAATATATTACATATTAAGTAGAATATAATTGACATTTTATATAAATGTTACCCTTTTCAATCATACATTATTATATTGTTACAGTTTGGGGTGACTGAGAAGTGTCTCATATTTTAAATAAAGATTGTGACACTTGGCAAAGTGAACACTTCTAGCTTCAAAGCAGAGAGAATGTTTGTGGAAATGTAGGGGTCCATTAATCAGAAATCATTGTAAAGTTTACTTTGGTATACCTAGGTAAGTTGTGGGTTAATGATTGTCAATGAGCAGTACAGAAACACACAATATAAGATCACATTAAGAACAAGGAAGGAGACAACAAGAAGCGAGAAGAGCAGGACAAGAACAG
Organism: Lepisosteus oculatus; assembly: GCF_040954835.1. Classification (NCBI taxonomy): domain Eukaryota; kingdom Metazoa; phylum Chordata; class Actinopteri; order Semionotiformes; family Lepisosteidae; genus Lepisosteus; species Lepisosteus oculatus. The sequence goes on along the minus strand of NC_090702.1, from coordinate 37,466,509 downwards.
AAAGGAAAGAGGAGTTGGAACCCGAAGCTTGCACCAGGAGAGAGAGGCCCTGCTTTATGAACATCCAAACAAAGCCTGACTGGAGCTAAGTATTTGAACCTTGCTAGAGAGAGCTTGCTATTCTGAGTTTTTAGGGACCTTGGGTTTCCTGGGTAAAGATAACCTGATTAGAAACATCTTTTCTGCTTGGGGTGCATTTTTAGTATAGGGAGATAGGCTCCCATTTATTTTGTTGCATTCGGGATGCAGAGAGAGAGAGATTGTCCACCAAAAACAAAAAGGAAAACTTTTTCCCTGGTATGTTGATTTCAAAAAAGCATTTGACTCGATTTGTCATGAAAGATTGTTTTACATACTACTCCAAAGTGGCATAGGGGGCAAAGTGTACGACATCATTAAATCAATGTAGGCAGAGAGCAAATGTGCAGTGAAAATTGGAAACAAAAGGACCAAATTCATCACCCAAGGCCGTGGGGTGAGACAGGCCTGCAGCCTGAGCCCAACACTGTTCAATATCTAGATCAATGAATTAGCATGAATGTTGGAACAGTCTGCAGCTCCTGGTCTCACACTACATGACACAGAAATCAAGTTCCTGCTCTATGCAGATGACCTGGTCCTGCTGTCGCCCACAGAATAGGGGCTACAGCAGAACCTGGCACTGCTGGAGCAGTACTATCAGACCTGGACACTGACAGTCAATCTGGACAAGACCAGAGTTATGGTTTTCCAGAAGAAAGACAGCCCTCAGGGAAACAGGTACAAATTCACACTCAACAACACAGTGGAGCACTCATCCAGCTACACATATCTTGGTCTCACCATCAGCTCATCTGGGAGTTTTGATCTGGCAGTGAAGGCACTAAGGGAGAAGGCACTCAGAGCACTAAGAAGGAGGCTCTTCAACATCAATCCACCAACAAGAATCTGGCTCCAAATATTTGAAAGTGTAATCCAACCCATTGCCCTATATGGCAGTGAAGTGTGGGGTCCCCTCACAGACCAGGATTACACTCAATGGGACAAACACCCCACAGAAACTCTGCACATGGAGATCTGTAGAAACGTCCTCCGTGTGCAGAGAAAAACACCTTACAATGGGTGCAGAGCCGAATTAGGCCAGTACCCACTATTGATAATCATACAGAAAAGAGTATTAAAGTATTGTCTACAACAAAAAACAACAACAACAAACAGACCCTGACGAAGTACAGGCTCAGGGACCACAGCCTGGCCATAGAAACTGGGCGATACAGGCAGACCTGGCTGCCCAGAGAGGACAGGCTGTGCTCCCACTGCCAGCAGGGAGAAATAGAGTCAGAAGTGCACTTCTTACTGCACGGTGACAGATTCTCTGGGATTAGAGAAAAATTCTTCCTTAAATTCAGAAATCTAATCCCAGAGTTCCCACACCTGCCAGAATCACAACGGGTCCCAATCCTACTGGGAGAGGGAGGAGGGAACTCAGTGGAACTGGCAGCCCAGTATGTGATCTCCTGTCACAGCCTGAGGAACAGTGAGTCTGTCTCCCAATAATGCTCCTTCTGTCTACAGTATATTTAAATATTTTATAATATGTCATTGTTGTAAATGTCTGTAATATGTCTGTAGATTTTATTTTACTTTTATTTTTTGTTTTGTTTCATGTGAATTTCATTATTTTATTTGCTTTGGCAACATTGATTGTACGCATCGGTCATGCTAATAAAGCACCTTGAATTAAACTGATTGTATCACATTTATTTAGAAGGCATTTTATCTCTTATTTGGCCTCTGTAGGCATTCATTAAGAGTTACATACTTTGGAATACTGAGTGAGATGAACTCTTGAAAAGGGCCTAGACTGTGACTCTGTGCAGGGGGTTTTCTGTTTGCACCTAAAACAACTCTTTCTGCTACTAAAGCTTGTGATGTTTCACACCTGTGTGTTTTATCAGAGAGAACAAAAACAAGATTGCAGAATGCCAAATGGAATATTCCTGTCCTGTTTGTTTGTGTTTTAAAGACTTCTGTAAGTGTCCTCTGCCTTGTGTATTTCTTTGATATATAAAAGTCTCACCTACATGTATGGTATAAAAGGAAAAGTGTAACTACAGTCGAGCGAGCATATTTAGTGAGTGCCAGGGGAAACCCTGACTCTGTGCTATGCTACCCTTCAGCTGATTGAATAAAAGATATTTGTTAGACAATCTCATAACCCAGGTAAAGACTGAGTTTTCTTCCACAATACTTAGTAGAAGTCTGGGGGTTTTCTGGGTGGCTAGAATGTTAGGCCTCTGAAAAGTCTCTTCTGTACTGTAAATACTGTACATAGAGTAACTTGTGTGTTGTATGGTTTTTGTCATTATAGTAAATATTTGTTTTACAAAGTGTACCTGGATTAGTATAACCAGCAGCCATATCGCCCTGCAACTCACAACTGACAGGCCACTGAACTAAGCAGGTATGCGTCTAGTCAATACCTGGATGGGAGACCTCCTGGGAAAAATGTTGCTACTGGAAGAGGTGTTAGTGGGGCCAGCAGGAGTTGCTCACCCTGTGATCTGTGCAGGTCCAAATGCCCCTGTATAGTGACGGGGACACTATACTCTAAAAAGGCGCCATCCTTTGGATGAGACGTAAAACTGAGGTCCTGACACTCTCTGGTCATATAAAATCGCAGGGTGTTTCTCAGAAAGAGTAGGGGTATTACCCCAATGTCCCACCAATTTCCCATTGGCCTTTCTCAATCATGGCCTCCTTATAATCCCCATCTATAAAAATTGGTTTCATCACTCTGTTCTCCTCCCCACTGTTATCTGATGTGTGGTGAGCGTACTGGCGCTGTTGCTGTACATTGGTGGTGGAGGGGAGTCCCCATTACCTATAAAGCACTTTGAGTGGAGTGTCCAGGAAAGTACCATATAAGTGTAAGGAATTATTAATATTATTATTTATGTGGTTGTAATTCTACCAGCTGCTCGGGTATATTCTGGAGAAATCACTTACATGTTGGGGGTTATGAATATTTATTTTACTTCTTGACTAAACTGCTTGGTCAATTCCTGATTTTCACCATTTTCGGAACCCCCCATTTGTAACAATATTCATTGTCTCACAATACCCTTATGCAAATTTGTGTGTCACCCAGACTTGGCATTGTGGGGGAACTGTGGAGTATGTAGCCTATCTATTTCAACTCATGTTAAGAATTAAAACAATGAAATCCATGCCTTGTACTAAACATACCTCCCTTAAATTGCAGTGCTATATGACATTACCGTACTCCAACCTTAACAAATAAGCACTACATACAGTAAGTCACATAAACTGCCAGGTGCCTTTGTGCCATCCACTTTTCCCAAAAAGATTAGGAAAGATATGATATGACAAATACCTTCTTTGATATACTACACCTCTCATGTACTTGGTTATGTAATTGACAACAAATGTTTTTGTAATAAGGGTAATTATTATATTATTTTATTGTCAATACGGAGTTTTGCTTGTGCCTTGTTTGTAGTCAGTGTAACATTCAATGTACTTTTTGTAATACAAGGAACAATTAGCAATGAAACTTAAAGTAATGAATATGTGTATGTTTGTAGCCAGGGTATGATGTTTTTTTTAGTTAGTCTGCCTATCACAAAACAAATATCTCCTCTCTTTTCGAGGTAGAGATGCAGTCACTCTTGACTGCTTGAGGTGTAATGCGCCATATCACAACTGCCACAGTATGATGAAAGGTATAAATATTAGGCAAAAAAATAGAAATACAAATATATTTGACATTGTATTAACATTTACAAAAGATACATATTTAAAAACTGAAGTTTTTATCCCTATTTCTCACCTGTGTGTGAGATCACAATGTGCCCAGTAGGTGTTGTGTTTAGAGGGTGAAATGATTCAGTGAGGACTATTTCACAAAGTGAGATTAGTGAACCAGATTACATTTAGTAAATATGTTGACAAAAGTCTGGATTTTCAGTTTCACACAGCAAGATCAAATTATATGCAGTTGGGAATTAGTTCTGTGAAGTTGCCCACTACAAAAACCACAAACAATAAAACTGTGCCGGTTTGCCCATTAAAAGTAGTAGTGCTGCTATTCCCAGGATACAACACCTTATATTTATGATAATCACGTACAAGTAACCTGACCATTAGTAACATAGTTTGGAAAGTTCAGGCACTGAATTACTGGATGAGAGGATTACAGCACAAAAACATGAATACCAGTATTTTCGGTGCATTTGTGTGAACCGTAAAATTAGATCTGTCTCCAAAAACCACAGGAGTTGCTGTTTTAGCCTTAACATTAACATATTAACAAACAATTACATTTTCTTAAGTAAGACTTAAAGCATGTCATATATTTCATAGTTGTGTCAATATATATTTTTAAACTGAAGACATAATCTAAGCAGTTCCTCATTGTATCCTTTTGAAATAACTGGGTAATTAAAAAAATATTTAAAGATCCAACCTGTCTTTCAACGTGTGCATTTAAAAAGTTGAGAATGAGCAGCTTCCTGCTTTGAAACACTATGTACTATTTTATGCAAAGCAAATACATAAACATGGAAAATTAGTTACATGATTCCATATTAATATTTCATATTGCGTAGATTTAAAGAAGCACAGTAGTAGAGCAGACTTAATGAAGCAATCATTTTAACTGACATCTAATGCACCAGAGGTACCACCTTATTGATTTTCATCTGCCAGTCAAGTTAAATTTGTGTGCTGCGGTATGCTATGGTGTGTTTGCCACTGGAAAAAACTTTTAATTGCATTCTGAGTGGCTACATCAGTATTTCAGTATGATTTCTCATTTAGAAGGCAAAACAAACTTTTGTACAATCGTCTATTACAAGTTTCACCATTGATGTAATAATCCATAGGTTTATTATATATAGTGAAACACAATCCAGAGGATGCAAAGTGAAAAGGTGAACTTAAAACCAATAGCAGGAGACACTTCTTCACACAAAAGGGTGTGGAAACATGGGAGTACGGTACTCAGCCACACTGTTCTGGTGAAGCTAAAACCCATAACTTCTCATAAGAAATGGCTGGATGAAATGCTTGGATTGATTAGTTGATAACTCAAAACAGGTTAGATAGACCCAATGGCCTCCTCTTGTTTGTAGGCTTTCTTATGTACTGTATACTTCTGACTAAAATTCACATAATAAATAAAAACCAGACACATTTTCCATAGTTAAGTACAAAAAAGACTGCAAGCCACTTCACACATTGAAATGTGACCAATGAAATGTGAGGAGTAATAGAATCAAGTTCTTAATATATACAGTACTGTAGTATACTGTATAGAAATTGACTTCCTGAAAGAACACTAAAAGTATGGTTTATTGCTGCTATTTGAACATTTCCAGTTATTTCAAACCTGAAAGACTGACCCACTGAACATGGCATATCAGATTTTGCTAGCCGTGGGAATGAATTTGTATTAGTCTATCATCAAATGTTTTAATCACAAAGGACTTTCTTTTCTTTCGGAAATCTAGAGTTACATATGTAAACTAACATTTCCCTTTCCTTTGAAGGACTCATGAAAACACTGGTAAAATATACAGTATAACAAAGTTTTTAAAAGGACACAACAATGAAGTAACAACAGACAACCTCATCAGTCATAAGGTTCAAATGGCTGGGCAACACTAATGACTGAATTAACAACACTCAGGCAGTAAAACCTCGTGACACACACATCTACAATTTTGAGGCAATTCTAAATAGGGCCAAACACACCACCACACCTCTCAAAAAGAGTGCCATGACCCTCCTCAGAAGGGGAATACTGTCCACCTCATAGGCTGGGACTACAGCATCCACAAATCAAAGAGAATGTCCCTGTCTTGATAGGAGTTTACCCTGTGTATGAACACCATGATACATAAAAAGCTAGTCCAATCTGCAAGAAAGTGATAAACTTTATCTTGTCCTGTAAGACCAGTCCTGAACCAGTCCTGTCAAAGTATTAGTTCAAAATCAGCCTTCCATTTCTTCTCCAGAGGAAAGGGAGGGAAATGAAAAGCCTCTGATTTCACTGACCAGTTCAACTGAAAGGATAGGTTTATATTTAATAAAACCCTAGAACTGTGTCATTGATCTTGTCCTGTCTCACCAAAGACTGCACCTGGTTAAGCTGTGTCTACAAAGATGGGTGTTATCCTAATGCAAATCTTCAAGGTGAAGATAATTTAAGTAAAGGCAACAGAATGATAACTGTAGTAGATGTTAGCTTACAGAGGAATTTCATCAGACATAGCCCCTTTTTCCTACAACATAACACTTGAGCAGCTAATCACTGGGAATCTTTTTTTCAAAGAAACATAGAATTTGGTATTTAACAGAGAAATTTTCATTCTTATTTAATACTAACTATTTTTGGGGAAACAAATAGTGTTGTTTCATAATTTTCAAATACATTTTACAGCAGTAAATCCTACACTTTTCTGTACAAATTATGGTGGTATTCATAATTACCTGTTGTTGATCTCGTTGTTGTTGATGTTGTTGTTGGTGTTGTTGTAGATACTAGCAAAGAATAAAAGAAGTACAGTTAAGATGTAGCTAGATGTAGTGCAATATGGTGGAACATTAAGGCAAACTAATTAGTAGCATGGGAACAGGGAGTTTTAGGGGCAGAAAATGAAATAGTTGAAAAAAGAAGTGGACAATATTATTCTAGAAAGCACACTAGCTAAAAGTAGGACAGCTATCACTGTGCTCACAATAGGATGCCCGCTGGCACATGGAACAAGATAAAAACTAGGAAAGATAGCATGACACAAGAGATGAGACGACAGTTGATACTTGAGGGCTGACACTATGCCATGAAGGATGGCAAAAGAATGAGATAAGAAGAAAGGATTGTAAAGACCTCTGAGTTTCACAATATTTGTGTAGAAGAGCCAGAAAAATGTAAATTGAAGTTAAAAGAGAAAGAAGGGATTCCATATTAATATTCCACATTAAGTAGATTTAAAGAAGTACAGTAGTACAGGTATAAATAATTACTTGTTGTTGATCTCGTTGTTGTTGGTGTTGTTGTTGTGGTTGTGGTTGTTGTTGATGTTGTTGTTATTGTTGAAGATGCTAGCAAAGAATAAAATAAGTATTTCATTACTTTCAGAAACAAAATATTAATTAAGACAGACCAGAATATAATTAATTTTAAAAAATGTATTATAATAAATATGAGGTTTACCCTATTCTTTTAAGACATTAAAGTTCTATGGTGTAGCTGAGTCTGAAATAATAAACATTGAGGTGACAGTCCCCACATATTGACAGGACAATATAACATGCCTTTAGCTGTGTTAGCTACAGTTTTTAACATCTTATGAAACCCATTGGTTAACAATTTTTATTTTATACCTTCTTAGACCTTTATTTCAGTACCACACCATTAAGAAACATTCAGACCATTCCTTTAAATGGGTGGTATGATCCAGAGGCTTTAACTCTGGAGAAATAGAAAACAACAGATTTCTGTTTATTGTTAAAGCCACCTGAGAATTTGCCACTCAATAACGTGTGTGTGATTCTATGGTATGACTCTAAGGTATGATTCTATGGTGGATGTCTTCCCTAACTTGTCTTTCCTTCCTTTTTTCTCTTGGACTGACCTTGGATTACTATTTTTAAATGTCAGTGATAACAGAAATAACTTATTTCAACTCTTAAGTGCTTTAACTGTTACTTATTTGGAAAGAAAATCTATGGAAAAAGAAATACTTCTAATAGGGGTTGGAGAGAATATGGGCAAGAGTATGCTAGCCCTATTGCTGTTTTAGTTAGCCTGTCCAATCCAAAAATATTGATTAGAATTGTTTTTGTCCTACTTCATATTATAATCAAATCATAATTCAATTTTAAAAATCAGTATGGGAAGATGATCAGTTTTGATGCTTTTATTCATTTCTATATTTAAAATGGACAAACAAAGCTTAGCATGTGATCTTTATTATAAATGTGCAGATTTTGGAGACCTTTTCTAGCCATTTTTTTTTCTGAGCCCTTCTGAAATTTGTTCTTCAAAGTGCAGGTTGTGGTCTGTTATTGTAGGACCAAGCCTGAGTCAAGTCACTGTCCAACTGTAACTCGATTCCGTAAGCACACAATGCTTACCACCTGGGATAATATGACATTAGTCAACAAGGTATGAGAAGCATGCCTCTCCTCTAATCAGTTATGAACCTCCACTATGCAGCTTTGTTACTGGGGACATGTGAAAGGACAAGTGGAGAAAAAGTGGGAAGATTGTAGGAATCTATTTTTCCCTGTGTGTGGTCATGGGGTTCATATCATAGCTGAAACTAATATACTTTTATACATTATATATTGCATGATGATTTTGACCATTTTTGGTTGATTTAAACCCACTTGTTTGAGAGATCAGTTAAGGTTAAGGGGCTCCAGTGCCGTCAAAAACCAAGTGAGACACAATATCACAAAATACTCCTTTGATTTTTCAGAACCAAGGCAGAAGCGTCTGTTTTTAGAGATTAATTCTTTGAATCATGATTGTCAAGCTAAGAAGCAAACCACATTTATAGCTAGATTTAGTGCTGTAAGGCAGAACATTAAGGAAAACTAATTAGTAACATGAGAAAAGGAAGTAATAGTAGCAGAAACTGAAATAGTCGAAGAAAGAGGTAGAAAGTATTATTTTAGAAATCACACTAGCTGGGAATAGGACACCTATCTCTGGGCTCACAATAAGATGCCTTCTGGCACAGGGAACAAGATAAAAACTAGGAAAGATGGCATGACACAAGAGATGGCACATTAGTTGAGAACTGAGGGCTGACATGAAGGATGGCAAAAGAAAGAGATGAGAAGAAGGGATTGTAAAGACCTCAGAGTTTCACAATGTGTTGTGTAGCAGAGTCAGAAAAATGTAAAACTGAAGTTAAAAGACAAAGGAAAACATACTGGGCTTTGACCTTGAACATAACTGAACATGTAAAAAGAAGAAGCAAATTGAAGAATACAACATGTTAAAGAGTAGTTGGGTATTTTTTCAGACAGTAAAAGGGCTGAACTAAAAACAATGAGAAGTCAGAACCATATTAGACCACAAAGAAAATAGCTGGCAATGGAACAACAGAGAAGTCTGTGGATTCCTGGGGAGAGGCACAAAGTAGAAATCACAAAATCAATATATTTTGCTTATCAGTTGTTTTCTAGGATTTCAATTAAAATTAGGTTTTAAAAAATCCTTAGTGTTCTAATCAAAATATGTTTTTTTTTTACTTACAGCAAATCAGTGATCCATTTAGGCAAACACTGTAGGCATAAAACAGACATAATGGTTAATCTCAGGAAAACAACAAACCTGATATGAATTTATTGCTACAGTTATTGTAGTGACTATAAAGATGTCTCAAGAATCTACAGACAATGGTCAAACATCTAACTAGTGTCAAAATTTGTATTTCTCAGGAGCTTCAAATCAAGAAAGGAACTGAAGTGTTTTCTGAGTGGTATTAGTTCTGGAGACACATTGATCAAATGAATCATCTCATTTATTCTTGTCCCAGTTAGTGATCAGATTCAGGATAAGTATTTGAATCTTGTTAAATAAGCTGGTTGTTTTTAAGAAGCTGATTTCCAATATAGAGAATCCCTAAGTTAAAGTGTTCTCTCCTGGTTAGTGGATTTTTAGAATAGGGAGATAGGTTCCCTTTAATTTAGCTACATCCAGGTTAATTGAGTGATTTAACTCTAGGTTGTATTCTGTTTAGTGCAGAAGGCAGGTTTATCTCTTTTTGTTTGTCTTCTTAGGTGTTACGTACTGTAGGATTTGCATATTTGGTACTTTTTCTAGTTGTCAGGATGAACTGTAGGCCTTTGAGATGCCCTTTTTAAAATAGTGTAGGTTGTATGTTATATATGTTTATGTTGTATGTAGTTTAGTTTGTGCTGTGTCAATAAATATTTAACCCAGTGTGACTGACTTATTACACTTTTCATCAAAAGCTATACCACAGAACAAAAAATTCAGGGGCCTCTAATTATACCAACTGCTCAGGTATCTTGTTCTAAACTTTTAAAATTTGGGGGTTATGATTATTTTAATTATTGATTAACCTGCTTGGTTTATTTATGCTATTCTCTATTTTCATAATCCCTTTTTGTAATAATATTTCATAAACACAAACAATCCAATATGATGATTTAATATCTTTATCAATCTTACAATTTTAGTGTTCTTTAAAGAGTAATCAGTTCAGTCATTGGTACACCATTTAAGTCTAAGTATTTGTATATGGATACAGCCGAGCACTGTGCTGCATCTGTTGTTGGTTAAAAGTTCTCTTTAAATTAAATAGGTTCAAGCAGACTCTTGATTATGAACAGTGTCTTGGTTAAAGCCTTTGGTTAGTGTAAGTAGAATAGGGTTAAAAGCAGTCTCTTGTTTGTGGAGATGAAACAGGATAGATTTTAGAACCAGATGGTTAAGGTTTAAATTGTAAGGTGTGAGCAGAGACATACTGCAGCATAAGCCCTCCCTATGGTTCTGTCGGTTATGTCTAGCCACAAACCAGAGAGTACTCACTGAGGTGCTGGTTTTCTTTATGGATTATGAAAGGGAAGTGGGGAGGAGGTTAATTCTCCTAAAGATTTACTCCAAAATTGAAGCCTTACAGTCTTTTCTAAAAGTTAGAAAGAATACAGAGATCTTGGGTGGAAGTTGTATGCAGCTGCTAGGTTGGGTGGAAGGAATTCTATCACCATACCTAGTAGATTATTAAGGTTATAGCAAACCAGACTGTTACTTCATCAGGGGCACCAGATTTTCTTAAGAATCTCTCCTGGCCAAACAGAATAATCTGTTAAGGATTCATTACCAATTAAGATTCAATTTAAAGCTTAGGATATTGGTTAATAAGAAGGAGGGAGAAAAGGGATGTGGTTATAACCACTAGAAGGGTGTTTTAGTTGTAAGGTTAGAGCAAATCCTGGAGGTGGTTTGGGATTCAGGATTTCCAGACCCTGTGGTGGAAGTGAAATCTACTATAAAACAGGTAATAAGGCTGCTGGATTGCTGGATTGGATGCTGCAACGGAAGAACCCTGAGGTGCATAGGTCCTTGTTATATAAGGGAAACAGTAACCTGGCAGAAATCCTGATGATTAGTTTCCTGAGGAAAAAAAGTCCTTCCTCAGTGTGAGAGTCTTCTCCAGTGGAGAGAACAGTATCTTCTTGTTTCAATACTGCAACATTGATTTGAGGAATTCTGAAAATATGCTAACTACTGGTTCACAAACACAATGTACAGTAACAACTACTGTATATCACAAAGTACTTACCATTTGACATTACAGTTTTCCACAGTTACGTTAGGTTCAATTATCGTCTCATTGTAAAAACAACTGCAGTTTTGCAAACTAGAACACTTCATTTTGTTTTCATCAAAATACGGTGCATCATCTGGACACCTGGGATAGCAGCCTGCATAGAAATATAAAGACACAGTCAGTGATTGCATTTACTGTAAATATATTTCTGTTACACTAAGCTGCCATAAATTTATTTACAATATTTGCAAAATATCTAGTGAAATATAAGCTCAGACTTCTTAAAGAAGCATTTCTACCCTTGGTCCCTGTTTTTTCAGAGCAAAGAAAACCTTATTATGCAAATAATTAAACTCTTAACAAGAAGCATTTATAAACTGTGTTCCATAGCCTTTACAGGCATTGAGCAAATAGCTTCTGGGTTGAGTATAAAGTTCCTAGAGTTAGTGCTGTGTGCATATTCTTGTCTTTAATACACAGAAATTATAGTCTGCTATATCAGTAACAAATTAGTCACATTTGCTGAAGATGTAACTTATCTAGAGTAGTGAATGATTGAGGATTTAGATAATTATCCGAACAGAACAGCGATATTACCAATAAAATGTTGTAATTAAAATGTAAACATTTACAAGAATGAAAATGTAAGGTATCATTATATGAAGAGGAGTGGTACAAAATGTACTGTACATGCTGATAGGAAAGGCAATTTAGGAGCTTTTTGTGAGATTTGTCATTTCCTTATTTAGCCTTTTTTGTTGAGGCAAGAAGGTACAGTACTTTCCAAAAGTATTTAGCACTTACCATTGTTGTAACAAGTGTAATATTAACATTTTCAATGAAGCACTTAATTTAGTATAGAGTAATCCACATTCATTTGATCATACTAGTAATGTCCAACTGAAAAAAGTGGTATATCTGTTAGAAGTACAACTTGCACATTGACTTGAAATGAACTTGAATCTGTCACTCTGTTTGGATGAGTCAAAAAGAAACTCCAAGCACTGCATTCTTAATTTCCCGAATGCCCTTCTTTTGCTTGTAACCTTTCTTACATTCTAGATAAACAAACTTCAGAAAGAAGAACAAATTCTTCTTCTGGACAAAAAGCATTCCCGTGAAAGAAAACTAAAAACTATTGATGAAGAGCAACTGAAAAACGAGAAACCACAAACTAAGCAGAGAAGAGGCCGTCAAGATGTATAAGCATACTGAAACAATTGGAAGTGTCACTCTTACCTTCGAGCTTTCCAGCGAACCTATTGTTTTTACCACATGTTGGAACTGTACCACACGGTTCATAATGCCAGCTACATTCTCCAGGGACATTATAATAATCACAATATACAGCTGGAAAGATAGAACAAAGAATTTTCATAGTGCTAAGAATTGAAAAAAATAAAATGACATTTCTACATCAAAAGTCTGAGAACAATCATTATATTAAGAGGTCACTAGTGAAAACAACATCCAAGAATTGAATGTTTTCTGAATGCTTGGAATACTTGGTGAGAAATGTTTGACTTAACCTGCTTATTTAATGGGTAGGCCCCTGGCCATAGGATCTGGAGGCTTGAACCCTATTCCAACAGATCCCCCTGTATGGTATCCTACCATGAGGGAACTCTGCCACATTATTTTAAACTTCAAACTTATTTTAACCATGCAGTTCCTTGTGTTCTTCCTCAAAGGTATCATCACCTTGTCATGCTCAAAGGATCTAAAGAGCTAGTCGGCAGGAGCTGTAGCTTCTGGTAGGGGCATCCAAGCCGGACAGGTCTTTAGTGAAGGGCCAGATGAAGAATGGTACCCTGGCCCTCCAGGTTGCAGGTTAATACCCCTATATCATAAAACACTATCTGTTACGACAGCCTCGAAAGACAAAGATAAGAGATTTTGGTTTGCCTGGAGAGATAGGATGCGCTGGAGGAGGCTAGTTGGTGAGGCAATGGACTTGCTTTGTAAGTAAGGTTCCCTGTGTTTCAAGTAACAGTGGCGAGTATCTCATCCTGGTCGATTCTATTGGTCCTATTTCATTCCAAACTGTCTTCTTTTTACCAGTGAGCCCAGCTGGAAACAAATGAGGGTGCTACTCCAGTGAGAGCTTCCCCTACTCTCGATGACCTGAACCTTCTATATCTAAGAGTCTTACTGCTAACATTGGAGTTTTAACAGTTTCCCACTGCAGTCCTGTCTCACTATGACATGGAGCTTTCCCTAAAGTTCCCTGTGTCTTGCTCAACCAGACCAGGCACAGACAGATGCCTTAGTATATTGTAGCTATTTTCATAAAGATGGAGATTAGGTACAGCTGTGTGAGATAGACTTGTCATTGTTCTCCCTCCTGAACTTCAGTTAAGAAGTTCAATTTCACTAAGGACAACAATATAAAAAAATGAATGCTTTGTGAATGCTTGGAATACTTGATTAGTAAAATTTGGCTTAATCCGATTGGTTAGTGGGTATCCTCTTGACCATGATGATGATGAGGCTTGAACCCCAAAAGTAAAACACATAGACCCCCAAACTATCAGTGAAGAAACCAATATTAAAGCAAGGGATGCTCTAATAGAATGATTATGACCAGTGTTGTATAAAAGCTTGCTTCAGCTTGGTGGAGTTGGTTTGAATGCTAGGGACAAAGGCGAAGGGAGGCATTTGAGATTAGTATACAGTATGAAGCAAGTATTATAATGATGGTTATTAGGTACAATTGTGTGAGAGTAACTTGTCATTGTCGTCCTTCCCAAACTTCAGTTAATAAGTTCCATTTAATGTGGATATTTTAACTTATTTTTATAAATGTAATTCCTATACGAATGGAGCTTAAGAACACATCTGTTTTAGACACATTTAAAATACCATGATAGCATGAAAGAGCATTGAATTTTTTAAAGAGAATAAAAGCATTGCCTTTGCCATTTCATTTTAAAATAAATAAACATAGTAGACAGCTTTTTGCTATTAGTCTCATTAGTATACATTCGATGTTTAAGACAAAATTTGTTACTTTTATTTTAATAAGTAGATAATCTTAGATAAAAAACTGAAATAGCTGAGACATACGGCACAAGTCAGGGGTTCTCCACTGGATGCAGACACCCTCCTCACTGCACGCTTCAGCATACGCAGCCACAGCTGTGCAAAAACCCAGGAATTTGCCATCAAACTCGCAGGAACATGACTCTTGCAAACACACATCAAAATAGTACCTGGGATCCACCTGAAATGAACAGATAAAAAGGGGAAGATATATTTTGATTTCTATATTATTAAAATGGCCTTACTGTAAATAATGTAGTAAGGGAACAAGTAATAGGTTTATTCCATGCTGAAGAAAAGAAGAAAGAGAACACAACGTTTCGGCCATGGAGCCTTCTTCAGGTGTGAGAGAGACAGGGCAGTAGGTAAAGGTAAAGTAGCGGGAGAACAAAGGTTGGGAGGGAGGAGGAGTGAGAGGCGGGAGCAGGGGACAGAAAGAGAGGCCAATCAAGAGGTGTGAAGTCAGACTGTCTTCAGGGCTGTGAAGATTTCTATTTTTGAAATGTTTAGTTTAGGGATCTGCCATGCTAAATGCACTCAAACATTTTATTTTGAAAATAAAAAATTATATATGAACAACACCTTACCCTTAAAGGGACCCAATAAAATCTACAGTTGTTTGCATATATGAACCAGTTTAATCTTTAACAATATTCATATTTTCTCCTTTATACAAAAAAAAATTGATGCATTAATTTACCTTGTTATGACATTTTTTAAACGTTTTTCCTAGAATTATACTGCATCTCCTTTCAGCCCATGTGAAACAATAAGAGTGTCTCTGACAGGGGAATGTCTCATTCACTGTATCAGAGCAGGCAGCCCCAGATGTTTTCCAGCTGTTACCAAATTCCAGTTCTTTGGTCACTGACAGCTTTGCTCTGGTCTGCAGGTCATTTTTAGCATTTGAGTCAAAGTTTCCACAGAGACCACACACTTTATTCTGCAAATCAAGCAATAATAAAGCAAGTGAAAAGGTGTAAAAATAAATATTTGAAGTTGGCACTTTTTAAATATTGAATATAGATTCAAGTGGCACATGAAAATACATAGTATTCCTTTGTCACAATCAATTTAAAATACATTATAACATTCAATAAAAACTATACTATAATTTATAACTGATATTGTAAGGAAAACACACTTACAATCCACTTAGACGCCAGAAGAATGGTGACTCTGGTATGTTTGTCCCACACCAAGGTAATTTCAAGTTTAGGAACTGTGATAATTATGTAAAGCCCCACTGTGTGAACTGAGTATACAGGCTCAACCTCACAGGAGTTTGGATTTTGTGAATTTATGGTCACATTCATTTCACTTAATTTTAAAGTAACTTGATCCTGTTGAAATTAAAAGAAACATGTTTAAGTTACAAACAAAAACTAGGAGAGACTAAGTGCTGAAAATAAATTAGGAGGAATCAATTGTTGACACCTTGATATCAAGTACAATAGCCCGGGAACATGTCAGAGCCTCATCACAGCAGGGGACACTCTCTGCCTTGATTTCAAAAGTTCCTTTCCCATTACCACAGTCATCCTGAAACAGAACAGATAGAGAAGGATAAGCAAACTCATCTGTGCATTAAAGAAGTATAGAAAACTCACATCAATACTAAATCTTAATTCTGAACATTATCTTTCTTTAAAGAGCAAATCTCAAAGACATTCTTATGTGGTTCACTACATACAACAGATACCCCAAGTTATAAATGTCTTGAGCTCATTAACTTACCTCCACAAGAGTATATTCGCAATTCCCATCAAATCTGTACGATTTTAAATCAAAGGTCTGATAGTGTCCATCTCCATAAACTTGGCATTTACCAGAGCAATCATTACCAACGCAGTTCCACTTTCCATCTTCACAAATGCTGTAATGCAATAAGTTATATACTGTATGTGAGAATGAGCACTACATTGTAGGTTTTGACAACTCAGCTTACAGTTTTCAGCTCCACCTATGATACTCTGTTTTATACTTACCACTTTTTACAGTGTAAATTTATGTTTGTTCCAGGTTTGAACACTTCACCACTATATGTACACGTGCAGTCTTCACGAGAAACACAATTTCCATTATGGTCTTCATATTTTCCTTCTGGACAGTAACAGCCACTCTGACATTCTTCACTGATAGGCTAGAAAAGAGCACAATATGATTCAAATATACATTTGCTAAAATGTTGGTTTTATCACCGCAATAAAAACATATGTAACAAATTGAATGAGACCTCAAAATGTTTCTAGTTGTGCCACTTAAGGCTAAGCTAAAATGGGAGTGGGGATAATCCAGTTCACTACATAAGTGTAGTAGCCATTACGCACCAGCAGAACCACTACATTACAGAGCTTATTTTATGTATTTGATGTATGTCATGCTCATCCTGGTAACTCCCTTTGCAATGCAAGCTTGCACTGGCCTGACAGCCGGCCGCTGTTCCCCCCACGTACAGTACATAGCCAGTTACTATGATCAATGAATTGTCAAGAGACCTGGATCACCCGGAGAGTATTTTTTACCTCACCCATTTCAGATGGCTCAGGGATATTCAAGGGCTCTGACTCTGATCATGGCTCTGTCATCAAAACCCATCTCTGAGGCCCTTGAGCTTGTTTTCTCTGGGGTCTGAGCTTTGACCCCAGCCTTCTCAACCACAGATCTGAACTATTGTCTCTACCTGTGTGCAGAGCTCTACTATGTCATTGCACAGCCTGCAGCTAATCTCCAGTATGTATGCTTTCTGCTCAGCCCAGTACATTTCTGCACGCAGCAGTGCTCAACTTTCCCCTGACTGTGTGGTAACTGTGCAGTTCCCAGCTGTGCATGCTTCCTGTACAGTTCCCATCTCATCTTTCTCTCATTCAGCATGTGAGTTCACCTTATGACTTTCAATCTCCTGCAGGTTTCACTGGGCAGTGGGATCATTATAATACATTTCTCTTATAGAATATAAATTACAAAAGATATAAAAGTGTTTCAATTATAATGAAAGGTTAAATATGACAATTAAAGCACTATTGTCATTTGGAAATCCTAGACAGAATCATGGGGGAGTTGGATCCTAACCCGGCAGCAACAGGGGGCATAGAAACTCACTAACTGAAGCCAATTAACCACCAACTATGTATTTGACTATGGAAAGAAACCAGAGCATTCAGGGCATACCCTAGCAATCACGGGAGAACATACAAACTCCATGCAGATAGCATCCCAGGAATTGAATCCAGGACACTGCAAGGTAGCAATATTATTCACTGAGCTGACATGCCAACCTCTAACTTTATGTATAGGCTAAAAAGCAGCATCATATGATAGCATTCCACCTAATGTGGCTGTACCAGAACTTACCTTTGGCAGATTTAAACTATCACATGTCTTCTGACTTGTGCTAATTGAAGCATTAGCACAGTAAACAAATATTTTTTCGCTTGTACAGTCTGCAAAACATTACACAAAAAGATACAGTAAATACATACAGTACGATGCATTGATATTTATTCAGTATTGTAATACCATCAGACAGATATTCCTCATGCCTACTCCAAGCTCCTCCCATAAGTGGGTCTTCACTTCAGCAATTGCAGCAGCTGCAGCCCCCTTGGCCTGCCTATACCTCTTAAACAAATGCAGAGACACTTCCCACCGCAAGCCATATTCAGAAGCCTTCTTGATGGCTTCCCTCATCGCAGGATGTCCACTAGTGGGCACTAGGGTTCCCACTGACCACCTTCTGGTTACAACTCCTTGCAGATGCTTCAATGACTCCAGTCTTCAGCAAAGAGCCATTTGGGCTCAATGTCCCTGACCTCCCTCAGGACAGAGGAGAAGCTCTTCTGGAGGATGGGATTAAAATAATCTCACATGGAGATGTCCTTCAGCTGTTCCCTAGACACTGTCACTACCAGTTTGGGCCTACAGAGTAGGCTTAACTGACACCTTGTCTGTCTGACCCAACTCGCAATGAAGTGGCGATTAGTTCTGCTCCTCTTTTTACCTGAGTGTCCAGAGCACATAACTTTAATGACACAACTACAAAGTCAACTGTCCTACAGCCCAAGGTGTTCTGATAGACTTATGTGCAATCTGTTGGAACATAGTGTTTGTCATGGACAGTCCATGACCAGCACAGAAGTCCAATAACAACCTACTGCTTGGGTTCAGATCAAGGAGGCCATTTCTTTCAATCACACATGTCCAGGTCTATTTGTCATTCCCCATGTGAACATTGAACACCTGACATATGCATCTCATGAGGGGGAGATCTCCTCTCAGTTTGTATTGGAATCATCATGGGAGATTTATTTTAATTTATTGTACTTAATGTATCTTACCTTTAGAAGCCTTCATTTTGAGGATTCTGGTTTTATAATAATAATAATAATAATAATAATAATAATTGCTTACACTTATACTGTATAGCACTTTTCTGGACACTCCACTCAAAGCGCTTTACAAGTAATGGGGACTCCCCTCCACCACCACCAATGTGCAGCATCCACCTGGAGCAGCCACAGTGCGCCAGAACGCTCACCACACATCAGCTATATGTGGGGCAATGAAGCCAATTCATAGATGGGGATTTTTAGGACGCCATCATTGGTAAGGGCCAATGGGAAATTTGGCCAGGATGCCGGGGTTACACCCCTATTCTTTTCGAGAAACGCCCTGGGATTTTTAAAGACCACAGAGAGTCAGGACCTCGGTTTTACGTCTCATCTGAAGGATGGCTCCTTTTTACAGTATAGTGTCCCCATCACTATACTGGGGCATTAGGACCCACAGTGGACTGCAGGGTGAGCGCCCCCTCCAGCAGCAACCTTAGTTTTTCCCAGGAGGTCTCCCATCCAGGTAATGTTCAGGGTCACACCTGCTTAGCTTCAGTGGGTTGCCAGTTGTGAGTTGCAGAGTGATATAAAATATTAAATTCAAGGGTCTTAATATTTTTGCCAGTTAATGTATTGTTCATAAAATTACTACATTGTAGTAACAATAATTAAAATGACAAAAGCATATCGACAGCATTACATTCAATTAATTATAAAATCCATCCATCTTCTAACATCCATTTTTTATGGATAGAACTTTTAGATTAACATTAAGACCTCTGATATGTGTATATTTAAATCAGAGTAAGCTTCTGTTGAGGAATGCAAATTAAAAAAATGAACAAGTGAATATGGATACAATTGCTAAAGCATAAGTAGTTAAATGCCAGCAAATTAGAAATTATGTACAGGAGATAAAGGGGACAAGTCCAAGCAGAGAGGATAATATTCTCACAAACAAGTTGGACATTTTTTAAATGAAATTAGTTTGTGGCTTAGTTGAGGTTTGATTGTATTATTTTACTTCTTTTTACAAGTTGTAATAACTGCCTAGAAAAAAGGATTATCTTTTTAAATAGTTTTTATGACCATCATTTTATCTGAGCAAATGAAATATAGAATGATTATCAAGTAGACAATTTACTAAATTTAAGCAATCATGCTCTGGTCTGATATGAATAAAACCAATGATTATCAAGTGATACATATAAAAATAATGATATGATATAATACAAGAAGATGCAATATTATTTGATTTGACATTATATAAAGTTTAATTGTGGCATGGCATTGCGGCCTTGAAGCACTGGGACTGTGGGTTCAATTTCTATGATGCTATCTGCATGGAATTTTCTTGCATGGTTTTCTTCCGGGTGCTCCGGTTTCCTCCCACAGTCCAAACACATGCTGGTTAATTGGCTTCTGGGAAAAACTGGCCCTAGTATGAGGTTTTGTGTGTTTGTGTGTGCCCTGTGATGGACTGGCATGCTATCCAGGGAGTATCCCACACTTGTGTTTGTGAGTGAAGCTCCAGCTCCCCTGTGACCATATCCTGGATAAAACGGTTAGAAAATGGATGGATAATGTTTATTATTTACTTAAATCACCAGGCAGTAATCTTATTTTATCTTATAATACGTCTTACTTTGTTTTAGATTACAATCAAGTCTCCCATCTTCACAATTGCTGAAATAAAAAAATAAATTAAATCAACACTTGATTGTTACTTGCATTAGCATGCAAATACATAACAAATCTTAACAAAATACTGACATATATATTAATTCTTGCAAAATACAAGCATGTTTTTTTTAAGTTCATTGTATATTATTATGATAGGGTAGATCGCAATTACTGTACATGGTATTGCAATCCCTTTAAAGCACAAATCTAAAGTCTCAGGAAAAAGATTTAGACCAAAACAAAACACTGGTGAAAGAATGGGTGGCTGGCATTAATGATTGAAAAAAAGGCTTAAATTTGTAATTTTTACAATATTGCTTGCATAGACATATATTGTGTTAAATAGCAAATCTTATTTTATTGCATTATAAAAATCTGATGCTCTTGTATCCGTAAGTGTAGTAAAACAATATAGTGAAGTAGAAGTCTGGATTTTAATCAAATATATCATCAACATATCGACAAATAAATAATTATGGTCTCTTTAGGAATGCAACACCAGTTCAAAATCTGACTTTCTATCCCTGTGAAGAGACTCACCAGGATTGATATCCAGCGATATCAAATGTCCCCCGCTTATAAATGTCATTTCCATGGTAACACGGACATTGAAATGTTGATGTACAGGTCTGTTCATCGTCCATGTGGGAGCCTTCTGAACATCCACACCCCTCCACAGGGTCGTCTTCCACTTCACAGGTAAAGTCGTACACAGAGAGGGAGCGGCAGGTACGATTGCAGGCTGTCATGATGTATTCAAATTTCTGGTTCTTGGGACATGACACAACTAAAATATTAAACAATAACACAAGAGATATACAGTAAGATATAAGATGATGACTGGCTCCATATCAAATAAGTTAAATAACAATGGTGACTTTTTGCGTCCCACCAAAAGGTGATTTTTAATGGTAATCTGTCCTTGTTATGGTATGAATCAGGTTATTGTTTAACTCCAATAAAATGAATAACAAAGAATTGAACATACTGCAATCATCCTTTCTCCAGTCTTCCACAATTATCCCCTGGGCAGCACAGGCTTTGGCATAGTTACCAAGAGCAGTACACAAGCAATCTTGAACATTTTCAGCACATTGACACACACTTTCTTCACAGGTCTGAAAAACAAATGATGCATATCCTTTGCTAATAGCTTAAGTCATTTAGAATTACATTTTTGATCTTTTAATGTGAACTACTTTGCTTTGTTAAATAAAAATGTTGCTAGGAGAGCTTGCTATTCTGGAGTCAGGTAAGGAACTAGGATTTCCTGAGTGAAGAATCCCTCTCCTTATTAGTGGGTACATTTTAAAATAATGAGACAGGTTTCCATTTTGTGACATCCAGGTTTGCAGACAGAGTTTAAACTGTACGTTTGATTCTATGTAGTTTCGAATGCAGCTTATCTTTTCTTTTGGCATCTGTAGGTATTAAGAATTGAATACTTGGTAAGAGTGTGGGATTTTTCTTCATGGTTTGGACATTAGGCCTTTGGGATGCCTTGTCGGTAAACTTTTACTATACATAGGGAAACTTGTGTGTTGTATATTTATGTTGTGTGTAGTGTGTGTATTGTCACTTTTAAGAAATGTTTAAAATGATTGCTTTTTTCACCAAAGTTGTGCAAGATAACACAGAAAGCATGCAGAACTCTTTACAAGTTGGGGTTATGATTATTAATTTACTGATTAATTTATCCGCTTGGTCAGTTTCTTAGTATTCTCTAATTTACATAAACCCCTATTTGTAACATACATTACATTTACAAGTCCAGAAACAAGTCACTAGTTACAGTACCAGGTTTAAAGGAAGGTCTTGCACTCACAGAAGAAAAAAAAGAACTGAATCTTTTTAGTATCAAACAGTACTTGGGGACCTGATTAAAATATTCAGAATCTTCAAATCATTGACAAAGAGGACGAGATCTCTGAATCGATTAGTCACTAGCCAGTGAGTTTGATCGTTTTAGCATGCTTTAATTAATGCATTTTTTTCCACAGGTCATAAATATATTGATATGGAAAACATTTATCTAAATAAAATTATTGCTATGTACGCTAGTTTTGACTAGTGATACCCTTCCACTTTTATCTAGCCTTTTGTTTTAGAAAGCTGTACACCTAATAATGTATTCTTCACCAATATCTTCTGTTTCTCATGTTTCAGCGACTTTAAGACCTTTGTAGGTGAATGCTGATGCAATTGCCTCTATTCCTTTTTGGCTTCTGGAAGAAAGGTACAGTCACTTATTGGATCTTTGAATTGTTTTTTTTCTGATCCTTGAATTGCAATATTTCTTGGCTAATATACAGTACCTTGTTTACATGTTAGGATAGCTCATTTTCTTAAAAGAGTGCAACAAAAAAAAACTTACCCTGATATAGCTGTCATACTGCACATGATCATGACACTTAGCAAATGGTCCTGTAGGGTCCATGATATAGCCACAGTTTTCTTTTCCATATAAGTCTGTTGAATAAAATAAGAAATATATAGTATACGTTTATAATTGCATTGTGTTTTAGTAATGAGACAGTCACGGATGTGTACAATTGCATCCATACATCTCATAAGGTCTTATTTTGTCATTTAGAAATGTGCGTAATTCCAAAGGCACACAAGGACACAATGTTCTAGACCACAATATGCTGTATTGGATACTTACGAATCAGTGCATATCACTTGACTTGTTTAGTTTTAACATAAATATGTTACAACTGGTCTCAGTTCCAATGACCCCCAGAGAACCGGGGTGAGGATAAAAGCATGATCTGTATACCTTAACAAATAGTATTGTAGATTATCTAAAAAGTGGTAATCCATTAAAGACAGTTCAGAATTGTGCCATTGACCACTCTAATTTACTAAATTATTTAAGAAAAGTTACAATGCTTTGTGGAAGCCAGAAACAGCTTATCCAGCTCTGTTGCCAAAGCCATGACCACTGCTTCCTTTAGTTACTATAGTTACTTTCAGTTAGCAGGTCAAGTGATAACGAAAAGCTTGAATTTTCTGATTTGCAGATTTTCTCATGTTCTTCTTTTATGTTATGTGACAGCTTCTACTATTTCTCAAACAATAACAATACGTGCTGAGTCCAACTGTTCCACTTAATTGAAAGACAAAGAATTTACACTCCTCTGAACGGATATGTTTCTATGAAGTTAAACTCTGAAATATTGCAATTATGTTTTGCTGTATATAGGCACCAATGCATGTTCAATTAAAAAATAGAGTTATCTATTTCTTGTTTGTCCTCAGGTATATTTTACAACCTGTTATTGAGATCTTCTTTGCAGGTAGAAATCATAAACACATAAGGAAAACAATTGTGTAATGTTTTTACTTGGGATTTGAGATTTGGGATTTGGGATGTTTTCCCTTTTCATTGAAATGTCCCTTTTTTGGTATTTTGCCAAAAATGTTAGATTAATTATATTTAAGTTGATTTATTGATTCTTAGACCAGATCTAATTCTCAGGTCCTAGATTTAGATATACTGTTGGTTGACACATGTACCAGTAGCAACCTCTTTAACAGCATGGTCTGATTTACTGTATCTCTGTATATTTTCTCTATTTTTACTATCTTTCTCTTTTGCAACTCATTCAAGTGTTTCATGCTCCTATATAATTATACTTTTACCAGAACTTTCATTTCTGATATAATATCTGTTTCCATATTATTTATTTTAATTTACTATTTCTCTTTTCTATTTTCATGTTTTTCTATTATTAGTCAAACTAGAGTTTTACCCACAGATAATAATAAATAGTATATTGGAAACAACAGGTTGGGTGGCTGCTCTTGAAAACGTTACCTAAAAATGTATTAGGTGTACAGTATATGGTCTAACCACTAAATAATGTATGTTATAACCATATACAGTATATAGGTGAGGTATTGTAAGTGTTATAATCTAGACAAAAAAACTTTTAAATTAACTATATTTTCAAGGACATGTAGCAGCAAGACATATTACAATTAGATTTGGGTGTTCTTAAAGACTATTAGAAATCTTTGTGTTGCCTTGACAAGGAAGCTTGGGCTTCTCTGTAAATGCAGGGGAATGTGGCTCCTCTGATAAAAAAAGCTGAATCTGTTTAGAGAAAAAGCTCCTCTGATAAGACGAATCAGGAAGCTGTGCAATCTAATGAAATACAGTGCAGATGGACTCTATTGAATCTGTAGTCAATCTGTAGTCTGTTTCACCCCAAGAAAATAGGCTCAAGATCACTGTTCATCACCCAAAGGAAGATCCACCAATGTGGGACCTGCAGGGTGGGTACCAGAACTAATAATGATAACACCCTCAAGCAATCACCAGCTGTAATGTTGCACCTTAAGAGCTAGCACCCAACTCATATTTCATTAGTTAACTCATCAGCTCCTCTTCTCTCTCCAACTAAATTGAATATCCAAACACGTGCATCCAAACACATGCAATCTGAATCAGGATTTAAAAGTTTCTCTAAGATGCTAGGCCAAGAGGGTGAGTTAGCAAAGTACATAATTCTACACATGAGAAATTCTTTCTGAAACCAAAAGTTTGTGTTTTTTAGACCCACTTGTTGTTTTTGCTTTACAACTAAATAAGACAGCTGGACTGTTTTTGTCCACATTCTGAATATTCAAGCATATTCAGCACCAAGCTACTGTATAGCCAGTACAAACCGAGGTCTCCCACCTGACTACCTTGCAGCTGTACTCCAATAAGACAGCTGTCACAGACTGCTTCAAATACTACATTTAAAAACAAAAGTTATTGCGACCCTACTTCCTTGCAGAGCTGCCCTCATGGTAGGTAAAGCTCAAAGCTCTCTTCTACTTGCACTGGGACACTTTCTGCACAGAGCCAGCAGCTGCCAAGTCGAACCGTGGCCTAACCCAGCCCAGCCCCATCTTGTCAGCAGGAAGTTTAAACTTTTTTATTGACATTATATTTCTGTAGAGTTAAACTATTATTCCAAACACGTTTGATGTTTAGTTTGTGATAGTAAATGCATACTTACTGATGTCTGAGAATATGAATGTGATGTAATTATATGAGACTGATAACATCTCCGAGTTAGGCTGAAGCACGTTTTATTCTTCTCCTTGTAATCACTAAGTCAATGATCAGCCTTTTATATCTAAGCATATCTTTTCACCAATATATTACATTTATTTTTTAAGCATTTTTGGTGTTATATCAATAAAACTGTATTGTATATTTAGAATCTGAAGTGTTCTGAAAGTGTAGCTGAAAAGGGCAGGCAAAAATATTTCAAGTAATTGTGGGTGAATGAGTCAAACTGATGCAGACGTTTACAAAGAAAGTGTACTACTGTGATAATTTGAGCTATATGAATATAATTATATTGTTATTAATTTCTTTAGATATGAGATTCCATATTATATTCCCTATTAATCAAATTTTAAAAAGTATGAATTTATTTTACTGCAATAATGATTGCAATTATTCATAGAAAATGTTAAAACATTCGAACTATATATCAAGTATATAAACTTAATATAGTCAGAAGGTGCAGGTACAGATGCAGCCATTCCGCAGTACCGCAGTACCTGATTGTCTGACCAAAATGACCAACAGGGGCACTCATGGTGCATTAGATAAATAGATTGGTCGCTAGTGAAAAGATGTAATAATTTAATCTTTTATTTGTGATTGTAATCCGTGTATTTTTTATTTAAACTACCAATACCTGCCAAATACAGTTTACATAATACATAATATGTATGTTTATATTCCTAAATTAATATACTTTATGAACTTAAGACACGTTATTCTCCTCATCTTTTTATGCTCAGCTACTAAAATTTCCCTTTAGTTGTAAAATTCCATATTAATATTCAATATAAAGCAGATTTAAACGTGCACAGTAAAGAGATTAAATGAAGCAATCTTTTCACTTACAACCAATGTACAAAGTGTGCTGCTTGTTGGTCATTTTGGCCAGACAATAACATACTGCGGTAAACTGTAGAAGATTCCACGCGGTACGGGGTTTTACCATGCATTTTGAACGGCTGTATCTGTACAACAGACATTTTACCTTAATATGTTCTCTGTCCTTACTGAAATTAAAGGAACTACTAATACAAAAAGGGATAAAAAAGGACTATTTTACATTTTGTAAAACTCTTACATTTTAACTAGATAAAAATATTAACCTATCAAATTAATACCTATCTTTCATCAAATCAACATTTATACATTTGAGGATATACTGTATGAGCATAAATAATTGCAGTGAATCAACCTTTATTACGTGCCTCTTTATTTTGGGTTTGGGTATAAGCACTTCAATACTTCCTACATTTCTATGTAAATCATATGATGTACTGAAAAATCAATCATGTTTAGTGATTCTTGCAAAAGCAGGGTGATATTACCATTTAGTGTATTTGTGCAAATCTGTGGTGTCTTGTCTTCACAGGTTCTTGCCATCCAGGAATTAGCAAACTCATCAACAGAATTTTCTACGATACCGCTGCTTGAAGTAAATTCATCTCTAATGTCATCGTTGTAGTTCCCACATAGACCTGATAAAATAAACGTGGAAAAATATGAATATATGTTTTATCTAAAATTATTTAGATATCTTTTATATATTAAATTAGCAACATATACAACATTTACCATATGTTTAATATGTATTTCTGAGATGTTAATTACAATATTGGTTTAATTTTATTGTTAATGCAGTTTGTGTTTTTAAATAAAAGAGTGATAAGTTATTTCTAAATGAGGACAGTGGCTTTTTATCTGCACAAAAGAAAAAGCATACTCAGTAAAAAAAAGTAACAGAAATAAACAACCATTTTAAATAAATTTCATAAAATGAAATGAAAATAACAATTACATCTTTTTTAACAACATTTGACACTTTTGATTCTCTTTAATGTGCAAACTATACATAAACATACCTTGTGTTGTCCCTTTGAGTTTTTCAGGTAATGTAAGGTACAGCTGCATTAAAGGAGACACCTGAATTTGCATCTTCAGTCCAAAAGATGTCTGTACTTGAATGTACATTGAAGACCGTCGGAAAGTTCTGAGATGTTCTGAGATGCATGTAAATACAAATATATATATATATTATGAGCAGATACTTAAATATTCCAACCAGAAGATAACATAATAATAACCTGTTACTGTATAGGTTTATTTCATGCAGAAAAGAGAAGAAAGAAAACACAACAGCCGTGTAGCCTTCTTCAGGTGTCTTCTTTACTAAAATTAAAGGTAAACTATGAAACAAGCAACTCAGGAAATACTTTGGTAGCTAATCCACTACATTTACTTTTTAAAGCTACCTGACTAACTAGGTATTCCTCATCATTAACATACAGTAATTTGTTCTCCCCTACATATTAAAGAAGTTTGAAGCATAGTTTCCTTACTTCAAAATTAAGATATCTCAGCTAAACTGATGGATTTGAACAAAATGGACAAACATTTCAGTAGAAGATCACTATAGAAAGTTATTTCGTTTAACATAAAGAAGGGAAAAGAGAATACAATACAAAAGAGACAATACAAAATGTCTAATATTTTTTTACAGCAGTGTATCTTTACATTAATTTACTAATTAATATGAATAAAATATAGCAAAAGGTACCTACAGATGTGTCTCTAAGAGTTTAGAGACAATGGGTACAACCTAGCTAGTGTGCACTCTGTCAGAGGTGGGGCGGCACCGAGAGAGGGAGGAGGAGCAGCACAGCATGAGCTTTCTATAGCGAGAAGTGTGAATGGCACCAATCGTGTCTGCATTTATCACTTACTTTTTAAAATTAAACAACATAAATCATTATCTTCGTGTTCTCAGTCAGTTAATTAACTTTAAGCATAACTTTCTCACAATTTAGATTTACTTTTCATACCATCGTTAAACAAAGCAGGAGCTTATTGTACTTCCTAAAGGCATCAAACGAGGAAAGATTTGATTGTAATCGTTTTTATTTTTTAAAAATAAATTTTAGCAAAGTGTCATCTCTACAAATGCCACAAAACTATTTTCACTTGTATTTCTGAATGTCATGGCACACTTAGTTCAACGTTTTAAATAAATCTAAATAAGAAAGTCAGGTGTGAACATAAACTATTAGTAATCAATAATATTACAATTAGCACTAATAAATTGTTGCACTGTTTCTGCATCTTGAAAAAATATAAATGTACAAATCATTGTTCAAATGTTGGTTAAATCTGAATATCAGATAATAAGTGAAATACAAAATTCATAAAGAAACAATTGGGTAAAATATAATTTAAAATATTTTGCTAACAATCAACAATTAATAACAATCTTAACTTTGTAAAAAAATAAGTATATTAACTAAGGAATCGGATGCTACAGTGGTTTGTATGCCTTTTGTATGTTTATCATAAATACAACAATAGTACCAGATAGTTCAGGTATATTTATAGTACTTCAGGTGGGTAGCTGCGTCACCATGCGTAGGCTGCAAAGGAACAAGTAATAGGTTTATTCCATGCTGAAAAAAAGAAGAAAAAACACCTGAAGAAGGCTCCACGGCTGAAATGTTTTGTTTTCTTTCTTCTTTTTTTCAGCATGGAATAAACCTATTACCTGTTCCAGTAGTACCAGATGTCTCAGAGACATTCAAAATTAAATTATGCATGGAAATCTTTAACTAGAAAAATGACTAAGATATCCATCTATTTTTAATGGTGACGCAGTGATTAGCTTTAAGTTTAAGTTGAAGTTTAAACAACTGGGTTTATTGCATGCAAGGAATCAAAGTATTGTTTGGAATATAGGTACAAAACTTCCAGTTTATATAGCAAATTTAATCCGTTTCTGACACAAATTGTTACCATGGTAAGGGGGGGAGGCCATCTGTGTTTGGACATTCCCAAGACCTTGACCACTTTGAATGGCCAGTTTTATCTTTCCTTAGTTAGGGGTCTCTATCTTGCACTTGGAATCTCTTATCAGTTAACTCCCATCCCTCCCATAACTTAAAAGTGCTTAAGCATGGAATGTCTTGTGTCACAAGAGGTCTTTGTTCAGAAAGAAATCAGTTAGCCCCTTTTTCACAACTTATATCTTTCTTCATCTGTAAAGGATAAAGAGATTAGAAAATGGATGGAACTAAAGGCACTGTGTAACTACTGTATACACAGCGATAGAAAGCCATTATGAGATGGAAGGAACTCACTAAGGATAAATTATTTAGTGCTGATTTAAGGAATCAGTCTTTCCACTTCTCTGGATCTGATCAATCTACCTATTTTCTGTGCTTTCCCTATCCTGCTTGATTTATAATTATTCAAAAAAATCTCCTTCTTTAAATTAGTCATTTATAAATACTGTTAACATCTTGCACCAACTGTAACAAAATATACACTGAGCTCAACCTACTGAGTCCTACAGGTACTTAATTGAGTCCTTAATTAATCCTGCTACCAGCATTGAATAAAAAATCTTTAGATTTCTATATTTATATCTTTATTTAGTACTTCCATTAGTGAAAAAGGCTAAATTACTTTCTTGGAAAAATGTATTTTATGTGTTTGAAAAAAATGACTTACTAAATATCTCTGTTTTTCCATGTGTGCTAATTTTCTGACTCTCTATCCTATCAAACCTTCATGGTCTCCCTACCAGAAATGCACCTGATTATTCAAGCCCCTAACTCTCTGCCAAATCTGCTTCAGGTTCACATGTTATTTTGTAACACACACTTCTGTGATTTTTTTGTATATATAAGCTTTTGCAAGTGTTCCTGCATCCCTCATGGCTTTTTTTCTGTTTCCCTATTTCAAGGTAACACCTGCTCCAATTCTAAAACTTTGCTCATGTACATTTTTGTATTTTCAAATTTATTTACATCTCTAACACTTTAACATCCGAAATGTTCATTTGCCTGAATTTTTTTTAACTGAATTTTAGTTTCAGACTTAAAAAATGTTTACGTTTCTCTCTTTTGTTCCTTGTCCCACAGAGCTCTTTAATTGTGAAGTTCCCAGCATTTTTACATTGCTCTATTAAATGGTTAGGTTACTTGAACTTTCATTGTATTTGGCACTACTTGGACATAACTCCAGTTGAATCATATTATGCCTTTCACTGATATTTGGAGCCTGATAGCCTATTTGGAAAACAGCAAACCCAAGTGCAAAAACTCATCAGAGCATTTACAGGTTCAGGGGAAAAGAGCTGACAGAACGAAGTTGCAATAATTTATTTAGAAGGTTTTTTCTTGTCCTTCCATAGATTGATGAGAGCAGTAAGGGACATTCGGCAATGTGATTTCACGAATGCTTTATTTTCTGTTTTATTTATTTTTAATTTAGTAAAATGTCTGGATTTTTTCATTTTGACATGATAGAGTACTTTGTGTTGATGAGTGCCAAGACTTCTCAATTAAAAAGATCATGGTTCCATGCTGTAACACAATAAAATGTGAAAAAGTCCAAGGGGTGTAAATAGTTTTGCAAGGCACTCTATACTGTAGATTTGAGTTGCGTGTGTGGAACAGCAGGAGGCGAGACTCAGCAGGAGGAAAGGGTGGAGCAGTGGCTCTCTGGTTAAGGATCTGTGGCTGGAAGGTTGTTGGTTCTAATCCTGCAGTCGGCAGAGGAATCCTACTTCCTGAGCAAGGCCCTTAACCCCAACTGCTCCAAAGGTGCTGTACATTGGCTGACCCTGTTCTCTGACCACAAGATTTTCTCTGTCTGTGTGTCCCATGGAGAGCAAGTAGGGTATGTGAAAAAAGACAAATTCCTAATGCAAGAAATTGTATATGGCTTATAAAGTGATCTTATGTTATATGGATTAGCCATATCGTTCAAGTTTTATAAAAAAAATAATCTTTGTTGAGTTTACACAAGAGACAAAAGGTACCTTTTGAGAAGTAGTGTACTGCTTGCAAAGTAGCTTATTTTGACAAACAGCAAATTATTGCTTGAAGA
Source organism: Lepisosteus oculatus (assembly GCF_040954835.1). Lineage (NCBI taxonomy): Eukaryota > Metazoa > Chordata > Actinopteri > Semionotiformes > Lepisosteidae > Lepisosteus > Lepisosteus oculatus. The sequence goes on along the minus strand of NC_090702.1, from coordinate 37,435,187 downwards.
AATCTGTACTGTAGCTTTATTTAATTGAACAGAAAGTCACTTTACACCTTGCTTACTCTGTTAAGCAGAGTTTTTGTTAAGCACAGTTCACACTCTTTTGTCTGTTGGAGAGCGGGAGCTGGGCAAGGTAAGGCCGAGTGATGGAGAGTGAAATAATCGCATACCTGTAGTCATAGTCATCATAGTAATACACGGTCACATTAAAACTAATTCTCTAAAGGCATTACAGGTAATATTATTATATTAATGTAACAGTGTATTACTATGATCTTGCAAGTATGTTTTAAATGTTTGTAATCGCTATTTTTGCAGATACATTTTGTATTGCTATTCAGTTTGTGTCTGCATGTTAGTTGATGGGCATACGTTAAAGCGGAGAAGATGGCAGAAAATGTTTTCTCTGTATGCTGCTTAAGCCATTCCATTTTGTGAGAAAACGCCTCCCCCTCCCCCTCTGCCTACATGACTCATTTTTAATCATCGTGTCCGAATTGCAGCGGGTGATAGAGAGAGATGAGATACAGAAAAAAGTGAATCATGGTTTACTTTTAAATGATATTTTACCTTCATTTTTTATTCTAAAAGTCTGTACAGTATCTTAGTTATTTTCTGATAGTCTATTTTAACGTATACAGTATTTGAACAAAATCTTGTTAGTTAATGTTTGTACAAGATGTGGAAGAAGTGCAACAATTTATTACATTGTGAATTTTAATACTAATTATTGATTTGTAATAGTTTATGCTCAGGCCTGACTTTCTTGTTTAGATGTATATCAAATATTGAACTAAGTGTGACAACATCCGTAAATACAACTGAAAATAATCTGTGGTATTTGTGTAGATTAAATGTTTCTAAAATCTCTATAAAATAAAAACGCTTATGTATAATCTTAAATGTATCTTCCCACATGTAATGTCATAAGAAAGTACAATAAGCACCTGCTTTGTTTAATGATGGTTTCAAATATAAAACTTATTGATGAGAAAGCTATGTTAAATGAAAATTTAAAAAAAACTCCAAGTTGAAATAAATTATTTACGTTCCATTATTAAATTTTAAAAGCAGACAGACACGCTCAGTGCAAAGCTGCAGAGCGGTCTTGATGTAATACTCCAAGCCTCTGCTCAGGTCTGCCTCTTTGATGGAGCTCAGGGGGTACCGTCCTGTTTCCTTTAGCAACCTGCTGATTGCTGATTGCTTCATACATCAGGAAGAGTTGAGAAGGAATTAAATTTTATCTGTACGATATGGGTGTTACATTTACAAAATGTTTAAAATGTTTCATTAAAAATTTAAAAATACAACTTACACAAAGATTCTAAGATGATCGTGCAAAAAATGTGTCAATAACTATCTAACCCCGTTTTTTCATGGATTTTAAAGTCATGCAGTTTTAGGTAGGGACACGCAAATTCTTATTTTTTATTTTCTTTAAATTTAAAAGAATCAGTTGCCCATCGTGCCAGAAAATATTATAGTTTTATGTTTTTGGTATTTATTTATTGAACAAATTGTGATATGTAAAAATAAAACATCAATATAATGTACAGAATATTAAATACTTTAAATGCGTATTTGTTAAAGGAAAATTCCTGCCGTGAGCAGGATTCTAACCCCAGTTTACAGAATGCGAGTCACACACTGAAGCCATTATACCAACAATCCAATTGGCAGCTTAGGTTATAGCTGAAAAGGGCAGGTAAAATGTTTCCAAGTAATTACATGTGAATGAGTCATATTGACAGATGTTTACAAAGGAAGTGGACTATGGTAATACTTTGAGCTACAGTATATAAATATATTTAGATTCTTAAATTAATATTATTAATTTCTTTAGATAAGTGATTTCATATTACCTATTAAGCAGATTCTAAAAAGTATGCGTTTTTTAATGCGATAAAGAGCACAAGTATTCATAGCTTTTTATAAATTATATAAACTTTAAATAGAATGACCACAACAAAACTTTCCCAAAATAACCACAGTAAGAGACCAAGTGAAAGACTTTGATGCATAAAATGTTTATGCTTATGAAGAAATTAGAATACTATTGTGTATTTTTTATTTAAACTACCACTGGCAGCCATATACAGTTTGATAATATTGTAAAGCATATGGCCGACAGGCACTATGTAAGAGCCGGCTTACCAGAGTGGTGACGTCACGGCCCTTCCCTGTAATAGCAGGACCACAGCCACTGGGCTATAGAGAGATCTCTCTTTAGCTTACCAGGCTGGGTCCCTGTTGAGTGACACCGGAGGCCCGGGTTCGTGTCCCCGACGGTGCAGGGCCGACCGTAAGCGGCAATGGCAAAGGTGCCCACCTGAACCCCGTTACGTTATAATATATTTAAATTCCTAAATTAATATAGTTTATGATGTTCAAAGACGCTATGCTCCTCTTATTTTTATGCTCCACTACCAAAATTACCCTGTAGTTGTAGAATTCCATAATAATATTCAATATTAAGTGGATTTAAACATGCACATTATTGAGATTAAATGAAGCAATTTCACTAACAACCAATGCACCACAAGTGCCACCAGTCGGTCATTTTGGCCAGCAAATTATGTACTGCGATATTCTCTGGCAATCTGCAGTATTTACCGTTTTTTTAGAATGGTTGCATCTGTATGTTAATGTGTTATTTGGTACTCACCTGATTGGTAGAATTCATACTTTTCAAGATTTGTCTTGTCTGATATGGAGAATTCATAGAGTTCCTACAATTTTGAACAAATTATCAATCAAATCTTCCAGAATTAAATGTTGTGTACATGTGTACAGTAGGTTAAAAAAGCTCTGTTATAAAATATTTCTATGTGGTTTCTATAGAGTACCAGTATTTATTTCAACATTATGAATGTAACAGTACACATTTAAAAAACAATATGTATGTTTTAGTTTGTATAGTATAAGTAAGTGTTTTTCAAAACCTTGATGTTCCATTCTAACTTCCGGTTTTATCCTGGCACTGAAATTAATTAATAAGATTTGCAAAGACTAACTAAATTCCTCGTACATTTATGTGGCAAATAACTATTAATGTTTGTATCTGAGAACTGATATGCAAAATTGTATTAGCTCTTCCACACACGTTTATTTCCAATATACACTGTACATACAGTGTCTGTATATACAATTAAAAATACTTTATTATCTCCAGGGGGACAATTTAAGTCCATACAGTATATAAAATATATTTATAACATATACGTAATTAATATTTATAAATACACATTGAAATCCTTACAATTTATAACAATAATTATTTGTTTCAATTGCAGTATCTCTCAGTACAGAGTTGTATCAATAATTGAAAAAAAAATCTTACCTTGTAAAGTTCAAGTTTAACGCTGCTTAAGTAAATTTGATTTTCTAAAAACTCAACAGTAAGAGTCCAGTTAAGTCCCTGTAAGTGAAACAAGATAAAGGGAAGGCCAAGAATCAGTAAAGAATCCTTTTGTCAATATAAAATAATATATAAAGTTTACTTGATGCTTTTAGTGGTATCACTGTGATCAAAGTAAGGTCTAAAAGTTTAATCAAACATTCTCATTCCAACACAGACTGATGTTAACTAAAACACAAACAAATCTTAAAATATACTCTTCACTGCAATCCAATTTCCAATGTATTGAAATATATATTTTCTATATTATTGCAGTCATTTGTATTGAGCTGTTCTTGTTGTGCACAGTACTGCTAAATTATTGTAGTGATTAATTGCACACTGCCCAACAGTGTCCATGGAAGTAAATCAGGTATGATAAGTAAGTTAATTTCTTGAAGCATTAAGATTTTGAGCAGAATTAACACTAATATTCTCCATACCGCAAGCTAAAGCAAATAAAAGAATACCTACGGTATGCACTACTTTACATAAAATAGAAACTAATACCCCATTTATTGGAACTAAAAATGCATATTTAAAGTTTTGTGCACCTTTCTAATGATGAATAATCAAATTTGAAACTCACATTTGAGGAAAGAAGTCATCTTAACTATGCTGCCTAGCAATTAAAAGTAAAACCATAACCCATTAAAAAAAAAGTCTACACAATTTCCACTGATCACCCAAAAGCAGATGATAACTACATGATACATCTAAATTACAAGATATTGACTGTACACATGGAGAGGAAGAGGAACACACAGCAAGAGAATTGAAACAGAAACAGGAATACAAGATGTGTGGCATACAATGAGCCCTGGGAGGCACAGACAGACAGCCTGGGGGTCTCTGCGCAGACTGGAAGCTGGAGTCATGACAGGTGACATCATCACCAGATGTGGAAGCAGGCTGGTGGACGGGTGCTTATTTATTGTAAATCTTGGAAAGGAATAATGAAAAAATGTTCCTTCTTTGGGGTATTTTTTAAAGAAATATTGTGGTTGTAAAGAGTCTGTTGTAGTTTTGCAACAGTCCAGTCCTTAATAGTTGAAAAGGCATTACTGGATGATGCAGACAAAGTAATATATGAGATGAAGTGCATACCGACTGAAGCTAGGATTTGAAGGTAAAAGAGTTGCGCAAGATTGTAAGGATATTAATAGCACAAGTAGCATGAGCCCATAAGAAGGGCAGCAAGTGAGGTCCTATGAGTTAATCAAAGTAGCCCCATGAAGTCATGTTATCATCAATAACTACAAGTGGACTTCTCTGTCAACTAGAAATGCCCGTCTAGACCATTAAACTTAGACTTTCTCATTGATATGTGGGAATAAGAATTAGTACATAGTACAGCCATTCATCCTGATATGTATCAGGGTAGTATGCACAAAACATTGATTTATTACTAAAGATAACTTGGTTAGACTGTTATAAATTCCACCTGAAGTGTTCCACCAGTACACTTATGGAAAAAGGCACTGTTTTATTGATAAGTGAAGCATATTGGCTCCTTTATCAATCACTTTATCACTTGAGCCCAATCACCTCTTTTACTAATGAGGGGATTTATTGTTAATGAATAATCAGAGGCACTCAAATGTATATCAGTTGGCCATGACTGAATTATTAAAGACATGGTATTGGGAAAATCACAGAAATCGGGGAATTGTCATTGAGCAAAAGCAGTCTGGGTGAAGACTTAGATACCTCAGACTGATACTTGGTTATTATGCACTATTCTTTTAGATTTTAGACTGTAAATATCTAAATATGCATTTTTAGCAATATTGTGCTGATTACTATAAAACAAAGAATTTGAAAATAATTTTAACTACCTGAGCAACAAAATATTGGCATCTTCCTGGAATTCTGTAGTTTTTGCCATCAAATGTAGTCACAAATATGCCTTCAATTTTGCATCTTGAAGGGCATTTTTTCTGAGAGCAATCCCATTTCCCATCTTTGCAAACACTGTAAAGCAAAAACATTTAATCATTTAAGGTGGTAAATGGTAAAATATAACAGATGTTAAAAACACTGTTTCAATTCTTTATGTATGAAACTCACCATTTCTGGCACTTTGTTTCAAGGTTATAACCAGCAGGATACACATTTCCAGCGTATACACAGGGACAGTCCTTTAGTTCCACACACTGGTTTTTTCCTTCAAGATCATTAAGGACTTTTCCTATAATGTTAGTAATACAAATTATTTCATTATAATTGTAAATACTGTTTTGCTACCATGTAACTAAAAGGATACTGCTGCACTGGAAAGGGTTCAAACCAACCAAACTAATTCCAGATCATACAGGTAAGTCATACACAGACAGTTTATATTGACTTTAAAGACTTTTAGACTTTAAACGAGGAAGACGGTAGACAAGCAGATTAAAATATTTACAATCTTGTAAACTACAGGCAAAGTTAGTCCAGTAGACTACTTCAGCTACAAGCAACCCAAAAATCAAGAAGGATAAAATGGCTCCCTCTCATCTATAATAGTATATCAATAATCATCATTATTAATATACCTAAAATCTGAACATCAATGTAAGAAATGCTTTTTGATTTTGTACCATTCTGAGTTTTTGACCAGTTGATTTGATACTTGATCACAAGAATCTGGTTAGATAGCTGGTTAGACTGATCATCAGTCATTGAGAGCAAAAACCAGATGTGGTAATATTGCAAATATCTCTACAGTTAAACAAAAGTAATCCTGCAGTCCTCATCCTCATATACAATATTTTGTACCAGCAGCAATGTATATATATACAGTATACAGTTACAGCTATAGGTGACTGGTAAGTGTCTCTAAGAGTTGAGATAAAGGCTGTGACACCTGGCAGTGTAAACACTTCTAGCTTCAATGCAGAGAATTTTGCTGAGATGTAGGATATCCCCTGATTTACAACAAAAGTTTATCTTGGTATACCTACAGTAGGTAATTAAGTTGTGATGTCATGTTATGATTATCAATGAGCAGTCCAGAAACACACCGTATAAGATCACATTAAGACTGCAGAGGGAGAAGAAACAGGAAAGTATGAGAAAAGGAGAGAGCAGAGAAAGAAGGTCAGATCACAAGAAGGAGTTGCAACTTGAAGCTTGCACCAGGCAAGAGCCCTTACTTCATGATCATCCAACCAAAACCTGACTGAAGCTAGGTATTTGAACAGTGTTAGAGAGAGCTTACTATTCTGTGTTTTTAGGAAACTTGGGTTTCCTGGGCAAAAGATACCTCAGTTAGAGACATCTTTCCTGCTTAGGGTGTATTTTTAGAAAAGGGCATTCTATGGCATTCGAGTTTGCATAGAGTTAACCTATGTTGCATTGTTTATTCTGTAGTTGTAACAACATATAAAAACATGGAAAAGTGTGAGTCAGTACTATCATCACATGCTAATATTGATAAAGTATACTATTGGTCAAAACTGAAAAAAGAGTTCAGGCTGTTTTCAAAACTTTGTGGCATTAAAAAATATACAAGGGAATATGACATCCAGAAGTAATCATAAAAAGCATACCAGTTGGACATATACAAGTCTTTGTATATGGTACATCAGATGGTAACACAGGATTAGAGCAGGTTTCCATGAAGGCTTTTTCATTTTTGTTGAATATCAGATCTCCTGGACAAGTTGGTTCAACTGTATTTAAGAAAAGAAAAGAAAAGTTCTTAAACTGTTATCTGAGATCTTAAGACAAGATCTACTGACAAGGTTTTTCAAAAATGGTAAATGAGGAAAAGGCCACCATAACTGAATATTTATGATGAGGTTAATACAGTTACTTGCATATCCTACAAGGGTAGCTTACAGTATACTGTAGGCCCAATTTTTTTCTTAGCTTTAACATGTTCTTCAATAATGTTACAATCTTATATATAAATTGACCATGGTAAAATAAATCATACTTTTACGAATTATTTAAGAACATTCTCAAAAGTAGATAAAAACCAATGAGCCTTCTTCAGGAATGCAGGAGATAAATGTTGCAGGGAGCTGAAGAAAAGGAGAATAGAGAGCAGAGCATATCACAATGGGTGCATCAGATAAGAAAGAGTAGAAAAATGGAGACCTAGTGGATAGGTATAAAAATATATGAATATATATATATTTATTTGTAGGCCATGCTGCCTTGTACATGTGATAGCTCTTGTTTTTTCATTCTAATATTCTAAGATTGGAAATAATCCTGACTTTTTCCCTTGCAGTGCACATGAGGACCAAGTTCCCTACTCAGACATCTTTTCAAATTAATGTACAAGTTATACAATCAACTGTATTCTTAGGATCAGCCAGAATAATTAGTATTTAAAACTTAATTATATAATTTCTAAATGAAACATACAGTATGAAGCTACATCAGGTCTAAAACTACAAGACATTTTACCCCATTAATTATAAAACTAATCAACCTATTTTTGAGACTCGACAGCAAGAACACTTTCTTCTATTAGACCAGGTGTGTCAGTTAACGGAGCTGAGCTAAAGGAGATGATTCAAGGCATGACAAGGCATGACACTCTTGGCATTGATTGCATGCCTCCTGAATTTTATTTTTTTTGTCCATTTAGGATATTAAGATAGATTGCATATTTGAATTTCTGAATTCTTATATAAAGGGAACTAAATAAAATCTCCACTTTGCAGATCTTAAGGGGTATATGCTCTTACAAGACCTATTTGTCTTAATCCAGATGCTTCTCTATTTCAGCTTTTAATATAGACTACAAGATCTATTTATTCATACTAGTGTTCCCCTTAGACATTGTACATTGTGTTCTGTATAATTTCAACTTCTCTAAATTTCAGAAGACAAGGAATGTTTAAGGTAACCATATGACACCATATTCAACAGTTAACTTTGTGATGGGAAGTATTTTAAAGTCATTATATTGATAGAAGACAGTGTGTAAATTAATGGGGTATAGGGACAAAACACATTGCAAATTTAAAACATATTAAAGTTTATTTGGAATAACCTGGACAAGGCTGACAACCCTACCACCTTCACAAGGAATGAGCCAGAGAGAGGCTGCAAGAGTGAAGATGGGGTGGTGGGAGGGAGGCGATAAAGAAGCACAAAGAGGACCTCTCCACCTTCTTCACAATCACTACCCATATTTTCCCATAGTTAAAAAGTGGTACATCACCTCTAACTGCGTCCCCGCCCCCCTCTCCCCTGAACAAACTTGGCTGACTGACAACAGAATCATGTGTCTGTCACACTTGTTCTCTAAACTTTGGGACTTACACTTTTTCCCAAAGCACCAAGGGTGAGCCCATACATAAAGACAGAATTCTGCCCAAGGTTTAGCCTGCAGAAGGATTTTGCGACCAGCTAACTACCACCATTATGTAACTCACCCCATCTTAGCAGTCACCTCTCCGTGCCCAGACCTTGTCCCCATTTAATCTCAAAGCTAACCTGGGCAAATCATTTGATGGAATCAACTTTGGCCTCTTGTGCAGAATGAAGGATGAACCTACATTAGATCTCTCCTTCTCCACAATACCCCGTGCTGCCTAAAGACTGGAGTGGCACCCAGCTAGCAGAGCACTGATTGGACAACACTACACCATTGACAGCTGTTCCCCATCCTTCTGCATGGGAGTTACAAATGGATGAGCATAAGTCAATACTCCCCCTCTTTCTTATATTAACACATTAATTTAAATTTAATTCATTTGGTAGCAGCGGTTACTTAAGAGTGCCCACATTTTGATTATTTTAATGAGACTCATTAGTTAGTGTAACCAACAGTATACTAAATGTAGTATCCTTATTTTTATGGATATTTTCTGTATCAGCTTGATATTTTTAATTCTTTTATGTACAGTATACATTGTTTTTATGTGTGAAAATGTATTCTGTGTGTTGTAAATCCTTGTGAATTTTTTATTGATTCCTTATAGCCATAGTCTTACAATTTACTGTTATTGTAAATAACAGGAATTTACTGATTTTACAGTAATTAACAGTAATTTACTGTTACTCTTGCAGTTTACTGTGGTGCCAGTAAATTCACAAAGCCCACAAAATGCTAAAGAATTCATAAAGGTATTTTCAAAAGTACTGTTTCAAATGTTTTCTATGTGTTATTTCTTACTAGATAAGCACGCATTCTTATTTTGTAGCTAAATGTGATTTAAATGTTTTTCTTTTTTCAGTTTTTGTTACATTAGTCTGGAGTTTATTCATTCTCAGAAACACACCTGGGAAAAAAGGTCCCTTTGAAAATTATTTCCTTGTCTGATTTACTTCACAGAAATGGCACAGTTTATGTTTTTGGCACTAAATTACAGAGAATGTAATGAAAAAATTCATCACTCACCACACCCTGTGTTACTCCTCCATGTTTCATCTCTTGTATTACAAAATTGTGCTAGTTCTTCAAAAAATGCACATTTAAATTTTTTGTCCTTGCAAGCATTGTTTGCACAAAGATCAATTAATGTTTTAGGTTCATCAACACAATCCCACCAGAATTCTGATATAACTGAACCGCAATGCTGACAAGAAGAGAAAAGAAAGGGTGAAAATTTAACATGGATGTAACCGAGACAAAATCAGTTGTTAAAGAACACACTTTTAATGCTCAATTATAAATAGCCTTTTTCATGGTTGTTTTTCTTTCTTTGTTACTGTTTTCTTTCTTGTTCTTGCAGCAGGTTTTCCAGTCATAAACCTTCTGTAGTGTAACAGTTTGTTTCTCATGTGGATTAAATGTACTTTTATTTGTTTTCTGTGAATTTGTCTAATATAAAAAATCATGAAATAAGTAATAAAAAAGAATTACCATCTTGCCACAGTCTGTGTTTTCATCCTTGGTTTCACATTGATTTCCATAAGAAATCTGAGACTCAGAAATCAATTTCTTGCTGTCATCTTATTTAGGAAAGATATTATTACATTAGAATGCAAAAGTAAAGCATATACAGTAAAAAATGTGTAGATGGCTTTTGAAAAAGGCCTTACCTGGAGTATTATATCTACCACACAAACCATCTGTTTCCCCATGACGATTTTGATCTAGTTCCAGCTGTCATAGAAAAAAAAACATTTTGTTACAGATAAAAAGTTATTTTTTAATTGCATAAACATAGTCATTTGATTTTTTTGAAACATTTTGTTTTTAAACTTATCCCACAGATTTAATAGAGAAGGAACAACAAAAGTGACAAACTGGTCAATATTTGTCTAATGCATTCATCATAAGTCCTAACCTCCCCCACCCTACATCTGGTTGTTGTTCCTCAGTCATTCTTAATTATATTTAAGTGTTTATTTTTTGCCTTGTGAAATAGATATTTGGATGAATATGGATATGTGTTTCCTAGTTTTTCACTTTATACCCTTTCAAAATGCACAATGAATACTGCACCATAATGTGGTACGCATACCACATTATGACACCCTTTTTAAAAATCTGCTGCACTACTGTTCTACTTTGTAAAACCTCCAGGTGATGCAGTAAATGCTTAACATGATGTGTTTAAGTATTTTGGGTTGTGACCCAGTCAATACTCAGCCCTGTGGGGACAATCTTTTTCCAATTATATAATTAAATTTGCATACTGTTTCAAGTTTTATTAATTTTATACTCTATTTATAATTAATATTTAAAAAGTAGGATTGTTTTAGAAAGCTAAATTACTCAGATATATAGTTTATCTTATAGCTTGTTAAAGCCAGATAAAATCATTTCATATCATTCCCTCTTTCCTTGACACCTGAAACCTTTGTTTGTTTCTTTTCAGCCTACACATGCTGACACTGCTTTAATATCTACAGTACTTGATACTGAATATGCAACACAGTACATTTATATGCCTCAAAGTAATACACTGGATGTCTGGTCTGAAAAAAGCTAAATAATTTAAAGAATAAAAGACTGAGTAGCCTGGTTGGCTTAGCTGGTCTGACTGCAGCTTAAAAGATTTTGGTTCTGCATTGGAATCTTTCATAGTCCCTCTCATGACCTAATTGTATCCTGACCTGTCTATCAGAGAGCTCTCCATGAAGCTACTAAAGTGGATAAATTCATGTTTAGAAACAGTTTTCTTTCTTTCTTAAAATACAGTAGCTTTCTTAATAGCTTCTTTACCAGGGATGGTGATGGTGGGTGGGATTTTGCGGGAGGGAAATGTTGATTTTTTTATTTTTTATTTAGTTGTTGTGTTTTTGAAAATTAAGGGAAAAATACGTTGATAAAAATATTAACAAAATTGAATGTGTTTGAACTGTATATTTACTGTTATTGACATGATGTAAGAACTAAGACTGTTTAATAGCAACATTCGTGTGAGAAAATGACATGAACTCTCACTTATAGTACTTAATGAGATCACGTTTTGAATCTGTAACTATTTTAACTGAAATAAGTAAGGTTTGCGAGATGCATGCATGTTTGTGCATTAACATACTAGCAATCACATAACATCTGATGTTTTTATATCAATATGGAATGATTTTAATTAAAACACAAATGATGATATTTAATAATTTGTTTAAACAATTTTTTTTATTTATCGTGAGTATCAATAGATAATCAAAATATCATATCTTACCCAAAATGAACTGATATAACCATCCGCATCATACCAAAAGACTGATAGCTTCATTACCCTGCTCTCCAGCTTAGTGTAGATGCCATACTTATGGATATGGAGATATTTGTGATCATAAGGAAGATTAACACTGTAAATGGAGATATTCAAATTTTAAAGACATATATATGAAGACGTTTGAACAACAAGTGACTTAATTTAAAATTGGAGTTTCTTTGAGGTAAACAGCAGACAAACATACTTGCAGCAAAGCTGGAAGGTCTGGAATGCAACTCAAGCTTTAGCATAGATCAAAAAGAAACAACACTTACATTTTCTGGTTACAAAAGAGATAGCAACATGTCAATGTGATTGATTTCCCTATTTCTAGATGTCTCACGCCTAACCTTGGGAACTTTCACTACTAACCAGTTGTCTCCCCTGAGATTTAGCTTCTCCTGAGGCTCCATACATATTTCACTCTACCTGAGTGGACACAGACAGATGTCTCCCCCCGTGAATCTGTCTTTTGCTCAGACAGCCTTGTTCTCTCCCTTAAAACCGCATTGCTCAGTCACTTCAGGGATTGATGTTGGTACCCGCCCCTTCCGGGCTTCATATACTTTAGATACAGGTACAGTAGGCACCTCGGTGTCTCACCACTAGACCTGTTATCTCACTGACACCTGCCAGTTAGGATCTTACTTTCGCTTGTGTCTCATTTATACATCTGCCAGTGAGGAGCTTGCTCACACATTTTCTCACTATGAGACCTGCTCTCTCGCTGCCCTCCTAAGAGTGTGGTTCTACCTCCCTGTGAACCCTGCTACTCACTTTTAAACTTGGCAACGAGGGTCTGACTCCCCTGAATCAATTAGGACAGTTTACCCGCTAATCTCTAAATAGGTAGTCTGCCTTCTCACGGGTGAGGCCAGTTCCCTAAAAACCTTGTGCCTATGCGTTGTTAATGCATTTCTCACCCTGTCTGTCTGTCTAGCCCTCAAGCCCTATCGGCGCCCTCTGGTGGCTTAACCCCTTGTCTGACACTCCAGATCCAGCTGCCCTGTTACAAGCCAGAAATTGTATTTTAGGGGTCCTTAGGTGGGAACTTAAAGGGGAGAAGTACTATGTTCTTTTTTTCATTATATTGATATCTTTTGAAAAGTTAATTTACATGTTATCATAAAGCATGTTATATGGTATTATATTCTTACATCACATTCCCAGTTAGTGTATTAAAATCCATGTGCGGTCTTGCTGTTGTACAGTTAACATTACAGTATGTAAGGTTCGCTATATAGCTTGTTAATATGGATTGTTGTTAAAAACCTCTTATCTTTAGCCTAAACCCTTCTAATCACTAAGGCTGAATGAACCTTGTCCTTCAGGAATTCCTCAGTTTAAAAAATGTGTATTTCTTAACAGTTGCTATAGCAATAAATAAATAAAATGAATCGTAGAGTTACAAGCTTTGAACAATGGCATTTTTTATTGTTTTTTATTTTCTATTGGTAAATGATGTTCGACAAATAACTTGCATGCTAAACTCAGAATATCATCTGTTGTTTCATTTATGTTTGGTGAATGCTAAAGGCCAAATGCAAGCCTCATTACATCCAATGTCTATTTCATATGTCACATCACAAAGGAATCCTTGAAATCATCATTAATTTATTAGAAATTATATTAAATTAAATGTTTGCAGTGGTGCATTTTGTTATCACATTAAAGTTAAACGTCCTGATAGCTATTTATTTTATAATATGACAACACTGAGGGATGAAAGAAGTTAGTACAAGTATAAAACTGAAATATCTTTTTTTCAAATTTAACATGCATATTTGAAGCAGTGTATTACAAGTACCAAGTCATTGTAAAATCATTGTACTTTCTTATTGTGTGCACAATATGTAATTCTTCTTTTCTGTTTGACATTAGGACAAATTATTGTTCCTCATAAATATGATTTCCATTGACCGACTTAGATGACTAAATTTCATAGAGCTTTCTCTAATCACAACAATAATAATAGATGAAAATAAATTAATTTAACAAAATTAGTTAATAATTTCAATAGCTCAATCTGTAATACTACATTCTTACCCAATACATACAAAATTCAGTATTAAAAATTTCACACATCCTAAACAAAGCTGATTGATTTCTGGAAGTATGGAATTCCAGAATAAAGGTAATTCTCTTTTGATGGATGCATAGATTTAATCTTCCAATTAAACATGAGATACAAATAATAAATTATCAGTTTGTGTTAATTTAGAATATTACAAATATGCTGTTTTAAGGTTTATTATTCTGAGTTATTTCAGAGCTGAATTTATAAAGAGAATGGATTGGCTTGGTAACTGCATGAGGCTAGGTTTTAATACATGGTGTAACAAAAACTGTATATTTTCATGGTCTTTCTATTTCTGTATAGAGTTTGATGACAGATACATAATTGAACAAATTATTTTATCAACTAAAGCTGAAACTAATCTTAAAGCTTCTATGAGATCTTGAATACTTGATTCAAGGATTCTGTTGCTATTTTATTGTTTGTTTTTTGTCCTCTATAGTAGTAGAGACTCAATAAAATCCCTGATGTTCATCAAAACAGCAAAAGCTGTGACTTTCAAACCTGAATTAGATCCATATAAAAAATTGTTTTCCGAACCAAAAGTAGATTTAATTTGTCTATGTGAGGTACAGATCCAGCCATTCAAAATGAGTGAGATACGCTGCATTAAATCACGGTGGACATGGCGCAATATATCACATCATACCGCATGTTAATTGAAAAATGATAACAGTATCTCAAATCACCACCAGGTGGAGCTAATAATGCTTAACATCTCATGTACAACATTTGAGCTGTCACCAGAAAATGCCCATTACGAATCCCGGTCACTGCTGAGGGACAATATTTTTCCAATTAAGAATTTAAGTTGTATGCTCTTTAGACTTTTAATAATTTTAAACTGTGTATTACAGCATGTTAAACATTAATTGTTAAAAATTTGGTATATTTTATAAAAGCAAGATTGCTCAGTTGGACAAAAGTACACAACTTTCCACCTTATATATAAATAATGTAATTATTTCATAAATTCATAATTCATTAATTCATAAATAATTTAATTATGCAGAAATATTTTATGCATCAAAGTCTTTAACTTGGTAACTTACAGTGGGTTCTGGTTTTAACATGCTTTTTCTAACATTATTAAGCTTATATTCTGTACTTCATAAAAAGTTATAACATTTTATCCTTTTATAAGAATACTTAGTAAGAACACGACTTGCTGTTATTGTAAAAAGATAAATGTTCAGTGACTTAACAGCACTTGATAGCTATTTTAATATGGAATCGTGTAACTAAGCAGCTAAAGTATCACAAGTGGACATTTTGGAAACATTTTGACATTCGTTTCTTTTTTTAAAAAAATTTGTATTGTCCTTGTAGTAGTAATGAGCTGTAATGTAGCGAGCTGCACCCAGGCAGTTCAAAGAATTACTTTTGGTTTGTTTCTCATAGGGCCAAATGCATAAAAATAGTCCACTATTATAGCTTATTGTGAACATGATGTGTCTCTTTCAGGTTTACACCTGAATTAAGAAAAAATATATTTTGTCTTAATCCAAATGTCAGCAGCCAGTAACTGTACTACAGTATATACAGTTGTACACCGCCTGGAATTGAACCTGGTCCGTCAGCTTCATTCAACAGGGAACCAGCTGGATGAATTATTAAATTTGATGGATTTGTATTAAAGAATTTCTTCACGTAAATCTTTAAATTATACAAGGGAGGGGGGAAGAATTATTTTTTACAATTGCCAGTAATCGGGGAAAAATAAGATATTGTAACGCAACGGGGGCTCAGGCGGGCGCCCTTGCCGCATCTGGTCGGCCCCATCCCGACTGGAGGCTCGAACCCGGGACTTCCGCGTCTCTCTGCAGCGACCTAGCCCCGTGAGCTAAAGAGAGATCTCTCTACAGCCCAGTAGCTGTAGTCCTGCTATCACAGGGAAGGGCGGTGACGTCACCCGCTCTGGTATGCCGGCTCTTACACACAGTGCTTGTCAGCCGTAAGCGTTACAATATAATGACGTGTTCCTGGCTAACTCAAACATTGCATGACTTTAAAAGCTGTAAATAACTGGTTTAGATAGTTAAAAACTACTTTTTATACGCTTCAAAAGGGTGATTTTTCTTCCTCATGATCAGCTTAGATTCTCTGTGTACACAGTAAGATTTTTACTTTTTAATTAAACATTTAAAATACTTGAATTGGATAAATGTTGTACTGATTTAATACCTCTTGATAGTAATATTAATAAGGAGTTGTGTAACTAAGCAGCTAAAATATCACATGTCCTTATAGTGGTAATAGCCAATGGACTGTCGTGTAGTCCGATGCACCCAGGCAGTTCAAAGCCCGATCAGAGAATTACTTTGTGTCTTACATAGTCGAATATATAAAAATAGTCCACTATTATAGCTTGTTGTTAGCTATGGTGTGAGTGTGTGAATCTGGATGAATTATAATAAGTGATGGTTTCATGATTTAGGATTTCCTCACGCAATTCTTTAGGTTAAAGGAGGGAAAAGAGTCATATTTACACATTGTGTATTGCCTCTGCTTATATTTGTAAAAACATTCCAATTTAAATGCAACACAGAGTATATTATTATTAATATTATAACAAATGCAGGTTTTTGGGCTTGTGCTCTTGTAGCTCCTGTCCCGGTTCATCGTTCACCATATGGGCTCAAACCCAGATCTCCTGTGTCGCTCAACACAGGTTTTGCCAGCTGAGATACAGAAGACCTTCAACCTACAGTATGCTGTCAACATTCCTGTTATGCGCAGGGATGTAGAGGGCTGTACTGTCACTGTGCTGCAACTGGCTTGTACCATCTGTATGCCTGCCGTTTGTTACAATATTAATAATGCATAACCATGAACAAGCTGTAAACTGAAGAGTTAGAGAAGACACGTTGAGTCACATTGAGACCCGGCTGGGGGAGACAGTATTTTGATTTTCCTGTGCTTACTATATTCGCTACAATACTGTAAATGAGTCCCTGAGACATATCCTTCAAATTTCAGAATGATAAAAAATAAACCTTTGTTGAGTTTGCAGGAGAGACAAAAGGTATCTTTTGAGAAGTTGTGTACTGCTTGCAAAGTAGCTCATTTTGACAAACAGCTAGTTTTGCTTGAAGAACTTAAAATCTGTCTGTACTGTAGCTTTATTTAATGGAGCAGAAAGTCACTTTGCTCTTTCAATTGGCTCTATTAAGCAGAGTTTGTGTTAACACACCACACCCTTTTAAATGAGTTTTAATCAAGCTGAAAAAATGTTTTTTTATTTTACAGGCAGTGTGAACATTGAGCGAGCATGGGGGCACACAGAGAGATAAAGACAGTGAGATTACTGAGATGGATAGTTTTAGTAAATATATTGACAATTATCTGAATTTTTGCTTTCACAAGGCAAGATAAAATTGTATCTAGCAGTGAACCAGCTACAGATGCAGCCATTCAAACTGCGTGGTACAAACCTGTACCACACGCAACTACCCACAAGCCACTGCGACATATCACGGTACGTGATTGGCTGGCCAAAATGACCAGCAGGGGCACTCGTGGTGCACTGGGCATTAGTGAAAAGATTTAATCATTAAATCTCTTTACTATGCACGTTTTAATCTGCTTAGTATTAAATATTTATATGGAATTTTACATCTAAAGGGAAATTTTAGTAGCTGAGCATAAAAAGAAGAAGAGCATAACACATCTGATGGTCATAAACTATATTAATTTAGGAACATAAACATATTATATAAACTGCATATGACTACTAGATAAATACATAAATATGTAAAAAAAATCTTTACATTAAAAACTACAAGCGTTTAATTTTCTCTATTGCTACAATATCAACAGCAGTGTAGTTACAAGGAACATGTCAAAATGTTTCCAAAAGAACCACTAGTTTTGATAATAATAGAGAAGTAATAGAGAGTCCCCATTACCCCCATTTTGATTTAAATCGCAAAAGTGTGTTTAACTAAATGCCTTAATTGATTTACAATCTGGCAATGCAACGTAAATCAGTATCTTTGTCTTCTAAGTCCTTAAATTAACATGCTATTACATCCTGTAATACACAGTATAAAATTAAATGTCTAAAGAGTATACAACTTAAATTCTTAATTGGATAAAGACTGTCCCTCAGCTGTGATTGGAATTTGAAACTGGGTGTTTTCTGGTGACAGCTCAAATGCTGCACATGAGAGGTTAAGCTTTATTAGCTCCACCTGGAGGTGATTCTGGTTACTATTATCATAGCTGCGGTATTATGCGGTATGACGCGGTATGATGCAGTGTTATGAAGTGCTAACGCATTTGTGGGAAAGAGGTTTAGTGGGCAGTGTTACTCACAGTCTAGTGCTCATAGAGTGTTAGTTTTAATACACTGTACAGTATAACAGTATAAAGCAAGTATGTTTTTAATGTTTTTAATCGCTATTCTTGCAAGTACATTTTGTATTCAGTTTGTTTCTGTTTGTTAGCTGGTGGGCAAACATTCGAGGTGAAAATTCTTCCACAAGATGTGTACATTTAAAGCAGAGAAGACGGCACCAAACGTTTTCGGCTCTATATGTTGCTCAAGCCATTTCTCTTTGGCATTTTAGTTATAGAGGTGGGAAGATGCCTCCCCCTCCCCCTTCCCTCTGCCCTCCTGACCTGTTCCCATTTTTAACCATTCTGTGTCTGAATCGCAGCGGGTGAGAGAGAGTAGGGAGAGAAGGAAAAAAGTGAACCCTGTTTTTTGATAGTCAGATGTAACATATGTTTGAACACAGTCTTGCAAATGTTTTTACAAGATGTGAAAGTGCAACAATTTATCACAGTGCGAATTTTAATACTGATTATTGATTATTAATATTTTATGCACCTGACACCTGACTTTATTTATGTTTATAAAATATTGAACTGTGACATAACATTCAGAAATATTTGATTCCATATTATATTCCCTATTAATCAAATTTTAAGAAGTATGCATTTCTTTTATAGCTATAACGATCGCAAATACTCATAGAAAAGGTTAAAACATTATAACTTATAAAATTATAACTAAGTATATAAACTTAATTAGTCAGAAGGAGCACGTAAAAAAAATTCCAAAATAGCCACAGTATGTAACCGAATGAGACTTTTATGTTTAAAATGTTTACAGTATGAAGAAAGTGGAATGCTGGTGTGTATTTTTTATTTAAACTACCAATACCTGCCATATACAGTTTATATAATATGTTTATATTCCTAAATTAATATCGTTTATAACCTTCAAACATGTTATGCTCCTCTTCTTTTCATGCTCAGCTACTAAAATTTCCCCTTAGTTGTAAAAGCCCATATTAATATTAAATATAAAGTGGATATAAACATGCACAGTAAAGAGATTAGATGAAGCAATCATTTCACTAACAACCAATGCACCAAAAGTGCCACCAGTCAGTCATTTTGGCCAGCCAATCCCATACTGCGGTATAACGCGCTAAACTGTAGAAAATTTAATGCAGTACGGGGTTTCACCATGTACTTTTAATGGCTGCATCTGTATATTTTAAATTATCATTAGTTCTTGAAAGACTGATTCATAATTGGCATCTCTCCTGTTCCAACTTTAGAGTTTTTAAATGGTCATGCATTTAGGTATATGAGCTGAAATGCAACCAACCAGACTCCAGTAATAACCTGTTCAGAGCTGTTTTGATAGTAATAAGGGAGAAGACTCCTAACACATTAGGTGTGGTGCTGCTGCACAAAGTTATTTATCATGAAGCTGTTGGAACAATACATTTTTTTAAACCAATGACTGCATGTGGAAATCTTGTTCTAAACATGTAGTTACAGGCATTGTTAAGCCCGTGATTAATAAATCAGCTGGACTGAAAAACATCAGACCTCAGGGGTCCCCCAGGATCTAGATTGGTAACCACTAATCCATCTAGTAAAAACATGTTAATACTAAATAGCCATGATGAAAAAATACAGTCTAAGAATAAATGTAGATGATAAAAAAGTATTAATTGAAACAATCATATTATATTATATTATATTACATAGGTATTACCTATTACATAGGTAAAAATAATTGTAAAACCTCTCGTGACCATGTCATAATCACAGCATTTTGTTTCCCACAATCCATGTGGTCAGTATCCATTGTCTGTGAACATCTCTGTATTTCAGAGCTATATTGATCAAATCTCAACACAATAACATGTTATGCAATTTACACAATAAATAAATATCCGCCTATAAACAAAGTTAAAATAATTTGAATAGCACTTACTTTGTCCCTTGAACATTTATTTTACCATTTTCCAAAATGGTTTCTACACCATTAAGAAAAATGATAACTTTGACCAGAAGACCATCCTCATCTCTTTGTATTCGTATGTCATAGTCTGTACCCTTTTTGCTGAATGTAAATGGGCACGTTGATTTCACGTAAAAAAAGAAGTCATTGAAGGTTTTGATAGATCCACTTCCAAATGTTTTGCATACACCTGTAAGGAAACAATATAACAATAAATACATATTCTTTATAAACAGATTGTTGAGTATAACTATACCCAATGTTTTACAAAAAATAAAGATAGTAGCATGCTCCACTGGTACTATTCCACTTTTAATAATCCACCATAATATAAAAAAAATTGGGGAGCGGTGACTGTGGCTAAGGATCTGTCTGTGGATGGAGGGTTGCCAAATCAAATCCCACGGCCAGCAGAGGAAACGTACTCCGTTGGGCCCCTGAGCAAAGCACTTAACCCCAACTGCTCCATGGCCACTGTATAAATGGCTGACCCTGCGCTCTGACCCCAGGCTCCTCTCCCTACCTGTGTCTCTCATGGAGAGCAAGTTGGGGTATGTGAAAAGAAAAATTCCTAATGCAAGAAATTGTATATGGCTAATAAAGTGATCTTATCTTATAAATGAATAGCATTTTTGTAATTCCTTTCAGTAATTTATTTTGTTAACTGGTAACTGGATAATACATGCAAGTATATCTGATCTTAATCCTAATTCATTATGAATATTAAACATTCTACAATCATATAACAGTGTTACCAACTTTCATATTGAAGAGCTCAAGCCTGTAGGTTTTATCCATCCATCCATTTTCTAATCGCTTCATACAATTCAGAGTCATAGGGGAACCATAGTCTATCTCAGGATGCAATGGGCACAAGGCAGGATGCATCCTGGACAGAATGCATGTCCATCACAGGGCACACAGAGACACAAACATGCACACACTCACATCCGGGGCAGTTTTCCCAGAAGCCAATTAAGCTACCAGTGTGTCTTTGGACTGTGGGAGGAAACAGGAGCACCCAGAGAAAACCGCATGAAAAAAGGGAGAATGTACTAACTACACACGGATTGCACCCTAGGCATAGACCCCAAGGTCCAGTGCTGGGAGGCAGCAATGCTAACCACTGTGTGGCTCCATGAAGGTTTTACAATAATCTTCAATTAGTGACTAAAGATCATGTTAAAGTCAATGATAATTAAGTAACTGAGACCTCAGATAGAATGAGAGCCAGATGATCTTTATATCTACAGGACCAAGGTTTGGGAGCATTGACATGTACTGTATACAGTGGTCATATCAAACCATTTGACATGGAAGTACACTGAAATTTCTGGACACTTCATTTATCTTTAATGTGTAATTGTACTGGGCAGCACAGTGGTGTTGTATGTCCTGGGCATCATTCCAGCCTGGGTTGATTCCAGCCTGGGCTGTCTTGTTTGTGGAGTTTGCATGGTCTCCTTGTGTTTCTGTGGGTTTTCACCGGGTGGTCCTGTTTCATCTTGCAGTCTTAAGACATGCTGTATAGGTTATAGGTTTTTGACTATATCAAGAAATAAATTTGTTGTTTAATTTAACACTAGGGTATTTAATATAACTAATTTATTGTTCACTTAACACTTACCGCAGGATTTTTGCAGGTAATTGATTAAACAGATTAATTTAACCTGAAGAAGGTGATTTGTAGCATGTTTAAATATTAGTATGAGAAATATGTTGGTTTAAAAAGCTAAATATAATAATGGGTACTAATGATATCCTGAGATCACTGATTTTTAAACTGCATGCAGGTTATGTACATAAAAAAGGCAATGGAGAAGTACCAGAAATGTATGTGATATCTGTATTATAACCATTCATTTACTCTCATTATTACATTATTATTAATACTGGTTGCTTTTACTTCTGTATTTGTAACTATAATTCAGTTTGAAAACATTTGTTTATCTTTGGGAAATACATAGGGATAATTAAAATATTTACCTGGAGGTAAATCTGTGGAATGTTGACCAGAACAGGTCTTGTCTAAAAAACAAAAATAAATCACATCAACATATCGCTGCCAAAACACAGTAAAGACAAGCACTCAAAGATAAATTAGTTCTGTCGTTAGGAATTTCAGTTCCTTTAGATATTTAATTCTTATTGCTGATAGGTGAAAAACAATTTCACTCTTTTTATTATCATTTAAGTATCAGTTCAATTACTACTTTAAGAACAAAAAAAATGAAAAAGGAGGCAGCAAGCAGTAGTATTGCCCTCCTCTTTAAACATATAGTTCAGATATTTTAGCAGGATGATAGGTGGTTGACAGTGTTGTGAAATTAATCCACAGTCTCTAACATGAGACTGTTAATAAATCTTTTTAGAGCAATCAGAAGAAAGCATGTTTTGGCCTATACAATATGTAAAAGTTAAAGATCATTTTGTGACACTTGTAATTTTGCAAATTTGGACATAAATATGTTGCATACCATATTTAAAAAGTAATATGTCTGTTAAGAGAATTTGAATTTATTTAATTTAAGATTATGTAAAAATGATTGATTAGTACCTGACAAGATGTAGTGCAATATTGTGCTGGTGCTGACAGCTTAATCATATACTACACCAAAAACAAAACAGCCTGAAACCTCATAAATAAAATTCTTAAGCTGTAAGAGACTAAAAATTAATTCAGAATTAAGCATATTTTTTAAGACTTTCTTCTTATGATTTTATTACTCTGTATGTTAAGTTTACATCATTTTAAATTTCTTGTCTTGTCTAAGGTGACATACCTGACAGCAGAAAAAACACAGCCACAAGGGTGAGCTCTGAAAGCAGCTTCATGTTGTTAGGTAATAGATGACAAAGCCATCAGTTGTTAACTGTGAATGCTAGCCCTGTAGCCCTGTCTTATATTCTGATTGTCACCTGTTTTAAATAATATGAGGAAGTAAGGGTGTTAAACCATGATTTATCACATCTAAGCACATTTTATTACACACACATCTTTCACATGGTCTTTTATGGGAATAAGATACAGTGTCAGAAAAATATCATTTAGTTATTCTTATGGACATGCAGGATGGGTTTTAATACTTCTTGTATTTGAGTATGCTAATGTGACCTGCAAAAACTGATTAGAAAATATGTTTTTTATTAACAAGCAGGTAAAATTAAGAACAGTAACTTAAGAAATAACTGATGACTTGCTACATTAAAGAGGAAGTCATTTTATCCATTGTACACTTCAGCAACTGCCATATAGGCATTTTAAGAAGCATAATAAAATGAAACATATTATATTAAATCATTCCTAATTCTTACGGTAGATACCATAAATTCATACTTGAATTGTGTAATCAGTATTGATGAAAAAGATATTTAATAGATTTCTAACTTACCTAGTTAGAGATATGAGATTTTGAAAGTCTCAGAAAACCTGGGTTAAAACTTGTACATTATTGTATGAAATATATGGTTATATTAGGCTTTGTACTGTATACGAACATATTGAGTTTAAATGGTT
The DNA here is from genome assembly GCF_040954835.1 of Lepisosteus oculatus. Taxonomy (NCBI): domain Eukaryota; kingdom Metazoa; phylum Chordata; class Actinopteri; order Semionotiformes; family Lepisosteidae; genus Lepisosteus; species Lepisosteus oculatus. The sequence goes on along the minus strand of NC_090702.1, from coordinate 37,411,313 downwards.
CTAAGAACCTGCTGAGAGGTATAAGGAAGTTTCTTTCTCAGTGGTCACTTGGTATTTGTGATTTTTAACTGTCTTTTGTTTTACTTTCTGTCTAATATCCACCACCCTTTTTATCTGGCATCAATTAAATTAGGTGCCATTCGATTCTCACCTCATTTTAGCCTTATACATGGCTCATCATTAAATGTCATTTTAATTTTTTATTCTGATTTTCTGTTTGGTTTCATTGAATTATACATCTTGTAAACACTTAAATCCACTCAGATGAAGTAATCGCCAGTACCTTATAATACTGATGGGCATTAGAATAAACAACCTTTTTTCTGATTTTCTTAGATATTGGTCCTATTAACAGTCTTCAGAAATCTAATGTGTATTCCAATATAACATTAGATAAATTGTTCATCATTAAAAGTTCATTCTTTTTTGTATATTCAGACCTACAAAAAGTTTCTGCTTCGTTATTGTCTGTGAAAAACTCAAGATGGTTAGAAAATGTGCAATTTTGTATTTTCTTTTAGTGAATGTTGCCATGTCACTTCAGTTTTTTATTTCTTTGGATTTTTTAGGAGCATTCTTTTATCAATCTTTGATAAATTGTTCCCATTGTTAAACATTTTTTAATCTTAATATTAAATCAAAATAATTTAAATGAAGCATGTGTTTCCTTTCCTGATTAACAGCAAATATAGACAAGGAATTCCAATGATTTTGGTTTTCCTTTTTCACCCACAAAATTAAAAATGTATATGTTAACTACACTACATAGCACTAAGATCAACAAAATATTACCGTACAATCTACTATACACTATTAAGACATTTTAGGCTATTACTAAAGCTGGAGACCTACCAGGAAGTAGATACAAAACTATCTTGCTACTATGGGGTGTGAGACAAGTGGATTGGGAATCTTAATTCTAAAGACAGCGATGTCCAACCTCTGCACCTCTTCAGTATATGAAGTTTTGAAGGCTACTGTTAGACATTGCCAGCATGAATGTGGCATTTGAAGCTTGGTTTCATTAAATTTACCTCTTCTGAGAGAAGATAAAAAAACTGACCAAATTAGAGCTGAATAACAATTGGAAATTGCCTTGTCAGATAAAATTGAGCTTTTTAAGCATATTCATCCGGTTTATGTTTCCTGTAAAAAAACATGCCCATGTTGCAAAATCACTCATGCCAACTGATACTGTTAAAACTGATGGGTGGGTCAATTATGTTTTTTATCATATATACACCCTGGAACGTATTAATTAAGAGAATAATAAACTTCAATATAAACCAAACACCTGCTTCCCTCTGCCATGAAGATCAAGCAAGACTGAAAATGGACACTCTATCATGACGATGATCCAAAGAATATATCCAAAATAAAAAAGAAATGGTTAACTGCAGGTACAAAATATTCTTGACTGGCTGTCTCAATCGCTAAACCTTATTCCATCTGTGGGATTGAACACAAGAAAGTTGTTCACAATCAGAAACCAAATACTCTGAAGGGCCAATCCTCCATTTACGATGAATCTTACATTATTCTACTCAAAGGTAGTCAGCATTTGCAGATTTTATGGGTTATGCAGCAACCTTATCAATTAAATAGCTCCTGAACATATTGAGGACTTTGGCACGATCCCCTTTTAGCCTGATCTTGTCTAATCACAGAATATTAGTAAGGCTAGGCCTGCTCAACAGTGGGATGGGTGACCTCCAAGAAAAACCATGTTGCTGCTGCATGTGATGTTGATCTGTCAGTAGATGGCACTCTTGTCTCTGTATCAGAATTTGCAAAAGACATAAAAGATCAAATCTGCAAAATAAATAATTCCTCCAGTCTTTTGACTGGGGACACTCTGCTATAGAAGGTGCAATCCTTCAGACTAGATTTTAAACCAAGGTCCTGACAAAATGGTGTTGTTAGATGTGGAACAACACTGACAAAGCCAACATTTGCTTTGCTTGGTCATCAAAAATCGTACGGCACTGTAAACCCGTGTCCTGGCTAAAGTCTATTCTGGAAATGCACAATTTAGCCTTCAAAAAGTTGCCCCTGAATTTCATCCATTTTAAGTCATTTCTTTCAATTCTTCACATGCCTTGCTTTATAGTGGACCTTCTACTATATGTAATGCTTGAAAATGGTTATGCATTACAGTACAGTATATAAGCATTTACCAGATACATTCCATAACTTAATGTCATTGACTGGCCAAAAAACTTAAACAGGACAGGGACATAAGTATTCAAAATGTTCAAAGGCACTGACAAAGTAAAACCAAAGGATCTTTCCAGAACTGACAATGAAAATCAAATGGAGCATAAAAATGGAAACTACGAAGAAGTCCACTCAAAACTGAAACAGACATACTTTTTTACACAAAGTGGGAGGCTGAAACAAGCTAAAGTGATACCCTATCTTTTTTCAAGATACAGCTGGGTGAAATCTTTGATACAAACAAAAATGTTCTACTGTAGATAGGCTAAATGGCCTCCTCTCGTTTGCAGGAGAAAGGGGGGGCTTCACAAGAACAATATGTAATTTATAAATATATAATCAGTTATAATGCTTAAATTATGTAAATTTGATAGTAATTTTTAGTTGAACTCATCTTTACTCCAAAGATGTTGCCTAAATAAATTATATAAAATGATGATGTGATTGGTCACCTTCAGACCACTTTTATGGTTACACGCAAAATCCATAGTCAATATTTATCTTGTGTAAATCAGGATCTGACTTTTCCTTTTGGGGTGAGTCCAAGTTAGATTGTACTTCCAAAGAATTCTGAGTCTGTTTACATTAAATTTATTAGCAAAGAAATTTAGCATAGTCAAATTTAAGTTAGCACTGCTTAACGTAAAACAAATTTGAGAAGACCATTCCTTCCGTCTTGCTCTTTTTATCAGTAACTAAAGGATCTGAATATTTCACTCAGCTATTTCTTTAAAGGGGCAATGGTGTTGGCTTTGGTAATAGGGCTTGGGAAGTTTTTGCTGGCTCTCACAACTCTTGGTGTAAAAATGTTCTTCTAACTCCCAGTTTTAAATATATATTGGTGGAAAAAAGAAACAGCATTTTCTGGAATGAGAATACTATAGTTATAGCTGATGTACTTTCACAAAAAAATGTCAATTTGTTTTAAGCCCTCTGACCAGCGATACAGCTTGTGCAGTGAGGCATTGCAACTTGCCAATCACACGAAAGCTTGTTAGGTGCACTTTTACCCAATGAGGTCCAGGTAGAATAATGTCTGATTGGGTCCCCTTTAAAAAGGCCTTAATTTAAAGCTTAGGTCACTGCAAGAAAAAGGCCACACTAAGTCAGTTTTCTGTGCATTCCATAATGACTCAAATGTCACCAGAAGACATGTCATGTCATGTCAAGGCATGTCATGTGCCAGTGTTACCAGACACTATGGAGTAAGCCGCTCCACTGTGTCATGACTGCAGAGAAGGTTTCAGCTGATTGGCAGGACAAATGACCATCCAAGATCCAGTCGCCCTCGAGTGAGCACAAAAGGCAGGACCGAGACATCAGATTGGTCCATCTGAGAGATCGTTTCAGATCTGCCACCCGTACTGCTGCTGAAACTGCCGGCAGACACAATGCCCGCATCAGCGACAGGACAATGAGGCTTCATGCTGCTGGCCTTAGAGCAAGGTGACCTGTCAGAGGCCCTCTGCTCACACCTCCCAGACGTCACAACCTGAATTGGGCCAGAAGTGGCATCAGGTCCTCTTCACGGATGAGTCACTCTTCAGCCTGTTCCACGCAGACGGGAGGGCCAGAGTGTTCTTTTTTCCATCACTATATTTTCCCATAAACAATTATGTAAAAGAGTGGCATGTTTACACAGTGTCAGCATGGTGGCATAGTGGCAAGCACTGCTGCTTTACAGCACTGGTACCCTGGGTTCAATTCTGGAAATGGGGTGCTGTCTGCATGGGGTTTGTATGTTCCCTCCATGTTTGCCCTGGCTTCCTCCCACAGTTCAAAAACATACTGGAAAGTTATTTTGCTCCTAGAAAAAGGTGTCCCAAGGTGCGAGTATGTCTGTGTCTGTGTGTGCTCTGTAATAAACCTGCATTCTGACCATGGATTATTCCTCTATGTGACTGTTGCTTACCAAGATAGGCTCTGCCACTCCCCGGATAATGTGGTTGCAAAATGGATGGATGGAAAATAACAAAATTAAAACTGAATTCAATTAATAGAGCAGAGAGTCAGCGGCTGGCTCAGTCACATTAATTGTGGGCAAATGCAGCTGAAACTAAACTACATAGAAACTATGAATCAGAGACATATGTGAGTCATTCCACTCAGAGATCTGGACATAAAGAAAACACATCATGCACATTAAGTTATCCTTTCCTAATCAGTAGCAACCTTTGAAAGAAATGCATAAATTCATCACTGCAGGTATATGTTATTTTAGCAAATCTCCAGCTAACTCTGAAGGATTTTCAAAATTTGAAACAAAAGTTGTTTGGTATTGATTAAAGATCTTTATTTTACAGCACATCTTAAATATACAAAAACATTCCAGTCTCCAAATAAAAATGAGATAATCACGTTAAAAAAAGTTAAATCAAGGTTGAAAAGTCAGACTGGTTTGAAGAGACCATGATTAGAGAAAATAAAGTAATTGGATCCTAAACTATTCAGTGCTTTAAATGTTATTTATAGAATTCTGAATTTTTCACTGGGATGTGGGTGTGTAAGCAAAGTACTTCAGACACTTTACTTTAGTAATGGGCTGGGTTGGCACTGCTGCTTTATTTGGTGCCCTACTGGTTTCATTGTAAAAGGATAACATTTAAATTAATTTAGTCAAGCTCCGGGAATCTTCTAATAAGACTATACAAAGACATAATTGTTGGCTGTAACTGCTGAAATGGTAGAAAGGCCTGTCACTTGGTGAAGGTATCATTTCTACATGCATGTTAAATATGCAATTGTCTAGTTTGTAAAGATATGCTTATGCACTCACTAACAACCAATACATAGTAAGTATTTTCTGCTACAAATAATAAATATTTATTTCAATTACCTACAAAAGAAACACCTTAACAATGATAAACCACAGTAACTATTTAGAAAGGCCTTTAGAGTAGACATTTAAACAAGTATAATATTTTAAGGACATAACATCTGTATACTCTAGCTATCTCTGAAGGTGTAGGAAGGTGCTGAAAATGTGAAAAAAATCAAAAAGTCCTGTATAGAACAATAAACCAAAAAACATGATAGAACAAAACACAGCAATAAAGAAAACTCAATGATCTATACATCAGCTTGTTTGGCACTTTTCATTTCCTGCTGGCCTCTTTTTTAGGGAGTTGTTGTGTGTGTGAGATTTTCGTTTCAACAAGTGTGATATTGCAAATTTTAAATCGTTAAATTGCAATAGGATACTTCAAACACAATTCTAAATGGAATTGTATCCTCATTCATTTTAAAAGTGAGATTTGTGTACATTACTAACTTACCTAGGGAAAGATTTAGACATACAGTATGTGATTTAAAATCTTAAAGAGATTAAAATTATTTAAAGCTATATACAGTAGAGTCCTTATCAGGACATAATCATTCTCATGATTCTGAGAGAACAGTATGTTCATTGGTAATAAGAAGGGTGCCTTCTGTGTGGAGTGTAGTATGCCTTTGTAACCTTCTGCTATGTGTAGGCTTTGTCTGAGTGCCCTGGTTTCTTCCCATGTTCCAGACTGGCTACTGTAAGTTTCACTATGGCCCAGTGATGTGTTCAGAATCTGCTCTTGTCAATTCTTGCTTCCTTTGCTTCAGGAACAGCCTTTTGCTTCCTATAACACTCACCAATACATGAGGTTTTCAGATGCCAGCTATACAGTACATACTATAGGCAGTAAAGACGATTTAATTTTTCACATCAGCTCCCAGTGCATTTCACCTTCATTCGTTTGTTGAATTCTGTACTGTATCATATTATAATAATAATAATTCCTTACACTCACAAAGCTCTTTTCTGGACACTCCATTCTCCATTCAGAGCACTTTACAGGTAATGGGGTCTCCCCTCCACCACCACTAATGTGCAGTATCCATCTGGGTGATGCAACGGCAGACATATTGCGCCAGAAAGCTCACCAAACATCAGTTATCAGTGGGGAGGAGAAACAGAGTGATGAAGCCAATTCAGAGAATGGGGATTATTAGGAGGCCATAATTGGTAAAGGCCACTGGGAAATTTGGCCAGGATGCCAGGGTTACACCCTACTCTTTTTAAGAAACACGCTGGAATTTTTAATTTTTAAGACCCCTATAGACAGCCACAATACAAATAGCCATTTCCAGTTATTAATACATAAAATTTAAAAGAACACAGAAAATAAGAAAAACATTGAATTAAGTCCATCTGTTATGTAAGAGAAAAACACAACCAGAGTACACAAAATAATTTCAAGTTTATTACATACTGTATGCATATAATTAAGTTGAATAAGTATATGGGGTATAATCAGTAATATGCAACTCAGTTTTCCTTTAGGTTTAAAATGCTTAAGCAAGGAAAAATTTGTACATTCAATAAAATTGTCCCTTTTTACATTTTGTAGCACTAATAGTCTTACTTCAAGAATAGCATACATCTAAATAAATTTACAAAAAGTACCAGCTGTACTGTGTGAAACATTATTAATGGTACACACCGGACTTGTCCCCAGACAAATTCTGCAAAAAAAAACACAAAGGTCAGCAATAACAAATAACAGAAAATGTATACAAAGTATTTTAAAAATAGACATATACTGTATGATGAGAGGAAAGTAATAAAAACACATTATGTCTATTTTCCTGATGCGTCACGTATTCATCCAATACTTCAGAAAGTGCTAAGTCTCTTCCCCAGAAATAAAAAATGACATGAAAGGAAAAGGTCTCTGAAAAGTCCCCCAAAATAATTGTGATTGAGAAGCTTTGACAACCCAGAAACAACAAACCTGTGAGGGAGACCCCTAGACAAAAACAAAAAAAAAGTGACTGTCCCATTTTTTAGTTTAAGAAAATATTACTATACTGGAAATAAAAACAAAAGAAAAAATGTGTCTTATTAGAAAAACAAAAAAAAAATCTCAAAAAGACGTTGAAAAGACACAAGACACAAATGCTGATTAAATCTAAGGTGCTAGTATTTCCTTAGCAACCTTACTGCTATTTACATTACACTGTTCATTTGCTGCGTGTCTAAAGGATATAACACAATTCTACAAATTAAATGCTTTAGGATATAAATAATTACCTCTTGGTTCAATCAAAGGGTGTCATTCTCATTTTTTCTGCAATTTCTTGTCTCATCTCACAATGTTTCTGCAAACTTTGCACTTCAAGAGGAAGGTTCTGGTTCCAAATGTACATAACAGATTTTTCATTCTCTAAATCAGGAAAACATTAAATACATTAAAATATACTCTGGAATTTATATTAGAAGAACTATATACTGTATATACATAAATACACCTTGACAAGAAAAATACTAATACTATCCATAAAACGTAACCACAAAATGACAGACAATAGATACAGATAATAGATAAGGACATTAAGATAAAAAATTCAACTTTTTGTTGAATAAATAATGCCAAAGTAAAATTTGTGTGTGTTTTGTGTGTGTCACATTAAGTTAGATTTATCTACTTTTAGGACTTTTTGACTAGGTGAAAATCAGATATGTCTTAATATGTTAAACCACAGAATCTTAAGAGGGTGAACTTTCTTTTTCACATCAGTGTATATCACTAATAATAGTGGATTCAGTTTTGGTCACCACACAACATAAACAATACAATAGGTAACGATAATACTTAGTCTGATATCTCAGAAATGTGTCTTATAACCTGAGAAAGAGTATAAGGAATAACATCAGGGATCCAAATCTTCCTGGTTTTAGGGGATTTATTCAGGTTACAGGACTTGAATCCCTTCACTCTGAACAAGGAGATTGAGAGGAGTTTTGATCCAAGTATATGAAGTTCAAAGTGATATAGATGGGGTGAACCTAAGAGGCTACTTGACTTCTTCCGACTTAGAAATACAAACTCATTGGCAAAGAAAATCCATAGAGAATAAGGAATGCTTCTTTACACAAAGAGTTCTGGGTATTTGAAATGGGCTTCCCAGCCAATGTCTGAGGCAAAAATTGCATGATAACATTTTAAGATCATTCTACATTGAAATCTTTCTTATATCTGTATGTTCTAAACAATTAAGTTCCAAAGAAGTTTTGGTTTTCTTACCGTGTTGATACTTGAATTGTGCTGGAGATGTTTCATAAGGTCTTCCCAAAACTAACACTATGCTTCTGGGATTCATCTTATCTGTGGAAAATAAGAAAGCTTTGTTAATTTTGGCAATACTTTTGAAATATTCCATTCTAAATACATTAATAATACAAATTGGGAAAATTGGCCCTGAAATGAGTATTAGTGTGTTTGTGTCTGCATGTGCTCTATGATGGACTGCCATAGATAGTAGATGGGTTATTTCAAGGAAGAAAACGAGTCATGCATCTACAGTAAGACACTGAGATTTCCAACTTTCAGCAACAGCAAGATAAAACACCTTACTGGAAGCAATGAGAAACACCAAATCTTAGAAGTGGAGTAAAGTACAGTATTATAACTTTAGACCTTGGCAGCACATCACTCCAACACTTAGCTCTCTACATTATTTGCCTATAAGGTCACAAATTCAATATAACATCATAACTGACTTTCAAGGCTCTAAATAATCTGGCTCCATCATACTGCATAATTCTGAACTCCTTAACTATGTTTACACTTCCGTTGCCTCCGTTCAGCTGAGACTGATCCTTTGCTCACTGTACCTAGGACTAAATCTCTGACTTTTATTCCATTGTGTTATGGAATGCCCTTCCTCTGACTCTTAGAAAGACAATTTTTTTACTTTCTTCAGATCACCAAATTACCTTTTTAACCAAGGCCTTTGTCTGTTTTACCTACATTCTATCTCTATGAGCATGTATGCTCTTGTTTATTTCTTTGTCTTGTACTTTTTTAGTCTTTTTCTTTGTCACTAAGTACAGCATCATTCAGTTTTGAAAGGCATTTTATAAATAAAATATTCTTATTCTTACTCATCTGGGTCTGAAAAGACAAAATCTGAAGAACTGTCTTTGCGTTTGGGTTTTTTATCACAGAATATGAGAACAGTAATATACAGACATGTAAACAGTAGTAGAGGAAGCCATTATGCTGAATTGTGGTGAAGATAATAATTTAGATAAAATGTCTAATCACATACCAATCTGAGCTATTGCCATGCTTCTTATAGATTCACATAAGTCAGGAATCACTCTGATAGGCTGGCGTGTGGATAGGTCCACAAGAATCATATGTCCTCCCCTCGTTCCAATCCACAAAGTGATGTTTTGCTGTAGCAACAGTGTTTTCACTCTTACAGAAAACAGATCTTTAGCAGTGAATTTCTTATGAGGTCTTTTAGTTGATCCTTGTCTGACAGAAAAAAGATAACCCATTGTAAAATTTAGTGGTACATAAGACACATCATTTGAAATAAAATAAGAATACAAAACACCCACTTTTAATGATGTCCATGGAGTGTTTGTACTCCTTGTTTATAAGATGCATGAACCTACAGTAAGCAAGAAACAGATGACCTGCACTGCAATATGGAACTGATAGAACTTTGGGGGTAAGATAACAAGCCCCATTCAGAGTTTGTGCGCACAACATGATGGGAACCTTCAGACTAGATAAAAATGTGTTCAACGGGCCACATGAAAGACAAAATGATGCAGTGGTTAGCATTGGTGCCTCGCAGTGCTGGGGCCTTGGGTCCAACTCCTATAGTGCTACTGCATGCTGTTTGTACTGTATGTTCTTCTCATGTTTGTACAGATTTCCTCCTGGTTATCCAGTTTCCTCCCAGAGTCCAAAGACATGATGGGATAGGTTAATTGGTTTCTGTAAAATTGGCCCTGGTGGGAGTATGTGTGTTTGTATCTATTTGTACTCTGCAGTGGACTGACATCTAGTCCAGTTTGTATCCTGCCTTGTACTTAATACTTCCTAGGACAGGCCCTAGGCCAGTGTGACCCATCACATGATGTGATGTGGAAAAATACCGAGGATGTATATAACTCGGAATCTGTTAAAGTCCAATTGTGCACAGGTACTAGTAACTTCTTTTTATAGAAAAAAACTTCCATGTATGAAATAGGGTGACAAATGGGCTGAGGAGATGGACACTCTGGGATATTTCATAACAAACTTATAATTACTTAGTATATAGGAAAATGAAGAGACTATTCTTAACATTAAGGGTTGCAGGAGTATGGAACAAGGAATGGCTAGAAATGCCAAATAACCTCCTCTCATTTGTAACTGTTCTAATTTTCTTACTAACCGTTCTGGTCTTCTAAGAAAAGAAGTACAATTGATTCTATTATTGAATTGATTGATTCTTGAGTCCCACATGTAGTTTGTCTTTGTTGCACAGTTGTCATATTTATATAACTGTGCCGCAAAACATTACTATAAGTCGAAAGCCACAAATTATAGGTCACAAATGGTATATACAACAATAATGGGAAAGATGAAAAGCAAAAGATCAGGTTCTTACTTCAGAAAATGTGAACAGTCGATAAGTTCAGTCATCCTTTCAGTCTTCTTGTCCCATATTTCCACCACATGACTCTCCTTCTTTGTTAAGTAGATGTATTTATCAACTGCCATTCGTATTATGTTTGTTTCACTACATGATCTCTGCTGTAGCCTTAAAAATGAGACACATAAAAATTTCAAAATATAGCAGGAGAATCCCGTAATCTATAGCAATAAATATTAAATGACAAAAAACAAGAATTAAAAAAGTGAGACACATTAAATATGATAACTCACTGATAGTTTGGCTTGATGTCTATGGTTTTCCAGATATCATAATCTTTGGTCAATGACACAACTTTTGTTCCACAGCCTGCCCAGATGGTGTTTTTATCTTGTGAATATGCAGACTCACTCAAACATACTAAAGGAGTGTTGATGTTACCTATCTGCAGAATTTTCTGAGGCTTTCCATTTTCGCTCTGTAAAAAAGCATATTTAATACACCTTAGAGTATCAAGTAGTAAAAACGTATTGAAGAAGCTAGAATAACTATAACTGCTGTATACATGTACAAGGATAATACAAATTCATTGTTACAGAGGATGGGATTCTTTACGATAATATGCATGTTTTCTAATAAATGATTTTGTCACCATAAATATTTGGTATTTATCTTTTGGATTTTGCAATACTTCAGTCTGGTGACATAATTATAGCTAAACAGCTTTGGATTGGGCTGCTGTAAGACACTTCCATTTAATACAGTATATTATCAGAATGCTGACAATGGCCTAGAAATCTGTTCTTATTTTTTTAAAGTTGTATCAATTAACATATTCATTAAAACCGAAGTAATATATCCAGTAAACATTTCAGAGAGAAGCCTAACCTCATCAGATCTTAGAACCTAAGCAAGGCTCAGCCTAATCAGTACTAGGATAGGATACCTCCAAGAAAACCAGATTGCAATGTCAAGTGTTGGTCGACCAGTAGGTGGTACTCTTCCATCAGGACTATATTTAACAAACCAATGTACCAGTACTGTGACTGAGGACAGATGACTGTAGGAGGTGCCATTCTTCTAATGAGGTTAAACTAAGGTCCTGATTACTGTACCTGTATGTACATTAAAGATCCTATGGGAACATACAGGAAATTAGGGGTGTTAACCCTGGCACGCTGAATAACCTTAATTCTGGGCTTGTACAATATGCCCTTCCTAATGTTCCATTTTATTTCAGTTTGTGAAGCAGTTTCTCATGTCTTCAGCTGTTCCACTGTGCAGTGGGACTGCTAGTGCTTAATAGCACCCAGGAGGGTGCTGCACCTCATTGATGAATAAAGTGGTCTTCTCCTGTCTTTGAAAAATTCTTTGGAATTAAAAAAAACATTATACATATGCACAAAATTACTATTAGTCATATTATATTTGAATTAAAAAATGTGGGCTATTTAATTTTATTTTACTCATCCCTATTTTATATAATTTCAAACAAAGTCACCTTTATCAGACAAATGATCAGATACAGACTACTACATGTAATGCCAAAGCCATGATAACTACTGGGATATTTCTCTTAGGTATGAGGTTACCCAAAGAAACTGAACTCTAGTGTGTGTTGTAACTCATGACTTAAACATTGTTCTAGCACTTTTTTTCTGGATGTTTTTGTCAAATACTGTAACATTTCATTAACAGGAATAGCACACTATCCTGGATGTTAGTAATAACTAAAACATAAATGCATTTTATTTGCAAATGATCCACTTTGACTTTGATTAAGCATTCTAAACATTAGCAGGGAACATAAATTCCCAGTCTGACTACGTTTTGTATTTTAAATATGTTCTCATCATTTTACTGCTGTTTTACCTTGATTGCTGTGTCTTCAAAAACTGAGAGGGCTCCATCTGCTGTTCCCACTAACAGAAAATTCTTCTCTTTGCTAAATACAGAAAGTTCACAATTTGATTTTTTTAATACAGATTTTCTTCAATGCAAAATATCATAAACATAAATATAATGATTGTACAACTGTAAGAGAGAAAATGGTTGAAAGAAAAGAAACTGCTGTTATTAATCCCCTATCACTCCTTGGCTGATTACCTATGTTTTGGATAAGAGTGCAAGAACAAACAGGTGACTGCATCAGTCATGTTCTGCAGTGTGTGTTTAGATGCTGTGTCCTCTGTGTTGATGACTAGAAGTTTTCCAGACTGTGTACCAGCAACAACCCATTCATCCTTTTCCCCTGGGAAGCACACCATTGTAAGACATAACACTGGGCTGTTGTCAACATCCTTGAAGAGAAAAGGGAACAGGATTAAAAATACTGTCAATACTCTCCTTAAATTTCCTGTACAATAGAGTAATGCTGTATTTTGTCCAGAAATCTTTTAGGACATAACACATTCTGCGTTTAAAATATATAGGTTCAGAGTTGAAACTTGCAAACATTTTAAATGGCTATTTTCTATGTGACATACTGTACAGTAAATTTAATAAACATACCACTATTGATGAGTTTTAAGTGTTAAATAAATTTTTATCCAAACAGACATGACTTATAAGAAAATAACCAGAAAAAAATGAAAGAACCTTTTCTCATTAAAGATAACACATTTTCAACCTCATTAATGAGGATTTTAAAAATGAGTTTTACATTATGCATCTGTATATAAAAAATAAAACAAGTTCAAATTGGATTTGGCTTCTATTAGTTCCAGTGGTTACCACAAATATTTACCTCACTTGGATTTTCTATTTTATTCCATATTTTATTCCATTACGGTATGGAATCTTAATGTATTAAATTGGGGGGTTTTGTGTCCACTTATTGACACAGCACACTATAAAATTCTATAAATCCCCCTAAACTATAAATGTAAAACAAAATAAGTATTCACCATCTTTGCTATGACACACCTAATTACACTGTGGTCCAACCAACTCACTTTGATTTTTACATGATAACAAATAGTATACACACTGATGAAGTCAATATTTCGGTATTTCTCCGATTCAAAATAGTTCATGTTTTTTGTTCCAGGTCAACAGGCAATTAAACCAACAGAGACAAAGGAGCTACAGTATAAAGTGAGACGCTCCTTTAATTATCATTAGAAACAAAACTTCTGTTAATGTCAGGTAAAATGGGTTAATAAAGAGGTGCATCTGTTTTGACTATTTTAATTTAACTTTAACTATATATATAATAAAATTATATCTACTGATAGACAGTTAATCTGACTCAAGTCTGATGTACAAAATAAAATAAAGCACCTTTTAGGCACATTTCAAGAGAAGCCACTTCAATGGATTATTGAAAGGATGCTGATTAAACAGATTTTTAAGTTGGAATAAAGGTCAAAGTGTTTTAACTTGTACCTGAGGAACATATTTTCCGGTCTCTAAATCCAGAACTCCAACCTGGCCTGTTCTCCTGCTGCTGCCACTGCCGATCCACACTCTTGGTTTCTTAGACTGACTCGAAACCCCAAAGCATTCAGCGTTCACAGCACCAGGTATGGGGACTTCTCTCATCAAGCACAGCAGCTCCCCAGAGCTCAACCTTTCAAACACCTATAACAGAAATATGTTAGTGAGGGGGGATTGTGTTTCAGGTCAGCTTTCAGCATAAAGCACATTTATTATTATTTTTAACTGTAGATGTTTGGGGGCCAGGAAACACCTAAATACAAGTTGAGAAAACACAAAGTAACTTTATATTCTCTGTGACAATAAAACAAAAGAACTTCTGAAGAACCAATTAACTCCTGCCATGAAAAAAAGAAAACACGTAGTTTGAAATGCAGTTCTTTGTTATCACACCATAGTCTAGCTGCAGAGCTCCGCATGAAGCTCTAAAGCATGCAGGCAAAGCAGAGAAAGGATATTTACTGTACACTAAATTCAGACACTTAAACCTAAATGCTAATTTCTTGGAGCCAGCTCAAGTGATGGAAACCTTACCAAATAAGTATTTTGCATAACAAGTGGGAGCCGTGTAACAAATGTTGTTTTGGTATTAGATCTGCTGCAATGTCAATATGTACAAAAAGGGCTCTACTGATTTATCTACTGATACTGTAAGTGCCATGAAACCGAGGACTCCACCATAAAACATTATTTTCCTGACAGATATGAAAACCACAGAAGCTATGCTTGTGCAAGGATTTGTGCAAGGATTTAATAGATGCATATTTATAAATAATCAACACATTGAGAAAATAGTATTTCAGCACATAAACAATTTGAAATATTTCAGGTTTACAAATGAAACAACACATTAACAGAAAATTAAACCAATAGAGTTGGACACAGCTAAACAGTGAGAAGTGACCTTTTATTATCCTTAGAAACTAAACTTGTTAATGGCAGTATGTAAAATGGGTTGTAAAGAGGCAAAAAATGACATACTGTAGGCAAATCTGCTTTGACTTCAGGATGATAATTAGACTTCACTTAAATAAATATGGGTTTTTCTGACAATTTTCAAAATTATTCAAACACTGCATAACTTATTTAAAGTAAGGAACATAATCAGCTAAATCCCCAAATTTTAAACAGAGTTTTTAAGTTCTACCAACCAACCAATATTAATTATTTATAATGTTCACTTACTGATATTAATTTTGTCATTTTAAGTAGCTAAATGTTTCTACTTCATCATTGAAGAAATAAGTTACACTTTATGCCACCTTGAAATCTAAATCTATATAATTCTTTACATCTTTAAAAACACCTTTAGCAAGCAGTAAGAATTTAGAGGTAATGAAGGCATAAAACCACAGTTACAAATGAGAGAATACCATTCCACACTTTTTGCTCATTTAGGAACTATCAGGCTTTCAACAAAAAGTTTAGCAAGCCCCTTTGACAGTTGAATCTTATTTTGCTGGTCACAGGAGATCTTTAGCATTTTTACCTGCCTTTGTCTAACACACTTTTGAGTCCAGAAATTAGTCATGTTACTCTTTTTAAAATTCTCTTGTTTTGACCAAAACTCTCAACTCAAAATGAGGCCCAATTACTAACTTTCTTTTATTTGACCTGTGTGTATTTCACTATAAATAAAAACTGATTATTTTTTTCAGGATCTTCCTCATATTGTCTAAAAATCTAAACTAATGTGTTAACATAAACTTTAAATATTTTAAGGACTGTTTTCTATTTAGTGACAATTATTTTATACTCATAAATGAGACATGAATTTGTATGACCAAATCTCTACCTTTTTGTGCTTGTGCAGCCCCTGCTGCTAAATTTATTTGTAACCTCATCTCTCCCATGTACAGTGTGCATTACATTTTACTAATGTTATGTTTGTCAAAGTACTGTCTCTTACACTTTATTTTTGTTACTTATCCAACGAAGAGTAATATGATAGGTGGACAAGACTTGCCTTTAAAAATATGTGTCCAGTTTCATTAGAGAAAAGTGGGAAATTACTGATCTTTACTTTCTATTTCTACTACTTTACTCACAAGCACACTTTCACTCTGTGTAATGGGCCTATTATTAAGTAATCTTCCTTAATTACAATATTTTTAGTAAATTTAATAAAATATACCTATAATACATTTTTTTCTCTAAGGGGCTCTTTAGAAAACTTTCAATAAGTTCTTTATGTTTTTTACAGAATCACACCAACTATTCTGTGGATGCTTGATGCTGGACATATAGGGACTATACCACTACCAGAAAAAGAGAAAGTGCAAAAGAACTGCACACATTCTGTACAATAAAAAGGTCTTTATATGAAGGAAAAACAGAAATTTAGGCTACAATTATGTGATTTCAGTTATGTGAAAATATAAATTAGTGATAACAGAACAGAGTAGGACTTACATTTTGAGTTGTGGAATGTGGCTTTTAAAAGAGCTAAAACTGTTCCAGGTTTTAACCCAACAACTCTGGTGCTTTCAAGAAGTATATGAACAACATGCTTTGATCAATTATTTAATGACCAAACAGGCCAAATGAATGGCTTCCTCTTGTTTGCTAACTGTTTTTACATTTCTTAGAGAAACAGTGTACTGTATCTACATTTAGGGACAGTAACATTTAAGCCTTATCACAATACTGTATATGGAACATCATAAACATAAAAAATGGACATTAACAGAGGACATTAACATGAGATATCAAATATTTAAGCTGTTTATTTCATTTTCTCTGTCATATTACTGTCTGTTTCTGGATTGCAGCATGAACTATCCCTACCTGTGATGAAGTAGGCCTGTCTTCTGGATTTTCTTTTAAGCAGTGCTTCATCAAACTCTCAAACCCAGGCCATGGAGAACAGTTGTAGTGTTTCACCGGATCTAAAGCATAAAAAGAACTGATGTTTCTTCTTTTTGTTTCTGAATCAAGCATTTTAAATCTTTTAGATTTTGTTTTCATTTTTGGGCAAGAGCATTTCATCAATGATACTGAGTCCTCCAGCTCTTAAAATAATGTAAAAATAATGCAGAGTTTCACCAATAACAGAGAGAACAAGTCTTTTTTTTCATTTTCAGTTTCTGTAAATTACCTGGCAGTTTTCCTTGCACAGCTATCTCATCAAATTCACTGGGAAACTTCATCCCATCTGTGATACGCTCACCACCAGTTAGAAGGTCATAAAGAAGCAGACCAAAGGAATAGATATCAGCCTGTTGATTGTAGATTACATTTCCTCGAGCAACTTCAGGGGCTCGAAATCCTAAAAATCAACAGAAGCCATTAAAGATTAAATGTGCAATGTATTGAGGGACAGATGACCTCACTTGGTCTTTCAATACCACCTCCCTAGCCAAGAAACCACAGCAGCGTCTCTATTTCTTGTGGTCACCGAGAAGGGCAAACCTTCCCCCAACCACTTACTACAGAAGCACCACTGAGAGGACCTTGGCCGGGTGTACAGTATCACTGTTTGGTTTGGGAATTGCAACGCTTCAGACCGGATGAATTGTGGAAACAGCTAAAACGATCATTGGAGCCTCTTTCCCTTCCATTTCCGTCACCTATCATAAACGCTGCTTACACAGGGCCTCCAGTATAGTAGATGACCCCTGCCACCCCTCCCCTAAACTCTTTGTCCTCCTACTATCTGGGAAAAGATATGGCAGTGTACGGGCTAGCTCCACCAGACTACTGTATGTAACTGCTTCTTCCTGCAGGCTGTCAGGCTCCTCAACACCCTGAAATCTACTTGCACCCGCCCCAATTCCAGAAACAGGGTTTAAATCTCCCCAGTGTGTTGTGTATGTTGTATTATGTATTTACCTTGTAATTTTCACCATCTGCACTTTGCACTCTGTGTCTCCTGTCTACAATGTCTATGCCAGTGTCCTGTCTGTATTTGCACCGTGGCCAAGGAGGAACGATATTTCGTTCCACTGTATACTTGTACATGGCTGGAATGACAAATAAACATGAACTTGAACTTGTATGCTTACTTATGTATGGTATGCTTGCTGGTGTAAAAACAAGCAGCATGTATATGTATAGTATAATGTCTTTTCTTGCAACCTTAGAGATCTATTAGTTTAAAACAGCGGGTGTGATTAAACAATAAGAAAAAAATAACCAGATTTTACCAGGTGTTCCTTCGGACGTTTTGATTCCCATGCTACAGCAGTACTGTGCTATCCCATAATCCGCTATTTTTGCAATGATGTCAGAATCTGTCTTTAGATTAAAGAGGAGGACATTGTGTGGCTTCAGGTCCCGGTAAACAACCATAGAAAAATGAAGATACCTGCCAAAATAATACTTGTCATAATCATTATCATTAAGATGTTAAAATTTCATATATATTTTCATAATCATATTGTAGTACAGTAATCAACAATGACTTAATACAATACATCATTTAACGTAGCTGAGTAATAATCTTTTCAAATTTTTTTTCTAATATTCACTCTGCATTCTACTGTAAATCACCATTTTCTAGTTCACAGTGACATTCATTCTAATAACTCCATTGCTGTTTTTATTAAAAAACATTTTTAGACTGAACATACTAGAAAAATGTATGTGTTTTTTTAGAATTTCTAGCTTCTTCCAGATGATAATATAAAAAAGCAGAGGGAATATCTTTGCCTTAATCCATCTGCGACATGCAGAGCTATCCTGTGTTGCAGCTTTCTGTTGAGAATCCCATTTTTCTGCTCAAAAAGGCAGTCAAGTGAACCCCTGGGTGCCAACTCCATGACCAGCATTCGTGGCTGAGTTCCAGCAGCCAACAGGGAAATGAGGCTGGGGTGATGGAGATGACTTAGCACTGCCAGTTCCTTGCAACATGAAAAGGAGGGAAAAATGCTTATTAGAATGATGGGAGTGCAAAAGTAAAATGACTATTGATGCTTCTTAATATGTACATAGTAGCACAATGAGACACTCCTTTAAAAATATTGACTTAATTTGTAAAATGTAATAAGTATTAGAATCATACACTGATCAACTGAAAGGTTATGTTAGTTATATGAGGATTTAATGTGCACTTAAAATACTAAATACTTGAAAGCAGTACTCTAAAAGTCAAAATTGTAATTAAACAATTGTATTTTACCTAAAATAAGGCCTTGGTACTGCAAATGTCTTACATTTTCTTTATCTTTGATTAAGGGTGTGTAAAGAACAAATACTTCCTCTTTGCTGTACTTGGAGATAAACCAAATCCAATTACTTATAATTACTTATTGCTGTTGCAAAATTGTGAAGTCATTTGTGGGATATTTCAGTAGTTAGGAAACTATTTGGATGCTTCCAGTGCTTAATTTATGAAGAATGACAATGACAATAATACTGACAATAAATAAATTAGACATATATATATTCATTCAATAATACTTCAGAACATGCATATTAAAAATCATAAGCTAATTTAAGAGAATACTGTGATTACTAGTAAAATATTATATGCAAACTGAAAGGAGGCACCAGACACCAAAATAACAATATTCTTGAATTGATTCTCTAGCTACAGACTCTCTTTTTCTTGTCTGACACAAGTACGAGCAGCGGCACAAAACTTCTCAGCTCTTGTTAGAACTTCACTGCCATCACACTGCCTTTCCTATGAATACACACAAGAACCTGCCAAATACGTCACATCTTGAGAAATAAAGAAAACACACTTGAGTGCAAAAAACATCTTCTGACTTTCAGAACTGAAGCTACAAGGTCTAAGGGGCTTTATGTTCTACAGAAGCAATCATAAGGCCTAGTATGAATTACTGTAGACTCCATCATCTTAAATTTCAAAGACAAAGAATCTGCCAACACAGGACCTACAGATAGGATTGTCCTTAATTGGAGCTCTTCAGTTCAGTGATGTTGTTTTTACATTTGTATAATATTGTTGTCTTTTTAAACTAACAGATTCAGTATTTACTACCGACAAAGACACCTAAAAGATTGTAACTTGACATTGAGTCAGACCATAGTAAAGGGTTTGCTTCACCTGAACAACAGAATAAACCCTAAAACACCTAAAACCTAATAAAGGTGTTAAGATTAATAACATAATAAATGAATCCTTGAATTTACTTAAATTCAAGTGCCAGCTGAAAAGAAGGGCAAAACTGTACTTCATTCCTCAATTAGGACAATTCTGTAGTTCTACTGTAAGTATCAGTACCTGACTGCATGTGTGACCCACACTTCCAAAATACATTTTTTCTAACAATTATGACATTCACCTTCCAATAATCTCTAATCTAAAAGATTATGTTTTGTTTAGCAAATGCCTGCTACTTTAGCTGTCTGCCATCAGGTGACACAACAATGCTGCTTTTCACCCAAACCATAATCTTTATATATTTAAAGGTAGGCTGGCTGCTTCATTGGAATATATTCAAGCTTTATTATGCTCTGGGGGAAATTTGTTTTATGGCACAATCCATTACAGCAATACATAGACAAACAAGCATTACCACAGGGAAGACATAAAACAGTGTTATAGGAGATAAGAAACTTACTTTATATTGTTTGACAGAGATATTGTAGTGTGAATAGAAGATTTCCTGAATGTATTACTTTTGTACCTAGGGCCAAAGAGACATCTGCCAAATGGGAGTAGTGTTAATTCACAATGAAGGGTGTGAGACACACACTCCGTGAATCTCTTGAATTTCTTTACAAGCCTCTGTTTGCTGACTTTATTTACTGTAAGTTGATTTGATTTGACTCCAATTATTTTGCTACTTACTTTCACTAATTTCCCCAACCTACTACAATTAACAGTACAGATATTGCCAGCAAGTAAAACTGTATATTAAGACACTTTCAATAAATGACTAGGTAAGTGATTAAATAGTTCTATCTACTTTAAAAAGCTAGTTTAAAAATATCTAATTTCCATAGAGTCTCAGTTGGCTTTTTTATTTTAAATAGTACCACAACATTTGTTCCCTCTCAGGTTTTTTGTCTATGCTTAGTCCTTGGTACTTGTAGTCATTGACAATTTCTACAGTCTGACTGTAATTAAAGTAGGTTGGTGGGATGTTCCCTTTTTCCTAAAATCAATGACCAGTTGTGTGATCTATTTACAAATATTCTAGATTTGTTCTTATAAAAAATACATGTTTAAACAAACCAGTTTTGTAAATTATAAGTTTATACTCCCATACCTATTTTTACAAAAATAATTTGTTCCCAGAAACCCTTCAGTATAGTAAAACGTTGTAAAAAGAAAGTGCTATTTATATTATTTTTCACAAGGAAAAATTACAATCTGTACCGAACCCCAAAAATATCACCCCTACTTTTACTTTTTCACCAAAAAATAACAAAAGTAACAATAATAAACTAACATTCATACTGTGGTTTGTGTTTTAGTAATAAAAATACTGCTTACCTACAGTAGTTAGACATCATAAGTAAACATAAACAGTAACCCCTTAATTTACTTTTTGTGTAATTCCTCATACTCACCATTTTCATTTTCTTAACACCTTTAGGAACTACAATAAATTCTAAACCACAAATATGCTTATGAAAAGTAAAAGTTCACACAAAAGTGAACAACACATGAAGCAAGACAGGGTGAACTGTGTCACACATCTCTCATGCCACTCTGTAGGCTTTGTGCTAGCTCTCACCCATAGTAGTTAGTGGAATGTGATGCATACACTTAATACGAAACGAATCGCATGATGCCTTCTTCATAACTTTCTACATTTGGCAGAGGTTTTGCAATTTTCCCAAATTATTATTATAATGTTCTGAAGAATATCGCTTCTTCATAGTTTTGAAGTTGGCTTTCGTTATTCGAAAATGTGGGTAACAATTCACATGCTAGATAGTAACACATTTTCATAAAAAGACCATTCGTAAAAAGAGGTACGGGTGCACTTTGATTACAAACTGAACTGTAGGCAGAAACAAAGTGATTGCAATGAATAAACTAATTTAATTCAGTAAGATCATGTAAAATATTAAGATTTCTACAGTACTAATCAAAATGTTTTATTTTATATTTTGAATTAGTTTTTTATCAGTAACATGTAAGCTTTTAGGAAAAAAACATTAAAGGTTTTCTTTATATTCTTGAATCTGTTGAGTAAATTAAGCACTGTGAGTGTACCTTGTTATACAATAATATAGTACAATAAACAGAATTTAGACAATATTATTTGTAAAATATATAGCAGTAAAGAGCTAAAGTCAGAATTCCATAAATCATGTAATTTGCTTATATTAGCTAAGATATAGTTCAGCTGAATGAGGTCAGAGTTTCAGACTCTTGCCCACATTTACTCTACATCTCAGTTTTAAATTTGTTGAATGGGTCAAATAAATTCAGGTGCTGTTTCCATCTTAAACATCTTAAATCATACCCCTAGGAAAAACTAAAGTTAGATTTGACATGCATATATTTAGTATATTATTTTTACCAACAACTGTAAAACCATTAAAATATCACATGATTAAGAAGAAAACTTATGTCATACAAATCATAAGCTGAAATTTCAGAAAAAAAATGCATTGGACAAAATATGCTACGTAAACATTCTATTAGACTCAACAATGCACTGAAGTTGTCATAAAATGTGCAATAACTATAAATACAGAGGCTTGTACATTTATGTACAACTGTATATGAAATTTTATATAGACTAACAGGGTTTACAGGTATTTTATTATTCTCTTGCTCCACCTAGTGGTAAACGTTTAAACACTAACAATAAAGCTTATAGTGAAAAATCCCTTATTACCTGTCTCATCAGTCTATGGAGATACATTTCTGATGCATGCTTGATAAAAATTTTGACAGCAACATCTTCATTTTTATATACAGCACGATAAACGGATCCAAATCCTCCATCGCCTTAGTGGGACAAAGCACAGATATTATTCATTAATATTCCATCTATACAAAATACCTGTTCACATTTTGAAAACAAATCATGTGTACTTGCCCAGTAGATACTCAGATGTCAGGTCCATCTCTAATTGGTCACTGTTTAACATTATGTTTGCAGGTAAGTCACAAAGAACCAAGTCTGGGGCTATCTGAGAAATGGGAATTGTTGACCTTGGGTCCGCAGGGTTGACTAAAAGGCACTCTAAGAAAAGAAAAATCAATTTACATTAGACTTATTTTTTTTTCTCCCAACAACAATAAAATCTGTTTTTTGAAAATTCCATTATTTATAAAATCTCAAAGGTAAAATGAAAGAAAAAAGGTGTTAAGTTTTTACAGTAAAACATGTGAGTGGACCTTTATCCATTTGTTCTAACAGCTCCTCCAGCAATATTCTTCGCCATTCCTGGCCATCCTCAAAGCTGTACAGAGCCCACTTCTTCAGGAGAGTCTCCCCGTCGCCATGGATGTCTGTTGTCAGGAGGCCTGGAAACCACTCCTCCAGGAGCGAGTCAATATGATCTACGACCTGTCCCAGCAAAACACGGCCTGCAAAATCAAAAGCGCCACGGATACATGTCCATGAACTAGTGTTATCCTGCAGTTTTTAACAGTTTAACCAAACGTTTTCACTTAACAAGGTTGTTATATTGCAGATTTAATTTGTCTATCCATCCATTTCTAACCGGTTTATCCAAAATAGGGTCGCTGATGGGGCCTGTAATGAGTACAATGAGGTGGATGCTGCACACTGGTGGTGGTGGAGGGGAGTCCCCATTACCTGTAAAGCGCTTTGAGTGGAGTGTCCAGAAAAGCGCTATATAAGTGTAAGCAATTATTATTATTATTATTATTATTATTATTATTATTATTATTATTATTATTATTATTATTATTATTATTATTACTACAAGACAGGATACCGTCACAGTCACACACAACATGCACACAGTCTTACCAGGTCCAATTTTCCTAGAAGCCAGTTAACCTACCAGAATTTCTTTGGACTGTGGAAGGAAATGATAGCACATGGGGGAAACCCACTTGAACATACAAACTATAGGCAAATAGCACACCTGGTTTTGAACCAAGGGTCCCAGAACTGAAAGACACCAATGCTAAACACTGTGCCACCACTTTTTTATTTCCAAAAGCCAAAGATTCACTGTTTACATACATTTTACCACATTATGTTTTTACTGATAGAGACAACTTTCTGTTATTCTCATGCAATTAACCTATTCTTTATATTTTGAATATGCGACACACTATATCCACAAGCTGTGGCTTAAGTGTGCTTGTTCTGAATATGCATGAGCAGACTTCTTATAGTTAGCAGTTATAAAATACAATCACATTCCCCCACACAATTTGTACAATTACAACATCTTCATTCAGAGCATTGTCAACTGGTACATTAATAATAAGTTTTATTTTTTACTTTACTTAATGTTAGATTATCCTCCCCATGTAGTTATGTAAGCTCAGGGACCTAAATGTTTTTAGGAAGCATGTTCAATATCCAGTCATTATCACTCCTCCCTGTAACAGTTAACGGCAAGCACACTAATGAAAACACAGTTTAAGTTTTTAAATCAATTATATTTCTTTTACATTGCTTGAGGGTCAGTAACTGAAAATTGGTATTATTTAGCTATGAGGTAGGGAGTTTGTATTAGATTACTTAAGTCCTTCACATAGGATAGAATGTAAGTCAGTATTTTACAGACCAAAAGCCATATTCAAGAAATTGTATCAAGTTTTTGAATTAAACATTTGAGCACACATAATGTATATCAATACATAGCTTGAATATATTGTACTATACAAACAAGTGTGTATACACATCATTTTCTTTTTCACTATTACCTTTCTGAGAGCATGGAACTGTGATTTTTACGAAACTCTCAGGCACATTATCCATCGTGGTAGATTCTACTAAGCAGTAAGCTTCTGGAGACCAGTTAAGATATATGCCTTTTCTCCAATACATCCTATTAGGACGAAGAGCTCTTTCTGAAAAAGACAGGGTTGCAGCTTATTAGTTTTACACAATCTTTTGAACTGACAGAACCTTAGTGATCTAATGTACACTACTAATCACTATTCTGATTTAAAAGACCTAACTCTCCAGGGAGTATTAACATGAAAGACATAACAGAGATGGCATATGAGGAATGTCTCTTCCCATATCTTGAAAAGTTTCATTTTCAAACCAATAACATTTTCTACGAATTTTAACAAACAGCACATAACCATTTTAAAAAAATCAGAACAATTTAAGAACAGCCTGTTATAAGTTATAAACTTTTTAAAAATGTAATCGGGCTAACTATAGTTTTATGCTAATTGTGCTATTTTAAAACAGAACATGCACCTCACAGTGAAGGACACACAGACATACAGCAAGTGCAAATACAGGATAAAATAACCAGAATGGATTAAAATTTAGAACAGATATACCTCTTCCAGAAAGCATGAACATAGAAACTTCAAGCAAACGGTTGATTAGTCTGGACCAGAAGCCCATGGGAAAATAAGGCATCTCATAAAGCCGGACAATAATCTCTGAGTTTTCACAGTGTGGAAGTTCAATAACTGGCCTGCTGTCAGCCAAACTACAAAAGACAAAAATACACAAAATTCAAAATAAAAATGAGAACCAGTAAATGCCTTTCTTGCAGGGTTTTATTTGTATTTTCTCATCTTTTCTACATTTAGTGTTTACCTGCTAGGAATAAGAAGCTGATCTTCTCCAAAAGGCAGTGCAATCTGAAACTTCTCAAGTAGCTTGAAATATTGAGTAACATAATTTCTGGGGAAACTCTTTTTTTCAAAAAGGAAGTTTTCCACCACAGAACGCTGAACAATGCCTTTTGGATATTTTGACAATCCTTCTCCATTTAGAGTTAATATCTTTAAAACAAACAAGCAAAAAGCAAATGATTAAAAAACAAATTTCAGTATGAAGAAGCTCTGCTAACTTTACTTAAATAACTTACAAATAACAAGACGACTTCTTAGAAATGAGACCACATTATACAGAGGCCTCAAGTACACTGATGCCACTTGATTCTAATTAAATGAGTATAATAGTACTTTAGCAAATCTAAACCAAAACCTACCAATATAAGTGTATCATTACAATGTGATGGCAAAGTCACAGAATCCATTTGCCAGCAGATGATAAAGGAGGATAATCAATATTAAAACATATTGTTACGCAAACATATCCCCATTTAATGCTATGTCTTTCATGTCCAGTATAATCCTGATCAAGAAAATATGATTGCTGTGTTATCAACGTTACAGACCTACACTTGTTTCAGGTGGAAATAGAAATGGGCACATCTGCAATTAATTGGACCAGAGCAAGTGGAGGGGACCTTGTGTTTAAGTATGTGCTGTGTTTGTTACTGGGGTATTAAAGAGTGGTTGGGGACTAACTGTAGAAATAGATGGAGCATTATTGAATGGTTAGTGGAGATGTAGAGGAATCACTTTTGTTTTGTTCTGACAAACTACTGTATCATTAAACACACATCGTTTTGCACTGTTTCAAAACTCATTACAACATAAAATCACATTCAAAAACTTTCCTAGAGAAACTGCAAAATTACTCTGAAACACGAACTAGGTGTTAAATATCCATTTCATGTTTTGGTAGCAGTACACAGGAGATAGTAAAGAATAGTAGCAATTTAAAGATTGTGGGTTTGAGTCCTTTGCTATAGACACTTCTGTTGTACCCTTGAGCAGATTTCCCCAATTGCTCCAGACCATCCCATTATAGATAGGATACACCTACAATGGACTAGTGTCTCATCTATACATTTGTCATGCACTTTCAGTCAGTCCACTTAATGTAACAAAAAATAGACTAATCACCAGCCTGATGAGCCTTTAACCTCGTATGAGGACTTTACTTTCTACTATCAAACAGTAATTTATATGCCACTATCCTGAATTTGCTCATAGAGTAGTTTCATAGAATTTATCTTCTTTATCTTCTTATTGTCATTTGATAGCTCAATTTGGAACTTTAGCATTTTGTTTTCACTGGATTCTAGGGATTCCCTGTAGTATTAATTTACTCACAACAAACAAGAGACTTTTGAAAACAGGACTGATTGAGTACCTGGGAAATTATGTTACACAGCCATTGTGGGTCAACAAAGTACAAGTCCCTCAGCTGAAGTGCAGGATCATCAAAGTGTAGGAGGACACCTGAACATGCAGAAAGCAACACAGGATGAATCAAGAACCTTTGTCAGAGTCAATAGTCACTGACACTATCTCACACAAAGGATTACTTTCACATTACTTTTGATATCTCATCAACTAATGTACAGTAACTTGACAACACTCTGTCCTAGTCCATCAAACAATGTTAACTTTCTTTTATCTTAATCTGCTGTAAACAGAAAAATCCTAAATGTTTTTTGAAAAAAATAATGGAAGGCATGGGCTGAAACACAAAACACCTAATTGATGAGTTACTCACAATAATGCTTGTTACATTAAGTACCCCCGATAATTAAATTTACCCAAGAAATTCAGAAATTCCACCTTTACTGGGTATTTATTTCATTTACAGGAGATAAAAGCTAATACTGTATAGATTGTTTTATTCACTTCCATGAGATCTCTGAAAACCAGCTCTTACCAGATTCACTGAGGAAGTGAATAGCATGAGGAAGTTCACTTTCATCAAGATTAAGTTGATTTTCCTGAACTATATCCAGTAAGCGTTGCTGGCAAATGACCGGAAATTCTGCTGGCACTCTCTCACGTTCCTGAAGGATTTTTTTCTCCAGCTCTAAGTAACTGTCAGGGATCAGTTGACCAATGACTGGCTGATCTTGAATCTTTGTGAGGAAAGAAAATAGTCAAATGTTTTTGTATTAGCCAGTCAATACTCAATAATTCACCAATAAAGTATTGATAAATCAATGTATAAGGTGTGTTTTAATCATACTAAAGTATTAGTTAAATAATATAATAAAAGATAATAAAGTTCCACTTAATCCACTTAAGTTTTTATAAGATTTTGCTGGTGTTTTCAAAATGCGCTCACAATGAAAAACTTCAACTTCAGTACATGTTGTTTTTTTAAGAAAAATATAATCCATCTATTTCATCGAGTACAGGGTTGTTGGGGAGCAGGATACTATCCCAGCAGGCAAAGGACTCAAGGCAGGTTAAACCCTAGACAGGATGCCAGTCTAATGCAGAAATATAAAATATACACTATACAGTATAAATCTATTTATTATTTGAATTTGTAACTTTGTTACTCTGACAGTACATTGCATAGTTTACTAAACTAAGATGTGTTAGAACATTTTAATGCTGTTCAAGTACACTAAAAATATTTACATGCAGCAGGTAAAATTAGTGCAACTTTCAACATCCCTGTCGCATTATCATTTTCGACCATACAGTAGGGCTATTAAATTGATTAATTCTAATTTAGTTTATGAGTTTAATTGGAATTTAGTTTCACTTACTAGTCTACAATTTCAATCTCTAGTATCATCACAAGCCATATGCTTGTATGGACAATAAACATACTGTACACTAACATAAATCACAACTTCATTTGTCAAAGGACCTCTGAAATGCACAGAGGCTGGGAGAGCTCTATTTCACTGCAATACTGAAATCCACAAGTATATTTGCCTCTCTGATCAGGTAAGTTCTGATCTTTTTTATAATACTGCTAATAACATTTATAATCTCTTTTAATTTTTTCAATAATTTTGACAAAATATGCACAGCATTCTTTTAAATAATTTTAGACAGTGTAGATGTAGTTTTGAAAAAAAAGGCCACAATCCATATTTCCTGTGCAAAATCAGAATTTGTGCCAGAACTGATCTTAGTTTGAGCGCTCATCTGTTTACCCGAATTAAACATGCTCATAATAAGATTAAGATCAGAATTGGATGTACAATCAGGCTCTGGTGTGCTACACAGTCATTTGAAACCTGTCCTCATGTATCCACATTTCCAGCCGCAAAGTGGATTCATGTTTCCAGGACTTTTAAAAGCACTCAGCAGACTAATGTTCGATACAACTGAGTAAGGACTTCAAAAAAACATAACATAACAATCTAGAGAAGTGAACAACCACACTACTCAGGACCAACCCCTGCATGGTAATGGAACCAAGGAAAGAAACTGATCATGAAAATGTATTAGTATACTGAATTCAAACAACATTTGTATTTAATTTAACTTAAATGAAGGCAAGTGATCAGAAACCAAAGGCAATGAAATACTGTATGAAGCTTCTATCAGTAAACAAACATAACAGATACAGCACCCCGTGTAGGAGCTCCATTGTTATGACCATTTACTGTCATATGAGCGTGAATAAGATAATTAATACAGGTTTTCTCTTCCATTGACTGACATTACACATCATGCAAAAACGGAATTTGTTCCTTTAAAAATGTTGCTTCTCATCACTGATCTAGACATCTAGACATAACTTAATTTGTATTGTTATTGCACATTTTAGGGGACAATTTGGTTTTGTATTTACGAGACAAAAAAATACTACATAAAAATAAAATAACACCTGTTGGTAAAATGTGTATTTGATCAGGAAGGTATAATTAGCCCTTAACTTACAATCAATTGCCTCATGTCACCTGGATACTACCAAAAATAACTTGATCATCATTAAAGGTTTTCTTCCTACTCCTTCATCAGTTCACATTAAGTGAATTAAGTGTAACGCCATTAGATCTCATAAGCTTTGTAACCATGTTAGATTTTCATCTGGCTCATCCCTTGATGGGGATGGCAGAGAACACAGAGTAGTTCACTAGTGGGTAAGCCTCTGAATGCACAACTGACAGGTTGTTGGCTCAGGTCCGTGCTGGAGACACTTCTGTTGAACTCTTGATTTACCCTCACTGCTTCAGCCACCCAGATGTTTAAATGGAGACCAGTATTCCTGTGATGGACCCAAAGTCAATCTGGTGTGGTGGCAGAGGTGGGTCAGGTCACAGGCTCTCAGTCTGTTTAATATTATCGTATCTAGGATGAATTCCAGCCAGATGGTGTGATGTTACCTTTATTTACCATGCCCTGTCAATCTTAACTATCTGTTATAGATTACTGTCACAATACCTAGGAAATATTCAGTTATAAAATAAAATAAACCATAAATGAAAAGAAAAGGCAATGTGTTACCTTGAAGTTCATGACTTCTTTCACAATGGCTTTGCGCAGTTTCCCAATGGAATCAGAGTCCTCGGTGGCTGTGACAATATGACAGTCTCTAATGACAGGGAATCCTTGGTGATTCAGAAGCTCATTGCTGATTTTCACAACACAGGCCTGAAGATGCTTCTCCTCTGCAACATCCATGTGGGTGCCAACCAGTATCACTGGAGAAGATGATGCTCTTGCCTTAAAGAAATCCAGCATGGATAAGAGGGAATGACTGGTCAAAGTGAAACTCATTTACAAGATTATATTTATTCATTTATTCATTGCTGGTTCAGGCCAAATGCACTGCATTATAAAAATACATTTTTAAAATGTACTCCCATAGTAGATGGGAAAAAGTCTAACTGAATTGACTCACCATATTTTGATATTTTTTAATATAAAGAAAGTTAGAATACAGTACAAGAAATAAAAATGCCATATGTAAAAGGATTACTCAGAAATGAATAGATCCAGGACAATCCAATAAAAACATTAGAAAAATACAAAACAGAATTCTGTAGTTTCCATGAGTAATTCAGTTACCTGATCCCCTTTCTGTTTTCCTAGCATTATATTCACTTTTGTAAGGGTGTTTTGATTTATTTAAATCCTTACCTTAATGTTGAATAACCAGGGCTTAATAGCGTCAACTTCAGCTGCTCCTTTGCTCAGATCATAAACCACTAGATATAAAGCTCTAGGAGTCAGGAAGTGAGTGTGAGAACCATAAAACTCCTCTCGCCCTTTGTAAAAACATGGAATACAATTTGTTCAAGTAAAACCAAAAACACTCATGGACATAAATATAAATATTGTAATACACATATATTTGTATGCATTTGATATCTAGGAAACATACTGTAACATTTTAAATTAAAACATTAATACATTTGGTCTATGTAAATTAATGTTTGTTTTCAAACTTGCTTATTTCAGTATCAGTAAACGTGCATTTTTAGCATACCAGAAAAGTCCCAGACATTTAAAACAATGCTCTTTTTTCCTTTGTCACGGATGGCCCAGTCCTTAACATCTATTGCCACTGCCATCTTTTCAGTGCGACACTGTGAGCGTTTAAGTTTCATGAGCTGGTTGAGCAGCGCAGTTTTACCACTTTCAGAATTGCCCACTACTATCAGTTTCATCCTATAGTAGGGGACGGACTTCTTCAGACGTTGCTGGAGAAATCTGGCAAATGGATAAATGAATATGAAGAGCGAATACATTTTGACAACACACTGCAGATGGAATCAAGTGAAATGTCAGCAAAGCCATGGAAAGACAAAAAAAAAGATATATTTTAAAAACTATTTTTTTTCCACTGTTCCCATTCTGACTAAGCAGATAAGGCACACACTTACTGCATTTCCAAGTCAGGATGGATGCATCAGTTAAATAAGAGTTTAATACTCCTGCAATTTACAGTATGCATCTAATTGATATATAACTTTCTTTTACACAAAACAAAAGATAAATTGCTTCAAACTAGTTACTGCAAATAATTTTAATGTTAATTTTATGTTAAAAATTATATAAAACATCATGTAATAAAATGACAGGTATAATATCAAAACTCTCTGAAATGGCAAGAGACAAAGAAAAGATTCTTCTTATTAAATAAAAACAAACCAATTTATACCTTATTATGTCCTTTGTTTTGCTACCTATGTGTTTCAGATCTAGGTCTAGCTGCAGCTCATCTAAAGGCAGGTCCCAGAGTCGCTCCAGCTTCCCCATTTCATTTGGAAAGGACCTTAGGTCACTGTTTTTACTGACATCTAAGGATGTCACATTTTCAAGGAGTCCGATCTGAGGAGGAATCTGGGAAAAACATAACAAAGGGTTTCCACATTTTGAATTTTATCACCAGATTTCTTTAAATAGGTTAGACAGCTTTTTGAAAGTTACTAAATATTTTTATTGTTCATTTTTATAATTTAATGTCCTACAAAATTTGAAAATATTGCTCATTTCCATGCAATACTATAGATTTTCTGGAACATCAGAGGGTTGCAGAAAACTACCTATAAAAATTCAATAAAAGAAAAAACTTCAAGGGGACTTCAAAACTTGACAGACCCCAAGCCTGAACATTACC
Organism: Lepisosteus oculatus; assembly: GCF_040954835.1. Taxonomy (NCBI): domain Eukaryota; kingdom Metazoa; phylum Chordata; class Actinopteri; order Semionotiformes; family Lepisosteidae; genus Lepisosteus; species Lepisosteus oculatus. The sequence goes on along the minus strand of NC_090702.1, from coordinate 37,379,007 downwards.
AGTGTAGACAACCCCAAATGGACAGAGAATTATCTTGAAATGGACAGAGAATTATCTTGAAAAAGACAGACAACCCAAAGACAAATTTAGCCCAATTATAGTATTATGCAGCCTTAAGGTGACCCTTAAATGTTATATGACACCTTGCAGTGTATATTAAAGTATGTTTCAAACCACATATTAAATGAAAATCAAGGTTTGCATTAAAAAAACATCTAATTTATATAAGTTCTGTTTATTAGAAATATTTATTTACCTCCTTCAGCTTGTTCTTACAGAGATGCAGCTTTTCCAGTCTGGCCCACTTGTAGACTGGTCCACTAATGTTTAACTCACTGATCTGGTTGTGGCTGAACACCAGCTCTCTCAAATTACTAGACTCCCACTCTGAGGGACTTGGGAGGACTGTGATTTGGTTGTTTCGCATGTCAATTGATCGCAGACTGCAGGTGAAAAAGTATACATTAAAAACAAAAGTCAACTACAGTACATGTAAATACTGTATATGAGGCAAATATTTTAAAGTAAAATAAAAATTTAAAAAATAAAGACATTTTGAGTTTCGTAAAAAACATTTTCATTTTCTCAGACATTTTATAGATCAATAGCTAACAATAAGCAAGTACTGAAGGACTGCTGTGATGCAGTGAGGAAAATGTCTCAATATTTGTATGCAGAAGATGATGTTTTCACATAGCCTTTTTGTAGAAACAAACTATTCAGTACTAAAATGTGAAAACTGTTAAAAATGGTACTTACTAGGGAAGCTTAACAATTGCATCTGGAATGCAAGTAAATTCATTGTGAGATAATTTTATTGTTGTTAGTTTTGATGGCAGATCAGGCAAACGTCCTGTCAAAAGTATTGAATCAGTTGTTATGTGGTGACACTACACAGAAACATAATGTCAAAAAACATATCCTTTCTTTTATTGTATTGTTTTTGTGTCTTGCACTTTAAATAGAGAAGGAACACATTTAAGACTTGCGAAACAAAATGAAATCTGTGGAGTACACAGAAGTACAACAGGGTGATTAATGAGCACTGCTTTAAGTGAATCAATCTCTGATGAATCAAATAAGCCTCAGTCTGTGCTGCCTCATTACAATGCGCTTGTCAATGGGAACGGTGAAAGTGTACACCTCTACAACCTTGTGGAAAGTCAGGGTTTTTTATATTGTCTAAAAGCCTGGCTATACAAACAGTGGTTGTGGTTGCAAATTAAATGTTCTATACTGTACTTCAAATGATTACTGAATATATTTTAAAGGTATGAATTACTATATAAAAATATAATTTTAGTAGCCATGTAACAACCCCAATTTTTGTTTTTTGATGGTCATCTGTAAGCGGTTCTGATGCTGAAACATAGTATTGTCAACAGTGTAGTCACTTCCTCACTGGTATCTCTGAACAGCACAGTGAGAGGCCAGTACATTATGTACTATATTTGTCTGACATGTGTCCTGGTCCAAGACATCTGTGCTTGTTGCTGAAGCACACTTACTATCAATGCTCCTAGACTGTTGTCATTCTGGCCAGTACTACAGATGATTATATCTTTTTCAAGCACTTGCAAATATTATCCAGCTTTGTGTCCCTGCAGAATTCTTTATTCCCTTACACAATGTATGCATATAATTTGTTCAGAGAGGGTTCTTTTCAATATTGTTATACATGCTGTCTTTCAATCCTAGATTTAATTAGCCAATCTAATAATTAGAAATTAAATCACTATTATCAACCTGGCATGTCCAGTTATTCAAAAGCAGCTATATTCAACTATAATCATATTTATTAAATTCCCATTTGATTCAGGCAACCAAATTGAATACCTGTGAGTGGAAGGTCACTTAGTGACTGGAAACCTTGTAAGGACACAATGAATACCCCCTCTCCCCCCTCCACCAGAGAGGTACTTGATCTTAGAGAAGCTGTAATGTAACTGTGATATAACAAATGTTTTTTGCATGAACAGAAATTAAAAGACGCTGCTAAGCTGAAAAAGCTAGCACATCAATTTAAACAACAATGGCATTTAATTTTGTTGTTACGAAATTGACAAAGAATTCAATGGAACATTGAAGTACAAGAGCTGTACTTACTGAGTTTGTTCATAGAAACATTAAACGACTCCAACTTGGGGCAATCAGAGAGAAAATTCTCACAAATCTCCATAATATCATTTTTGCTAACATCCAAGACCCTCAGCTCAGGCAAGGGGAGTGGAGAAGTTATTTCTGCAATTTTATTCCTAAAACAACAAGTGATGGGGGTGACAAGCAACATAATACCTTAATACTTTTCTGTCTGCTTTTCTTCTTAAATACACAATTTGTAAAATGTAGAATAAGACAAAATATAGCTCAAAAGAATGGTATATATGTTGTATATATAAAATATGTTCCAAAATAAAATATGTTTAACCCTCCAAGCTTCATCAAACATAAAATAAAATCAATAAAACAATAAAATATTGATTTAGTGCTGGAATCAACATTAAATTTCCATATTAGGAAAAACAGTTATTTAAGATACAGATATATGCTTGCATATATCTGTATCTTTAATAATATATCAGCGTTTTGGAAGATCATGTGAAGAAGTAAAAATACTGTTTAGGTTTTAAGTTCAAATTTACTTTTTTCCATCCCCTTCGCTACTAAAAAAAATATATTTCAAAATATATTATAGATCTATGGCACAGATACTTGCCTACTTACCCATCACATACACTGTGTAAAGTTTCCACAGTGTATGTGATGATATGACAGCACAAATAAAATCAGATCTTTACCAAACGCTACTGAATTTCGGTACTTTAAAAAATTCCTAATACAAATAATTAGTTTTAATTTGTTTTTGAATGAGGCAATAATAACCTATTTGCATTTAAACATTTTTAAAGTTTATTACTGCAAATTATTAAACACTCGGGATGACTAATGACATGGGTTCACTTTTGTCTTTATATTATACAATTCATATTCTCTATCTCTGGATGCAGGAGAAAAAATGTATGCATCCTTTCTACCATCCTTTCTGATATTTAACTTCAGCAGTTACACTTTTAAATGTTATTACCCAAATATGTACAGTATTCTACTGGGAAGCTGTTTTCTATATTTTCAGTTTACCATTTTATACAGTACTTCTTTTTTTCACTTCCAGATGCCAGCAGAAGAAAGCATTTTGCTAGGCAGACAATCTCCTGCAGCTTGGCGTTAGTCTCAATTATGTTTAAGACATGAAATGGTGTGCTGTACTGGCTACATCTCTGTACTCGATAGAGGAAATAACTTAATTCTGACTGTCTTTTGTGCATTTGTAAGAAGTCAAAGTTATCACATACTGTAGATCTACTGTAAAGGACTTGAAAATCCTTTCTAACTATTGAATAATTAAAATCCAACATTAATATTTTAATTTTACCACCATAAAGAAACCCAAAAATATTTGGAACACTTGGATATCTGTGCCAGCGGTATATTTAATTGAAGGGTGAGAACACTAATGAATGCCACTGAGCATAAGTTTAACTGAAATTTTCTGTAACAGAAAAATAAAAATACTGTGACAGTTATTTTTCAACAAAAAAGTGGCAAAGCTTTTTTTCTTACCTCTGGTAGTTTCTGAAGTTTTTGCATTTGCAATATTAAAATATGTAAAATAAATCTCTGATGTGTACTTTTGGTTCTACTTACCCTTCAAGGTACAGTTCCTCCAAAGTTTGTATAACTTGCCCAAGGTGGTCAGGAAAAGAAGAAAGTTGGTTATAGGACAACACAAGCTGCTTCAGGTTTGAGCATCTTATCATGGGGTCCAGTGACAGGCAAGGGCCAATGTCATTCCTTGACAAATTGAGAACCTTGAGGGAGAGCATGCTTAGCACACCAGTAGGCAAGGACTGGAACTTATTGCTGTGTAGGTCCAAGTGAGTCACACCTTTCAGAGTCTTAAACATAGGAAGAAAGACAAGGTATCCTTGTATCAGTGTATCAGTATCAGTGATGTATCAGTGAATAATAATTCCCTGATATTGGTACAAATAAATATAGAAAAGAAAAAAATAATGAAAAACTCTAAACATGCAACAAATGAGGTTTGAAACCAATAACACTTTCAATGACTCTTACAAAGAACAAAGGACAAAAAAATATTTTAAGCAAATTTGTATCATCCTGAAAATTGAGTTTGGATGTACACATACAGCAGGATGTTTTATTTTCAAAATGTAAATGATTTGAAGACGTGGAAATGTAATATGTATGTGAAACGGTAATAAGTAAACCTGACCAAATTTTGTAACAAAATTAAATCATTTTGATTTTTTAGATATAGTGGGGTCAATATTTCACCCTTAATCTCTTTTTTCCTTTACTCTTATACCACTAGACCACTAGGCCTGTTATTATGCCTCATTTAACTGTCTGCAAAATGTTTAACAGTTAGGCTGACATACAAGAAAGCAAAGGAATAGTATACATACTTCACACAGAGTCAGAGAAAATTCTGTTAGGTTGTTCTGATTCAGCTCCAGCCTTACTATGTGTTCCAAGTAAGCTGTGATCGAGTTCTGCCCAGCAATGGTGTTTAGACTGTCTAATTCATTCGCAGAAAGGTCAAGTAACTTAATACATTCCTTGTCCACGTTAAACAAAGATGAATGCTCTGGTGATGTTAGAATTGAAGAAAATCTACCTGTTAGAGTGACAAAAGTGCATTAATATCATGCAGTTGGGAACATTATATTGCTGGCTGTTTATTTAAACAATTACAATGTTCCATAGTTTTCACTAGATTATCATTACATTACAAAAAGATTTAGAAAATAAATCAGAAAGCATGTTATCCTGGTGAAGGGCATGGGAAGCTACAGCCTATTCTGGAACCAAAGGGCACAAAAAGGACCCAGAGCATGCACTCCCACTGTAAGGAATACCAATCCTCTGCAAAGACATGGGGAAAGGGACACTTTAGAAAAGCTATCGAAGATAGGGGAGAAAATTAAGACCCTGGCAAAAACTAAGGCAAACTAAAGAAGAACATGCAAACCACCCAAGCATTTGGATACCGGCACTGGCACGGGAAGGTTGCCAGTTCAGCACGTTTCAGAATAAGTGAAACATTAATCACTAACTTTGCTGGTTTGACGACCTCCTGCTCAACCTCTGACGATGCACCTCACTTTGCTCTGAATCCCCACTTTCTCCCTGTACAGAAAAAAGAAAAAGGTTGTTTCCTTTATCTCTTTAACTTTCAACCTCCATAAAAAAAGAAATATAACTTATATATATAGCTTGTTTTTCAGTAAATATAATTTAACTGAATTGTTCTGCAGGCATGTTTATAGTCTCCTCCATACACATCATGCTGTACCAATCGATCTCTTTGTTCAAATCCCCTAAATAATTTAGAAAAACCCAACAGAGGATGACCCCCACAGGTAGGCACAGCATACAAACTGAAAATGGGCATTAATAAGAGGTGGCCTATTAAAAAATACAACAAATATTTTATAATCTCATTTCTGCGCCTTCCAAATTATTGGAAACCGGGTGGGGTTAGTGTACAGATAAAACTCGACTTGCAAATGTTGCAATGACCGGTAAAGAAGGAGCTCTCTTCTAATTTTATTCTTGCTTAATTAGATTTATTGATGGATAGAAACTTGTTCAGTCTTAAAACTAAAACAAATACATAACTGCTGATAGTAAAATGATTTGCTGTCATGTCTGCAGTTTTGGTTAGAAATCTGTTATCTGGTAGAAGGCAACCTGCAGGGGAACCAAATTCTCTCTGTATGTCAGATTGAGAACTCTCATCCCTGCACACAACTTTGGTCAATTTTGGCCCCTACAATGTAGCTCTTGCTTGTAACCCTATTGAGAGTCTCTTTAGGCAAGACAGAACAACAAACTATTCAAAAAAACTATGCACAGAAAATGTTGATGAAGGCTTCACAGATCAAAAGATGAGGAATAATGTCTACAGTACATCAAATTTAAAATGGTACTGCAGAACGGAATTATATCAAAACTTCAGCCCATCCTTAGTTTCAAACTCATGGGAGTTTGATGGGAGTTTTTTGTCAGAGCCTTCTTCCTCTTACCTCATGAAACCATATCCTGAAAGTTTCATTTACAGGGAGGATAGAGAGTTTTGATGCTATCCAGGCCATGGCTGGTTTTCTAAAATATGTGATTTATACAATTCATTATTTATTTTTGACTACAGCAATTCATATGGCTGCTTTACATTTTAATTAGATGGGCTATATTACTACCATTTATGGAAAACTTTCCTTAGAAAAAAAATAATCCTACCTCAGAACTGGGATGTCTATGTCTTACTTTCTGAGCAGTTTCAAAACTTCCACGGAATTCCCCAGAAAGATCAGACTGAGATATCCTCTTCATATGAAGTATCCCATCGCTACCTGTTAAATTTTAAGACATAAATAACATATTATCAGAAACGTTTTTTAACAAGTTTACTGTGGAATCAGTGGTTTCCAACAATTATTCCAAGTGAGGACTAGCTAGCGTCAAAAATTTTCCAAAATGTTGTTTTTTCTTGCTGGTTTCTACGATACCTACAGTATGATACATTTAAAAAAATACATTCCTTACATGTATACTGTAGTACAATTGAGTCAGAAATACGTAAGAAAAAAAGTTAACATCAAGTTAACAATATACTTACTGCTTTTTACTGAGTTACTGTATTATTTTTATGGAAGAGAATTTAAGAAACGTTGCATTTATTCAAAAAAAAGCCTGTAGGCTTGAGTGCTGATTTCCCATGGTTAAGTGTTCTGGGAGCTCTGGGTGTGGGTTGCATTCTCCTGGCATGGTGTAGGTCCACTCAACCCTTTGAGTGTAAGGTAAACGCCAATAATAACAAAGCCATTCTGAGCGATTACATTCATCCTAGGGTGAAGCATTTTTATCCTGAAGAGAGTGGATTCTTCCACAATGACAGAACCCCTATCCACAGGGTATGTGGGGTCACTGATTGATTTGATGAACATGAAAACAATAAACTTTATGCCAAAACTGTCCCAGTTACCAGATCTCAACCCAACTGATCACCTGAGTGGTGCCTGAGGCTGCATTTCACACAACAAACAATAAAACACAAAATGATGGAATTTCTTGTGGAAGGATTGTGTAGCATTCTCCCAATAGTGTTCCAGACTGAGTTCGAGACCGAGTCTGAGTTTTGTATGTTATGTATCATATGTGTTCTGTAGTTCAATGTATTACTTATTTAAGGTATTGCATATTTATTTTTACTATTTTACTATTATTTTAAGTCAATTACTTTGCATGGGAATATGTCTATTATGCATTTTAATTTGTCTAGAAATGAAGAGCATGCTTACATAAATGTGGGACATTGAGTACTGCAATACGTTAAGTTAAGTTAAGGCTGTGTTACATTTTGCATTTCCATGTAGTCCAATGTTCAGTGTGATTAAACCTGATTGCATGCAATCAATCAGAAGCAAGAGCATCTCACAGCCAAGAGATTGCCATGTGACTTGTCACTGCTCACTGACTGGATACTTGTCCATGGTGAACTTATCTGATCACAAGGAAATAGAGCTTCTCTTCAAAGTTAGTGAAAGCATGCAATCTGATCAAGATTGCACAGTGCAACAATGTGATCCATGACAAAAATGTGATTGCAAGGAGTGTATTCCATAGCTGCCTTTAAACATATGACATACTTTTTTCCTAGTTATCTTACAAAGACTGATTTTGAACTGCTTTGAACCGTGGTTGGTAACCCCTAACTTAAATTATTTATTGTAATCACAGGAAACATGAAAATACCAATGTGCAAATTAACACCAAAATCATCCCTACCATCACTTTCTATGTCTTCATTTATAAAAGCACTGCTGTCATCCTGAGGTGAAAGCACCCAGTCTTCGGTTTCATCTGATGTATATCCCGAACTGGACACATCAGAAATGGATCTCTGAGACTCCAAGGCAGCCTGTCGTTTCTGGTATTTTAAAATGACTCTAGATAGCGAAATCCCTTTGCCTGTACATGGAACATAAAATGAAATAATTTCTATAATTAATACATTTGATGTGACATTTAAAGAAACAAATATCTAAAATGTATTCAGCCCAAGGAAAGCTACACAGGACAGTCAAGAAATAATAACTCATTTTAGTAGTGTCATGTGTTAGACATAGGCATGCAAGATGGTTTGTTGTTTTGCCCCTCTCTTGTTTCGGAGAACACTGTGTCACTGAAGTTCCTCGATTGAAGAGGTAAAGGTGTTAAGATTGTCTTTACAACGCAGGATATTTTTGAGAGGAAATTCCAGATATTTTGACACTAGATTTCTTCTGGATAATATATGCAAAGCTCATTTTGCATGATACTTGAAAGCTAGACCACAAAGATGAGAAAGGAATGGCAAATGTAAACCAATGAAGACAGAAGTGATTGAATTCTAGAACTTTACGCATAAGCACATAAGAACAATTACAAATGAAGGAGGTCATTTGACACATTTACTGAAGCTGGTGTCGGGACAGACTTATACTTGACTATAATCTATATAGTCAAATATATTTAATGCATGTATATATTTAATGCAATCTTTTATGAGAACAAATAAAACATATTACACATATATCTTGCATATGCCTGTGTATAAATAAATTTTGCAGTATTCTTTGAAGAAAATGCAGAATGCTGTTTTTATTACAGACTCCAGAACATGTATTAACAATGAAGAGTGAGTAAATGAATCCTCAGATTAGGCCCACTGACTAATTAAAGTTTAGGTAAGAAAATGTAATTTTATAGCAGACAACAATATATAAATCAAACCTACTTGTTCTTCTTCGAAAACTACAAGTTCTGCGTTCCAAAAACAATGGACTTAACCAGGAGGATTCAATGTGTCCGAGTCTAAATCCACCCAGACAGATGGCATTGTTGGCTAGATCAAGCCCCAGTTTCTTCAACAGCAAGCTAATAACAGGACCATCACGCTTTCTGATGCTGATGTTCAGGGCTTTTCGAATATGCTGCTCATGTGTTCCACTTTTTAACAGCAACTCCACCAGTTCTGGACAACTTGTTCTTTCACATACCTGTCCAACAGAAAATTACAGAAGAGCAATAGCACAATGACAGTAGGAGGACATGGTAGACAACATTCTGAACCCATTAGTTAATCTTTTTCATCAGGTAAAATAAATGATCAGTAAAACTGTGCAGTGTTATACCACACCTCCTTTTTTCATACAGTTACAGAAATAATATCTCTCTATATACCCGTAAATATCACTTTAGTCAGGATAAAAATGCGTACTTCATTTTTTTCTTACCTGACAAATCAGGGATTCCTTCTTTGTTTTCTTATTTATATCAGCCCCAAGCTGAATCAGGCATTCAGCCATTACTATATCACATACTGCACAGGCCTTTTCAAGCATGCTGTATTTAATGTCACTGTCATGTGCCATTTTTGAAAGACACATGCAGCACAAGTTCAGAACCTGAAACACAGAAAAGTCAAAGTCTACATTTGTTTGCAAAACTACGAAGCTTAAAAGCTTTTGTAGGTTAAGAAAAACTCACTGAATTGTTTTTTTGTTCAAGAAGACAATTATTCATCTGTTGAAAAATCACTGTGTCGAAAGACTCCTTTGCAAGCTCTTCAGCAGCAATTGTAGATAGATTGAGTAATTTCCATGCAACTTGAAGTCCCTAAAAGCAATAAGAGTATACTTGACAAAAAAAGGCACTTCATACTCCAATGTAAAATTAAACTACCCACCAGCTGTACAGAACAATGGTTGCTTCCTAAAAATAAGTAAACACTGACAGAGTTCTTCCCAGCAGAATTCTTCAGATTGTACACTAATAGGGGAACTGCAGTCCTAATTTCTCAGGCTGGATATTAAATCTAAGTAATAAGATAAGTTAATTGATGAAAATTTTATGAATTCTGAATTAAGCACAAAATTGTGAACTTTGTGAAAGTACTCTATGGTCACCATTTTGTTGAAGACGTCTGGTCTCACCAGTAGCTGGAATAAGTGGTCACAAGAATTGTGACCCTTCCTGCTCATTAGTCACTGTAATGACTAATCTAATTTGTAGCACGAGCGAATAATTACAGGTTGTGCAGCAGACATTTCACCTCAGAAACATTTCAACATGATTTGCATGCAAAGTTAACAAGTAGTACAGTATTTGTTGGCAAAACCAACTCAAAGTTGAGAGCAATATTTCTATTGGATTAAAAGAGATGAATTCACAAGCCTGCTTGTTTACAATACAATAGGGCTGCTTCAAGTCACCAGAAGTTTTGTTGCCTCGCTCCAAATCTTGGACAGTGATGACACTGCAGGCATCTGGAGATTTCCTCTAAAACTGGAGGTTTTACATCTTACTTTGTACATTTTACTTTCATTGTGATCTGAAATGCACTCATCAGTGCTGATTCTTTCTCACCCCAAACTAGGAAAATAACGTTGCAGTTCCCCTTTAAACAAGAACCAGAAGGCACAAGTGAAAACTATGTAGAAATGTATTTTAAACCGAGTAAAAGAGGCACTTTTTTACCCAAAAATTTGTGGGAGTATGCAACAAAGCAGATCAGCCATGTTGTTAAATCCATGGCTTCTTTCAAAAAACTGCTGGAGAAGATCTTTGGGTTAATAAGCTACTAACTACCAAATGGGCTACACGGGCCAAAAGTCTTCCCCTTGTTAGTAACCTTTCTTATGTTCTTAGATGTACAATGGCGTTGCACATTGTATTGCACAAAATTATCACTTTTTCCTTTTGTAATGAAAGATTATCCCACAGGGGGCAGCATGATGGTGTAGTGACTCACAGCACTTGGCCCTGGGTTCAGTTCCTGACATATGGTGCTATCTGTGTGCTGTCTGTATGTTCTCCTCAATTTTGCATGGGTTTCCTCCTACAGTCCAAAGACATAATGGGGCTTCTGGGAAAACTGCCCCTCCTGCAGGTGTATACATGTATGTGTCTATTTATGCTTTGTGATGGACTAGTGTCCCATCCAGGGTGTACTGTCCCTTATGCCTGTTGCTTGCCACGGCAGGCTCTGGTTCCCCCATGACCCTGAATTGGAATGAAGCACTTAAAAAATGAGTATTATATGACACTCGATAGTGCTAAAAACACAATCTCTGTCAACTGTGCTGTCTGTACGTATTTCTAAAAAATCATATTCAATTCAAATAGGTTTTTATTATTAAGCTTCCAAATACTGGAATATCAGCTGGAGATACATCCTAATTTCTACTATGACTTAAGAAGGTTCTCTAAGATTCACTGACAGTGAAAATGATTATTTTTTATTTATTTTTTTATTTATTTATTTTTCACAATTTATGTGAACTAAATTCCAGTAATCCTGTATACACTATAGAGGACCGAAGTGGAAAGCAGTGTATGTGGTCATTATCGCTGGGTTCAAGCTCTTCAATAAATTTAATAGTGGAGATCTCTGAAATAGGAGCTGAAAAATGTATGAAAGCATTTTTGTGTCTATCAAAATATGCTTATGAAATTACTGATGTGGTAATAAAGATCTCTTCAACTATATGAAAATGTTTACATCTTGTATTCTAAATAGGCATCAAAGATTATTCAAATGTGTTGTAAACTGCACAGTATGAGATGTTTCTGACTGCATGAATACAAACAAGTTAGAAATTAAATTATTCAAAAAATACCTGGCCTCAAATGACATTACCTTGAACTGAACTTCCAGATTGTCATGGTATCGCTGTAAAGATTTCATAAGAACAGATGCCAAAATAGGGACAGCTGCTGGTGATATTTTTTGCTTTGAGATAAGTGAATGAAGCAGATTGAGTGCCAAGAAGTGTATTTCTATTATAAAAAAGAAAAAAGACAATAAATGTACAGAAGACAATAATTTTCTCATTGTGTTCCCCATAATCCCTATGAACTGATACTTATACACTGCATTTCTTAGGTGATACACAGTGTTAAACGCCTGAAATTTATTCTATACTTGAACAATAAAACAGATTTTATATTTTATGAACAATAAACATATAATAAAACATATAATAAAACATATAACATTAATGGGAAGTGCGGTGGCTCTGTGGCTAAGGATCTGCAAATGTGTCTGGAAGGTTGCCGGTTTGTATCCTGCATCCGGGAGAGGATTCCTACTCAATTGGGCCCCTGAACGAAGCCCTTAACCCTTTCTGCTCCAGGGGCACCGTATGAATGGCAAACCCTGCGCTCTGACACCAAGCTTCTCTCCCTGTCTGTGTGTCTCATGGAGAGCAAGTTGGGGTATGCGAAAAAACAAATTCCTAATGCAAGAAATTGTATATGCCTGATAAAGTGATCTTCAGTGAGATTTAAAGAACTAGTTATCTGTAGTGTTTTTGTGTTTTAAATCCTGTAAGACATGCTATTACCACTTTATTACTCTCTATGCTATACCTTATATTTACCATTTTAATGAACTACTGTGCACTGTACACACATTATTCTGAAATCAACTCTGCTGGAATTAATGTAATCAAACAATATCAATAAGCATATTAATGATACGAAGGTTACAGAGTACAGTGCTAATTTCCATACCCTTTACACATGTATGGCAATGTAGATTTAATTAGCTGTTTTTGCTGAAAAAATGAATTAACAAGAGCTAACGAACCCCAAGTCAGAAAAAATGAAGAAGACAATCACAAGATGCAGGTCATAAGCAGGAACCTTTCCTCACCTTTTTCTTCGGGAAACATCTGCAGAGTGTGCAGCACTGTGTCTAATGCTCCTTGCTGAGACATAAGCTCCAATGCACCCGAACTTTCAGCCAGGGCAGAAAGCACATTTAGGCCACACTCCTGAATGGCTGGACTGCCAATGAACTGACAATTCAATACAGAAATCAAATTAAATTAAATATACATGCTGACTTTAAAGTAAAGAATTTTCATACTTGTGGATAATCGTAAGCACATCTAAGATAGAAAACAGGAAAAACATGTTTCACACTTTACACTTTATTTGTAGCAGCATCTGTAGTAGTTGTACAATCATCAAAAATGAGTACAAATACATGGTATGATGAAGGGTCACCGAAAAAGAATTTCTCCTTATGCTGTTTTTTTTCATGAAATAGATTTAAGCATTTCTTCTTTTTACCATATTTTCATCCTTATTAAAAACACTATAAATGGAATATCCACAAAAAGACCCCAGCAAATAGAAATTTCATGAATGGAGGCCAAGTTACGAATGAGAAACAACCACGATTAGTCCATGTTCTATAGCATATAAACATAAAATAACTGAATATTAAACTACGAATGAGAACTGGTAGAATCAGAACAGTACTACAGTAGCTGATTGTTTCTCCAAATAAATGGTATCCACACTGTTTAGACATTCATGTCTATGTTTTTTATGTACTGTATGAGTGCCGAATAAATTACCCTTTTATAAGATGATTCTCACTTGAGAAGTTAATACTAAAGGAAACTGTGACAAAATGTCACAAATGAGAGGAGGCCACTTGTCACATCCTGCAGGTTTTGTAACTTTGCCTGAGTGTAATTTAAATATTAAGCCACAACAACAGTGTATCGTAACATTCAAATCCACTTTTGTTTCTAAACTGATTTATTGTTACCCATAATGTTTATGTGAATCGAGAAAGAATTAAAAATATAAAATAAATATGTATATGTGTTTTGTATATTCATGTTTTATGTACATATAGTATGTTCCATACAGTATATTAAAGAATTAGGCTGGGGTCACTTTCTTAAAATTTTGTTTCACAAGCATTAAATTACTTCAGCTTCTAATCCAAGAAATTACCTCTTTCAATTAGATAAAATAGTAAACTAGGTTTTATGCTGATGTATAAAAGGTATACACACTTTTGTGTGTGTGTGTCTGAAGATACAAAATAATCTTTAATTGCAATATTACAAATTACAAACAAATTCAAACTAAATAAAATGTTGTTTTTTATTGCATAGCCTAATATATTTGTGATTATACCAAAAGAGTATTCCTACCTTGTTCAATGCTTCTAAAAACACGGTGTGGGCTCCCTCTAAGACACATTGATTTTTAAGGACTTTCAGAGTAACATCTACCATGTCAGGATCACCTACAGAAGATCCATGCTCTTTCAGTCTTCTGTCTAAAATAATAAATGTCCACCAAATCAATCAAGGCAGCAGTTTAGTATAACAATTTTATTTTTTATATTTTGCACATGTATTATTTTGATATACTAATGTTAGCAGACATGTCCCTTACAGTGAAGTAAAAATTATTAAATGGCCTTGGAAGATCTGAGCCTAAGGGAAACCATTGCTATTTCAGTTCTGTAAATCCACATGTTGAACAGAATCAGATTCAGTCACAGTTACAGTATACCTTGAAAATTAAACAATAAAAAATAAGTACCTAACTACTATAAAGCTACAAAACACTTAGAATTTACCTTTGATTCAGTGTTCTTGAAAATTTGAGGACAGCACTTTGTTTTTTTTATATTTCTGCATCCTTTATAGTCTACACTCAGCTTTCAAAATGCATACAACATAAATAAAACAATTTAATCCTTAACAGGATTAGAGGTCACTGCAAGTGCTGCTTTCTGTGAGGAATTTTTAATAAATCTGTGAATACATTTACAGTAATCTTTTTTACATTTCTGCATTACACTGATGCCTTTATCCAAGATGAATTACAACCAAGAATCCCTAATATACTAATAAGGCAAAACACACAATATAGAGAGATAAACAAAAAACACACAACATAAAAAATAGAAAATTCAAGGTTTTATATTATTAGCATGTTTTTCTATAGCATACTTACAGTATGCCAAAAACCTAAGGGGATATGAATACAGAGACACAACATTGTAATGGGGTTATTACACCACACCTCTTGAAGACTTATAAATATATTTAAGAGTTTATACACATATTCTTCAAGAAGTCTGCCATGTATGCCTGTAATCTACTGAAAATGTTTGTCTATAGAGTGAAATCACCATGACATTCTATGTAATCCACAGAAAAGTAAAAACGTTAAAATGAAGATTTTTATTTTGCTTTTTCTTTCTTCCAAAGTGTTTAGGATGAGATTGCTTTATTAAACAACATTTTTTAAAGATTCTACTGCTGACCACTCACCTGGATTAAGCAACATCAAGCTAGCTCGAAGTCCCTCAAGCTGAACTGAAAGCACAGAGTTATGGGTTTTCATGGCATTTAATATCTCAGCCATGGCCATGGTCACTTCATCAAGGGTTGTCATTCTGAAATACAGTAATATAATATCTCAATCTCAATGTATGTGGCACTTTCACTGATTTAGAGAACATAAAAAAATAAATGGGCTCTCGATTCACATAAACAACATACTATGTTAATTATTTTCTAGACTTGTTAACATGTATTAACATCTATTTTCACGTGTCTAATACAAATAATTCACAGCTGTACTTTTCTATTTTAAAACCGAGCTGTCAGTCATTTCACCTTTTTAAACATTTGTACAGTAAATGAACAGGTACAGATGTTGTGAAAAAGCTCAGTAATGGGAGTAGGGTAAGACCAGTTCTGGGGAATTCCATGAGAGAACCACACAATTCTGTGGTTACAGCCTTCCTGTGTGGGCAGACTTCAATTTTACTATCAACATGAACCGTGATTTTGATTTACAGGGACTGAAAAAAAAACTGTTGATTTAAAAAATACCGTATCTCCTTAAATATTAGAATTCTATTTCCAAGCTAACCACTGTCTAAACAATCTCAAGGTGTAGTTGCAGTACCAAGAAATATCTTGAATGATTCATTCCAGGACTTGAAATTGAGTCATAATACAGAGTGTAAATGCAATATTTTTGTTTCCTGTAAGAAACAAACATATTCAATAAGGACTGAATGTTATACAAGATCTTATTGGCTAAATAAATTATGTTCAACACAGTCAGGAAAGTCGTGACTAGATTCAATACAAGTGAACACTCATTACTGCAAGCTAATACAAGTCATAGATACAGACAAAAGGTTCCTCTTTGTGTAATGTGCCATCGGTATTTTAAAGGAACAAAGAAAGGTTAATTCCACACTGAAAAGCCGCAAAACGCTTCATCTATGGAGACTTCTGCAGGTGTGAGTGAGAGACAGTAAGGTGGCTGGAATACGAACACAGGTGAGAAAGAGTGTCCAAAAAAAGGGAGATCTGGGTGAGAGGTGTGAAAAGCAGAAATCTGTACATGAACAGATAGAATTTTAAACAAAATATTTTTTAAAATGGTGTTTTAATGAGTGAACATCTAATTACCTATTTGTTTCCTTTCAATTTTTGATATTTATTTTTTAATTAAAGCAATGTTGTGGAGGCATACCAGTAATTATTAGACTTCAGTATGCAAAACAATTTAAAATATATATAGTACAATGAATCTTTACCTACCTTACTTGGAAAAGTTTATAAAGTAGCCTACATGCACTCTCTGCAACATCAGGAGAAGTGGAGTGTTTTTTCATCATATCGATAATATTAATGTGTAACCCATTTGACAACAGTAGAGCTCTTATTTTACCTGGACAACAGAAAAAATAAATTTCATAATGAATACTTTTTAACCCACACCTTTATAGTTCTCTAATAAATAAATTGGGTTAACAGTGAGGACAAATTTGTCAGTACAAACAATATTCTATTACAAAAAACACATATTATAAAAACTATAATACAATAAGACATATCATTATTTTACATCATGCCAATGTGAAACTTCAGAGGGGATAAACAATGTCCTAGATCTATAACCCTTACTCCTTGGAACACAGTGCTGTCTCCCAAATGGGAGTCGTGTAAATTCACACTGGAGTGATGCTGTGGCCTTCTTTAGAATCCTTGTAGATGCTTGTAGAAAGCATTTAAGTTGATCTGATATACCCCGATGATTTTGATGTTCACTATTTTTCCAAACCAATTACAATTTGCAGTGCTGATGTTATTATGCCAACAGAAAAAATGTTAAAACAACAAACAAATGTTTAACAGTCCTAATAAAAGATTTATAGAAAAGTGTTAAAATAGTTATCTGCACTTTAAAGAGGCAAAACATCCCTAGAAAAAAGGTCTATTGGCCTTTTTTATAAATGGGCTCCCAACATTTGCTCCACCTTAAATTTTTATCTATGATCAGGCCAAAATACTTGTAATGCTAACATGTCTACAATCTGACCGTGTATAATAGTGGGTTGGAGGGGGACTTCCAGTACCTTTGCTCCCCAAATCAATTATACAAATAGAACTCATTGTACCATTCAATAACATCATTTAAAATGGGCCCATGATGACACCAAGCTCTGTAATAAGCTGACTAAAGCTGTGTCACCAGTAAATTTAACAAGATGTGTATAGATGACTTGGTTCTTACAATTATTAGTGTACAAAAAAGTACAATAAAGAGGACAAAACACATCCAACAGAAGTGCATTGTACATTAGATAAAGATTTTCCTACTTCTACCTGTTGAGACCCATTTGTTAAATAAATTAAACCACCTAATCAAAAGTTTAATTTTAAATCATTTCAGAGCTTCTGTGCCGGTAATATTAATAAAAAGAAAGGTAAAAAGCAAAGAGAAGAATCAACAAAGTTCTAACAAAGTTCTCTTTACTGACCGATTGTAAATATTTCCCTAAAACATTTTTAACAAAAAAAAACATTGCATTATCTACTCCCCTGCTTTCATTTCATTCATCCACCTATTTTCTAACCATTTCTTCCAATTCAGGGTCGCAGGGAGATGAAGTCTATGCGGGAAAGCAACAAGCACAAGGCAGGATACACCCAGTCCACTGCAAGTCAGACAGAGACATGCACACATTCACATCAGGGCAAAATTTCCCATAAGCCAAGGAAGCTACCAGATAAGCTAACTTGTTTATACAGCCTCCATTCTGTTGAAACCTTTCTTATGTTCTTAAAGGAAATTGGATAAACCCAGGAAACTATTTCACACTCAGTAAAGACACAAGGATACAGGATCACAACAGCAAATTAAACACAATCCATTCAGGACTGAGAATAGGAAATATTTTACATAATGAGTTGAAGATATCTAAATAAAGGTTTCCCAGCAAGTAGCTTGAGGCCCACACTCAGGGCTCCTTCAAGAAACATGTGGATGAAATTTTAGATTTCCTTAGTTACTCAACTACCACATAAGCCACCTGTAATTTGGCCTTTTTTGTGTTTTTATGTATTTTTATGTTTTCTGTCTTTATCATGCTGAACAGATATTTCAGCTTAATTACTTCATTAAAACCCTTTGACAGTAAATGTGTAAATCAGAGTAAAAACACATCCGCACATCATTTGCCACAGAATCAATTTATTATTTTAAAGCCCTTTAATGACAATTTACTTGTTAGACAATGTTCTGGGTGTTAAAAAAATAAAATAATATTTTTTAAAAATAAAAATTTTAAAACATAATTCAGCTACATACAGTCACTGCAATACAAAATTATTCTAAACCCTATTTTAAGTTGATTCCTATAAGGTAAAGATGTGAGTGACGGAAAGCTAAGGGTAAGATAACTTACTGTTCTGATCAACCAGTGTTGCTAATGTATTAGCAGCAGCTTGGAAAACTCTTTGTGAAGATGAATGCAAAAGCATAGAAGCCATCACCTGCCTATGCACTGGGTACCTGTAAAAAGTAGGGAAAAAAAGTCTGAGACTTCCCACAGAACTAACAATTGTATTAAAGATTTGGATTAACTATTACTAAACATTGATATCACTGATATCATAATAATCAGATTTTGACTACAATTCATTCAAGCAGCACCTACAGCTTTTACTGATTTGTACAATTCCCCTATCAAAAGCAACATGTGCAATAAACTCATTAAACCATTTACCTTATGTAATGCTTTAATGGACAAAAACACTAAAGCAAGCCTGGGACTGCTACACCTAGTAACAAAGCAAACTAACTGAGGTTTAGGTTTAAAAAATAATCAGAGCATACAACTATTGGAGTCTCAGCAATCCATTATGCTCTTAGGCAGAGTTTTTGTTGGCCAAGCTCCTGTTATGGACATGCATCACCAAAACTACAGTCAATAATATGGATATTATGAACAGTACAGTGGGGAAAATTAACAGCATTAATAGTCCACATTCTACCTTAAGATATAAAAATGGAGTCCAGATATGTGGTTGCCTAGATCCAAATCCAATTTATGAAATAAAATAAAAGACAGAACTGTTACCTCCCCTCATCATCTCCAAACATTTCGTGAAGCTGACTTTCATACACCAGAAGGTTATTCAGGGCCCAGCAAGCAGCTTCCTGGTTTAAAAATTAAAAAAAAATGAAATAGTAAAACCTATTTTCAAACTGAGCAGCATCTGCATGGGAAGAATCTGCCATTACACACCTGGACCATTGCACTAGCTCTGTGTAATTCCAGAGCTCGGACGCAAGAGTCCACCCAGCAGATATCGTCTTCTTCTTTCCATTCATCCAGGTCCTTGTTTAAAATGATTGTTTCAGCTGTAATGAGAGGAATATGCCATTAAAGGTGTCTGCAGTTTCCACTGGCAATGGAAGCAGTTTCAAGGTTTGGGATATGCATGCAGTAAAGACAAATTATCTACTGTACAAGAAAGATTTGTGAAGTGGACTGGTTGTTCCCATCAGTGTTGTTTTCTGGCTTTGTTCTAGTAAAGTTTAAATTAAGTGATGTTAAAAATCAATCTGCACACAATCTAACACAACTGCTGCATTACATAGGAGATGATACCATATGTCACTAGACACACAATAATATTATATGTCATTAATTCATCAGTCCTAATAATAGCTTTACCTCAAGACTTTTTGACTTCCTACATTATACTGCATTCCTCTATTATATAATAAAATACCACACAAGAGAATTGTATCATGCTTTACATAATGTTTTTTCAAAACACGATAGTACTAAAAATCATATTAATATTTTCGTGAACAACAGCATTAACAATGCATACAAAAATTATTATCAATAACTGGGGAGAAATCACATTTTTCAAACTTTGTTTAGAATAACAGATCGTTTAGAATAGTTCCATTTATATTAAAGGAATAAACTAATACAACTATAAGTCAGCAGAGGGTTTCAGTGAGACCTAAATGAGACAAAAGAATTAAA
This sequence comes from Lepisosteus oculatus, assembly GCF_040954835.1. Lineage (NCBI taxonomy): Eukaryota > Metazoa > Chordata > Actinopteri > Semionotiformes > Lepisosteidae > Lepisosteus > Lepisosteus oculatus. The sequence goes on along the minus strand of NC_090702.1, from coordinate 37,358,744 downwards.
CCTGTAAAACAGAATACTGTATTTTTCATTTCCCAACAACTTTGCAGTTTTTCCAAACCTTTGACTGTATATATAGTTTACAAATAATTATGCAAACAATACAACCTCATAATAACATTTTTTTGCTTTTTAAAGTGTTCTGGATCCCAAGGTGCTCTATCTATAGGAAGAACCCTTTTCATCTACCACTGAAGTGTAGCAGCCACCAGGGTGAAAATTTTGCAGTCCCAAGGAAGAATTACTTCACCAGTTAAATTCGGAGGAAAATCAGGTAGGCTAAACTGAGCAAGCACAAAATGGCAATCAGCCAGGATACCACGGTACTGTACCTCTACTCCTACATACAGTGCCATAGGATCTCGAATGCCATCGTCATGATCTTGTATATAGTACATGTCTCCAAACAAATGATCAAATACAGTACCTTACTTCAGCATTAGAAATACAAACTGGTAATAGTTTCCCAATATAGATACAGTAAATGGTAAACTATACAATAATAATGATAAACTACTTTACTTACTGAGGGAAGCCAAGCAAGACAGAGCAGATGCCTGCAGGCTGGCATTCCTTGGATACATCTCTGATGCCTTTACAATGACTTTATGTACTCCATTTAATACAAGGATGTTATAATAACTCTCTGAAAAATATACATAGGATTCACAAACACAGAAAACTCAAAGTTCTTCTAAAAGAAGTTTGCATAAAGATACTTATAATTACAATTATTTCAGGTTAGTAAGAATCAATGAATTAATGTTTACATGGATGGAGACTTGTGGTTCTTAATTGTGGATAAAATCATCACACAATTCTTGATTTTTCATACTTTGGAATTTGGATTGTGAAAAATGTACATTGTGGGTAGCAATTATAAAGGAATTTATCTGTAGCAGATACAACTATGAGTCAAAAGATTGTTTAACTGGGACCTCAAAGAGAAATATAATTCAACATGTAAAACAGAAAACAGTAGATTATTACTGGTCACCATAAAATGCACCCCTCACATCTGTAACCTTTCCATAGAATATAATAAAAAACTGAAATCCACAATTCGAAGCCTTAGATGCAGTGTCCCACATACCTGATGTAAATTTCAGGAACAAACGACAACCAACTTCTTGCAGTTTTTCATTATTTGGATATGATCCCATAGCACACATTATCAAACTATAACATCTTTCATTTCCTGACATAAGAACTTCAACGTTGCTGGCTGAAAAACAAAAAAAAATATTATCCATGTTTTAGATGAAAGTGCAACAAATAGCAAAGTGTATTTAAGTTACAACTCTGGGTACTGTACATGCATTCAAACCTGAGAACAGGAGAAACTTGATTACACAAAAGGCTACAGGGGTATGAAACAAGCCATGTGGTTGAAGCTGATACCCGGGCTCCCTTAAAGAAATGGCTGGATAAGATCCTTTGCTCAATGAGACGAATTTCAACCAAATAGATTCCTCTTGATTCTTAACATTCTTATGATCTTACATTTATTCCCAAAGAACAAACACTGGAAGATACATTTGGGTTTAAATTCACAAGATTTTTTCTTATCTTTTTTGAGATCTTTATTGTTACACATTTTATCTAGATTCATAGAGGTAACATTTATAACATAATTTTGGTTAACAGTCATTAGTATAGGTAAGACATTCATTAAAATAATACTGTAGCGCTTTCGGGTTCACGTGGGTATGCGCCTTTGCTGCTGCCACCTCAGTTCGGCCCCCCGCAGGCCTCTGGCGTCATTCAACAGGGAACCTGCCAGCTGAGCTAAAGGGAGATCTCAAATACTCTATTTCTTTTCCTATTGGCAAAGTCCAAGATCATCCATTTTTAGTAATTACTTCATACTCGGAGGGGCCATGGGAAGCAGCCTAACCCAGAAGTCACTGAGTGCAAGATGTGAGCACAGCCTGGATGCAACATCGGTCTATCACAGGATGTACACACACCTAAGGCAAGGCAACATAGAGACACTAGACAGCATGCCTTTGGACTATGGGAGAAAACTGGAGCACACAGAAAGTAAAGTGAATGAAAACAAAAAACGTAGAGCCAATGCAAATCTTCAGTGCAGACCTATATGGTATAATATACAGTATACAGTATATACTGTACAGCTATATAACTGCACATCTTGTCAGCCTCATTCAATCCCAATTAGAGCAAACCAGGAAAGACATTGGTCGATGCCAAAGACATGCTGTCCCATAGATGTAGTGTGTGCTGCAGTTCAAAACTGGGAGCTCAGCCACAAAATGTGCTTCTCAAAGCCTTACCAGGACCAGCCAAAGGAAGCAAGACTCTCAGTGCATGTAGAACAGTGTCTTCATTGTCTTGGAATTGCCTTGCAGCATTCAGAATTGCATTGTGATCTTGAGTTTCCACAAATTCAATTAAGTGAACATCTGGAACTGAAATAAATGTTTAATTAAATCTAAAACAATTAACATACTTTAAAATGATCTTAAAATATTTCGTAGGAATTAAAAGAGGGTCTAAAGCAATGCCATCAGATGGAGAATGTGTATTTATATACAGTATATTCTTTATTTGTTCTACCACTATACATGTACAGCATTTGCCTTATTTTCTATATGCATTTCTAGGATATGACATTAACGTCTGGAACAATTATGCTTTTACCCTTTTCTAGAAGCAGTTGTAATGATTTACATCCGTAGATCTGGATTTCCTCATTTGAGCAGAAGACAGTCATTGCATCAACAATCAAAAGGAAGACATCAATATTTTCCTCTAAGATCATTAACAAAATTGCATCTGGAACAATGAGAGAATCACATAATTAAAAATCTAAGCATGTTACTTCATCTAAAATTATTACACAGACAATACAAGTAATGTAAAGTGAGTTCATTATCTAAAACAGATAAAAAGAGGGTGCCTAGAGAAAAAATGTATTCCAAAGTACTAAAACATACAGAATTATATGATTTTAATTAAAAACTGATACAGTACGTGACACGTCGACTAATAACACATATAACCATTTCTGAGTTATATGCGTATACAGTACATCAAATTGGGATAAAACTTAAACAGCCCCAACCTGACTGTAAAAGATGCGATAAAGCTCTGAGTCCAATCATCATCAGCTTTGAATGGCCATTGTGCAAAGACAGCATCTTCAGAATCTGCCTTTGTAAAAACACATTGTGAGAAAAATAAGAAAGACTGACATGCAACCTAAATAAAAACAGAAAGGCTTATCTTTTTGTATTTTTCAGCTGCTTCAAACAGTGTGCTAAAAGCAGACCCAATTAATGGCACAAACAAGAAAAAAATCACATCCTCTTGTTAACAAAGGCCTGTTAGCAGTTGTGGTTCTCAAAATTGCAGAGGAAGTGACTCAACATCTTATTGTAAAACTTGCAGACCTGCAACCTAGGTGTCTCCTTCCTTGTACTGTACATTAAAGAAAGAAAATTAAAAAAAGTTAAAGTTCATGTCATCCCAAACAAATTTTCCCCAAACACCCCAGTCACCTCCTTCCTTCATTAAGCATCTACTTAAGTAAACTAAACATTCAAGCTTGATTTATTTTTAATAAAACCCTGCAGGAACATAAATGCCGTGGACTGCGGTCATTTCAATTCCTTATTATCACCCAAGCCCGCAAACCTCTTCACATCTAGAAACACAAAACATAAACATGAAAGTTTACATCAGTTTATGAATTTGCAGAAGAGATAAACATGCATACTTACTGGTGTATTCCCAGTACTTCCCAGTCTTTTTCAACTTGTGGAGCTGATAACTTTTCCAAAGTAGAAGGGCAAACTTCCATTAGTCTGCAGAGCAATGACCATCCCACCTTAGGATCAAACCCATTCAGTTTTAGATCAGTACTGTTGATTTTTCATCAGAAAACAATTACTAAGACTCCAAAGCGTTCATCAGTTCTTAAAAGGCATTTCAGGCCATTTGGTATGGGATGTGTTCTCTGCCTTACTAAATAAAGTAAGAATGTATTATAACATCGAGCAGTAACACACCCTGATACCACTCATAAAATGCAATGAAAACTGCTTTTGGGTTAAATATTTAACTTAGGCTCTCTTCCTCCATTCCCAAGAACAAGAAGCCAGATGCTCAGGCATTCAAACTTAGATTCCTAAAGCTGTTCATGGACATGCTTCAAAAGCACTTGGAATTCCTGTAAGGCAAGTTTCCTATGTACAATAACCTCAGCGTCTTCCAGGTTGGCCCTATAACGTTCAATCACCCTTAATTAGTTCATAATCACAAAAATAAAAACTGTTGTATACATAATTTAAAACATTTATCAACCAAGCACTTTAACTTCCATGGGCACATTTCTTATAAATACATTTATAAGAAAAATATATAAGACATTTCTAAGACAGTATTACTAAAACTTGATACTATTAGAGTTGTTACAGTATGGAGAATTTCAATTTTAATGTCTCTGTACAGCAATCAGGATAAAACTCAACAACAACACTATTCAGAAGTATTAAGGTAAGAATTAATAAAAAGGGGACATTAAAACATTACCATTAATTAGAAAACAATAATGCATAAATAACTACTGTATATTTTATGGAAAAAGCTAACTAAACACCTTTTCCCCAGTGAACATTGCACTTTTTAAATAAACTCTTGCAATGAAAAATAGATTTTTTATTTTTCCCAAAATCGTATCATCTGGTGCTTGGTCTTAATATATTTTCTAAAACCACCACCATCGTTAAAATGGCATCAGTAAATAATACGCACTGACCTCTTGTACAGCATGACTGTCAATGTAAGAATCTAAGACCACCATTAAAGGCAGGTGAACGTCTTTATCTTCAAATAATTCTGTTGCTGAAAAAAATAGACAGTATTATCAGTAATTCCATTTTGAAGTAGATACGATGCTCAACGATAACTGATTTACAGTGATTTGCAACTATACTGTAGCTCGAGAAGACTTTATTTTTATAGCACAGAGTGTGAAGAGGCAGGAGTTAATCGTAGTTCTAAAAGTAAAATTAGTTTATTGTTCTATAATTCAAGTAGATCTGCCTAAAGTATGTTTTCTAAAGGACAACATCGATATAGTACTGTATCTACCATCTACTCACCACAGTCGCCAGCAAAAGTAAGGAAGAGTAAATCCTCAAGAATCTGAATAAGTGTATCCAGTTGCTTTCCTTCTTGGACATTTTTTAACCTCACAATTAATTTTTTAAGCTTTTCTTCTAGTTCCTCCTTATTGGCCATGTTTCACAAGTCACAATCTGTTGAATAAAAAAGAGGGCAAATATGATTACTTATGGAGCCATGTTGCCCGTAAAGTTGTTTTTCCACTGTGCTACAGTAAGTGCAACACACTGGTAAAGTGACATGCAATACAGTATGTGACAAACTTTTTCACACCGCAGTATTACATGACGTATGTAGCTAGGTTGAAAGAAAAAACATTGCAGGAAGTCCTCCTCATTCATAAACAAAACAGTTCAAGCTTTGAAGCAGATGAGTAACACAACGTATATCTTTTTATTTTTAATTAAATATAGAAGTTAAACATCGTTTCTGCTTCATTCGTTTTTAATAGCACTGCAATCACATGACTCTTCGTAGATGAAGGCTATCTGTTTTGTTTCCTCCATTGAAATATACAATACTGAACAATACAGAAGCTCTGTTCTGTGGTTCGACTTTGCAGGCTTTCTTGTTCAAAAATTAACTTTGCAAATGATGGCTTTTAACTTAAATCGCATTCAATTGCTCTACTTTTCTTTATCAGAATATTGTGAAATCTGAAACCTTTCCCCAAACATAAAGACGTAATAAAAACGAATTGCTTTACGGTAGAACGTCTGAGTAGTATTTTTGACAGGACCGCAGACGACAGTCGTACTTTCCTGTGTTATATTTTACTTATAAACAATTTAGATTAGATTAGGTAGCCTCGAAATATCACGTAGGAGTTTGCGAGACTTTCTAATGATCTAGTCAATGCGACTGAAAGTTTTACTACACAAGTGTACATTGATCCAGCCTGTATACCCATGATTTTAGAGTTATATAACTCTTCCTGTTGTATTTTCTACTTTTATTTGCAACCGAGTACATTTTGATGACATCTCACCATGGAAACTTTCCCTCTTTACTAGCGGTCACACCACCTACACAGCTTCAACTTCTTCATATTATTTCTGTAATAATACAGTTTAAGCAGTGTATCCCTTATATTTTTGTCAAATCTGTGTAGCTATTTCTGCTACTTCCACTTTCTCTATATTCAAACTAATTGCAAATGTCAAGCTAGTTCTCAATAACATTCAGGGAAACGCGAGTGTTTAAGAAGTGGTTACTAGAAAACAGGGAGCAAATAGGGCATGAATACTCAGACTGGGGTGAAGTAATTAGTCGAGTATCACGGGCATCTGTAGCAGGACCAGTGTTCTTCGTAAACTTTAGTGGAGTTTGCAGATGATGCCAAAATAGGGGGATTGGCAAAGATTGCAGAAGCGGCAAATGAAATACTGTACATAACGATTTAGTAAAAATAAAACACGACCGTGCACGTTGTGTTTAGTGTACACAAGTGCAGCGTATGGCATGCTGGTGGTAAAAATATATATATACTATAACTACAAACTATAAATAAATAAAACTATAAATACAAATATTCTAACTAAGAGGTTTAGGGAAAAGACTTAGGTGTTTATGTTTACACATCATAGGCATCTTCTAGGCAGTAAAGAGAAGAAATTAAAAAGACAAATAAAATACTAGGATATACAGTATAGTTAAAATGTAGAATTGAAGTATGTTATTGTAGCGCCCTCGCCTGCAGGTGCAGGACGGGAGTAGTGGTGGTCAGGGCAGGGACTAGGAGTGCCGCTGGCCAGTGCGGCAGACCAATGGCGGAACCGGTGTATACGGTCGCGAGATCGCCCGGATTTATGTAAATAGTTTCCTTGGTTTTGGACCCTTTTATACATGTACCCAATTATAACCCTATTCCGGTGTCACTGTACCCTAATTGATCCCAGTGTTTTGTAGTCCATCATCATGTTTTGTTGCACATCACCGCCTGCGTGCTACCGAACAAAGAACATATCTACTCTGTTAGATGCCTCATAAAGGCCAGGTCTATTCTCAAGGACCCCAGTCACCACAACCATAATCTGCTTTCTCTACTACTGAAAAAAAGAAGAAAGAGAACACAACGTTTCGGCCGTGGAGCCTTCTTCAGGTGTCACACATGGAATGGAATAAACCTATTACTTGTTCCTTTGCAGCCTACGCATGCTGACGCAGCTACCCACCTTTCTCTACTACTGTCTGGAAAACGATACCGAAGCATACAGACCAACAGATTTCAAAACAGCTTTTTCCCTCAGGCAATAAAACTGCTAAACTGCCAACCATGGCAGCCAGCAATTACCCAAACAACCACTGATAAATAGTCAGTCCACTTGAAACTGATAAGGTGTACCTGCGTTTTTTTTCTTTCCCTGACATCTCTGACCCCGCCATTAACACCAGCAGCACTGACAGCGTTATGAGCACCATCCCCCAGGCCAGGCTGACCATCACGGCTGACCAGGTGAAGAGGGAGCTGAAGAGGCTGCACCAGGGTAAAGCCACAGGACCAGATAACGTCTGTCCCAGAGTTCTGAGGGCTTGTGCTGATCAGCTGAGTGGACTGCTCCAGCGACTGTTCAACCTGAGCCTGCGCTTGGAGAGAGTCCCTGTGCTCTGGAAGACATCATGCCTGGTCCCGGTACCAAGGGAAGAGCGCCCCTCTGTCCTCAATGACTACAGACCAGTTGCACTGACTTCTCACGTAATGAAGACACTGGAGAGGCTGGTCTTATCCCACCTGAGACCCCTGGTTAGTTCACTGGACACCCTACAGTTCACCTACCAGCCCAGTGTTGGTGTGGAGGATGCAATCATCTACATGCTGCAAAGGGCCTACTCACACCTGGACAAGGCTGGCAATACTGTAAGGATCATGTTTTTCAACTTCTCCAGTGCCTTCAATACTATTCAGCCCTTACTTCTAAGGAGGAAACTGGAGGAGATGCAAGTCGGTGTGTCCATTATCTCATGGATCACTGACTATTGACAGGCAGACCACAGTCTGTGAGACTTCAGAACTGTGTGTCTGAACAGGTAGTAAGTAACACAGGGGCTCCCCAGGGGACAGTTCTTTCTCCATTCCTTTTCACCCTCTATACTTCAGACTTTAAATACAACTCAAAGTCGTGCCACCTGCAGAAGTTCTCAGATGGCTCTGCAATTGTGGAATGTATCAAGGGTGGGGAGGAGGAGGAGTACAGCGGACTGGTCAACAGCTTTGTGGAGTGGTGTGGGAAGAACCACCAGCAATTGAATGTAACAAAGATGAAGGAGCTGGTGGTAGATTTCAGGAGGAAAAGGGTCAAACCTACTCCTGCCCACATCCATGGGAGTGGCATGGAGATGGTGGACTCATACAAGTACCTGGGAGTGCACATCGACAATAGACTAGAATGGTCTAAGAACATCGAGGCCATTTACAAGAAGGGTCAGAGCCGACTTTACTTCTTGAGGAGTCTCAGGTCCTTCAATGTATGTAGTAAGATGCTACATATGTTCTATCAGTTGGTTGTGGCGAGCGCCATTTTCTACGTGGTGGTATGCTGGGGCTCTGAAATAAGAGCAGTGAATTCTAACAGGCTGAACAAGCTCATCAGGAGAGCAAGCTCTGTCATTGGGTCTGGCCTGAACCCCCTGGAGGTAGTGGGTGAGAGGAGAATGATGTCCAAACTAGAGGCCATCATGGACAACGTCTCCCATCCCCTCTATGACATGCTAGTAGAAATGAAGAGCACTTTCAGCAATAGACTGATCCATCCACAGTGCGACAGGGAGCGCTACAGGAGGTCATTCTTGCCTTCTGCCATAAGACTGTACAACGCATCCACCTTGCATCTGGGCAGTGGCAACATTGACACAGTGACCTGTTTCTGGACTGAACAGTAAACTGATACATCTGTTCTTTTTCTTTTTCCCGTTTACAACCATTTTGTGCAATATATGCCAGGGACCTGTGCAATACATTTATATTTATATTGTGCAATACGACTTTTTTGTGTACTGTTCTGTTCTGGTTTGTTCTTTGTGTGTTCTGTACTGAGGAACTCTTCTTAGTGCACTCACTGTACTGATTGTATTGTATGTATTGTATTATTATTATTATTATTATTATTATTATTATTATTATTATTATTATTATTATTATTATTATTATTATTTTATCATTCGTTACACTGTTGCTGTGTTGTCTGTGTTAAGCTGCTGTTGCGCTGCAATTTCCCTCACGGGATCAATAAAGTATCTATCTTCTATCCCTACCATATCTCCTTATGCTATTGTGTAAATCTTGTTAATTGTATAATTTATTGTATTCTACTTGTAACCTTAATTCGATCAACTTCTGTCCTATCTCTCCTTGCAAGCTTGTGGAAAAAGCATGTCATTGCTGACAACCCCCGCTGTATGCTGTATTGTTGTGTAATTGATAAATAAACCTTGATTGATTGATTTACATTGATTTTCCCTTCTTTAAGGGAGAGTGAGGGGGATTTTAATAAAAATCCAGAGTGAAAGCATAACATTTACCCCAAGTGTGTACACAGACCTGAAAAAATGCTTTATTCATGTAAGTAAACTGAAATAAGGTGAGTGACACATACAGTACTTTGAGATTAAATTAGATGTGGCATATGAGAAGTGATAAGCCCTCTAACACAATTTACATTCACCTTTTTTCTTCAGATATCATTAGGGGCATTAGAACCCACACAGTGAGTAATCACCCTCTTCTGCCCACACTAACACCTCTTCCAGTAGTATCCTTTGTTTTCCCAGAGGTCTTTTATCCAGGTGCTGACCAGGCTAATACCTGCTTAACTGCAGTGGGTTCCCAGTTGTTAGATGCAGGGTGATATGGCTGCTGGCAATACTGATATAATATATATGTATTACATCGGCATGCGAGCTTTAAAGAAACGAGGTTAAGTTACTATTACAGTAAAACGTAAAAGAGAAATATGGAAACATCATTTCGCCCTTGGAACTGAGATTTACATTTATACCGCTACATATTTTTCGTATACTCAGAAGACAGCTAATATTCAAAACGATAATAATGTATAATTTACATAAACTTTATGAAAAACATAAACTTTATAAAACCAATGAGCTGAGAGATTAAAATTTTGTACAGTACACGCAATTCAAATTTATGAATGTAACGCAATATTGCGTTATTTTCAATTTTGTCAATAGAGGGCACCGAGCAAGAAGAATTTAATGCCAGTGCAAATCAACTTCATGAACTCTAAAATAGGGAAGCGCTTACAGAAATCGAAACTGTTTTTTTGTCAGTTTAGCGCGAAAGCTAGAACGCCCAGTTTAACAAGGCGCTTCCTCTGTCGCGACAGGCCACTCCACTTTGTAAAAGGAAAAAATCTCTTGATAACTTACACTACAGTGCCTGTTTTGGAACTAGACATACTTGATTTAACCATAAAGGTTGTGTATGCTGGGCTCTGAATAGAGGCATACTGCAGAGGGAATCTAGATACAATTTATTATTGATTAGAAACGTAATAATTCCATTTACTGTTTGCATTTTAAATAGAATTTACTCTGCGTGCTTTATACAGTATGTCCTGGAAACGGCGCTACTACCCAAGTAATTTAAAAGCATGCACTGTGTTATCTTTTAGCAAAAGAGTTCAGTTCGATGGTTGTTGTCTCTTTACAGATAATACAATACACATACTAGCGTATCGCCGAGTTAGCATGTTTCCAAATATTAACAAAATAGAAAAATCCATATGCCTCTCACACACCCGCTTAAGACATTTGGAAAGGGGAGTGTATTGTGCATTCGAGACACCGAGTCTAATACAAGTCATTGAGTTACTGAATCTAGAAAACAACAAAACGTTCCAAACTCTTTGACGCTGATGGGGTTATTTTACATTTTAGTACACATTTTCTCCCCCTTTGCTACATTAAAGATAAACCAATCCTTTCATGTCTGGAGATACCACAGTTTAACAATCACGCTTGGTTCTATGGCCATAACCACATTGAAAAAACAATATGGCTGATATTCTTCGGTATTTTTCGCAGAGTTTCGTGCACTTCCGAGACAAGAAAAGTTGCACCGTACCTTACCTGTTGAAGTTATGTTTTTTTAACTCGCAGGTTTCGTGTTCGTATTTGCAGGAATTATTGTAGACCACGCTACAGACCACATACTAGAAAAGGTACAAAAATGTACAAAATAAACCAACCCCGTTCGTACGTTGAACAAGTGCATTTTTAAAATATTTTTACATTAGACTTTGTTTATACATACCGCACGTATGATAATTTTGTCAGTTTTTGTGTTCTGTTTTATTCACCAAGTCAAAATTCGTGCTAAACTGTGGATTTAAATCCATCCATTTTCTGAACCATTTAATTCAGTACAGAGTCTCATCTCACTATTGTTAAATTCATGTTTCTGTTTTACGTTCATAAAATATATTGCAATGCAACATTTTGTACAGGGCTTCTGAAGAAACGTAGTAATCATTATTTCACCAAATTCACAAAGCAATTGCTAGGAAAATAACATTTTTTGGAGCATGACATTTAATATGATACAGGCAAGTTCATTATGCTGATTAAGTGTTATTAGAGGGCTGATTACCAGTGGGTCTACAATGAAAGTCACAGAGTAGTAGCATGTGTGACCACTGTTAAACATAAAACATGCTGTACATTAGTGATGTGTACTCTGCTTCAGGATGTGGTATAGTGGGATTTTGTTCTCATTCCTCTGATAGGCCACGGACATGCATCTGCCTTTACATTATTCTTTAAACCCCAGATGACCCATGTCATTCCACCATATTACTGTATATTAAACAAACGTTCAATGGGGCTTAAGTCTGGTGAGCAGGGCTTCCTTCCATAGCATGTGTTAGTGTACATTCTCATCTTGGGAGAAAAGTCATTGTTACATGAATAAGATGAGAATGTGAATTTCCCTGCTGAAATTTTGTCAGGTCAGGATGATCCTGCAGAAGGGACAGTAAATAAGATCTTAGGATTTGAGGGACTCTCCTGCCCAAATGATCACACTTGAACCTTTCCAGTAATTGGTGTGTTGTATACAACAATTCAATCAAGTTGGTACTCTAGCTGTGTCAGCATACGTAGGCTGCAAGGGAACAAGTAAAGGTTTATTCCATGTTGATAAAGAAGTCATGTTGACATGTTTCTTTTCTTCTCTTTTCAACATGGAATAAACCTTTACTTGTTCCTTTACAACAATTAGCACATTTTTGCAGTACTCTTTGATGTTCATCTATGCGGACTACACAAAACCTTGATGAATCACTAATGTGGACTTGGTTCTAGAATCCTTTTGAGACTTTGGTCCAACATACAAAATGACACAAAGGTGTTATTCCATTGATAATTGGGGCATATTGATTTCTGTGTTTTCCTTTTCCTGATTTTCACCACCAATGAGCCGATTCACTGCACATGGGATTCAAAGTCACTTGAGTGTGTCGTGGTTTTTCATAAATGATCAATTAATCAAAATAATGCCAAAACATTTAATCAATATCTAAAATTCATATTCTTATTTTTATAAAAATCTACACTCATATAGTGATAAATATAAATTGATATTCAGTTTATACAGGTGAAATATAAGATTTGAAATAGATATACACTACTGTGAATAGTCCAATTTGTCTTTCTGCATTTATACATTCTATTATTGCACAATACAGTCTTATAGTTTGTATTATCACTTACATGCAAAAACATAATTCACAGAAGTATAAAAAGTTAGCATGCAGTATAATGTTATAATAATAATAATAATAATAATAACAACAACAACAACAACAACAACAACAACAACAACAATAATAATAATAATAATAATAATAATAATAATAATAATAATAATAATAATAATAATGTTTCTTTATTAGCCATATACAATTTCTTGCATTAGGAATTCGTCTTTTCGCATACCCCAGCTTTTTTCCATGGAGACACAGACACACAGACATGTGGTCATAAAGCTGAATTGTAAAATCAGAAAATTAGTAGTAGTTCAGTGAGAAAAAGCACCATCACATAACTTGCCTATATAACTAGGAGATTAAAATGCATGAATTCAATCAATTTAGGTAATACGGTTGGCTGGTCCTGGTTTTATGGTTCCCCCTTAGATCATCAGTTCACTTGATGATACACTTTGAACTATATTGTTTCTAGCAATGAAACAGGTTATGTAGGTATACAATTGTCTGAAATGTAAAATGTAGCACCCCGTAGCTCTCAAGGACTAAAATGGTCTATTCCTGATTTCAAGCAGCTACTGTAACTTGTTAAATTGATCTAATCGCACGCTTCAAGTCTTAAATTTATGTTTTTAACGTAAGAAACCAGCTCCATAGTGGCACTCTGAGCGAGGGTTGGACACTGATCTTGCACAGAACAATTATGAAACAAATAAAAACACAAAATGACCCGTTGCCTCGAAAATCTGCGTAAACCTCTAGAAAATGTTATAAACATAAATACGTCTATCAAACTAGTGTTCTAATGTGGTTATCGCCATTAAACCAGGCGTGTTTCTACAGATACCCATGTGGCTACATACTCCCTGTGACGTACAGAGGTGACTCCTCCTTGAGCTGCTCTCTGCTTTTTCAATGTTGTTCTTTCAGCAGGGAACTCACTCGTCTGTATCTGTGAGGAGGGGATTTGAGTGTATTGCGCTTGTGCAACTTTATTTTAGAAGTGAAACTATCAACAGATATATAGCTACACTTGAAGGTCTTAAAACGGCTTTAAATATTATGAAAGTCGTTTGATGTTTGTCAACATTTTATTGCAAATCACATTTCATTGTCTGAACATAGTTCTAAGAATTTGGGTTTTGTAGATTCCTTATGTCCCGAAAATCCAGCGATAATGAATATAATCTTAGGAGCTTAAGCAATCTGATGGGGGAGAGAAGAAAGAAAGTCAACGACGATGGAGAGAGGGGTCTCATCAAGGCTCCCTCCAGCTCCAGTATCAACAGCCAGGGCTCGACCGCAGCTGCTACGGGGGACTTGGAAAGAGCAGCTCGAAAGCAGTTCCAGCAAGATGTGACACCTGGATTCGTGTATGTCCTGGCGATCTTCTCTGCTTTGGGAGGCTTCCTCTTTGGCTATGACACCGGAGTTGTCTCGGGAGCGATGCTCCTGCTCAAGAAGGAAATGAATTTGAGTGCTCTCTGGCAGGAGCTTTTGGTCTCTAGTACTGTCGGCTCGGCGGCTGTGTCTGCTTTGGCTGGCGGAGCTTTGAATGGGGTATTCGGGCGCAGAGTGTGCATCTTGTTGGCTAGCTTCATTTTCTCCGCCGGGGGAATAGTGCTAAGCGTTTCCCCAACGAAAGAGATTCTTCTCGTTGGAAGAGTTGTGGTTGGACTCGGAATAGGTAAGTTTATGAGTCCCAACTGTGATAACTTGGGCTTGCGACATGTCTGATTTGAAATGTACCTGTATGCCCAAAGATACTGTATATCCGAATTGTTAAAACAAAATCATAAACATATATCTTCTGGTTTACAGCTCACGATCCGTAAATCAGTTTGTGACATTTACTGACAGTTTCAGAATACCAGATCCACGTGATACACTTATTTATCACAGAACAGTCTTGATGTGACGTTACACTTGTTCTGACAGTGACAGGTGATGAACGCATTTCACAACTTGTGCACTTACAAATAATATTCACGTTGCAGGGCGTAGTCGTTGCAATTGTTGTGAAGCATATCACGCAACAAGGATAGATTTACAGTAAAATGTGATTTTTTAAATATAACAAATCTGAATGTTGGAATTCCTGCCGAATGTTACCTTTCTTGATCTTTTTGTTTCTTTCAACGTTACGTTACAGTCCCAAATACTGTACCCCCCTTCTCCCCGTTTTCGAATGTCGTTGCCCGTTTAAACCAATCGACATAAATTTTATTTACGGATTATCTGTCTGACAAGTGGGAGTACATCATTACATTTGACTGCGGCCATTATTGGCAACCTTTCAGTATTGATTAAGCTTTTTATTTTTTTATCTGACTCTAATGTACTTGATCTGAACAATTGTTGAAGACCTCGACAATTAAACTATTAAATGTAACGAAATACGACAACCTTCTCTTTTATTATGACAAGTCACTTGGGTAAATGCAGGGAAAAAGCAGTGGTTTGATTGCAGTGATTTGTTTCTTTTACAACCTAATCTTGGCACCTTGAAGTGTACTATCCAGTAAATAATAGAGTGTATTATCTGATCTACTGATCTATCTGAGCTACTATCTGGTCCCACACCAAGTACTGCTGTAAGAGAATCACCTATACCTGTTTTCCTTGACACATAGTGTATCCCTCACTCACAACATAATTATCTGGGGCTGAAGTATTGTGCATTTTAGAGGACGTTTTTTGACATTATCATAGAATAAACCAAAGAAAAAACTATAGACATTTAATCAGGACACATGCTACTTGATGTGCATTCAAATCGTTTAACTACTGTATTTAGTGTTCTGCTTTTCTTTTTTTTATGCTCTTTATTTCCAGGAGCGCTTGCTTAAAGTTAAAATTTCTCTTTAGCAGATGGTGTTGCCCTGTCCTTTAGTATTGTTTATTCCTTCTAAAGACTACAGTGAGGTAGATATGTTTTTTATCCTTGTAAAATCACTCATCTAACATTTTTGTTCCTTTTGATACTTTTTAAAATGAACAAAATATAGATGTGTAGAATGATTAAGGATTAAAATAAATGTACTTTAAGGCATATAAAAAGTTTCAGAACCCTTGCAGGCTAGGCTACTGCATGAGTACAGTAGGAGCTGACATCTTCTTGAAGCTAATGCTCATCAATCAGACACTGTTGTTTCTGGTTCAAAATTTACATGGTAACATCTCGGAGATTTGAAACAGGGGTACTGTATACAGTAAAAGATAATTTGCAACTAAAAAAACTGGAGCATGCAGCCTTGAAGGATTTCTCTTTGCTCCCTACCCCATGTACTGTAATGGTGGGAATTGAGGTTCATACAGGGCTACCATTTCACCAGACAGTATGTGATCTGTCTTGTCCCTTCACTGATACTAGCAGAGTATGAAGTTAATTGGCCAAGCAGACCTTGAACAGTAGCACTTTGTTTAAGAAGCTGCATTTCGTCTAGCAATCGATAAAATGGCCTGCTGTGGGTGTGGAGATTATCTCAGTAATGAGTGAGGCACAGCCTTTTGTTCATCAAATCCAAAAGGTTCGATTAAGTTAGTGTAGCACCAGTCGAGGCAGCTTGTGAGAGAAAGAAATGGTGGCATGGTCGCTAGAAAGATGCCAATCATGTTAACAGTTAAATTAGTTAAATTAGAAATGGGTTTTAACAGCAGGAACTAGTGTTACGGGCCATGTGGGGGAAAAAAAGAAATGATGGTCTGACAGCCATTTTGGTTTGCAGGGTACACTGTTTTTACGCACAATATATTCATTCTATTGGTGGTATCATTGTTCTTTTAAAGTTTGGAGTTAATTGACCAGACACAATTTTTTAGAAAAGGAGCTAATGTTACGGGGAAGGTATCTCCAAGCTTGTAACTACCAGGTGGAGGACTCTGAAGAATAGCTGCAAGCTGTGTCTTCTACTAAGTTTCTGGTCAATTACTGCCATGGTTACCAGGTTATGACAGTTAAACTTGTTACAAAAATGCTGTCTCTAGATGTCTTTCCACTAGAATGATCCCTTCCAAGTATGGGGTTAATTGGCCAAGCAGTCCTTCAAAGAAATAGATTGCTTTGTCTCACCACATGGTTAATAACCCACCACAGCAAATAATAATCAAAGCTAGATGGCTTGCAGATCAGAAGCAGATTTAGTTGTTCATGTAAACTTCAGAGTTTCACTTCAATCAGTGTAGCAATTATCAAGAAGAGGCATCTTGTGTGTCCACAATGGTTCAGGCAAGAAGTATCACTTTGTCAGGTGTTAGTCATATGCTGGGTAATTGTCATGACTTATTGTAGTTGGACAGGCATATTTATAAGATTTTATTAAAAAATCTAACCATTTGTTCATCATGGTGGTAGCAATATTTTACTACTAAAGTTTGAAGGTAATCAATAAAACAGTTGCTAAGCAGGAGCGGTTGTGGTAGACTGCGTTTGTCAACACCACTGTTTATTGAGCATTGTTGGTGCAAAAACTAACATGGTGTTTAATTTACAAAGCTGTGATTCTCGATGAAGTCTGCAAATCGGCAGCTCCTCATGACAGCAATATTTTGGAAGGCCTTATAAATATGCATGTCATGTGAGCATACTGTATTGGTTAATGCAGAACTCAATTTGTTTTGTTGAAAATGTAATGGCTTGAGAGAATCTTCAATAAGCCCACAGCTTCATTAGTGGGAAGACTGTAAAATTCACCATACCCATTTTTTTAATTTTTTAATTTTGAATGTTTATTTAAAGCTTTGTTTATCATATCAAAATGGTCTTGTTGGGGAAAAAAAAGGTGTTGTCCTTTAAGAAGAGAAGGGGAAGTGACCCTTTTCAAATAGAACTGAAGTGCTTCTGATTCCCAGCGTGTTGTTAGGCAGACATACCTATAAACCGTGACTAACAAGGGAATATGTGGGAATTCCAGCGTGTTGTTATGAGGCAGACATATACTGTAAATGAACAAGTAAGGCTGATTCCACAGGAGAATACACTGTGAATGACATGCAACAGTGCAGGAATTTTCTTTCACAAATGAGCACTCTCCTCTGTGTACAGTGATATATTTGTATTCATAAAATGTTAAAATGTCCATTCCAGTTATACCATTAAGTTTAGTATAAAGTTCAGGAAATGTTACAGCCTACTAGTAATAGTTTTTTTTTCATAAATATTTAACGGTCCTCTGTTAGTGCTCTTAAATGAGTATTATGAAATTAGTGGAGTAATGCTTTTGGATGTGTCTGACCCTTGAGACCTATAATCTGGAGAAAATCGAACCTTAGTATATTGTTTTGTGTATCCCTGAATGACATTGTACTCCGTGTTTTGTTCTTTGAGCAGGAGATTGCTTTACTCATTAAACAAGGAATATTGCATACCGTGATTGTTGCATTTCCTTCAGTGTAAGTAAAAGTTAAACATTATTGCATATGATGCTTGAGTAAGGTGTGGTTAAAAATTTTATTTTTTATTTTTTTTTACCTTCCCTATAACTTTCACATAAGAACTTAAAGAAGGCTCATAATGGAGGGGAAGCAAATTATCCAGATAAACCTAATGGAAACATCAATCCTTATTTAGAAAGTCCATCCTTCCATTATGCTTCCATTATGGTCACGGGGGAGCTGGAGCCTATCCCAGAAAGCAATGGGTGCAAGGCAGGATACACTCCGGATGGGAGGCCAGTCCATTGCAGGGCACATTCAAACATGTGCACACAGAAGCCAGTTAACTTACCAGAATGTTTTTGGACTGTGTAAGGAAACCAGAGCACTCAGAGTAAACCCACATGAAAGAAGGGAGATATACAGTACAAACTGCATGCTACAGTAACTACTGCACCATTGTGTCAGGTTTATTTAGAATATTCTGTAAAGTTCACATCCTCCCATTGAACAGATTAAGTGATGGAAATCGATGCCAGTTTACACTTATTTATTTTATTATTTTGTTGGAAAGATTATTATTTTGTTGATATTCTGCTTGTTCGTCGTTTGTTCAAGAGTGTTATTGTACTGTTTTGAAAAGATGTAAACATCTGTAGTTCCTTGACAATAAGTTTAAAAAGACCTAAACACAAACTTAAAGCATTTATGTGTACTTTACTGGACTTCTAGATTTCATAAGGTCCCTGGTTCCACCTGTTTGATTGTTGTCCTAAATATCTGCTATTTCATAATGGTTTTTAATGGCAAATGTTTTTATAGCCTGCTTTTTTTCTCTTTACTTTATTAGTTCTTTTTTTAGTTTATATCCTGATTTTACATTTGCACTGCCTGAAAGTAATCAGCTTCTTATTAATTGAATCTGCTTCACTTAAAAAATGGAGTTGGGAGTTATTGTATTTATTATACATACACATTTTGCAGTAATAAACAATAATGGTGTGACTGCATTTATATATGCAATAAATTGGTGTGCATCATACAGATTTTTAAGAGATATACTGTATACATTAGATTATTTTTATCTATTCCTAAGTTATATTAAACTGTACATAATATTTTTTGTAAAGAAAATAATACTTTATCACAGTCTTTCTCTGAGCTTTTGCTGTTAACAATTGGTTAACTTGTAAAAATAAAAGAAGGGTTGTATTAACTATTTGTAAGCAACCAACAATATCATTCTTTTTATCAGAATTTTTATGTTGTGAATTTTCTAGATGCATTTTGAAAAAAAAACACTTTGATTGCTTTCACCTCCTCATAGATCCATTTAAAGATTTCTGAGACATTTCCTTTTTTCATGTTCTGAGCTCTGTAGACTTCTTTCTCTCTGTCACGAATTTGGTGTTATAAAGAACTGCTTAAAATATGAGGAAGCACAATTTCTACAGGCTGGTTATAGAAAGTTATTCTGTACTATTCCAGGTTCATGTGACAAAACGTTTTGTTCCTTCTTTTGCTTTTGTCTTTCTTCCTGATTTGTCTTTCCTCAGATGACAAGGAAGAATCGTTCTGAACTTTTCTGAATTCACACACGCTGCATATCCACACCAACATACATGACACAGGCACTGAAAGGCTCTGTCTCGATAGACATCTTGAGATATTCTGCCACACTACAGATCCTTTCTGATTTTCTTCTGATTCATCAGGTGAAACAGCAAGAGTGGTGTCACACTTCCTTTTACAAAGTGCAGCAAATGTCTGTTCATGTTCTCAGCCAAGGCTTTACACTTGGCAGCTGTTATGTAATCAAAAATAAGCTTGAAACTGTCTTCCAAATAGAAATGGTATACTAAAAATAATAATAGTATTTATAATAAAAAACAACTGTATGGACACTTTTATTTTTATACAAGCCTTTTTTCTTCCACAAAAGAGAGGTTCTTAGCAAAATTCTCTTTAGAAATTCTTAGATGGTAAAGTTCACAGTACACCCATGTCCATTGAACACAAGAAAGAGGAAAAGATTAATAACAATATCAACATTAGGTAGGGAGGGATAAATAATAGCACTGATGCATCACTGTGTTGTGATAAATATTTTCTCTAGATGCATTAGTTCTGCATCCCAACCCACAAAATGATGAGTGTCTCATATCATTTCAGAAGTGCTAGCAATGTGGAGAGCTATCATTAAGGAGAAATCTCAGTTTCCGCAAGATAACATCCACACGAAAATAAACTTGGAGAAGTGGTTCATGCAGTGAGCAAAATTGCTGCTTTGATTGCAAAATACTGTATGAAAAGAAGCTGTCAGTGTTGACGCAGGAAATATTTAAGTTTCAGTAACCAGGATGGAATAATGGTGTATAGAAGAGCGTTAGTGTGGAAAGTATTTTCTTTTTGTTGTTGCAGTAGTGGCTGCACAATGATGCTGCTCTGTCTGCATCTGTACTATTGTACAGCACGGGAAGTTTTTCATACTGAAGTGCACTCCATGCTGCTGCTTCCATCATAAGACCATTCTTTCCATTTTTCATTTTGATCGAAATTCAGTGAAAACTAGGAGAAAATCCTAAAGAAATCCGTTTCACGAAATAGTTTTTCCTTCTTGTTCATGGTAGGGGTAAGGATTGCATGTGAGACAACCTGAGAGTGAAATCTTTGCAGAAATATTTCTTAAGCTGTATACCTGAAGTCTCCATTAACAAGGAAGCCTTTTGGTTCAGGTACAGTGTTGCTGTGTGTGTACAGTATGTTTGAGATCAATGTGGGATGTGTGTATATTGTACAGTATATAGAGCAGCAAAAGAGACTTATTACTTACAACTACAGTAAAGTCACAAAGTAATTATCAGGAAAATGATGGTCTTTTGTGTAGCAGGTGCACTGACATTTAAGTGAACAGGCATGACGGAAATTCATTATACTAATAAAGCTTGTCATGAAAAGGCTCTATTTTGAAACTCACAGGCTGGTGGCCTCCATTGGAAGCAATACAAGCTATACATCTATGACGCTGGCTTTGCACCAGGTTGCAGATGCTGTCTTGTGGAATTCTGTCCCATTGCTTTCTTTGGGCCTGAGCAGGGATGTGCCTGTTCACTGGTCTCTGAGCTCAAGATGCCACACATCATCCCAGGTCATCCCACACATGTTTTGCAGGTGGTCAACTCTTTCAAGTAGTGCATCCACAGCATTCTTATCTCTCACGAAAGTGAGAATTTTATTACTTCAAGATCTCTCAGGAAGGGCAAGAAATAAGGCCCAAGACCTGGCCAAACAATAGTGTAGTGCCTTAGTCCACCATACTGATGACACAGTGAGTTGTTCTCTGGATATATTATTTTCTCTTGTATTTTCTTTATTTATTTTGTTCAGGCTTGATCTTCAGCAGGTTAAATTATCTCATCACCTATACCAAACAGGTCTCTCATTAAAGAAGTGATTTAGTGTTTCTGTAACAGTCATTTACATGCATTGTGGTCAGTCATGAATGACCAATTAACAAAATGACATGGACAACATTTAATCAGTGTTCAAAATCTGTGTACTTTTTAAAAAATAAAAACAGGAATATAAATCCTTTTGATGTTCAGTATTAATATAAAAATGATCCATATCCTCTATTTTAGTTGGTACATGACATTTATTTTGTTCTGCATTCTGAAAGAACACATTTATAGTATGGCAAGAAATGGCTTATATTAATCCTAAAATCCATTGTACTTTGTTCAAACTCATTAATGATTTTGAATGACTGTACAGCATACATAGTGTATGTTACAAATACTCATATTTTGAAAAACATTACTTCTGCTGAGATTATTTTCAAAAGCATTAGAGTTTTCAGCATTTTATTTCCTGTTTATTATGTGCTTGATTTCTTTCCTTGCTCTCTTTTACATCTGGTTGCTGTCATTAAAAAATAACTATCTGACATTATCTCATTTTAGTAACAGCATCTGTAGCTGCATTAAGGTTAGAGGTATAGGGTTATTTTAATGGGTCATGCTTCAAAGTGGCTGGCAGTTGTCTGAATTGAGTGCTCTGAGGCAGCCTAACTGGTTTTATCAAGATGCTGGCTTAACAACATGGTCAGAAGAATATTTCAGCAGAAACTGCAGCAGTGTACAAACCCACAGACATGGCACAGAGAATTTAGTTTCCATAAATAACAGCTTAGTTTTAGCAAACCAAAATCATGTTAGTATGTCAAGGCCTTTTAACATCTACAGCTCTGTAGCTATAGAAGTACAGTACAAATTGTAAAATACTTTTTTTTGATAACTTGATGGAGAATCAGATTAGTTGCTAAGCAAGTGTCATAAAGGAAGGCTTTTCCGACTCTTCTTAGTTTATGACAGTTGTCAAATAATTTCACTTTCTAATGGACTGTACATTTCATTGCAGCTGCTGTGCATGACCAGTGCACCTACATTCTAAATACTGAGGTTTTCCATTATTAGTATATACTGTATACTCTGAGTACTTCAGAGAATCAAGTCCCTCATTTATTTGTCCAGTTACTGTGTCCTGTTTTTACAAAAATGGAGGAACATGAAATGGTTAATGTGATATTAGGAAATAACTGTACACTACTGTATGTTTATGTTCAGTAAAAAGTGTTGAATAGAACGCTCACATATGAAAATAACCTGATACTGTATGCTTTTTTCTGTAATCATGGTAAATCAACAGTAATTTACCTGAAAGCATTGTTAGTTTAATAGTATAGTTTAATAGTGTGTCCAAGATAGGATATTGTTGTCTGATTTTTATAATTTGTTTTTTAGAGAGCTCCACCTGTATTGTAGGGGTTAGTTTGCTATACGCTCACTGACCCATTTCATATCTTGCAGATCTTATGCACATGCAGTACGTCTTGCTTAAAGGGTGTAGACTGAAAACTAAACCAAATTAACTAGCAGTTGCAAAGGCATGTGGGTGATGTGTTTTGCTGGCCAGACACAGTAACAATGAAAGAATGCTTTCTGGTTCACAGAGCAACATTTTATATTGAGGAAAATGGTGGTTAGAAAAATGGTCTGTTTGACCAATACTGTATATATTTTATATCACTAAGTACAAATGTGGAGATGTTTAATTTTGTGATGAAAGTTAGGCATAAACGTTCACAATTTAATTGATAAAAATTGTATACATAGTGGTGTAGACAATAAACATGTTTAGGAGGGTGTTCACTCCCAAGGATTTGTTTCAGTACATGACTTACTATACTGTGCCTGTTCTGCACACATTAGAGCACCAACCTCCTGGTATTCTGTTTTATCATAGAGTTGCAGGACTTAAGGCTTAACATTAGTTTTAACAGCAGTTCATGCTCTGTGAGCTGTACTTTTTTTAAATCAGTGAGTATATTATTAAGAAGTTAATCTTTATTTAACTGTTAATTACTTTTTTGTTCCAGATTAGTATCCATGAAGAGATGTCATTTACATAAAAATAGGTTAATTTACCACTTTTGTTTTCCATTTTTATGCCAACTGTACCCCAATTTAATCAAATCTTTGGCCCACCAGAACATCACAAATTACAGAATTATAATAAAATGGTATATTTCTGCTACGTATAAAAAAGGAGTCTCTATCAACCGAGACCTATTAAACAACATACCATCCTTGGTTTCATAGTTTGCAACATTGGCAGTATGGGTTGGATTGAACTTGTCAAATCACCCAATGAATGTACTTGAAGAATACAATATCAGATTAAAAAAAATGAGGAATATGTTTCTTTAGTTTCATGTTTCCTGCCAAGTGTTGGAATGAGAGAGGCTCAAGACAGGCAAAAATGGCCATAGGATTTAGTTGTTTAAACTATTGTATTTTTAAGTACCATTCTTTAAAGCAGAGGTTTTATAGTAAGCCATTATCACAAAGGCTCATCACGTTTAGATTCAGTAAATTAATTCAACAATTTCTGTGTAGCAAAAATAAAAAAAATAGTGTGGTTTCACTCACGATCTTAAGTATCAGACTGAGCATTAACTGAGTAATCTTTCACAGAAAAGTGCAGGTTAAGCCATTAAGCAGAAGACATTTTTCTGAGCAGTACCTACCGATGGGTGAATTGCAAATGAGATACTAATTCATAAAAGAGACGACACTTATCCTCCTAACTAAAGACAATGATTCTTATGTCAGTTGCTGCTTAACTAGAAATTACTCTCGGTGTTTTTTACTCGGCATATAAAATGCATGCTTAGGTGGATTTTATGTTCAATTTGTTAATTGGCTTTTCAGAGAAAAAGAATATTACATGGTACCATATACAATAATGAACCAACATGAACAATCATCATGGCATGAAAGACTTTGTACCTAAACAAACTGTGCAAATTCAACAATGATATAAAAACAGGAGTAAAGGAGTAATAAAAAGGAAACCAGAGATTGTGAAAAGATAAGCAAATGAAAAAGAAACAACATTTTAAAAAGTACTGAAAGGACAGAAGAGGGAAGCCACTGTCTAGTCCACTCTGTATGTTTGGGATGAACTGCAAGATCTTGAAGTTTAAAAAGGGTTGCCAGGCAGAATACAATTTTGCAGCTGAGCCACAGAGGGAAAGCCTAATTTTTTCAAGATGGAGAAAGTATGTCACATCCCTTACCCAGTTAACGAAGGTGGGTGCAACCGGTCGTTTCCAATGGAGCAAAATCAAACATCTTACTAGTAAAGTGGAAAAGGATTGGATTTTAAATAGACAGTAAATTTAAATCTATGGCTTGATTTGACTAATCTAAGACTTTATACTTTTTTATCCTGCTTAACACCTTGATTGTATTGACCGCATTCTTTAGATCCTTGTCAAGCTGCATGCTGCAACACCATCTAATAAAAGCAGAAGGAGATTGAAAGGAGATTATATACATCCAAGTGTACAGTATACAGTATAATAAAATAGACACAAAATTCATCCCACAGGATTTAAACTGGGAATTTAGTTAATATGGAAAATAGGAAATAATTCTTTGTACAAAAAGTAGTGGATATCTGAAACATCCAGAAAGATGTTTGAGGCCCAAACTCATGACACTTTCAAGAAACAACTGGACAAAAGATTAGTAATTTATTTACTAATCTACCAAGTGCGCAATGGGCTGAATGGCTTCCTCTTATTTTCAGCCTGTACTGTATATTTTGCATAATGATATGTTCTTAAATAAAATAAGTTGATGTGAAATTCTAACACTAGCAGGAGAGAGATTAATGATATACAGAGCAAATATTTCTTTGTGTACATTAAACTCTGGTAAATGTTTTAATGTTTCTCATGTTTACATTTTTGTCTTTTGCCCCTTGGTTTATAGATATACTGTACATATTACTATATTTCTAGCATTTGGAATGTAGTTATCGCATATACAATTGCTGTTCTTGAGTAGGGTTTATTTCAAGTAATAATTTAATCTTGACTTTCCTACTCTCATTCAAACACCTGTCATTGACTACCATGAAAGGCAGTTTAAACGAACAACCTGGCAATATAATTGTTTTTGTTTTGGAAAATTTAATTTGTCCATTCCACTGAATGACAGACTAGTGTTCCTGAATAGTGGTAACCTTAATTAACGGGGTTTTATTAAAAGCAACAGCCCTGATTAGTTGCAAATTACCAAACGTATTACTCAATGGTTGGATTTTTAGCTGGGTGGTATTTAAATCAAAAAAGTTGTGGTGTTTATTTAATAGCCTCTTGCCCACACTGAAGGCCGTCTTTACTGCTTTGTGGAAGTTAATTGAAACCTTCAAATCAGAATAGAAACACATTATTTAGAAATTCCATCCATCTTCCCATTTTCTCACTGCAACAAGCTCAAGACAGGATGCGGCCTGGAGGGGATGCCAGTCTATCGCAGGGCACACACAGACACAAACACAGACAGGCATACCCTCACACAAGGGCCCATTATCGCAGAAGCCAAATAACCTACTAGGAGAAACTGGGGGAGAAAACTAAAGCATATGGCAGAAATCCACGCAAACATGAGCACATGCAGAACACGCATGCAGGTAGCACCCCAGGTCTGGAATTAAACCCACTGCACCACCATGCTGCTCATTATTTAGAAATTCACTAAGCTAAATATTAATGATAAGTACTTTTAATTATTGAAGTAGTAATATTGTGTCACTTCTTATTCATTTTCAAAGAACTGTCATTAACTATCTAAACAGACAAATTCCTTTTTTTATTTAGAAATGTTCTTAATAAACAAATCAGATTTATGATTGTTTTTAAGCAGTATATACTCTTAATGCTTTAAATTGATAGACTCAACTATGTAGTTCTTTGCAGACATTATATAGTCTCCCTCTACTTCCTTGCTTCACTTTGCTGTTTTCATTTATACAGTAAGTCTTGTTTTTTTTTTAAAAAAAGCTTTTTTTCCTTTAGTTTGCCACTTGTTTTTGTTGTTTTCAGCTATTGTCTGTGTTTGAGGTTCAGGGGATCCCCTATTTCAGAGTGAAAGTGAAAAATGAGCTTACTCCAGTGCGTCCTTCTATTCTCTTGCCCTAAATGACTTTCAGCACTTGCCCTGTTAATAATTAAAGTTAATATTTTCATTTTATTTAGTCATGCATAAACAATTTCACCATTTCATGAAACAGGGTTTTTCCAAACAGATTTGTATTACACACCATGGCCACTGAGAAGTAATTTTGCTATGATTTTTGAACGACTTGGATTAAAAAGCATATGAGAAGTGCTAAGATTAAAACAAGTTCTGGTATATTTTAGTATAAAATTGTAACGCTTAAAAGTGCCATACCTGTATGTTCTTCAGGAGCAAATTGAATTTTTGTTTGATAAAGCAGTGAGTACACTCTTAGTATACCCAAAAGTTGAACTAAAACTGCAGAATTGCAGCAAATCTCAAAGTGTGCACTTGTGCAGGAGGCAGAAAGCTCTTGCCACACACTCTCATCCACATACTCAAAAAACAACTCCCATTGCCAGCACTACCAAACCTAAAGAGCAGGCAGCCACACTCATGGTGAGATCACAAAACACAATAAGGGGAATGAACACCAAAAAATACACTACAATGGGAAATAAATACTATACTGTAAGTACTGTAGATTACTCAGTCTCATTTCATTGACTATCCTGTTTATGTTACAGTATATCAGACCCCGAGGCATTACCATATTTGGTTTAAGGCATTTTAGAAACTTTTTTTTTTACCAGAGTCGTTCCTTTTTTTATTGCAGGTATTTGCACCTAAGTCAAATGCTTAACATAATTATACCACAACTGAAAAATAATTAGATCAAAGTTAAAATAATATTTTTCCTGCATAGTTTGGTATTTGAAAGCCTTGAGGTATTTGTGAGATCAGGTTAATTTTGTTTTATATAGTGTACAAAACTGGTTGAGCTGGTTTGGTGTAGATGTAAATGGCCAAGAGAAAGAATAATGGCCAAGAATAATTTCTTGTTTATAATGTATTTAAATAAAGTAAAACATACAATTATGTCTTTGTGAAGGAACTGCAATGCACAGGAAATGTATCATATTAATAGGATAGCCATATCTTAAAAGGCCCAGCATAGCTGAGATAAAGAGATGCAGACCTATAGATTGTATCTGTAGATTAGCCTGATGTAAATTTCTAGGGGAATTGCATATCCCGTTTGCCTTGTTTCATATGTCTTAATAGTAGGGAAATATTGTTATGTTGTATTATTGTTTATTTGTGGGGGCTTTTTTTGGTAATGCAATTTAATCCTAAAGTCCTCTGGAGTTCTATACAGGCACTTAGTCTAATCAAAACATTAATCATCTCATCCATCCAATAAACTGTCTTATTAGAAAATACCCCTTATTATGAGGAACAATAACCACGAACACAGAAAATGTTTATTCTACAGTTCTACAATGTGTGTAATTATCACATTGTCTGTTACTCTGATACCACATGTGTTTTTTAAAAAGAAAATAGCCTATATGCCTGGAGTATATTCAAAGGTTGGTTCATACACTCTTTTTTTTGGCAGTCATTGTCTGCTAAATTATATACAAGGTTTTTATGTTTCCTGTAAATCAGAAATAGGAGAATGTGATATCTGAAAGAAACAGCAATTAAATTTCTTTTAAGGGATCTTGGAAGGAGACCTATACCCCAATTTAACAAAGAAGACGAAAAGGTATTTGCCTGTTATTACAAATCCTGTGGATGTTGAATATACTACATATGGCTATGTAAGATAATATATTTTATTTAAACTTAAACAATACAGAGTTGCTACAAGCATATTGAGTTGTTTTCATAATTATGTAAATCTATTATATAAAGCCTATCCTATGTTAAGAATCTAGCAAATGTCCTAAATTATATTTCCTTGGCAGTTCCGTTCAGGATCAGTGCCAGAAATGAGAAATTTATTTGTAAGCTTCTAATAGGTCAGTTGTAATAAAATATACATGCTGAATTCTTTACTTCTTTTAGTAATTAAACCTTTTTTTCAAGTAGTTTGAGAAACAATGGATCAAAAAGAAACAAAATAAAAGTAGGCACATACTGTACTATATGAGGGAAACAAATACAAATATCCTGAATTGTAAATATTTACCTAGATGTAAGATGTGTCAGTGTGACTACATGCCTGGTGAGAATGGGAGGAGTAACTGCAATAATTAAAGAAACACTAAATATGTGTTTCATTAAGCTATTTTAAACTTGCCTTATTAGTCTCTTAAAGCTGGTGAACTGAAATTATTGGTTAAAGTAAACAGGTTGTAAAAAAGGTACTGCACAACCATTAGAATTGTGTGTGGGAGACCATTAAATAATCTAGGTTTAGAAATAATATTTCCATTGTGTAACACTGTGAGCTGTTTTAAAATAAATAAGATGAGGAAGCCCAGATTTAATTTTTTTAAAATCCCAAATCCTGCAGGCTTCTTTAATCCACGAACTGTTACAGAACTGGAAAAGTTATAAGTGTGACATGTAGATAATTAGTCAAGGACTAAAAGTAAACCAGGAGGAAATTACAAAATCCACAATTTCCAGTAAATTATATTATGTATTGCCTCCCACAGCTTTTTTGTCTAGTCAATAGGCTCTAATACTGGAATTTAAAAATACTATACTCCTGGAAGTGGTATTATTTTATAACATGTGTTAGAACAGACCATTTTTTCCATATGCTTATTTGTCAGTGCTGTCATTTCTTTTTCTCTGACAGGACTAAATTCTGTCTGAGAAAAAAACTGGAAGAATAACAGAAAATGTAAGAATTTCTAAACAAAAATAAATAATTTTAACGAATTCAACAAAATCTTTAAAAAAAACGTCAAACATTATTTTTATATACAGTATTTTAGAAGGGGTAAATGATCATTATAGAAAATCTTTCTTTAAACACTATCATATTTAAAAACCTTATCTTAAAATATACTATTTTCGAATCCAGTTAAACAAGTCAGCACCATATGTTTTGTTTTTTTTAGTTATCCTAAGAAAATGTGCATAAAATAGGTGAATCATATTTGAATACAGACCATAAATGTCTAATACGGCCGTGAAAAGTGAGACTATATTTCTTTAGTTAATCCATATCCATTATCTGCCATAAATTGTATATACTATATATACTGTATAATCCATATCCACACATTTGCCAAAGAATTAATGTTCAGATCATATTATTGCATTCATTAATTCTCTGATTAGGCTTCCGTTTAGTTTTAATCCTCTTCTGTCATTTTTTGTGCTTTATTTCACCTTCATACTCTGGTGTTGTTACATTTTTCTTGTGAGCTGCCTGTGCCCCAGTATGGGACTCCAGGAAGCTATTAGTTTTTGCTCTCTTTTCATTGGGGAAGACCGAGACATTCTTGCTGACAGCCTTCCTCGTTTTCACCTGAAAGCATATCTATTTTCCCAGGCATTTAAGGGATGGAGCTGTATTTGGTGTGAAGTCGTAAGGATGGTTTGAAAATGATACATTAAGAGGATGCAGAGCAGAATTATTTTTATTTACAACTGAAAATAGTACAGTTTACCTCCTTTTGTAAACTCTGTACATAGCAGAGAAATTCTGCAATCAACCACCTGCATAGCAGTATGATATAATCAGAAAGGTGCTTCTTCTGGAGGTTTTAACACATCCAATTTACTAACTGTGTTGAAAGGACATTTTCAGCAGCGTACAGTAGGTCCTTCAGCATAATTTGTCTTCTTCCTGTAAACCGCTTTCAGGTTAAAATTTTCATGATTCAAATTACATACCTTAGACTTTTAAATACATAGAAGTTGTTTAACATTTAGATTCATATGCAAAATACACGTAAATGTATGCTTAAGATGTAGTCATTTTTCTGTAGAAAAATACGTTTTTATTATTCATAACACTTAATCAGAGCTTAAGCAATCAGTTTTTTCCTTCCAATAAATACAGCTATCATGAAACTTGGTTTGTTCCTTTTTTTGCTATAGGGTTATACTATAAATTGTAGTGGTTTAATGTATTAAAGTTATTTTACTTTTGAAAACTGGAATATCTACACATCATTTATTTCTAATAATAAGTCTATCCATTATTAGAAAGCACTTTATTCTTGGTAAGTATAATGGCAAGCCATAGCCTATCCTGAAATCTAAGGGCTCAGGCCTGAATGGAATGCCATTGTATGTTACATATTAATACTCAGCAAAATGAAAAGAAAATTTTGGATTAAATTCATTTTCCCAAGTAATATGTAATGTTTGATTACAAGTGGATATGATCACTCTAATTTTATGTATACTAAATATAGGATATTTTTGATCAGGAAGTTGAAAAGGTATGGAGTGTGTCAAAACGTTATAGACAGGTTTGTGTGTACTGTATGTTAGTAGAAAGCATCCTTACTTTTGGTATATCAGTATAATATTGTAGCCTGAGTATTACGAGAAAGGGGAAATTGGCCAGAATTATTAATACTGCTTGTTAAATAATTGGTCGACCACAGAAATAGCTTAAAGAGCTGTATTACACTGCAGTTCAAAGGAAAGCTCATTTGATTGTTGGTTGAATCCTACAACCCTCTTCATACCAATTTTCAACTGCTACCATCAGGGAGGTGTTATAAAATACCTACTGTATAGCCAAGATAAATGTATACAATAACTTTTTTCCCCTGTGCTGTGAGTATATTGAATGCAGCTAATTGATTATTTCCTGTATGAAGCTATCAGATTAATGTAATGATGGTGTAGTATGGGCAGACCTGGATGTGTGTATGTGTGTATTGTTACATGGCTATGACTATTGTTTCTTTTTAACATTAATTTATTTTGTGTTGAGTGTTATTTGTTTTTTCAGTTGTTTATGGCTATGCCAAAGACGTATTTCCACACTTTTGTATGGACAATACAGCTATAATGTTAAAGGTATAACAATTTTATTATTTGATGTTTATACTAATGGCAGTAATTAGTAAAACAATCTTTAGTTCTTCATGAGTTATATGGGTGGAGGGGGAAATTAAAGAAACAATCTTTCACTTCTGAGCTGAGAGGAAAATAATGAGATTTTCACTTTCCTCTGCCTGAGACCTTTATTGTTCTCTGCTCTCATCCTTTTCCTCATCTCTTGTCTCAGACAAACTTTTCTGTTATCAGTCAATCATCCAGTCTTTGACTAACAATGCATGCAGGCTCTTTCCACCTTCTCATTTCAGTTGATGACTTTACTTCCTTCTTCTCCACCGATATTACTGACATCCACAAGCTCTTAACCTCCATCCTCACCACCCTATTCACACTTTTCAGCTAATAATTCTGCACCCTCTCAATCCTACACTGCCCATCTTTCTTCTCCTTCAGATGTTTCTGTGACACATCTCTTCCATGCTCCTGGCAATAAAGCTACCACCTACAGTATGTTCACGGTTTTCTCTTTACCCACCTCTTCCAGTCTCCTGTCTCTGATTTTCTTCTTAAATCTCCTCTCTCTTCAACTTCACTCTTTTCTCATGTTGTTTTCCCAATTCCTTTAAACAAGCCTCCATCACTCCTGTCTTAAAAAAGTCAACCTTTCTAAAACCCTCATATAGGCCATACATGAACAAATCTCTGCTTACCTCTGTCAACACTCACTGCTTGTTCACTACCTGTCTGACATTTGCCTAACATACTGATCTGAAACTTTTCCTCTCACAGATTACTTTAAAGCAGCTTGTGCTGCTTCCCTCTCATTGGCCTTATCTCTGCTTGTCTTCTCTATTGCCTTTGACACTGGATCACATTATCCTTCTGTCAGCTCTTGGTAATTTCATATTCTTGACTCTACTTTTGCTCTTTGTTTTTCACTTACTCTCCATTGATGTCCTTCAAGGCTCTGTTCTACGTACCCTGCTGTTCTCACTTTACATTATCTCCCTACGACCTTTTCTTTCCAATTTCGGATTTTTATACCACTTTTTTTAGGAAGATGTTCAGATTTTCTCTTATTAATGGCTGTCTTTCAGCTTTCTCTTCTTCAATGAACTCCCATTATTTCTAACTAAACCTCTCTAAAATGACTGTCTGTTTTCATTCTTCTTCTCATTTACCTCTCCATCTTTAATTGCTCTTGACTCTTCCACCCTCTCCCCTTCCTCCTTTGCCTAGAATCACATTTGTACTTTGCCAGGATCAGTCCTGTCCCTTCTTCCTAAGCAGTATTGACAGGATCAGTTTCTTCCTTACTAACTTGTCTACACAACTTTTTGTTCAGGCCCTGGTACATTTCTGCCTAGACTGTTGCAACTGTCTCCTGGCTTGGCTCCTGGCCAGAGCTATTCACCCTCTCCAACGAGTTTAGGATTCTACTGCTCACATGGACTGTTCTCTCTGTCCTTTCTCTCATATCACTCCCTGCCTTCAGTAGTTTCCTGTAGATGTACACATCAGTTTTTTTGTTGCCTATACACTGTCTTGTCTACTCTGACCCAGTCCATATTCTATGCTTTACCTGCTCCCAACCTCTAAGCTCCCCTATCTGCGCCAGACCATCTGTTTCTCTTCTTTATTTCCTCCACGGGAACCTCTAGGGCCCCTTTATTCTTGTTCCAGACTATTCTTGTCCCTGCAGTGGTGGGTTGATTTACCCGCTTAAATTAGAACAGTTCAGTCTCACATCATCTTTCAATGTCTTCTCAAAGTTCATCTGTTTAAACATTACCTGTGATTTCTTTCATACAGCTATGAGCTAATACTGCACTATTCTCAATGTCACACTTTCACTATGTAATCAATTATTTCTTACTGTAAGAGCTGTTGCTCTGAGTGGACTTTGTCAATTTAGGCATCTAAAGAACAGCTTTAATGTTAAGGTTAGAATGATGTAAAGAACATTGGTGTAAACATTTGGACACAGATTGAATGCAGATTTATAAGACGTGGCAGGTAAGTAGGTTAAATAAGTCATTTGAGTTAGATCATGGTTAGGTCAGTTTCCCAGTTAGAATGTTCCAGTATTTGATTATACAATAGGATGGCAGGTTCAGAAAGCTTTGGGGAAAGACCACCAACTCTCAGGTACTGGGCAAAGTGGAAGAAGACAATATATTGGATGACATTTAAAAGCTATGAATTGGAGACTTCCAGGGTTGGTCAATGTGTGCGCTCTTTCTAAGTTACAGTATGTGTCTGTACAAGAGGGAGAGAAGGAAGCAGAGTTTCCATCATCTAATTAGCTGTGGGATCATGGTATTGTGAAATTTTGTCAGTTTTGTTTTGGAAAACACTTTGGGAGAGAGGCTTGACTGGGATATCAGTAAGCTGGTTATAGAGCAGGATAAGAAAAATAATAGAGCCAGTGTTTATTATGGTTGGGTTGTGTTTCCTCAATGTATTTCTTTTCATTTTATGTCTGCTTCTTGTGTTTTCTCTGAGACCTGCCTTTTTAAAGATCCTGTTATGTGCACACCATATTGTATTGTCTTGATAGGTTAGAAATTGGTATCTGTGAATGTTCCAGAAGTACAGATTTCAATCTGCTGATGAAAGGAAGTCATTATCCTTTTAAGGAACAAGTAATAGGTTTATTCCATGCTGAAAAAAAGAAGAAAGAGAACACGTTTTGGCTGTGGACACCTGAAGAAGGCTCCACGGCCGAAACGTTGTGTTCTCTTTCTTCTTTTTTTCAGCATGGAATAAACCTATTACTTGTTCCTTTGCAGCCTACGCATGCTGACGCAGCTACCCACCTGAACTACATTATCCTTTTAATACGCATAAGCAGGACATATTAATACTTTTTTTTATTTTTACCACTCTTAAAATTCAACAGGTAAAATCACCTCATTTAGTGAGGAAGATGCCCGATCATCTTCCTCACTAAAATTCATATAGTTTGTGTACAGACATGTACAGTATGCATTGAATGATGAGTTTAATTAACAATCATTATATCTACTGTATAATGGTTTTATGCATGTTTTCAGAACCACTCGTTGCAGCTCACATCCTGACTAAGCTCCTCACTCTAATCTTATATATAATTACGGAAATGATTATTAATAAGTTATCACTGTTTCATGACACTGAAAGCAGAACTTTCTAATTAAGTTTTGCATATGTGAAGTAAAAGTTAGTTTGCCATAAGCAGGCCATTAATAAGGGTGAAACAGCTGTCCAGCTAAGGTTTATATTCTCATTAGCGGGGATTAGCAAACTTTGACCAGTTAGTTAATGGGTGTATATGTGTGTTTTGCAAGGACCACCTTTCAGAATTATGATGCTTTATGTAGTGTTGTGAAACCACAAGACTTTAATATATATTCAAATATTAATTTCAAAGTGACTGTTTAATCATAAAAAATCCCATAACCCTCAAAGGTGTTTCTTGAGAAAGGGAGAACCACAGCTGGATCAAGGTCTTGTAAAATTCTTCTTTAAACATCTTCGTTTTTGGCATTATTTTCAATTGATTGTTTTTTTACAGGAGGTCTACTTCTTGGACTTTTTTAGTCTGTTGGAATCTGGCTCCTTATTTCCTTGTTGTAGTGATCTGTTCATTTTGCTATGCGACTGTAGTGTAGTGTATTTCCCCTTATAGTGACTTCACTTACATGACATCATGTACTCTTGTTTGTGCTGTAACCCATTTATTTATCCTTCTGCTTCCTCTTGTTATTGCAACTATATATCTTTCCATGTAGCAGGGCCATTTCCATTTTCAGTATCATTTTGTATCCTTTCTTGTCCCTATTTACTGCATATAGGAATGTTAAGATGCTACTGAGGTTCTCAATACAAATTAGAATTGAATTCACAGTTTAAAATAAGGTTTTAATTAATAAAATACAAGAAAAAGTGTATATTATGATGCATTAAATCAGCTCCTGATTTAATTTGCAAGTTGTTGTGCTTCACACACTCTTGTAATCAAAGGGGGTACTGTATGAGGAAGTAATATGGATAGCAAAAATGGTGGAATGCTATTCTTCCATTCTGTGCAATTAAAATTAAAATACATTTTAAAATTAAAGTTGCATTTGTCCTCACCATTGGTTGAACCCACAGCCTTAAAGATGGTCAGAGATTCTTGCTTAAATATTAGTGTTGATTTTTATTTATATTGTAAGATTTTTGCAGCATTTCATAAATTAAAACTTTTCCTAAATTAAAACTTAATTTTTTATAATGTGCTTTTAATAAGGTGTTGTATACAGTAAATACTAATACGATTAATTTTTACTTCATCTTCTATATTTCTACTGTTTTCATTTCAACCAGGCGTATTAAGCAGCTGTAAACTTTGCACGTTCTCTACACTGTAACTGTGTAAATTTGTGGATGTAAAATCCATTGATTTATGTAGATATATTGAGACTTGTTCGGTTCCCAGTCATGGAACAGTCAAGTGCATGCAGGTATTGTTTAAATCTTTGCAGCAGTACTTAAAAATACCATTATTTTTATTTAAATAATAAAGCTTTTAATATTTTATTGGTAACATTAATATTTTATTACCTTGTCATAAACCATTTAGTAAAGATGTCCAAGTTCCAGGTTAAATTGTTTTAAGTGAAACAGGCAGTGCTCAGCATTGAACACTATGTTGTCAGCAGTATCTCTGAGCCCATAGACTGATCTGTCACCAGGCTTCTGCCTGCAGACAAACCTTCATCTCCCCTTCATCTTCCCTGATGTTTACAATGTACTTTGTTCATGTAAACTGGCTGGTATTTTCCTGACCTTTAAAAGCATACCCTCATAACAATTCACCAGCTTACTGCATTAACCCATAGCAGTTTTAGGAGAAGACAACTTGTAATCAATTTAAAATGATTTTTAAGGAAAAGTTAAAAGAAAACTTTGATTGAGGTTATAAACAGTCTTGATATTTTGTATTCTGTATTTGTATTCTGATACAGAATATGCAATCTTAAAAAGGTGGTCTTGAGTCCATTCTCTACTGAGCACACAAGGAACCTTCAAAGAGTTCCGACACTGACTGAACCTATCCCAGATAATACAAGATATTCTAAAAAACACTAAACACCAACATGAAACTGTACAAACAGTTCCCTTCTTTTTAAAGCTGCCAAAACAAATATCCTTGTTTAATACTGTAGGCATACTATAATTCAACGGTAATATCACAATGCATCTCAGAATGCACAACTTTCTTTTTCATTTCTATAGAAAACACAAGGGACTTCTGCACTTTCTCCATGCCTTAAATGCCTTAATTCTTAGTTAATTCTGTCCTGAGCCTTATGATAGCTCAATTAAATTCTCTGTCAGGATCCTGATTTTCACAATAAGTTTAAAAAAGATTGCAAACACGAGGACACTATCCACTCCATTTAGAATTTTTATTTTGTTTCTAAATGGTAGCTAATCAATCTGAGGATCTCATTGAGCCATTTCTTGAAGCTAGGCAGCTTCAACAACATAGCTCCATAGCTTGTTCCAGACCTCCACATATCTTTCATATCTTTTAGTGGTACACAGCTGCCATTGTGCACCACTACATAACAGATTAAGTGGAGAAGAAATTGCTTATCCAGGTGAATTGCGAGAGAACTTTAAGAAGAACATTTTAAATACATTTCCATTTAGTTTCCAGTTGTGTTCTTTGGTTTGCATTTCTGATTCTGACTATATCCATTTAGTTGACTTTTTCAGGATTATGAAAACTTAAAAGTGATCTGTAAAAATAAGCACTTGTCTGTATTAAATAGCATCTGCTAAGTCTTTTCCCTTTCTTAAATTGTGTCTATTTGTTCTGAATTTCATTTACAAATCCTGCAGTTAGCTAATCCTTCTATGGTAAATGACATGCATTGTCAGGTACTTCAGAATCAAACCCTCAATGACAAGAATAAGAATAATTCCTTGCACATTTTTCTAGTTCTTGAAACACATCTTCATCTTCTTTATCAGTACTATTTCTTATAGAACTTTGTTTTTTTTAAATTTATTATTTGGTGAATGGTGAAGGAAATTAGTAAAGTATTTATTCAGTATATAAGCCATTTCCCTTTCCCTTTAAACATTCCCATTTTTATCTTATACACGTATACTAATTGTATCCTTTACTGTTTTTGTTATGTTTTAACACTTAATAGGTGTCCATTTTAATGTTTTTTTCTGTCCCTCACACTGACATATCATTCTTTTTCACCCATGCTTTCAGTAGGTTGTACTACTTTCAAATGGTTATAAATTGCTTTATTTCTTCTTAGGTTTTTTAATTGATCTATTAACCTTTTTGACCTCTGCTTTCTAGGCTTTCATTTAGTCTTAAGATGAATCTATTGTGCACTTCAAACAGAATATCTTTAAGCAGCTCCCATGTGTTTCCTAATGACTCATATCTACCTTATCCCATTCTACTTCTCTTATGCTCTTCTTCACTTCTGTTTTAAAAGCACACTGTTGTTTTTTATTACATACTGCTATCTTCATTGAAACATTGAAAAAAGATTGATAAAATGTTTTTCCCTGTAGTATATGTTCTGTTAAACTGAGTAAGCAAACAGCCATTAGTACACCTACCTTTTCCATTTCAGCTGACATCCCTGATGAATTTCCCAAATTGTGTGTGGGAAGTAGAAATCTCCCATAATAACACATTTTCTTTACAAATACACCCTAGATTTTGTTCTTTAAGTTCTGCATTATAATTGAGTTTCAAATCTAAAAGTTTTCCTTTAGTATTAGTATTATCAAACTTATTTAAAATAAATATGAGCCATATATTTGAAGTCTTATCCATATAGATTCTGAGACCATTGTTTATCTAGATCATGTTCAAAAGAAACTGAGAAAGGTTACAAATGATAGGAGGACTTTTGGCCCATCTAGCCCATTTGGACATGCGTCTGAATGCTGTTTACGATGTGTAGCACTGCCTCTTCATCTTTCTGGTCTCTTCCCACCACTGTATATCCACTGATATGTGTTTGTGTTTATTAACTAGCATTTACATTGGTTTTAAGTTCTTAAATTAATTATTTTGTAATATGGTTTTGTCTTGTGCTCCCCTGTACTTCAATTATTGTGATTCAGTATTTATACCGCTTGCAATACTGTGCAAACTATGCTCTATGTGCTTGCTTCCTAAAATGGCTTTAATTACCTGCATAGATTCAGCTTGTCATACTTTGAATTAAAAGATGTAATAGAGCAGCATGGTACCAGGAGGATGCCACATGCATGAAGCTCAAGTAGC
This sequence comes from Lepisosteus oculatus, assembly GCF_040954835.1. Lineage (NCBI taxonomy): Eukaryota > Metazoa > Chordata > Actinopteri > Semionotiformes > Lepisosteidae > Lepisosteus > Lepisosteus oculatus. The sequence continues at coordinate 37,319,805 of NC_090702.1, read as the reverse complement.
AGCTTATGGTGATATTTTACAAGCCTTTGGAAATTTCACTAAACATCTGAAAAGGGAGGTTATTGAAGTGAAAGACAGTGACCTTTAGACCCACAGTTTTTTCAAGGTCCTGAACATCACTAATGAGCCCAGTCATATTTATGTTTTTGAGACTGTGGAAAAGCTGCAGTTAACATGTGGGGATTACTCTTTCATTATACATTTTCACTTCCTCCCATTGCTTTCCTGTAGATGACCACTTGTTTGCATCGAAGTACTGAAGAAGTTTATGTTGTTAATGAAACTGTTGTATTTTAATTTGTTTTAGTACATCAGAAAGTCTTTCAGAAGGCCATTGTTATGGTGTAGAATGATGTGTTGTGCTAATGTTGATTTACACATTTATTTCATGTGATTTGTAGAAGATAAAGTATGTACTGTATATATATATATCAGTATATAATAAATAAATACATTTGCATAATAAATCCTATATAATAAATACACCTTTAAAAGTGGCTTCTCAAAGAGCTTTACAGAATGACAACAACAATAAAAAATACATAAGATATGCACAATGAGAATATACAATGAGAGGAGAAAGTAGATGGGAGTACTGATATGGTAGGAGCAAAAGGATTAATAATAGAACAAGTTACATAAAGGCCCTTTTAAAGAAGAAGATTTTGAGCTTAGATTTGAAGGAGTTTTTGGACAACGACGAAGACAAAGGTGTTGCTCGGCTTTTCAGTCACAGTTAGCGATAACATAGGACTTAGACTGGTGATATTTCTGAAGTGAAAGAATGATGTTTTGACAATATGGGTCGAACGTCAAGCCAGGTTTAATATGGATGTAGATTTGATTATTGTCAGCATAGAAATTATAGTTGAGGCCATGTGATCTTAAAAGCAGACCGAAGGGAAACATGTAAATTCTCTAACATCGGGAGCCCAGTATGAGGTAAGACTTGAACCTTTTAAGAGCAGTGTCACAAACTCCAAAAACAGTCTCAAGACAAGAAAGTAAGATATCATGGTTAACAGTGTCAAAAGCAGCACTGAGCTGCTGTGACCTATACCAGGAATAAACAGCTGTCTGTTAATTGATGGATGGAAAAGCATAACGAATATTATGAACTATTAGTTTCTCAAATCTCTAAACACCAGGGTCAGATCTGTATTATTAGGCTTCTACATTAAAAAACTGAAATGCTTCTCACTTTATTTACATCCTGGCAAGTGTTAGCAGTCAATTAAAGAAAAGAGACAATAGTAATAGGAATACTTCTGCAGCTCCATAGAAACCTTTCTTTCTATGTTTGCAATTTTCAGATGGCAGGGAAAACAACATAATTTATTCCAAGCCTGTGTTGTAGACAATTTAAGCATTTTTTTAATTTAGCTGTGAAAGTGCTTCCTGTTAACTTCATGTGGGTTTTTTTATTTATGCTTTGGAATGTTGATCTTTGACCAGGTTTAGATCAGGTTTAAGTGTCTAGAGTATATCATTGTTCACTTACCTAAAATAGACTAGTGGTATATTGTAAAATCCAAAAAAGCTGTAATAATGTCTTTTTTGATTATTGATCAGTAGAAGCTCAATACATGTCTTTCCAAAGGAATATTTCCATAGCAACAATAAAATCAATTCTACATTACTGATGCAGCATGCTATATATACATGTAGACATTTGGCCAACAGTTATGAGTGTTCATTGTTCATCATATGGGTAGCACCTGTCTTTTGTTTAGTTATGTAAGTAAAACATAAGATGCTTTATTATACCACATAATGTACTTTCAGCATCCAAAAATACTGTATATGGTGGACATAATCTTGAAAAAAGTCTGAACTTCATGCATTAAAAAGCCTTTGAGTTTAAAAGTCAAGAATTGGATTTACATATCCAAGAAAAGCCAGCTCACAAAGAAGTTTGATTCCTGGTGATATCATTGTTTTTTACATGAACAAGATTGCAACTTCTTTTTAAGATAAGCTTATTTTTTCATTTACAAAATGTTTCTAATGTTACATTTGCTCTTGGTAAAAAAACATAAAATAATTTTGTGTACTGGGCCGATTCCACATTGGACTTGCTCAATCTGGTCTACATTGTGTACGTTTACGATACTCAATGATGTTGAATGTTCCATAAGATGTACCCCTTCAAAACATAAGACTTATTCTGTAGCAAAATAATAATTTTAATACAAAATAATGCTACCTGTAGTTTTATTTAAAAATCCAAATTGTAAAGCATGTTTTGATTAGACTTGTATTTCAGAAGTATATAATAGAGGGTTGTAATTTTGAATATTTATGCTGCACTAATGTATCTCAGGATCCATCTCAACCAAGTCATGGTTTTAGAGTTAATTTGTTGAAAATTGTGAGCTTGAATACCATATTGGATAAATACCTTTTGCTGTCTTAACAATGAAAGACCTTTAACTAAGAATTTAGAAAACTTAATTTTCTTTACGTAGAGGTCTTCTGTATAACTGTCACATTCTAATCTCTAAAGAAAGAAAAGCCATTATTTTACAAGCAACATTTTGTTGTGCTGGAATGTTTGTCATGTGAAGTGGAGCCCAGAAGAAGGGCAGCAAGTGAGGTCCCAGGACTTGATCCATGCAGAGCTAAGCAGTAGCATTGCCATCAAACACTACAAGTGAGGTCTGTAGCTCTGTAGCTGCTAGACACTCCTTATCCAGACCATCATACTTGGACCTCCTCACTGGTCTTGACAAGGTATCGTAGCCCATGGATTTCCAGACTGATGTGTAATTGACCAAGTTCTTTGGCTGTAAAATCTTGTAAGGCTAGAAACTGTCAGGAAGCGTTAATTATCAGAACACTCTTTGAGTGTTGCTGATTATGCAGTGGCCAATCAGAATCGGTTTACTGGTCGCTTCCTTGTATATAAGGTTGATTAACCCTGTATTCGGGGTTCAGCATTGTCAGATTTGTAACATCTCCGGTGTCAGCTTGTACAGTTGGACTTGCTCCAGTACTTAAGCTTACGGTTTCCTGGTTGTGGATCTTCGGCATAGACTCCCGGTTATTCCTGGTTCCGGACTTCTTTGTGAATCCTTCTCCGTGTTCCTGGGTTGAGAAGTTCCTGGTTTTCCGGGTCCTGGTTTACCCCATGGGAATGGCCTCGTATCCGGTTTCTGGTGACAGATGCCTTCGTATGGAGCAGTGCTGACCTTGGGATTTGGGACGCTGTATTTGGATCACATCGTGATTGCAAAAGTCTGGTTTTGGAGGGACTCAGTGTTTTTTCTTATGCCTGTTAGACATATCAGGACTTGTAAATCCTGATATCCTGTTTTCCTGATATCCTTGACCTTAGACTGTGTTATAGACTATGTTATAGTGTTATTTCCCATGGGTTTGTTATTAAAACTTTGTATTCAAATGTATGTTCAGACTATAGTTTTGGTTCTTGCACTTTAAGGGCTTTAGCTGTGCCACATAGGGTCTGTTTAACTTCTTTAGCTGTTTTTAATAATGTGGAAACCGTAAGAGAAACCTGCTGGTTGTGAACAATGAGTGAACAATGTGTTCTAATGCACGTACTTAGTCCAGTCATCAACACAGTGATTGTACAAAAGTGATGTTCTCTTTGACGAGCAGGGCATATATTTTCCTTTCTGTATTTGTCTTCGTTGGTTTTCACCAGGCTTGACATTAAGCAGATCAAATCACTTCATTATCTGTGCCCTTTCAATTCTATCATTAATGAGGTGATTTACTGATTACGCAACAAAATCACTCAAGTGTATCAGTCATTTAGGAGCAATTAATCAAAATGACACCACAAAACATCCAGTCAATATCCAAAATAAAAAACACTGGTTTTAGGAAAATATACATATATAGAGTGCTAAGTCTCTTCTGGCTTACAGTTCTTTTCTCTGTTCTTAATAAATGGTTGTGGCAGGACTTAACCTAAGATCTGTCATTAATACACTGGTGGTTTATGTGGAACAACGGTGTGTTAGGATTAGAGTGTAAAAAATTGAGCATTCTCAATTGTTGAGTAGCCGAGTATCATATTTGGGATCATAGCTCAGTTCCAAGATTGTAGCTCTACTTTACCATGGCACTGAATGCTGATAACAGTTCTGTATGAGGTTATAGTAAAATGTTTTAATAATGTGCTAATTGATGTCAATACTATTTCAATATCAAAACAATCAGGAGATTGGAAAAAAATAAATTCAGAACTTTTTGGGTTTATGATTCTTGTTACTGGCTAGATTCTTTTATATGCTGACTGACGCAGTTGTATGCATCAGACAGCATGTTGTCTATTATGCTGACGGTGTAATCCCAACACAACCACAGGAGCTTTCATCAGGAAGGGTAAATACACAAGAAATGAAATCCTTCCTGAATAATGACTTTCATTTTGTTTTGTACAAGATATAAATCATATTTATTATCTGCTTCGGGCTACATAAACGTTACCGATAGATGTTAACATTGTATCCTTCAAGTGCTTTAATATTTGTACATCAGTCCATTAGTTTTATGGATGATAGTTATGAGTCCCTAGCAGGTTTCAAAAGTGAACAGGTGATCTTGCAAGCCAGTGTCAGTATCAGTTCACTTGTATATTGAACTTGCTTTGCTAGATTATTATCCACCATAGAAACACATAAGTACAAAATACTTGATAATATTTTATGAATATTTTAGTTAACATGCACTCCTGTAGTGCAACAGTAACTATAAAAACTGAGACTGAAATCTGGGTCTAGCAAATGAAAATATTTTATTATGATTTTATTGTGAATATTTTGCCTGTAAACTGGCAACTTGCCTGTGGAAAAAATACATCACTCTAAAACTGAACAGCTTTCCCAGTAATTTTTCTCTCATTTTAAACACATTAAGAATTAGTTTATGTAAACAGTATTTGTATCATTTAATTATTTTATATTTCTCAAGAAATATGCTTATAAATTTGAAAAAAGCATAATAGAAAGAGGTAAATGGAATAAAATATTAATATTTAAAACAAATTATCATGTTAGTTATAAGAACATATAAAAGATTACAAATAAGAGCAGACTATTCAATCCATGTAGAGCATTTCTTAGTAGTTAATAGATTCAAGGATCTCATCAGGACGCAAAAGTTTGAATTAAAATCTACATAGAATTAAACATTTGTTCTCATGAAAGTATTTTCTTGTTCGTTTTTTTTTCCCCACAGGTATTGCTTCCATGACAGTACCAGTGTATATTGCAGAGGCTGCCCCTCCTCAGCTGAGAGGACAATTAGTGACCATCAACACCCTCTTCATCACTGGTGGACAGTTCATTGCAAGTGTCATTGATGGGGCTTTCAGCTACCTTCCAAAGGATGGATGGAGGTATGAATCAGGTGGAAGCACATAACAATGCACTGTTTAACAAAGGGTGTATGTAAGTATCACTTAAAAGAGCATTTATCAGAGCTCCTGAGTGGCACATATTTTAAAACCGCTCACTCAGAGTAACAGGAGAGTTCAGAGACCAGGTGAACTCAGTGGTTCAAGCCCGGGTTATGCTGAGTTTGGGATCCTCTGTGCAGAAGCACATAATTATAAGAGTGACGTCAAGGTACAGAAGGCACTAGTTGCGCATCCTTTGGCAAGACAAATCCTTTGACTTGCTGGGTGCCTGCAGACTTGCAGTGATGTCAGTAATAGGTCCACCACTCCCATAGTTGGCACCAGTTCTCCTTGTGATGTCACCCTTTAATCTTTGTGTTGATTATATTGCCTAATCCACTGTTAACTAAAGAGGCTGGTTGGCTTTGAAAACAAGGGGAGTGCGGGGCAGATATATTCATTACATAATCCACACTTTTACCAACTTAATCCACATTCAGGCACATACAGTACAGTATTCCAAATTTAACTAACAATTTCAAACCAAAACAGTTAATCATCAACCGCTCATCAACAAACTAAACTATAGATATCTCATGTGTAAATTCAATTGTTCATTGTGAACTCATAGAACTATTATTAAAAAATCAATTTGTACCTTTGTTATTTTCAACATCATTAATATTACAAAGTAGAATATACATATATATTTGTGTATCTTATTAAAAAATTGAAAAATGCGAAACAAAAGAAACAATTTGAATGCATCAAGCCATACATTTTCTGTATTTTTCAATATTTTCCAATCCAATGGCAAAGTAAATTTCATTTACATGTCACCCCTTCTAACTTTTACATTTATTTTCAACATTCACAACCTACAAAGCCATCAGGGTAGTGTTTCACAGCAGTAATTTTCTGTTTGGTTTATTACAGGATCATTCGTCCTACAGGTTTAAAGGCTATCTTTATATTTCTTCCATTTAGCCATGTTTCAAATAAATTTACAGTCCATCTACTCTTAGCCAAAAGCTGATGAAAACAGCTCATTAGCAAAGACAGTGATCATCTGTAAATGGGTTAACATTTCCAGCATGTGCAGCCTTGCACATAAGTATTTTCTTTGTGCTGCATTTTTAACTTGTACTTCCACTTTCATGTAATTCCTCTTCCATGGCTAAAATGTAATCTTTGCCACCACAATTTTGTGAACATTTTTATTTAGATAGACAGCTTCAGCAAATAAATCTGGTTTCTCTTGCATATACCCCTTTCATTAAAGAAAATAACTTTCATTGAAATACCTTAGATTTAAAATGAAAGTACTGGTCTGATGACTTAATCAGCTGCAAGATCAGAGGGTGATGTCACAAGAATGTATCTACAGTATTGGCACACTTGCAGGATGCCAAAAGATGAATGACTAAAAGGTGGGTGTGTTGGAGGAGCACGGCTGCAAGTTCTCGTTTTTCCTATGCATCGTACAGGAGTTGTTACCAAGAGCAATTGTTGATACCAAATTGTGTGGGAATAAAATATTATTTCCATGTTTAAAAATAGCATTTTTATTAACTTTAATTTCCTTCTATATTTTTCACAATTCCGTTTCTGAGTTCTGTATTGTTTCTAATAGCTACATTTATATTTTTATTAAATGTATATCCCTTTTTTTAAAAACTTTCAAGGAGTGATTGTTAGGATTTTTCTTTTTTCACTTTTGATACTGGCTGTGGTCAAAGACTGGGTTAGTTAATCCTGAAACAAACCACTACATTTTCAACAAAACCTATGGTCTGACATCAACCAAGATGATTGGATATTGATCTTGTATTACTGATAACTACATAGTTTATTTGATGGTTTTGTTCTTATTTAGACCGTGTGTTTTAGAGAACACTGAATGCTGCTTTTACAGAAAAATATCAGTTGTAATGGAACATTTGTTAAACACTCTACTGCACTCAAACAGTAGCTTTGACTTAGCTTTGGATCCGATATCATGCCCACATTGTTAAAAATGTTTGAAGACTCATGATGTACAGCTTGACCATTAAGATGTCTTTTTGGTTGGTAAGGCCTTAATAATGTAAGTGAGGAATGCTGCAGAACATTCTACAAAAGGGTTATTTTGTGCCTGTTTCTTTTTGCTTACAAAATTAAAAAAAAAAAACAAATCAGAAAGAACATATATCCAAAGTTATTGTTTTGTTGCCCAGCCAAGATAATAAAATGAGCTAGGTGTATGCACTCAACATATTGTAACGTATACGGTCGACATTACAGGTTGTGCGAGCCGGCTTACCAGCATGGTGACGTCACTGCCCTTCCCTGTGAATAGCAGGGACCTCAGCCGCCAGGCTGACAGGAGATTTCCCTTTAGCTTAACTGGCTGGGTCCCTGTTGAGTGACGCCGGAGGCCAGGGTTCGAGTCCCCAATGGTGGGGGGCCGATCTGAGGTGGCAGCAGCGAGGGCGCATTCCCATGTGAACCCGAGAGCACTACAATCAAGGAATATATTCAGAGATTATAGTTAAATTGTACATATTTATTTTAATGGAACATGATATTTAACCTAAACAATATATGGTAATAAAGCTAAGCAAACAATATAATCTTAATAGGATGATCCATATGAGCTGTAGTACATGGGGATTTCAGTAACATTTATGTGGCATTTCATGGATAGGCTTGCCCTTTAGCTATGAGCTCCTACTATGAGTGATAAATACGCATCAAAGTTTCTGCATTAAAGAATGATTGGCACTTTGCTTGTGAAAAAAGAAAGAACAGGCAATTTGTTAATTGATGCAGAATTGCAAGGATTTAATCAGCTTCATCTGTCAACACCCTTAAGATGCCAGATTAGTTCAACTAGAAAAAAATCCACAATAGGTATTAAGGCAGTAATTCAAGGTATGGAGTGACTTGCTCTGTAGACCACAGCTCTTGATGTGAAGTCAGTAGTATGCTTTGATTTTATGCAGTATTGCATGCTGTGAGAGGGAGGCTTTTTTCAAAACCTTATTAGAGCCTGCTTTTGTAGAGGAATATTATTTCTGACGACAGTGACTCATGCTACAGAAAAATGTCCATTGCTAGAATTCTTTGAGTCGCCTGAATACAGTTAATGTTGTAATAATACAGTTTAGTAGTATCTTTAAAAAAAAGTAAAACAAGGACAAAAATTTAACATATCTTATAGTTTGAGGTGCTGGTCGTAAAGCCATGAGTAAGAGATGACAATGATATATTAGAATAGTGTGTAATTAAAATTTGTTATAATAATGTCAATATCATAGACATAGTAATAGATCATTGATAACCACCACAGTCTGTATCCCCATTGATCTTTTATTACTGATAACTGCATAGTTGATAATCATTTTTAATAGGATATTGAATGCTGCTTTTAAGGTAAAATCTCTATTGTAAAGGCACATTTGTAGAACACTCTACTGCACTCAAACAATGGCTTTGACTTACTCTTGGACCGAATATCATGCCCATGTTGTTAAAAATGTCATGATGTACAGCTTGACCATTAAGCTGTATTTTTTGGTTGGTAAGGTCTTAATATTGGGGAATACTGCAGAACATTCTACCAAATGGTTATTTTTTCCTTATTAATTTTACTTATAAATGTTTTAAAAAGAGCATATATTTAAAGTTATTGTTTTGTTATCCTGCCAAAATAATGAAATGAACAAGATGTTCACACACGCACGCACGCACACACACACCACTTCATATTAATTTATTGTCCACTGTCAACTGTTTTACACACAAAAATCAGGATGTCAGCATGTGGCCATGCACTCCTGGGTGTAATAGTCACCTTTATTTAGAATAAGTAGTTCTGGTGTGATGGACAGTTCAAGCTGCACACACAGTAAGCCCTGGTAACATTTATATAATTTGCTTTTTGCATGTAGTGAAACTAAATTTTTCCTGTTATTTGAAGTTTGTGGAACGTTTCTGCAGTAAGTCCTAAGAGGAAACATGATAGCAAGATACTAGTAACAGAGAGAAGCAGGTTACTTATTTCTGTAGCATTTTTTGCAAAACTTATTTTAACAGGATAAGCGTGTTTGTCCAGGGTACTTTTGGGATATTTCCATTTGTTCATATGAAATAGAAACGAGACAGCAAAGCCTGTGATACCCTAGTTTAGTGCCTGTCAACTTACTGTATTTCTGGTATTTTAATGTTATTGAGAGTTGGAAAGTGTACTCTTAAAACAAAGTGTGTCACTAACAGCAATGTGGACTAGTGGTTAGTGCTCTAGACCAGTAACTGATAGAATGAATGCTGAAATAAGGGTGTGGCACTGGTCTTTGACTTGAGGTACAAGTTTTGGCGATGATGGCTTTTCCTTGGAGTTCCCTACTAACACTACCGTAGACACTGTTGCTCATGAAATAACCGTAAGCTGAGCAGTCTTGATCACTGAAGGTCTTGATAAACATGCTATAACTCCTCTTGCAGCCATGCTAGACATACAGTACTGTAATTGTAGGCAACAAGACCCATTTGTATGATTGACATCAAGCATCCCCTGACATAAGGGATGGTTTTTGCTTACTTTACATGTGAGTCATACCTACAGTATGTGGAAACCTTTGCTTTCAATATGATTCGGCATACAAAAGCCTTCTGGAAATAGACACTTGGTAATATAACCAAACATTCCTTAGCTGCATGATTCCATGTGAGAAGAAGCAACCATTCATGAAAAAAAATCAATAGTACTATTGCTATATAATGAATTTAAAGGTAAATAGACATGAACCAACATAGACTGTATACAACAGTGTTAATAGCAATCAGTACTGAATTATGTATTCAAATAATTATAAAATAATTATCTAATATATCAAAGGTAGATCTATTTATTCAAACAACGTATTAAAATATTTTATCAGCTTCAATTGATCAAATTTCAAGTCTAATTCTGTATTCAATCTATAAGGTATCATATAAGGGAATGCTTCCCTTTTCAAACATATGTTATTAACATATAAACTGAAAAAGGATTTTCCAAATATAGTTTTCTGATTATTTTTCATTCAAACCGTATATACCATGAAATAGCTACAGAGTACTGTTTTCATTCTATCTTGTATTGCACAATTTAACTCTTGCTGCTGTATATCTTATTAATCTAGTCAGGGACACAGCAATATCACAGTGCCCCCAGTTAAAGGTCAGAGCAGTCTACTTCTTTTACTGTTTTTGCCCCAGCAGTAAGTAAAATAGCCTGTAGGACATTAGTAAAACTACAGTTTGAATTAAACTGGTTGGAAAAATCCTGAGATATAAACTTATCTGATGGGTATGTTCGATTTACTGAAGAAAATATCAAACACTTTTTTGGGATTTTTCTCACAAAAATATAATCATTGTAAGTTAAAAGGACAAATCATTAGACTGTTTTAAAAAAATATTTAAATAATGTAGGACATTACATTGATCTTGAGTTGAAAGAAGCCAATGCTTAGTCTTCACCAGTATGTTCCCTACTGCTTACAAACCTTTTTTGTAAAAAGGTGCTTCCTGATCTTAATTTTAAAATTTTAAAAACACTTAAATCTGGTCACTTCTTAGTCTTCTCTATTCAAGACTAAAAAGGTTCAGGTACCCTATACCGTGACAGTATAGGGTAAAAAACATCCCTTTGAGTCCAGAAAGGCATCCTGTATCTCTTTTTTGGATTGATTCCAGTGCAACTTTGTAAATTAGGTCTTTGTAGTGTATTTCAAAAGCTTAACATAGCATTCCTCTATTTAAACTTGTAGCCATAGTGTCTTGCAAGTATTCAGACCCTTCCTCTGGTGTCCAATTTTGTGAAATTATAAAGTTCTACAGTACATACACATTACTTTACAACTCAATATTTTATTTTAAACATCATGAAACCTTAAGCGACTGGAGCTTCAAAACATGCTCATGAGAAACATAAGGAACAGAATGCTGCTACCACCATGCTTGATGGTGTTATCTGATACACAATGCTTGAGTCAGATATAAAGCTTTGCATTTAAAACAAAAGGTTCTAATTTGGTCTTGTTTGACTTCAAAACCTTTTGCCAATACATGTTTGCAGTATCACTTTGGTTATTTTTACAATTCCCTGGCAAGATTTGAAATGTTATTTTCACTCCTTTGTGGATTGACCAGAATATTGTTGGCCTTTGGAGAATTTTACCCATTTTGGCCACTGAATGCTATAACTCTGTAACTCAAAGTAACTGTTCTTAATAAATTACTTCTTACCTTCAAAGAGATATTTAAGGGTCTTTGAAATATTTTTATACCCTTCTCTAAGACAACCTTAGAAACAGATGTGTTTATTCTACAACCATGAGAACCACTATTATTATACAGAGACAAAGGCAGATAATTGTGTGGCTCATTAAAGTAATTTTGTTCACCTTAAGTTTGCTTACCTAAATTTTAAAATACTTATTGAATCATGGATTGTAAAATTTCATTGACATTAATAATTTCTTTCCTTTTCTTTTTTGCTTTGAATGTATGGAGCAGCAAAATGTGTAAACTGTTCTAGGGTCTGAATACTTTTGCAAGGCACTGCATATAATGTAATGTTGTTTGCCTTCCCTCTATTTATTGCTTCCTCACATTCACCTTTTATTGCTTCCCCACATTGTCAAATTGATGTCGATGATGTGTTAACACCTAAGGTTTTTTCATATATAGCTTCTTCAGATTTGGGTTGCTGTAAATTAGTGTTGTGCTTTATGTTTCTTGGAAACAATGTCCCTATCATTTCTACACATTGGAAAAATCTTGAGAGTGTGTTATTTTATTTTTTTTACACTCAACCTTATGTCTGCCCAGATGGCATCATTTGTCAGTAGGAGGTAATGAGGTGAAGGTAACACTCTGTCAGGAAGAGAAGTAATTTTTCCTGACATGACCACAAGTAAGAACTGACTAGTAGAAAAAATCCCCCTTCTAAAAAATATTGACAGTTCTGTCTGTACTGTGTAGTCTATGGTGGTTATTCCATTAATTACTGCTTTAGTCAGTAAAAATGTAATTACGGCTCTTGTCACTTTAATGTAACTACAGATGCCTGCTTACTCTAATAATTAGGGTCTGTTGTTCAGCTAAATTAAATGTTTTTTAATCATAAGACTAGACATTAAATAATATTAGGTTTAAGTAAATAGTGATAGCAGTACAAATACCTGTGATCAGATGAATTCTGTATACCTCTGTAATTAGCAAATCATTAGAAAATTGAATTATTGATAGCATTACTTTTTTCCAGAATATAATCTGTGGTTAAGACAGAACTATTTACCATTCTTACTGTGTTACCAGTTAAACATGTTTGGGAAGGACAATTTATATACTATACAATCTGCTGTAAATTTTAAACATGTCCTGATATACCAATAATTTAATTAGCACTCTTTTCCAAAAAGGTTTCTGTCCAATTATTGTCTTATTCTTTTTTTCCACTGCTCTGACTATATTCTAAACCTACTAAAAAAAGTATTTTTTTCCAAAACGTGCTGTTTTTTTTCAATGGTTTTGCAGTCTAGTAATGTCAGTTCTTTGTTTTCTTTTAAAGTTTTGTGTCTGCACATCTCTACCCCTTGAGATACTGAAAGCTCATTTCTTCTTTCTTTTGCAGATACATGCTGGGTCTTTCAGTTGTCCCAGCAGTGCTGCAGTTCCTCGGGTTTCTGTTTCTTCCTGAAAGTCCACGCTGGCTTATCCAGAAAGGAAAGACTCAGAAGGCCCGTCGGGTTCTCAGCCAGATCCGGGGCAATCAAAACATAGACGAAGAGTATGAAAGCATTAAAAGCAGCATTGATGAGGAAGAGAAAGAAGCTGGAGGAGGTAAGCTGTATACCAACCAACTGTAGGAGCTTCATTTTACTGAAAATAGACTTTGAGAAAAATAATAGCTAGGTTACATTATCCACCCCCACAACCCCTATAAATAGCTACTTCCTTTACACAGTGTATGAAGAACTGTAGGTAAAATCTTCCAGAACTGTTTATCAAAGTGAAATCAATAATACAGAATGATTTGATATACTGTAAGCAGTACTGGTTGTATCTCCCTGTTTTTTGAATGGAATATCAAATAAGACAATGGACATCTTGATTTTGTTCCTAGGTTTGTTAATGGTAACTAAAACAATAGAGAACATTGACCATTTTGTAGCAGATTCACATTGTGTGACTTGAATTGTGGATTTCCTAATCTTTCTTCAGCAACGGTGAAGAGCACTATCCAAACTTCTTTGGACGCAATCTAAGCCATCAATATAATCTCAGCTTTTGAATATTTAACATTATTGAGTAACTTTTTCATGGGTTTTTAATGTTCTTCAGTGCATTGCAGTGTATTAAAGTTGTTTTATATACTCTTTTATTTTACCATTTTTACATGTTATTTCTGTACTGTATTTTAAAGGAAGAAGAATGGACTCTGACTTAATTGGCTTTTTTCAAACACTTAACATATAACATATTGGAATACTATTAAAGAATGTTTATTTTTGCATTTACAGTTGTAGCGTGTTACATTATACAAAAGTTTAGTATAATTAAAGTTTCATGAAGAAATCTACTATTAATTAACAATGCTTAAATTACAGCAGTATTATATTAATTCAGAAGGAAACAATGGAGAATTAAGTGCATACTTATTTCACAGTTTGTTTTTTTAAAAAACAAACTCAAAATCCTGTTATTCCACCTTATTGATGAAAAAGAACAAGGTTGTTCTCCTATAGCACTGGTACAGTAAGGTAGCTGTGAATTTCCAAGAAAATGAGCAGACTGTAAAGTGTTATTTGTTGCATGTCAGTTGTGATGTTAACTTGCTGTGTCTCTCTCGCCTCAGCTGTGAAATTGAGGAGTGAGAGTTTCATTGAAGTCTTGAGTAGCTCACACTTGCCTCAGGTGTTACTCTTGTAAAACAAAGCACTTTTCTTTCTTTCTCTTTTTGTACACCAGAATAAAAACTTAAAAGCTAAAGCTACCTGAGAAAAAAGGTATACGCTTTACATTCCTTGTATCTGTTGGCAAAGTAGAGTTATGTACAGTACCAAAGAAATATCATAATGTGCAGCTTGTGTTGCTGTCCCTGACAGATGAATTACAGTTAATAAATCCCATGCCTTCTCTCTGATCAAAGATTGTAGTACTGTCAGAAGCACATCTTAAGATATTCTCTGGTTTATTACATTATGAAAATTAATATGAATATTTAGTAACATTAAAACAAAGCTTTTGTTTTGAGTGGTTACATTCCCTCTCCAAAATAAATGCCAGTATTGTTATGCTTCTTGATAATTGATAATGAGTACTGTATATATCAGAATTTTTAATGCAAACGTGTTTAAGGTGCAAATGGGATAAGTAGAGCTTAACTCCACACTAGAAAGTGAAAAAAATCAACATTTTGCCTGTAGAGCCTTCAATAGTTGGTAGCTTTATGTATAGTTATTTGAACCGTGATCCAAAAGTCTGTTTTTTTGTAATCCTTTACATGGAATATCAGTGTTGTAATAATTATTTAGTTGAAGATTAGTTGAAGTTTTAGGAGTGCAAGGGCCTGGTACTGCACATTAGTCATACAGTTAGTGTGTATTCACCTAACCAGAACACAAAAAAGAAGAGACTGTTACGAACCCTGGCTCCCGGCAACGGAGGAGGCAGAAGTAGGCGTAGCCCCTATCTATCAGTTCACCTATTAGTTTTCCCATTTACCACCACACCCCCGTCTCATCCTACTTAAACACCTGTCCTTCCCTAACTTGTTGCTCAGTATTGGTTTTCCCTATCGAGCTTCCTGGTTGCGCTTCTTCTACTCTGTGTTTGTCTTGGATTTCGGTTTTTCCCTTTGGACTTCGGCTTTTCGGATCTCGGCTTGGATTGGTGCTTTCGCTCTGTTTTGGATTTCTGGCTACCTCTGGATTCTCGGATTGCTCTACGGACTACGGCTTCGGATTACTCTTCGGCTTCGGTACACGTACCCTTTCGGATATCTGGCTTCCCCTGGACTCTCGGCTCGTTCCTACGATTACGGTTTGCTTTCGGATTACGACTTGGCTTTGTTCGCTCCTGCTATTGGGTTCACTCACTCGTTCGGTCCCTGTTACCGAACTCGTAACAGAGACTTCAATGTGTGTTATTGTGGAAAGGAAAATATATGTGCCTTGTGAAGTTGTTCTGAATCAAGGCTAGATACAGTTTCTGTGAACTGTAACTCTTGGATCTTAAGTGTATATTGAAATTAGTACACATTTAAATATGTATAGTAGTTTTCTTAATCTTCAAATTAACAAGTTAATAATAAAAATTATAATATTAAATCTTTAATAATAAATAGAAAATCTAGAAATGCTTGAGTAACTGTTTTTATCAAGTTATACCCAGTATGTATTTAAGATAACAAGCAAATGATGATAACAGACAAATAAGTTTGAAACATTCTTTCAGAAGTGTTTTATTGTCAAAATAAAATAAAACTGGCTTATTGCAACCACTGAATAAGACCCATGTTTCCAGGAAAAAATGTTTTTAAATATTTTCTTGCTAACAAGAGGCCTTTGTATATGTAATTAGATTTCTGTTTGGTTTGCATTTGGTCTTGCTTTAATTAAAGGTATCTTGACCAGACTTGTAATTACTTTTTTGGTCACCTATAAATGCCAAAGCAGAATTAAACAGTCTGTGATTGCATTTCTTTCTATTTGTAAAAAGCACATTTATTTAGAAGTCTAATGTATTTGTAAGATTAAAACATATATATATTTTATTTCAGGGCTGCTTAAATTATAATCATCTCTAATAGAAGGAAAGTGAATATTAAAAATGGTAGAAATTAGGTACAGTATATGGTATTCAGACTGCAGTATTTAAATCAAATGTATGCAGTGTTCATATTCAATGACCCACACACACTTATCTAGAAAGAAGTAGGGATTAGATTTTTTTTAGATTGACATCACACAATACAGTATATCATTTATCTCTGCAAATAAATTGACAATTTAATTCCTGTCAGATCACTCAGTAGGTCTTTCAAAATGCAGATGGATATATTAACTTTTTTCTCAGTGTATTTACCTTTATGTCTGCTTTATGAGTGATGTGTAAAGTACAATTTTGATGTTGGTTACAAATAATGGAAATTTATTGCCTTTCGATTGACAGCTTTTGAATTGATATACTGTACTGTATATTTCAGATAAAAATAATTATTTGATTTATGACTAATTGTAAAGACGAGAGAAAAAGTTCTAATTGTAATGAAAAAGAATTGCTTTGCTAAAATATCGTGAATGTATTGATGTAGCTTTAATTGTATCTGAAACTCCATTGAAATCAAAAAATATTTTTGGAAGTAAAACATTATTTATACAGATGATCTTAATTAACAAGTTACATTGTTCTACCTCACATTTGTGCTCTTTTTACGGGCAACACATTTTCCATGTAACTTTCATTTTACAGTTTTATTATATGTGAAACGTGGTGCATTCACCTATCAGCGAGTTTTAGTAGAGACAAATAATATGTTATACTGAGTGTTAAAAGGAGAATAAGTACTAGGAGTAAAAATAATGAGAATAAAGAGGAAAGAGATTTATTGTTTTTACCTAATCATCAATTTCTGTAATTAGTATTTTCATGGGAAAATGCACACAACAGCGGTTATGTTGTTGACGAACTTTTCCAGGGCATCCACCATGTCTTCAGAAATCGTCTTATAAACCCACAAATATGTCCTTGTACTTTCAGTAGTGATCCTGGTGGCTCACCTGAGGTGTAAATGTGCTTGTATTGGATGCTGGTTGAACTATAAGATCCAGAAATGGCAGGTTTTAAGACATAGAAGACCAGCACTTTTTAACTGTTGAACCGTACAATTCGGACATAGTTCTAGTGGACTTTGACCAGGATTCCTAGTGTACAGTTGACTGAGAACTGATGGGTGTGGAGTGTGGGATTGCTTAACTCCCACTGACATGGCAGCCGCTGTAAGTTTACTATAATGTCAATGAGATACATGCTGAATCTCCTATATTTTACTGCAGAACCTGAAATGCATTGGAAAAAAATAGCTTGAAGGGTGGGCAAGTAAGAGAAGCCTAAAGGTATTATAAAACTTATTTCCTCCAATTCATTTATGGGAGTTATGACAGTGGCGTTACTGGAGTCCCCCTACTCCCAAGGATTGTATTTCTACACACAGTTCAATTCAAGCTATATCATCACCAAGGATAAATTGTTTTTCACCAAAATCCAACACAACAATATAACAAAAATGACCATCACCAACAAAGTGATTAGGAAAATCAATATTCAAAAAATACAAAAATCATTTTCATTATGTAAGTGTGGAATTGCAGAGGGGATAAATTAGTCTATTACCATTAAACCTTGGGGCACAGAGGCATCTTCCAGATGGCAATAGTGTACATTCGTATTAGTTGGGCCATCATGCTGTTAGCTTTTGTTAGAACCCTAGATAGCAATGCACAGAGCATTTATATTTTAGGGTGATCTCATTTACCCAAATGGTTTTGCTACTTATGTTCACTATTTTCAATTAATGATTTAAGAAATGTTAAAATGAAAGTGAACACAGAATGTTTCCTTAGGAAAAAAAGGTGTCTTTGTTGACCTTTTTTAGAAATGGTCTCAACATTTGTCCCATCTTCCATTTTTATCTATGACTAGTCTCAAATACTTTTAATCTATGACAAGTTCTACAGTCTGACTATTCATTCCAGTGAGTTGGGGAGGGGGCTATATTTTAACTGAAATCAGTGATGAGCTATTTTGTTTTGAAAACATAACTCATTACATCACTCAATATAATAATCTAGAATGGGAACATGATATTCTGAATTTGTTGATGAGCTGAAAAAGCTATGTCATCAGCAAACATAATAAAATGTCTGTGTGTTTGCTCTTTCAAATAATAGTGTACAAAATACACACTAAGGGACAAGACACAGCCCTGTGGACAGCCAGTAGAAGTGCATCATACATCAGATAACAAAAGTAAAAACCATTTTCCCACTTCTATATGCTGAGACTTGTTACTTTAAATGCATATAAACAAGTTGCCATTAATTTTTAAATTAAAATTTCGGTGGCAGAGAGAATGGTAAATCATTTTAAAGGCAGAAGAAATATCAACAAGTAAACTATTAATAAATCACTACCCAGTGATTTATCAAGATGCCGATAAACTTTGCTTAACAAGGTGAGTATTGTTAAATACTATATAATATAATCACCTTGATAACCCCAGACTGTATACCAAATAATCGACTCTTACAAATAAATCTCTCTCTGCAAACCCAGATGCTACAGTACAAAATAAATGGGAGCCTATCTCCCTATTCAAAGATGCACCAAGATTGCATTCACTGAGGATCTCCAAGTTCTCTAAAAGCTGTCTTTACCATTGCTGAAATACTTAGCTCCAATCTGGTCTTTTTCTGATGATCTTGAACAAGGACCTCTCACCTGGCACACACTTGTACATTTTTTCCTCCTGTCCCCCTCTTCTTGTGGTCTCTTTTCTTTTTTTCTTTCTTCATCTTAATCCGATTTTACTGTATGGGGTATCTGTGGTATGTGTTATCACAGAATCTAGATCCCCTACATCTTAGCAAACATCCCCTTTGTTTTGAAGCTGGAAATGTTTACACACATTATCTAGACTTTTAGGGATATTTCCTAGTCACCTATAGTTGTAACAGTATTATTGTTTACTTTAATCATTTTCTTATATGCAAACTGCAGGGCATCAATAAGGCTCTATATGTACTTTATAATCATAGCTACTAATTTTTCTGTTCACACATTTTATAAGTAGAGGTGTGATAGCCATTGGCCCGTAGTTGTTAAGTTCATACTTGGGAGGTTTTTGAAATGGGGGATAATAACAGATTTAATCCACAAGGAGAAAAAAATGGGCTAAAAATGTCACATAGTTGATGTGCACAAGATTTAAGAACTCTGCCACACACATTATCTGGAGCTGCACTCTTTCTTGCAATTATCCTGCCTACGCACCTCTTCTGTGTCAATCTTATTAAACTCCTCAGATTCAGGTAAGAGAGCATTGTGTTCGGTGGTAGTTGTAAGTTTTAAATCCAAATGGTTATAAAACAAATGTAGATAACTTGCCAGCTATTGGACATCCATGCCATTTAATACTTGTAAATATTAGCATTGCCCTTCTCAGAAATATTGATCATGGATTTAATGCTATGCCACACTGGTATCACCCATAATCATGGTAAACTATTTTACTGGTCCTGGTCTTTATTTTTGTTATGTTCATATATATATTGTTTATTATTTTTGCTTAAGAGTTAATGGAAAGTTACAGAAGTGCATTGCTGCCATCAATGAAAAAAACAATTACTGAATTTTCTCATAACTATGAGAAAATTATCACATCGTTACAAGATAGCAAATGATCTCGTAATTACAAGATAGTACATTCTCACGTACCTTAAGTGATCACCACTCAATAGCACAATTGTCATACAATACCTACATTATTGTTAGATGACTTCTAATTTTATGCAGTAGAATATAGTCACAGCACACTTATTCCTGTTTAAGTATACTTGTGAATGTCCTCATGGTTAAAATTGTTCACATTAGGTACAAATTGTAATATTTATTATGGATAAACCTCTGTGGAAAGTACATCCATGCACATTCTAAGGCATTGCATGTTGTCATGAACACTAAACCCACAGTTCCAGCAAAGCTATCTGTAGCTTCTAGGTGCTGTCATTGCAGAATGAAATAGGTTGTTCATACACTCAAATGATCATCTCGTAATTGCAAGATCATCTGCTATCTCGTAATTATGAGATAATTCACTATCTCGTAATAACACATTTTTTTTCCTTCATAGCAGCAATGCACTTCCATAGATGGTGGATTGGAAGGCCCTGAAATTGATTATCCCTGAGTTAGAAGGATCGATAGTGTGGGTCAGATGGAAAACAGTAAATCTCTGGATTCTCACTCAAGACCTCCGTTTTATAGAAGTTGAGGATAAATTTGTCAGTATAGCAAATATTGGTAAGTGAGCAAATAGCTGGTAGTGCTCATGGTGAAAAATAGACATTATCTCAATAATCTACATTAGATATCAAACTACCATAGTTTGTATGATAAATACCGCAATTGCAGTAAACAATGCAATCTATTTTTTATTTTACTTTTACCAATATATATTTTTTTGCTGGTCTCATAAATGAAAACATAAATTTCACTAGTTACTGTATGACACCATGATAATAATAGCTCTATCGGGGTACCAATAATAGCCTCTTCACATGAAATTCCAAATATTATGCTTGACTCCTTGTGCTGTTATAGGAGACATCACATGGAGCCAGGACATAAAAACGCAAATTCAATGGGTATAATTAGAAGAACAGACAAAATAAAGTGTTGCTTCTTTTCTATCTTTTCTGATTATATCTCTAAAAAGGAAAAAAATATTGGATAGGAAAAATATTAGCTGGTTTATTAGACATTTTGCCAAAGATAAGTCTTAATCACTTTGCACTTTTTGCTACTGTTAACATTTGCTAAAGTCATTATCTAGAGCTTTCTTTGTGATGTCTTGTTGCTCTTTATATTAGTGGATATCCATTGTCAATTAGATAACGAAGCAACTGGATTCTTCCTAGCTGATTCCATTATTTTGGTTATTGGTGTGCCGTAAAACTGCTTCAGAATAAGTATTTTTTCAGACAGATGCCTTTAGTGTTTTTGTCTACTTTTGACACTACATCTTTTCCTTTTAGAAGAAATGAGGAATAGAAAATTAATCAGATTAGTGGCATTCAACTGTAGACCTAGGTTCCTTTAAATATAATTCCTAATGTAATACTTACATATATTTCACCTTAGTGAATACTGTATATAGAATGTCTGTAGGACAGATAAGTGCTGGCAAACGATCAGATCATATATGAGAAAAAAATGTCATTCTAATAGTTTTAGCACATAAATTCTTATTACTTTTTTGATTAAATAAAACATTATATCCATGAGGCAGATATATTTAATCTTTTAGGGTCCAATCTAATTATGTTCTTGGCGGAAAGAGAACAATATAAAGCTTATGCAATTAATTGAAAAATTGAAATTTGCTATCGGCATTTAATTAAGGATTTATCAGTAATGACCCTTGGGCTCAGATGAGGTCCCATCTTTTCTCAGTGTTTGTCTGAAATACACATTAGTTATTTTTCATGTGTTTTGGAGCAATTATCATCAATGTCCATCCACTTGGAATGCGAGCTCTACAATATAACATGATTTAACATGATTTAATTGACCAGCTAATGATTTGCACCGAGGGCTTCACAAATATGTTTCCTATTCTTTTCTATAATTTAATTTGAAGTTTTAGCTTTTAAGCCCTTTATGGCTTTTCATTTATTTTGCTCTTTGGCATACGTTACCTTAATTGATGATTACAGGTTTTCAATTCTTTGTCTAAGGAATTAAAACGTTAATTAAACATTATCATGCTTGAAACAACCTATTCTAATTTAATTCAGTTAATCTTGTTTTAAATGGAAATAGTCTCATCGTAAGCAAGGTTTTTGTTTTCCCCAAGGGAATGCCACAGAAATTTACTTGGTACGTTTTTGCACAATTCAAAACTTATTATGTACTCTAAAATATTTTTTTTCTTAAACTATACTATCTTTGTACATGTTTAAATAGAATCTGTTCCAGAGCCTTTCCATTATTCTTTCCTTGTGCCTTTTCTTTTCGTTTATCTTTTTTCTCACTTGTAATAGCCCCCATTTGGAAACTCAGTGGATTCACCAAACTCTATATGCATCATTTAAAACATTATATGTATGCAGACAAAGTACTTTCAGATTTGATGTAAAGTTCTTTTGACCCTGCCTTTGCGATTGTGATAACCACCTGAAAAAACACCCCACACCACCATTTTAAACAGGAGCAGTGAATATGAAATAGGAGCAGTAGCATGAAAAAGCAGAAAAAAAAAGTATTTTAATGTGTCTTGAAGGCACATATACCGAGCAATTTTATAGTAGATGGGAATTTTCAACACATATCCTTTTAGTATTTGAACACATTAATGTTGTTTATAAAAAGAAAGGATTTTATAACTAGGGAAAATGGTTTCAGATGTACAAAATTTGAAGAAAGTCAATGTATTTCTTCGATTACTAAAGCAAAAGACCTAATTTGACCATGGTAGTAGTCTGTCATAGGGATAACAGAGTAGAAAGGAGGAAGAGATGAAGCATTCTTCTACATAGTGTCCATAACTTATGGTTTCAAGAATACATTTGTTTACTGATGCAAAATATTAAAAGCAAACATCTTAGGTATAAAACCTACTGTATATAGACTTGTGCCATATACAGTGTACATATTTAGTCTGCACCAGGGACAGCTACAGTTCTTTAAAATTCTGATCCTTCAATTAATTTCTAACTTTGAAATCCTTTGCTAATTTCTTACCTAATAATTATTTGTTTTTTTCCAGATGCAGAACAATTCCATGAATAAATATTTAAAAAAGTAAACTTCCAAACACCCTTGTGTACTACCTTTTTGTTACAGTATCTTGCCTATTTTCTCAGCCATTTAAGGGAACAAACTGAGTCCTAGAGCGGATGTTAGAACAGATTATTTTGGTAATGAGTTCATTATATTCAAGTCTATTTTTGCTAGGCTTTTCTGAGACATTTCAATATTAATTTTCAGTTTCCTAAGTGTGTCATTTGAGGTCTTTTCTCAAAATAATGTATATCTTAAAACATCTAGTGAATATGAACATTATTGTTAATAAACAATATTAGACTTTGCAGTTTTGATTAAAACGTTTCATAAAAATTTAATTGAAATGTTTGCATATCTACATTCTCAGACTGTGAATATATCTGTTCAGAAAGACAGAAAGTTCTGAGAACAGAAAGGAATGATATGAAGAAACCCCTTTGAAAATCTGAAGATGATATAAAATCACAATATGTCCTAGTGATCACTAGTACTTAGGGATTTTTACTGTAGATTTTTTTATTCTGTGGAAGGCAGGTGTGCATCTTCAGACCCATGAATTTTAATGATTGGATCCATTGGAAGGTCAACAAAATTGCTTTTGAATTAGATTCAGGAAAAAAAAAACTTCCAGGAAAAAAGGGCAATCTATTTGGATACAAATTGGTTTGGAGTGCAGTCAGATACTCCTTGGTATATAGCAGGCTCTTTACTGCCATAAAGAAAAGGACATCCCACTGAAGCCTCTTCTGACCCTTCTGTTTTATAAAAATTTAACAACAGATGATTACTCATTCTATATTTAGAAAATTGCACTTCAGATTAAAGCAGAAGACTAGGAGGTCTCTTGGACAAAATTTCTTGTTATATGTTCTGGAGTAATTACCGTGTTTTACCTATTGTCTTTTTCCAAGACGAAACGTCATTTGTTTTTTAAATGGTTCTTAGTCTCTCTTATGTATTTATGAGATGAATCCATATGCCACTAACAAGCCTTATAGAATATTAATTTTACCATAACTCTACATTTTTTATGTTGTTACATGCTCTTACATCTACAACATATAGAACTAGTCTGGTATCTACTGTATAGAGTGTCTGAAAATGGTTGACACTGAGAATATGAAAGGCAAGAACAGATTTGTAAAGTCAGCATCACTTATGATAATATAAGTCAAGAATCTAAAATTGAACAGTATCTGGTTCTTTTCCTTCCCTGTGTGGTGCTGTAATACAAGTAATAATTCTGGCTTTTAAACGAACCTGTTTTTATTTGTTCTGTACCTGAGCTATAAGAGCTACGGTATATGTTATTAACCATATTAATTGAGCAGTATAACCCAGAAATAACAGAATTTAAAACACAAATCAATTTTTTGTTGTATTTTTCTTTCCCTCATTTCTGTGCTTTCCAATAGTGACAGCTGTTGAAAAGCATTTAAGGTTTGGCAGTTTAGTGCAATACGCACTACTATCAGTGTTGTCCTTGGCAACCACAAAATGTAGATCAAGAACGTCAGAGTAGAATGATCAGGACACAGTGCTGACAAAACACAAGTCATCCACAATAATATTGCAGCAAACCGATCCCAGACAGTTTGAATGAAAACGCTGTCCTCTCTTGTTTTTTTTCTCCTATCACAGAGGTGGATCTCCTTAATGCAGAGAAATCTGATGAGTCATTTGTTTTAATAGATTTACTGTATTCCCTTTATCTTACACGATTTTTATGGTTATTTTACCTGCTTGTTTACCTAATGTTACTTAAACCATATGGTTCATAATGCAAAAAAGAAGTAATCAAAAAAGAATCCATGAGTTTGAAAACTATTAGCAATTAATTTCTCTTGAGTAGCCAAATGTGACACAAAATGTATTGGAAATCTACTGTACATTTTCAGACAAAAACACATTTAAGAAATACCTGGATATAGGGGAAAGTTTATTTTTATTGCAATAGTAGTGAAAACAGTATTACAACGTGAATCTCTGTAAATATCTTCTACATACAGTAAATTTAATGTTTTACAGACAGTTTTTAGAAAGGTCATACAGTACGTGCTTAAATGCACCTACCAGAGACTTCACACCATGTTTAAACATAGCTTCAGCTTTTGTAAACAACAAATATTTTTATATTAAAGTTGGTCAAAAAATGTAAGATTTTCAAACTTAAAATAATATGTACATGTTATTATTATGCATGACATATCACTGAATTTTAATACAGTATGTATTCAGCATTCAAAAAGCATGTTGTTAAAAGTTATCCTAGTAAATAACCTTTAATAACCAGTCTGGAGTGGGGAGGAACAAGTAGAGGTTAATTCCATTCTAGAAAGTAAAAAGCAAGAAGAACAAAACACCACCTTTTTGCTGTTGATTTAAAATAGTAATTTAAGTAACAAATTGATGTTTATCACAGGGGACATTGTCTGATACCATTTCTTCTTGCTTGATATTAAAACAAAAATATATTTCCTGTCATTTTAGTTGCAAATGGGCCTTGTTAATTCTACTTTAACAGAATGCATTTTTACTAACAAGCATTTACTAAACAAAAAGTGGGATGTGGCACGGATGGGCAAAATTAAGTCTCAAAGAAACTTATTTATGATAATAACATTGATGCTGATAGGTATTTTTTTCTACTCTCTATTTACAGTGATTATTGCATATTGCATGTGACTGCTTATTTACTGTCTGAATTGTTCTTCTAGTGTCAGTTGGCAGCAGATCTGAGAGTACCTGCTTGTTATATATTCTGCACGTTTAGATCAGTTTAGAAGGAAGTGAAAACTACAGTAAATGAAAACTCAGCATCACATATAGTAAATAATTACAAAACAGTGGTGAGTTTAAGTCTTAAAAGGACACCACTATTGTAAATTTTACAATATTTTACAATAGAAGTGTACTCTGGCTGTGATAAATGACAATCAAGATGTTAGAGACATTTCATGACTAATTGTATAATTCCCAAATTTCGTATTATTACCACAAAAATAGGACACAACCTCTGATATATTTCAAGAGTGTACTCTTTTAAGAGGGTTATACTACCCTGTGTTCAGTGCTTCAGTAACATTTTCTTCCCATCTTGATGCTGGCTATAGTGTGGTTTGCTTTGAAATAGCAGCTGCAGTTCTTGTGAATCATTAATGAAAAAATAAACATTTTACAACTTGAAATTGCTCTGATTTGTACAGATCACATCTGCATATAATCTGCTACAAAATGTTTTTAAAGTAATATTCAACAGTGTCAAAATGATCAAGTAAAAAAGACCTAACGTGAGCTTAATCACATTTTATAGTTTTTTTGACACATGTGAATGTGTTGATCGGTTTTGTACAATGCATTATTAGTAATGATCTGTGTGTGAATTTTCTTTACATTTTTATTGAGGAAAGAAGCAGTAAAAAAATAACATGAACAGAAATGTATCCCAGGTGATAACACAGATAAAATTGAAAGATGTACCCAGCAAATTAGAGCATAAGTGAATATCCTGGAATGTGCAAAGATAATTTGTCTTTCATGAAATCTGTCAGAGCGTGAACTCCCAGATCAGACTAGAGCAAAGAGATGACTGCTTGGTAAAAGAACTGCATTTTGAAAAAAAATGCAGTTACAAATATCGTATTATTGTTAATTTGAGTGTGCTTTGCCACCATTGACCATACTGTGATCATTAAGAAATAGGACCAAATCATTTAATTAGCATTAAAGGAAATGCCTGAGTAAACTAGATCTTGTGAAGGAATGATTACGTTTTTTTTAGCATCAGCTTCAAACAAACTGGCCATGTGCAATACGAATCACCAAAAAGGGTTTGAATTTTGGTTAAAGATAAACCAGAGGAATACGTCATGATTTAACTGGAATCCAGCACTTGCTGCCTGTTGAGGTTTATCTACAATTATGGATAGAGAATCCATATCATTGACTGCATGCCATGAGTCCACTTAATGCAACACGTCAGTTTATTTCTGTTTGCAAGTGGTTATGGGCAGGTACTGTAGGTGGTGTTGAACTGTGATACTGATGAGAAGCTGCCTTCTGACCTGCAGCTTGGGGAGGAATGTTTCATTTCAGCAATGTTATTGAAAACCAGTTCTACTCTAAACGCTCTGCCCCTTCCTTGGGGAAAAAAAAATCAGTTCCTGTCAAAGAAGCCGTTTGTCAACAAGCCATGGTGAATTGTTTTTCATGTTCAGTAGGCTTGTAAGCTACATTTTTTAAAAGGATTATTGTAACTCATATTGTGTCTTGCACAGCATGTCATTATTATTCTTTGTTGTTGCTCATATTTTGACACTGCAGAAGGGCTGTATATTGCAATTACTAGCTAATAGAAATACAAGATTTGTTACTGTAGTGTTTCAAACAGAAATTGGTGACATTGATAAACGTTTTGGTACAAGAGAGACTTTCTTTAGAAAATAATGTTTTTTAAATTTGGCGTATTTATGTAAAAAGTGTTTTTTCAAAATATTTTGAAACATGATATTAATCATTAAAAAAAAATTAAGTCAGAAGAATTGTAGTGAAGTGATTATGCTTTAATTGCATGACGTACAGTAGCATCATCCCAAACAATTCCCAAAGCTTAAACAACAACAGATGGGAAACTTAACCACTTTTTTGTAAAGCTGTGGAAAAAAAAGAGCAAGTGGACTTGTTGTTTTAATCAGTCTCCTTCATAACATGACATAGTAATAAGTGAGTTCTCAGTGCACAGCAGCAACCCTAAATAATTGGGTTCAGAATATTATTTAATACTTGATTTTCAGATGTACAAGTACTGTTTCTGAAACTGATGTGAAGTGTTCTGAACTCTTTTGTGATCCCAGAAACTTAATTTGTACTGTACTAGTTGTTTTTAGCCTGTTACTGCCAATCCTTTAATCACTGGACTTGCCTTTTTTGAATGATTTTGTAATTTAAAGATTGATCTTAATGAAAGTATTCAATAAAATGGATCTTTATTCTCATGTGCAATTAAACAAGATATAAGTCATCATAAATTGAAAAGAATGTGTTATTGCAACATTCTTTCACAATGTACAGTATGTAAGAAATTAATAAAATTATGTGCAGTGCTAACTACAGAAAAATGAAAAGTTACAGAAAATTAATTAATTTCAGGAAATTATATTAACAGAAAACTGTTTTCACATAGCTGATTTGCATTGATGTGATGCAAATCAAGTGTTTTTTTTAATGCAAGCTGCTTCTTTTATCTTGATGTACAGTATTCTTGATTAGGACTGTGGGGGTCTGGAATAAGCGACCCAGCTATGTTGTTGAATGTTGATACCCTTGCTTTTTTCGAGAAATGTCTTAGGGCCCTTGAAACAATTAGATACTTCTTATCAAAAGGCATCCTTTTATCCAATATTTCATTTGTTCTGAAATCAGTGTTACTGTGTGTATTCTTAAGTATGGTATATTATTTACTGCATGGCTGTAAATACAATAGAACACAAGAGATAAATAACTTTCTAATGGAAGTATAGTGAACGTGTAGGTCTCTTAGGACATGGTGATTTAGTAAAAACATAATATTTCAAAGTATGGACAATGCAGAAAGTGTTTGATGCATAAATAATAATAATAATAATAATAATAATAATAATAATAATATCAACATAAGTTATATTTAAAATAAAGATTTTTTGTCTCTCCTAAAAATAACAACCTAAAATCAGTTAACAGTTTTCAATTAAGACCCTACAGTTACTGTATACATACAAATACTCACACATGTATTATATATATAATCAAATCCTAATTTCACCAATTTCTCATTTCAAAGTGGGAATACACATTGTCATTTGCCATAGGTTAAGAAAAGCCTCTATCTGAAGCTGAAGTGAAACTGCAATAGTGCTGTGTAAAAGAGTGTAATGAACATGAAACCCAGTCTAATTTTCAGTTCTGTGTGGGTTTCTATTGGATTATGACTTGAAAAATACAGTTGTGATTTTCCAAACTTTAGTCACCGTAGTCACTTTTGTACTGCTTTTATTTTTTTCAGTGCTGCTTCTTATTGATGGATAGCAAGGGTTCAAAATGTTCTGTCTTTTCAACATTGAGACATTTGCAATAGTATTTTGCCTTTTTGACAGTGATGGAGCCTCATATGGCACCAGCAAAGCCAGTTGCAGATGAAGACTCTGGATCTCAGAGTTTGAATAAATGAGCTTCTGCCACATATTATGAAGTTATGAAACTAACAGTATTATTTACACATAAGTGCATTAAACCTTATGCACATTCCATGAAAAAATAGTTTTATCTAAATACTGCACATTTTCAACTGTTAGTTTCTGGTTCATGAGATATTGCAGAAGTAACAACTTACTGTAATTTTCCATCTCAGGAGAGAGAAACTGATTAAGAAGATGAATTCTACCAACATTCCTCAAAGCATTTTGTTTTTAATGGTACAGTATGTGGCCGAATGTTCATTGACCACCACGATCAATAATAGGCTTGGTGACAATATGAAGCACATTATTATTGCACTGGTGCCACATTAACAGATATAGTACATACTCACTGGTAGAAGTTTTAAGTGCTTTAGCTATGCTTTTATTTAATTATTAATGATTATTTCGGTAAATGTATTGAGAAATATTGTGTGAAGCAGTGCGTGAATATAGCTCCCAACTTGAACCTTTGTTAAAATAGTGATGTATTATTAAACAGCTCCAGTAAGTAAGGTGTTACAGTACTTTAATTTTGATTAAATTAAGCCATGTCTCAATATTTAAGTGTTACAGACTCCAAAGCAGTGGTCTTGACTGAGCAGTGCTACACAGGAGATAAGAAGATACCTAGTGGCAATCCTAACATGCGTATTAATTATAACACAGTGTCGATAGTAACACCAAGGTTTCTGATTTCCATGAGGGTATTGATTTAAAATGCAGAGTTTGACTGTAACACACTTGGCTGAGGCACGTACATATAGCCTGGCCATAAGGATGAGACCATTGGAACACCCTCACCGTCACCCCCACCCCTGGGTGATTGAGAAAGGGATTAAAATTAATGAGCTAGGAAAACATATATTTATGTATGTTTTTATATTTGGTTATATTTATATTTGGCTAGGCATGGCAGAGAGTTAGCCTTTTATTCAGACAAATTCCTTTTGCACCCTAACTATGACACAGAAGATTAATTTTGTTTCATACCACCCTGAGACTGCTGTTCATGTCTTTTGCATTACTTACACTAGTATGGTTCCATTGCAAACATTGAAAATAGAAAAGTCAGGGCATAACTGTTCAATCACCTAGTTCATGAAAATGTTACATTGCATCATTCATTAATTATGACCTCAGTAATACAGTAATTAATGCTTCTTAACATATAAGCCAGAGTTTTATAAATTACTTTGTGTTGTCTGTGATTGGATTTCCATGTTGTATGTTAGAAAAATGCATAATTGTAGACTGAGTAAAATTAATTTGGCACCAAAGAAATAAACTGCAGGTAAAAAAAGACTTTGTTTATTAGATTTTCTCCAAATTAATAGTCTAATTAAAATGAGTACCACGTATTCTGATAGAAAAATAATTGAACAAATAATACAAAATTCTGCATTTGTCATCAGCTTGGAGATGACAAATAAATTGCTTTTGTTTATCCAATCCTCTCTTTTGGGAGAAAAGAGCATAATTAGTTGTTGACAGCTTAAGAGAGGTAACCTCTTGCATCCTGCATCCTGGCTATAAATCATTGTATTTCCAATTATTTGCTTTATCAGTAGCAGACTCAGGTGCATTTAAGGGTTTCTGGCCTTAAAGCTGCGTCGTTTGAGACTCGTATACATTGATTTTGTTCAGTAAGACGTTTTTTGAAACACTAGTTCTCCTAAATAAATGAGTATAGGTGGCCATGAAATGTCATTTCCATTCAAGCTCTGGTGTTCTGAATTCGTGTTTGCTATGGGATGTTTTTCATTTGAAAGCAGCTTGTTCACAATATTTAAAATACAGTATTCTAGCTTGTGCAGACCTTGTCTCGACTGCCTCTCCTTCAGCACTTCATCTTAACTGCATTTGTTGTCATGGTGATACCATACAGAGGTTATCCCATAGGTTAAGGATTTTACCTTTTAAATATTTAAAGGCATAAATGTCAATGTCTGTCCTCTGATCTCTTTGGTTTTAATTGTATCCCTGACATGGTCTTTTGTTTAAATTAAGGCATGAAGAAACCCAGAGTCAGGGCCTGAAATAGTGGCTGGGAAGCATGTTCCAACTGCAGCTCTTTGTGTGATGGAGTGATTCCTGTACTCTATCCTGAATGCATTCCTTCCTCGAATCAATTTTTGGCTCCCATGACTTTGATTTGCAACAGAGTTTGAAGTAGTCATCTTGACTGGTTCTGTTTTAGGATCATACTGTATACTTGGATCAAATCTCTTGATGAACACGTAGAATTATGTATACAAACGCTCAAATATATTCCTTACATACTGTGCTACTACTTTCCTGCAGTTCATACTCATCAATATAATAGGTATGGTAGCTTTTCCTGATTTCTGGGTGGATTGGTTTGCCTGTGTCAACATGAGGTTTCATTTACCAAGTGCCTGCCCAATCCATAATCTGGTCTAAGCAATTTTTAGGACCGTTACTGCTCTTTCTGTTTTTGGCACTTATTATATTTTTGTATATTCTTATAAACTGGGTTTTTAGGTATACTAGCATCTAAATCCTTGATCTAGATCAGAAAGAGCAATTACAGTATTACAGATAATGAAATGTTTCATGCATAAAACCAGTGATTTAAATTAAGGTCCAAAAAGTATAGTAAGGCATCCAGATGTGGCATATTTTATTCGGGGACCTCTGCTTTATGTTTTACTATCACAATAGCATGTACCACTACCGACTGAAGACTGAAAGACAGTATATTCCTGAGAAAGCAACCCTAAGAACAGATGTTTTCTATCTACTTTATCATGACATTTTATATTACCAGTGCCTGTAGATTCATAGTGCCAGCAAAACATCTTATGTCAGAATTGTTAATGACAGCAACCTGTAGAACTATAATAAAAACTACATGTCACACTTGCATGGGATCTGTTTATTGTATGACCATAATATACATTTCAAAGAAATTACAAATATAATTAGTTTTCTAACTGCTGTTTTTTAGCTGGCAGTCATTTTAGCTCATCTTGGCATTTACTGAACCAGTATTCTAACTAATTTTTATGTACACATGCCATGCGTTATTTTTTCTAAATGGGTAGATTCATCATAGAAGATACCTGAGACTTAAATGTTTCATAGTCTACCCCCAAAAAATAGACTATGAAAATAGGCACTCATTTGAGTCACCATACAAAAGTGATTCAAGATTAAATACAAACAAATATTCTGTACACACTTATATGTTCCCATTCCACAGCAAGAGGATACAACAGCTACAGTTTTAAAAACCTTCTGTCTGATTCTTAAGTACTGTAAGGCAGCTATAATTACTTATATTAAAAAAAATTGCACCAGTGGTCTGATGAGCCTAGAAGGCATAATGTTATACATTACCTTCAAAGTCTGTCCCTTGCTGTCAAAAAGAGAAAAGAATGAGATATACTGGGATGATATACAGTACTGCACCTCACTAGGGTTACAGTTTATTGGCAGTAAAAGTGATTTGTTTGTTAACTAATGATGCTTAAACTGTAATGAGAACAATACGTCACACTGGGTTTTTGCAAGTGAAAGCTCAGTGCTGCAGTATGTCACTATTGAATTGACGAAATATATTTTAGATCACTAAAAAATAAGTTATAATCATGGAATATTTGTTCATTTTGAAAAGATAATTGTTAATGGGACAGAAAAGATTATGAAAATGGAAAAGAGATACACAGATGTCCATGTCATTTATGCTAAAGTACATAAAGAAAAGAGCCTTTGTAGATTGTGAATGTTTGATGCAAGACATATTTTCTCATTATTTGTGCTGTGTTCTCTCTCTGGCCCTAGTGGCCTCAGTATTCACCCAAAGAAGAAAGGGCAGCATGACCCTTGTTGAAAAAGTCTGTTATAAGGCCAGACAGAATGGTTAAATGTATTCCTGTCCTTGTTGTTTCATTTTTGTTATTGATTTTAGGTGTAATGCTAGACTTGCCAGACCATCAGTCAGTCCTCTCTTTTGAGATGAGAGGAATTTCGATGTTGTTATTCCAATTCTATGAAAAATCAGGGAATTAAAATAAACGTAGTGCTCAAACAAGTATTTTTTGCTCATTGATGCGTTTTAATAATTTTGTGTGATTTATTCCCAAACACCTCATAAAGTTTTATCATCTCAGTATTCTGCGTTTGCTTGTTGGGTGTCCCATTATATTCCTGATTAATGGCTTCAGGAGAAAGAAATGAATACAAAAATATGATGACTATCAACTCTTAAGTGATTGCACAGGTTTTCTGCACACTTATCCTCTTTTCCTCCTAAAAACAAACAGGTCAAACCAAATGATTTTATTTAAGAAGTTCCTTCTTTCCTTTGATAACTCCTAGGAAAATAATAATAATAACTCATATACTGTAAAGGATGGTAAAAATTTGTATGAGTATGCAATAGTTAGATCAATAAATGAGGTTTTGCAATGTAAATCAAAATAATCAGAAATAAGGTGTACATTTTGTTAGTGAGCTGATAACCAGAGGGTATTTTAGATCTTATTTTCATATATTGTATCTAAAATATATTTTTGCATTTTAATGAATTCTTGTTCAGTATGGTAAGAATAGTAATTTGTTAGGAAGTTGTCATATTAAGACATTTGCTTTATTTTTTCATTTTCAGTTTTATAGGTGAAATAATGAAAATGCAGGTACAGTAGCTTAGATTTTTTTTTAAATATAAGAAATTAAAGGGTGTCAATTTGACCTATTTACTATATTTGTTTAATTGAGTAGTTAAAGGATTTAAGGATCTTCCCTTCCTTATATTCAAATAAGCCACGGTGTCAGCTTCAACAACATGGCTGGGTAATTTGTTACTGCTGCTGGTTCATTTATTACTGTTGATACTTGGATTCAGTTGACTGTTCAGCTTCAGCAAAGTAAAACTGACTTTGTCCTTTAAACCTTGAAATGTATCTTCTCTTCTCTGGACCAATTCCAGAGCTGCAATATCTTTATTGTAACTCTTTTTTGAAATTGTACATCATAATCTAAATGATGTATTTCTTATTCATTCTATGAATTCAGCATAACAGTACTTCTATGCAATTAAAAAATATCGTAAGATTTAAATTTTCACCATAAAGATTTAAATGTAAATGTTTTTTTCTTTTGCTGCAGCTTTATTGTTTGCTAATCCTCCTATTTTGCTATTATCTACAAAAATGATTAGTTTAACTAACTGTACCAGAATCTAGATAATTGCTATCAATTAGTCCTAATACAGATCCTTCTGGTACTCCACTAATTACATCATTGTTGTTTTTATCTCTATTAACCAATTATTTATCCATTATATTACATTTTTACATATAATATGTGTTACTTTTCTAAAACCATGGTTAGTGTTCTTTATAATCTTATTGCTGTACAGAGTGTCCTATACAGTAGATTAGTTATAATAAGTGTTTCCATTATTGTGTATGTAATAGATCTCTGACTTGTTGATACATTAGTGTATAAATACGTGAATACTTCATCGTTCAATATTATTTTGTTCTTACACAGAAAAAAAAATCATTTAACTTCCTTTGCAATATCCTTTTATTTCCTTCTGTATACTGCTTTAAGGGCTTTTCTTCCTTATATTATTCTTATATGAATTCTTTAACCATTTGGGCCACTTCTTTTTTGATTTTTGTGGGATGAATCTGTTTTGCATTTCAAGCAAAATGTTTGAGCTTTTGTCTTCAGTCCTTCATCATCTGGATTCCTGTTACCATAAACCTTTATTTTGTACTTAACCTGCATGGTTTCAAACCATATTTCAAAGCTTACCTTTCATGATCACAGTTTCCTAATTGTTTTCTTCACTTTTAACTTTTGAAAAGAGTTAATCAATTCAAGGATTTACTCTAGTAGATGCTCTTAAGCTCTGTACTGACAATGCTTATTTGGCCTATGTTACTGCTAGGATTCCTATTTGTTTTCCTTAATATGTTTAGTAAATCAAAATGTCCCATGAAAATCACTTCTTCCATCGCATCATGATTTCATCATCTAAAACAGAACTGTAATCCATATGTGAATCTGTGGTATATTCATAACACAATGCCCTTTTGATGTGTGTTTGAAAGTTTGACCCATTCAGTATACTGTATGCTATCTTTCTATTTTATTTATTTAACCATCATACTGTTGTCCATGCTGTCAGTGATCCCCAAGCACCTTGAGAGAGCTTGAGCAAATTTGTTTAGAAGAATGGGCAAAAATTGCCCCAAGCCAGTGTGCAAAGTTGGAAAAAAAAAAGAATTTAACCATCTCTCAGAGGTGCTTCTATCAAGTATTGGATGAAGTAGATATACATTTCTGAATATTTATGCAACAACCCATTTAGTTTTTTTCTCTCTAGCTTTTGCTGACATTTACTGTAAGATATAATATCCGTAAATTTTGAGCATTCATGTTTAAAAAAAAATAATTTAAAAAACATGCTTGCATCCATTTGAAATTTAATTGGATTGGATTAATTGTTTTGGAAGGCACTGTATAGTGCCACTCTTCCCTCTTCCATTGTTTCTGTTTCCACCAGAATTCTCTGTTATCCGTGTCTGAGTGATTCAAATTACATTGTAAGTGCATGCTAATGTACCTATTTCTGTTTCTTGAATTTTCTTTTATAATATTCCTTTCATTACATTATAAACAAATACATATACCTGGTCCTTTGATACTTTGTTTCCCCCTGTGGTTTTCTTTTTGACTGTACTTCCTGTGCATCTCCTTTGTAGAATGTTCTTTAGTTTCCTTACCATTTTCAATTTCTAATCTGGAAGCGGAAGAGGTCTTCAGAAATGTCACATTATTTTAAAATGATTGTATTAGTAAAGAGAAACTAAACTGTGTGTGAAAATGCTGTCTGTGAATAAACCCCATCTCTCTATATCAAGTCACAGGTGGAAGTGTTCAGACTGAGAATTCCCTGGAGATGAAATGAAAACGTTGAGATCTAGATCCATTATACAGCTAAATGTTATATATCTGAGGCTTCTTATTATGTGAGTTAAATTAGTTTTTTAAATATTTCATCTCTAGTTTATTTAATGTATAGTTTATGCCACTGTATACTCCACTATAATCTCTTCTGGCTCCCTATTGCTGTGCTTTGGAATAATGCTAGCTGAATTTAGCTTTGTTTCTTATGGCACCTCAAAGAGTTGAACATTTTAGAACTTTGTACTGCTGGGCTCATTGTGATTTCATGTGGAGAGCAAAACAGTGAGGTGGACGTTAAATTAATTTTTTTGGCCCACCTGTCATTGTGGCAGGTGTGAGCCTGAAGTATGAATGCAGTAAAGCAATGTGCTCATTGGGGTTTTAAATGTTCAACATGAAAGTAACACTATGTGTCATTTCTCTTGTTTACCCTCAGCACCCATTCAGAATCACAAAGTTACTCTTGTATCAGGAGACAACTGCAGGTGAAATCTTAGATCATTTTCAAGCT
Source organism: Lepisosteus oculatus (assembly GCF_040954835.1). Classification (NCBI taxonomy): domain Eukaryota; kingdom Metazoa; phylum Chordata; class Actinopteri; order Semionotiformes; family Lepisosteidae; genus Lepisosteus; species Lepisosteus oculatus. The sequence continues at coordinate 37,283,168 of NC_090702.1, read as the reverse complement.
CTTCTTTTAATCAATATTGCTCTTTGGTGTTGTCAACATTTCTATCAATTTTCTTTTTTAAGGATTTCATAAATAATTATTTTTTCAGAACACTTCTAAAAAGTACACAAGATTCCTATAATTTATCCTCAGCTTTCATATTCTCTCTGTGCCAACTTTCCGCATCTGAGAACTGGAAACTCTTGCAATGACGTTAGTTAACATAGCAGTTAATGTGGAAGTTAATAACCTTTGTGCTGTTTGTGCAAGAAAGATTCCTTACTCCCATTTAAGTCTTGTCATTACCTGGGTGAGATTGCTAGAAGATATTCTGGAGAGGTTTCTGACTGATTACTGGTTTAGGAAAATAAGAATGGTTAAAAACTAAGAGAGGCTGCAAATGAGCCATTTAGATCATCTTGCTTATTTGGCACAAATATTTTTTCTCAGAAACATGGAAATATGGCACTCTTTGAAGACTGGGCTGCCATTTCCTAATGTGATTTTTTAAGTTTTACAGTGCTTAGACATTCCTTTAGGGCCCCTGTAGTGGATAAGATTACATGATTTCTGGCATGTCACTAGCCAACTGTAAATGGGGAGCATCTCGGTGCTTCTGGAGGTAGGACTCTCTCAGCTTGCAGTGAATTTACAATGGGTGCGTGGGGGCTCTCTGTGGACTCAATGAGGGATGCACCTCTCCCATCACCAGTTCTACAGTAAATCTCCTGTATGTCGCTGCGGAGCTCATGTTGTGTCAGACAATGAGTGGCTCAATGGCTATGACTCCATGAGAAGTCTGAATGTACTTCCTCATTCTCTCAATGTAGGTAGAAAGGCCATCACTCTTAAACTGAGATTTAAAGTCAAAGGCAGTTCCAAATTGAAAATTCTGGATTGAGTAGGTACAGTATGTAATAAAAAAGGGTATTCTAAGGTGGACGTAGTGTGTTTACTTACTGAACTGCAAACAGCCAATCCCTACAAATTTATAGTTTTGATCTATCCATCATTTTTTGTCTAACACCAGTGTTCTTTAAAAGCACACTTTTCCTCATTGTTGGTATGAGATTTAAGGAATAGTACCTGTGTAAATATCTCATAAATATATTTTTTCAAATTTGCATATTAAGCAAGCTGTTTCTGTGAATGAACATCTTGCATGTATTCAAAGTAAAGAAAAGAGCTATTGTAGAGACATGATGCAGAAAAAAAGCTTGCTCTTCAGCTGTGAATAGTCTTGATATTTAAAATATTAATGTAATGTGAAATAACATAAGAACTAGTTAATTTCAGTGTGCCTGGTTCGCTTGTGAATTCAGCTATTGATTTAATGCATTTGGGGCTGTTTATGTTTGTTGTTGGTTCTCTAATCTATCTGAAATTAGTGTTTGATTATGAAAATTTCACTTGACCGGTTTTTCGTCAGCTAATTAATGTGCTAAAAAAAAAAAAGACCCTGGGGCAATGACACTCGAAATGATTCAGACAGCATCTTAGCTCAGTCCTGCATTATTTAAAGATTCATTCTATATTAAATGTCACTCTTTCACTTCAGAGTCTCAAGAGTCTCTCTCAACTACACGTCAAACACAAGAACTATACGATAATATTAGATAGAAAAGCTGTATTTAATGTCATGGAAGATATTTCTGTATAAGAACTTGCATACTTAAATCCATTTGTGTCAAATAATTCATGAGCTACACATACTGTTTTTGTTATGGGATAATTCCTATGTCCTAAGAATGTTGTCATAGATATGAACATTGATACATACATTGATTCATACTGTATATAATCATAGGTCCAGTAAACGGTTCTGTAAATTGAATTGAACCTGCTAATTATATTCTCTCTCTTTTCAGAAGCTACAGTATTGATATAATGGCATATTTCTTATTTTCAGGATCTTTTGAGAATATTAGTGTACTTATAGCTTGAATCTGATATGATGCTGGGTTCCAGTAAAGTTTTTTCTTTCTTTTCTCAATCAGAAAAAGGCAGTTAATACAAAAACAGCTACAAGCAAGGAGAAGATATAACACATTCTCAGGGATGCAGTGAACACTATCAGTGATCTCAAATGTCACTCCCTCTTAAAGTAACTGTCATTCTGTCATGTACCAGACTTAATCTTTGTTTCATTAAGAAAGTGGAAATGAAAACAACTGTACCATATATAGTTGTACAAACTAAAGTACACAAATCTACATCCACATTTTTTCAAAAAGTACCCCTGTTTCTTAATACATGGAAAAAAAACAGAAATCAGAAGAAGTAATTTACATAAATGCAGATAACTACTTTTGGGAATATTTAAAATATTTTAAGGTGAATGCAAATTGTTTGATAGAGACCATATTAAAAAACATCAAATTTCAATTTTGTCTTTTGGTAGGTTGGACAGTCAGCTGTACTAGAAAGTTTGTGAACTCTTTAGAATTTTCTGAATTTTTGCATTGTTTTGAACTACAGTGTGATCAGATCGTCATCTAAGTCATAAAAATAGATAATGAGAACCCAATAAAACAAATAACACACAAAATGATATACTTTTTCATTATTTTATTGATAAAAATGATTCAAATTCTACATAGTCTTCAGTTTGCATTTGGTTTATTGATATTTTTTAAACCACACTGTTAATATGTGACGTGAGTCCAGTGTTGTATGGGAACAATTTAAGATTTATCCTACTGCTTCTCTATGCTGCATCACTAGATCATCTTGAGCTTTGTTGGGGCAAAATAGGTTTGCATTGTAAATTAGTGGGAATGTTATGCAAATAGCAAATAGCAAAGCCTGGTGTGCCCTCTAATACTGTCAGACAAGTTTGAATATTGAGTCTAGATCAAGAACTTAAAATTGTTTCTGTTAAATAAGGTCAGCCTGAGCAACAAATCTTCTAAAATGTTCTCCTTATAAAGCAGTATCATTATAATTTATAAATTCTTTGTAAAGTAATTAAGACATTTTAAAGTCACATACACTTCCAGTTTTTCCTGTGTAAACTGGAAAGCCATAGCAAATTGTTTCTGCCTGGAAACTGACTGCATTTCATAGTATCATAGTTATCATTAGCTGAAAACTAGTTGCAAAAGCTAAAAGTTGCATCTCTCAGCCTGGGTGGTAATATTTTAACAAGCTTACTCATATAGTCAGTGTACACCACACACAGTGGACATTGCACCTCTTTGCATAAAGTGAATAACACTGGTTTTTAAATTACTGTCCATTACCTCTTAATTTTCCACTACCACTTGATTCCTCACATTAGTGTTCAGTGTATTTTTTAAACTATTAAGTAAGCAATATCGTGTTTAAATGCACCAGATAAAGTACTGCCTGTGTTGTTTCATTTTTTTAGTCTATAAAAGTAGACGTATTGCCCGATCAAACAATACTGTGAGGAAATGTGTTCACTGCTGCCACCAATGTGAAGTTATTTGCAACATGGTATGCCAATAAAGAATAAAGGCACAGTTAATATGAAAATATACAGGGAATATAATCTTTTCACTGTCATTTTAACTCTCTCTGTCACTTTCAGAAGACCTTATATTTGTTTTGTTTAGAAATTTAAAAAGGCTTCCCAAACACAGGTCTAAAAACAAATACACACAGCCCAAATCAGAGACCTAAAATAGTACTGTTACATACAAAGAAGGCAGAAGTAGAGGATATAAAAATGGCAATACCTGTAATTGAGGGACACCAAGTATATTGAAAGTAAGGGCTTCCACACAGGTGTGCATACAGTATGTGTATATTGGGCAAATAAGTAAAATATATACCTTATATGTGTTAAAATGCATGGTTGCCTATAATTATGGTTATCATGGCTGTAAGAGGAGTTCACTGTAACTCTTAAATAGGGGTGATTGTTGGAGTGCTTTTGGCAGGTACTTCAGTGACCAAAACAGGTCACCTTGCTGATGTTTCATGAGCAACAGTGTCTAAGGTGATGTCAGCATGGAACTCTGAGAGACATCATAAGCAAATCGCAAAAGTGAGAAGACATGCATACTCTGGATTATAGAGTATTGTAATAACTGCTGATACATTGACTGTATATTTCAACCTGTGACAGAAGCAGACAGTTTTATCAAAACCAATCTCCTAAGGACTCCACAGAGCAGTAAATCATATGTGGTTGCAGTGCACAATGTATATTTGCAAGTTCAATGGACCAAACACTATAGGCAATGAAAAACAAAGTGGAGAGATTTCACAATTTTTTACAAACAACTGAGAGCATGAGTGGTGCCAACCAGCCTTGAGTGCTTGGTTACAACTGTGAAGGGTTCTGGTGGTTCTATAATTTCTATAATTTTATGGGATTCATTTTCCTGGAATTCCCTTAGAAGGAAAGTTCAGTGCTAATCACCACTTAATGGTACTGAGTGAACATCTTCAATCCATGTTGACACTGATAATGTCCATGCCACCTCCAATAACCAGTTGGGTGTTGAATGATTTTCCAGTGGAAGAATGCTGCTACATACTTCTACATGCTGAAAAAAAGCAGAAACCTGATCATACCTGAATACTGTCAAATATATGTGTATTATATTAGTTATATGATGAATGATACTCCCCGTAAGGGTGGTAATGTTTCAAAGCAAAAATCCCTTCCTTTAGATTCAAGATTTGGATCCTGTTATTAGTTTTAGTGGTCTAATGTATTGAGATTAAAGATTCTAGAGAATTTAAAGAAATGAAATATTGTAACATAATATATAAATGTATTACCAACCTAAACAGTTGTAACTGATGTCAGTTCACTTCAGTATAGTGTCTATAAATAAACCTTAAATCAACGGTAGAACAGAGATTTCACTATGTACTGTAATACGTTTATTCTTTGAAACTCAGAATTCTACCTTTTTGTTGATGATTTTCTCGTTTCATTTTATTTTTAAACAGGAAAACTGTCAAGATGCTATTCAGCTGCCAAAAATTGCATCAATTGTTTATTAATTAAAACAACTGGTTAGAGCATACTACAGAGTCTTTAAGGTATGAATAGAGGTTAATGCCATGCTGAGAAGGGGAAGGAAAAGAGTAAAATGTACATATTTTCAGCTGTTATGGCTATTGTCAAAACATTGTGTGTTCTACTTCTGCTTTTATTGTATTAACCTCTGCTTGTTTCTGTGCAGAGAGTGCACTGCAGCAGCTGTCCAGTCTGACCTCCACAGAGTGTTTATATTGGTATTCACTTGAGAAAACACAGCAGACATTTCTCAAGGGCATCAGTAAAACAGCATATCCCAGTTTGTCCATTCTAAAATTCCATGTAGAATACTCTTCCTCAATCATGCAATTTTGAAACAATTAATCTATGCAAGTAATATTTTTTCGCTTTTCATCCCACTGAATACATTTGTTTAGTTAATGTTGGTAACAGACATTTAGCTGAAAGAAAATATTACTCATTTGCAAAACATAGCAACACTGCTAACAATTAAAATCCTGAAATTGCTGGAACATAACAATTATCATTAAATGCATAATAAATAAATTAAAGTTCTCGTCAATGTTTTGAAGTTTGGCTAGAGTTGATTTTGTAACAGATAAGATGTCTGCTGTATAAATCTGTTAAAAATTTCCAAAGCCTAAGTTCCATAGCCTAAAAAAAACATAAGCTTACAGTATTTCATTGCCTTGGAGTAGAATGTCCCCTTCAACAAATCTAGCAGTAAAAGGTACAAAGAAAATAATAAGAAAATTTAAGTTTAAAATATTCCTTTAATATAATTATCCATCTGGTCTTGGCAGCTTTTCTTGTAGGGTTCGCTTGAAAAAAACCCTCAGATGTCCTCTGATGTTGGTAAGACTGTTAATAAAATCCTTTTGCTTTTTTAAGGCAAATAGCATTATTCTGTGAGTGCAAATACAGGTGGGGCTCAAAAATAAAAGATACACAGGTGAAAGATTGGAGCTTGTGGGTTTTATTTTTATGACAAACTAAGAACCTTTAAGATTCAGTCATACAAACAATGTACATAAACAAAAGATTTCTGCCAAATTGAAATTACAAATACTTGGATATAATATCAGTAAAATGTAAAGAAATGAAGTGAAAGAGAGAAATACATTTGGTAGCAATTTATTTAAATTACTTTGTTTTATATAATGTTATGTCAACAATTCATACCTAGATTACATACAAGTATGAGTGTAAAGTAGCCTAATGAACTTGTTTTTACATAAAATATTAGTTTTAAAATGAAAAAAATTCCCTTCATTGAAGTGGTCAACAATATGGGAGAAATTCACTGAATTTCGCCAAGAAATGGAAGCTATATTTAAATAAATACAATTAGTATTCATGTAAAATATCTATACTGGCATTTTACCTCCATTACTTACATGAGCCTATTATTTCTCTGGACAGAGTTTATGTCCTGAGTGGTATAGTGGCGAAATGATTAATAAAAATTATTCCTTACACTTTTGTAGTGCTTTTCTGGACACTCCACTCAAAGAGCTTTACAGGTAATGGGGACTCCCCTCCACCACCACCAATGTGCAGCACCCACCTGGGTGATGCAACGGCAGCCATAGTGTGCCAGAACGCTCACCACACATCAGCTATCAGAGTGATAAAGCCAGTTCACAAAAGGGGATTATTAGGAGATCATGATTGGAAAAGGCCAGGACAGCAGGGTAAGACCCATACTCTTTTTGAGAAATGCCCTGGGATTATTAACAATCACAGAGAGTCAGGACATTAGTTTTATGTCTCATCTAAAGGATGGCACCTTTTTACAGTATAGTATCCCTGTCACTGTACTGGGGCATCAGGACCCACACAGACCTCAGGGTGAGCGCCCCCTATCGTCCCCACTAACACCTCTTCCAGCAGCAACCTTAGTTGAGGTCTTCTATTCTGGTACTGCCCAGGATCACACCTGCTTAGCTTCAGTGGGTTGCCAGCTCTGTGTTGCAGGGTGATATGGTGATATGGATTGCTGCCTTACAGCACTGGAGCCCCGAGTTCAATTCCTAGGGTGCTATCAACATGGAGTTTGCGTGTTTTCCTCATTTTCATGTGGGTTTTCACACATAGTCCAAAGACATACTGGTACCTTAACTGCCTTCTGGAAATATTGCCCCTAGGTATGAGTGTGTGCGTGTTTGTGATGGTCTGCCATCCCATCAACGGTGTATCCTACCTTTTGCCAGTTCAAGCAAGGTAGGATTCGGCTCCCCTACAAACTTGTATTGGTTAGAAAAGGGAAGGATTAATAGAATATATCTTCTATATTCCAAAACCTGAGCAAAGATAAAAAGCACATGAAACTCTGTAACAGGTCACCTTTTTTGGCTGTACAATCAGCTGCTGTTGCTTTTAATTTGCAAGATAAGGCAGGATAGATAGAGCACATAGGGAGTTTCCATGGCTGCAAGGAAGGAGGTGAAATGACTGTGAATCCATAATAATCTTCAAAAGGATGGGGAGTACTGTGAGTAAAATTGCAAGACCATGCAATGTTTTAAGTTTTAAGCACATTATTTGTGTGCTCGTGAGGGAGTCTATAAATTCTAATAATTAGTGCCCCTTTCTTTAGAAGCCTGCCCTTTTCTCAAATCACAAGCTCTGGGGTCGCTGGGATCACTAACTAAAACATGTTTTTAGATGTTTACACATCTGTGATCTCTATCTAGTTAAGAATATGGTACGATAGAGTGGAGCCACGTGGCTGAATAACCAATCAAACTGCAAATTTATGGAAATGTTCCAGAGGTGACTAGTAGTCAGTGGGGCTTTCTAGCATGCTTGAATATAAGGAAATCAGAGTCAGAAGATGGAGAAAAATATAAAGAAAAGAGCCGAAGACTGAAGCAACCAAGCTACAACTAGTCATCTAACATTACTGGGACTAAAAATTTAATAATGTGAAGGTCTTCCAACAAAGCAACAAGATGGTAGGATTTGTCAATTCATTAACATAGATGTTATTTTCTACATAGGTTTAATGTGTAATTGTATAGTTAACACTGCTGGCTGGAATCTTTGATACCATAAATCCCAGGTAACATACATTATATAAAACACTAATAAATACAGTGCCAGAAGATCAGCAAAAAATATTAACACATTATTTGATTTTACTGTATTTATAGTACCAGATTGCTTCATATACTGCATGTTTTTATGAAACAGAAGGTAGTTCACAGTGGCTGACTTTCTTGTTTTGGTTGAAAGCCCAGTCCAATTTATGGCAGATGGGAAAGGACCTATGGAACTTAGCTGAACCTGTCCTGCATATCTGAATCTGTATTTAAAGAAAACCTGCAGAGATTATACTGTATAAAAAGTAAAGAGGAATTATGAATGCTTACAAGGTAACTAGTACCAGTAGTACCCAGAACATTTAAGGGAGTTTCCCTTTTTTGGGGGGCACAATGTATTATTACAGTATACAGCATGTTTTATTTTAAATAGCTGCTCAAAGCACTGTATAGAATAACAAAAAATACACATTGAGAGAGATAGTAGATGGGGGTATGGAATTCAGTAGGAAAGCAAGGTGGTACACACAACCAGTTAAATAAAAGCCCTTTTAAAATAGAAGGTTTTGAGTCTAGAGTTTTTTGGAAGAGCTCCAGGGAAGGTGACTCTTTGATTTCCTTAGGGATAGAGTTTCAGAGCTTTGTGGCATAGCAGATGAAGACGGGCTAGGAGGACAGACAGGAGAAGATTGCAAGGTGGGGAGTAGGATGATAATAACTCTTTCCAATACCGAATCAGAAGCTCTGGAAAAATACATCCAAGACTCCCTGAAAACTGGGTTTATACGACCATCCACATTACCAGCATGCGTAGGCTTCTTTTTCGCTGAGAAGAAAGACGGTGGACTATGCCCCTGTGGGACCATCGCTGTTCCGCATGGGCTCGTACCCTCCGCTGCTCCACCCCGCCCGTTTCACCCCGCAACACTTGGGGTGCGAACCCGGGTCTCCGGCGTTCATGAGAACCAGCTTCATGAGCTAAAGGAGACCTTCCTCAGCCAAGGCGGCTGAGGTCCCTGCTACGCGCAGGGAGGGCGATGACGTCACCGTATCTGAACTAGTTCTGCTACACCTGCATTGATTATTGGGTTCTATGAGATAACAATTAAGAACCGATTCCCCTTGCCTCTAATAATGGCAGTCTAAGAGTCTATGCATGCAGCCAAAATTTTCACCAAATTAGATTTACAAGGGGTTTATAATCGTATTCATGAGGAGATGAGTGGAAAACTGCATTTATGACCACTCATTGACATTATGAGTATTTGGTGATTCCATTTGGCCTAGCTAATGCCCTGGTGGTCTTTCAAGCATTCATAAATGATATTTTTGTGATGTGATCCAGAAGTTTGTTTTGGTGTATTTAGATGATATTCTAATTTTCTCCAGTAACTACCAGGATCACGTAGCCCACGTCAGGGAAGTACTTTCCCAGTTGATAAAATGTAAATTGTACAATAAACTACGGAGGTGTATATTCCATGTTTCTAAAATACAATTTTTAGGTTATATAATTTCTCCAGTGGGGTTAGAAATGGAAGGTCACCACTTTAAAGAATTGGCCAACACCAAAAAACCTCAAGCAGATACAAAGTTTTCTTGGTTTTGTAAACTTTTACAGAAGGTTTATTTGGAATTTTAGCTCAGTGATTGCTCAATGGACATTGCAAGCTGAAGAGACCTTTCAACAACTGAAAGATAGTTTTACAACAGTCCCTATCCTAACACACACTGATCTATCACTACCCTTTGTGATGGGTGTTTTCCTGACTATGGTTTGTGTTTCCCCTACTGACTTTGATCCTTGGATTATGGTTTGGACTTGGGTTTATACTTTCTTTGGTTACTTTGACTATTGGCTTTCGTTTCTTGGCTATGATTTTGGACTGCGTTTTGGATGTACTTTCACCGATTCCTCTTCTGCATAGAGCCCCTAAACTCAACTTTAACACAAGAGAGACAAAATGACAGTGATCAGTGAGGTAAGACTTGAAGCATTTAAGAGCAGTGTCAGAAACTCTAAACACAGTCTCAAGATGAGAAACTAAGATTGATAACTGTGTCAAATGCAGCACTGAAGTCAAGAAGTTTAAAAAAAGGTTGCTGGGGATCTGGGTTCCGTCATCGAAAAAGTTTGAGAACCACTGTTCTGAAGGATCACAGTTAGAGAACAAGATAAGTAGGACAGAACAGAATTCACAAACCTAGTCTGGTCAACTGAGTGCTAGTTGTGAAAACTTACAGAGCGTGAGGGGGAAGAGTGTGAAACAGGAAAGTCTAGATTGAAGAGAATAGCTAAGTGGTCAGAGAGGTCTAGTTCAATATATGAGAAGTGAGAAACAAGAGTCATTTGCAGTTACTAAATCCAGGGTTTGTCCTTTGTTATGAGTTGGAACTTTATTCAGTTTCAGATGCAGTAGTTGCAGTGAGGATTACCTTAGGAGCATTTTGGGAAAGAAACCTTGGACCAGGACTGTAGCAGATGGTTTAGAAGTGTTCTCAGTTCAACAGAACAGAGGTGGGTAGTCGGCAGTAGAATCAGTCACTGTGGAAGGCCAATTGTAGTGGAAATTGCATAATGAAATGGCTCCAGTTGGTGAATGAAATGATCTTAATTTGACGTAAATAAGAGAGAGAAGGAGAAAAAAGAAATAAAAATAAAAAGTAAGTTAAAAAATGAAAAACTGAAACTGGTGAGAGGAGCAGCAGCCAAATGTGCCTGTGTTCCCTTTACTTAGATCACACATAGTTCATAGTGGAAAGAATACGCAGATAATATTCCTTTTTGTGATCTATTAACTTATATACTATATCTGATTTGCTTTTTTTTCTTCTCGGGAGATTTTAAATTGCTACTCACTGTCTTTGCTGCAAAGAATTGCTTCTCCATACAGAGAGGGAACTTTAGTTCATTGACTTCAGGAGTGCTGAGAACAATGTCCATTTATAGCTCTGAAATGCATCATTTTGACATGTACAGTGCAGATCATGAAACTCATCTCAGACTTCAGGGGCATGTCACATACCCATGGGCATCCCACAGATATTATCTTAAATTTGTAAAAGCTGTGGTCAAATAAGGGTCATCAAAGTGTACTTTACTAATTGAAAGTCACAGAACACCTACAGTACGTACTCTCAACAGTTTTCTTTAATATTCCAAATAGTCAGTTTTTATTATCATTTCAAAGTCTTGGAACAGGTCATTAACAACCCTTTGCCCTCTGGACAGTTTGGTAGAAATACTGAAGTTGAATTTTAGTTGTTATTTATTATTTTTTATTTATTATCTTTGTCATTCTTTGCTACAAAACAATCCTTCCAAACCCCTTTTACCTTGCAATACACAACCGTTCTTCAGAAATGTGCATTCTGGAGTGAATAATATGTAAATATTATCAATTTATATTTTTGTTATTTTTTCATATAACGTCTTCTGTTTAGCGTAACTAAAAAGAGAAGCTAGACAAGAAAAATGGATTCCTGTATACTGTGTTTTTTAAATCTACCATTCATGATAGACAACACAAGGTTTATGTAAAATAAGGAATTCTTGAAGACAGTGAAGCCATTGAGAACACAAAGGGCACAATGTTAGATTGCAAATTATTTCATATTTGTACAGACCACAAAACAATATATTCACTCCTTAAGTGAATCCTAGCAACCAGAAGCCTTCAGAGTGTGAAGAATAAATAAGCATCTGCTTTCCCCTGTCTGCCGTGTCACTCTCACAATGCACAGGATGTCAGCTTGGAGCATGAATCTGTCAAACATATCTGCACTTCAGACTCTGGCTTTGTACACTGTGAAATGGCTAGAAGCCATTTCAGTCAATTTGCTTATAAATGACACATGCAGAGCTCTGGACCTGCAAAGAATGCAGAGCACTGAAGTAGTTTGAAAATTTGCACATGGAAGATAAATCTAAATTAAATTAAAAGGTTACATTTTGCTTCTAACTGATACAAGCTTTTTATCTTGTTCCCTGTGGAAAATAAGGCCACAGCAAGATCTTGCCATACTGGGTATTCTAGAACACACCTTTTCAGCTTCACCTCCTGAAAGTCTTTTGTTTATTTTGGATGGGTCTGTACCAGGTTGTTTTTATTGTTCTGTCTCTTCTGCCCTCATCTCAGGGCAGTTGTGTGGATGCGGCTGTCTGCTGTACTGAGTACAAAAGCATGCTATCTCAGCAAATGCTCTTTAATTTTCAGATCAATGTGCTAGTGTTATTTAAATGAAAAAAAATGATGCAGCACAGAATTAATTCTTCATCACATACTATACATGTATTTTCCTTTATTGTTTGTTATACTGTATAAAAATGCTTTTGATAATGATGTTTAACTTGTTATTAATCTTTTGCTTTTCTGAGAGCAATACTAATGAATAGGGATGGGAATGGTATTTGTACATTCTCCCTATATTTGCTTAGTTTTCTCCAGGTGCTCCAGTTTCCTCTCATAGTCCAAAAACATACTTGTAGGTTAATGGGATTTTTTGGGGAAAATTGGCACTGCTGTGGGTGTGTGCATGTCTGTGTCTGTGTCTGCCCTGCGATGGATTGGCATCCACCTTGCTCCCATTGCTTGTGGCATTAGGCTCCGGTTCCCCCACAACCCTGAATTAGATTAAGCTGTTAGAAAATGGATGGATGGATTCAGTGTGATAAACATAGAGGTAAAAGTACACAAATGTTATTCTATAGGGAAGAAAACAGAAGATACTGTATAAAGTATGTCCACTTGCTGTTTTTATAGGCTCAGCATACACTAATCATAGCAGCATACAAGATAATATAGCACCCAGCTTGAGTCAAATTGATTTACAGGATGATTAGATATCACATTTAATAATTTAATGCCTTTTCAACGTGTGGTAAACATAATTATTTTATTAATTATTTCTTACATTCAACCAGTATTATGATTTTAAGATTTTTGTAACCTTAAGGCTGCGGATCTCAGTTATTATTACTTTTAATCTGTAATGCTAAATTCTTGTTCCAATGTCAATTTTAGAATACAAAAGTCTGAGAATTACAAAATTACTGATGCTAAAGGAATAGAATGTTGGATGCAGTAATCTCCTCTGTAATTTTTAGACACTTGAGGGTGTTGTTCATCCTCAGTAATGTTGAATTGAGTCACTAGTATTGACATAGTGAGCTGGATCAACAAGTAGGCTGCAAAGGAACACGAAGAGGTTAGTCTCACATTGAGGAAGCATTCTGTTCTTTACCATTTTTATTACTAATTATTCATTTTTGTTTTGCTTTTCATTATAAAATTCACTTCTCCTTCCTCATTCATATATGCTTGTCTTATTTGTTAGGTGGAATCAGTACTGACCACTGCACTGTATTTATAGATCGTATAATATAATTTTTATTGAGTGATAGCTGCATAATATCATTACTTAGCCTTAGAGGAAACTTATTGATCAAAACATAATGTAAATACTTTATTTTCTCTCAATTATTATAGTTGTTGACTTAAAAATAAGTGGGCAGTATGAAGGGGATCATGACTAAGTAGATTGTTTAGGAGCATATAACTTTTAAAACTGCCCGATAGTCACCAATGTTTTTTTTTTGCAAAAAAAATATTCTGAAAATGGATGTTCGCTGGATAAACAGCAGTGCATTGACATTTGTGTGTTTTTTGTTTTAGAAAATTTACCTGCATTTAAAGGGGAACTGCAATCCCAAACTCTCAGACTGGTTATTAAATCTCAGTAACAAAATGAGTTTATTGACATTATAGAAAAAAAATACAAATTTGGAATTAAGCACAAAATCGTGAACTTTGTGAAAGTACTGTAAGTCATCAAGTTGTCGCAAACTCTCACTCAAATTCCCACAAATTGTGACATGATGCAGCCCTTCCTGCTCACTAGTCACCGTAATGACTAATGTAATGTGATGTACTATACTGTACATGTGAATAAGTACAGGTTGTGCAGAAATGTTACAATGTGATCTGCATGCAGAGTTACCAAGTAAGTAGTATTTGTCGGCCAATCCACCTTGAAATCAAAAGTAACATTTCTATTGGATTAAAAGACATGTCTTCAGAAGCCTGATTGATTACAATGTAATCGCACAATATGGGCTGCACATTCCTAGAAATGTAATCTTTTTTGTGATGTAAATTGGAGATTTTACAAGTCACCTTGTACATTTTACTTTTATTGTGGTTTGTAATGCACTCGTGCTCAATTCTCATTCTTTCTAATCAATAAATATAAAAATAGCATTGCAGTTCGCCTTTAAATAAAAAGTATTATCCTTATTATACCAAGTGTAAAAAAGAAAGTAAACAGCATTCCTGTTTTCTTGAATATTTTGCTTTGTAATAAAATTACATTGTTATGTCTGCTTTTGATATTTAAGGATTTAAAAATAAACTGTGATTTAAAAGAAAAAGCCTTTGCATGGTTTAATCAAACACTGTGATCTAAAAGGAAGAAAGAACTCTGCATGTTTTTTACATTCTTTTGTATAAGGAAAGCTGAGGATGGTGTCTCTAGAAATATATACATTTTAAATTATCAGCTTTACCTTTTACCTGCTGATTGTAAAATCTTCTGTAGTTTTAGCAAATTAAATCATCACCTTTAAGGTTGATAACAATAGTAAAATAAAAGTATTAAAACATGTTTTTTTGGTTAAATACTAAAAGACTATGAACAAAAAAAACAATTTTCTCATCTAATGTACTGTGATCATCAGGCTGTTTTCTGTGGTCATTATGTTTTCATATTCTTCATTATTATTCTAAAGCACCAGCTACTCCTCACAGTTTCTTCTTTTTCTAGACAGATGCATGTTCATTGAAATGTAATTGTAAGAAAAGCCATTCAAAACTGCTTTGTACATGCTTGTAGCGCATTGGTTAAGTAAAACTGTCTATTGAATAGAATTAAATTACCATTAGTTTGAAAAGATCAATTTACTCAGTGGATGAGGCATAAATATACTAGACCACGCAACAATTCATGAATTTGAATTTGGTTTGTAATTGGATGACACTAAATAACAGTCTACTGAGAGCTCTGTATAACTGACTTTAATACTGTTTGTTCATTTAATGGGTTTCGAATAGAATCCCATGTAACATGTTCATTAATTGGCATATACTATTGTATATTTACCAAGCTATTGTACATGTTTATGAAGAAAGATTAAACTGAATACCTGAAGCTGACTAAAAAATAGGCTATATGAAAGAGAGAGCGATCTACTAGACAATGAATGGTTTAAACCCATATTAGAGTCTTAAGATTTCATCCTAAACTCTCTGAAAGCATCCACAGAAGAGTTCGAAAAGTACTGGTTGCCACCCTTTCACTCCATTTAGTCTTGGTTTATGCCATATATTTGGCTGATTTACGGTCACAAGTTGCAAATCCCAACTGATACGTGATAGCATCTTTTTGCTAGACATTTCTTATATCTACGAAAGAAGGTTCTACACTGACAAAACTGGTCACGGCTGTGTCCATATTAAGTTTTCAGTGCCTGTTTTTCTGTTTTTCTTGCTGCTGATAGTGAGTGAGACTCAACAATAGTGCCTTTGTCTTTAAAATATATGCAATAGTACTAGGTGGTAATCTCCAGTGTGTTAGAATGACACCACACACCATTACCAGAAAGAGAAATATTAGCAAAAAGAATCCTTCCTCCCCCAGGAAGAAAAAAGTGAGTGATGGGACCACTCCTAGTTCAAAAGAAATTGGGACCTCTTCTGACAACCGTAGCAGTGACCTATATTCCCAGCAAATGGTATTTGATAGCTAGATGTGATGCTCAAGTATCTTTCAACAATGTCTCCTTGGTAGAATGAAGCTCTGGAAACTCACCCTTGAGTACCTTTGTAGATTATTTATAGGAGTAAGATTTTTTAGTTCTCTGCTGGTGGGTGGATTTGGGTTTTGATTTAATACAGGCCTTGTTTTGATTTAGCTCTTTTAGCATAAACATTGCTTTTTTTTAATCTGCTCTCAAACACAGAATTTCCTTATGCAACTAATGTAACATTAAAAAAGTTGGTATGGATCTTTTTAGGTGTTTTTTTAGTATGACTACTGTATTTGAGGTTTTCATCTGCTTTTAAAGTGTACTTTAATGTCATTAATGGCCACATGGTAAGTTATGGCACAAAGGATTATAAATTTCTCCCCAACCTAAAAAAATAAAGATACAGTGATGTAAATATATGCTTTATGATAAAAAAGTTGATGAAGAAACTGAATAATAATATAATGGACTTGGTCTGAGGTTTGCAGCCAGGGTTGGATGGAGCAGGACTTGGATTTAGGCCTTTCCTCATGTCTTACTGTGTTAATACAGGAGGGCTGTGATAAAATCCACCTGCATTTGATAGGAATTTTTGAAAGTTTTGGAGTGGTGGTGGTAAAGAATGGATCCCTTCTTGCTTTCTGGGAATTGTTATTGCCTCTACAATTATCGGCTAGGATTTTAAGCGTGGGCATTTGATGGCTGGAACAAAGAGCATCAAGCAAGAAATCACAAGAAAACATAAATTTAAATATTCCTCATGGGTAGAATCAAGTAGCGCTGCTGCATCAACAAAACCACCACCACTAATAATAGTTATAATCATCATAATCATAATAATAATAAGAATAATAATACAGAGACATACTGTACAATACTGTAAAAAGCTGTTTGGTAGTTGTTTATTTGACACTATTTTGACTCCCCACTTCTTGACCTGTTTCACAGTTTTGTTGTGAGTCTTCAGTTATCAGGATCTCTTACTTTCCTATTTTGGCATGTTGTCTGTACTTTAGAGTGGGTTGTAAACCACAAGTACATTGTATTGTGGTTGGTTAATATGTGCCATATGAGTAGCTAAAAAGGAAAATGTACTATATTACTTGTAGAGTTTTAGCTAGCTGAGTTCCTATTCATAATAGATTATTTTTAAACTGTAATTGAAAAAGGTGGTCATTGTACAAAAGAAATATAGTATGAGTTTCTACTCGTGTCCTCGGGTTTGTTTTTCACTGTTAACTAAGTACTGTACTGTATGTCCACAATGTTGATTTTATCAGTGCCTTTGAGTGTTCTGAAAACTTGTATACAGAAATTAATTAAAGACTTATTGATTGTGATCTCTTATTGTCTTTTAAAATGACATCTGTTTTTAGTTTTCAATATATGTAGAGATGTATGCATCTTCATACTTCATTATATTTCTATGTAAAACATACTAACATACTGTATGTTGTGTTTGGCTTCTTTCAGGTGGACTGGTGATATGGAGGATGCTAACCTATGCCCCTGCTCGAAGAGCTCTCATTGTAGGTTGTGGATTACAGATGTTCCAGCAGCTGTCTGGGATCAATACAGTCATGTATGTATGAATTTCCTTTCCTAAATTACTGCAGCTGTTTATTATGCATGCTCCTTGCATCTTTCATATGAGGAACATGAGTTAGAATATCTTTCATCCCCATGGCTCTGAAGTAAGTGGAAAAACATGTCATCAAATGCAACCATCAGTCCACTGTAACCCTCAGATAATTTTAGTTCTCTTTCAGTCAGTTTCATGGATTTTAAAGCTTAAAGAAATATATGGATTTTATATTCGACTGTATTATTAAGGATCCTAGTCTCACCCGTTCTTTAACTCACAGTACAAAAAGCAGTGCTAAATTGTTGCTCAGTACAGCAGGAATGATGATAGGATGGATAAACAGCTTTGTTTGTGAAGACAAAACTATATTACACCTTGCTGTTCCATCTTTCCAGGCTGATTGCCACAGTTAGTAGTGATTAGCACAGTTTTGGGGGGAACATGTCAGGCAGGAACCAGGGGTCAGAAGTCCAAACAAATGACCCCTCTAACTCCTGTCCAAATTAATAAGTTCATCAGCAATGAAGGGAGATGTTCAGTTAAAAAAGCTGAATAAGAGCAGGGCACATACTGTACCAGGGATAAATGCTTAAACAGTTGTGGGAAGAAAGCAGTTAACGACTGGTCATTAACCTGAGGTTACATACATTTACCAGTACTCTGTTTCTTTAGAGTATTGTCGTGAACGTAATATCTAAATAAAATATGTAATAAAACGATATCTGCATAATTCTAAATCAGGTGGGTAGCTGCGTCAGCATGCGTAGGCTGCAAAGGAACAAGTAATAGGTTTATTCCATGCTGAAAAAAAGAAGAAAGAGAACACAACGTTTCGGCCGTGGAGCCTTCTTCAGGTGTGGTCCACACCTGAAGAAGGCTCCACGGCCGAAACGTTGTGTTTCCACCGTTGTGACCACACCTTCTTCAGGTGTGGTCCACACCTGAAGAAGGCTCCACGGCCGAAACGTTGTGTTCTCTTTCTTCTTTTTTTCAGCATGGAATAAACCTATTACTTGTTCCTTAATTCTAAATCATTTAAAACTGTGCTCCAAAACGCAGTAGTTTCCATTCCATGTATGAGCAGAGACAGGGAATTGTTTTTGTATGGATGGTGTTTGTCATAAATTACAGTCCCATAAGAATGTATATACAATGTACAATTTACTGGTACAACACTAGAACATGACAAAACTAGAGCGATATGAAAGAGATACTGATCGTTCACTCAGGAATTGCAAAATTTAGATTGAAAAACTTAAGTGTTAACATACTATGTATAGCCTATAACATAACATGTGTTATAGCTTAGCTCATATGTTTTATCAGTCTCATATAATTACATCGCATTCATATTTTCAGATACATGTAATGATAAATATGTAAAGGAGCAAGTAATAGTTTTAGTCCATGCTGAAAAGACAAGAAAGTAAACACAATGTTTCGGCTGTGAAGCCTTCTTCGGGTATGTTATTTCTACCCACCTGAACTATGATAAATATGTGTTTATTATCGTGAAGTATACAGTTAAACTTGTTTGAAATAGTAGTTCAACTCAAGAATTATAATATAAATAAAGGAGTTTTATACTCAAGAGATCTGTTGGCCAAACATCCTTGGTATGTTTAAACGTCCCTCTAAGAAGACAGAGCTGGCTGGGTTGGTCCGTGTCCCAACTTGCCAATTGCTTGCTCTGTGCAGGGAGTATCCCAGTGCAGATAGAGAGGAAAGAGAGCTTTGTCTAGCATTGCTGAGGGCAGCTCTACCAGTAGTTAGTAGTGTCACTGAACTTTGGTCTTTAAAACTGTTTACAGTCCAAGCTAGACAAGTGGGAGAACTTGGTTCATCCCAGCTGGTACCGAATATGCTTGGATATTTAGGATGTCAACAAAAAGAAAGAGTCCAACAGTCTTATTTCGTTGATCAGTCCTGGAGAAGCGTTTAAGTCCTGCTTTTGTCCTCTTCTTAGCTGTATTCCTGTTTTTATACATGAGGCCCAGGCTGCCTGGTCAAAGCAAAGAAATATTATTAGAAATTTTAATAACATCTCATTCTAAGTGAAGTAATATACCTTGCCTCTACAATTATCGGCTAGGATTTTAAGCCTGGGCATTTGATGGCTGGAGCATCAAGCAAGAAATCACAAGAAAACATAAATGTAAATATTCCTCATGGGTAGAATCAAGTAGCGCTTGCTGCATCAACAAAACCACCACCACTAATAATACTAATAATCATCATAATCATAATAATAAGAAGAATAATAATACAGAGACATACTGTACAATACTGTAAAAAGCTGTTTGGTAGTTGTTTATTTGACACTATTTTGACTCCCCACTTCTTGACCTGTTTCACAGTTTTGTTGTGAGTCTTCAGTTATCAGTGGCATACCATGAATTTTAATAATTTACATGGTATGGACAAAATGGCCATATTATGGTACCAATACTACCCAATCATTTACAGTATTTCACATGAACAATACAGCTCAATCAATGTAATTGAATTACATATTCTGAAAAATATACAAAGCAAAGGATGTTTAAATGCATGGATAAAAAACGTGATGACTTACATGAATATAACTCATAGAAATTGAATATGTTAAATGTTTACATTTGTTAAAATCATGTATAAAAATAACAAAGAAAAATAAAAGGATTTTGTAAATCTCTGTAAATAAAGATCTTGAGATTAATGTTAGTTGCTAGGCTACCACAAAAGAAAAATCTTTTTTAAGATAACACATAGGAGATGTATCTTTATTTCTTTTAATAGCCACAAAAGCCTGTCGCTTTGACTCATTTTTTCACACCTTTAATAATCAGTCCAGAGCTGAGTGTCAAGCATGTGTCAGAATCAAAAATATTCACAGCCTCATGGATCAGAAATGACAAACATGAATCAACTCAATGTTTATAATCTGGCTTTACTGTAAAGAAAAAAAAAACATACATTGTATTTACTTTCTGCATCTGGTGTTTGTCAGTGAATTGAAAGACCTCATTTAATTAAGAACTGAACTACTAGAAGTATAATAAAAATGGTATTATGAAACAGCACAGGGTTTTTTTCTCTTGCTTATAAAAAGTCTACATATTGAGCAGCACTAAAATGAAACAAATGAGTATTGGAATCAATAGGAAGATATAGAAATTCATTGCTAATAGTTCACTTGATGAAGTAGTGAAGCCACAAGGTCTTTTATAGTTTCTCTCTTACAAAGATCAAGCTGCATGCTTATTTGAGATTCAAATGAACTGTCTTAACTTAAAGATGTGTCAGAGATACAATCTGGAATACTCAGCAATGCGTAGCAAAAATTCATTCAGCTTGAAGAATAATCTCCTCATTTGGTTTTGTTTACTATTACAGCTTGAATTGAAAACAAAGCACAGGGATTTATTCTGTAACACTGAGTAAAATATGGGAATTTTTCTAGCTGATAAATGTTTGATTCCCTGCCATTCATATTGCAGATTCACTGGGTGTCACTGAAACATTTTTTTGACTGTTCAGCACCTCAGTCTTCTGCACTGTTCTCCTCATTTCCTAATCTCAGCTACAATGTGTTGTAGCTTTTAAAATGCATTTCTGTGATACTAGCAAAAGCCTATTAGATATTGGAGCAATGGATGACAATGTTGTCATGCCTTTTCACACATACAGGTTGGCCAGCCAAAGGTCAGCCAAAAGGTGAGGGGATGGAATGTTTTGATACTGTAAAAGTGGTATGTTTATGTACAATAACACATATTTAAAATGATAGAAAATGCAAGGTTTTTTTGCAGTAGTGAAGGAGTAAGTGATGGAATGAGTCTCTTTATGCCTATTCAGCTGAACCATCACATTATTCTTTAGTGGGTGAAATTAATTAGGACACACATCAGGCAAATGCTAAATATACTGAACATTTTGGGTAGATCAGGGTTTCTAAATGTTGAAAAAGATACTGAGGTAAAAGGACCAAAACTAAATGTAATCAAAAGATTTGTGTAGGCAGTAAATTTAACTTAAGACATAAAATCAAAATCATAAACAGATTGATAATTGCAATCAATTGTACTGTATGAAAATGAATTTGTCAATAAATTTCAAAACTTAAGGTTTGTTATACTATTTGCAGATTTTGTGCCTGTTTGAAAAGTTGATTGCACTACATAGCATGAAAGTCAAAATCAGATGTGGACAGTATTTCAGTGTACATTCTGTTTTAATTTACCTAATTCTTGATTAAACTATGAATATTTAATTTACAAATAAATAATTTATATTATTTAAATAAATTAAATAATAAATATATTATTATTGTAAATAAATAATTTACAAATTTACAAATAACCCCGAGCATAATTAAAGGTTGTGTTGAGCAGAGACCTACAATGATTTGAATTATTTTACCATAGGTACAAAAGGATTATATTAAAATAAATCTTTAAAAACCATGAATTGCCTGAACTTTATACTGTATATACAGTATATAAAGGACATGGGGGCATATTCATAAAACTCTTACAACCTAAAGTTTATACCTGTTTGTCACTAATAAGAAAACACAAAACGAATGTCTTCTTTCAGATTCTATAACACGAAACATTGTTTTTCTTCTCTTACTTTTTACCGTCTCAATAAAGCAAGTTAGAAAATATATGAATATGGCCCATTGACCGTAGCTGTCCCCAAAAGGTCATACTTGACTTCCTTCACATTCTTCAGCTTGCTTAATAACAAATACTGAATAGGCCAACATACTTCATATCCAATTTGTAATCAAATAAAAATGTAGCCTTGGGTAAAAGAAACATTTTGCTATACTCACAATACTTATACTACTCAGAGCTACCTGTCCTTCAGAAATCTAAAGATGCCTGGATTTTGCTTAGAATCTGTATTAACACTTACTAGGTAACACTGACTAAATAGCAAAGTAGGGAATGATGCTGAAAAGACCAGCCTTCTTAGATATACTCCGGATGACTGAAGCTGACTAAAAAATCTCTGCTTGACAGTGTTCTTTCTGAACACAATATTCTCTAAATATTCCATCCTTGTGGTATATCGCTAATTACATTATCCCAATTTGAGCATTTACTCCATATCTGTACTGTTCTCTATTAGTCAGCTCTTTTTTCAAACACACATTACCTTGAATGCCTACTCCGTGCTATTTGAGAATTAATGTTCTTAGAGTAACATTATGAAAAACCTTCGGAAAACCTAAATATACCTTATCATATGCTCTGTCTGTATCCATTGCTGTGGTTGTTTGTTCATAGTACTTTGAGAAATTCAGTAAAACCATCTTCTGTAAATCAAAGTTGACTATCCCTTAGAATCCCATGTCATATACTGTACATGATAAACTAGTTTAAATTATTATTTGTGTAACCATACATGCAGTATAAGTCAGATGTATCGGTCTGTAATTACTTAGTTCAGTTTTGTTACAATTGTTCTGGAGGGGGAATGTATTAGTAATTTTCCAGTCAGTAGATATCACTTCTGCCTTTTGTGACCATTATAACAGTTTTGCTAATAACCTATTAAAAACATCTTGTTTCTTCAAGCACAATTGGGAGAATACTATCAGACTCTGGAGATGTGTATATTAAGCACTTCTAGTACCTATAATGCCTCTGCTTCTTCTGTGCTAATATTATTTATCACACGACTTTGTCATTCCTCAGGCTAAGGTCTGTTGTCTGTTCCTTCCTTGGTAAACATCTGTGTGATGTATTCATTTCATATACTCTATAATCCCTTTCCCTTTCAACATTTAATAGTTTCACATGTTTATCTCTGAGACACTTAACCATTTTAAGTTCTTTTGCTGTTGTAATACTTAAATATTAATTTAAGTTAGTGGCAATTTTAAATGTATTTCCATCTTCAGTGCAATATTTGGTTCCCTATTGTCTTTTCTAATATAATTTTGTGCTATTTTCAAACCACTGATTTACAAGACCAGCACTTACAACATTTTGCAGATTTAGACTATAACATGGTTTCTAAGTCTAAATCTTATACAACTAGTGGACAAAACCAATATAAAGTCATATAATAGAATGTTGGCCCATCACTTCCAGCCAAAACAGCCTGTGTACGGAATGTATAGTCTGCCAGCATTTGTACAATAATTCTGCAGGGTAGATGCAGCATCATTCTTTCACAAGGATGTTAATCTTACACACACAGCTGATTCAGGTAGAAAATGCTCTCTCAGTTTTGTTTAAGGTATCTTTACAGAATATTCCATAAATGCTCAATTGTGTTCATATCTGGTGACAGAGAAGACCTTGACATATGTGTAACATGCTCATCAAACCATTGGGTGGTCACACATGCCCTATGGGTGGTCACACATGCTCTATGGGTGGGAGCACTGTCATCCTGGAAGACATCCCTCCTGGCAGGAAAGAAATGATGCATCATGGGATGAAGATGATCACTCAGTACCATTATGCAGATATTAGTATAGCCTTGTCTTCTAATGGATTAAGTGCACTTTTACTGGGTAAAAGTACTCCATAACATTATGGAACCATCAGAATACTTTACTGTTGGAAACAAAATTTGCAGTCAGTCAAATTGCTCTCTTGTTGTCTCTTGCACTCTGAATGAATGCAATACTCTATGATCCTGGATTATGCACTTCCTCCTACTTGCCCTTTTCTGAACACACCTTAGACACATTTTCTCATGAAACATCAGTAAATTGTGTTATCTTGGTAGCTGAACATACCCCAGCAATCACAACTCTTTCAAAGCCCGTGAGGTTTCCTCTTGCATTCTAGCCGTAATTATAGGCAACCAGGCCTGTGTAGCATTTATATACATGACCCTAAACATGCTGGAATGTTATTTGCTGAATTAACATACAATATCAGTTACACTTGTGTGGAACCCCCTGCTTTTAGTATACCTGGTGTCTCAGTTAACTTCTCTCATTTGCTGAGGTGTTTCCATTTTTTACCACTTCCGGTAGATTTTTGGTTTCTGATACAGTATATGCTTATACTTGTACATTGGTTGCATTGCATTGGTATTATTTGCAAGTGGTAGTATATTTGTGCAATTTTCCTAGGGTACAGGTTAATTAATGATAGATTTCCTTGTTGCATTACAAACAACCAAATGAAATGGTTAAATAAGAGAGACTCCATGCTGTATGCATTGTCATCTCTCCAATTCCACTCCATTGTTCTGTCATGAAATTGTTTTGCTCTGCTTTTTACTAATGAATGCTAAGTAGCTTGGAACTTGAGAAACAAGTTCTTGTTGCTCAACAGTTGCACTTTACAGTTCAGAACACACATTGGCAGATTAATTGAGGATGTTAATAAGTATGCTAATTATAAAGTCAGCAAGCTGCTAAAAACCACCAAGGATTTAAAAGGTTTTGTAATTTCTTTATAGTCCTGGCATATTTTTGCAAATAATTAATGCCATTGTCTTTACTATTCTTCTTTGAAAACAAATCAAGAGCTACACTGGTAGCAGATACTGTACTGTACTTTATATTTCACTTAGGTTAATATTTGCTATGTTTGGGCTGATTGTGCCTTCTTTTCACACTAGCATATAAAGTATGGCTATCGCTGCAATTACTGATTATACTGCGTTTTTAATTATTCAACTTACTGTAAGTAAACAATTTAATGTTTGTGTTTTTCACATAAATACACACACATTTTCACATATTTAGCATTTTACACCTTATAACATTTTTAAATCAATTAGACCTAATAAACAAAATAATATTGATGATGAAGATTGTTGAAATAACAACATACTCTCATATGTACAGTATAACATAATACTGTCTTTATCAATAGGTTATTATTTTGCACATAGGATATGTTCTAAAGATTCACTTATTTTTATGACTATGTCATAAAAAAAAATCTATCAATGCCAGGATAAAAAAAAATACATTTTGATTAGAGGCGGAGATGAAACTCCGGAGAATCAACTGTTATTCTCCAGCCTAGTTTCCCATTTATACTGGGATAAGATTACAGAACCCTTCCAATCCATTCCACTTCACAAATTTTGCTGCAACCAGCTCTTTAATTCATTGAGAAGTACTGTAGTACAATTAAAATTGCAAGTAAATATCTGGCTATATCTACAGTATACTGTAAGTAATGACATGGAGCTAACTGGGCCTCATGTTAAAAAGCTGGACTTTCAGCTGTCACACCTCAGGCCCTGGTGCTCAGAAACCAAAGCAAGAAATGTACATTCCATGTTTTGTCTTGAACTCCGGGGCTTTTCCATTTAGTTGCCTTCCATTCTCCTAGCTTCCAAGCAGCTAATCGAACATCTCGGTAATGCACATAACCTCTGACATACAGTATATACTGTTGAAAGCATATCAGTACACTCTTCCCTAATTATTTTAATTATTCTAAATAAATATTGCTGGCAGAGTTTAAAGAAATGCAAAACATGTTTATTTTAAAAATCAGTACAATATTCTTATGTCTGTCTCCCTAAGTAACAAGCTCTTACTCTTTTTTCTCACACGTTGTTGATGTTCACTAGATGTTCTTTTGTTTTTGTTTTTTCATTTAGGCTTCTTTCTAAATTAATTTCTGTTTTCTTTTCAACACAAAGTCATCTCTCATTTTGATTACTATTGTCATATAGTTGGTAGTTCACTATCTCAAGTATAAGAATGGGACATATTTATTAAAATGTGTTCTGCTCCTATCCCATTCAAGCTATGATTAATCATACTACAGCCTGTCAGTTAAATTCACACACTTCCATTTTTATTGAACTTTGTAAAAGCTGTGTGCTTCTAATAATAAGTTGATTTTTTTAAAATATGGTAGTTACCAGCACTGAATACGTGGTTGGACTTTTGCATCTGGCTTCAAGTGAAACTTATCATAATTAAAGATAATTCAGATTAAAAAAGTCAGAAATTCCAGACATTCTGTTTAGTTTTAATATATTTTTAGCCTTGTACTTGTTGAAATATGCTGATGTAACAGGACTCCGTGGCAGCTAGTCTGTTACAGAAGGAAACATCATCCCCATCACATATTGGAACCTGGACAGAGCTGTGATCTCCCATCAAGGAGACCCATTTCTTTATTGTAGCATAATTTTTTGCCATGTGCTCTGCTGCGTGGCTCTCAAGCCAGAGTTGTCTGGCTGCGATTGTATTCTGCAGGGACATACTGCACTTTTCGTATTAACATGGAAATTTCACAGAGGTGCTCAGTTTAGATTTTTTACACATTAAAACCCCTGACAATTAAACATATACCTGTAAATTGAGAGAATGAAAAAGGACATAGATTATGTAGATTAACCTTCAGTCTTAACTACAGAACTAAACCCCAATCTGAGACCAATTCCAGTATCTTTCTGCTTACACTCAGACATAAAAATGGGTTACAGTCACTATTTACATTGTCTTATTATTTAAAAAGAGGTACTTTTCTGGATGTCATGTTTGCTGCCAAGCAGGGGTTAATCAATAAATATGCCATTCGGATGTGTATGTGAAAATAAAACAGTGTATTAATGTGTATTTATTTACAGGTGGTATAAGTGGATTTTCTTTTCAATAACCCATTTAACCATACCGAATTTTGATTGAAACATTCTTTTTCAGCTGGGGTATTTCTGTAGAGCAGATACTTTTTAAATTTCATTTTTTTATGATTCAAATCTCATTTGGCTGATAAATGTGTTGGGTTTCAAGAATAAAGAGAGGCCCTAGATAGAAGTGCATTTAAGTTGACAGAAATGTAGAGATGTTGCACTTCAAGGGGAGTGAAAAATGTAGGGTGGAGTCTTCTGAGAATGACCTTGTTATAGCTTGTGAGCGGCTATTTTGCAAAAGGTTTTGAAAAACATCTTACTGTAATAAGAGAATCAAACAAAAACCACATATCTACTTCTCAATTTTTAGACATGTCTATACAATTTTCAGAATATTCAGGAACTCTGTATTGAGATCAGTTCAAGAGAAACGGGTATACAGTATATATATGTATTTATAAGTATTTGAAATCTTTGCAATCAAAACCTGAAGTGGAACACTCAGCTGTCATAAGTTATCAATATGAAAATTAAGTAACCAGTAGTAAAACGCAAATTAATTTAGTTATTTGCTGAAATAGTGCCTTCATTTTGGAAGATGATACACAGTCATCACGGTGGAGGAAATTACATTTTTGTTTCAGTGGAGTCCTGTGATGTGTTGTCTCAGTTTATTGACAGAGCACTGGAGCGTTAATATATACAAGCCTTCAGTCATCAGTAGCCCTGTGAGTTACATTAACACCTCTACAGCTCAATCTGGTAAGCCTTATCTATCCTCATCAGTCTAGTTTTTTTGTATGTATGTTTTGTAACAAGCATGCCCTCTGGAGTAGTTCCAAGGATGCAAAGCAGAAATCAGTAGACATCTTTCCAGGTGATCTGAGCCTGTTCGTGTTGTAGTTGCAAGCTCACTATTATTGTCGACAGCCTGTGTACAATCCCTGGCCTTGGAGGCATATGCTATACAATTACAAAAAAATGTATGCATGACAATAACAGGAATCTCGACATGGCTTGGCAACAATCTTACCTTAAGATTTTTCTAAATTGTGTTTATCTACAAATAACAACATGGTGGTCATTTAAAAATACTCTAGCCATATATTTCCTATTTTTATTCCTCGATTAAAATAAGGATAATTTCAGTTTGCAAAGCAAGGACATGTTTAATAATGTGTCTTTAATATATAAAGTGTACACACAAATTAAAGGAAAATGGTTTCCTAAAACAGCCTTAGAAAAGTTAATGGGGGTGAACTGCTCAATTCAAGTTATTCACCTAATGAAAATGTGGTTGATCTGTAAGCTTAAGATTACGTGTGGCTTGTACTGTATGTGCAATGCCAAAATCACTCACTTTAGTATGTTTTGGAGCAAAATTTTCTTTTTGTGAGTATTCTCCAATTGCAGCCACTAAGGAAGTACAGTATTTACACTATGTTGCAAAAAATATTAGCCAGTATCTCTTACTTTGAGAAGTAGCACTAAGATGCCAAGCAATAATCAATATTCAGTTGTCTGCCTGCATCCTCAGACTGCAAGAAAGGCCCCAGTAACAATTCCCTTTCTACTGTATATGCACTTTAAAAACATCAATGCTTAGTTAAAAAAAGAAAATTCAAAGCTTCAGAAAGTATATGACTTAGTGTATGGAATTCTAAAGGTTCATATGTCTTTACTTTTCTTTTTAAATTGTAAGTCTTTAGCAGATTTGTCAATGTCATGTGTTTGTAATGTGATTTAATAAAAATATACAATCTGAACAGGTCTGAGTATTTTTCACTTTAAATGCAGATTGAGATTTCAGATTCTGAGAACAGTGCTTCTGAAGCCAGATATTCACAATTAAGGAGACTAGACTAATGCAAGCTGAATGTAAACCTATATTACACAGAGAAAAACAATACTGTGGCAGTAGGCTGACTAGGTGCATGAGCAAAATAAATTGAGATGACAGTTTTCTGCAAGGTGGATGAACAACAAATTGACTAGGAAGTGACAAATAGTACTTTATACACATGCACTTGGGAGTTAAGGTTGAGGTTGAGCCAGTTGGCTTCAAGGATGTTTTTTAGGCAATTAACATTATGTTGTCCAGTGTTGGAAACAAACTACATCTGCTCTAAAACAAAGACATGTGTCTTCTCTCGCCATTGTGACTTTTTAAAATATGATGAGAAGAGAGATTTTATAACATAACACAGCCTTGCTGTCTTCTGAACATGATTAAGCTGGATAGGCATCTAATATTTGACAGATTCTGCTTAAACAACTAACAGGGTAATTTAAGGTCAGTGTTAAGTATATTCTAATACATACACAACACTGGTCAACCTGGTTATAGTAGTCAAAATAAATATAGTTAAATAATTTCTAGAAGATGAATTGCCAATGAAGAGTAAATACATAGAGGTTTAGCTTTTGAGCTTATTATAATGTTACATCCGAACCTGTGAATCTGTAGTGATTTCCTGGTATATGAAAGGCTCTTGTTATTGAGCCATGTGAAAAAAACACCTCAACCCTTCAACCTAGAGATCCACTTCATTCAGGACAGTAACTCTGCAGTGCAGTGTCACATCACTTTTTCTGTTGGTGCAGCCCACACTGCCTCCTACTTATTAACACTTGTACAGCATGAATTACCTATACGCCCTTTAAAATATTATGTTTCATTCCTAACTTCTAGATGTGAAACCTTCAATATATATCAGTGGTATACTCACTTCTGTACGGAGTATAAATTGGCAAACATAATGGTTTTTCAGTGCTATAAAATCTAAATACAGATTATATAGATTGATAGTTTAATAGTAGGATAGTAAAATAAATATTTTTACAGCAACCTAATTGGGCATGGAGCAAATTTCATTGTATACAGTACCTGCGGATTCTCTTCTAGAATGTAAGGCTCTTTCTTAAAAAATAATTAAATGAAGTGGATAACAGAGTATAGTAACAGTAGTAAATGCCTGCTGCATGTTAATTACTCCATTTTACCCACACATACACACAAACTGCTCTTTTTTCTATATGCTCGGTATTACATTCTAATTTAATTTTTTTATTCATTTAAAATTGTATAGGTTTTGTTCAAGTCAAGATCTACAGGTGCAAAGAAATGATTGTATTGACCCATGTTTTTCAAAAGCCTAGCTTGATGTCTCCATGCCTGAGCATTTAAGTAATAAACAACATATCAAACAGTGCCATTTTAAAGAATGCTAATAAAGCACGATACTTAGTCTTTCAAAAGATATCATTGATTAGAAACAGAAACAAGAGGCTGGGCTCACCAGGTTGTGTTGTATGTCTGTGTGCCTCAGAATTCAGATTGTCTCATTAGTGAAATAGGTCAGTTCCCTAGGGAAATGTGCTCTCATTTTTTTGCTATCTCTGTGTTCTCATATATATTCTACAGCATCTCATTTCTATTTAAATAACTGAGGTCAATAGTTTTATTGTGATATTTTCAAAAGAGGGGAGCTTATAAACAGTGGTTTATAAATTGATTTGATATGGCACACTAAGCACAAACCTACATTTTACTGTTTTGCACCTTTTCTTCTGTGTAATTAGATTCCTGTATGTCAGGCAGGGCTCAGATGAAGTACAAGTGGAACTGGTTTGTATTCACCAGACCAGATCATTTGTTCACCTCTTAAGTCTAAACAAAAAGTGCAGATGAGAATTTTATAGCTTTGAGTTGTTCATTGAATTATTCAGCAATGCTTCTGATGGATTCACAAGCCTAAATAATGACTTTTGAGTGCTATAAATCAAGCAGTAAAAAACACACAAAAGCAGCATAGACACATTTATGGAGTATTGATAATGACGGAAGCAGAGGATTAATGACTGACAGCTTACACAACAATTAAAATGTAATTGGTACAGTAATTTCTGCTCTACATGAGCATGTTAATTGTTATATTTTGGTGAATTCTTTGTCAGAAAGCTAATTCTGATACCAAATATAAACACAGTATTTAGGTAATCTATTAGAATGATCCAAAATTATTTCAAAACAAAATTTCTAGAACATAATTTCTGGAAAACATTTACAAGTAGCCAGCTACACATGTGCACTCTCTCTGCACAACCTTTATTCTAGCACATGGGTTTACAAAACAAGAAAGATGGTGGAAATGAGGAAAAAGGTATATTTCTGTATGAAGGCTGAAATGATGCACTTGATAAAAACAATGACTGAATGCATTTCTGGAAACTCCGTATTATAGTTAAAAGCCCATAATAAAGCAGCAAATGTTTTGTCCTTTTGAATTATGTATGCCAAAAAAAAACAGTGAAATAAAAGAGGATGATTGTACATTTAAGAATCTGATTATGTTGTGAGATAGTAATCTTATAATGTAAGGCCTGACACTATGTACCAACTGCATTATTGAATTGGTCTCTTTTCTGTTGTAGAATTGTGTGGTCTGTTGTAGTCAACAATTTCAACTTTACATGAGCAACTACCTTGGATTTCCAAAAACTCAATTTAATGTATACAATTGGATGTGTTGGAATTCTGATTAGATTTGTTATGGTAAATCACATAAGCACAGAAAAGTGATTCTGATTTATTGTTATATAACATACAGTCTTCATTTGTAAGGTGGGCATTATACACATTAAATCTACTATATGGTTGCATTTAAGGAATAATAGTTTCATTGACAATTACAGTAATAGCACAAGAAAAAAACAACAGATGGATTAAAGGTGATGTTATTTTGATAGTTTCTGTTTTGAAGACAAAAATATACCACTGTGTTCCTAAATAACTGCTAATTAGCAGTCGAGCAGTAGTTTCAGTGTTGACTCACAGAATGGTGCCCTCTGAGAGCAGGTTGCACCATAATGAAATGCCTCAAGCCTATTTGAAGGAAGTGCACGTAAATGTGTTTCTCACACAGGGGAGACAAAATGAAAGGTCATAAGTTCCCAAGGCCGATGTGATGTCTGTGAAAGGAGCTGAGTGGCCTGGTAAATTCAACAGTGTTTCCAGTACTGAAACAGAAATGCAGACCTGCAGGTGTCAGTCCAAAGAAACCTCTAATGAAAACAGTGATGAAAAAGGCTGTCTTTCAAGCAAGATCAGAATCCTGAGGAAATGTGCAAGTCTGGCAATGTTCAGATAAAATGTTATACTACAGTGCCAAAGGCATAGCGCACCTTGTGGATTTTGTACTTTTTAATATACTGTAAGATCAATTTAAAATTTGGCCGTCTGTTTTTCCAGTTAGTTTTCTTGCTTTTTTTTCCTCCACAACTCTTTTTGTTTTGCAATACTGTATATGCAATACACCTTGACACCAACACAATTGCTGTTTTCTATTTGACTATTTTCTTCTTTTTGGATGTTTGAAATTACTATAATTAATTGGCATAATGTGTTTTAAGAAAGTAAAGATTGTTATTAAGGAGATATAACTTCTGAGGATTTAAGTAATCTGCTTTAATATCTCTTGGTGAATTCATGTGATAATAATGTAGTTATAGATTTTTGATCAGTTAAAGATTTTATGTGAGGGATTTATTGCTACAGAAAACAAAATTAGAGAGAAATTAAAAATTGTGTTACAATAGTTCAGAATGTGAGGTGAACTGTTCTAGTTCAAAACTGGTTTGTTTCTGTAAAGCTAATAAAAAAAAACATGTTTTAGACATTCCTACTGTAAGTTGTGTAAAGTGATCCAAACAACTGAATTGTTTTGTTTAAACTCAGAATTTAAATGGTCAGAATTACTGAATAATCTAAATTGCCTTAAAAAGTTGTTATTCAGAATATAATTTATCCATCTTTAAATCCATGACCACAGCTGGAGAAGAAAACACATTCAAAAAGCATCTGACTATATCTAGGATTTCTTTGTGGATGTGAGGAAAGATGTTATAATGGCTTTCTGGAACTCCCCTGTGATCAAATCTTCTGAAGTATTAGCTACAGTATATTTGCACACTTTTTTATGTATTTCAGTCACAATGTGCTATCTTATTATCCACATTCTAACAAACCCTTAATCTAGTTGCAGGAAGTTGCAGTAGAAATGGTGTAGCCTGCCCTGTCCCTGTAGTGTTAATATTGTGTGCACTTAACTTCATGGCTAATAGTTGCAACATGAGAATAATGTTACAAATCAGGGGGTGTGATAAATTTACTAATTAGGGAGGTTAAATCTATACCTTGAATCAATATCAGATCAATAACAAAATCTGGTTCTCACAGCAGTGCGCTGTGCAAGCAATAAAGATGAATGATTTCACCCCCTAAGGTCAGGATTACAGAGTGTTACATCGCACATTACTGTATTCCATTCTCTAGCCAATCAGGCCACATGTTAGACAAACAAGTATTTATTCACACTAAAGAACATCATTATACAACGCACAACCTTATAATGGCCACAGTGTGGTGAACAAGCAAGTACACCCCCTTAGGTTTTTTTAGTTTAACGTTTTTAGATTTATTTTATGTTCACCTAGTCCTCAACAAATCCTAACAGAAGATACATTTAACGTTATTTGACAAATAATACACACAAATCCTACTTTGTCATTTTTTATTTTAAAAAACAAAAACATAGCCAGCGTTCAATATCTTTGTGTGGAAAAGTGAGTGCACCTCTTGATTCAGTGATTGTGGCATCTGCTTTAGCAGCAATAAAGGAAGTCTACTTACATTTTAAACACACTGTATGTAATTGTGTGAGCTCCAGAGGTTTCCTGTTAAGACAGAAAACACCTTAACAGGACAAGGAAACAAACAAACTTCATAATAAAGCAGAATTTAATCAAAACTTAATACTGTATTTATTCATAACAGATGCTCACAAGTGAATGGGAACCTATTCTAGCAAAGGCATAATTAAAACAGGAGAGATACAGTATCTTAAGCCTGTGGATTCCACAGTTAAAGTTTGGAATGGAATTTCCAAATAACTACGAGAGCAAGCTCTCTTCTGTAATTAAGTTCAGAGTCTGGAACCCTGTCAGCATTCAGTTCACCAGGGCAGAATCCGATTTTTCTAAGCTAATGTCAAGGTGGGAGCTTCTCATGGCATAAGATTCTTGATGATGTAAATGGTGCATGATGATGATGATGTTCTCTCCTAGCTTCCCTTTGTCTGTTCCTGTATAACTGCTATGATCCATTCCTATGAAGGCTGGATTAATGACCTTAAGAATTTTCTGGTGACTGTTAAATATTTGTTTTAATATGGCTGATGTAATAATCGAATAGTGACATCATTTATTGTAAATTATTAGGACTCGTTTTGTTTCATTGTTTTTGTTTTTTGTCTTATGGCCCAAGGACAGCTTCGTAAATACCTCAAACCATTTTTGCATTTCCAAACCTTCTGAGTAAGGCAATTAACCCGAGAAGTGAATATGTTGCTGAAACACAGTTGCCCCCCAGTAACAACAATAACAATATTAACTTCAACATATATTGTTTAAGGATTTTATTAAATTGCTTTATGTTGTGGGGAATTATTACAATATTACATGTTCTAAGGAGATAATTTTTCATGTATATATTTTTATATATTTTTTCTTTGCAACAAACGCAGTGATGTTGGTGTATTTTGAAAGCTATTTTGTTTGCAGGTTTGACCCCCATATCTGTCATATAGTAATACTCTTCATACATTTTACCACTGAAGGGTGTTTTCTGTGATTTATGAATTGTGTCTTTTTTCCTTCAGCCTTGTTTTCTTGAGATTCAGGAAAAGTACTTAAATTGACAGCTATTAGGTGATGATTAATGTGAGGTTAACCTTCAGGCTAATAAGAGTAAAAAAAAAAACTGCATTGTACTTTCTGCAGGTATCATATGATATTGTAGAGCAGTGGTTCTCAAACTTTATGGACCAAGTACCACCCCTGATCAAACCAAAGCATCCAAGTACCACCTACAAGTCATCTTCTCATAGGAACCCCAGACAATCTCAGTGACCAACATGAGGACGCGTGCACACTCACTCTTACACACATACAATAAATATAATAATAAAAAAACCTTATTTGATATAGCGCCTTTAAACGTGGCTTCTCAAAGCGATTTACAGAATGACAACAGGAACAACAATTAAAAATAAACAATAAAAAAGCACCATTTCAGTGAGAGGGGTGAGCCTGTTTAGTCGAGCAAAGCAGAAGTGAATTCATATTTCGAGCCTTGATACAATTCACAACAGAGTCTAACAGATTTTAAATCGTCGGGCATTTTCTTGACGGGAAAGGTCTCACAGTGGATGTTGAAATTCGTCCATTCATTTCTGGAGCAACCTCTTTAATTCGTGCACCGCTGTGTGGGATTGTCATCGCTCTAGCACCGTCTGTACAAAATTTATCTTCGATAAATTCATTCAGAAACTGAAATTTGTGCTCTTCTGTAATTCCTGTTGGTTGCGGCTTACAGAACAGAAGGTCCTCGTGGGACATGTCCTCAAACTCGTATCTAATTTAAACGAGCAAATTGGCCAAATCGATGACATGTACAGACTCATCTAATTGCAGTGAAAAACATCTGCTCATCTTAATGCACTCTTATCAGCGTACTTTTGATATAATCCGCCATATCAATAATTCTATGAGTGGCTGTGTCTTTCGGAGGGGGCAGCAGGTCGAGCTGCTTAGCAGCTTTTTCTTCAGACATAATACTGTACGTGTCAGCTCTTTTGCCAACGGTAAATAAGGTTCTTCAAAAATAGTGTGGGGCTTACCTGCTTTAGCAATCCGCAAGCTTGCAGTTTTCCCCGTTTCCGTTTCAGAAGTCCATCTCAGAAGTTAAAAGAAGTTATTTCATGCGCATGGGAGCGAAACACAGAGACGCTCGGTGTATTTTTCTCAAATTAACCTAGAACAGTTCTTAAATATCCCAGTTGGGATTGTAATAATTTACTATGTGCAATTACAATGCTGGAACTTTCAGCAAAACTGATGAACATTAATGCAGTAATTATGTGCTGTTATATTTATCATTGGATTTGACATGGAAAGGCACAGTGGCTAGCATTGCTGCCTCACAGCACTGGGGCACTGGGTTCAGTTCTGGACTTGGTGTGCTGTCTGCGTGGAGTTTGTATGTTCTCCAAGTGTTCATGTGGGTTTCCTACTGGTGTTCCGGTTTCCTCCAACATTCCAAAATATACTGGTAGGTTAACTGACTTGTGTGAGTGTGTCTGCCCTGCAATAGACTGGCACCCTGTCCATGGTGTACCCAGCTTTACGCCTGTAAGTGGTTAGAGAGTGGATAGATGGGTTATATTTGGCATACAGCATGGGAGGTTACTATTTGTTTTTTAGATTGCATAATTTTGGGTGTAAGTGTTTATCTGGGCACCATGAGGGTCATTACCAATGATTTGCCAAAAGAGAGGAGAGAGAGGAGAATTATGATTTAGTCCTCTTCAGTTGCCACATGTACCAATGAGAATGAAGGGTGATGGCCTGCTACAGGACAGGAAGGGGAATTCAACCCAGGGCTGTTGTACCAAGGCTGCAGAGGACCTGAGACTGAGCCAGTTCCTATTGTAGGAAATGCGAAATGAAAGGCATTAAGGACAGTGTAAAAAAAGTGTCTAGGAAAAACAGGGACAATGACTTGGGAAGAGGAAGTACCAACTGAGCAGTACAGTGCTGATATCAAGGTTAGTAGAGAAAGAGGAAAATGTAACTAGGCAAAGAAAGAAACCAGTAGTTAAAATGGTGTTAAGTTTTATAAACTGGAGATGGAAGAACACTTATCTGGTTAGTCAAAAGTGGGACAGCTGCACAGCTTTGTCTAGAGAGGGATGAAAAATATTGGAGTAAGTATGATAAGTTCCTAGGCTCATTTTTATTTTTTTATTTTTTTTATTTTGACAGATGATACTACAGCAGTGGACAAAAAGACTGAATAGGGAACATTTTTTTATTTCTCATTTTCTTTTTCTTCCTATGTTGGTATGCTTTCTTGTGTTCTGGCTCCAACTTGGACACTCCCAGCAAGAGAACCCCCAGGACATTATGCGAGATATTACAAGAGTTAAAAGACAGTGTACAACTGTTAGAACAGGACATTTTTTTAACTATTCATGTTATTTAGACTTACAAGGAGCTAATTTTGAAATACAATTGAAGGAGCACGTTTTCCATACACGGTGAACAAATCTAGACAACCATATAATATACACTTCAATACTAGATTATCACGTTGTACACCTTTTCCAATGTTACGTAGGGGCCATTGTATCATTTCAACCCAGACATGGCAGACTGTCGTTGCTATACTTCTTCTTGTCCATTCAGAAGGACATAAATTAATATTCAAAGTTGGAGGATGAGTGAATAGCAAATCTGCAATACTCATTCACTGTTAATCTGTCTTAAGTGCAGCTCATGGAATCTGTAGGTCCTCATTGTACTAAACTTTTCAATGTAAGAGACTGTGAAAGGAGCCAGGGTATGCAGATAAGGTGCTTTCTTTTATTATACTACAAGGGAAAGGCAAAATCTAGTTATGCAACTTCATTCCATTAATGTTTTAGCATTTTATTTAGCCATTTTCTAACTATCTCTTTTTTTACTAGAAATATTACTCCTTTCTTCGAACTGTACCAGCTTTTTCTTTTGTCCTTCTTTACATTCTAAGGCATAAATGTTCGTTCAGCTGATATCTCCAATGGCAAGAACCTTTCTCGTTTCATGGCTCATTACACAGCAACGTGCGTTTGCATTTGTGAACATGTGAGTAGTTTTGTGCAGTCAGTAAGCTTTAACCTTCATGAGTATTTAAAAATCAGCAGGATTTAATTCAACCACCCACACAGAAACAAAGTGGCATACCTGGTTTTGTTAGTGTGGAGCAGTTTGCAGTAGTAATAAGTCAAAAAGATTTTTTTTTTTTATTGACATTTTTCTCACCCTATATCAACGTAATATATATATATATTAGTTCAGGTGGGTAGCTGCGTCAGCATGCGTAGGCTGCAAAGGAACAAGTAATAGGTTTATTCCATGCTGAAAAAAAGAAGAAAGAAAACACAACGTTTAGGCCGTGTAGCCTTCTCACACCTTCTCACACACACTCACACCTGAAGAAGGCTCTACGGCCAAAACGTTGTGTTTTCTTTCTTCTTTTTTTCAGCATGGAATAAACCTATTACTTATTCCTATAAATATATTATTTTAATCTGCGTGATTTTTAATCAGCATGTTGAAACACCGGTAATGTAAGTACTGAGATTTTTCAGATAGTGTGATAAAAACCAAATGGGATACGTTATGGAATGTACAACAAGCACCTCCACTTTTAAGACTTTTGTAGAAGCTGATATGAAGGCTGTGTGGGCAAAGTAAACAATCGATTGGATTGGTGGACAGACGTTGTGGAATTATAATCTGTATCTGAAGTAACCGAGAGGCAGAAAGTAGCTCTGAAATGGTAAGATGATGCATACGGACAACACAGAGAGTAGAAGAAAGAAGATGAGCTGGGTGGGGAGATGGAAGGGAGTGATTCTGGAATGCCCCACTGTCAAGTCTCCGTGAGCTGTCATGGGCTAGTTGACAAAACAGTGATGAAAGGACATGCTCACTTGTAAAGCCCTTTGAAGTGTCATTCCAGATCACTCCATGCAATTGCCATTAACTTGGCTGTAACGCGGTCCCTGGAGCTGTTATCTCAGCTAGTGTATGTGCTGATGTGCCAAGGAGGCGCAACAAAGGGTTTTTCAATATTATGACAGCAAAGAATGGCGTTGATTCATAAGACCATAAGGAGGACTGCATAAGGAGCAAACAAGACAATGCAATTCAGTCCATCTTGATCATTTAGTAATTTAGTAGCCAAATGAATGTAAAATTTCACTTAGGTCTTTCTTAAAAATGTCTAGAGCTCTGACAAGAAAGCCTGGTTCAGACATTCACAACTGTTTGTGTAAAGAAATGTTTCCTGTTCTCTGTCCTAATAAAAAAATATAGTTTCTAGATGTGGCCCCACGTCCTTGTTTTACTGTTGAGCAGGAAGTATTTCCCATGGTTGACCCTCTCTGTACACATTAGGATTTTATACAGTATACTTGAATCAAATCAAATCAAATCAAGTCTACTATCAGTCTTTTTTTGCTCTAGCCTAGATTAAGTAGATTGGGCTTCCATAACCTGTCCATACAGTATATGACAATCCTCTGATTACCAAGAATCCTGCAAGTTGTTTTTCTTTATAACTTTTTAAAAGGCTGTAGCCTTCTAAACATTTTAAATATTGTGCTCCCCACAATATTTCTTTGTGGTACAGCGACCAAAACTAAATTATATATTCAAATTTTGGTCCTAATGGTTTGCTATAAAGCTTGAGCATAATTTCCCTGTATTTGAATTTTGTACTTATGCTATATACTTTTTTTTACTCCCCACTGTATCTGGATAAAGTTGCATAAGAATCTATTTCTTGTACATCTATACACCCTGATTCCCTTCATGCGTTATTTCCTGCATTGCTAAATTCATTGCTAAATTTAAATATGTGTATATGTTTTCTACCAGTCTGGACCAAATTGTGCTAATCAATGTTATTAAATGTAATTTATAAAGTTTTGTAGCTCTTTTGTTGAGTTTCTGAGACACATCTTTTTTGTATTCTCTGTAAATTCAACTAGTTTTGGTAGCTGTAACATTCAATTAATCCACCTTTATTGGAGACCTTATCAGAAGCTTTCTAGAAATTCAAATATATGATACTGTGTGATTCACTGGTATGTAATCCCTGACATCTGTCATTATAACTTGTTCAAGGGATTCTCAATTGTTATTAAATAACACATTTTCTTCCTAAATCCATGTTATCTGTCTCTTAAAGTGTTTTTACAGTACAGTAATTTAATTTTAGTAAATTTATTTCTACCTTGGCCAAGTCTCACTCATCTAGGAAATGTTCATATAGGAAATTATATCTGTGAAGAAATGTTTGAATAATCTGTTAACTACCAGCTCACAGCATGACAGCATGGGCCTTGGTTTGTGGATATGTTTATTAATTCAGGAAATTAGACATGTATAGAAGGACAGTGAATTGGCCAATTACTGGAGGTATAGGTCACTAGCACTGAGTTCACTTAGCCTCTTAGCACTTAATTCATTTCTGAATTGCTCACCAACTATACAATTTCTTAATAGGTTATGAAATTGATTCTGTTTTGTTACTGACTAGCAATATGCTGTGATGATGTGCTTTGTCACTTGCGAAGGAATGTGGGTGTTTTACTTTCCTAAATGTAGCAAGAATTTCTGAAGTTTTTGCCTTTCAGTTCTATTTTCTGTAAGTTAAATCCCCAATATTTGAAATAATGCAGAAAATGATGTACAACCCTTCTTTAAAATACTGTGAAAAAAATGATTTAGAAATAGATTTTTTAAACTGGTTTCTAAAAACCATAAATACATCTCGTGTTATTATTTTTTCCTCTTTCTGCGATCTGTTGTCATCTGCATGTCATGAAGCACTGGCCACATAATAAACAGTAGGAATATACTGTACATGGTTTTTCACTCTTTTTTCTCCTGAGGGACCATTCAAAGCCTACACCAGAGCAACATAACCCAGGCATGAAATGGTAAAAATCCCCCATTAAGTCCTGCCGTTCTCTGTCAGGAGTCAGCTTGTAGAGCGGCAGTTCAGTAGTTCAGCAATCATGAGCTTCGTGTCCAAATTATCATTATATAATCAGCATATTAATATTTTATTATAGTGTACAGTCATTTTTCTCTTAATGTACTCTTAGTGATGGATATAATTTTGTGTTTAAAAGTAGGATTTTGCCCTTTTCTCCTAAAAGTTTGGAGACCCTTTTGTCTTGAAATACATACTGTACAGGTACCTGGAAATTTAATTAAACTGCAGGAAGACTGGAAAGAATTATTATATAAGACCATTATTTATGTCAGATTAGCCACCTGAAAAGAAATCCAATAAAAAAGAAATCACCTGAAAAGATATAAAATCTCAATTTGTTAGCATTCCTTACCGCACATAACATAGGAATTATGTGGAACAGCTTCAGCAGTATATCCGTTTTTGCGGATTCATTACAACTGATGTGCCAGCAAGGATCACATTAAATATGAAATGAAATGCCACTGAAATTACCTATGAATTGACTAAGATTTAGGAAAACCCAATATGACATATTTCTATTGAAAATATCTAAATAAATGTGTCTATATATTGTACATATTTTATTTTCTCTTGTGTAACATCTGGGTTTTTAGCTCCATTCAGAACCATAAGAACATACCTCAACATTTAGAAGAGTAATACTGGACTGGGCAGGTCAGTTCTACAGTATGTAGTCAGTGCGGTGTTTCCCCAACCTTCATTTAAAACCTGGATACTCTACAGGTGATTTACATAATTCTTTCAGTATTTTGCAGTTAATGTTTTTATATTTTTAATTGTAATTAAATATTACAAAACAGCAACAGTATTTTCCTTTATCTATACAGTGGCATAGTTATGCTTATGTATTTATATGTTGGTGCATTTTTGAAAAACGTAGCAGTTCAACATGAAAACCTGTTTTCTCTCACTC
Source organism: Lepisosteus oculatus (assembly GCF_040954835.1). NCBI lineage: Eukaryota > Metazoa > Chordata > Actinopteri > Semionotiformes > Lepisosteidae > Lepisosteus > Lepisosteus oculatus. Next base: position 37,241,629 of record NC_090702.1, on the reverse strand, counting down.
GTTTTGGCTGCATTAGTTAACATGGAGGCATTACAGTGGCTAGGCAATTAGCATTTCTACCTCATGGCTCTTGTGTCCTATCTGACTGTGACTCAGGATCTAGGAGACCAGGGAACTATCTGTGTAGAGTGTGCATGTTATCCCTTGCTTTTGTGGATTGTTTATAGTAGTGAATGGCTTATACAAAGAACTATCAACATTTGCTTTGGATATTTGAAATATCTCATAAAATGTAAAACGGGCATTGACTGTGCAGTTTTTATAGCTGACATGGCTTACACAAATAGCAGAGTTCAGAGTGTGTCATTGCTGAAGACAAAAGCTGTAATTACATTCGTACCCCTTTCTCCAGGATATGAAAACAAAGAAACCCAGCAATAACAGTTAAACAAAATTAAAATTCAAGTAAGTGGTGAAGCAAATGTGAGATATAATATGAAACTACTTAGCAGGAAAAACCTGCTGTGGCTGTTTTGTTATGAAATACAGTAACACAAATTACATTTCTCATACTACATTTAATTCAATTATGTTTGTTGTCTTTTTTCACCGCTTAGATTTCTGCGCAACAGTGATGGAATGATATACTGTATGTCTCTTGGCTAGATCACCATTATAATTAAGAACTTGTTTTCTGGTTAAATTAAGGACCACTGTTTTACAATAGTAGGTTTAATTACAGTAGGTTGTTAAGGGTCACTTGTGTGTTGTACCACGTGTCTTCTATTTAGATTAGCTTGTAAATCATTTGTTTTTTTCAGTTGCTGATATTATAAAGTCGTTTTTCAAGCATGCTAATATTATTTATATCTTCAACATTATTTAAAAAAGATACATACAGATGAAAACACCTAACCCTAAAATACATTATAACTCAATAATTCCCATATAACTCCTTCTTAAAATCTACATAACAATATGCATAATCCTTTAATACCATTTGTGCAAATGGCATTACATGCATGCAGTATTTGTGATGGTTCATAATAAAACATAATTCCTGAAGATAGCCTTAGAAGTAAGGTGATGGAAGACACCAATAATGACTTAAGAACTGACTAACATTGGTCCTGGTATGTTAATGTGTAACTGTATTATACTACATGGTTTTAATGCATATCGTTTTATTGTGTCATCTTTATGAAGGAGTTCTAACAGTGTTTTATAGCCTAATTCATATTGTACACACAGGTACAACAGTAATAAATAACTTTGGTGTACAAAGTCCAGGAAGAAGAAAGTCCACAAAACCAAAAATGTCATTTTTTTTCCACTTGACTATGCTTAGAATGATGTACATTTTGCAACAGCTTTTCAAGTATATTATATGTAATGCATATACTATATACTTTTGAAATCAGTAATTGAGTGTCTTAAGCAAAACTGACCTCTACAGTAGCACTGAGATACTGCAACTAAGTAATTATAGAATATTTTTATAGAAAGAAAGTAAACATGCACATGGAACACTTGAATAATATTACAGTACTCAGAATTCCACACTTTATATTATGTATATATGACCACACATTAGTGAAAACTTGGGCTCTTGGTATTATTCTGAACAAAACTAAACTTATGATTTTCCAGAAAAGGGCCAGATTGCAAGAGAAGAAATGTATGTTTAAATAATGCACACTGGAACACACAACAGATTACTGCTATGTGGGCCTATGTCAGCTTCTTGGGGAGTTTCAGCATGGCCTTCAAAACACTGACAGAAAAGAGAAGCAGAGTATGCAATAATATAATGGCCAGTATCACTTTAAATCTCCAAGACAAATGTGAGATGTCCTGTCTGAGGCCCCACATGAAAACATTGGAAAAGGGTGCAGTAATGGTTCTGCAAAAAAATCCTATTTTATGCAGATGAAAGTCCCTGTGGATCACAATGTTGACTACAACTTTTATGTGTTTGATTAATCAATAACATTTTTTATATACTATAATTTATACAAGTCTTAAAGTTAAGTTGATCTTTCTGAGAATTTTTGAGATAATTTTTTCTGAGAAAAAACCTTGCACCTTGTTAGGACCTTTTGGATGTGAGTGTAATTTACTTTTTAGCCTGTGAATAAAATCTTTGTTTCCTTTAGTAAATCTGGCGGAATATCAGGCCTAGAAGGCTTCTTAATCTTAAATGTTAATCAAAATTGTGTTTCTTTATGATGAATCGTTTTAATATAGAGTTTTGTCTTTGCTGAGCCTAAATTTTACATTTACGCCTAAGTAAAATTTACATACTGTATAAGACATTACTTTTCCTTTAAAGTCTATAGGTTTCTGGTTGGTATCTGTGAAACACTTTACTTCGTGTTTTAATATTCCTCCATTGTTGTAATATTGAAAGCAAAAACTTTTAGTATGCACCTTAGCCTTCATTGCAATATGTATAATTCCCTTTTGTACCCATGTATTGTAGCCCATTTCTGTAAAATCCCATATTATAAACCAAAAAAATAATAATCCAAAAACGTAATCCAAGTATAAAAAATAAGTGGTATAAATTATAGAATGTTGTGTTACTGTACAAACTTGTACTGCATTGTAGTGATTTCAGCCACACTTAGTAATATTTTTGTGATTTACTGGTTATGAATGTTTTATGGTGTATTTTTATTAAATCCACTCTTCAGTGTTCTTACCCTTAATGGAGCTTCAATTTCAATTTTCTTACATTGCAGGTATTTTGAAGGTGTTGTATTTTTTTTCTAAATCTACCCTAATCTTTCAGTGTTTTCTCCATTAATGTGACTTCAATTTCTCAGATGTCCAAGCATCCTGATGGAGTAGTCCCCCTCTTCTATTGTCTGGATAAGAACACTCATGAATCACAGAATATAAGAATGGTCACAAATAAAAGGAGACAATTGGGTCCATCTAAACTGTTATGTTTGGTTATTAAAATAAACTGGATGTAACTGTCTAATCCAACCATTTCTAGAAAGAAGCCAAGAATAACATGGCTGGATTGATTTTCACAGACACATCTCCAGGTTTCATCTCAAGCAATAAAATTGGAATTGCATATCATTAGTACAATTTCTGTCCTACAACGTACGATAAAGTACAGTACTTCTTAAATTAACCAGATCTGATCAGACTGATCCTCCAAGAGTACTTAGTGACTCTGGGACCAAACCATTTCAGTTTACTGTTGGTAATAACCATCAATTATTGGGATGACAGGTTTGTACTCATATATGTCCCATTTCCTCAGGTGTAACACTTTCTGAAAAGGTTGAGAATTTTGAGAAAGATTTTTAGATGCCCTTTTAGGTTTTGCTGTCTTCTGCTCAGAGGGTCCCAATAGCAAAACAGTGATGATGCTGTACATTAAGATGATTTGCAGAATGTTAAGCAAAGCACAAGTCCACTTTTGCTTTAGAGCTAACAGAATTCAAGTCCCGAGAAGAGCTGAGCATTAATTAACTCGTGAAAATTACAGTTAGTTCAGAACATGCTGACTTTGAACTTGAGGATGCTGAGATGAAAGGCCTGGAGAAACTTGCTTCCTTTATGTGTTACTGTACAGTATATGCAGTACCAGAGATTAGTTTTACACTTGAAAATTAAACCCCTAGTTAATTGTGTTCATAGTTCATAGTTCATCAGTGTACAGATTTTGTAAACTTTATATGTCAGTTTATATAAAATTTAAAAAACTGTTTTGCTCTATACAGTGATTTCAGTAACACAAGACAAATATTATTTTCCCGAAGCGAACATTGCCAAGGAGAAAATGTGAAAATGTGAAATGTAATTTAACAACCCCTTGCAGGGGAATCATGGTGTGCTTAAGCAGTATTAATTAGTGTTTTGTTTTTATCATTCTTTTGTCTTCGGGGTTGAAAGGTTTTTTACTTTTTCTTTCTTTGCCTGGAGCCCCTTAGAGAAGAAAAAAGAATTAAGGCATATTTTTGTTGTATTTGAATTTCTGGATTAATTCCCTGGAGAATCTACTATTTCATACATCTATTAATGTATGAAAGAATAGGAAAATAATACTTTTTGCCACCTCCTTGGGTATTCTTTTCATCCATTCAGTAATGAATGGTGGAATTCTCTATATTATCGTTTGTTGAAGGAATGATTTCTGACTAAGTAATCAACACTTGGCCTCACCTGGTATCTGCTGAATAGACAAGAAACGATAGAAACATTATCTCTCTTATTATTCATGTAAATTGATCTTATTTGTACTGTATCTTAGTAATAGCATATCAGCAAATGGAAACAGACAATTCTGGCAAAGTTTGCGGTAAACACACTCTGCAATAGAGTGTAAATGTCATTGTACTCACAGTGGTGGAGTTGAGAACTGCCTGTGCCTGTTGCACCAGTTGGGGTTCGGGTTGCTGAAAGCCTAGGTTCTTGCGGTTTAGAGGCCCCATGTCTCTTGTTTATTTGTTAGTTTATAGGCAACCATGATGGTTGTAAACAAACATGTAAGATAATGGAAGCCTTCAACTACTTGTACTGATCATGAAAAAAATGTTTCAGGTGATTGATATGGTTTTTCCATACCTTATGGTGGTCTAGCATAGCCATTTTAGATTTTTTCTGTGATGTATGCCTCATCTGAGATCACTAGAACTAAGCCCTGGAATATGGTTAATTTTTAATGGAGTGTCAGATCTGCAGAATGTAAGTGGTGTCTTACAGTTTTTAATTACACTAGCACCCCTGTAACCTGTTGCAGTTATTTTGCATTTTTGTTAAATTGTTTTATATAGTGCTCCAGTAATAAGGATTAAATTTGAAAAATAGGTAGCACATCTCACCTAACAACTATCGGAAAAATTAGTCAAATTTATCAATTGGAACTGGAACTGGAAGAAGCAGATATTCTTACTGCTGTGTTTGGTTTATGTATATGTTTCTTGGTTTTTACAGCCAAAGTGCCTGAGTGCCTTTCTTATACCTGTTCTTTAGCATTCAGTCATAAGCTGCTGAACAGCGTTAAGCTCGCTGTCTCTGCAAAATATTCTAATGGCACATTAACCATCTTCCAGAGACTACACATTTTGTGACTTTTATGTTAAAGCTGTAGCCACCCTTAGTTCATGCATCATTTTGAAATTTCATTTGGAAATCAGATTTCCCTTGTTTTTCCAGTGAACTATATTCATGTGAAGCAGAGCTATTGTATATTGAAAGTAAGTTCTGAATATGTCCCATGTAAAGGGTTTTCAAGTGTTGGATATGATTAGAAGGGAAATAGTGAAAACTAGTTAACAAAGGATAAGATTGTCTGTCTTTACAATCATCTTCAGTCTATACATTGTTTAGGGAAAATTGTCCTCTGATGCTCTAATTCGCACAAATTGCTGCTTATATTTTAAGAAAGCTTATTAATTACCTGGGTTGCAGTGTTACTTCCATTACTGTACATCCGAGAAAAGCTTCTGCTTAAATTGCATTACGATTCATAAAGCTTAGAGACTGCTGGTATGAATCCTGGCTGTGCCACTGTGACAGGCTGCCCAGAATGCTCTGCCACTGAATTTTCATAGAAGTTGTGGGGGTGGGATGAGTGAGTCAGACGGGTCATCTTCAACTGGTCTCTCAGCAAACTTAAATGTGTTACTGGAGGTTTAAATAGGGAGTGGGACCTGTTCTCCAACTGGAGCATGAGTAAGAGCCTTGATTTTGTATCTTAAAGGGCAAAGTGTGTGCAAATCCATACAGATAAATCTGTCAAAATAAGATCATATGTAAAGATGTACTGTATACAGACTATTCGGCAATCTCTTGGTAGCTCTGAGATGCAGATCAGTGAGTGACTTTTTTCCCATTTTAAGAGGAAACCACAGACAGTGCAAATACATGCTGCTTTACCATCCAACCATCCACGCTTTATTAGAAAGTGACTTCATCCTAATAAGGATCAGAATCATAAGATCCAAGGCCTCACCACGGATGGAATGACACGGTGACTTACACAGACCAGCAGGACAACATGCTTACTCCACAAATAGGATGGGAGTCTGGAATCATTCTGCTTCTCTGATTTTTCCATTAACATAATTAGAAATTTCCTAGGATATTTATTGCCATGTCATTTTCTGTATACGTAAACATATATACAAAATAACAAGGTGACAGTTTGTAGGTGACAGGTGACAGGAAAATTATACTCCCTAAGTAGAGGAGCTCAGATGTTCCCTATGATGATTACAGGGCCAGCATCTGATGGATTGTTATTTACATGAAGAGCCTATTAAGTATGATTGAAAAATCTGACAGGCAGACAGTGCCTCTCAGAAGGAAGAAGGTGGATCATGGAGAGCATGTGACTTCCCCACAATGGCATTCCTTTTATACTGCAGAAGCAGAATGTTCTATTGGATATTATCAGATGCAAAAAGAAATCTAAATGTCCTTTCTTAGAAATTTCTCTTTCAGTGCCATTCAAAATTCACAATTTTTTTTGCAGATAACAGTATGTACTAAATTATTATCTTGGTCAGGTACAGTATCTTCAGAGAAAGTTATATCTTTTAGTTACAGTTTAAAAAGTTGGCAGAGCCGGTGAGATTACCATATGAAGTATACTTACACCTACAGATAACAGCCAATGTGAATATGGTTAATTACAAATACCAATGGCCACAATTAGGCATGTTCAGTGACCATAATTGATACAGTAATTTGTTTTTTCAGTGCAAAGTTTATAGCAATTATATGGGTCAATTCCATTCAACTTTCATCCAACTGACAACACGAAATTATAATGTCTGTTGTTATGTTCTGTGAAATTGGCTAACACAAACTGCAATTTACAAGGCTTAAGTTTGGTGCTATTTTTTTTGAACAGCTGCAACTTAATGTTAACAGGTTCAAGACTAAATAAAAGCCTAACTGTTATGAGAGATGGTTTCTAATCATAGCTTTTTTCTTCTTCCAGGTACTACAGTGCTACAATCCTCCAGATGTCAGGGGTAAAGGATGATAAAATGGCAATCTGGCTGTCGGCAGTTACTGCCTTCACAAACTTCATTTTCACTCTGTTTGGCGTTTGGTTAGTGGAAAAAGTAGGCCGTCGAAAGTTGACTTTGGGTAGTTTAACAGGTAAGGCATCAACAAATGAAAATGTTAAAAAACTATGGTATTTATGGCAACTGCATTATACAATTAAAATAAAAATCTTTCCATACTTTCTGATATAGGCATATGGGCAGAAACAAACTTGTGTCATTGTGCAGGGGTGTCTAAGAATGAAGAACACAAGGTGGAGATTTGATGAGAACAGGTCATTTGGCCTGAGTTAAATGATCCAAGAAACCTTCTTGAATCCTTGAATTTGAATCTCCTTGAAAGCTTTCAATGACTCAGCAATGATCACATAACTTGTCAGTTTGTTCCATATACTTACAATCCTTCTAATGTAAAACGGTGCCATCTGTTCTTACTAGCTAATTTGCTTGCTTTAAGTCCTCTGATCTCTCTAATCTGAACATGAAGAAAAGATATGGTGTTATTCTATCAACTGACTTTATCCAAATTGTCAGAGATTAAATACAACATCTTGGTTTCAAGTCAACCCAAACATGATATACTGTATGATATATAAGATAAAGATAAATAATAAAATATAAAATTTAATTTAATATGGGTTGCCTTTTTCTGCATAATTTCCAATGGTGAAATAATGTTTTTAAAGGTTTCCAGAAGTGAAGATGAACAAATTCCAACGCATTTTACAGTTTTTGCTTTATGTCTTATTTCCACTCTTGTTTTGAGACTACAGTGGAAAGTAAGGTAGTATTCAGTATTTGATAATGGTCATTTCAACACAAGTTTAAGGCCACTTAACTCATTTGTCTCATACATTATTTTATAGAACAACAAATAATCTATTTATATTTTAAATTTCTGACCCATTAGTGATACTTGGCGTTTATCAATGTTGCGGTGACAGTGTGAGCTACTACTTGTATTTGTGTGGCATCTGTTAATTTCAGAAGATACACTAGCTAATTATTGTATATTAGAGTCTTTGTCATTTTTGTAGATAAGAAAGAGAAACAGTCATGCTTAACACTCCTCTTCTGCTTAAAGAAAATGTAGCCTAGATCTCTTCTTTGCATTTTTTTACACCATATCTATTGGCTGCATTGTCAAATATGTAATATGGGATCTTCAAATGGTCACGTTGAAAAAAACCTCCTTTTTCTATACTCATGATACTAATTTCCTGCGGTGTATTTTCATATAGTTTTGTTTATGTCTATATTATGTTACTATGTTCTGATATATTTATTCCATCAGAGATTAATATTACTGCATTACCATGATATACAGTACAGTATGTTAGTCTTGTTTTCAAAATTGATAAAGGACTATTTTTACCTCTGATGTTAAATCACTGTAATTAAAGCACTTCCTTTACCTCATTTAGAAGTCTTTGGTAAAAAAAAAAATACCTTGCTATGTTATTCTTATTTCAGTCATTATTTAGTTTTGTTTTTATCTTTTGAATCTTTATAGTTTTTAAGTATACAATATACTGTATAACTTGGTACAAAAATGAATTATATTCTAAGTAGCACAAACTGTAATTGACTTCTTTGCCCAGATTTTCTGATTTATAGATCAGTTAAAAAAAACAAACAAAACCTGAATAATATATTTAAAAAATAAAACCAAAAAACATCCTTGACTTAATTTTAATCCAGCATGGAACTGTGATGTGTGGAATAGTGTGAGGATTTAATTCTCTGTAACTGAAAGACATGCAGAATCAAAAGTATAAAAGCAAATAAGACGTACTCACAAAGTAAAGCTTCCGGGAAGATTTAAGTGCACGAAAGGGGTACAGTATATTAACATCTTTCAAGAGCATGGTTGTTAGTGATATGAGCCAGAAAATTGTAGGTCAAGACATCAAGACTAGCTCAGCAGGAGAAGACTTAGTAAATAATTAGTCTCAAGACAAGTTAGCAGGACAAGCCTATTTAGCAGTGGATTGTGTGTTACAAGTTGTAATTACCCTGCATGTCATGATGTTCACAGTTTTCCTCTGTAACAATATAAATGAGAAGACAATTTCAAAAACATACATAAATGGTAATACAATCTCAAAGGTTACATGGCATGACATTTGTTTAGAGCAGCATGGTGGTGCAGCACTAAGGCCCTGGGTTTAATTTCTAGGGTGCTATCTGCATGGAATTAGTATGTTCTCCCCATAGTCTTCCAGCTTGTCCTTTTTCCTCCCACAGTCCAAAAATGCACTGGTAGGTTATTTGTTTTCTAGGAAATTTGGCCCTGGTTTGAATGAGTGCATGTTTGTGTCTACCCATCCAGGGAATAAAATGCCTTGCAATTGCTGCTTGCTTTGGCTCTCCTGTGACCTTTAACTGGATGAAATGGTTAGTAATGGATGGATGGACATTTGTTTACTAAGCCAATTTATTGAAAGAGTATTGAAATTGAATAGATATTATCCTGCTTATACGGTAGATTCAGAACTTCAATTGCAATGGTTCAGTCATCTAATTTTTTTGGAATGTGCAGTTCAGATTTAATCTCATTGTTGCAAACCCCAGTAAAAGCCCTGAAAGCTGGTGAAGTGCTGTTATAGTCACGTCTCTGTCTACTCAGCTTGTCTTATCATCCCTAACAGGGGAACACTCAAGGACTGGCTTCTTAGACTTCTTCCTCTTAGTCTTGATAGGATTTATCACCATGCGGTTGTAAACCTACAGTATCTTCATACTTTCCCATTGCATACAGTAGCTAGTTTACTTCAAAAGCCAGGGCTGGGTGGAGAGCCAGGTATAGAAACTGGCTATGATCATTCACAGATGCTGCGTTAGCTTCAGGACTACAATTCCCAGAAAATCCACTGGGAGACTTCCTGATGGTCATGAGTCAGCTGTGGTGACATCCTGTAGGTCTCTCACAGTGCTTCACCGTTGCTGGTCTGTTGTCACTGGTATGAGCACAAGCAATTCGCACAGGATCCCCTTTTTCTAAAAGTTTATTTTCTAAAAAATTAGAAAAAAACAGGGAAGGGTTTCTGGAGCTATTCCCAGGACAGGAGTACTACAGCTGGTAGCAGGGATCTAACTGCCAGCCTGCATGAGTGCACAACTCCTGACTCCTTGCCATCTTGTCACCAGGTTAGACAGAGAAATGATGGAACCTCAGTTTTGACCAATTTTGTACTCTCTAAATTGCTTTATATTGTTCTGCTGTTTGACTTTGTTTCAAGCAGCAATTTAGCTCTTTGCATTGTTGTTTTTGGAGGGTCCCTAATATTAATCCCATACTTTGAGGCTTGATAGATCATATGTTTGCTCTTCTTTAATTATCTTAATTTGCTTTATTAATATAGTGTTTATATTAAGGTTTATCAATTACATTTTTTATGTCCATCAGGTCGACTTGTAATCTTCTGTCTTTTCTTGTAGGTACCAGCCTGAGTCTTCTGGTCCTGGCAATTGGATTTTTACTCTCTGCGCAGCATTCACCTCCTGTGATCCTGCACCCAACAGACCCCTCTACTCCCAACTCAACTTGCTCTCAATATGGGTAGGATGTCTGGCTATTACTAGATCTCTTAAATCGTAATGCAGTCCAACATGTACACAGTCCAAAATAAATTGATTTACTTGTTTGATTAATGGTAATGAATCCAGGATTCTTATTGTTCAGGTTTTGCACATATCTGTGGTACAGGTGAAAAGTTAATCAAAAATACCTTTCAGAACAATGAGCAAGTAAATAGGATTTCTGATTACTTCGCTTCCTATCTATTGCAAAAATGTGAACTATCTTAGGCAGTTAGGCAGTGCTTAGGCAGTTTTCTGTTTTCTTGTAGAGACATCTTGCATCACGGAATCTTCATATCTAATGGATATAAAAAATGTATTTACAGATGCAAAGGATAACAGATGATCAGTGACCTCATGCATCTAACTTCGTCACAATGTCTTGCTTTTGGCTCCTGTCCATGACATTTGTCAAGGTGTGGCTAGAAGGTGTAATCTGAAAAATAAACAAGTGCAACAATAACACACTTGTAATTCAACGTGTGATTGTCTTAAACTAAAGTTATGAAAAAAACTTAGAAATATGTTTACATTTTCTGACATTGTTTTGGTCTTCTTTTGCAAAATCATGTCATATTTTACAGCAATCATACAGTAATTTAATAGTAATGCAATTTATTTTTATCAAAGTCCATAAAAATGACTCAATTCTTACTTTACTAATGTAATGCTTATATCTTCACTCTAATACAACATTTTATAGCCTTGGTTTCCTTTGAACTTGTCTTCTTTATTCTTGTAATCTACGAGTGTGGTGCATCGGTGCACCAGTTAGCACAGAGAGCGACTCAAAAGGCTGATACATTAACATGTAATTTCTGACTTTTACATTTACTCCGAGTATCATTATGCAGCATTAGATTTTGTTTTCAGGGAAAGAAGCATTCCATACATTTGCCAAAAGGCCCTTTCAGATTTATGGGAAGCCTATTCATCATAACTGCAAAAGAAGAAATGCACTGTTCAGCTCAACAGTACAGCAGGAATCTTCAGTGGACCCAAAAGCAGACCTTGCATTTTTATTTTGATCATTGGATTTTAATTAGAGATCATTAGCTCAGTGGCCTTTTGGTACAATAGACATGACCTATTAAAATAGGATTTTGCCTTTTCTGCATTCTTATTTTAATGTGGAGTTTGTAAAGAAAACCCATATACTTTATCTAATTAAAAGATTAAAAGACTATTAGAAAAGCCATTTGTTTGCACAGATGTAAATGGGGATATACTGTTATTCATCATAATAAAATCTATACAGAATTCCTACAACCCTCCAATCATATGAATATGGGTTGATATTGCTTGAGCAATACAAAATTAAGTTTTGACTCGTGATTCATACTGAACAAAAAACTACAACATGATCAAAGATGCACCCACAATTGAAATAACATGAGCTGAAGGATTCATAAATTTCTTGTGCCTACTTCTGAAATGGAGGAAAATTGGATAATGTGAATGTTATTTGTAGATAATGTGTATTTGGACTTTTATACTTTAAAATACTGGTTTCAAGAAGTTTCAGTTTTCGAAATGAAGTAACATTGCAGGTTGTGGGGAAAGGCTTGCTGTCCTAAAACAACCTTAAAATTAAAGAAAATTATATTTTTGTTAACATGTAAACAATGATAAAAGTGTAACAGCAATATTCTAAAACTAGTGCTTTTATTATGAATGTTGTCTGTTTTTCTTCATCACTGTAACAATTAGGTTTTAAAATTCTAAACAGAACAGCTAACATGCTTTTAAAATGTTCCTTATGAAAATTTTTAAAGAAATACAGTACAACATAAACCTCTTAGTCTTGGATCTGTAAATATATCTAAAATCAACAGTATGGTACATAAGCCTATTTTAAACTATTCAGATATCTTGAACACTAAGCAAACAAATTATCTTTCATATTTTAGCAAATTCCATCTGGTTTACAGATCAAGCCATTCAAAATGAGTGAGGTACGCTGCGTTAAATAACGATGGACGTGGCGCAATATACCGCATGTTTTTTTACAAGCACCCTGTGACACTGCCGGGTGGAGCTAATAAAGCTTAACCTCTCATGTACAGCATTTGAGCTGTCACCAGAAAACGCCTGGTTTAGAATCCCGGTCACTGCTGAGGGACAAGCTTTATTCAATTAAGAATTTAAGTTGTATACTTTTAATAATATTAAACTGTGTATTACAGCATGTCAAACATGAAACATTAAAAAGTCGGTTTATTTTATAAAAGCAAAATTGCTCAGTTGGACAAATGTACACAATCTTCCACCTACATCATAAATAATTTAATTATGCATACATATTTTATGAAGCCAAGTCTTTAACTTGGTAACTTACAGTGAGTTCTGGTTTTAATGTGCTTGTTCTAACATTATTAAGCTTATATTTTGTACTTCATAAAAAGTTATAACATTTTATCCTTTTCTAAGAATACATAGTAAGAACACCACTTGCTGTTATTGTAAAAAGATAAATGTAGTGATTTAACTTCACTAGATAGTTATATTAATATGGAATCATGTAACTAAACAGCTAAAGTATCACAAGTGAACGTTTTGGAAACATTTTGACATTCGTTTCACTCTCATACTTTTTGTTTAGGGGAACATTTAAAAAAACAATACTCAGAGAGGTTCAGATATAGAACATGGAAGTGCTCTGTTGACACCTCAGCTAGGGCTAGGGTTAGTATTCATACACTATTTAGGCAATTTTTAAGCTCAGCGCTGGATTTTGGGGCCAAGTCAGGTTTAAGACGAGTGATTTTTTGTTCTTATCTGAATTTTTTTTCGGAAACCCTCTGTGGCCTGGATGGCGCAGTGCACCGCGTGGTTATTGTATCCCAAAACTGAGTCAGTCGGATCTAAAGTTCTAACCAAGCATTATTGAATCTAATTCATTTGCAAGAGCTTTCATCGATGGTTTTGATTTTTCCCACTCATACTTTTTGGCTTGGGGAACATGTCATAATCCGATGCCCAGAGAGGTTCAGATATAGATTGCAGAAATGCAATAGAGTTAGGGTTAGCATTCACACACTACTTAGACAATTTTTAATCTCAGAGCTTGATTTTGGGGCCCACATCAGGTTTAGGACGAGTGATTTCTTGCAGAATTTTTTTTTTCAGAAACTCTCTGGGACATGGACAGCCCAGTGCACCGCGTAGTATTTGTATCCCAAAACTGAGTCGGTCGGATCCAAATTTGTAACCAAGCATTATTGAATGTCATTCACTTGCACAAGCTTTCATCGATGGTTTTGATTTTTCCCACTCATACCTTTTGGTTGGGGGAACATGTCATAATCCGATGCCTAGAGAGGTTCATATATAGATCGCGTAAATGATCAGTTGACACCCCAGCTAGGGTTAGGATTAACATTCACAAACTACTTTTATAAGTAGAATTTATAAGATCAGCGCTGGTTTTTGGGGCCCAAATCAGGTTTAGGACAAGTGATTTCTTGCTCCTATCTGACTTTTTTTTTTTCTGGAAACTCTCTGGGACCTGGATGACACAGTGCACTGTGCAGTTATTGTATCCCAAAACTGAGTCTGTCGGATCAAAAGTTGTAACCAAGTATTATTGAATGTAATATATTTGCAAGAGCTTTTATCAATGGTTTTGATTGCTTCCCATTCATACTTTTTGGTTTGGGAATATGTCAAAATCCGATGCCGAGAGGTTCAGATATAGATGAAACATGGATGGCGCGGTGCATAGTCGGTCAGATCAAAAGTTGTAACCAAACATTACAGAATCTAATACAGTAGATTCTGTTTTGGAGAAATTGTGGTTTTAGAATATGTAATCATGTCATTGTCTTAAATATTGAACCCTGGAAGTTTCTTGAAAAACACTTTTTGATATTGCATGTTTCAAAGTACAGTAGTTAGGGTTTAATACCAGTGGCATGCTGCAGAGGGCTCACAGTTCTACAATAACGTGTGGATTATTTCCTGTGACTAGGTTCTGTGACAGCTGTATGCTGGACCCAGGCTGTGGGTTTTGTTACCAGGAGAACAGTTCCTCCATTTTTGCCTCTTCCTGTGTTCCTGTCAATAAAGCCTCCACTGAAGAAGCCGAATGGGGCAGGTAAGAAGAAGATATAGCAGTTGTGGTTGTATCACGAGTCTCAGGTTTATATTACACCCACTTCAAAATTGGGATTAGCATACAGTACATGTAGTTACTGTATATGAGGTTACTTAATCAAAATAAGCCTGGGCTTTTCAATGCTTGAGATGATGTCCCTGGGTATTTTGGGACATCTGAAAAATAATTCAGTTTCTTGAAAAAGTCTGCCTTAGAAAAATTTCATTTGGAGGAGTTTAGAAAATAAACATTTTTCATTAAATGATTTCCAACTGTTTATCTGAAATAGCTAAATCAATGCAGTTATTCTAGATAAGTAGCTTTTAAAAATGTGTGCATAGTATTATGTAAAAACACAACATAAAATCCAATACAGTATATCGCTTCAGCTAATATACTCTAAGTAATTGATAATACAAGCAAAAAGTTATTTCTGCCTGTCTCTAAATGGAACAATATTTATGTTTGAAACTGTTCATTAATCGCTGGTTGTGTTATTTATGTTCTAATAGAGATTACAATGTTTTGATAATTCAATTAATTCAAACATGATTGTTATCATCTCTAGATATGTGCAATGTGTGGTAGTTGATAAAATAATTGCTTAGCTAATAGTGTGTAAATTAGTTCTGTTAACGGTCTGAAAATGAAAATAAATCTATGCAGTTTTATGAAGGATTATTTTGGTGGAATATGTGTTGTAAATCGTGGAAATATCAATGCACACAACTTTTTTTTTTAAACTGGAACAATTCCAATGAATTTTGTTACATTAAGGTTTAATCAGTATAAGATGCCATTGATATTTGTAGGCTTTAGGATTTTTGTCAACAACAATGCGCAAAAGCTTTAGCCTACATCTTACCAATATGTAAGCACTTATACAGTATGTTTTTTCTGAAAATCAGATCTGAAATGTTTTGGTTTTCTTTAGGTGCTCAAATGCAACAGTGATGAAAGAAGGAATATTTTGGGCTTACAATTACTGCCCCACACCCTATTCCTGGACTGCACTTCTGGGCCTTATTTTATACCTGATGTGTTTTGCACCTGGTAAGATTTCAAATCAATGATTCATTTATTATTGTAAATTCTCTTACTTTCTACTTTATTTAATTTTCTACTAATTTTATCATGCTTTTCTTAGGAATGGGACCAATGCCTTGGACAGTGAACTCAGAAATCTATCCTCTGTGGGCCAGGAGCACAGGGAATGCCTGTTCAGCAGGGGTGAATTGGACGTTTAATGTGCTGGTGTCGCTGACATTCCTTCATGTGGCTCAATACCTCACCTATTACGGTAAGAGTTTTTTAAATTAATAGTGACTTGATAAGCAAACATGATGAAAATGTTTAATGGTTTAGTAATGATGGAATACTGAAAATGAGTCAGCCTTGTATTGAAACTCTTGAAATCAAAAATATATACATAAAAATATATATTATAGAATTTTAAAATTCCATAACAAACTTTATTTTAAGTCAAGAAATACATTGCCCATTAGTTGTTACAAACCAAAAAATAGACTAAATTGTATTTTTGAGAGAGCATATTTATTTTTATTTTATTTTAAATTATTAATCTAATTTTAAGATTGGTAATCTCCAATTTATTATTTTTACTGTCTCTCCCTCCACACATTTACAGTTAATTGCATTATATACAGTAGCACCTTTTATCCCAAAGGATGGCAGATTGCTTTATGCACAGGAGAGGACCAATTTTAATTCACTATGTGTAGCATCCAGCTGAGCGACACACAGTAGCCATTCCACCATCAGCCCTACTGCAGAGAAGAACAGGCAGAGAATTGCAAAATTGCTTCACCAATTGAATTAAGGGGGAACTTTATTTAGGCAGGCAGAGAGCACAAACCCATAGTGGAACTTAGCTAGGACACAGGGGTCAACACCTTCACTCTTACAAATGGTACTATGGGATTTTTCATGACCAAGTAGTCAGGACCTCTGTTTAACATTTTATTCTTCTACTGCACTAAATGTCCCTGCTCACCTTACTGGGGTATTGGTTTGGAAATTTACTAACAACACTTACAGTGGCAATCTTTAAGGTCTCCCATTTCAGTTTTGACCAGGCCGAGGCTTGCTTATCTTCTGAGCTCAGCTAAGGTTAGTCTAGAAGGCAGTGATGGTGCTGTCAGTTTCACAGTTCTAAATTGTTAATCCATAATTATTGAAGTAACCTCTTCAATCCTCAGACTAGCTTGGGACTGATGAGAACTGTGCCTGCTTTCCTTGAAAACTGTCAGTTTTCCCATATTTCATACTGTAAGTTCCACTATGACCACAAGAGACTTAGCAGTAATTGATGACTGATTGAGGATCGGTGTGGCACTCTTTGACATTGTGTTAAGTGGACAGGAGCATTATTTTCCTCTTGAAGGGACGCTACTCCTTACCATATCTATTAATATAAGTGTCTGTTTGTACAGATGTGTGGACTGGAGCTGGTAGGAGTAAAGTACTTTGCTGGAGAATACAACAGCAGTGTTCAGAGAAGGGCATGAATAGAACCACCCAGCCATGAATCCAGAGCCCTAACCATTACTCTGCCCTGTTCCCCTCCACTGTAGTGGTACTGTACTTCAGTAATTGTGAGCCACATCTTGGCAAACTGTAATGGTATTCCAATGAGGTATCCCAGATTCAAGGCCTTCAAATTTAACCTACTCTCCAAAAAACTGCCTTCACTGACTGAACACCTGTTAGCTTTTGTGTTTTATTTTTATTCCATAAATCAATGAGGTAGTTATTTTGTATACAAAGGACTTATTTTGATTTTTGTTATTGCATGTCTGGTGCCACAGGTAAATGTCTCCCTTATCCTCCACTCTGCACCTAGATGAAGGTGACTTAGCAAGGGCATTTCTTACTTCACCCAGGAACATGGAGAACGATTTACTGTATTAGTACAGAAGCACTTGAAATAATACTAAACAGATGAGCTGTACCACAAATGTACAAAAAATATAACTTTAATGAATTAACTATATTCAATACCTTTGCAAAGTTACATTTAGTTGACATCAAAACCATTGCTGTTGTGTATGTTACCAAGTCAAATCCTTTGTTTCCATGTTAAATTATGTTTTGTCATTGTTTTTCAGGTGCATTCTTTCTTTATTCAGGACTTGCAACTGTAGGATTTCTCTTTGTCTTTGGTTGCCTTCCAGAGACAAAAGGAAGACGACTAGAGGAAATTGAATCATTATTTGAAAACCAGTTATGTACATGTGGGGCTTCAGATTCTGATGAAGGTAGACACATTGAATATATTAGGGTAAAAGGAAGCAATTACCATCTTTCTGACAATGATGCCTCTGATGTAGAATAATAATTTATGCTACTGCCTAGTCATTTAGTAATTTAAAGGCCTTCTGGGGATGAGCAGTTATTGGTGACCTCACTACCCTGCTTCTGGTCTGTTTCAGAATTGTGTTATCTTCATTAATATTCCAGTGTACTCTCATATTTGATGAAAAAATATGTTCATTAAACCTATTGAGCTCTACTTCCGCCAGACAATCCAAGGCATTATTTACATCTTAATTTTCTCCTTTCTCTGTAATGAACCATTCCATGCAACATAATCATTTAGCTTTATCAGATTTATCCTTTTAATTAATAGATGACAAGATTAGACCATAATTTCCTCGTTCTCATAAATGACACACAATATTATGAGTGACATACTGTAGGATTAAAACAACTAAACCTAAGAATTAAAAAAAAACAAGCCTAGACTTTAGAAGAAAATATTTTTCACAAAGCAATTTAAGTTAGGTGTCTCAACGCCTTATCGCACCTGTACTGTATGTTGAAGTATAGTTTACTTCTGTAATTGAGAACAAAGCACTTTTTGATTTTGAGAAATACAGCTGAATGTTCTGAAATAGGCCATATAATGCTGTGCTTTACTTAACATGTCTTTACAATCTCTGACTTGTCAAATGACTCTCAGAATTTTGCTGTATATAATGTATTAGTTATATTTCCGTGGTTTCTCTAATTGGTGGTGGTGTACTTATTCCTAACATAATAATACTTGGTATAATTTACTATCTTAAAATTTGTACAATATCAGAATTGTGCCATGTAAAGTGTTAGAACTGGTTCCAATCACTGTACCTTTGCTGCATCCTTATTGTTTATATTTTTAAGCAGAACATATGTTTTGTATACATTTTTAGTATAAAGTATAACATTTATACTATTTAGTATAAATAGTTCAGTGTTATAAAGATGATACTTGATACATTAATTTAAACATAATGCATGTTATTAAGTTTTTGTGGGTAAAGTGCCTTGTTTCAGATGCAGCCTTTAAGAATATAAAATCAGTAAATTATTATTACTAGTATTATGGAATGTATGAATACACTCCTAAAATCCACAGTATTGAATTTTGTAGTTTCACAAGATTACGGGTCAGTTATACACAGAGAGGAGAACACGGGACCTGAAAATGAAATTGCATATATTTGTGTAAGTATTTAAGTGTGTATTAAAAAACTCTTCAGTACCTGTATAACATTGATGGGTAAAAAAAAAATTGTAATTGAAAACATTCTTTAATTCATTAAACAGCTTTTTTTTAAAAACAGTTAGTATAGGGATTCTTCCTTGTCAGTACAATATTTACATTTGCTTCTTACAAAAGTTGTTATAACTCTATTTTAGTATTCAATTTGGTCTAAAACCCAGTATGAAATGCAACCACATATACTGTAGCTTTATAATTAGGAAGATTACAATTCTTTATGAGGATTCCCTTTATAAATCACAAGAATTAATCTTAATTCAGAGTGAATATTCCTTTTTATGTTGCCTTGTTTAAATCATAATTGGATATGCTTTCATGCTACACACTATGTCTTACCATCATCAGTTTATTTTACATATTACATTTTTTTCCACTTCAGTTGAGATTTTTTTCATGTTT
Source organism: Lepisosteus oculatus (assembly GCF_040954835.1). Lineage (NCBI taxonomy): Eukaryota > Metazoa > Chordata > Actinopteri > Semionotiformes > Lepisosteidae > Lepisosteus > Lepisosteus oculatus. Next base: position 37,222,008 of record NC_090702.1, on the reverse strand, counting down.
TTCAGCTTTAATATTTGCATAATTGCACCTAACCAAGAAGATGAGTGAATTACCAGAAATATTATTCTCCAGACCAGAAGCAGAGGGTATTTTTGTACACAACATATTTTATTTTATCTTACTTTTAATTTCAGATAAAATGTTTACAGTTGTTGCATATGAAATGTCATACCAATTTTCTTTTAATAAAAAGGTAGTTGTACATTTTTTGGAGCTTTTTTTGTCTTCCTCTGTAGCCTTGTGTACAAATAAATTGCATATCTTACCTTAAATGGCAGAGTGGGATAAATGTGTTATACTGTAAATGTAAAAAATAATGTACTTTGAAAATGTTTTAATACATGGTAGTAAACACAAATGGTCTATTTTAGGTGGTATAATAATGTAAACACACCTCTATAGCCAGTCATCCATAGTTTAGAGTCCAGCTGACTGTAGTCAGTTTTTGAGGTGATTGAAAACAAGTTGTGCGTTATCTGTGACAACAGCAAATGACTTCTAACAGTATCAAGAGTCTCTTCAGTAGTGTACGTTTCTACTTTAACATCACTGCTATTTAAAGTAATACAAGTTAATACTGTTTTGTGACAAATTATATGTTTACCCAAGACCTGATGTATTACATGTTTTGTCAAGATTTCTGTTTAATACTATAATTCAGTCTAGAAACTGTAAAATTGCAGAACTGTTTAATGATGATTTTGAAATATGTTGTATACTTCATTTTTAAAGTTAATGTAGGCTTGGTTATGGGGGATTCACTTCATGTTCATTAACTGTATTTGCAAAAGAAAATTCTGCTGTGGGTTGTCTAGTTACAGGAAAATTAAAAAATTATTAAGGAAAAATAATGTTTTGATTCATGAAAAAAAATATATATATTTGTTATCACACCAAACCAGGTAGTATTGCATCAGTTTTTCTTTCCACAAATCAGAAAAGCTTTATTAATAGGTCTTTTAATGTGCAAAACATTATCACCTATTAAGACAACATACCTGTACAAATTAAAATGTTGAGTTTATCTGATATGACATGTCGTATGTCAAATTTCTTTTCTTTAAATTCAACATAAAATTAGTATTTATATCTGGTATTTGACTGCAGTGTTGCTAAACATAACACTTCCAGCTCTTGGCAAGCCAGGTTTTATTCTTTGTCTTTGCTTTAACCACCAGGCAGGGCCTCTTGAGTAATTTATAGTGGATAGGTGCAATTTTCCTATGTGAAACAATCGTAATTGATAAAAAAAAATGTTTATACAGTTTATGAAATATAAGAGTGGAACAATACTTATGAATTTCGTGCTGTATAGTTTAATTGGTTATTGTTGCTGTAAAATGTTTTATTAGAGTTTATCTTTATATAAATCTACATATATTCATGAACTTTTATCACTGTAAATGGACTAAATAAAGTTAATTATATAGCAATGTTTGGTGTGTTTTTTTTCATAAGAGGTGGAAGTTCTAACAAATATATTGGTGTATATTAATAAATTATTCATATTTAAGTTTTCTGGTGTTGATGTATCTATATTTTAAAGTAAGCAAATAGTTTACTCTAAAAACACTATTACAGGTATTATGAAATATAAACATAAAATTTTACTGAATCTTTTTATGTCCTAACATTAACAAAATGTCTGCAATTTCATGCAGTGTCTTCGTCTCTTCTGAATTCCTTTTGACTGTGCTTTCATATTCTTTATCCTTACTGTAATTGCCATTCATATCCACAAAACTGTCACTTTGATTTTCATCGTACAAAGTTTGGCAAATTGGTATTTCTCCAATTCTACAGGTTTTCAAGTTGAGCTCATCTCTTGTTGACCCTGTTAAAAAACCATAACATTTTATAAATTACTATGCAACTTGTGATTTTTTAATTATATTTTGTCTTCAAATGTTTGTGATACAGTAGACACATAAGGATACAGTAAGTGTTAAAATAACTCATGAAACTATATGATAAACAATAAATGTTTAGATATATTCCAGGAATCCTATTTAGTTGGAAGTCATAATAGATCAGATGTATGTGAGAGTTAAAGCAGTTCATTGAAAAATCCTAATTTAATCTATAATTATTTTATGCATACAGTATTGTAAAATGGTATGATTTTGGGTGGGATCGTTGCTCTTTTGGCAATTGTAAATCAACCTTGAATTCAAATGTGCATAAAAATATACACAATGAATTATTGTATTGAATAGGTTAGTCCATCACAGCTAGATTCAAATGGAAGGGTACAGTATTAATGTAATTTGAAAATCATAGCTGTCTCATGGACATTTTTAACTAAGTAGCAAGTCAATTGAGAACACATTTTCATCATGGTGGCATACACAGCAGGACATTTATGGAACAATCTGAGTAAATTACCTTGCTCAAGGGACTCAGGATATGAACCCACAACCCTCAACTCAAGATTTACTACACACTGCTTCAGTAGCGATATTATGTATGTACAGTATTTTACTGTATGTATACTTTAAAATATATTTGTTTTACTAATTTAGCTTTCAATAGATCATTCTGGTTAGATGTATTTTTCTTCTATCATTACCATTAAAATGTCTCATGTTGGTGGAGACATGCAGCTGGATGCTCTTGGGATCTGTAGATACACTGCATTTCAGACTTTCAAAAATATCATGTTTTGATTTGCAGTTGGTTTCATTTAAACCAGTTAAACTCTTGGTGATATATTCCATTTCAGTATGGACATTTAAGTTAGATGAATCTGACATGGAGTCCATGATCTCATTCTCTGAACTAGTCTGCCCTCTGTTGGTTATTTTTAGTTTTTCAGTAATTGAATTTGATTCCGAAGCAAATCCACAGGCTTCACACAATTTTCCAAGATTGCACTGTGTTGCAGAGTCCGATTTTTCAACATTAAAAATACTGTCAGTCTGAGTTCCAACTTCCCTAATGTAGGAAACATGTTTTTTCTCAGTTAACCTAAAGCCATCTGGTGACTTAAACCTGGATTTCAGTGGCAATTGTACATTTTGACATTCCACATTCTTCCTGTCTGGATTTTCTTCATTTCTGTTGTGGTCACCTGTTTCATTAGCCTTTGAACACAAAAGTATTCCATTGTGTTTTTGTGTAAAAAGTGCTTCAGGCACAGGTCCATTGACTTGTAAGTTATTACAGTCTTCTTCTGACTGAAAAGATTTAAAAAAGTAATTATTAAATTAGTTAAAACATGGCCAGTTCATGTTTCATAATCATTTTATAACAGACAACCATTCTTAGATTTCTATTTTGTGAACCTATATATTTGGTCCTAAAATACCCCATAAGTATGCATTAGTCAAATACACCCATTCCCTGGGTTAAATAAGGATTCCATTCCACAAGTCTTTTTGTACTCCCAATTTTTAAATAATTAAGCTTGTGTGATTGAGTAGATTCAGACATGCAATGTTTTATAAGAACATTAGTGGATGAGAAGCACATATAATGTGGGTGATAGACACAGGTCAGTGAACAGGTGGCACCACTGGCAGTAAGTGGGACTAGCCTTAGACTGGAACTCTGTGGTGGTGTGGTGGGAAGTGGAAGAAGCCCACCACACCACCTGGTAGTGACCTGGAAGTAGACCGAGCGCTACTACTCGCTCAAATTTGCTGGACAGAATGGATGAGGACATATTCCAAGTTATGGGAGTGAGAAGAGTCAAATTTGAGATTGTCTAAAAGTTATCCAGTAAACTATAAATTAAGGAAATTTTTATTCACAGTGTTGACAGACTTTTCTATACAAAGTTAAAAGGTAACATTGCAAACTTACAAAATCAGAAATTGTACTTAAAGTACTTTCCCGAGGAGAATAGCTTTGAGATTCATAGCTCGAGATAGAATCACTGGGTGCTGTAAAATGAACAATTTTAATTATAAATACACTTTCAGATATTGTAATTTAGTACATTATTTTTTTACTTACTCTTACTCCTCCATACAAGTCATTCCAAGGAAACTCAGGACACGTATATGTAACTGTACCACAACATTTTCACACATTTTAATCAGAGCTAATAACTACAGTATATTATTTGTTTAGAAAGAAACATCCACTCCCAATTTCCAGTTCGATTATCAGTTTAGCCATTTTAATTTATGACATTACGTTTTGAGAAGACCCTTATTTAAATTGTATTTCAGCAGCAGCTTGACAAGAGACACAGTTTTAAACAGTTATATCTTGTATTAACTCTGTTAATGGAGTAAATAACTTTTAAACTTTAAAATTCAGATTCTTGTTTTTAAAATAAGTCAAACATGTACAATGGAGTCCGATCCCAAAGTCATCCTTTCTCTATACATTGTAAACTATTCTGATCTTACCTAAAGAAGCAAGATACAAGATACTTACAAGATTGGATTTTGTATCTTACAATTTTGTAATGATATATTTTTCTAGGCAATCATTTAATTTAACACAAGTTCTTACTCTACTTATCAAACTGTATTAAAGTTTGAAACAAAACTCTTTAATGCCACGTGAGACATGTAGACAAAAAAAACAATATGAAAGGTAAAACTTACAATGTCCAGACTCCATTTGTTTAGACACCTGTTTAAAATAAAGATACAAACAGTAATTAATTTTATTAAGTGATTCCAGCATATTTTGTGTAGGAAAGGTAAAATGGCCTTTTCCCCATTCTCCAGTACTTTTTAACTACATCCATTGATTTGATGGTTTTGCATCCTGTTCTCACTTTTCTGTGGTTTGATTATGCTTGAAACTGGATCTATTTTAAAGCTGTTTTAGTGTTGAAAACCTACATAACTAATGTAATATTAAAAAGACGACAATAAGTTGAAGCCAGTGCAACACGTGACATCACTACAAGACAAAGCACCTATAATCTTTTTACCTTATTATGTGCAAGTAAATTTAAAGATCTGAGAAAAAAGTGTTTATTGTGTATGATGTAGTAAAAGTAAGAATGTAGATTTGTGTAAATCAGACTCCAGTAAACCACATAGGAAATTTTATGTGTCTGTGATAAGGCGACTCCCCGTATAAATTCAGTTTTCTTGCTCATCACTCATCCAGCATGTCTTTGGAAATTCAAAAGGATTTGGAAAAAATACCTAATGAGAATATAAGGAGAACAATGAAACATCACACAGGAGGTTTCTCTTTTAGTTATCAATTCCTGGTCTCAAGTGCTCAGAGATACTGTAGTAGTACTGTACCAACCTACGTACCACCATGCAATTCCTGGCTCTAGGTTAGTAATATATCATAGAAATACTCAGTCCCCAGAGAATGAGAAACATCTGTCAGCACTATGCCATATAAGTAATATTCTTACCTGAAACAGAAAGACATCTTCTGGTTGACTGGATCTGCTTTCTTGAAGATTCCTTAATAAAAAGGTATACTCACATGAAAAAACAGCAAACATATATTTGAATCTGTTTTTTTATATTTAGGCACACAACTTAATATTTACAAGCAATTTCTGTTTATAGCTTTAGCAAATTCATATTAATTTACAATGCACCAAAGTTTATACTTACTTGCTGTACAGAGGTGGATTTCCTTCAAGATGAATCTTTTCCTTACAATTCTGTGAATATCCTAATATGACAAATACTTTTTAATGTGTTCAAAATATCAAAATACGTTTTCTTTTCATAAACTACAGGACTTGAGCAGCAATGAAGGAGTTAATTTACAATTAGTTCATTTACAAGTCATTTAATTTTTATATTCTCTGTAAACACAAATTACAGGAAGACGAAAAATGTGCAGTTTTTATAAACACTATAGCAATTCAAAACATTATTTTCACAACTTGAACAACTTTTAAAAATAGAATATCACATTTTTAAATTTAAATAAAAAAAACTAATAAATTAAAACCTTTGGCAGAATAGAAAAAAATACTCCAACTATATTCTTGAACTCTCATTCTTACATAACAGCTTTATTGTTTTATATTTAATTACGATAAAAAGTAATGAAGTAAAAATAAATTTTAAAATGAATGTACATTGCTGACCTTGACCACTGGATCTCTTTCCATTTTCAAAAACTACAAAACTGTGGTTTTCGTCCTCTTCTTTTTCTTCAATAAAGAAATGAGAGTAATCTTCTGTTGGCAAAATGTGACCTGTTGTTTTCTCTGGTTTTCTTAGATTTGTACTAAACATTTCCTCAGGTCCAGTGAAGACACTTTCCAGTTGCCGGCCTTGTTGCAGAAGATGGGCTTCAATGAAAGCATCTGTATCAAAGTAACCTGAATCTCCCTGATTATGAGTAAATGTAGTTCTCTTGTCACCGACGAGTGCACTGCAAATTTCAGATTGAAGACTGTTGAACTATGGTTTCATATCAGAAAAAGGTTGTTGCAAGACATGGACTTTTGGTTATCACATCTATATATGAAACATATTTATCTAGCATTTTGTGAGCAATCACGTCTTCCCTGCAGTGACTCCAAAACGTAGGGCTTCCACTTGCAATAGAGCTAACTATAAAATACCTCATGTGTGTAGGTACAGTATACCTAATGTGTGTGTTATGTACACTGTAGTAAAAGTAAGAATGTAGATTTGTATAAATGACAGTAACACCACATAGGAAATATGATGTATTTGCGATAAGTCGACTCCCTGTATAAATTTGTTTTTTTGCTCATCACTGAAACTATAGGAGCCTAACCCAGCAAGCAACGGGAGAAAGACAGAATATCAGAGATTTTTCACCATTCTTCAACAAATATAATTTTGGTCCATTAGTCTACAGTTCTTAGGTTTCTTACTTGAAACCTCAGTTTTAAAGTCAATCCACAATATCTAGATGGAATTCAGGGCACTGAAATGGCTGTAACTACAGTATAATCATTCATTTATGGATGAAAATCCTTTGTAGAATGCTTTGGGTTATTATCTTGCTAGTAGTTTAATGCTGGATAATGCATGATATATATGTATAATTCTGACAGTGTTGACAGTAATTTTGTCAAAATATGAATTGAACTTATTTGTTATGTGATGCAGTATTTGTTTTATTAAATCTGTAATAAAGACCTTCTAACAGAAAATAGAGATATTACCTTTTTTATCACCCAAATGCTCTTGTTACTGTATATGTAAAGTCTAATTCGGATCTGATAAGTAAAACAAAACCAAATTCAAAATAATTGATGATAATTATCTAAAACTTTATTTTCTTAACAACTTACATGTTTTGCGATTTCTTGAGTGTGTATCCAAACTGTGATGTCTCTTGGTCCTGCTGTTGTGTTTCTTTCGACAATGGTATCCAATAATCATCATTTCTGTCTACTCCTGAATGACAAAAAGGCTGAAACTACCAATACAAACAAAAATCTTGTTAGTATTTCAATTTTAGGAAAGTTTTGTGCTAATCTTGTTTATGAAACTTTGTGCTGTTTTTATTACTATAAAACTTTCATATGTTTCTGAGTTAGCTATTTTTACACTACACCTTCTCCAGTCTGTAGATTTTTAAATAGACTTAATACCTCAGTCTCAGCACAAGATGACTCCCACATATCTGAGGAATGATATTGTGTCTTCTGTTCAACAGGGTTTTTGGATGAAAAGCAAGACACTGCTCTTGAGCTATCAGGTACTGATTCCTGTTTTTCTATATTGCTACAGTCTGAAAAACTGGATTCCATAACTGGAGAAAGCTAGAAAAAAGGATCATTAGAATAAATGGTGTAAACAGATACAGGTATGTATACTTTTAGAAATGTGTTTTGGTACACTAACCATATATGTACTAATTGCTGTAAATATATGTAGCATTTTTTATAATATATATATCAATAATTGTAATATTTGTCATATCATATTAATATATTTCTAGAATTAAATAATTACTATTTTAGTCTTTATTATTCTTTAGATTTTTATATATTCTCTTTATTTAGTCCTTATTTCTCTTTAGCATCTTTAGAATTTCAAGTCTGACGTCTTATAAACATGTATAGCTTATCACTTTTAAACTGTGAGTATTTCATCTGTTAATCGTGTCCAGATGAGTTTTCATGTGCTTGATAATACCTCTAGTGACCAACTCTTTATATTTTCCTTTGCTAACCAGGGTAAATCTGGTACAACTACTGTATAACTCTTACCTGTTTGTATTTCAGAGTCTGTTTAAGATAACTCTTGTTTCTTAAGCCCAAATCATGGACACTACAAAAATTAAAAGCAATTAGTATTTCACATTATGTATGATGGGATTTTTTTTTATAAATTAAGGAGTTGTATGGTTTTGTGCAAATCTTCTGAATTATTCCATCCATCCACTGCTTGTCCTTGTGAGAGCTGCTAGTAATAGCAGTATTGACAGATATTAAAATTATCAATTTAAAGATCTAACCAATCTGAACTATAAAATAACTAAAAATCACATTCAGGTTCAATAGTATATGTTTCTCATGAGTTTTTTAAGGTGATCACTCAGTTTCTGCTTTACCATTCCTGTACTTTATAAAATTTTAGAACAGGAAACCCTCCGTTTAACAGACTAATAGGAGAAAAGTAGTGTCAGATACAGTCAAACGTCCATGAAAGCACAAATTATGTTTTTTCAGGACCCAAAACACACTATTGCTTCAGAAAAAAATATTTATACAATATATATGTCTTCTGGATCACTGTAATTATTTTTAGCAACTGCAATCAACACAATGAAAATTGTTCCTTCACAAACTCTTTATTTCATGGGTCATGAATATATTGTATAAAATTCATTAACACATACGAAATACATCATACACATCTGACAAACTCCTTCAGGGCACCATTGATTTTCCTGAATTTTAAACGTTTTATCATTTTTCATTATTTGTACATGCCCCTGTTATTGTGGAGAAAGTCCTGTATTTCTGATTTTCAAACAAAATTCCCCCTTAGCAGATTTTGTCCTTTAAATCTGAAGTCTGTTAAAACAAAGTTCATTAAACCGAGGTACTGTAATTCAAATTCACTTTTAATTTACCTGTATTGAGGCTGACTTTCTTCAAGACACAGTCTGGAAGGTGGACATGGTGACATTGGCAGGTCTAAAATTTTCTGCCTTATAGATCCTTTGTCTTCCTTAATTATATGCAAATGCTTCACTTTTTTTGGTGCGTCTGCAATAAATAATATCACGAAATGTGTATCTCATCTTACCCTTATTTTGTAAAAGAGACCATTTTAAACCAATTTAGATCCAAATACAAAATGCATAAATAATAATTATACCAAATATATCCTAATAACTGGTAACTGAAATAAATGTGCATAACTGGTATCTGTATCAAAAATGAATTGCTTACCAATAGTTTCTTTCTGTGCTGAAATCTGATTAACAACATATAATGTGACCAGATCCATGCTTCCACCATTATTTTTATCAGTATTTGTAGAAATTCCTAAAAGCTTCTTTTTATTTTGCAGCTTTTTCTTCCCAAAAAATTCCTCGGAAAAGAAAAGGTATATTTCAATTTGGGAATAACTAAAATATTTTTTTCTGAATGTTAGGTATCCAAATTCAATTATCATAGTACCAAGAATCAAAACAGGTTTTAGAATTAATTTAATCCAACTCAAGTGCTCAAAGGGCGCAAGACAGGATACACCCTGGACAAGACTCCAGTCCATCACAGGGCACACACAGACATTAACACACACACACCAGAACCAATTTTCACAGAAGTCAGTTAACCCAGCAGCATGTCTTTAGACTGTGGGAGGAAAACAGAACACCCCGAAAAAACCCATGCAAAAAAGGTAGAACAAACAAACTTCACACAGATAGCAAGCACTCCAGGTCCAGAGTTGAACCAAGAGCCCCAGCACTACAAGGTACCAATACTAACCACTGTGCCACCATGCTGCCCTAATGGAGCAGAATGAAACTTATAACATTTCAGTTTAAATTAACAGTAATTATCAAACTGATACATAGTACACATTAGAAACTGCAATTAAAAATTACGTTAACAACATTTCTGATAATCATGGCTCTAAAGCGACATATATAAGAAATGCGTTAACAAATCTAAATATAAATATGACCAGAACCACCATTGTTAATTAAAAGAAAATATTTTCTTATTAACCAAGAAAATACAACACAAATACAAACTACAAAACTTGCAGACAAATATTAAGAATTATATGTATGCAGATAGCAAAAACATGAAATATCAACACAAAATGGAAAACACTGAGAGGCTTGAAATAGGTGTTTAGGTTGACAAACAATTCACATTAGATGATGTGGGAGAGCAAAAAAGGCAAACAAGTTATAACCCTGAAATGCATAGATTTTACATTAAAATTTTAAAAACTGTACAATGTACTATTTAGACCTCATTTCAAGTATTGTGTCCAGTTCTGGTCACCATAAAAACAATACAGCTGCACTGGAAGCATTCTTGAGAAGAGCTACCAGATACATTCCAGTGCTTAGGGGAATGTCCTGAGCGATGCTGACAGGCTGAAGAAATCTTGAACAAAGATGACTACGACAGATCCCGATTCAAGTGCTCAATATTGTCAAAGGAATTTAAAAAGTCAACCTCCCCAACAATCAAAAACATCCACTTGGCACCCGACCACTAGTTATTAACAACTTGAGTACTGGCCAGTGATCAAGAGTGAGACTACATGTTTCACCTTGATGGTGATCCAAAGAGTACAGTATAACAAAAGAATTATTTAAGTAACAAATAAATATTTAATATTAATGCTGCAGCTTTCATGATGTCTGATTCTCTGTTTAGCAGATACTATATGTACTGTATTATAGGGATTAGTCGGTTGTCAAAAGCAGAGCAGTGGGCATAAAATTACTATCCTTACATTATATTTATAAAGAATCCTAATTGTTTTCTTAATGATGTTTATTCTTCAATATATTTTTTTCACTATAGTACGCTATATAAATGTATATTTCCAAATTTAGTTTAGAACTGAAGAATTGAAGAACAGTATATAAACTGTTATTGATATTGCATTCATATTAGCCTTACCTTTTGCTTTTTTATGCCATTTTTGAACATGAATCTGTTCCTGGGGATGAAATAAAACATACAATAAATCAATGTGTAATTCACAGATTCCAAATTAAAGTTTTGTATTCCCCAAATGTAAGATTTGATGTGAAAGGAAAACTGTAATACCCAATATCTAATGTTTTATTTTACTGAACAGAAACAGTCTAAAAATAGTACAAAAAAGAAACCATAAGCCATTGTGCGGCTATGAAGAAAAAAAACATTCATTTCCACGTACAGTATGAGCCTGCTTAAGGAGCAAGTACAGTAAACACAACTTTAAACATATATTTAACGTATTTCCATTATATGGTCTACTTCCTGATTCAGTGTGGGGGGGATTCTACTGTATGCACTGCAGTAAAGTATTCAGTCTGATAAAACTGGTGAGTCTTTCACATTTGCATTTTGTTTTATTCTTCCTCTTCATTTTCCAGCTTAGTTATGGTGGTACATCCATCCATTTTCTAACCATTTTATCCAATAAAGGGTCACAGGGGAGCTGGAGCCTAACTCAGCAAGCAATGGGCACAAGGATGGATGCACACTGGACAGGATGCCAGTGCATTACAGGGCAAACATAGATACACTCACATCAGGACCAATTTTCACAAAAGTCAATGAACCTACCTGTCTTTGGACCGTGGGAGAAAACCAGAGGATCTGGAGGAAACCCACACAAACCACTTAACAGACATACAAACTCCATGTATACAGCACCCAGGCCAGAACTGAACCCAGACTCCAGCTCCGGGAGGCAGTGATGTGTACCACTCTGGCACCTTGATGCTCTTTGTGGTGGAACACTTTCATCTTTTATGCTATTTGCCCAGCTACTGTATATAGTACAAATTCTGTCCATTCATCATACACATCACACATGCAGTCACACAGATCACGAGTTCCCATTCCTGGTCCTCGACCAAGGGGACCCACACACATACTAGTCCCCCCCGCACAGTCAGTTAAATAATTGATCCCTCAATTAAACCTAATAATACATTTAATTTGAACACTTTTTTTTTCAATTTCCTAGACACGTGGGAACTTGTCTTTACCATCTTCAACTTAACATCCATTACTACATTTCTGGGCAAACAAAGGGTGCAAGGCGGGGTACTCCCTGGACACGATGCCAGTCCACCAGAGGGTGCACACAGATACAGACACCCACCCACACCCTCACACCATAGCCAGTCTTCCCAGAATCCAATTAATCTACCAGTATGTCAGGGGACTGAGGGGAAAAACTGGAGCCCACAACACTGCAAAGCAGGCATGCTAACCTCTGTGCCACAGGCTGCCCCTAACGTTTAAGTAGAAATAAAACTGGTAAGAGTGCTAATCAAGCAGCCTTCTGGTTCAGTTAAAAACTCATGGTGAAGAGAGCTCGGCAGCAATGAAAACCAGCAGCTGTTGAGGGTCCCCAGGAAGGAAGATTGGCGTAAATTAGATACATGACATAAAATTAGATACACAACTTGGTTAGAGATTAGGATCAGCCTTTGATGGAGTGTCATACTCTGTGAGGTAGTTTAGGTCAAACTTTATAGTTGGAGTGAGTCATACTATCGTTGATTGTTCCAATAACTGTGCAATACGGACTACTTTCGAATAAAACATTAAAATATGTATACTATTTAACAGCATATTAAAATGTTTTCCTAAATTGTACCGAAAATACTTTGTCTATAATGTAGTTTTACATGTAGATGGAAAGAAGCAGACAAATTGTCCATTTATTTTCTGTGACGCAGCAGATAACTTAATCGATAATAACATCTATGCTGCTGAACGCCATCTAATCAAATAGGCTAAGATGAATTTGATTTTTACTTACCTTGTACCTCCGACCCAATTCATCTCAGTTTTCGAAGAAAAATAGCAGTCGAGTGTCTCTAGCTTTTTGCTTCTATATTTTATCGTGCTTAACTAGACAAGCAACTGTGAGCTCATTCACCACCTCCGAAACCTAATATAATAATCAGTAACCTAACAATAAGGCTGAGGAGAAATAAATGTAACCGGCGATTGTGTAAGTACTTTTTAAAATATAGATATCCTTCAGCAAAGGATACCCTTGATTTTACCCTTGATAATTTTTTTTTCTCTCGAAAGATAAATCGCTCCTCGCAGCCATTCGTTCCCGCTCGAGACTTTATACCGCGCGCTTAGAGTCAAAGTGATCTGACTGACGAATTCTGGAGCCTCGAGGCCTGGAGAGGCTGGGGGCGCAGATAACAGATGCACTATATGCAGGATCCTGCATATTTGTTTTTGAGAATTTAGGGTAATTATTCAAATCAACATGGTGTATTTTGACCAACTCAATTTCAGCATGGATCCTCCCAGTTATAGTAGCCTTCCTTCTAATCTGGACTGGAGACTGGGGGGAGAGGGGGTTTCTTGCGAAATTACTGTAGGTTGATCATCTCCCTGTACTCGCATGTGTTTTTTAATTTCTCTGGTTTCCCCTACATTACTTGGTGTCTGTTAATTATTGTGTGTGTATGCCCTTCGTCGGACTTGCAGGACCCCATTCGTTTATTGAAGTTATTGAATTTCTGGTCATTTCAAAGCATCAGTGGATTTCAGACGCACTGTATAGGCAATACAGGATATTGAAATCGCGTGCTCTTAATTGCACGTCATACCGTTTAAAATTGGTCTCAACAAAAACAGTGTTAACTATTTTCACTTGGTAAACTGTTTCTAGCCGGGAATTCTATACACATTCAGTCTGAGCAATTAATAATAAAGTTTAAAATATACATTTGGCTACACACATAGAAGTTACAAACTGATGTTTGTCCAGACAGCCTTGATTGTCTTCAGTTTTCCTTCCTTGTACTATTATTAACTAGGTTAAATCAAACTGAATCTCTTTAACATAAGTTGCGTAGTGTTACAGTGCATAGGAATTCAATCCTGGTTAATGTTAAATTGCTATTTGCTGTTTCTTAGGCGATTTAAATTATGGTTGTTAAAAATTATTTTTATTTTTGGGATTTTAGTATTGCGATAGCATATATTGTAATTATGATGGTGGTGAAGATGTAGGAGGTGTAATTTAATTTTGTTTTATATTGTATTTTGAAATGCAAACACAGTACTCTTCATTCATTCAATGTGCTTTTAAAATTCACCGTTTTCATCAAAATAAAGCATGTTGCTTCATATCGAAATTTTGCGCGACATTATTTCAAAGTAAGGTACACATTTTACTGTGCTTTTTTACTGCCTTATTCCTCTTAGTCGTTTGTTTCATAACTGTCATGTTGACCACAGTCACTGAGAATCACGTGAACCCTTAGGGTTACGTTTTGCATACACACAGTCTGAACAACGCAGATGCGCATCTCAAACGTTTTACAATCTGTTATTTGCATTCGCTGCAGAAATAACCAATCAACTTCTTCCGGGGGAGTAGCCGAGAAGAAAGACTGCACAACCTATTGACGGAAACACTCCAATTGATACTGTCTAGTGGTGCAGAGGCTCTTAGTAAAAACAATCTGCGGTTGAATTTCCCTCAGTTCTTTCTGGTTGTTTTATTATATTTTATTTTGATTTATTGTTTTACATTTGACTGAAGGATATGTACCGAAACGACGTCAGACAAGATTGACAAGTTTATATATCGCCTATTGTTAAAAAATGTCCAATATATTGCATGCGGCAGCTAAAGTGAAATGGAATCAGTCAGCTGCAGCAAAACGAGCCGCTATTCTTGTGGCGGCCGCTTATGGGGTGAAAACGTTGTATCCTGTCATTTGCAAGCAGATCAACAGAAGACCCGACCATAAGAAGACAGAACCCCTCAAAACTGAAGAACAAAATGGATTAATATTGCCAGGAACGACGGACGTAACGCCAAACAGGTCTCCTGGAGTAAATGCCGAGTTCTTCAATCAGATACTGGAACTTGTAAAAATCCTCTTTCCAAAGCTTATCACCAAAGAGCTCGGATTGCTTTGCTTACATTCTGTCGCCTTGATATCGAGGACATTCTTGTCCATTTATGTGGCAGGGTTAGACGGTAAAATCGTGAAGACAATAGTAGAGAAACAACCAAGAAGCTTCGTCATCAAATTGATGAAATGGCTCCTTATAGCCATACCGGCCACGTTTGTCAATAGCGCAATACGTTTTTTGGAGTGCAAGCTTGCTTTGGCCTTTCGCACTCGGTTAGTCGATCATGCATATAAAACGTATTTCACAGACCAGACTTACTATAAGGTTAGCAATATGGATGGGAGACTTGCGAACCCAGACCAATCCCTTACAGAGGACATCATGATGTTTTCGCAATCGGTTGCACATTTGTACTCTAACCTTACAAAACCCATTTTGGATGTGATGCTTACTTCTTACACCCTGATTCAAACTGCAAGATCAAGAGGGGCCAACGCCTCCGGCCCGACCCTGCTGGCAGGTCTCGTCGTGTATGCCACAGCTAAGGTTTTGAGAGCCTGCTCGCCAAAATTTGGGAAACTGGTGGCGGAGGAGGCACACAGAAAGGGTTACTTGCGTTACGCACATTCACGCATCATTGCCAACGCCGAAGAGATCGCCTTTTACAGGGGACATAAGGTAAGACAACAGTGGAGACACTACATGTCAGTCTTAGTTCAGGCTATGTCTCTCCTCAGTGTAAAACTAAAAAATGCATTCCTTTGTAGAAACACGAATATAGTATATCTAGTGGAGCAACGTAACTTAAATGAAATCAGGATTTCCAAACTGAACAATTACACATACTTAATGCCACTTTCATAGTGTGAATAATGTGTCTTCTTCTTCTAAAACAGGTAGAGATGAAACAACTGCAGAAATGTTACAAGGCCCTTGCTGAACAGATGAACCTTATTTTGTCTAAGCGGCTCTGGTATATTATGATAGAGCAGTTCCTGATGAAGTATGTCTGGAGTGGGAGTGGCTTAGTTATGGTGGCAGTACCCATTATCACCGCAACTGGTTTTGCTGATAACGGTAAAATAAAGATTCTTCTAAAATATTTTGAGTTATTTAAATAATGTAAATTCGTAATACTGGTAAATTAACGATAATTAAAATTGTTTAATTACTAGTAATTCGTTTAAATGTGAGTTTTAATTACTTATTGCCTTTCATACGCATAATAGCAAAATGTGTTTAAAATGTGACACAGAAATATGCCAGTGGTTACAAATGACATCATGTTTTATGTGTTTGTTCTTCTTCAGTTTATGGCAAGAAAACCGTTGCCGTAGCATTTTTTATGTGAGGTTATGGTGTCACAGTCTGTTGCTAAAGGGCCAGGAGTTTTGTTTTTTGTTCTTACTCTTTTTGAGAGTGCGTTCGGGTGGAGAGAAGGCAATTCTATTATTATTTTCAAGAGACGTTAATAAATAATTGTTGTTTCAAATAGAAATACATGTTAAATACGAACCAGTTAAGTAATTTAAGTTACTTATTACTTTAATGACTGGGATATCAAAGTAATCCAGACTGGGATACTCAGAAGAATAAATCAGACTCATGTTTTTAAACATGTCACATGCAAGGCTGTTGTCATCTGTTATAGAACCATATGATTTTTAAATTAAAATGGGTGAAAAAGCAAATGGAAGGAGGTTATTGGATGTGCAAGCAACTAATGATTCAACATCTGTAGTTTTCTGAATAAACAGCTTTAGTCGTTTTTTGATCATGTTGTGTAAAATACAATAGAATATAAACGTATGTATAAAACTACTTGTTCTTTTCACGTGTCTCCTAAATATAATACAAATTCATTTTGAGGAACACTTTTGTTTCTTTTTTAGAGCTGGAAGATGGCCAAACTCAAGTTTTAGTGAGTGAAAGAACTGAAGCCTTCACAACAGCACGTAATCTCCTGGCATCTGGTGCTGATGCTATAGAGAGAATCATGTCTTCCTACAAAGAGGTGAGGTAAACTTGTATTCCAGAGTGGCTTATTTCATATGCCTTAGATTTTAATATGTTTAAATGTTTTCACATCACTTCAGTGAGTTTAGGAGAATAAAAATGTGTTCACAAAAAATAGGTTTTCAAATTGCCTTCCTATTAGTTTATATTCCGAGCATTAAAAAATATTTTATTTAGTAGCATCTGTTAAATGCTTTTTGTGTCATTTTAATTAAAATTGAAAAATTTTGACTGACCATGTTACATTCAAATAATTGTGCTGTCACAAGCATTAAGTCAGCTAATTAGCAAAAGATTTGATTGGGTACGGGTGAAGAGGTGATTTACCCTGTTGAACCTAAAACACAGAAAGGAACCAATATCCCCTGCCTATTAAGAAAGTAGTGCCTTTGTTAATGAGAATATCGGAGCAACTTCTCAACAGGACTCACCACTGATCAATCAAGGTGTTGTATGGAATGTGACACAGACAAATAAAAAATGAAGCTAATTGTTGTGTACAGTAGACCAGTCAGTAAGATGGTTCAAGTGATGTACAGCTTGTGTTCAAATAAAGTCACACATGCTATTGGTTTGTTACTTCCTCAGTAGATCCCCAAATACTTAACACTGTTGATACCATAATGAATTTACATATGACATGACTGTTCAACAATGTAATAAGTGATGGAATTATGTGGAATTATAGTGATGAAATTATCATAATGCTCAGTATGTATTATACTAATTAGTACCAACTACTTTGAAATATCAGTACCTAGAAGTTGGAACATGATCGTTAGCAACGTGTTTTTCTCTGGAAAGTGATGACTGGTGTCATATTTGCCATTTTTTAAATAAAGAACAAACAATTGGAATCACTATTTTAATTCCTGATCAGTTAAATATTTGTAAACTAGCTGTTAGTAATATTTCTGAATTGTATTATTAGGGACAGTCATTTCTGAAGTGACCATTAACCAACCAAAGGCTCATCATCTATGTTAGTTATGCCAAACACAGTGCACAAAATCAAACAGATGATTGTTCAGCTTGTGTTTTTTCCCCTTTGTGGTGTAAAGACAAATTTCTTTCAAGTGAAGATAAGCGCTGAGCTTTGTCTTTTTACCACTATCCACAGAAGTCTTAGGAGATGCAGTGTAACAGTGTAACAGCAGCAGCTGTAACAGCAGCATCTTAAAATTACATTTTGGCAAGTTTGGCAAGTGAATTCCTGTTGATCCGCAAGTTGTTCTTTTTTTAGTCATTTTTAAGAGCTGGGTTTACATGAATTAATGTATAAGGTATCGGGCAGAATGATGTGAAGTACTACTGTATATGAAGGCTGATTTTAATGTTACAACTTTCACAATAATCGCACATTTACAGTGTTGAGAGCTTAACATGGGCTAGACCCATTTCAGGGACTGCAGTATTGTTAATTCATAGTTTTGACCATCCATCCAATTTGGAGATACAGATAAAATGAATAAACCCTGTTACAGGAACTTAAGCATGCAGCTGTATTAAATAAGTAGACACAAATTTCTACTTTGGAACAAGGGGCTGTTCCAAATGTGCTGATTGAATGCAAGAATGTACAGTATACATTTCTCCTTTAAACTTTTGCTGAAATGCCATGTTATTTATGTGCAGTTTTTTATTGTACCACATTACCGTGTAACAAAATAAATTTTGATTTTTTATTATTTGGTTGCTGTAGCTGTTAAAGTATTTTGCTTGCCTGCTCAATAGTCTTCTGTCCAGACAAGAGTGCCAGAGTTCTAGGAAACGTGAGCACGTGTTTTGGTTAAAACTGAGATTAGATAGAGTGTTAGAACACTGTACAGGCAGCCAGTGCATTGCAGTTCAGAATTACACTATCTGTACAGTTTCCTTTTTTAGCTTCTGTGACTGAACGTTATTCACCACAATTCATTACTTTCTGAGTGCCAGGGAGCTAAACTTACAGTATGGGTTTGCTATTACAAAAGTTATGGCTTACACTGTAAATGTTTCCTTTCTTAATATGGAATTTAAACATTGCATCAGAAAGCACAAGTGAAAGCTTTATGCATTTAAAACCTCATATTGAGATCACGTTTATGGCATTAAGAATGCTGTTAGGGAAGCTTAACTAGTTGGGAATAATCCACCATCTGCTTAACATTCAGAATGTTTCCCTATTTAACAATTCGTGTGATCAAGTGGAAGTGAACTCCTTTTCTGACACTGGTCAAAGATGCTTTGTTCTGCCTTTTTCCCACTGCATACAGATTAAGGGAAAAAGTTAAGGGAAAAAGTAGCTTTTAGTTATAAATGTATGTATATGAAAAAAATATTTATGTATGATATTCACCTTGTCAAAATCATTGGACAGTTTTAAAATTTGAAGGGTCCTGGGTTAAAATAAATGAATAATCTCTCCTGATAATTATAAATTATAAACCAAGACTTGTCTTTTAATGCCATAACTTCTAATACAACATGTATAAAGTATAGACAGCAATATCTTCTTTTTATTTGAAAAAGAGCAAGCATTACAACTGCTTTTACATGTTTTAGAATTTAAAGACTAAATTGTGATCAAATGGTTTACAAAATGAGAAATATGGGACACCTCATGATAAATTGTACATTTCTTTTATTTGTGCCTCATGCTGATTGATGAATACTTTTGTTAAAAGGTTATTGAAAAGTACCATCCTATTTTAAAATGACAGAGAATTCTTTGAAATAATATTTTTCATTTATTATGAGGATATTTTCTTATTATTTTTTGGCTTTTCTTATCTCACACAAAACATTATTTGTTGATTGGCTTTGAAACCAGGCTGCAAAGTCTATAATTTTTATGTAGTAGACTATTGACATCATTCTGTTTCTTCACAGTGCCTTTGTGCTGAAGCATTTATCCATTCACTTTAACAGGTCACTGAACTGGCTGGCTATACAGCTCGCGTACACAACATGTTTTTGGTTTTTGATGAAGTGCAGAAAGGAATATACAAGCGTTCCACTGTTACAGCTCCATCTGACAACGAAGGTGCAGCCAGACCTGAGATGCATATTGATGGTCCTCTTGAGATCAAAGGTACTTAAATAAATACATGTGCATTTATATACTATATACTGTATTACTACAGCAAATTGACCCTTTACAGCTACCAGAAAGCAGCACATTAAATACAAGCAGTCTTTTGCTTATACATTATACCTTATTCTAATAAATATCCAAATCATTCAGAATTTTATGTAACATATAATTCTTAGGCAAGGAAAAAGAGCCTCAAGAAGTTTATACAATTTATACAAGTATAATGTAATAATATATATTTACGCCGGGTGTATCCACACTACACTCTCATCTTCAACAAAAACAATGTTAAAACATTTTCAACCATTCTTCAAGACCATCTGAGTGGTCTTGAGTCTGAGTGTGACCATCCTGCAGAAGAATGTTTCTGTTTGCCATCTAAATTATGAATTATCTAAATAATGAAGTTACTGTATATTTCTCACCAGACAGTCCTTAGTTTTATGCACCTGCTAACTGCCAGTTACATAATGAGTAAATGCAAGAAGACTCATGTGTGCAGAGACATTCTGAATTTGCAGGCGGTCAAAGTTTTGCTTTAATCTGAGCCTGCACAATGATCCTGTTCAGGAGATCTTTGTACAGGAGTTTATCCACTGTTCATCTAAGGCTATATAGCACCCATAGATAGTCTATCCATAATTTAAACAGTAAACATGTTTTAGTACATTAGATAATCGTTATCTGTGTTCCAGTCTTATGTACCAGAACAAAGTTTTTTTTTCCCACCAATGGGGATTAGCTGCAAACCTATCTATAAATAAGGTAGGCGTGGAAAATAGAAATGAAAGGATTGGTTTTTATGTCATTTTTTTTAGAAAATGTGGCTGAATTGCACAGAGTTAGAAGAAATGGGGGATTATCCATTGGAATATTTATTTTAAAGCTATCCTGTACAATTACTGCTTTTTAGAAAGTATTATATATCTTAAAAACTCAGAAGTGTTTATTGAAAGGTACCTGCCATGTAGCTGTTTTAAAGCTACAGAAGTTATGTTTCAGAGGTACAAGAAAAGAATAATTACAGTAAATAAAGTAAATAGAAAGAAGTAAGGTATTTTCAAAACGTTTCCTATGTGCAGCCTTCTTTACAGTAGGTTGTGTTTTACACTACTCCTGTGGTGATTCTGTAAGGGATACATAACCCTGTCTAGTCTATTACTCTTTCTTAGTTAATGCCACATTTTTCTTTATGTGTTTAAAGGAAATGTTATTGATGTAGACAAAGGGATTGTGTGTGAGGATGTCCCAATTATCACACCAAATGGTGATGTCGTCGTTTCCTGTTTAAATTTCAAAGTAAGTACCAAAACAGATCACAATGAATTGCTTTTTTAAAGCTTTTTTGAAATTCAACTTATAGAGAAAATGTTAACATTAAATTTTTGTTATTTTCCTCCTTTAAATATACTTGGATTCCTAGCAGGTCCTTTTCAATTTTCATGTTTGGTATATCACTGTATTCCCACATATGTACAGTACATGTGTATTAGAACCACTGTTCTTCACAAGTGATACAAAAATAGGAGAATTAGCCAACACTTATCTTGGTATAATTATGTTTGTCTCACTATAGATGATTGTTTTTTATTTCTTTTGACTTTTATAGTTTTTTACATGATAAGAATAGCAAACATATGAAATGCATAGTGTATATACAGTATATAATTCTCAATTTACAGTATATACAAGAGATCCTTATCATGTAAAAAGAGCATGATTAATTATGTCAGTTTGTTATTGACATAATTAAATTGTTTCAACACCAATAATAAAATAAACTTATACCAAAATATCCATGGCCTGAAGCTCAGAATCATTTGTGGCATAGCAAGTTAGATATATTATTTTTAACATAGGCTAGTTCACGGATAACAGAATGAGGAGCTCCTCTTACCTGTATTGATTTGGGCTTTTAGCCAAAATGTCATTTTACCATGTTACTCTTAGCCCTTTCTCTCTGAGTTATCTCAAGGTTAACAAAAGTACATTTTAAAATGTTAGATAACAACATGTTGGAGTAGAGTTTCAACTCTGACAAACCACCTAATAAAAAAAAAACTAAGATAATTTATCTGAACAAAAATGTAATTACTTTTTGTAAGTTGAAGTTCCAGAATCAATTAACTTTTTTTTCTTTCTCCTTTAATGTACATTTTGGGTTTAGGTAGAAGAAGGAATGCATCTACTAATCACAGGCCCTAACGGTTGTGGGAAGAGCTCTCTGTTCAGGATTCTGAGTGGCCTCTGGCCAGTGTATGGTGGAGTCTTGTACAAACCCTCACCACAGCACATGTTCTACATTCCACAAAGGTATGTAAGACATTTTTTCCCCAAAACTGTTTCTGATCCCCCCTGTGTATCACTGCACGGACATTGTTCTAACCAGGCAAAATCTGTTCTAAAATCTTCTCCACTGTAAAAATTAAAGAGCAGTGGCAGAGTATGTTGGCAGTGGTAAATGTGTAAAACAGTGATAAAAACATTATTTTATTGTTGTTCTTATGGATATTGATTGTAACCATAAGACTGGTTGTTCTTACTGATATATGTAGCTACAGCAGGGATTGTTTTAATGTATGTTTTTTTTTTATTCCATATAAACTTCTTTTAAATTAACATTTATATTTAACGCCTTTAAGATAATTTTCCAGTGCCATCTGGAAGAGCTCAACCTGCATTCAGGCAGGTTCAGTATGTGTAGTGGATTCATACCTGGTTCATTTCACTAGCTGATTGTGATCAGGATTCCCCGAGCAGCAGCACACAGTTGGCTGAGCGCCCCCTAGAGGAGAGTGGAAATAGTCAGCCAGGTCTCTCGTGGCTCTCAGCGACACAGTAAACTGTGGTCCTGGGGACACTTGCAGGCATGTGGCGCAGCTGGGGAGGGACGTACAGTACCTCTCCTCCAGTCGGTGCTGAGACTTAGTGCGGTGGTATTTTAAAAGTCAAGTGTCCTGATGTTGGTCAGCAGATTCTTTCCATACTTCATTCTCATTCTGTCACAGGGCTTGTAGTTTCGAGGTAATATGTTAACAACATACCACTGGTTATTTCAAATTGGGTGGGTATACTAAAAATATTCGCAATTCAAAATTTAAAAAATAAGCATTGCCCAAGGATTTTCGTGAAAAAAACCTGATTTCAAGATTTCTTCTGCACCTCTTCCAGTTGAATTTTTTGTTTAAGTACTTTCATTCACGTCTCTGGAAGAATCACTTCTCTGATCTCTTCTATGATCATCATTTCATTACTACAGAGAATTAAAATACTGTTGTGTCAAGCCCTTGTTTCTTATTTCTGTTCTTTTATGTGTGTGTATGTTTAGCAATAAAATAAGTATTGTGAAATACCTGTTAGTGTGGTACCATCCAATGAAATCTCAATATTTTAGTAAAGTAATCAATGTCTCCAATGTTTAACAAATTAGGCTTAAGTGATTATTTTAGTAAGTGAATTAGGTGCAGTATGACCACTGACAGTGTCCTTTTGACTTCATTAAGCTATTTATATCAGACAGTTGATACCGCCAGTGCTTTGGTATTTAAGTGAAAATGAATTTAATATCAGTTCTGCATTGTCTCTCTTGACCTGGACTGAGCCTATTAAATTTGAATTCCTGTCACAGAGCTGAGCACTGCAGCAGGTAATACAATAGGTATTAATTCTGTGTGATTCCACCATGGTAACGATATTTAAGGAAACTTGAGCTAATGTGAGTAAAATATTTAAAAGATCCTACAGGTGGTAGTGCAGTCACAAATTATAAATGTTGGATGTATGGAATAAATATTTTATATGTAAAGATAGCTGTGTCAACAAGAAGATGAAGGCTATCTGCATGCTGGCATAGTCCTGTGACATGTTGTTTGACTTCGCATCAGAAAGTGTTTGTCTGTAGAATGAAGAGGAGTTTGGGCAGTGTACTTTTATGTGATTATCTCATTCTCAGTTAATGTACCATATTAAAATAAGAGATTAGCATTACATACACTTCTTTCCAGTTACACACATACAAACTAAGGTCAATTACTTCAGGAAATATAGTAAGAAAAGTGTGAGGTTTTAATTTTGTATTCCTTACTTTGAGAAGGTGTAAATATAAAGTAATTCATTTTCACTTTTAGTATTCCTGTGATAAAATAAACTAGTTATAAACAGTTGATTACGTTAGGGGTTGTAGCCATAATCAGATGTAAAATTGCACATACAAATGCAAAAACATTAGAACACACAAATACCAAATTTAAATAAACAATAAATAGAATTAAAGGCTAGTCTATGTATGTATTAAGACATGATTTAAAAGCACTGACTAACTTGGAAGATCTAGAGGCAGGGAGATTTTTCCATAGCCTCAGAGCATCAGAAAATAAATATTTTTTTTCCAAAGTTCAAAGCCTAGTTTTGGAGATTAAAGATTGGTGGGTTCCACTTAACAGAATAATGAAATATTTTGGAATAATGAAATGCAGATAAAACAGTATCAATACAAATATGCGCTAAACCTAAGTGTTCAAAATGGTTACAAATATTATAAATAAAAGGGTAAAATAAAAACATGTGTGTACACACATATAGGTTATCACAGTCTATAAAATACAAAAAAAAAAAATAATTCTTTCTCAGGTAACCTGATTATCTCTCTTATAGTTTGTTTTGCAGTCTAGATAACAATTTTTGGATTTTCTGAAAATCAGAAAAATAGGGTGATTTTTCACTTTTTAACATTGGCTACAGTATTCTTCCTCTTGCAGAACTACAGTATGTTATGAAAATCTTTCCTTCCTGAATGCATCTGAAAAATAAAACACCTGTAGTATTACAAGAAACATAATCCTATTGCAGTACTTAGTCAGCAAAGGATATAATTTAACCTTGCAGACTAAATTATTTTATAAAAGGCATCTAAAATTGGTTTGGCTGATTAGGTATTTTTAAATTTGTAACAACACTATTTATATTCAATAAAGATTTATCAGTAAAGATTTCAGGAACCTGTAGTATAATAGATTTTAATAGAGATATATTCAATAGATGAGGCACAAATAATAACTAAAGTACAGTGAGTTTTCAATATACATTTTCCAAAATCTAACTGAACCGCAATAGTTACAGTATATTCCCACAATACGAAATGTAATTTAAAAATTGTAGTTATCCTTTTAAATTGCCTGGAACCAGAAGGACAGGTTAGAGATAAATGCTGCTTTAAAATGCAAATATTTAGGTAGAAAGCTAATAGGTATTTATAGGATTTCATTCATGTCTAATGCCCTGTTCAATTATTAAAGGAGAATACAAAGTTACACTCAGCAGAAACAGGAGTGATTAATCACTGATATCAAAAGGTGAAACTGAAGGCTGATAAATACATGGATCACTTTTATTTCTTTATCTTTTTCCTGCAGTTCTCTTTGTTTTTGTTCATATAGTGAGAAGAGCAATACTGTGTTTTCCTTTGTAATGAAAAGCAGCAGACAAATTATTCAATTCTAATTTTCTTAGACCTTATATGTCAGTTGGGACTTTGCGGGATCAAGTCATCTATCCTGACTCAATGGAAGACATGCGTGAGAAAGGCTACAGGGACCAGGACCTGGAGGTCATTCTGGATATTGTCAATTTGAACCAGATAGTTACAAGGGAAGGGGGTAAGGCTACTCTCTAATTCCTACTGATTTCTAGAAGACATCTCTCCTGTGTGACACATACTGTATAAGTAACAGCATCAGTATTAGCGAACCATATGCACTACGCATGCATTTTCTATAGACTAGTCTAGAACGTCAGTAAGAAATAATGCATATTGTCCTCCATATTGTCCCTGATAACTAGTAATTCTGCATCTAAACAAAGTAGTAGACATTTAGTACTTTCCCAAAATATTGCATAGGCATTTACAGTGAAAAAAATATGTATGGGGACGGTGAAGTGAAATTTGCCAGTTTTGGCTGTTTGCCTGTGTACTATTGAAATTTGTATTTCAGATCACAGATAAATAAGAGGCAAAAGTACAGAAATAATCAGCAATAAAGACCAGTGAGCCAGTTCTAGAGGCGGCCATGCGTTCAGAAGTTATGACACTACCTCACCCATGCTGTTCGGATGAGGTGGTGTCCTATGGAATTCTGTCAAAGTCTTCTGCACACAGTGAATTGAGACACTTTTACCCTGCACTCTTGAGATTCTGCAATCTCTTTGGCTGCTATTTTGGGGTTTTTCATCAAAGCTCTAATGATTCTGTCATCAACTGCTGTTGTCTTCTTTTATGCCTTCTAACTCAAAAGGCAGACTCAAAAAGTGAACTCATAAGGTTGGGACCAAGACTATGTATTTACAGCTCTTTTATTTTTCACAAATTTACAAATAATTGCAATCAGAAAAAATAAAGTTAAAGCTGTGCTTTACGTGCTTTTGACTCTTTGGTGACACTGGTCATGAGGCTGGAGGCTGGAATCAGCATACAGTTTCAGCAGCAGTGCAAGTTTAACATGGGATAGCACTTTGTACAGTAAGCAATTGTAAATTTTAAAATGTACAAAATGAGCAATTAGTTTTGTTAGCCATTGCTCCCAACACTTAATTTAATTGGAAATGGAGAATTAAACAGTTGAAATTGTGTAACATGGCTAAACATTTATGCAAAATAATACTCATAAACAAAAGCTGAAATTAATATATACATTTATATATTTATATATTATATATTAATATATATTAATGCGACATAGAACAATTTCATTATTAAACAGCAAAAATGACAAAATTCTGTTCACTGTCCCAATACTCGCTCTTTTCACTGTACATTTACTATATAGCATTTGTAAGTTTCTTTTTTTTTAAATGGGTCATGACCAGATTTTGTCCATTTAGTAATAAAAATGTGAATTTCAGCATTCACTATTTACAAGTATAATTAAGTATTTTATATATGGACTAGATCATGTTATTCACTCACTCTGAGAATATCGTCTGTTTCTGTTTAATTATTGCTTTGTTGTATTTTAAGGATGGGATGCTGTTATGGACTGGAAGGATGTTCTGTCTGGTGGAGAGAAACAGAGAATGGGGATGGCACGCATGTTTTATCACAAGTAAAATAAAAAGCTTTCCTATTCTTTTGTAAACATTTTTGTATGCTCATATTAAACAAATTCTGCACAATTTAACTTATATTTTCCTCTTAGGCCGAAATATGCTTTGTTAGATGAGTGCACAAGTGCTGTCAGCATTGATGTGGAGGGGAAAATATTTCAGGCTGCAAAGGATGCTGGGATATCCTTGCTCTCTATCACACACAGACCATCTCTGTGGTGAGTAGTCATTCAATCATGGTCCAGGCCTGACTCTTATGGGTTTGATGGAAGATATTACTGCATTTGATTCTTTAGGGAGGCACAACAGAGTAAGAAAATTATCAGTGTAAGAGATGTTGAGCATTTACAGCATCTGGGTGTTTAAAAAGGTCTTTAAGAACACTGCAATTAAAAAAAACTGCTTCATAATATAGCATGTAGTGTACTTCCTGGGGTCACACACTGAGTTTCATATTTGCATGTAAAGGTTAGATTCCCTTTTTTCAACTTCCTTTTTTTCATAGTAGCAGACTCCTTTATATGTATGTTTTATATATAGTATATATGTTCTATATACATATACGGTACATATGTACATACTGTACATATTTATTTTGGCAACTTGATATGGCAGTTACTTGTAGATTTACTTTAATTTTGCAGACTTTTCTGGGAGTTTCAAGGACATAATTTTGGCATAACTAAAACAGACGCTAATTATGAAAATCACATGACTCCAAAAGAAACTTTAAATGCAGAATGTGTAGAATTGTTTTTTATTCCATGAATGTAACATCTTGTTCTCTGCTAAACATGTGTTTGTAGGAAGTACCACACTCACCTCCTGCAGTTTGATGGTGAAGGAGGGTGGCGTTTTGAACAGCTGGACACAGCTACTCGACTTTCCCTTACAGAAGAGAAACAGAGGCTGGAATCTCAGCTTGCTGGTATTCCCAAAATGCAACTGAGACTGAATGAACTGTGCAAGATTTTAGGGGAGGATTCTGTTCTCAAAACTACTGATAATGAGAAATAACTTCGTTCTCCTGTGCAAGCAAAGGATAACGAAGGAAAATTGGAACACGTGTAAATGGTATTCTTTATAAAATTAGTATTAATTGATCAATGTGCATTACATTATTTTGGTTTTTCAGTTAGATGTGTTTCTTTTTTCAAAAATAGCAACACAGTAGGATTTCTTCAGAAATCAAGTAACTGAAGGCTAAGGAAAGCCACTTCAGAAATGTTTTGAGCAATGTGATAACAAAAGCAGAAATGTTTTTAGCACTTTACTACAACTAAATTAGGTTGTTTCCTAAAATAGTATTTAATTCAATTTTATTATTTTAGCAAAATATTGTGAGATTTATGAGCCACTCTTCTTTGCTTAGAGGACATTTTAACTTGTTTTGTATTTTTAAGGAATGCAGTTTTAACTAGATAAAGCTTTCATGTAAGGTACGGTAATTATTTTTCTTTTTGTATTTGCCATTTGTAACAAATGTTTACATCTGAGCTCAGAGATCTTTGATTGAAATAGTGTGTTTATGCAAAACATAAATGCCTTCATTTACTTACTAACCATTATACTTTTGTGCAAACCTTAATAATTCTATGACTCTATTTACGTAACACCGTGATCTCAATCACAAGTAAAAATTAAAAAATATTTGAAGAGTGAAACAATCAAATATCGATTTACTTTTTTATGCTAGCGTAAAGAGGCAAAAACAAGTAAAAAGGACGTTATTTGTAGTTTAATTAATTCCAAAATAAATGGAAAAACTCCAATAGTTACTGTAGATGCAGCAAGTATTCTTTAAGAAGGAACAAAGGATTCCTCTGAATAAAGGAAATCCAGATCCTTGTACACTACAGCAGTGTGGATATGAAGCAGGGTAATGTTATTTACAATTTTGTTAACAGACGTATGATTGCTTTGATATGATTTGGGTTACTCAGTAGAGTAATGTCTTTGACATATTCAAATTCTGCTTCAATTCACAGTAATGTGGTCCCAAATTTACCCCCATTTGCAAAGAAAACATTGTTTTCTTTCCCTAAATAAATCTGATAACTAGAAGGCTGCTAATAATAGAAAAAATCACATAAGATTAACTTAAGAGTGATCCTTCCCCTGAATTACCTCCGTTAGATGAAATATGTCTGTTTCCACTGTTTTCAGCTCAGCAACTAAAATTACCTCACACCCAGAATGTTTAATGATGATAACTAACATTTTTGTTCTTAGGTAAGGAGTGAGTATTAAGAAATGATAATGAGTAATTTAAGAGCAGACCAAAGTGCAAATAACATATTAAGTATGTGAATAATGGTCACTATGTTTTCTCTGAGTGGGCAGTTTTAATAACAATCTATTGTTCAGACAATGCAGTTCAATAGCTGATTACTTTTTAACTAGATATGATTATAACCTTGCAGGTACAGAGTTAAGACAGTGTAGGCATACACTTTTTCAAAGTTTTTAAAGTCTTTAAAGCATTTATTATTGCATTACTAAGGGTCTCTTCATGCCACAAAAAAGGACAAAATAAAATTTGATTAAGTTTTCAACAGATGTGAACTAAGCCATTGTTGGCAACCAAATATTCATGTGGGACATATTTCAAAATTATTGTTACATAACCATCATTGTGACTCATTAGGGCCGGAGTCAGCAACTGATAGGATCTTATATCTGGACTCATGCAATTTTTATTTGTTTCTAGAGGGTAATCATTATAATAACTGCATATACAGTATGTAGAATGTTTCATCCCAAAGGACCCTGAAGCATTTTATATACTGTATAGAAGTGGATCCACATCATCGTCCACTGAAATGGAACATTACACAGGAAATCCAGTGGAGAAGGGAGAAATTGCCTCATCAGTTGAATTAAGTAAGAACGTAAGGAAAGCTGGAATGTGCAAGCCCAGAGTGGAATTTAGCCAGGACTAATGGTAGTAGAGTTTGACCTTGGCCTCCCTCAAGCCTACTCTTCTGATGGTACTGGAGCTGCGATAATCAAACATTTCCTTGGTTTTGCACATACAGTAGCCTGTATCTCTGCTATTTATTAGTTTGAGCCACTGTCCAGAGAACTCTTTCCCCTTTTAAGTGTATTAAATTTACATAATGTGACTTCCAGAATGTTCTATACTGCAGACTAAGTTACATAACTTATTAGAACATTCTAATTTTGAAAAAAATGAAGAACAAATAGCATTTTCCAATACTAAAAAGGGTTATTGTATTATGTAGAAATGCTGATGGTTTACAAACATAAAAACAAATAAATTCCCTGTATACACTGCAATGTTACAAATCTACTTTTCTTCCCATAAAAAGCACAAAAATATAACTCAGTGACATTTTTAAAGTATAATGAGGTGCTGCTTAGGTGCTTGATTTGTTGTATATCTGATTTCTTTTAAAGTGAATCTGTTGCATTTTCCTTAAATAACTGACACTGCTTGAACAGCTATGCAAATTGCACAACTGTGAAATTAAGAAAATTAAAGGTAGGACAATTGTAATAAAAAGGTACAAGTTGCTGCATTATCAGTGGTATGCTTACAAATATCTTAGTATATTTGTAAGCATCCTCAAATAATACAGTACATCTCCAATATTTTCCATGATCATAATATTTTCAGGTGAAAGAAGTAACTAGTAGAAAAGATTACAATAGGGTCTCAACAGCTGCAAATTAAAAATTCATTCACTTACGCTTTGGTCTGGCTGCTTATATGGAAGAAGAGTAGAGCAGATGAGCTGAAGGTTGTTAGCAGCAACTTACAAATTAGTGCAACAGACTAGGATCATGAATTTTATTTAGCTAGTGAGTCTCTCCCTGCTGCCTGCCCAAATACCCACTATCTAGTATTCTCATCTCATCTCGTCTCAAACCCGTAATGAACACTCCAGGTTGTGTCGTCAGTATGGGTAATGACAACCTGAAGACGACTTTATAGGCTCACTGATAGATTTCTTGCCGTTTCTGTTACAGGAGGGCATGCTAATCACAGTGGCAGAGAGACTGTGAAAGCTGGATACAGAGGAGGGATTTGTGTTATTTTAGCTGATTACTATTCATTTGTGATTACTGTGATCAATGTTTTTTAAATTAACTTAAGGCCCAAGCATTGGTGCTTTAATTACCATATAAATCAAGGTCACATATGTCTTTTAAATCATACATACTATACTATAGTATGTTATGCAATGGTAAAGAGTTGGACTTATTTAGTCATATACAGTAATATTCGGTCGGATATTCGATTCGTTCATATCCGAATTTGGCAATTAGTGAAGGTTCTCTTTACCGAACCCCTGCTAATGTTGAGACCCTACTGTAATTAATGCAAGTATATTTTCGGTTTGCATGCTGAGCAAGTCAGTCATGAGTCCAGGTGATTCTTGGAGCTGCTGCTGTTTGAAGGCTTCTGCATGATTCTTCTGCAGAGATGTCTTTGGCTATCCTTCTGGAATACATTTTTTTCATATTGCTATCATTTCGTAAGGGCTTCTTGGCATTTTCCCAGCCAATGGGGATGCACTTGGGTATTTTCTTTGTCCACTTATGATCCACACTACTTTTTGCCCAGCCCATTTACACTTTTTTAGTTTTCTGTCTCTTCATATTATTCCTGGCATACATCTTTCTGCATTTCTTTGGGTTTTCTGTAGGTTCTTTATCACGTTTGTGTTCATGGCCTAGGTTTCAAATCAATACCCTCCTTTCGATGCACAAAAAAGCAATTTGTCTTTTAGTGACACAATCTTCTAAAACCACTTAAGTGCTTTATAAAATAGGTGTCCATTGTTGAGTTTGTTGAGCAAGCTGTCTCTCCCTTGGCTAGAAATATTTCTACCATTGTATGTATGTGTTCTTATCACTACAGTATCTAGTTCTACAAC
This sequence comes from Lepisosteus oculatus, assembly GCF_040954835.1. NCBI lineage: Eukaryota > Metazoa > Chordata > Actinopteri > Semionotiformes > Lepisosteidae > Lepisosteus > Lepisosteus oculatus. The sequence goes on along the minus strand of NC_090702.1, from coordinate 37,189,943 downwards.
CTGGATCTTCGTGGCCCTCTTTGCTTTCATGCACATCCAGCCACAGCCTGTGTTGTTGACATTCCACTCTCAGGGGAATTAGAGAAGTGATTTTGTTTGTGTCAATACTGCTGGCAAGAGCAATGATACAACACTGGCCAAACCTTTGGTGAGTTACTCCTTCTGGATTAACCAGGTACCTAACTCAGATGTTTACAGTATGGGTAAACCAGCAAGAATCCCAGGGTTTCTCTGTAGTTCTTCTCTTGCCACTTTTTTGATACAGTATGTTGACAAAGAGCTAGCAGGATCTTATGGAGGAATTATATAAAAGTATATAAATCAAGGTTTGAAGATTGTTGCAATATAAGATTACTAAATATAAGGCTCACTTCTGCTTAAAATTACATGCTTTTAGATTTCAGTTAATAGTAAAATAGTAAAATCTTGCCAATTCATTAAAATTATGTTTTGGGGTGATTAGAAGTCCTTAATATTACAGGTGCTGTTCCCTTGTGTATACATTTGGATCCTCAGCCGTGCAATAATATGTAGTTTTAAAATGGGTTTATTACTGGTCAAAGATGATATAAATAATTGTTTTAAATAAGCAATTACATTGTTTTAGTTGATTCCCATAAATAGAGTGAATGAACTGGCAGACATTATGAATGCTCTTGCAGTGAATGAGAGTGGCTAAAGTCATACCCTAACAAACCTTCTCCAAAACAAAAACTCAGGTGTCTGAATGGTGATTGTTAATGTTATGCTGTAGACATTCATGTGTTCAGTAAACACCCAGTGAACTGCTGTCTGTCTTGGACTGTTATACAGTGAATTTTTAGTTTTAGCAATGTCATATGTATGTTAAGTCGAGATTCTTATACTTAAAAAAATATTTCCTGTATTGTTTTTTCTATTCTAGGTTGGATAAGGATTTATAATGTTTACGTGAAACAGTGTCTGAATTTGTTATAACTGTATTGTGATATAGAGTCTATAGATTTTAGTGTAACAAGAAGTGCTTTGCTGGTGATGCACCTGTGGTTAGGGTGATTAGCTATATTTATTAGTTCTTCTGTCACCCACTCATTTGTCTCCCAAATCAATCCAATACAATATGCCCATTGCACACTGAACAGTTTGAATGGTTTGGAGTTCCCCGATATGTCTAGTTTTGAATTGATATGAATTTTTCTCACAGATTGATTGCCTTAGGGACATAAGGAGTTCTGCAGGTGGAATACTGTGTCCATTTGACCTCAGATCTGCAGTTGCAGTAACTATTGCATAAAATTTACTTAACAGTTGCTGGTTTATGGCAAATATTCAATATACTGTTTGTGTATTTCTTTTCTCATATCCTTTAGTTAGAAAAAGCTAAGCATGTGCAAAATCATAAAAAGTTTGCAATTTTAATTAAATGGGATTTAATTGCTTTTCCTAATCTTATACAGTGCATCAGGCTTAATTTTAACAGAATGATGAAGATAATAAAAATATGAATGTCTTGTTAAACAAATGTTTGTGAACATGAGTGATTAAAATTATTTTGCATGACCAGGGTAATGGATGTAAACTATACCATTTTTTCTTTTTTCCAATTGTGTATATCTCCAGTTTTTGCAGTTGTAACAAGGTGCGTGATCTAAAGAAACTGTTGTACACAGAAGCATTGGAAGCTCAGAAGTTGGACAGGTTAAAATACAGCTCCATTTTAAAGAAGGTTTGTCTCTTAGTTTGTGGCTGCCCAATTAGATTATTTTACAGGTCTAATTTGTTGTATTTGTCAAGAGAGCAAGCAGCCTTTTTAATTTTACAACCTAAAATAAACTCAACAAGTGGATGGATATTTATGTGAAATTCAGGAACAATTTATCTATTCTGGAAACAAATAAAATGTGTTTATCTATATATTTCTTATGCATGTGCCTCCTTTTGATTTATTTTTTTCTAGATTTTTTATATGAACTGATTTTAATTAGTTATCAATATTAAAAAATGCAAATAATTGATTATACATACAGTACAAAATAATCCATTCAATTCATAAATTGATTTATTATGCAGTTTTATTCAATTAATCTACAGTATGAAATAAGTAAATGAAAGATATGCATCAATGTTTATTTTGGCAAAATATGGTTTTAATCCTCTGGTTTAATTTGGACATTAAAAATGACATTCCACATCTGCTTCTTGGTTACCGTTGTTGTTATATCATGATGTCTTATATTTCATTTAGTAGCATGATTGACTTGCTATGCTCTCATTTTTTCCCCAATAGGCAACATACTATAGTATTTGTTATTACACTAAAATGAAAAATTGGGTTTGGAAACATCAAACTTAATTCAATACCAAAATGTGCCTATTGAGACACATGTACAGTAGGTGGGATAGATCTGGAATGACCCCATGCACCAGTCATTGCGAGCTCACAAGCTAATGGCTTGCTCCAATAGAATGAGAGGAGGGCCACGGAGGTTTGAGAGAAGATTCTCTGGCCGTGGTACATGAGAAATGTAGATCCATATTATATTCAGACGTTAATGGGGGACTGGCATTGAGCTTTGTTCAAGTGCAGGTTGTGGCATGTCTTCACCCTGAAGAGTATTTATTCTGCATGTAAAGGCACAGATTTCTAAAAAGGTGACATGTGTATAAGCAAGTAGAAATATGGTTCTTTATGGCAGGTGAAAAGCTGTTTGACCAAAAACTTGGGATCATACAAGATCAAGCTTGAGTAAGTGCTGAATATAATAATACTGTATATATGTGGTTCCAGTTAGATTTGTTTTGTCCACTATTGTATTATATTAGGTTATCACTGACAAATAGCATGTCTTCCTGTAAGTTTAATTTGAATGAATATATTCCTGAAACCTTCAAAATTGTACAGTATGAAAGATGCAATAACAAAAAAAAAACATTTTAGCTCTTGGCCATAATGGGAATGTTCTTAAAGTTTTTAAGTTGTACAGATGACTAATTTGTACCCTTCAAAAAAATAAAACATGTTCATTAATTTCTCTGACCTTTTCTTACTACACACATGAAACCATCTTTTTTTTAAATCTTTGAGACTATTGACAATTGCAGCAAATACTAAAAGGTATGTAAACAAGCATTTCAATTAATTTATTGGGGGGAAAAATATATTAATTCCAATTTCTTTTTAGTTGGCCTTATGCCCATTTTAAATCAAGAAAGTAAAGTTACCTCACATAATACAGTTTGAGAAAACTGAGAAACAATATAATGCATTTCCAAGTTAAAACATTTAAATCTATGATAAATGTACATTTTAAAACAAAAAGCAATGCTGCAGCAATTCATTAATAGAACCTGGGGTGCGGCCACCATCTTGGGCATGGTCAAGCTCCACATCACCCCACCCCAAAATCACCCTTTTGGGTTCCTTTTCAACTCACACACTCCTCCAAGAGTGGTGTTCACATAGACACATGATTCCATATTCCATTACTTCTGGCCCTTCCCTCTGGAGTCCCAGGCTCAGCATGTTTCACCCTGTTGTCCTCACTGCTAGGAGCCTCCTGCTCCTGCATCTACCTCCAGACCCAACATCCTCTTCTGACATTACCAGATTGGGACACACGCACACGCACACGCGTTAGTTCACAGCTGTTGGCACACCTGACCCTGTGCCCAGCCACCACTGCATTGTCTCCCAGTAGCTAGATAGCCCTACTCACTTCCCAATACCCGATGTATTGCCATAGGGAGGGTCCCTCTACCATAGAACTCACTCTGGTCCACACACTCAGTCATACAGCGGACACCGGCAGCCCTGCTCTCAACCAGGATGCTGTCTCTTTAAATCTTTCGTTGATCTCGTTAAGCTCCGGTTCTTCTGTCAATCTCCTCCCAGACTGACGTTCTCACCCTTTCCCTCGCAGGCTATTCCTCTCACAATCCACTCCGGGATTGTCGTTCTCCTCCACCCCCTCATGAGGCTTCTACAGCGGCTAGTCAGCCTTTGTTCAATCCGAACATCGCCCTGCCTAGTAACGTCTTAAACCCACTACTTTCACGCTCCAGCCCCGGCTCTCTCACAGTAGAGCCTCTGTATTGAGAGAGCTAATCTCCCACATCCTCTCACCACTGCAGCCGCAATAAGACTACAATCCTGCTGAATTCCCCCCCCCCCTTTCCAGGAAGTATTCAGGCTGGTTTTAAAACCACTCCCACACCTGCCGCTCTTTCTACTTATTCACGTCAGGTGTTGTTTCCAGGGCAACGCGTCTCCCTTAATCCGGGGCTCCGCCCCCCACACCAAACATTCCCTGTGTTGCACCACAAACTAAATACAATATTACATTTAAAACACAAAGCAATGCTGCAGTAATTCATTAATAGAATTAAAAACCGAAAATAACAGAAGAATTATTGAAATCCTCATCCTCCATCATGGACATTCATTTCAGAAAGAAACACAAATGCTAAGTATGGCACTGAAAAATAACTTCTCTTTGCTGCAGTGAGGCCTGATGAATATTAAGAAGTCACTGCCTTCCAGGCTTGGCCCTGGATTCTTCTCCCTGGGGAGAGCTCTCCCAGAGGGCTGGGTCACAGCAGCTGCTAGCACAGATCTCAGGCCCTCAGAAGAGGACTGAAAGAGCAAAGACGCCCAGGGACTGCATTCAGAGGGAGGTGGAACAAGCAAGCAGTTTCACTTAGGAGTTTCTTAAAGTAGTGGCTGAACTAACAGACAAAGAAGGATCAGTTGCATCATCTGCTGAATTTAGATTTGAAGTAAAGATTTACGAAGGTGTAATCATTCAGTACTTTGGTCTAAAATAATTATAATGCAAATGCTTTTACAATCAAATGGAAAAGCTGCTATGTAAAATAAAGGAACAAGTAATACATTTATTCCATGCCGAAAAAAAAAAAAGAAAAAAAACACAACTAAGCCTTGACACCTGAAGAAGGCTGCACGGCCGAAATGTTGTGTTTTCTTTCTTTTTTTTTCAGCTTGGAATAAACCTTTACTTGTTCCTTTGCAGCCTACGCATGCTGACACAGCTACCCACCTGAACATGTAAAATAAACGTTCCATTTAGCAAACTGGAGGATTTCAACAAAAAATACCCAAATGTTTAAAAGAGAACTATCAAGCTTAAGATTCTCAGTTTGATTTTTACAAGAAATTAACCTTACAGTATCTTAATGTTCCAGTTATTTTTCTTTAATTTAAGTAGTGGTTTGGAGTATTATAACTACTCAACATTAGAAAGATCAGAAGGACTACATTTTGGTAAGATATTTGCTGATACAGGTTAATACAGTATCTACATTATGCATCCCAAAAATGCATGAGGTCATTACATTCTGTGGCATGAATCAACATACCGTTTTATTACTTTTGTATAAAGAGCAGCCACATTCAAACTATCCAGAAATTTCAAACATTTATTCTTCCATTATCAGAAAGCTGCTAATTTCTAGTAAAGATCACAACAACTCAGAGTCCATCCCAGTAGCGCTGGGTAGAAGGCAGGAGTGGCAGGAGTGTCCCACTTAGGATGGTTAACCCTAGTTAACCAAGCCAGCATAGAGTGGGAAGGTGAGAGGAAACCCAGAGCACCCTTATATGGAAATGGAGAGAACATGCAAGCAGTCTGGAATCAAACCCAGGACACAGGAGCTACTGCATGATGCAGCAGCATTGTCCAACCTGCCACCTAGCTGCCCGAACTTTAAACAAATGTGTAAAAATATTTGCAGATACACCATATTTCCACAGGATATACATAGGTTTGATGATTTGTTTACACATAATGTCATTTTATCAGGAATTATTTGTAAAAACCTGTTTTACATTATTCTTTTGAGCTTGTTACATACAGATATAAAGTTTGTAGTATAAAAGTATAAAAGACTACTTTTTGAAGAAGATTATCAAAATAAACAAACCACAAATACATTAACAGTGTTACATCCGAAAATGTTTAGCAGATTGTGTCTACATGTTCAGCAGTTTTGTGCATTAATCACAAATAAAAGTAGTGGTATTATTAAAAAAGCTATTGACTAGAAGAAATGCTTAAAGATGTGAAGACAAACCCAGGGTCTTCAGCCCACAACCTCTCACGAGGTCCAGCATGGACTGCACACATACCCTTACACATTTACACCTGTTATTCTGTTACAAAAATATTCCAGATTGTCACCAATGCTTATTTTAGTAAATGATGCTGCTGTTTACTGTTTCCAGCTCTATTGTTAATTTCATTTATCTGTCTTCCAATACACTGTGTTATGCATTGATTTATCCTCCATCTTGACCAAGAGAATGAGAGTGGAAGTGAAGAGGAATGAGGGACCAAGTGACAGAAAAATAGAACAAAATAAAGATGCAGAGGAAGGATAACTTTTTTTTCATTTCTTTGGGATCTATTTAAAAAAGTTATGTTTTGTCTGTCATCCATCTTGTGTGAGGTTATAAGCTCTGTTGAAAAGGAGTTTTGTCCTGACCACCAGGGGGAGCCAGAGGCAGGCTTTAAAGTTCATACCCTGGCTTTAAAGTTCATACTTATACTCATGTGCTCATGTAAGTTAATATGCATTCGACTAGGGTATGAGATGCTGTTAACACCCAAACTTCCTATAAGCCTAATCACTCCGCTCTCTCTTTGCAATGTTAAAGATGCTATGCTATTGCACATGGTTTGAAAAGGTTTCTATTACACTATCTTTGTTTTATTTTCTCCCCAAAATACACGATTGTACACTTAAGAAAAAACTCATAAAAAAACAATAATATAATAATTTTAAGGGCTGGTTCCAGGTCACATAAACCTTCTAGTTCTAGTTTCTGTGCTGCATATTACCCCTCAGGGAAAAAAGGCTGCAAATGAGAGGAGGCCATTTGGCACATCTAGCTTGTTTGGTTGTTAATTCAGTGATCCAAGGATCTCATCCAGCTAGGTCTTAAAAGAAACCAGGACATTGGCCTCTGCAGCATGGCTAGGTAGTTTATTCCGGAATCCCACAACCCTTTTGGGAGAAGAAGTGCCCTCACTTCTTGGTTTTCAATTCACTTCTGCTTAGTTTTCGTTTGTGTTCTCTTTTTCATGCTTCAGTGCTCATTCTGAAAAGTCTGGTGGGTGGACTTTGTCAAAGCCTTTTGAAGACTTTGTATTAGATCCCATCTTAATCTTCTTTGTTCAGGACAAAAAAGGCTCACTTCTTTCAAACTGTCACTGTAATACATTCTCTTAACCCCCAGAATATATCTGTTTTCCCTCCTCTGGACTGATTCCAGAACAGCAATATGTTTTCTATAACATTGTGACCAAGATTGCATGCTTTCTCTAAATTACATCATTCTAAATATGTTATACCATTTTAACATGACATAATTTGATTTAAATTTCATGATTTCAACTAGATATCTTAGCATTTTAATTGTCTTTTTATGTACTTCCCTCTTTACTTAGAGGAAGTCTAGAATATCTCAATCTTTGTGAATTTCATTTACTGCTTCTAGCATGTTTGCTCATTCTCCTAATTTGGTATAATCTGCAAACGTGATTAGTTTATTGACTATACCAGAATCTTAATCATTGATATCAATTAAAATTAGTTTTTTGGAGCCATCTGTTGGTGAGAAAACGAGGATTTCCGGACAAAGAGTTAAAATTAAAAGCGCATCCTGAAAAAACAGATCATGTATCTTCTTCTATTATTATTGTTGTTTTTGTTTTTGTTGTTTTGTTATATTAATATATCATATAACAACTTCGATAAAGGCTGGCGTCTATGTCACAGGTAAATCGAAATGTCCCTAACATATGGTTAACTAAAAGAGTAAAAGGGGCTAGAATTTATATTTTACATGTATTATTTTTTAAAAAATAACAGCGGAAATAATACATGATGTAATCATCAATACAGATGAGTACATCTTACAAAATACAATTAATCTTATATGATGTGTAGATCATATGTAATATAAAACTAAGTATAAGTAATCAAATACAAAAGAAAATGTCTACAAAGTAATTAAAATTACACAGTCATTATAATTATCAATATTCTAGGTAAACAAAGGCATAGCTGTAGGATGATTTAATCAATACTAAAATCTAAAATGAGGCAATGTCTTAAAATATATCAAATGTTTTAATTCGATTCTTTGGTCATATTGCCTAGTGCTTCATCAGTGTGCCTTAAATTGTCAGTAATGTTTCTGGCTATGGTTTCCCCTCTCCACATAGATTTTTACTTCTGTTCACAAATCACAAATAAATTTGATTTGTACTATTTTTTTCTTTGTTTTGGTTGCATGATTTTTTAAATTAATTTTGTCGGAGGTTTTGTATTATGTTGAACGGCATTTGGCAGTTTTTTACCGTTTAGATGACACAAGGTGGTGCTATTCTACGTTTATTTTAGATTTGTCCTATTTACAGTACATCCATGTTTTTAGAGTAACTTGTCTTTATCCTCATTGACACATCTTCATTGTTTATAGAATTTATTTTCTTTTGAAGGCAAACTCCATTAGAATTTGTGCCTCTGATAGACATATTGTTAAATGTTTTGAATAATGGGGTGTACTGTACTATATCCTACTCATATTGACTTATCCGATTTGACCAAGTTGTTTGCTATACTCCTTACATAAAATAAAGGAAAAAAATATATATGTGTCATTCCATAAGGCATTATGGAAACCTTTGATATTCTTTATAACATCGTCTTATAAATTTAGGATAATGGGAGAAAAATATTAACATAAAATGTATCTCAAAATGCTATCAGGACTCAGATATACAAGCATTCAGCCCCCGCTCCATTAAATCATAATCTAGAGTCTAAAACATAGAATTGCAGTTGTGAACCTGATATCTATTCATTATTAAAGTACACCTAAGAGGTGAAAGAGAAATATACAAGACATACCTTTATTAGAACTATATGTAGTCCCAGGCTAACTGCTTTCATCTGATGTTTTTAAGTATGTAAAGTCAGCATCCATTGAACTTTTAAAACGCAATAATGGCAATTTTAGAGAAAATATTGAAAACATTTTTCTTAATTCAATTGCATTGAATTATTCCGTTGTATCCCAATGCATCGGAGTCCATATTTTCGGTGTGTTTTAGTTTATGAACTGAACACGTTTGTTAACTATCAGCAGATGAGCAAAGCAAAATAGAAAACAATTAGAATAATGAACGTGTGTATTAGCAAATTAAATACCAGAAAACGCACTTAATTCGAATACGGAAAGTGAACTCCCTACCATATGATCAGACACTGGGTTTTCTAAGACAATAGAAACCTGAAGGTACTGTACCTGTAACATTCAACAGAACCGCCCAGTCTGTAATGGGGTTTGCCCTGACTAATCCCTATGAAATATCTTGGTTTTGACCATGTTTTCTGTCCTGAACCATTTAAAGATATCATTTTAAAAAGACGTGACCTTTTACAGTATATATATATATCTTATTTCCATTCACAGTCTTTGACGCTGGAGTTTGCAGAAGTAACTGACATTTTAACAAGCATGGGATTGTATAAATTGTTGTTGCGAGGAATGTTTCCTGATTCATTTAATTACTTCAGAAAATGAAACATTTTAAGATCCATTTATTAATTGATTTAACCCAGTCAGACTTTAATCAAAGTCATAGGACACATTCAGCTAAGAAAGGTTGCCCTATATCTACTTGCATGAAAAAAGTCCACAAAAACTGATTGACTACAAAGCATAATCCCAGAGCCCGAAATAAAACGATGTTTTCTACATCGATTGGCATTACTATTAATGATTATCGCAACAGTGTCCCTAACAAAACTAAAGTAGCTGAGTCCTTATATTTGCACGTTCACGTTTTATGGATTTGCATGCTACAGTACCTCCACAGTTGTTCTATGTGGAAGGCGTGGTTTGGTGACGCATTGCGGATCAAGAGAACCTGAAGCTCCAGTCTGGGACTGAACAAACTAGCCTAGTTGCAGGAATAGAGGAGACCGGGTCTTTCCGTGAACAGCCATGTCATTGAAATAAGCAAATGATGGGATTCAGTTTTATCCACCATGTAACTGAATTGTAGTCGATTAAAGCATCGGAAACTATTGGAGACGAATTTATTGCTAGAAAAATGGCTGAGAAGCGGAGGTGAAGCGTTGCTGGTGCTGTGGAGCGGCGCGGCAGCTGGCCGATCAAAATCTGCAGAGACCTTTTGATCCCTGTTTATAATTTGTCTTGTCCATTAATAACGACGGCTTGATAGAAGCATGTCTGGTGCACAGGACGAAAGCTCTGTTCGTGTGGCTCTGAGGTATGTTATGCTCGGGCTTCTGTATAATTTTGCTTTTGCGAAGTGATGCGCTTCAGCGAAAATGAGTAGTTCAATCTGAGAAGTACCTGCTAGCGAGTGTTAGGCAGCGGCAGTGCTCCTATTGGTTTTTAATTTCGGGGCCTGGAGTTAAATGTTTACAGCATTCACAGGTAGCTACTGTGGGCTACGATATGAATGCATTTAATCATCGCGTGTCACAGATTTAGTGGAGTGTGTGAAAGGCTGAAATTGTAGAAAAGACGCAAGCAACATAGAAGCCCTTTTCCCCTTTTTTTCTATGGCATCTTGTTCTTCCATTCAGTTGATTCTTGTAAATACCAGTTAAATGAAGGTTAGTTGGGGGTACTGTGAATTTTAAATCGATAGTTTTTTTTTTGTTGGTAACAGTAAATAGCAAACGTCTGGGAAAGGTCGATCCTCGTAAATGGCAGCGTGTGACAATTTATGGCAATATGATGAGGTTGCAGCGTCATGCTCCATGGAGTGTCAGTTGCAAAATTAACGTATGGTCGGTGCTTGCATTGTTCATGTTTTTTTGTTCTCACAGAGCCAGAGAGGATAATGATAGCTAGATTCATTTCTAGGTTCTAGGATCAAGGTTAGAGACTGTTTTGCTGATTTATTTCAAAGGCGTGTGCAACGGGTGTTTGGGCTTTCTTCCAGGCTGGATGGAAGAAGGACAGCAAATCAATGAAAAAAGAGCTTTATTGACATTTTGAATGTCAGGGACAGTCAGCCATGATGTACAGTGTTAGACGCTGCAGATGTAATTAAACACAGGCTTCTTTGTTCATTTACTGTCGACAGTGTTAACATTAAACAGTTACAGACATTAGATTGGGTGGTCCCGTTTTGTCACTATCAAAGAAAACAGTGGATTTAGTGTAATGAAAAATATGAATGTACCAAATTGCTGTAGTTCTATTTTCCCTTTTCGTCTGTTTTGCATTTGCATTATTTTATTATTGCACATCTCTATCTTTAAACAGGCTTAATACATTCAATAATGAAGGTTTAATAAATGTTCAGTAAGTTGCCATGTGTGTTTTTCAGCATTGATGCTGCTGTACAAGACAGGGCCTAACGCTCCCTATATGTATTATTTGGAGAAACCAATATTTATTATCTTAAAAGGCGGGCCTAATTCGTAGTTTTAGATTAATAAGAATTATTATGTAACAAAATACACCCAAATTTCACGTGAATTTGCATTCATTTTTTTGGGCGGGGGGGATACATTTACCAGATGGTCTGGAAAACACATGTACAGTACCTTTACCTCAATGATTATATAAGACCATAGTAATTTTACATTTCTTTTTTTTGTCGTTTTTTTAACAGAATTGATTTCCAGTAGTCCCAGCATAGCCCTTGTTCTTTACCCCTACAGTACAAGTCATACTTTAAAACATTAAACACTTAGCAGGATTAGTGCTTTTTAATTTTTAACCATAGTTTTTAGAAGTAACGATAAGTTGTTAAAATGTAAAATTGCAGCGATTTCTATGGGTACTTTGTAATCTAGTTTAATCAAAGTAGTTTGTTAAAATACTGTATTGTGTTGATAAACATTTAAAACAAAGTAAAGGTAGGCCAGTTTTTACATTTGAAGATACAGTATGTGCAATGTCTATTTTGGCTAGTGCCAGTACAAAAACAGCAACCTTTATTGTGCAGAAAACTAGAATTGTGCATTAGAGTTCATAAGGATTTGATTATGGTATTTTGTGAGTTCGTGGACTGTTTCATTTTTATACAAGTCCTGAGTTTAATGGTTAAGTTTTTCGCTCTTGCTTGATGTTAGCATTCCATAATTACAGACTACGAAATAATGTATAAGTAATGTAATGTGCTGTACCATGCCTACATTTGTAATTATAATACACCTTACAGAGCTCCAAATCTTTATGGGAGGAGGAATCTGTGGTATAATTACATTTTTGTCTAGGTTGTTTCTTAAACATGAAATATTTACATTTGTGTTATGTCCCATTAGTACTTTTCTAAGAACATATGTTTCATATGTGTAGTAGGTCTGCATATGTACAGTATATACAAAATGCCTCTCCCTGGCTTGAAACTTGAAGAGTGTTGTATTACAAACCTATAATCTTATACTGAAAGAAGAATGTCTTTAGGCACATGACATTCAGTTAATAAATTGGGGGGTGAGCTTTGTCTAAACAGTCTTGTCATGGTTTCCTTTTATTTTAATCCTTAAGTAGACATTCATTTGTTAAGACATCTCAAATGTACCGCCTGTCTAATCTGCCCTGTAGGGTGCTGATTACATCAATGGCTAGGTTAGGGTGTCTTCAGTTGTAGACAATGAAGCAGCCATTTTAGTCATCATGAATGGAATAATGGTCTCATTAGTAAACAGATTTACAAAAGAAATACTGTCTTGCATTTAAAAAAACCTGCAATCTGTGTTCTAGTTTGCACATATCCTGTTTTGAGTGTGATGTCCTTACTGCATGACTACAGTGTTTTTGCACTGACCTTGATTTCACTTTGTTTATAGTCCCAGGCTGACCCAACATTGTAAAATGATTTGTTTAGCCCTGAAGTTGAAGGTTGGTGAAAAAGTCTTGAAAGGACAAAAGATATGCAGTCATTGTTTAAATTCATAATTTGTAAATTACCTTAATATACTTCACCAGACTTTGGGATGTAATCTATATCTAAAACATAATATAAAATACCTTTTTTGTTATTTTTGTGATCAGTTATTTATTTTTGTGTTGAAGTGACACAAAACAAAATCAATAATGGGTGTGATGTAGCAATTACAGTTCTCCTAAAAACTCATGTATTGCCATAAAAAAGTGAAGTACGGTGATGAATTTGATAGCACTTTAAATGTGTCAGTCTCTGTTTCCCCTCCTCAGCCTCATGGACCGGAATGGACCTGAGCACTGGATAGAACCCTAGAGATACAGGGGATTGAAAACAGCAGCTGCCAACACAAACAGATCTTTTTTTTTTCATGTGTTAGGCCCACCACCAAACTAATTTCTGTAGCACAGATAAACCAGATGAGTCTAAATTCAATAACCGAGTCAGGAAAAGGAAGGGGTACACCTTTAAATCACTGTGACTAGTTTGGACAAACCTATTACTTAAGCACATTCTGGGCATTTAAACAGCTGTATGAAAAGAATTGTACCTGTTGCTTTTTGGGGGTGCAGAGTACTCTTTGCAGAAACAAGTCACTTTAAACATTGTTTCTGATATGTTGAGTAAGTTCCGTGAATAAAACTTAAATTAATCAAATTCAGTTTCTCAAAAACCCGGACCATTAGTTGAATTTTTCCAAACAGAAAAAAAACAACACATTTCTGCAAGAGATGTCGCTTCCTTGCATAATGCTTACCATTTCTATAGCAACATACAAAGAAAGTACAAAATTGCTAATTCCACCCTCGTGTTTTTTTTTTCACAGACAGAAAAAAATAATTAGTCTAATGATGATAATATCCAGATAGCAAAAGTTATCTGGTGAACACTCATATTAGGCACTGTGTCAAACTGATGTTGCCAAATAAAGTGTTAAAAATGCTAATATGTTTTACCAGGAAGTGCTTGACACTTAAAATCACTTAAAATGTTTAAGGATGTTGCTATATCTTGATATTATGTTTAATTGTGGATGGTTAAAGAAATTAGCTATTGAACGACTCACTCCATAGGATTTCAGTTAAAAAAAGATAATTTTAACTAATTTGTTTTGAATTTGACAAAAAGCTACATATCTTTTGCCATGGGAGAAGTGGTTAGATTGTGTTTTTATGTTTGCTTATTAGTATATAATGACTATAATGCAAATAATTAATTTAAAAACTTACTCTAAATGTATTGTATGGACTACCCTTGGAAAATGTGTGCACCTGCTCTCACACCAAGTTTAGGAGGTAGAACACCTCTAACAACCACCAATTTTATTAAATTCTACTCTCCAGTCCCTTATTTCATGTTTAAATTTTCTCCAAATGCTTTGGGATTTGCCACAAGACACTGAAGGTATGTTCAATATGTGCACAAATGGCATCCACATCTAGCAACTTTATTGCTGCTTCCAGCTTTGTTGTGATTCATTTGCTGGACATGTTGGACACTTGTCTTGTGGCTTGCTGAGAGCAAGACACTGTTCAGTCAACACAGCATTGTTATTACTGTCAACCAACTTTGCTGGTTTTCTATTTAAAATTGAAGAAACAATCACAGTTGAACAGGACTCTCTGCTCTTTGACATATGAGAAGATTTGCCACAACTGTGTGTGCTAGGGTCTGGTGACTTGGGTTGGTGGTGACAACATGAGATAGAGATGACTTTCTTGCACCATGGAGACCTTTGAGATCATTTAACTTCCCTAGTCATCTTGATCGAATCATTGTAGATCTGGGAGAACAGTTGAGCCAAACACAGCAGCTTTAGAAGTTCTCAGTCCATAGGTTTAACAGTATTTAACTTTAACTACAAAAAGACTGAAAGAAAAACTTAAAAATGATATCCCACAGAGGTGAGTGCTGACCTCTGTACTAACCTCTACACCACTGAACAGCACAAAATGCAAATGCTTATAAATGGCAAATCTCCACGCCATCACATTTTGAGGCAAACGGAGGCAAACAAACTACCCCCTGTCAGATGTAATAGAACTCTCTTACCATTATCCAGAACTATAATCTAGCTGGGGGCAGAGCAGAACAGAACCCTCAGATTCAGTTATATATTACTGGTGTACAGTAGGTGGCTGTGGAGTTAGTGTGGTCTCTATTGACCAGGGGCTTCAGTATTCCTAGTTCTGACACTCCAGTAGAGAACAGCTTGGCCCAGCAATGGGCACATAACAAATGTGGATACAGATCTGAACTCTGCTCTCAGCCTGATAAGTGGAAATCTACATCTAACACCATCCTAAAGTATGTCCATTCTGTCTAGTTTTCCACCCCATCACCTTAGACGTAAGCTACGACCAGCAGTAGTCAAAGCTGCTAACATCCAAACCACTCCTTCATGAAAAGATTCTCCAGACACCGCTAGCAAAAAGCCTTGGGAGCATAATCATTTCATTAGAAAGACCAGGCCCTCTTTCAAAGCTGTTAAAGTAGGAGCAAGAAGATCACTCAGCATGTGTGAATGGAGGAAAGGAGAAACTTCTAGATGACAATAATTTCTGTGTATCTCCATCACACTCATAGGCTGCAGAAGACCGTACAAGGTGCCTTTCTAAACTGCCAGTGGCATATCTTTGGGTATTTTATCTCCTTAATGTACAGATGGAATATTTTTTATCACATCTGCCTGTGAATGAGGAGAAACACTATGGCCTTGAAAGACAATGTACTTTGCTCAACAAGCTCAGTACTGATGTTCTCATCTGTCTGACATCTGCTTGAATGAAACCTATAACTGTACACGAGAACTAGTTGACAGCTAATTCTTCAATAAAACTATAACTTAAGTTGGGTATCAGTAAACAGTCTGAAACAGGTCACTTTCTGGCACTATTAAATAAGTATACAAACTCTTGCTTCTTAATGGCCCATGCTGTTTCTGTCACTGACTTCATTCACCTCTGTCACTAAATCGTATCTCTTAATGGAATACTGTTTAAGACTTATGGCAGTCCTTCTGTAAATGCTACATACAGAATTGTTTTTTATAGTAAAAAAATATTAACTTCATAGTTAATATGTTCTGGTTTCTACACCCAGCTTTCCAATGTATCTACTTGTGGGTGAGAGATAGTCTTGCAACTGCCAGTACATTTATATTATGCTTTATATGTGCTTTTTGGATTTATAAAATGAACAGGCTCTGTACCTGATTCCCCATACTCATATATTATACTCTTGTTTTGGGATAAGAATTCTACTTTGTTTGAAATAATTTTTGGTTGCCTTATGAGCGTTCTGTTGGAAGGATGAAGTTGAAAATGTTGCAAGGCTACCAGTTTGATATACATTGAAATTCCATTTAGAACAATAACAGTCAAAATCATGTAGAACTGGCTTTTCAAAACAACATGCCAAGTGGGTATGACATACTCAGTTTTTGGTACTGCATTTAAAAAGTCACAACATTGATTCGTTTAGAAGAAAAGGAATTGTCCTTTTTTGTATACTTTAGACTTGCTTTGTAATTCTTAGAAATTATAGGTTTGAAAGTGATATGGAAAAGGTGCATTGTTTGAGAACATATTGTGTGTAGTGAATGAGAACAGGAAGCAAAGTGATATTGGATGCCTACAGTAAAAGGATATACTGGTAATTTTAATGTGATCCTCTTCTGTGAAGCCTCAATGAACAAGAACCTCAGGTTACATTGTTCAGGTCCATTGACCTGCCCTTTTTTATAGACAAAGTATTAGACTTTGACCCGGGATCGCTGTTTAAATGTTCTAGGTTTAACATAAATAATTTTAGCTGAAAGTGACACAATAAATTAAACTTGATTTATAAAGATGTTGTTAGAATTAGTGATACAATTCACAGTCAGGGACAGAATATTGGCAAATCACATATCACACTATGCTTAGTTGCAGTGGTATACTCTTACATCCCATTACCAGATTTGTCTGTATTCTAATGAAAATATCAGTGAAGGACAAATGGTAGAAAATAAAATGTAATTTCTACTAGTTTGGCTGGTGTTGTACTTTTTGTAAATTGGACCTTGAGATGCTGCATATTACCTTTTTTTCTCTCTTTACAACAGTTTTCACCCAGGTTGGTTAAATTAATCACTTTAAAAATACTTTTGTGTATTTTTAAAATATTTTATTTGAAAAATATTTTAATGGATTTTGGGGCTGTATTCCTCTGAATACTTTCCTTTTATTCATATAGTTCTGAATGTTTAGTTATAGAAAAAAATGACTACGTAACGATCTTTTATGTACAGTACCACTTATGTTATATTCCTACATTGTGCTGTAATTTACCTAGGAAGTCTCCTTTGTATTGTCATGTTTGTTTGACAGTGTAATTACATTACTGGTTTTCTTCTCCCTAAAATCTGAGATATTTAAACTGCACAAAATGATAACTAGCCTTCCAAGAAAATGATGTCCAATATTCAAACGTACAGACACTGCTGCAGGGCCAAAAAGTTTTTAAGTGTTTAAATTATATTCAAAAATAATCATTTCCAAAACAAACCTGTACAAACATACAAAGTGTGACTCATTTTGTTAGATTAATAGGGTGTTGCTTTGTACTTGATTATAGAATGGAGAAGGTTTTGGTTGTATAACAGATTTATTTGTTTAAAAAACCTGAAGCCAGCTAAAGTACAGTACTTGATGGAAATTATATTTCCTATTTATTCCTTTATCTTCTCATAAAATTAAAAAAAAATTGTAACTTTAAGTACAAATCATTCCGTTCTTGTAGAGACACGTTGACAGGTGAAGCCTAGTTTGTTGTATCATAAACTTGATATTTCTATGTACTGTAAGCATGAAACACCAGTATTCCTATCTTGAGAATAGTAATAGTTTTGTCTGTATGGTGTAAACAGCTGGCAAAAATAATTTTTAGCCAAAAGGCATGATTTAATGTTTATATGATTGAAGAACGAAAATAGAGACCCACCTAATGTGGTTTCATTTAACTTAGAAAGGAAGAGCTCCATGCAAAACCAATTGGAATAATTATATAGCAGCTTGCTTATGTACACTCCACCCTTGTTCCCTCTCTTTATTTTCCCTCAAAATGCTCTGGAGCTGAATTCAGCCAGAACTCAAAATTATTGTCTAGCCTTTTCCCTACACACAGCTTGGGTTCTGACGTGAAAGTGAAAAAGAAGTAGGCTTGTAGCTGTATTCATTCACTGGAATAGGACAGAGAGGTGGAGCAAGATATTTGAATGCCTTATGATTTTGATTTTTGGGTGTTACAAAAGTCAGGAGAACAGCAGACATCTGTAGAGGCGAGGCAGTCCAATCAACCATTAATCTATTAGAGAGATAGAAGTCTAGCTAAGCAGATCAGTCTAGGCCAAGAGCTGCATTAATCCTGTGCTTGACAAAGATAACAGGTGCAGTACAAAGAGAGCCTAAAGCACAGAAGGAGAGTATATTTATTTCATATACATGCATTATTGCAGAGTTTGATTTTCTTTACACTTTTTAAGTGTTACACTTTGGGTAGTATTAAAGGTGCTGGGAGCTATAAGGTTTTACCTTTGTTCTTACAGTATGCAAGTAGGGTTAATCTTTGTTCACTCGATAGGCCTAATATGATTTCAGCCAGCAAAGTTTTACTGAAATTTCAAAGCTACAGATACTCTTGTTTGTGTTTTGTTTTTGCCACAACTTTTATTGTTGTTATAGTACTGTGAAAAGAAGATATGATTTGTTAGTCACAAAAAGTATTTTTCTATTGAAACAAAATGAAATGTTAGTCTAATGTTTTAGTTCTGTTACAATTTTCTGTAGTTTTAAGGCACCCTTTTTTCCCAAAAGACACTACTGACACTTCTAGAATATTTCTTGAATAGATGCCGCTGGGATTCTATGCAATACAAATGGAGCTTCTGCAAACCTCCCACTTTGTAACAGAAGATTTACAGTACTTTACTGTAGGCTTTGATTGATACATTATTATGTAGTATTTTAATACTACCGTACATTAGATCTTTTTAGAAATTTCCTTTAACTTTAAAAAAAGCCCATATCCTGTCATTTGTTTTTCTAACATGTCATGGGCACTATAGTCCCTTAACAACAACACCAAATGCCTGAAAATGTTTGGCAGGCAGCAGAGGTCAGTGAGTGCCAAGAGAGCACTGGGAGACTAATCCCACAGTTCTCTCAGTGGAGCAGAGCCAGTTGTGCACCCCTGCTAGCGAAATCCTGGTGACAGCTGACCCATGATCATAAACAGTAGTTCAACCTGCACTGAGGTGAGCATCTTACTGGTTCACCACCGAGGAGACCCCTACTGCTACACCAGTAATGGGAGCAATAAGTCCTTCACATGAAAGAATAGCCAACAGCTTGGGGCTAAAATGGTTCATATTATTCTGTTAAGAAGGCTTCTGTGAGCAGGTTGTAATGGCTGATTTTGAGTTTATTTTTAAAAAGGTGACCAGGTATATAATCAAGCCATTTGGCCGTGTGTTTTATAATGTGAGAAATGTGTAACAGCCGAGCAATTTTGGTTCAGGCCTGTTGCGTATACATATTTTTGTGGCACAGGATAAGCCTGTGAGTGTGTCTGTCTGAGTACAAATGGTAAATAGGTGTTTGGAGTTATTCTAACACTTCTAGTTCAGAATCCCACTTCCCCAAAATGAATTTAACACTTCTGTTGAGCTGTATTGTATATCAGTAGAATCTCTTTGCAATTTAATTTTACTTGCATATATAATTAATTTAGGTCTTAGAAGAACTCCATTAATAATGCCTTGTCTTCCTGTGCAGGATGCCCTTTTGTTCTTTGCCTTGTGACAGCATTTTGCATTGCATTTTTGCATTGACAGCAGACAACAGATGGTATCTTCAGTATTAAAATACATTTAATCTCGTTTACATTGTATGCAGATATATACAGTTACATTTTTATGCAATTTTCAATCCTTACATCTTAAAAAGCTTTTCACATTTAATTGCATGCTTAGACTGCAAAAACTGACATGCTTGTTAACTGCTTTAACTGCAGTATATATTTCGTAAGAAAATGTGGACCTGTGAAATCTTTAAAAATTCATCTCGGAAAGGACTCCTGTAAACGGAGTTTACTGTATTTAATCATACATGTATTTGTTCCTTGAAATGTTTTTGTACATGTGCCTTCTACCCTGACCCTGCTGTAGTGGGCTCTTACTGCCACATTCATTTACAAAACAGAGGTTACTGTGGAAACAAACACATTTCACAGACAAAGGAGAAAACAAGTACCCTTGCTAGTGTTACCAACAGATGTTCTTCACAAAATGTACATGAGGACTAGACTGAACAGATGCACCCTAGTTCTGTGTATTGGTTTAAACTTTAAGTACAGGATGTAAATACCTGCAGTTTCATTTCAGAAGTTATTAGAATTCTGTTAATTAATGATGCAATTCTTATCCCTCCATTAAATGAGTTTTATCTCAAAAGGCTCTAACTGAAAAATCAAACATGTCTTTATTTACAGTGGTAAATGTAGTTAATATGTAATCACTGGTATAAAATTAAGGACAAGGCAGTAAAACAGCAACATAAATCTTAATAAAGACCTTTAAACCTTATCTTAACCACAACAGTTCTTGTGTAAAATTATAATGGTGTTCTTATTAGATCCAGTGATATTCTTAAGACTCTTAGGAAAAGTTAAGTACCTTTTTATAATATTGTATTGCATTAGTAGTGTTAAAGGAAACAAATCTGTTTGGTTGGAAAAGGCCAGATAATACTCATAAGATTGAGACTGCAAATACTGTCCTAATGAAAAGTACCACTTGAAAAGAGTGTGACTCCAGTTAAAGACTGCCCTTGACCTTTCACACATTTTAGTTGAATTAACACAAAGCCCGGCTGTGCTCGAAAACCTCTGTAGAAACGGTTGCTGGTATTTTTTGCTTATGCAGCACATTATTTATGGGTCAGCTTAGTTTTTTTTTAAAAATCAAACGGTCTTTTTTTTGCTAAAGCCAGCTTCTCATCTCTGTGGGGCTCTGCCATGCAGTGGTGGCACGAGAGATCAGTCAAACGGCCACACCTGATTTTGTCCCTGGTTTTTACCAGAGCCTCCCCCTCGGATGAGACGAAACAGCCTTGGCCACTGGTTTTGTCAGGGGCCACAACACGGCCTTTGTTCCGTCAGCATGAAATCACTTGTTGCTGGCAAGATTATGCTAAAGGCCTGTATTCAGCAGCTGCATCTACTGTATGAAGGAAAATGCAAATAAGTAGTATGTTCATTATGCTAATTAAAAACATGTTGTTCACCTATAGTGTAGCCTATGATTCCTTTTCAACATAGTCTTCTAGCCATATATAATGCTTCCAAACTCTCTTGATTTTAAATGGAATTTGTCCTCTGTCAATGTACAGTATGGATGTAATGGTAAATAGAAACCTGTGAAATCAAGTTGCATTATATCTACTGTACCTTTGTTTTCATCAACAGATTTTGTTAGTCACATTGAAGCCTACAAACTTTGTATTTTGCAAACAATTTAAAAATATTTTTCCTCTACAAAGGAATTAATGGTGTTTACTGTAAAAATATAGCTGCTCGGAGGTTGATTTCTTGCTTTAATGTGCAGTGCAAGACAGACTTGCTTAGACTAGCTTATGCAATTTGCTTCCTTGCCCTTTTGTGTTGATACATTATCTATTTGCCCTAGCGTTAAACAAAGATAGAGCACTCTGTCATCAAGTCATGCTAGAGCAGCAGTGAATACACAGATAACTGGAAGAGTATGGGAGATGGTCTGATAGAACCTCACTACACATTAAACAGCAGTACAACTTATGCAATATCTGTAATGTTGATGTTTTCCATGGGTTTAGTTCACCTTTCCAGAGGTTAATTTACATTATCATTGCATTAGTACAAGCAACATTAAATCACCTGTCACAGTCACCTGTTAGTGCAAAATAGTTGTTTAAAGGATGAACTGTTCTATTCTCAATAATGACTTTGATGTACAGTGCTGTTCCTGTTTGTTTAAGAGGAGAGGTTTTTAAGTGTCAGGTGTTTAGGTGTACCTGTAAAATGTAAGTTTTCTTTTGAAATTCATATGGGGCTTGAAATTTAGCATTAGTCTTTATGTTTTTCAGGAAACCAATTAATTAACTACCTCAGTATTAAAGATGGCACTATAAAAGACGAGTCACAGTTTATCTGTCCTGTCTTACTAGACTGTAATTCACACCCTTTCCATTTGTAAGAATTTGCTGTCACTTTAAGTGTTCAAAATATTATTGACAACTGGTCATTTAAATTTTTTTTTTTTAAATAATTCTAAATAATTCTATAATTTCTAAAGATACACTGACAGTACACCCGTTTTGTTAGGTAACACAAGTATGAGAACATTGGGTAACACTGAAATTCAAAACTATGAAAAAATACTTCCATTACTTTTATATTGTCTGTGGGAAGGTACTGGTTGTGCCATCTCAGCAGTTCTTTAATGGGTGTTACAGGGATAATGATGAGAAAAAGTTTGAAAAGGATATTGCCATTAATCACTCAAGCTTGTTCTGTGAGTGATGAGCGATACAGATGGTCCCACTGCTCAAGCAGTGCTGTTTTCCTGTAATCATAAAATAGTCTGCACTGTAACCTTCTGACACAATGAGCTGTTAAACAGTCAGACATTAGTGTCTACTATCTTCATTTTAAAGAGGCACCCAAAATGCATTGCAAATACCTCACAAGATACTCGAAAGCTCCAGGTATCTTATAGTAATATGCTGCTAAAGATATTAATATTATAACCTTTGAAGGCTTTATTAAAGATAATGCTCTTCACTAATTAGCTCAGTTTACTGCTTCGTTATCTGGTGTGATGGGGAAAAAAAGGGATTTCTCTTTATTAATTTACACCTCCCTTCTGGTAATAATACGAGTACATCTACCTTGTATTTGTATTGACTATAGGTTTTATGAGGGTGGTGTGGTGGATAGCATAATCTTGCAGAGCTGGGGCCCTGTGTTCACTTCCAGAAGTGGTGAACTGTCTGTATAGATTTTGTATGGTTTCTTGATCACCTTGGTCTAAGGACTTATTGATAGGTTAATTGGTGTGAGGAAAAACTGGTACTTGTCTGAGTGTGTGTGATTCCCGATTCTCCCCGTGGACGAAGTGGTTAGAAGATGGATGTATAAGTTTTAATGTTGATAGAGATTTTTCTTTAGTCTCCCACACTTTAGGGCACTCCTTTTAAAAGTGTATACATGTTTTAGACTGGATCTACTTCCGTATTTGGAATAGCAGCCCTGATTAAATTCTGTTGTGGCAAATATGAATAAGGTGCTTCCCAGTGCTTTGTTAAAAAACTGAAGAAGTTTGATGTGTTATAGAACATGCAATATTTTTAATAAGAATATGTGCATTTTGAAACTCGCCATGTGAAGCAAAACTTCCATGTAGTTTAAAGAACTACTCGAGGAAAGTGGTGTGCAAAAATTTACCTCAAACAAACTGAGACGGAACAAGCATAGTAAGGCTTGAAAACTGCTGAGGTGGCTCTTTAGTGTCATCAAATAATGATAAACTGTCATTTTAGTCTTGAATAGAGAAGACTCTCAGGAAACCTGATTGAAATAATAAGTCCTCAAAGGATTTGACAAAGTCACTCATAAGGACTTCTTCAGAATCAACAGTAAAACCCCAAACAGAGGACACAAATGGAAACTAAAGGGACATGTATTCAGAATTGAAAAGCAAATAATTTAATTTAGCAAAAAAGCCGTGGGAGTCTCAGTAAACTAATCCAGACTTGTCGTCAGCTGATGTCTTCAGCCTTGGCTTCTTCAATACACGGCTGAACCACTTTGCTACTAGAAAGCAAATGAGCTAGACAGGCAAAATGACTTTCACTAATTTTTGGATTTTATACTCTTAAGGTACAGTAACCTGATCAGATCATTGATCTGCTCTGTGACTGGTGCGCAAGTCTCCTATGACTGCAGGAGAGCTAAACTGGTAAATAGAATCAGCTAAATTCCTTGTGCTCCATTTTACAGCATTATTATTGACACTGTTAGAATGCTGTTTTAGCTGCATAATCCAGACTGTAACACCATGGGATTCAAAGATATGCCTCTGTGTTTTTTACCATATAATAATCCTTTTTCACCATGTTTGTCATAAACTTATTCTGGAATGCTTTTACCTTTTTTTAGAGGTGCTAACAGTGTCATCCTTTCAAAAGGCTAAACATCAAGTTACTTGGGGGCAGTAATATTCTTGTTTTTCTCATTTTAATAATTTAGGTTAAAACCACCTTAAATCATTAGAATATTGACATATTTCAGCTATATATTTCTTTTTGACTTACCTACATGACAGTGTAGATTAAAATAATGTTGTTTGTTTGCCAAACACTATTTTAATGTAGTCTTATCGCTACCATATTTTCTTTAGTTTGTTCCTATTGCAGCTTAAAGTTTCAGGTTTGCCTCTCTTCATGGTTAAAGGTGGCAGTGAGGAGTAGTAGTTACTACAGCTCCTGCTCAGGAATACCACACAGGATCAAACACAGTTTACAAGTTATAACATCACCCAATAAAAAAAAAAATCATTTAGGAGTGTTTATTGAGGAATTAGGCAAAAGGCATTTTGGCTTAACCCACATACAGTAGCTGAGGGTTAACCACCTTGCCATAGGATGAGAAAGTAAGGAGCCCATACAGGGAGAAAAGTTAACCAGGGTGCCATTGCAAGAGGAGGTGGGGTGGAGGAGGAAAGGGGGAAGATGAATGCAAGCAGGAGAGTGTAGTTTTTCAAGTAGTGACATCACGGAGAATAACAGGTTAGTGTAGCACAGCTGAAGGACACCTTGGTTTCTAAGGTCATCCCTCCTGAACCTTCATTAAGAAGCTCAGTTTTTCACTCCTATCAACCTGAACTATGTCTTAAAAATTGTTTAAAGTGTCATAAAATCCTTTCGTGGTCATTATCAATAATTATATTCTCACCTTATTTATTTGCTTGACAGACTTATTCAGATATACTTACAAAGTATTCCTGTTTTGCCTAACAGACAGTTATTTGGTCACCATGTATACAGTAAATGCTGTGTAAATGTTACACATTTTCCTGCTCAGGGATTCTACAGCAGAGTATTCAACGTAATGAGGATGTCTTGTACTGACACATTTTTTTGTACCGCTATGGAGCTAACGAGTTGTAAATTAATTGGACTTATTTTTATATATTTTTTTAATCCTTTTGGAAGACAAGAGCAGTGATTTAAATTTAGAGTACTGTTTGAATTCTGATGTACTGTATATTGTCTACCACGCCAGTTTACGTCCTGTGTCTTTGGAAAGGTGTTTGCCACAGCTCAGCAAAATATTCAAAGTATTATCCTGAAATGCAGTCTGACTGTTTCTACAGCAACATATAATAGCACAAGTTAAGGCTAGCATTGAAGCGTGCTAATACTTCCTTTTATGGCTTAGGGGGATCATTAAACTTGTGTCTGAAATTAAGCAGTAATGAACATTAAAAGTCATGGGGTAACTTTATCATGAGGTCTATAATCAGCAGAGGAAAAAAAAGGCAGGTTTCACATAGCACAAATGTGGCAGGTTGTTTTTTGGTAATGAATGGTTTCAAGGTAATGGCAAGGATATTGCAGTACTAACTGAAAGATACTGAGTGAAAGACTGCTGTCCTGTTGTTAAAATGCTTGTGGTTCTTCAGCAGGTTCTAAATTCTGGAGTATATTTTATACTCCATATGGTATTGCAGGGAAGTTTTATGACCATTTATGCATTCTCCTACAAACTGCTGTGGAACTACCATTTTTTTTTAGTTTGATAAAAGACTGGAATAAATATACATTTAAAGGGAAAGTGTTTCTTTTCTCAAGAGCTTGCTTGTTAAAATATACTTTATTAATTTGCCTCAGGAAATGCTATCTTAAGGATCTGGAATACTTGTGAAACCAACATTTTTGTTGCGAAGAAGGAGCTGGCCAAGCCTGTTTTCCTTATTTTTTTCATTTGCTGCCTTTTTGACGATCAGCAGCGGGCAGAGTGCTGAGTGAGAGGACTGTTGCTCCCCTTCACTGTGTTTTCAGTTGCAACACTCCGGAGTTGAAAGTTTAAAGTGAAAAACAATTACAGACCACAGCAAAAACAATCTTGGATTGAGCCAGTGGTGCATGAGATGAATGAAATGGAAGATAATTTGCAGGTGACCAAGTATTAAAATGATGAACTAATGTAATGACAATTGAATTTCGCCACAATGGAGGTTATGTAGATAACCCACAAAGTGTTATGTAGATAACCCTTTAAAAAAATATAGTTATTTTTTGTGAGCGAATGTTAGTGAAGAAGTAGAAGTGACAACCTCGTTGTCATGGAAAAGTATTAAGTTGTAGAAAAACCAAGACTAAATGTTGCCCACCTTATCCTGCAGGAGTGGTTTAGTTTCATATAGTGTAATTTTGCTGGTTCACACCTTTCATCAGAGTATCACCACAGAATTCTAAGTTCAAATTACAATGTCATTTTTAATATACCACATAATAGAACTCTTTGAAAGACTGGAATTTTAAATGTATTTAAAGCCTGCATACAGTATGCTCCTGCTAAGAATGTAGTCGGTGACACTACCTCATTCTCCAGTGTCTCATATTCATGAATTTTACCTATGAGCAAAACAGAGGGGAATATACTCATCATAATGATCTCCCTAAACAAGGCATGCAAGGTAGATGATGGAGGAATATAATTAGAGGAAAACGAATCTAATCTAAAACGAATCTTG
This sequence comes from Lepisosteus oculatus, assembly GCF_040954835.1. Lineage (NCBI taxonomy): Eukaryota > Metazoa > Chordata > Actinopteri > Semionotiformes > Lepisosteidae > Lepisosteus > Lepisosteus oculatus. The sequence continues at coordinate 37,163,168 of NC_090702.1, read as the reverse complement.
TATAGTTGGCTCATAATCCATCTCTCCATCCATCCATTTTCTATCTGCTTTTTCCAGTACGGGGCAATGGGGGAGCCAGAGCTTATTCCGGCAAGCAATGAGCACAAGGCAGTTTACACCCTAGATGGGACGCCAGTCCATGTTGGCTGATAAATTTAAAAATAATATCTTCCTACGTTTGTGAACTTTGTTTTGAACTGAGATGTGGTTATGAGATAAAGGTCTCTTATCTTACCTGCTGTACAGGTTGTTAGAAGTCATAATTACAATTACATCATGAGGAAGATGTATTAGGTATTAGGAAAATGTTGCAGTGTTTACCTGAAAGTAATATGACATTATGTCTGGAGTAATTTTATCATTATTCAAGTCTGTGTCCATTTAATATGACTGCAGTGAAATCTGAAAAATAAATCATTGAAATGGAGGGAGGCAACAGTATCATTGTTTATCTTAAACGTAGTACTCCCCTGTTTAACGCAGTTGTGTACAACACAGGGTTTCAGAGTTTGGGGATGAAAGTGAAGCAGTAAATGCTATTTTGTTAGTTTTCAGATACATTTTTTTGGTACTATAATAAAAGCGTTCGTAATCTGTTCTGTGATTGGGCTAGATGAGACGACTCAAAGGCACCACTTTGCCAGACCTCTTTAAATTCTTAGACATCTGGTGATCCAAACATAGTTCTCCATGTTGCTGATCTCAACGGATTTGCCGTTTCAGACTGTACTGTGGCTACAAATAGACTAATCTCACATCTCATGACCTAGGGTCAAGTGTGTTGTTTCAATAACCCTAAGATATTAAAGTGATTCCAGACTAGTGAATACATGTATGTAATAATTACATGTATGTAAGAACGCTGCATATATATCATTAAGTATTTTAGTTTCTTTTGTTTGATATTCTGAAGAATGAAGGAAATAAGTAATTTGAACAAGAAAACATTGGTTATACAGTAATGAACTCCTAGTGACGTTCATTTTCTTGCCGCTGTTGTTAGCGCTGCATTGTTTAGCCGATCAGAGTACTTACTGTTTATTGACCTTGCACTGTCATGTCATCAAGAGAGCAACAGGTCTTCACATTTGCCATGTTCAGAATTTGAGAGCTGTTTTAGGGTTAATGCTTGTAATTTTTAACTCATTAGTCTGTGGAAATGTTAATTTAAATATCAGCGGTGGATTTTAAAGACAGTAGTATGCAGTAATGTAGTACTCTTAGTAGTAGAACTAAACTTAAATCCTTGTCCACTGCTGTCTGTTAATGTTGTTGCATGTCGTGAATAGAACATGCTTCATACTGTATGATACTGAGTTGTTGTCCAACAAAACTACATTAAATGAATTAAAAATGGGGCACGTTGCACACTCTTTGCTCTGTTCATTTGAACCATTGAACTGTGATGTTATTTCATAAAGAACATTGCTCTTCTTGGAGGAGTCACAAAAAGGGATAACCGCTATAATTCTGGGGCCAACAGTTTTGTTTACAATATACAGTAGGAGCAAGCTAAAACAGTTCAAGTCTATTAAACCTTGAATAGAAATAACACAGGTAAGAGTTTTTTTTTTGTTTTACTTAAATTCAGAGTACAACACAGAATACTTTTTGATACTTTGTACAGCATTATGAACTGCTGTCTGACCTAAAATACTGCTGAAAACTTGATCCCTCTGTAATGAAGAGATTAGGTTTCCTGGTTTGGCTGTGCCAGTAATTAAATCAGATCACTGAGTGATTTTTTTGTAAATACTTGCTCATACATGTGAAAAAGATACATCTGACATTATCGGGCTGCAATATACTAATCTTATAATTCTTCCATGCATAGCCTATGAATGTGACATGCATTAACTTTCTCAAGAATGAGATGTTAATGTTGTTTATATTTGCTGTTTTTATAGCCTCTTTTTGAGTGAAGCAGGTCTTGTCTTTTAATGTGGTGTAACCATGATACCTTTTAGAATTTAAGTCCTTCTCATCTCCTTATAGTATTCAAATTTTGTTTTTCATAGAATTTAAAGTTGCTTCTTGTATTTTTACAATTTTTTTCTGCATTTTATTTTAGTCTTATTTTATGCCATTCACATTCAGTTAATGTTTGTATACTAGTTTCTGTTTTGAGAACTTTATTGGTCCCTTGAGAATGTGTTATTACTGGTCTGGAAGCCAAATTTTGTGGCCAAATTAAAAAAAATATATACCTGGTCTTCATATACCTGGTCTACCTAAACCCTCAAGCTGATTGTTGAAACTTATAAATGTCTTTTACAATTTTTAATTTTGGTAAAACGTGGATGTTGAATAAAGTAACTAAAGAGTTACTAATTACATAAAACAAAACTGAGGAAAATGTAACAGAACATGAATACTAAAAGTTTAAGAAATACATTTGTATACTTTCTAAAGAATTATAGAATATTGAAAAAATTACAAAGATTATAATAAAAGCAGTTTGTTGAACACTGAAGGTTTAAAATACATCAAGAAAGTTTTATAAGCAAACATTTGTTTTTTTATTAAGACTGTTGTATTCAAGATACAAGAGTAATTTCAGCGTACACAATAATGTATAACTATACAGATCTCTTTTAAAGTGCAGACTAGCATACAGTAGGTCCTTGTTACAGTTAATCACAGATCAGATATCCAAATTCCAGCCCTTTCACCTTCCATTCAGCATTCCCAAAGGGCTATAGGAGACTGGATCATGCTTCCCAGCCATGTTGAAGTTGATAACCTGGTTTCTTTAAAGCTTTGAAGAAACGTCTTGATAAGTGTTTTTTTACCGATTAATTTCTAACGATCAAATGGGCTAGATGGGCCGAATGGCCTATTCTTGTTTTTAAGCATTCTTATGTTGCAAAAACACAAATGACAAGGTTCTAATGTCCATGTGTTTAGTGTTTTGTGAAGTTTTAGGTAATAGCACACCTCTATTTCAAGGTAAAGGAGACAAATTTGATTAGTTAATGAGTTATTCGAATAGATTATTTCAGGATTTTCATCAATTTATCATACCCCTCTACAAGCTGTAAATATCAAGGTATGTGTCTAGAACTCTAGGTAAAGCAATATATTTTTACAAGTCTTAATTTGAATGATATAATTATAATATTATGTAGACCACTACCGGCAAGAAGATTTTACAGGTACTAGAAGCACTAGCTTGATGGTATTCTGCCGATTGTCCTTGAAGAATCATATTACTGGCCACTGCGAAAACTCTTTCCTCATACAGGCCTGTGATCACCCTGAGGAACTTGTATGGTATGCTATAGATTTTCATGATTATTCACGTGCAGTCTCTATCTTAAGATGTCAAATTTATAAAACTGATTACACTTGGCACTTCATGCTCGAACATCTTTTTCAGAATCCTTCTGAGAGTAAAGATTGCATCAGTGCATCATCCTTTTCTCAGAACATAATTTGTTTGGGTTTTTGATAGGATCAACCTGCTGTAAACCTTTTCTGGGACTGATAAAATGGACACTTCCTCTCAGTCATCTGACGTCTATCCTTCAGCAGGTCTGCGCATATGTTGTTGATGCTGATTTCACCAGTTCTGACTGAATATTAATGGCTGTAACTCTTAGGTGCACTTGTCTGAAGAAAGTCTGATTTGTTAAGTAGTGAATGATGTTGAGGCGAGTTTAGCATTTCTTTAAAATGCTCCTTTCATCTGTTTTTTCCCTCCAGATTTCTTGGTGTCTTCCGTTGCCATAACAATGCTTCTTAAGCACACTGGTAGAATGTTCCTGATTACCTGACTGATATTTTGAAGATAGTCAAAAAATTAAATTAGAAATATAGGCATTTATTTCTCAGCTTTTGTAGCACTTTTGTTGACCCCAGTATCTTCTGTCTCTTGGTGCCCTGCACTTAACTTACTTGTCCTTCTTTCTGTGTGTGACATCGAGCATTGGAATTTGTTTACATCCTCTCTCAATGCTAATTACCCTTGGATGTTCCTCCTGTTGTTCCTGTCACCAATTAGATCTCAGCTTTCTGTGCTTTTCTTTCTTCCTCTCAACATCACTTAAAAAAGGTTTTGTTCTACAACACCCTACAAGACTCCGTCTACAGAATCCCACAACTTGACATTAGAATCCTGATCAGGCACCTTTGTAGAAAAATTGAAAGAAGAAGCAATTTCCCATCACACCCAAAAATGCTCAACAGCCAAAACATTGTTTCTTTTCTGTTTAAAAGAGTGGAATTAACCTTGACGTGTTCCTTTGCACCCAGTGCAAAGTGATTTGTGATGCAGCTCCCCACTTAAACATATAAAGAATGTGACTGCGTCATAGGTACAAATATTCTTGGAGAACACAACAGCAATAATGAGAAACTCGTGCATTTCTGTCAGCTGAACAACTTGGATGTCACCTTGACATCCAGTGGTAAATAGAGAATCAGATAGACCACATTTCCACAGATGAACATGGAATATGCTCACTTCTTGATACCCACTTGTATCTCTGGAAGGAACACTCAGAAATTAAGAAATAAAATGAAAACCAAGTTGCACATAAAACTAAGAAAGACCAGTTTGAAAGCTTTAGCTTTCAAATATGATCAAGTATATAATCTTTTCACACTGGAAATGCCCAACAGATTCCAAGCACTGGCAAGTTCACAAGCTGACATGGAGACCCAGTGGGAAAGTTACAAAGAAGGCAGTCTTGAAGTCAACAAAGAAATACTGGGATCATCAAAAAAAGCTAACAGCTGCCATTTAAAAATGTTAGAGGACTAGATGTGCAGTATGTATTCAATATATTTTCAAGGATGTCAATAAATGTGGACGTGTAATTTGAAAACTATGCGGTTATTTTGCACAGATGTTTTCTTTTTCATCCGTGACACTTAATTTTTCATTTATTTATGCAACAAATACTGAATGCACACTTGGAATTTTTTGACCAAAAGGTGAAGTTCATATCACAGATGCCTTTATTGAAAGGGACATTCAAGTATCAAAGTACAGAATATATAAGCATTTTGCAACACAGTGGTTAGCATTACTGCAGTGCAGTGCTGGGGGGCCTGGGTTCAATTCCAGCCCTGGGGTGCTATCTGTGTGGAGCTGTATGTTATACCCAAGTTCATGTGGGTTTCCTCTGGCTACTGTTCCTCTGGTGTGCCTGTCTGCCCTGTGATGGACTGTTGTCCCCTTGCCTTGCTCCCACTCCTTGCCGAGATAGGCTCTGGTTCTTCCACAGCCCTGAATTGGATTGAAGGAAATAGATGGATGTTACAGAATGATAATAAATTAATTGATAGCTTAAGAAGCTTTCACACATACAGTATTTACAGTACCACACTACATGCTGTAACTGGCATTCTGTTTTATAACTCACTGCGAATGCTTCATTCTGCTTGTGCTAAAGTTAGCCTTTTTAATTTCCTCTTCTAAAAATCTGATTTTACTGGTAGACAAACCTGGCCTTCCAAACAGAAGCTACTTTATATATTTGCAGGTGTTTCCACCCTTACTCAGGAAGAACGTGTAGAAATGGCAAGTAGTGTGTTGCACAAGAAGCGTGGAAATTCTTCATCCGCAGTTGGATGTATTTTGAGTCTGAGTGACAGAAGCCGAGTGGAGAATTGCCCTGGCAACAAGCGAAGAGAATGCTTCTCAGTTAAAGTGTTTGAGGAGCTGAAAATAATTTATTGTGGTTGGCTTTTTGAAATTTGGGCAGACCCAATATTTTATGACTTAGTGCATCTTAGGACAAATACAGCTGGTGGTGAGGACTCCTTGCAGATGTACTTCACCAGTGGTAGAGGGTGGTAGACTTTTTTTTTTATTTCACTCCTACTCCATTTTACCAACAGAAACTTGTCAGTTGTTAAAGTTTGTGACGCACAGCAGTGTTCTGTAGAGCAAACATTAGTTTATTATTAAAATTATATATGTTAAAAGTGAATTTTATGTGCTTGGAGCTCTTAAACTTTATCATTTCAAAGAACCTTATAAACAAAGAACTCAAGTGTGTTATTGTATAAGAGACTCACCTCACCAAGCGTTTCTTTGCCTGAGTGTTCTAAGGATCTGATGTTACAGGGACACAATGCAAGCACTGTAGTCCTTGCAAAACATTATTTTTGTTTGAATTTACAATGCTGTCCTTTATGAAAAGCTACAGTATGGTCTTTATCAGGTTATTCTATGTACAACGTTGAATTCATTAACTTTTTTTCAAATTGAATGACAGTACAGCAGGACAGAGCATCTTTTATATTGAATTAGAAATAGAACTGAAAAATAATCTTTGTGTTTATTTTAATAAGGGAAAGCCATTAACTAAACATCTGGTGAATATGAACATGTAGTGTTTCTGTTTTTTTTAACTAAACATTCTTGAGAATGCGGCTTTTTCATACATTTTTTTATGTTATTTAGAAGGAAACAGTAGTTACAGTAATTCTGCATACATCATAACATTGCAATTCTCATCTTTAGGGTATCAAATATTGTAAAAATTAACAATAATAATGTTTCAGGGGTATTATGTCTAGTGCTGTGTAAATAAATGACAAATAGGCTAGGCCATTGGCACTTGCAGATGAACAGGTTAGTAGAGATTTATTATTAGACCTAATAGCAGTAATACTGTATTTTCTTGGTCCCTTGAGGTACACTTTGCAGTACATGTATCTTTTTTAATTGTAAAGTTATCATTATGTGCCATGTAGATTTATTAAGGCATTTGTTTAAATATATCATTGATAGGAGAGATAGAGATAGATTGATAGGTATTGTTAGGACTCCACTCGATTGTGATGTTAAAGTTTTCTTTGGCCTTTTATAGTTAAAGTACAGATTATGATAGTATACATTTTTTATATTTCATATTCTCAGGTCTGAATAAGGCATCTTTCAATTTTAACTTTTAATGATTTTAATTATTCTTTTATTAGGATCCGTCCTCAGCTAGCCAGGGAGAAGATCGAGGGATGCCATATTTGTACCTTTGTGACTCCTGGTGAGCCCCAAGTTATTCTGGGAAAGGATAAGGCCTTCACATTTGATTATGTGTTTGACATGGAAACGCAGCAGGACGCCATCTATTCCAACTGCACAGAGAAGCTTATTGAAGGCTGCTTTGAAGGGTATAATGCCACTATATTCGCTTATGGACAGGTATGTTACAAGGCATAAGCTTCATTTTTTTCAGTTTGTTTCAAGCTATTGCTTCAAGCTATCATTTTCAAAATACAGATGATAACATATAATAAAGGAGTAACTTAAGTTCATAGTGGTTTCAAAATTCTGTAATCTCTTTCTATGTTGAATTTGATTATGGGATATCTAGTTTTAACATATATTTAGATTTATTTCATGCCTTACTTTACAGTGCCCAGCGTGATTTTAGATGGTGTGTCTACACATTAACCATTAACACAGTCTTTAGGTCTCTCAGCTGAGCACAAATGTACACACACTTGTATTGCTGTACAAGGGGACCTCCCATTGACACTCTGGGCATTTTTATTTAATATCCTATACTTTCTTGAAATGAAACTCAACCAATAGTGTGACGTTGACACAAAACAAAGAGGGCTGTTGCTTTTAGATTTCAAAGACAACGCCATTTGATTTGTTCTCATACTTTTGTGGGGTGCTATATGCTGTACATACTGTATAGAGTTTTTCGTCACTCCCACTATTTTAGACTTCTGCTAGGGATTTTATTTGTATTAACAGCAGCTCATTTCTCCTTTTATCAACCTCTCATCCACCTAATCTTAAGAGCCCCACATTGGTGGTCTGTTGTCCTCCTATGAGCCAGGTTTCTTTGGTGAATTTACTCACGTAATATGAACCCATCACATGCATTTGTGCCAACTTTAGATTTCCATTACATACCATATCTAAAACTCATTTTCCATAACTGTGTTATTACTTTAAAAGTTTACCAAGGTCAGCGAGAGTCATATATTTTTTTTTAACTGACTTTTTAAAAATTCAAAAGCAGTTGAAGAATTCTATTTCTTATTTTTATCATTTTTTGCTTAATACTTAGCATTTCTGCTGCCTACATTGTTTGAGTTGGAGCACACATTTCCTGTCGTTATTTTTCTTATATACGTCTGTTTGCACACATACATAAGCATATACTGTACATTCTCATTGAGCAGGAAATAAAGTTGTCCAAAAATACATAACTTCACTGGATTCATGCTAATGAAAACGAGTAAGTGAAAGAAATCCTTGATGTATTAGTGTTTACAGTGGAATGCCATCACTGAACATTATTTCAGGCACATTGAACAAAAGGAGGTATCTAAGCAAAATATAATTAGCTTTTCTTCTTCTAGACTGGTTCGGGCAAGACTTACTCCATGGGGACAGGATTTGACGTGAGCATTGGGGAGAACGAATTGGGAATTATACCTCGTGCTGTCCATCACCTCTTCAAAGGAATCGAGGAGCGAAAACAAGCTGCGACAGAGCAGGGATTACCACCCCCGGAATTCAAAGTCAATGCCCAGTTCCTTGAGGTACAGCGAAAAGTACCTTATAAATCTTGAAGGAGAGCTATTTTAGAACGATATAAGTTGCACCTATTTATAGAATCACTTTGGCATGTCGAGAGATTTATTGCCTGCAAAACGTCCTCCTTTTTAAAATTAACCTCTGACATGTGTTTCTGGCAGCTGTTGGTTTGTACAGTATAGAGTTCTTTGTGAGCTTCGTCCAAATTGCGAATGTATTGGGCCATTGAAATGTGTGGTTGCTTTAAAAGCACAGAAAGGACTGCCATGCTTGTATGTACTGTACTATGCATTTTTCATGTATGCAGTAACAATTAACACTATGGATATTTAACATTCATAATTTTACCATTCTGTAAACCTGTGCAAAATATAATAGCTTTATTTTTAATGTACTTTACTAACAGTACTTTTGTTCAGATATGAATGTGAACATCTCATTAAAGCAAGAAGGAGGCTTATTTTTCCATCTTTCTAACTTTGCTTGTTCTTTGCTAAACTCAGATTGGTGTGCAACAGAAGATATTTGTATTCTTTGTCTAAGGGGAACTGTCAAGGCCTCTGCTCTCCAAAGCTTCCCTACTTAAATCTAGAATCATGCTGAGATTTATAGGCTGTTTTCTGTTGGTGGGAATAAAGCCTGCAATCTGTTTTCATAGAACAAAGTTTTACAATACAAATATATACGCTACATGCAGGGTCATGCATGATATTCTGTAAAAAGGGTATCAGTCTTATGATGCTGTGGTCTATGTCAATTTTTCCCATCCTTTTGTTACTACTAATGGTAAGCTTGCTGGCTGAAAATCCTACAGTATGCATGTTCTGCATTTTGCCATGCAAAACTGCTCTGGTTAGAAAAGAGACAATCAGATTTATTACGCAATTTTTCATTTAATACATCTGTTTTATTTACGTTCTTTGTTGCACTGAAAGCATTGAGACAAATGTCATGGTGTTTATATGAATCTTGCTAAAATTCCTAAAAGAATTCATCCTAAAATATATAATAATATACAGTATGTATAAATGTAATCTGGTTAATTCTCTTCTTACATGTAGTACAGTATGTGTTATTCACCACCTTTCTAGTCTTAACCTTCCTGTCACTGATATAGACCTATGAGCATACAGTATTCCAGGATATTTTGTGTGTGAAAGAAGTTCTATGTAAGATATAGAGTGTATCACTGCCTTTTTTTAGAATCTGAAGTAAATACATTTTAGATGTGAGGAAATTCCTTTGGGTATGGTATTTATTCATTTAGTCTTTCTATTGCAGACAAAATACGTCCAGTTCAAAACTAAAATTGTAATTATTTATCCAGCTTTATAATGAAGAAGTGTTGGATCTTTTTGATTCGACACGTGACATTGAAGCAAAGAAACAGAAGTCCCATATTAAAATCCATGAAGATGCAAGTGGTGGTATCTATACAGTGGGTGTAACTACACGGACTGTGGGTTCTGAGACAGAGGTAAGACCCTAGTTTCATCAATACTTATCTCTTCAGGGAGATTATGACAATCTACAGATCTAGTCACTGAATACTGGAAGTTTTCACTGTACTGGAAATATTTGTTAATTTCTTAGTGAATTTTTATCAAATTTTATCAATTTTTATCAAAAAGCTTTGTGTTTTTTTCTGGAAATCATTCATTTGAGGAAATCTCAAAACACCCATGGCACTGTAACAGGAAGAAAAGTTAATTAATTCATTTATTTGTATCACTGAATAATCACTGAAAAGAAATGGTGTTCTGCTCTTTCAGATGATGCAGTGTTTAAAGCTTGGAGCCCTGTCCCGGACAACAGCCAGCACTCAGATGAACGTTCAGAGTTCTCGCTCTCATGCCATCTTTACCATCCACTTGTGTCAAGTGCGAGTTTGTGCAAGCACTAACAATGTACGTTTTCTGGGTGAATAATTTTATCCACTAGTTGTATTTGGTCAGTGGTATTTTGTGGCAGGATTTTTAAGATCTTTGCTATCATTATCTGTTGCATTTTACCAGGATGGAAAGGTGGTGTTTCAACCCTTCACATGAATGCCTTTTTACTTTTTATTTTACTAATTGTTGTAGTAATTAGCTTTCCTAATTCTCAGTGATTGACCCGCCATTTTCCAGACTGAAGTATTTTACACACAGTAATAGCAATAAGGTAACAGGTTCCTGAGATCAGATTTTGGGTTTAGTAAAGGGGTACAGGCTTGGTAATCTTTTTCTTCCATCAGCTGTTTGATCATTGAAATGCAAGTAAACCAATCAATCAAGTTCCTTTATATCCTTTAAGAAATCATACAGAATGTTTTCATATACTTTATATGCTTTAGGAAATAAAACATCATGGTCAGGTCCATTTAGTATGTGACTTAATTAAAATTGTTTTTTTTTAAAAATGATTTCATTTAATATTTTTCTTCTTTTTTTGTGAAGCAGGATAATGAGACAGATAACAGGATAATAAATGGATCTTCCCAAATAGACGAGTTTGAAACTCTCACTGCCAAATTCCATTTTGTTGACCTTGCGGGTTCAGAGAGATTAAAGAGAACTGGAGCGACAGGGGAGAGAGCCAAGGAAGGGATATCAATCAACTGTGGTCTGGTAAGACTGAGGACCAGCCCAGCTCCTCTGCCAATAACATTTGTTTCCTTTTCATCTATTGTTCTGTCATCCCTCAAGCAAAACACTGTTCTTTACAAGTGGCTACGCAGAGCTTTAGAGTCTGACCTGAGCAACAGACATTTCAGGACAGGTTGAACTTGATTTCTGTAATTACATTTTAATCCAAAGAATTCAGCTATTCAATTTGCCGATGTAGTGAACCTCCCTGAAAATTGATCTGATCATTTCAGTTTTTATGAGACAAAATCCTGTCAGATAATACAGATATTTTTTTGATTTTTTTTAAAATACATTGAAATGGAATAGATGGAAAATCTCTGGATTTATTTTTGTAATAGTATTATAGTTCTTTTTCTAATGAATGGGAGCTTTATCTTCTTTCGTTACATTTTCTATGCATTTTAATATTTTTTTCTTTCCATACATTTTAGTGTATGTCCTTCGAAATTGAATCCACAGCTTTTAGTGTATAGCTCTAAATGCTGTATTGTTTTCCAAATTAAAAGTTTAAAATAAAAATGTAGATTTTAGAAATGATTTTCAGATTCCACCATTTATTTCCTGAAGAATCTTATTTTATTCGGTACTGTGAGCACCATCTAGTGGTTATCTGGTAATTTTCTAGCTTTTCTTTGTTTACTGTTTTTTATATTTTGTTTCCATTCAAATATTACTTAAAATAACAAATACAGTTCAGTGCATTCCAGCACCATTAATTGTTTACATTTATTTATACTGTATCATACAATGCACCAAACACAACCTGTGTGCTGTGTAAATAAATAAAGTAATAGACATTAATAACAGTTACAATTTGTTAATTTTCAGTGTATTTCCATCTTTTTGTTTGTTTTAAGCATTTATACATTTGTAACATATTTTGAATGAGAATGAATCTCAGGCTTTGGATGGGGTGGGGGTGTGTGAAGATTTTGTCACTGATCTTGCTTATTAATGTGTTTCACTTTGTTTAAGCTGGCACTTGGGAATGTCATTAGTGCTCTTGGAGACAAAAGCAAGAAGGCAACTCATGTGCCTTACAGAGATTCCAAATTAACTCGTCTATTGCAAGACTCGCTTGGAGGAAATAGGTCTGTATTCCGCTGTAGTTTTCATGTAATGTTGCCATTTTGTAGAATAGACCACAGTTTTCATTGTTGTGTTTAAATGTCATTTCTTTGGTGTTTTCAAAAATGTTAAAAATATCTTGTATGGTTTTATTCTATATTATTATGGAAAAAAAAACTTTTTATTTTAATGCGCAGCCAAACTGTGATGATAGCATGCATCAGCCCCTCTGACCGGGATTTTATGGAGACTCTGAACACTCTGAAATATGCAAACCGGGCCAGAAACATCAAGAACCGAGTGATGGTGAACCAGGATAAGGCGAGCCAGCAAATCAGTGCTCTTCGGACGGAGATTGCGCGGCTACAGATGGAACTCGTGGAGTACAAGACTGTAAGAGAGAGTGTTACTTAATAAACAAATGACAGTTTTTCCTCAGTAAATAACTGTTCTCTTGCACGGATAAGACAAGATCACTTTATTAGCCATATACAATGGCTAATAAAGCCAGACATGTGTTCATGGAATATCCCTAGACATGCAGAGTGAAAGACATAATATATTGGCTCCCATGCCATTCACTATACAAATCAGAGATCATACAGAGGAAAAATGGGAAAAATCACATTAGTTAGTTTATGGTATATTTAAATGGGTGATTAAACAATATATTTTGTATTTTTTTATTTTTATTACTTGGTTTCATGCTTAGGTCAATCCATTTACACAATTGGTTTAGATAGATAGATAATACTTTATTAATCCCGTAGGGAAATCGATGTAAATTGATGTTTGCCTCCACACTTTGGTATATAGTGGATAGATAGAACTAAAATTGAGTTATCAAATGATTATCCAAATGTCACTTCAGTAATTGAAAGGGCAGAATATATTTATATACTTTACAGTTGGGAATATACTGTAAAAATGTCATTATCATAGTAGATAAAAATCAAGCTAGGTTAGACAAGGAATGCAAACATTCCGGCACAATTAAGACTATATATGTCTAGGAGACCATGTCAAAAATCACTGTCAAAACTAATTGCTCTAAAAAACTGCAGATGTGCAGACAATGAGAGTTTGGCAAAATGTAAAGTATCCATTCACAAGAAATAGATGCATTATCATTGTAAAAACGTGTATGTTTGTGCAAGAAATAAAAATAAGATTGTAAGCAAGAAAGGAAAACTGTATATTCAAATCAGAAATCAAGTTTAGTTAATTAAACGGTGTATCTGGATTAAATTACTTGTGCAGGTGCTTGAAGGCATTCAGTGCAAGGGTAATCAAGTTTTTTGCAGAGTTTCCACTCTGCAATCTTGTAAGTTTATTTCATATCGTGTATGTTGATTTCTAGGGGAAAAGAATAATAGGAGAAGATGGAATGGAGAGTATTAATGACATGTTTCATGAGAACTCTATGCTACAAACTGAGAACAACAACCTAAGGGTACGGATTAAGGCAATGCAGGAGACCATCGATGCTCAGCGAGCCAGATTAACCCAGATACTCAGTGACCAGGCTAACCAGGTGCTGGCCAGAGCAGGTGCGTCCTTTCTGTATGCCCAGTGAAATCCAGTAGTACTAAAAACACATGGACACAAGTGACGCTTGTTTGTTTCTTTCTCGAAATAATAACAAATATGTCAGTTTAAGTTATTTTTGTTTTTGCTAGCACGTAAATATTAAAATAGACTTCTGAAGCTATTTGATCATTTACAATACAGTGTGTCATCTAACTGAATTTGATATTTTCTTATTTGTTAAAATGCAAAATCTTGTTATGCTAATAGTGATTAAGTTAGTGTCTATAAATCTGTGACTCTGCTCTGTTGTATTTATACAATAAAATGAACCTTAAAATCTAGATTTGTTCTTCCTTGTTAATAGAGTTTACAATAATGAAACCATTCTGAACGTCATGGAACTGTCATCATGGACTTTTTCCATGTTATATTTCTGTTTGTATCTAATGGTATTTTTCACCAAATTGCATTTCTGTTTTCCAGGTGAAGGAAATGAAGAGATTGGGAACATGATACAAAATTACATCAAAGAAATTGAAGACCTCCGGTATATAAAAAAAATCTGATTCTTTTATATTCATGTTTTAGGTTCTTCAAGGGGTTTTAAAACAACTTTGAAAAGTGTTTTTTTTAATAATCTGAAATGAAATAAGCAATGTGATTTGTTAAAAATAACACATTAAGGCTAAAGGCTAAATTAAGTCAAATCCGGATTCCAACTACAGATTCCAAAGGTGATGCATTGAGTATTGGGTTTGTTATTTATTATTGGTTTGAAGTTGTTGATTATTAAGTAGATTATCAGTATAATTATTAATATTCCCTTTTGTACATGTTTTGTAAAACTGTTAGGTTTATGGGAATGGCCTCACAGTGTGGTAAAGTGCATTTCTTTTAATTTAGGGCTAAGCTTTTGGAGAGTGAAGCAGTGAGTGAGAACCTTAGAAAAAATCTTTCCAGAGCTTCAACACGGACCTCCTTCTATGGAGGGCCCTCGTCATATACCACGTCATTGATGGGACCCGAAAACGAGACCACAGACATCATCGAATTGGCCAAGAAAGACTTGGAAAAACTCAAGAAAAAAGAGAGAAAGAAAAAGAAAAGGTGAGTGTGAACATGTTTAGATTGATCAACATTACACAATGCAGAAATATGAAAGTGAAGTTTTTTTTGTTAGTAGGTCAGTTTGTTTGAAATACACATACCTGGCAAGCATATCCAATAATTACATTTTTAGTGCTTTGTATTGCCTTTTAAAAAAGGTATTGGGAAAAGTGCTAACTCTTAGTACTAAACTAAACCCAATTTTTTTGTCTCATAATGTATCTGCTTTTGCTAGCTCTTTATTACATGTCTGTGAAACACATATAACTGCTTGTTACCTAGTCTCAGCATGTAAAATGCTTTTGAAAGTTTATACATGCAAGGATTGGAAGTTACGCAATGCATAAAATAACAGTTTACATCTATTGTGTAATATATGAGGGATTTGCTGTTATGCGGTATCATTTTAGATTTTGATCATTTTATTTCTAAATCTGAGACTTAAAATCTGCATTTACTATGTAGTGTTTGATGGATTTAGGCTTTCACATTAAGAATTTTAAATTGTGATTTTTAAGCAACCGTTTGCAGCTGTATTTCTGCTTTTAGTCTCTAAATCGTCTTGGAAGCGGTAATCCTCCTGTGAAATTTAAATTTTTTAACTTTAAAATTTCAATAACAAAGAAAAAAACTTGTGAACGTTTTGCTTTGTAAATGCCAAACAAAAGGTCTCATGCAACATTCCTTGTTTTGTTTCTGTGTTAAAAAGGTAGGTGCATTCCACAAAAGAAAGTCAAATTCCCATGTCTCCAGGTTGTGTTTTTAGTGTCAGTTCTTCCTTTTCCAAAATCTCAAAACTCACTGACCCAGAAACCTTCCGCTTCCTGGTTTTTAAACTGTCACCTAATGAATCGTCTTGCAGTAACTGGTCAGGAGACTGGGGGCAGCAGCTTATTGCCCACAGCTTTATGTGGAATGTGATACAGACAAAGGCTTTCATCTTGTCTGAATTTTCTATACTATCACAATACATATGCGAGAAGTGAATGAGTGTTTATAAAAGAATGGGTAAGTGACATGCATTTAGTCACTTTTGTTAAGTTGTCCAAGTGACACGTAAGCAGAGATGGAAAGTGATTTATTGCAGTGCTCCATGTACAGCCACACAACATGGATCACTGAATATAGCAGTCCGGATTCCAGTAAATTTTAAATGTCACAGATTTGCACTATGGTGGACATCAGGAGTGCACCATCCACCACCAGAATGACTGTGATGTAAGCTGCAAAGTGGCTACAAGGTTTTTCCTGTTCTAGTCAACTATAGCCACAAATCTGAGAGCCCTTTGGCCATTAACTAAGTCGTTCATTTCAGATATAATGTGGAGTAGAGCAATAGAAGGGTGAACTGTGGTCCTGAGGTAAAGTGCAGTTTTCCCAGATGATGAGAACAATTACATTTTGACGAGCTCTTTTCAAGAAACATACACACAATACACAACAAAGGCGAAAAGAGTTAAAGAAACATGTATAGCAAATTGACTTGAAAAAAGAAAAGTCTTTAAGGTCCTTAAGTGAGTTTAGAAAATGTTGACATTTGCAGAGGTTGTCTGTAATATAGTGTTATCATGAGCAAAACCATTCCACACAACTCATTGCCCACATTAGTGATGCGTGGATTGCCTCACACCTGTGAGGGGTGGGTTTGGGTTAAAAAAAGATTTTAGGTTGGGTTGGGCGGGTGCAGGTAAAAAAAAAAGCCAACCTGCGAATCACTAGCCCACATCAAACCCGGTTATGTGGAGTCTGGTATTACTCTGAAGTCCAGAATCTCCAGATGTCACATTAAACTATGAACCATACTCATGCAGTAAATCTTAAAATTATCTGGAGCTAGACTATTCAGTGCCTTGCACGCTAGTAGGAGATCCTTAAAGTTCTGTTTAAATTTCACGGGGAGCCAGTGCAGTTTACAGCAGACAACGTTCTCAGCTGTTTCAACAATTGTCTGCTTAGCGCAAGGACTGATAAATTCTGGACATACTGCCACATACAGTACTTAGTACCCTAGAAGATGCTCCAGTTAAGTAAAAATTACAGAAGTCTAATTTTGATTAGCTAAAGCCAAGTCCTGTACCAGTAAAACAGGGACAACAGGGGTCTTTATTAAGCAGTGCTATTCATGCAGAAGACGTCTGAGCTTCAGATGATCAAAAATTCTGTTTATAAATTCTGTTGAAGGTTTAATTTCAGCCCTGTCAACAACTGAAGTCAGCCACTTGTGGTGCTAATGTTGGGACCCTATAAGCATAACCTCGATGTTGTAACAGTTTAGCTCAAGAAGGTTCTGGAGAAAGTGACCTTAAGCCAAAAAAGGCACAAGACCAGATTCCAGGGACTCGTTAATGAGGTTAATAAGAAAAGGACAAAGAGCTGGGAAGCAATCTTTGAGTAGAGGCTCAGGAATAGGGTCCAGGACATGGGTAGTAGGTCTCATATACAGTAATTGTATAAATGTGTTATATAGTTAAGTAGAAGGTGGAAAAGCAAACCTATTGAGTGATTCAAACATTTTAGAGATGGTGATCAAAATAACTATTGCGACCCTCCCACTAAGACTGGAGTCGAAGGAAGATGTGTCTGTATTCAGAGGTTCCATCAAAGCGTGCTGATGCATGTAAAGCCAGAATTTCTGTGGGCCTCCCCATTCCTGATGTCCTGTGAAAAGAACTTGTTGCTCCGTGTTGTGATCACTTTCAGTTTGGAAACTATTATTCTGATTTTGTGGATTAGTTCACTTGAGTTTGTTATTGCATTCTATTTTGCTAAATGTATATATAAGATGCTTGTGTACAGTATACTGTATATACAGTACATAGTATATAATGTATGTGTGTGTGTATTGAGATGCTGCCTGAAGAGGTACAGTGTCAGGGCTCTTAAAGTAGGCAGGGACTTGGGAACAATTGCACAATGGCAGCAGTAATGTACCAAATATTGTTCACTTTATTTTACAGTGCAGATCAAGGACTAAGGAAAACTAAAACAAGCAAAAGCCTTGCTCACTGTGCTCTAACTAGACTTTTTCAAGTCTCAATTTCAGATAATTAAGTTGCTTACCAGCCTCAGAACAAAAAAAACCATGCTCAGTCACAAACCCAACTATTCAGCCATCTTGTCCACCTTCTCATTTAGTTACAGGCTGCTAGATTCCAGTTCTTGCTCTAACACCTCTAGCTCACTCTTTTTTTCTCTCATGCAGTGGAAGGTCTTGTTTAGATACTGTAGCAGATGTGGAGCTCTAAGTAAGCTTTTTCTTCCTGGTTTATACAGTCACCCAACCAATCACTATGGCTGCTCTGATCAGTTAATAGAATATATTAGATCATCTCCTTTGACTTCTGGGGAATATGGTAGAAGTAAAATCCTACAGTGTTACAGTTACATATATAAATGTGCCAGAAAAAAATTACAAACAAGTTTCTGACATTACAATTTATGTCATATGTAGCTAGGATTAGATGAGGATACCCCTCCCTGAGTGATCTGTACCTTATGTGGTTACCATTAACTTGAAAATAAGCATGCAAATATCATGGCACAAATTCACAGAGAAAGTGGCTTCAGAACACAAAAATGTTACAAAAGTGTGCCATTTCTTTTAACAGATTGAATCAAACTTTTATACAAGTTGTGTTATTATCTGTTCAATTGAAGTAGTTAGTTTCGTTAATGAATGCTATGCTTTCCAAGTTAGTTTCTGTCAGCTTGGAGTATAGCAATGGAGGGTGTGAGGACCCGGACTATTACGTGGTTACGTTTTGTTGCCATGTTCCCGATTGGTAATATTACTGATGCACACATTCTGCCTTCTTAAAAGCTACAGACCTGTTGCTTGTTTTGACACAACCATTGAATGTGCAGACTCGCAAACATACTTTTCTTATTATCCATGTTTTCACACATTTTGCCAGTTATCCTAAAGAAAGCAATGAGTGGTACGCAAAGGGGCATGAGCTCTTTCTACAGGTATATGGCACCATCTCCTTTAATTGGTTTACTATCCTAAAAGGTGTTTGCATGTATGTATCTTTATGTGTGAAAATACAAAGGGTTCCTTCAAGCCCACCTTAAGCTGTTTTTAAACCCACATTATCTTTATAGTCCTAGCAGCATCTTCGGAGAGATATAGACAACACACACAGATTCCCCACGTTATGGGGAATCATCAATCCATCCCTCTTGTTTTTCAATTACGACTCCAGGACATAGCAGAGTTTTCAGGAGGACACCCACGGCTCACAAATTGAAATGAAAATACCCCAGCAGGCTTCATTCAGATGTAATATTTTGTGATTTGTTTCCTGGGAGCTCATGACTGCAGTCAGTTAGAGACAGCTGGAACGTGTGACTGTCGAGCTATAGAACACTACCTGCAGTCTGAATGGAAGCTTTTATCACATGTTGCCCAAGAGCCTTGTATTTCATTGTAACAATTATTCAAAAGTGTTTTCTGATAAAGAAGTGTTCTGGTGTCATTTGTAAGTTTGAAAAACAAAAATTAAGTTTTAAAAAGCGAATGCTTTCTCTGAGGTGAACCGTAAAATAGTTTGTCTGTCACTGTGAACGCTGTTTTATGTGTCTTTACACTTTTCAGCATGTTCATATGTGCTACCTAAAGATATAATTGATATTCTAGATTCTGGATATGCTTTTTTAATAATTTTAAGTTGCAGCACTGTGAACACATAGGAAATATTGAACAGCATTTGAGAGTGCAGTGCATGTATTTGCTTTCTGTCTGAAGGCTGCACTAAATAGGTAGTGTATGAATCTGTTTAGCATGGCAGGGTGATTGTTGTTACCTTTAGACCAACGCTGACACTTGTTTTTTACATTCTTGCTGCTTTTTGTGCTCTCTGGGTTTTGCCTCACGTGCCTTCCTTTACTGCACTTCTCTCTGAAGGCTTCAGCAGCTTGAGGAAAGCAGACGAGAGGAAGAAAGGTTGGCTAATTCTCTCCCAGATTTTCTAATTTGGGCTTCATTTTGACAGGTAGTTGCCACACATGGAGGAAAACCCAACTAAGCAGCTTTTTTACCTTTTGAACATTTCTCTCATTTGTCTTGTTTTGTCAAATAACCAGGCGGAAGTTTGACTGGGCCAAGTAACACATACAGTATGTTGTAAAAAATGCAAAGACATCAAATGTTATTGCCTTCTAATATCTTCTGGAAGGATTTGCAAATCAGTTGAAGTTTTTTTGCAAGGTGTGTTTAAATTGGTGTTTTGACTTATGTCTTGATGATGGAATAACAGACAAAGATAAGACAACAAAAATGTGATTTGTCTGTTGCTTTAAATGTTTAGTTTGGTCTTCACTGATTTTACAGTGTAGTGGATCTAATCCAGATAAAAATAAACAAAAGTCAATAAAAAGTCTTGTAAGCAATCACCAAAGAAATGTAAAAAATACATATCTAAAAGTATGTTTGAGTATTCTTGAGATCCGTTCTTATTTAGCTGCACATTAGTGTACTCAAAAATGATAACTTCTAAGATGTTAAAAGTGTGGGTTTTGTAAATGTGGCTTGGTAACTACCCCTACTTTCTTTAGGTTATCTAGTCACTTTTAGTTTGAATGGCACTCTTTTTACTCACAAAATAGCCACAATCATTTACTAACACCTTTTTAAAGTGCAATTTCAATTATCTTGTGATTTGGCTATTTTACAGTGATTTGTCAAAGAAATCTCAGTTACTCATTAAATCCATTAGCATTTTTTAATCTTGTCTTGCTGTGCACTATTGTATTTGCTTTCTAGTAATTGCTTTAGTGCACTTATTCTAACTGATCTTTGTTTATTTTTGGAGATGCTAAAAAGGTCTTGCTTACAGTTTTTTTTCTGTACTGTATATTTGTGGCTTGTACAGTAAAGTGTTTGATTGTAAATATCACATTTATGGAGAATGAGTTAAAATTGTGGGTCAAGTATAAATGTATCTTTGCCTGTATCCTTTAATTTCAAACATTTAGAATGCTAAGTTGTAAAGCCAGTCTAGTTTCTGCCTAGTGTTAAATTCCTTGAGACATTTGTTTTTCCTGTGGGTAGACTACGCGTCTAATCCATTTACTTTGGAGTGGGTGATTTTCTCACAGGGAAAGTAAATAATATTCTCTACAACTTTGCTGTTGTGTTTGCTGTTGTCCTAGTGGTGAA
The DNA here is from genome assembly GCF_040954835.1 of Lepisosteus oculatus. Lineage (NCBI taxonomy): Eukaryota > Metazoa > Chordata > Actinopteri > Semionotiformes > Lepisosteidae > Lepisosteus > Lepisosteus oculatus. Next base: position 37,142,161 of record NC_090702.1, on the reverse strand, counting down.
TGCAATTGACGTGCTTGTTTTTCAACAGTGTTATCAAGGAGGAGGCTCCTGACAATGAGCAAGACAAGGGAGTTGAGAAGGAAGTTGCTGAACGATCTAGCCATGAAGCTGAAATGGTATGTCTGAAAGATCGTTTACTCCTCTCTGTTGTGAAATTATTGTTAAATTGCTTGCCCTAATAGTTGCATCTTTTCTGTGAACAGGAGGGACAGGATGTTAGTGATCATGAAGAAGGAGAGGGGGAGGAGGAAGAGGAGGAAGAGGACGAAATGGAGGTGGATGATAGCTCAGATGATTCTGATTCTGAACTGGATGAGAAAGGTAATAACATAATGTATATCACCTATCGCATATCGTAAAGTTAATTTAACTGTACAGTGCAAAGACATAGAGGACAACAAAAAATACAATCAACTTCAAACCTACTAAATAAACACCTGAGAAACATCCCTCACGTACACTGGCCCAACATGATAAGTAATAAAGATCTAAGGAAGAGCACAAACCAAGAACAAATTGAAACACAGATTTAATGTAAAACATTGGGCTGTGTTAAAACCCCTAGTGTCCAGGGGTTAAGGATTTTTTTTTAGGATAATTTTGGATAATTTTTGAAAGCAGGTGGGTTCTGGTGAGGGACTAGGAAGCGTGATAACAAGGGTCGGTGCAAAAGTGCTGATTTTAAGTTGAATAAGTGACTGGTATGAAATAAGACACAATAACACACAGGGTAAGGGAACTGGAGTGGTGCCAAAGAAAAGAAAATAACAAACAAAATGGAGCTGGCTAGGAAAGTGAGGGAAAGCTAACCTGACTACAAAAGAAAACCCGAAATACACGGTCTTCGGCGTCTTCAATACCCTAGCTAACCTCCACTGACTACCCAAAACCATACAAAAAAGACAGCACTCAGCTGTACTAAACTAGTGTGACTAATACAAGAATCAACTACGTGTGTGCAAAATTTTCCCAACAGCCTGAACTAACTATACACAAAAGTTCACACAAATGCACAAGTGAGCTACAAATACAAACGAGAGTAGACAAGTAACAGGGTACAAAGGAACACAGAGGTTGATACAATAACAAGTCTGGGCAAGGTAATGGCAAAATAAGGATAACACAAACAAATGAAAGTACAAAGAGGCGAGCAGAAACCAACAAAACAACAAAGCCGAAGCTATACAAAAACACACACACACAAAGCAAAACAACAAACCAACAAAGCCGAAGCAAAACCAAAAGCCAAGCCCAGCCCAGCCAAGTGGAAACAGTGTATAATGGTGGGCCAATGGGGTAGGGACAACAATCAAAGTCAGAAGTGTGGAACAACAACGAAAACACATGTAGACCACACACTGGGATGTAACAGGCTGAATCAGGCATACATTGAGGAAACCAATAACCAACACCACCAGGCAAGCCGTCACTGGGAACCCCCAGGGGAAGAGGAGACATGGAAGACCAAGAAACAGCTGGAAGAGAGCAGTGGAGGCTGAAATCAAAGAAACAAACATCATGGCAGGCAATGGAGTGAACAGTGCAGCATCGAGCCTGCTGGAATACATTTGTGGATCCTCTGCTCTTCAAAGAGCAAAGGGGTTTAAGAGAAAACATGCAATACTGTGTGTTAATGTGTGCCTTTTTGCCTTTTCTATATAATACAGTTTAATACTAAGTAGTACATTTTATGTTTTTTTTAAAAACATTAATTTCTAAATATGAATTAATAATTGAATTGGAAATATGTCTTTATTGTATGAGATTTATCAATTTGAGAATGATCATCTTCATTAAAAAAACATTGAAAAGTACCCAAGTAATTTTACTGTAGGTATGACTTTAAATATGTACAAGTGTGATTCTTCCAATTGTATGGTTATACTGTATTTTGAATATGTTTTTTATTGACTCTATCTTTTGAATTATTGACTTCTTCACTGTATGGCATTCAAAATCCAGACAAAGCTGTGGTATAAAGCTTATGCTAAGAACTTACACACTGTTTATTTGTGCAGGGACTCTTTAATCTATTCCAGTGTTTGTTGGGGTTAAATCATTTCCAGAGAAATTAACTTGTGCCGTTTAAAGCAACCATGCTGTGTTTTTCTTTAAAAGCTAATTTCCAGGCAGATCTGGCTAACATTACATGCGAAATCGCTATCAAGCAGAAGCTGATCGACGAATTGGAAAACAGCCAGCGTAGGCTTCACACCCTCAAACAGCAGTATGAACAGAAACTGATGATGCTTCAGAGCAAGATCCGAGACACACAATTGGAGAGAGACCGGGTTCTCCAGAACATGGGTAAGACTACAGGATTTGTGAAGTGCATTCAATGTAGCAGACCTTTCCTAGCAGAAGTTTCCTGGCAGGCGATTTGGGGCAGCGAGAGTAATTTAAGCAATAGTAATTGAAAACATTTCCCTTAGGTTCAATGGAGTCGTATTCCGAAGACAAAGCTAACAAAATTAAAACGGAATACGAGAAGAAGTTAAGCGTCATGAATAAAGAGATGCACAAGCTGCAGTCTGCTCAGAAGGAACATGCTCGCTTGCTGAAGAACCAATCTCAGTATGAGAAACAACTGAAGAAGCTGCAGCAGGAAGTGGCAGAGATGAAGAAAACAAAGGTACCAGTGCTATATTTTATGTGATTTTTCATCTTTTTTATATTGCATTCTGCCGAAAAACACGCCCAGGTTTAAGGTGTTCACAACAAGCTGTGTCCACCCAGCTTGTTGGGACTTCCAAATATAAATCGCAATTTCAGTGCAGTTGTTTTTTATTCTTAGACACAGTAAATTAAACATTAGTTCATACAAAGCCAACTGATGAAAAGGTGCTGTACTTTTTTGTTATACAAAATCATTTGAAGAACAGGTATTGAATCTTGTCAGAGGTTGATAGTAAGCCCATTAGGCCAATATAGCTGGTAGCATAGAGAACACATGTCTGAAATCCTCTGAGTTTGTACGACCATCAATGTCTTGTTACTGTAGGTGCGTCTTATGAAGCAAATGCGGGAAGAACAAGAGAAAGCCCGGATGGCAGAGTCCAGACGGAACCGGGAGATCGCCTCACTGAAGAAAGACCAGCGCAAACAGGAGGTAGGCGCAAGGGCTTCAGGTTATTTCATAACATTGCAGGGAATGTCCTTTACTCGAAACGTGCTAATTAGTACTTTAAATATGTCTTAAAACACAATGCCCTGCCCTACTTTCTGTCCTGCAGCATCAGCTACGGCTTCTGGAGGCGCAGAAGAGACAACATGAGTTAATACTTCGCAGGAAAACAGAGGAGGTGAGGAAGGCCTTTTATGTATTTTTTTAATTTTAAGCGATAACTAAGGATTCTGAAATTGTATTCCAAGTGGTGTTTTTTTAGTAAGAGCATCAAATAAAAAAAAGTGGTGGGTTCAGGTGATTTTTTCTAGACAGAATCAATAACTGAATACACCCAGGTGGGAATCATGCAGAAGTGGTTAAAAAGCAAAGTGCTTTAGAGACGAAGTTCTGCCACACTTTAATGGGGCAGTGCATTATTTGCAATACAGAGCATAGGGAAAAAACATAAAATTGACTGTTGCATCAAAATCCTCTTGCACAGAACCCATGAACACAAATAATAATACAATATGCATAAATGCATAAAAGGAGAAGCTGGCAAGAAAAGTGTAAACCTTCAAGCTGTATAGTTCTACTTCTGTTAAGAAAGGAATATGGGATATCAGTTTTTAATGTTCATGAAAGCAGCAAGGTAATGATATGTACTGTATATTCACAAAGAACACAGATACATTTTTGCAGATTAGATGGCTAGAGATATTTTTTTTCCATTAATATCCCTCTTACAGCAAAGGTAGTAAACACTGTACCTAGTTAGCCCTTAAAGTCTTATTTTCGGTCACAAGCAACAGCTCTTTTCTGCTTTTCTGAAGACACTGAATAAGGAGAAGAAATGTCACGGGCATAAAACACTAAATTTGTAAATGTGCTTTTGCAGATTTTTCTCAAATATGGTAATGAAAGTGACACTCAGCAGTGAATTACCTGCTGATAGAACTGTTGTTCCTATCCTTTTGTTGAAAGGTCACGGCCTTGCGCCGACAGGTGAGACCGGTGTCGGGGAAGGTGAACCGCAAGCTGAGTCTGCCAGAGCCAGTCCAGGATTCTGCCCACTCACTGCGAGCTCCCTCAAGCAAAATGCAAAGTGCAGGTTCAGTGGCAGCAACCTATGGGAACAGGTATTACTGACAGAGGAAAATAGTAACTGTGACAGGCCAGCAGTATTGAGGATAGTAGTGTCAGCCTACCTGTCACTACTGTCATTAGAGGTCATTCAGGCCTCTATTTTGTATAAATAAATTTACATGTGGTGTATTAATTGATTAATTAGATAATTGGTGAAGGGCTGACAGTGACATTTTCACATAGGGCTAATTTAGATAAGTACTGTATATTCATGGTGGTAATTGGTGTGGGTTGTTTAGGGTAGGTTTTTCTTCAGTGTATTTTGAACAGTTTTTTTTAGAATCTCATTGCACAGTATTTGTCTTTCTATTATGATTTTTTTATGTGCTCAGGCCTCACAAGCATCCTGCTGTGAAATAGTCTTGTTATTAACACTTTTTTTGGTAATTTGTATCTCTTTGTAACTGCTGAATGTTACTGTTCTAATGTAATGGCTTGTCTTGTTCATATATTTATATAAGGACAAATATACTAAGGTTGAAAGGCAAAGCTCTTCAGGTGAAAGGGGGTACAACAGTGATAATTTTTTTGCATCTTTTGGATTCTTTGTTATCCTATTTAAAGAACAAATCACTTTTCTAGCCTCTCAGGAGGTTGTGTTGGCTTTCATTTCTGTGATACCCTTTCTCAATTGCAGGAAGTACCAAAGGAAAGTTGTAGGTGTTTATTCCTCAAAAACAGCCAGAATGAAATGGCAGTCACTTGAGCGCCGTATCTCAGATATTATCATGCAGAGAATGACAATTGCTAACATGGAGGCTGATATGAACCGCCTCTTAAAGGTAAGACCTCATGTCCATTGACAGTTTTCAATTTGTGCACATCAATGGATGCTAAGAAGAAAAAAAAGTAGAAAATAGATATTTCAACACATTCTCTATTATTAAGTGAGAATTCATACTTACTGGGAAGTTGAGTATTGTCCTTGGTTTTGAACTCTTTTAAAGCTTCATTACTTGTACTTATCTTTACAGCAACGTGAAGAGCTTGCCAAAAGAAGGGAGAAGTTTTCCAAAAAGAGAGATAAGATTGCCTTGGAGGGGAGTGATGCGGACAAAACCGTTTTGTCTCTCAATGAAGAAATGGAATCCCTCACTGCAAACATAGATTACATTAATGACAGTATCTCTGACTGTCAAGCTAATATAATGCAAATGGAGGAGGCAAAGGTAAGCTTAGTTACATTTTACCTACTCATTTTAATGGTTATTTTAAAATGATTTATTAAAGATTATAAAATGTCTCCTATCCTTGTTCAGGTACTGAATCTATTTAAATCTGTTATTACTTTTGCCCGGGGGGCCTTTTGGCGATTTCGTTACCAATATAAAGTTATACTCAATATTCTTATAATTCTCTAAATGGGTACTCGCTTGCTTATGTTTGTTTGAATGCACTTTGTAGGAAGAAGGGGACACAGTAGATGTTACTGCAGTGATTAGTTCCTGCACTTTATCAGAAGCTCGTTTCCTGCTGGACCATTTCCTGTCAATGGCCATCAACAAGGTAATTTATTTTTGCTTTTGATGTTTGTTTTTATTTTTGGTACGTTTTTACTGAATATGTCAAATTATCTTTAGTACGTTTTTTGCTAAGGAAAGGAGGCCATCTGTGCCTCTCCTATTCGTTGTTTGTTGGTCTTACCTCAGTCACATGCTGTAGCTCTCCGGTATGGTAAATGGGGATGATATTCATCATGAAATTTCTTTCACAATTGAGTTCTTTGAGTAAGAACCCTGTAGATGTCTGAACTATCTAGTCCAGCAAATGACAGTTTTCCCATTATTTTAACCCCCCCTCCCTGACGCACGCTTAAAACAAAATGCACATTCGCCTTAGGGTTTTCAAGCTGCCCAAAAGGAGTCTCAGATCAAAGTGATGGAGGGTCGTCTCAAGCAAACGGAAATAAACAGCGCAACTCAGAACCAGCTCTTGTTCCACATGCTGAAAGAGAAAGCTGAATTCAACCCTGAACTGGATGCTTTGCTTGGAAATGCATTACAAGGTAACGTTTTACATTGTCTGAAAAAGGTCTGACATCAAGGTTTACTGCATGATTAGATAAATGTTTGCTTTGCTTGGGGCAGTCATTTGAATAGATGCTGTATAAATGATAATTCTATTTTGCAGTCATAGATAAAACAATAGGCCATACTGATGGAAAACTAAAGCCGTAGTGCTTCCCCTCCATCTTCTTTTGTAATGCTTTTTGGTAGTTTTGTACAGTATATCTGTACAATCAAATTCAATTGCACTCGTTTTTTTTCTTGAGGATATGAAATGGAGTTTCAAACTCTTTGTTACTGAGACTCATCAAATACCTGTTATGTCCTCAATTGAGTGATTAATGATGTGGCTGAAGACTTTTCTGGACAGTTTGGATTCTTGAGAAATTCAGTAACTGCCTGTGGTATTCAGACTGTTAACACAAGCACTATAGATCATTTTTAGGCGAGTAATTTCATGCAAGCTCCTACAGCTGTCCAGACATTTTGAATCTAATATTTTGTGAACAACCTCACCTTTATGCAGCTGACTTTTCAGTGTTTCGGTGCTGCAGCATCTATTCCATTCATGGTGATAAAGAGTAGAGTGCTTAAATATTAGGTGTAGTGTTCTATTTTTTATTTTAATTTTTATAAGGGAATGTGTTTTTGATTGGTGTGTTGCTTTTTGTTTCCTTGTTGCCTGAATTCAAACAGAACTAGGTAGCATACCAGTAGGTAAGTATTAAAACAAGCCCCTTCTGTACTGCATTAATGCATGGGTTATCAGACTAACCAGAGTTCGTAACAACAGGTTGTGCATGAAATGTTGCTGAGAAGCTTACCATTGCCAACTGACCTACCACCTTCCATGTTATTGAGTCCCTTTTGCGATACAGCCACAAATGTTGACCAATTAACTGTCATCCGTTTGAAGTACAGGTAGAATGATAAAGCTTGTCTAAACTCATAGTCCTCTTATATTTGCATTCCAAGTGCGTCATCCTAATTTGTTTTTGTTAAACCGTTACATGTTTGAGTATTCCTTTTGTACTTACCTTATGTTGTAACTCCCTGCGCTAAAGTTTGATGAAAGTATTACAAGCTGGCTGCCATATTGCTGTAATTTTGAAGAGCATGACATTTATGTCTCTATTATGTCTGTTTTCTCTCGGTATAAAACTTGTTAAGGAATGCTAACCTAAGTTCAGATTTTTCTACTGAAATCCACAACTTTAGGTAAATGGGGAAAAGTATGTTTTTCTTTCAGGTGTAAACACTTCAAATTGGAAAGACTGTGTTTATTAGGTTTTTAAATGTGTATTTCTCATTTAAACAGTTATACTTTTGATGACAATGCAAATGGGTAATCGACAGCCTTATATTCATACGTAGTTTAATAGCACAAACTTACTTAAGAGCTATTTTTTTAAATGTTGGATTTGAAAAAAAGTAATTAAATGGGTTGTTTTCTTATAATTGACTAGAAAATGGAGATGAAAGTAGCAGTGACGAATCACCCCAGAGCCCAGGCACAGAAGGAAAGTAAGTACATCTTGAGACTTGCTCATAAGAGTTGTAATTATTGCTCTGCATTGAATTTGTGCTTGTCAGATGAATGGAGTATGTTTAAAACATGTATTAAGGTTTCACCATCACTTATGCATTGTCTCTCATATGTCTTAGCTCATTAGCCTCTGACCTCATGAAGCTCTGTGGAGAAACCAAACCAAGGAATAAGGTATAAACTTCTTGAATCCTGCCTGAATTATGTTATCCACTTTAAATAGCAACTGAGAACTTTAGGTTTTGACATACTGTAGTTATACAGTATGTGATTAAACATGTGATGAAGTTTACAGAAAGCACAAATTAGCAGTTTTTTCCTCCAATATAATATAAATTCAGAAATTCATTCATCTAGCTTGTGGAGCAAGAGGCTTCAGTTTAATTCTCTGCCTAGAGAAATCCCTGTATATCAGTCGTATTAATAACTGGAGGTACCAGTGAAATTTGCAATACACATGCTCAGTATTCATTTTGGCAGAAGGTAATATTCCATTTCCTTCCATGGAAAATCATGTTGAATACATCATGCCACATCCTGTTCATGCTGTACTCACTGTTTATAAAAATTCTATTTATATATCATGAACAGAATTTTATTTTAAATGTTTTGACTTTTCTAAATGTAATGCTTTTCCGATACGGACTACTGTACTGTGTTTTAGGCCCGAAGAAGGACAACTACTCAGATGGAGCTACTGTATGCACACAGCAGTGACCCTGCCCTTGACGCTACACCAGAGGGCTTCTCTGCCCCTCTCCTGCCAGTCGCTGAAGCCCAGGAGAGTGGGGAAGATGCAGAGATTGCCAGGGGTGCTGCTAGGGAACGAGACCCACTGCCTTCACCGTCAGGCCCACCTTTTAAACAAGGTGGCATGTAAGTCTGCCACATACCTGAGCCTCTAGCATGCTGCAGCTTATTTTACTTTGCTAATGTAATCTTCAGTTTTCCAGTTAATGCAGGTTATGACATTTCCTTAGAAAAATTGGAGTACATAATGGTGTAAAAGAGGATTTTATACAGTATGTAAGATGATGAGCCTTTAAGAAGTTACATTCTTAGCTTCTTTTAAAGTGTTCCATTTCTAAGAATATGATTGCAGTCTCAAGTGAACAATTTTTGCAATCATTGTTTATTGTTTTGGTTTAATAGGGCTATGACCTTGAGTGACAGGGTTGGAAATAATATGATCAAAATTTGTGGGCTTTATTTTAATTATAATATTCCTGCCTCTTATATCTGTGCCTTATTAACTTGTTTCGCCTCACAGTGTTTATGCATGACCTTTCTGGGTGCTGTTGAATTCTGCAGATAAGCATCTGAGCTTATTGTTGAAGCACCAAATATAACAATTTTAACAACTGCTTTACTAAATATCTGTGAATACATGCAACAGGTGGAGACAGGTTGCAATAGTGTAAAGAGTATTGCTGATGCCAGAAGGTTGGTATTGGACAGTTAGTAGTGCAAGAATCTGATGAAGATGGAACAGTAACTGGAACAAGGCGGGAGGTAAAATTCTGTGCTCTGTATGGGATCCCACAACATTAAATGTTACCCACCTGTTTTTCATTTTATGCTGCTCTGAGTTTGCTTTTCTCACTAACACAAACAAAACTATAAAATGTCACAAATATTGCATTAGTTCCAGACAGTCCACAGGCACAGAAAAGAGAGCACCCGAGCCGTCTCCTTTGACCCGAAGAAAGATGTATGAAATGGAACAAATGGCAGGAGAAAAGGCCAAGAGAAAGGAAGTCAAACAGTAAGAGTTGTCATCTTGCAGGCCAGAGATCTCTTGTCATTTTTAACAATAATAAAAGTTTTTCATAAAGTAGCTGTAGTGAAAAAGCATGCGCCATCCGATTGAACCATTGCTTTGCCTGATTTGGATCATTCCCAGTTAAAAGTCCTACAATGAATGTAATCATGTCAGAAAAAAACATAACGTGCCCCTGTTCCTTTTTTGTCATATACAGTACTGTGTGTATGTGTGTCTATGTACAGTATATGTGTGTACTGAACACAAGCATTAAGCATTCCCATTGGAGTGGTTACAGTTTAATATAGTACATTCAGTGTATGACTTACTGTTTAATCTTCATCACTTCTATTTTTCATTTAAATTCTAGATTTCTATCAATGCACACTCTATGAAAGCATCATTCGTTTGCTGTACCTCTAATTAAGTTATTTTTTAAGTAGACCTTGGGGAATAAGGTGAGATAAAACAACTGAGTGATTAAAATTGCTGCTTGTTAACAATGTAGACTCAAGCTTTGTCCACTCAGATTTTCTCTTGACACGATTGTAATACATTGTTGTAATTAAACCACCAGCTTTGACTTTGTTGATCTGAAAAATCTGCTACATGCCTATAACTTCCAGAAATGCATGCAAATTCATAATGTTTCTGATGTTTCTTTTCTTCCATGAAATGATATTGCCAATCTATAATCCATTTCATTTTGTGAGCCCAGTTTTGTTCTGAGGGTATGCGTCAAAGATACTTTATCTCAAATTGTAAAAGTGTCAAATTTGGTTCTGTAAATATGTATGCAACCTCAAGGTTAGTTTGTGTTATTGTTTCTGGAGACTTGATGGCTATAGTAATTTGTAAGTCTGAATGAACGTTCAGTTAAAACATTTGATGTTGCAGCTCTAATTCAGGATCCCCAGAGACCAGTTTGATAGACCCCTCTTCTCCTCCAAGCCGATCCTGTAGTGAACAGAATGTTTTTAGCCGTCTTGCAGTTTCTCAGGGGAATTCAGAAGCTCAGCCAAATAAGTAAGAGAAAAGCAATTGATTTTTTAGACTAGAATGAAATTCCTAGAGCTTTGAGAGTAAAAACAAGTCAAAAGAAAGCCCTCATTTAACATGAACTAAGGAATTCACCAACACAAAAATTGTTCCTAGTATCATGGTGTAAATGTACCTAAATTTCTAAAATGATTAGACAGTATACATAATACAGGCCAGGGAAACCTTCAAAAAAGTTACATATGTCTAAATATACACAGTTTTAAAATTGTGTGCCAAATGTATGAAACACCATGTTAAAAGTTTTTTTTTTGCTCGTCAGTGTTCTTTGGGTTTGTCTAGACTCATTCAGTTTCCTTTCGTTCCCAGTAGAGGCCTTTTCCTTGAGTGATTAATTGTCTGTTAACACACATACGTTGAATACACAGTCACACATCTGTATTATCAAACATGACATCATTAACTACTCCAAATTTGAGGAATGTGTGTGCTCGTAATGTTGTCAGGTACATTAGGAACAATGGAGTCTGAAATTAAAGTGATCTCATCTTTAAACAGCACCATTCAACCAGCAGGGTCACATGTGAATTCTGTTGTTATTCACTTAAAGAAAGCCTCTTCAGATCTACCACTAATACAATTGGCATTTGATTTAAAAACCCTCTTTCTTTTAATAACCAAAACTATCAATCTCAGATAAGTAGGTTTTCCATGGAAGAACACAATCTTCATATAGTGTTTGAACTTTTCTGAATGATTATAGTCCTGGGTGTGTCTCTATTAGGTGTTTGTGAGTGTGGAGCTGCAGTATCAGCTCTTCTGGTCACCCTGTTGAGAGACATCTGTTGCTGTTTCTCCTCTCAGTGGCGCTGCTGCTGTGTAATAGGGCTGATGAAAGTGATTCTTCTCTATTGGAGGTACACAGGTACTCTCTTTTGGGTCTTTCCTTTCTGTCCTGGAGGGTTTGTATCTGATCATAATTGTTAAACCATCTTATTCCCTTTTGCTGCATGTTGCTGAAGGGCTGCCATGTTTATCTCTGTGCATTTGCCTTTTTTTAATGTTGCTGCTTGTTAAGCTGGTGCTTCTGTGTTGCAAGCATGCTGATTTAATTTATTGAAGCCTAATGAAAAATATGCTTTACCTTTGTTTGTAGAAACTTAAATTACTGCTTAAAACAGTTTGACTCTTAATAATGCATAATATGTTATGTTGCAATCTGTATTGATTTTAGAGGTGTAATCAACCCATTCCCTACTACAAAAAGCAACAGAACTGCACTCTTGCAGTGTATCCATGTGGCTGAAGGACATACAAAGGCTGTACTCTGCGTAGACTCCACTGATGATCTCCTTTTTACAGGCTCCAAAGGTAGGAGGTCTCTTTAAAACTCAGGAAAAAGTTTAAGAATTAACCTAGATTCAAAGCATCTGTCAAGTATTGACTACATGATGGAATTTATTATTTTTTGTTTGCATTATGATTATATAGCAGCATATATACAGTAGTATTACTTGTTCAACATTGTATAATTGAAATTGTTATGTTTCCCCAGATCGCACTTGCAAAGTGTGGAATTTGGTTACTGGACAGGAGATAATGTCTTTAGGGGGTCATCCAAACAACGTGGTATCAGTGAAATACTGCTCCAGTTTGGTTTTCACAGTCTCCACATCTTATATTAAGGTGTGGGATATAAGAGATTCAGCCAAGTGCATACGAACACTGACGTAAGTACTCTAATGATGTCTCTCAAAAACATTGATTTTATTAAAACTATTAATTTACTTGTTCCATTAAATGAGAAGGATTTTTGTAATTTGTAGTGCCCTCCAAAAGTATTAGGACAGCACAGTCAAAACACAGGTAAAAGGTTTAGCCACCTCTGGAACTGTCACACTTCTTTTTACTTTCACATTCTGACTTGTATTTAAACGAATACAAAAACATTTTGTCTGCATACAAATAAGATGCAAAGGAACAAGTAATAGGTTTATTCCATGCTGAAAAAAAGAAGAAAGAACACAACGTTTCGGCCATGGAGCCTTCTTCAGGTGTGAACATATGTATAAGATATTGCTTCCACTGTTATTTGGCCTCTCTTCACGCGCAGCATGACAATTACCCAAAACATGTGGCTAGTGAAACCAAATATTCATCAGGAGAAACTCTAAGATTTTCCAAGTCACTGTGCAGATTTAACAGTAAATACAATGGTATATGAATTTTCCATGCTGAAGAAAAAAATTGAATTTTCTGAATCAGAAAAACAACTTAATTAAGGGCAGTTATTCCCTTAAAAATACAATGTTTATTGCATTGTTCATATCATTCATATTATTCTAATAAATTTAATACAATTGCTTGACTGGAAAGCACAAAATACTTTGCTGTCTCAATATATCTAAAGGGCACAGTGTAATTTAGTTATGTTTACACTTCATAATTAAATTGACACATTTTGGTCAAAATGTCCTTTTAAAAACAAATGGGTACTCAAAGGATGTCATAAATCTCAGCAATTGTATTTATTTATTGCAATCTTTTCAATTTTAAAAATGAATATAAAGCACATACTTATTCATTGTATAAATAAGTTATTGAGTGCAGTATTCAGGTCTCATTTAGGTGTGGCTACAGTCTCGTACAAGGAAATATGCACAATCTGGTATTGATGGAGGCGAAAAGTAAATCCAGAGGCGATAATGGTGAAGTTCAGTCATTTGCTCGGCCCTTTTCTGATTTATGTTTTGGCATGGGTAAAATCATTTTTGCTATAAAAATCTCAACCAAAGACAATTAAGATCTGCGAGTGATTGTACCTATGTAGAGCAAATAAAGAACTGGGAAGGTGGGAATCGGAAAATGCACATTTTGAATTGAGTCTTGGAAACAGTCTGAGAACCTCTGAGCTTCTTAGATGGTCTTCAAAATTTTGAAAATGCCCTTCAGGCCAGGCTTTGCCTAGCACCACAAGTAAGTAAAACCACTGATAGATATACTGTACCACAGATAAGGAGGAAGTTTATTTATGTCATTTTACTCTCCTCTTCATTATTATAGATGCATAGAGTTAAAGCAGAACAGGCAGACCAAAAAAAGGCAGAACAGGATAGAGTATCATGCTTTGCTGTGCTTGGTGCTGGAGTACTGTAGATTGCAACATTGAATACAATGGGGGCTTAACAATAGCAGCATAAGGTAAAAAAAATGTGGCTGCTTATAAATGTAGTGTGAAGTAAACATAAGAAAAAAAGTAAGAAACACTCTAATCTTTCTCCTCAGGTCTTCAGGCCAGGTGACGCCAGGGGATGCTTGTGCAGCTAATACTAATAGGACTGTTACAATACCTGCTGGAGAAAACCAGATCAATCAAATTGCACTGAACCCCACAGGCACCTTCCTCTATGCAGCTGCAGGAAATGCAGTTAGAATGTGGGACCTTAAGAGGTAAATGAGCATTTAAAAAGACTGGAAAATATTGAGTGTCAGAAGCATAAAACCTTAAAGCCATTCATTCTGTAAGATGTTAATGCATTATGAATATTTTAAGGCAGTATTTAGAAATAGTATTGCAAAAAAGATTTAATACTGCACATCCCCAAGAGAATACAGTACATTTTTATGCTTTGGTTCAGGTTTGATGTCAACTTGCATAGCATTGATAGCTTTTGCAGATTTTTTTTGTTTGGCCCATTATTTTAAAAGAACATATCTAGAGAAGAACAGTACCTTATTCAAATCTGTATCCCTCTCTTTTTATTAGGTTTCTGTCCACAGGCAAACTGACTGGACACCTTGGTCCTGTTATGTGTCTGACTGTTGACCACACTGGAACTGGACAAGATCTGATCATTACTGGATCAAAAGACCACTACATAAAGGTTGCCACTACGTTTTAAGGCAAAACTTAAAATGATTATTTTTCAGTGTCAATGTAATATTTAGTCATATAACAGAAACAACACAGTATTGTGGGCAACTACTAACTTATTATTAATGTATTACTGTATATCCAGTATACAGGCATTCAATTGATTTTACTTGTACTGTACATCATTTTGTGAATGAAACAACCTTCCTAGCTGTAGCTGCGCTGCATTGTCATTATTACTAATTATACTGTCTTATTTTTGTGGCAAAAGCCTCCAGAGCTGACTTAGCCTTTTCCTTTGCAAGTTTCTTAATTGTACAGTATCTGAGTAATTGGTGTATTCTGATACTGAACCCAGTACTGATGAGCAATATTCACTCAAACTATGAAATTTAGCTCTAAAGCTCTGAAAACCATTGCAACAAAATACTAACTAATATACTAACAAAATACTAATAGGCATAATGATACCAGGGATAACATGTGGAAGTGGTAAAATATAGTGTTTCTGCTGTAAACTAAATAGACTTGTTTTATGTACCCCTGGGAGCTTGTATATTGCAGTTTGAGCAATGATACATGTGTGCACACACACTTCCAGCTTTATTGTGCAAGTCATATTGTCATTTTATTTTTGTTTATTCTTTTTGTGTTTAGATGTTCTGTTCACGTGTACATGTTTCTGCTGAGTAAATGATAACATCAATAACTTATTGGCATTTGATTGTGCAGATGTTTGACGTAAGTGAAGGAGCGCTGGGAACCGTAAGCCCGACACACAACTTTGAGCCTCCACATTATGATGGCATTGAGTCTCTGGTCATCCAGGGAGACAGTCTCTTCAGTGGCTCAAGAGATAATGGTATTAAAAAATGGGACCTGTCTCGCAAAGATCTCCTCCAGGTAACTGGATTACACAGCAGATTTTGTGATGGTCCTCTTTATCGGTACTGCCATGTCTTCTAATCAATCAGGAATGCCATTAAAGTTTTGTATCAAGCAACCCTGCTTTTAAGAATCAAGATCATTGTGTTTTTACCATTTCTTTGAGATCAGACCCTTGAATGTAAGGAATTTTACCTTCAGATCACTAGTTCATGAAAATCAGTCAGTATTCATGTGCGGTTAGTATAGTGTTGCTGGTACTGCAAACAGAATTTGCCACAGAGGACTGCTTTGTCTCAGTCATGTAGAAACTGGGTTCACAGGAGTCTAATCAATGGTGGTTTTGTTTCTCCAGCAAGTTCCAAACGCCCATAGAGACTGGGTGTGCGCTCTAGGAATTGTACCTGGAAACCCAGCACTCCTGAGTGGCTGCAGGGCAGGCGTCCTCAAACTGTGGCACTCAGACACCCTCTCGCCTCTGGGAGAAATGAAGGGCCACGAGAGTCCTATAAACGCCATCTCTACCAACTCCAGCCACATCTTTACAGCGGCAGAGTAAGTCAATCACCCAGCAACAGCACGTTCTGTGTATTACAAATACATTGACTTGCCCCCTTATTAAGATATTCATAGACTATTATAATATTGCACCTGCCCTACAATGTTAAACATTTCATCAGAGTTGTGCATTTAATCCTGTTACCAGTACAGTTGTCGTACTGTTGCTCATCTCACATGACTGTCCACCCTCTCTTATATGTGATGTCTTGTACAAAAATTTGCAATGTCAAGCTGAAGTAGCAAATTCAGTACTACAGTGTTAGTACAGTACTGTACAGTATTTTTTCTCAGGTTTAAGTAGCCAACATTTCATAGGAAAACATATTAATCATATTTGGAATCACCAGTTATGTCTGTATGTCTCAGCTCATAGCTATGACAATTGTACCCGCACAAGATAAAAGAGGAAGTCTGTACAGACTCCTCTTACACTCTCATTCATTGCACTATTCATCTTTTAACGTGTTACATGCTCTGTGGCAATGTATACATGGTTCTGTGCCGATCACCAATGACAGCATGAGCCTGCAAGTGCCTAGTAAGGTCCCGGAGGTTTGAAGTGAAACCAGGGAAAGATCCACTGTTGCAGCACTTGATGCTCCCTCTCAAGCTTCCAGCAAAACAAATTGTGAATGGCTCTTCTTCTACCATTTACCACTTAGTGAAACACAACTGGCTTTTGCGTTTTTTAACTCTAGTGCTGAAAGCAGTGCATTGCACAAATGAAGATCTTTTGTTTAATTGCCTGCTTTTTCTTCATTAAAAAAACAGGTGATGCATTTGTTGGAAATAAGAAAGGAGCTTCTTTGCTAAATTTGACTTTTTTTAATATAGAAGTCCATGGATTGGGAATGCCATTTATTTTTTTTTCGTTTTTAATAGTGATCGTACTGTGAAAATATGGCGAGCAAGAGGGTCTCTGGATGGACAGATGTCTGATGCTGTGGACACCACTGATGAAGTCAGCAGCAGTTGAAGAGAGCTGGGAAGGTGCCACGTGGATACTGTGAAGGCATGCAGCACTACGCACTTTGCTGTGAGATGGCGAGGAATCTACGATAACTGGAACCCGGAATGAAGATAAACTAAACCTTTATGAATATTAACCCGAAAACTAATTTTCTTCACATCCTTTCAGATATCATGTGTAAAACAATTGGTTGCACGTTTCTTCGCAGCTTACCAACACTGTTAGACAGTGTTTTTTTGTGTGCAATCAGTGATTGTGTTTACTTGCAAAACGAGATAGTGAGTAGCAGCTTTCACAGGTACAATACAGTAATCTGTTTAACAGCTAAAATGCAGCGCACATTATTCTTGCAAATAGACTTTTGGTGATTAATTCTGTTATCCATAAGCTGTTTTTTATTGCTTAAACTTGGGTTGCAGTTAGTAACGTATTACCCAAAGGTTCAGCCTATTATGATTAGTGGGAGCAACCATCATATTATGTAATCTTATAGTGGCTGCATAATAGCGATTAAACCACAATGCTCTTAAACCGTTAAAGATTGGCTTTAATGTTAGCAATTGCAATTGATCAGTGACCAAAGTGTGTGAAACTGGTTATCAACAGGCTCATAACATGCTGTACCCAGTGATTGTATCATTGGTTCTCTACATTCTCAACAAAAGCGGTATTTTTACTCATTACAACTCATGTCAATGTTTGTCTTAGATGTCCTTTATGACTTTCTTGATTCTTAATTGTTAATGTTTAAGTGTCTTTTTTTGTTTTCAACATAAAGGTGTTAACCTAGTTTATTTGAATTCACTTACATGCTGCTAAGTCTTCTGAATGCATTTATCCTTTCATCTTACAAACCAAGCTCTTCACCTGGAGTATGTACAATTTGTACATAGTTCTGTGGCTAAAGAAAGGAACCATTATACTGTGCCTGTATAACTAATACTGTAGACACAGTACAGTAGATAATGATTTGTGATGAACATTCTTCCTGGATTGGGTTTTGATTTTTATTATGTTGAAAGCTTTATGTATATAAGATTCTTGGTTTTCACCCTGAATTTTAGTTGCAGATGGCACCTATCTTTCTAGCCAATTTAATGCCAAATGCAGAGTGTAATAAATTTAATGTCAAAACATCCTTGTTCTGGTTGTTTATTTGTGACAATTAAAATGTTTTTTTAATCTTTTATTTTTTGTTAGAGAGGGATTTCCTTTTTGATAACTGATGGTGTAATGGGCAAACAAAAACTTCTATCAACAATTTTAAAATACCATACTCTGTGGTAGATGAGCTTTTGGTGCAGAGAACTATCATGAATAGCCAAATTTGCATATACAGTACAGTAACTAAGTCCACCCCATACCATCACGTAATGTACCACAGTATACAGTGTAGCATGTATGGTTAAAAGACATACTGTAAGTAAGCCTCCCTTATATAATTAAAGTGCTGATGATTTGGCTTTGTTAGTTTAAATAACATTACAACAGTAACTTATAATAATCAGTTAAAATAAATAACATGAATCCCTCTTTTTCTCTCAGCCTCCATGATTAGCACACCCCCCTATAATGAAACAAGCAATAAAACTACAGGCTCTATGACAAAGTTACCTTCAGCCTGTCATTCCCCACACTGCTGACACAGAACCTGGAGTGTTCGCTACAATATAAAAACAAGACCACATTGAGATGTGAATACTGGGTAGAGGGTACTCGGGAAGGGGGCAGGGAGAGGCTCACTCACTAGCTAGATTTGTCTCACAATCTTAGTCTGCAGCACAGCTAATGCGAAAGTTGCCATTAACAACCAACAGCTAGGTTGTGTGTCCATCTTCTCTTCTTTCATCTAAGACCCCGTCGCCCTGACCTAATCGTGAACAAATTTATGAATGTTAAATCTGCAGATGCCAAGACCCTTCTGTCCTGGTATACTATGAAAATATCTGCCCATTAAGAGAAAGAATTAGTACTGTAGTGTATATTACAAAGTAATACCCTAACCCTAATACAACAAGGACCTCAAAGCTATCTTCAAAGTTAACAAGATAATTCATCTCCAGGAATCCCCACATACAGTAAGCAGTTAAGGGAAAAAAAAGATAACATGGAAATTCCAGTAACAAACAGGTCTCCCACGAAGTGTTGGAAGAGTACTAAAGCTCTACCTTTGAAGAAGGAGATTCCACCTGCATTCAGAATCACAGAAAAACTCATTAGCTTTGCCTTTGTATAAATGTTACTGCAAGCGTTAAAGGTATAAAGAATTATTTCTTTATAATTTGTCCCTAATTTGCACTTTTACAAAGGCAAGTGTGTCACAAGCAAGTATGTGCTGTGCTTCTGAACTGTGTTCCTTATGAAGCAAAAAAAGCACTATTTCTTATGTTGCAATTTATATAAGTGGGGGTATATATTGTAGATAATTACGAACTCTCCTCATTAGGTAAGTGTAATTATTTTCTTACAGCACTGAAGGCACTTCATGTTCTCAGATGTTGCAGCTTTTTAATAAGATATATGTGGCAGTACAAATCCAGGACTGACTGAACATTTCCAGAATCTGTCTCTGAGGCCTTAAAATCATCAGATTTCAAAATGTTTCCAAAACTACCAAATAAGAGTCTAAAACCATCCCAATCAATGATAAAAGCTCTTTGAACATGATCTGATTCAATAATCTATCTTATTTAGGTAAATTTCCAATCAGGTGAAAAATGTTAAAATGATACAGTAAATGAAGGCCCTTTGGGGGCCAGAGTGGGGTCAGGGTTACAAGAAATGTAAATATTACCTGCAGTCATACTTGTAGTTGCACCCTTAAAGACAAAGTTAAGAGATTTTACCCATTAGAACAGCTTTTCTTCAACTTTTGATGTGACTCAGTTTTGGGACACAATTACCGAACGGTGCAATATATAGTGCAAGTGGCCAAAAATCTCAGAAAAAAAGTTGCAGGTAGGAGCAAATTATAACTCATCCTGAAGCTGATTTGGGACCCAAAATCCAGCACTGAGCGTTAAAAAATTCTAAGTAGTGAGGGAATACTAACTGAAACCCAGCTAGGGATTCATCTGAACATTTCCACAATCCCTCTCTGAGGACTTCAAGTCATGAGATTTGAGAATGTTTCCTGAACCACAGAATATGTGTCTAAAGCCATCCAAACAGTTGCTAAAAACTCTTGGAATATGATCATATTCAATAATTTACTGTGTGACAGCAGTTAGGTTTTTATTGTGACCGTCTGTCACTTGAGATTTAAGGTTGCATGTCTAGTGTGGAAACCACAAGGAGATGATAAATTACTGCCTATGATTTAAGTAATAACATAAAACACCTTACACTTTATAGAAATCCTAAGCCAATGTTCCTCAGCAGATCTGTCATGCTAGGCAGCCAAACTGTTGTAAACAGTATATCAATCCTAATCAAAAAAAGTGCAAAGCACAATATTTAATTGAACTAAAATAAAAGTTGCCTTCCAGATATGTGAAATTACAATAGTTCATTGGCAGAACGATATGAACAGGCTTCAAATGAGTGTTTTATTCCTGAACAAATCATCCCAACACAGTGTACTGTACATACTACTATACATGCATCCTGTATATACGTACAGTATACAGTACATATTTTTAACTAAATGTTTCATACTGTATGAAGAATGATAAAACCATAAATGGTAAATGGTAAAATGGTTTAATTGTTACAGATGTGTAACAAAATTCAGTACATAAAAATGTTTTAAAATTATACTGCTTTTACATGCCTTCAACATCAGCTTACCATTCTGCAATTCAGGGACAAAGCAAGTATGGATAGAATTCCCTGGAGCTTTCCACTAGAAACTGCCTCAGTTTCAGAAGTTTCTTATGAATTCAAGAATTGGGAATGATGCATGTATGCACTAATGCTAGTTCAGGGAGCACAAAGCACTGGACAACCAATGACCAAGTTAGTGAGCTAAAAGAGCCCCTTTATTAACTTGACTGACCAAGATTGAGAAGTACAGGGTGTTTTCTGTGCAAAATGCTTTTCAGTTGTGAGAAGGAAGGGCTTCTCTTAGTAAATAAAGTCAGATTTTATTTAATCTCCAGGAAAGAAGTGCCTGTCTTATCTGTGAGTCTCAGAAAGCGATACTGTGAATGTAGGAAATCTTCTATTCCTCTTACTGTATTTTTTGTGCATTTCTGTTTTGTCAATGGTTAACCTGTTAACAGTTAACCACTAGGCTTTTTTGCTTTATTGTAGACAGTAAGAAGTTGTTTCCAATGGTGTAAAACCAAATATTTCACTAGTAAAGTGGAAAAGGCCAGGGTCCCTAAGTGAATATAAGATAAAATGGAATTATGAGGAACACCATAGATAGCTACTGTATTAGGGGAAAGGGCTCAAAGGACACATCTAAAATTTTTGAAAGAGATTCAAATATAGAGTTCTAAATAGGTCCAGTGCCAGACAAGTTTGTTTAGGTATCTAGTCTGCCATACCACGATGATTGCTCACATTTGTTATTGTATATGGTACCTTGTAAAATGTGTTTGTCTTTTCTGAATATCTAAACCAATAAACTAATTGAACATAAACATGGACAGTAAAGTAGGCTGAGGAGTCACATTCATTTCTTGTGCATCTTATTCAAAGTTCTCTAAGTTACACTGTCTAGTGGGGATCTTCTACAATGTAAGCACTTGATTCATGTGCCTGTCTAACAGAATCTTACATACTGTACCCTTGAAATTAGTGACTTTTTGAAATTGTGGTTGTACATAGAAGATTTGTAACAACTGAATACAGATTTCAGACATTGAGAAAATAATTTAAACAACAATAGAAAGCTCACACAACATAATTCCTCCAATCCTCCATTACTAGACCACCAAGAGAGGCATGACAGAAAATTGTGCCAAGGATTTCATAATTTAATAGCAAGACTGATCTACTGTACTGCACTTATTTTTAAAACACCACAGCTAATTTTATATAAAAGGGATGAGACCCTGCAAAGAATATTTATTGTACAGTGAGAGCTGTCCTTCTGATATGCTTCTAAAAAGCATATATCAGCTCAAGATAAGCCATATACAGTGTAAGAATATCAGTTATTGTACAGAGAGTCCGTAAAGTAGTAGTTCACTGCATAACCTGTAACACATGTACCCAGCTATACTGTACACTACAGAAACTAAATAGCTGTTAACTGACAGCTTTGTGGAACATACACAAAAGTAAAAGAAAGTAATGTCACAGTATTTCTAGATTTGTAACACTTCAACAGCAGTAATCGCAATGCTTAACACTTTGCCATCTGTGGAGCAAGTCAGTGTTATGGAACAAATGCCTTTGGCAAACATTAACAACAAAACCTTTTCTTCAAACTGAGAACTTTTATGTTTCTTAGAATTAATATTGTAACATTTACACTGGGTGGCCACTTTATTAGGTACCTCTGCCTAGAAGTGAGTTTGTCATCCATTTGCTCTCAGAACAGCCTGAAATCATTGGGACATGGACTCAACAAGGTGTCAAAAGTGTGGCACAGGGATGCAGGGCTGTGTTGACTCCAATGTGTCCCATAGTTGTTGCAAATTAATTGGTGGTGGATCTCTACTCCAAATAGCTTGCTCCATGTCATCCAACAAATACTCGATTGGATTGAGATCTGGTGACTGGGAAGGCCACTGCATTAAGCTGAATTCCCTTTCCTAGCCTTGTGGCATGTAGCATTATCCTGCTAAAAGAGCCCATTCACAGATGGGTACACTGCTGCCATGAAGAAATACACCTGATTAGCAGTGATGTTCAGATATCCTGTGGCATTCAATCATTGCTCCACTGTAAGAAGTTACCCAATGTGTGCCACAAAACACACCCCAAACCTGCATTTTTAACACACAGCAGGATGGATCCATGGACTCATGCAAAGAGAGGTGTGAAATGAAAGCCTACAGAAACCAAAATTATCCTGCAGCTACAGTGAAGGATCACACCTTCCCCCTTCTCTTAACGACAGACCACTTTTCTTCTAAATTCTCTCTTTTCATTGTAGGTTTCATTTCACACCTCTCCACCTATCCTGACTTCACACCTCCTGATTGGCCTCTCTTTCTGTCCCCTGCTCCCGCCCCTCGCTCCTCCTCTCTCCCAGCTTTTGTTCTCCTGCTACATTACCTTTGCTTACTGCCCTGTCTTTCTCACACCTGAAGAAGGCTCCATGGCCAAAACATTGTGTTTTCTTTCTTCTCTTTTCACATGAAATAAACCTATTACATCTTGTTTTTTGCTGACAAGAGTGGAATTCAGTTGAGTCATTGACTGCCAAACCCCATGCATGGCAGGGTACAATGCAGTGTGCGTTCTGATATGCCTGTATAGACACCCCTGTTTACTCAGCTGTTAGTTGACTGACTACATCCCACAAGTCATTCAGCCTCTCTTGGCCCCTTGCATCAAGCACAGGACAACAGTTGGCTGGAAGTTATTTGGGTAGAGGCCCATTCTCAATACACCCTCTGTTAAAAAAAACCCATTAGGTTTCTGTTCCTGATACGCGATACACTCATGCAAGCACATCTGATGTCCACTGCTATGTTGCATTCAAAGTGACTTTGAATTGCGCACACACTGTCTGTGTTCGATAACATTGTCTGCATCCTGTATATGATGCTGTCACTGATTGAGCAGTCAGTTACATTGGAAGAACATACATTTCTAATAAACTGGTCACTCAGTGTATACTGTATGTGCCCAATATTATTTGAGCAACAGGTTTACTTTGAAATGGTTGCATTTCTTTCAAAACAGCTAAAGAGACACCTGAAATGAATCTATTTTTAATCATCATTTAAAGCTTATGTATAACATGGTAACTTATTTTTTACTGCATTTCAATTTCTTCTAAAAACTATTAAGTATTCTGAAAATGTATATCTACAATTGAAACTGCATTTCCAGAGATGTTTTAAACAAAAAATAATCCATAAATTGCAATGGATACCTTTTTAAGATTGAGTTTCCCAGAATAGGGCTCTGGAATCTGCTATGAGCCCCTTACGGCAGGCCTATGGCACACCCCCGCTTACAAAGCTGTACGGTAACCTAACTCAAAGTTTAAGGGCCACAAGATGGCAGTATAGTGTCATGAACTGTATAAGGTACTCTTGATAAAGTTCCATTAATATATAATTTCACCTCTAGAATGCCAGTTTGGGCATATATGAAAATCTAAAAAAATAATATAGTTCACTTACTGTGTGTTAGTAAAATTAGAGTAAAATTTTAATGCAGCATGCCTGATTAAAAAGGCCACATTAAAATCAGATGCTTTTATCTGAGCCAACTTACATTTGTACCCTTTTATACAGCTGGATATTTTACTGAGGTTATACAGTATCAGTGAGGCAAAGTGCTCCACGGTAAAACAGAAATATCTCACCTGGAACCGGTAGCCCAAACATTCCAGTCTCAAGCACAGACCTCTGACCACTACTCCACACTTTGTGCTTATTTGTCTACATAGAAAAATAAGCATGTATTATCAGGAAGCTGCTTATTAAATGTAATAGTTACAGCAAACAGGCACCTATACCAGGAGGTTACAAGGTTACAAGGCAGGACTACACTCTGAATGGGGTTCCAGTGCACTACAGGCATCACACACAGGGGTAATCTATGCACCCTAATCAGCATAGCCAGCATTTTCCATGGATAGTTGGAGGAATACAGAGAGCCAGGTAAAATCCCACATGATCATGGAGATAGCATACAAACTCCATACAGATGGTACCCCAATTCAGAATTGAACCAAGGACCCAAAAGCAATAATGCAATGGTGTTAACTGCTTCGCCACAATCCAGCCCACATAAAAACAAATCTGAATAAATCTACTGCACACACGGTATACTGAAACATTAAAGACTTTGCCTCTTGTTTTGCTTTACAATGTGATCCTCCAGCATTCATTGTTATAAGGTGTAAAGTTTAATTGTAGGTCACAAGATCTAGAGCAATTGTTTATTCTAAAGGAGTTAAAAAAACACCTCCATAGAAATCATTTTAGCACAGGGTTTGCCTTTAACTCAGTCTCTTTCTTTATTAATTAGATTTTCTGTTTTAAATTATGTCAGTGGTAGAAAAGCCAGGGTCCAGTGTTATCTGAGAAGCTTGCTCTTGCAGCATCAGATGTGAATGTCCAGGTTTTCTGATAGATTTCCCCGTGATGGCCTCCTTTGTAATCCTGCTTTCAGCCTCTGGTGATTAAAAGATGACTGGAAGGTTCTCAGTATCACACACAATACTGGCACAAGGAACAGATTTGCAGAGTGTAGGCACCAATCTCTTTCTGTCAGTTTGTCGTATGATTATGTTCCCATTGTTTGACAATTATTAGAATAATGTTTATGTATGTCTGTTTTTTTGTATACAGTATATCTTTCAGAATGATCTCCCACAAATTACAGTTACAGTAAATATATATGTACTGTATACTGTATGCATATGAACAGTATGATTTTTATTTCTTTTATATTTGCATTTCCACAATATAGCAACAAATATTTATTTAATCAATAAAGTGAGTATGAAGCTGGTCTACTTTACACTGTTCATTATTGTATGGGTCAGGTGTATGAAAATTAAAATAAGTTTTGAAAGCTTATGTGAAGACAGATGTTCACCGGAAATATTGCAATCAGCCTATAACATTGCAAACAAATGTTATTAAAAAATCATCCTTTCCTTTACACCTAAAATAATCACAAGGTTTTGAACAGTCTTGTTAAAGATTATACAGTGCCTTGCGAAAGTATTCGGCCCCCTTGAACTTTTCAACCTTTTGCCACATTTCAGGCTTCAAACATAAAGATATAAATTTTTTATTTTATGTGAAGAATCACCAACAAGTGGGACACAATTGTGAAGTGGAACGAAATCTATTGGATTTTTGAAACTTTTTTAACTAATAAAAAAATGAAAAGTGGGGCGTGCAAAATTATTCGGCCCCCTTGCGTTAATACTTTGTAGAGCCACCTTTTGCTGCGATTACAGCTGCAAGTCGCTTGGGGTATGTTTCTATCAGTTTTGCACATCGAGAGACTGAAATTGCCCATTCTTCCTTGCAAAACAGCTCGAGCTCAGTGAGGTTGGATGGAGAGCGTTTGTGAACAGCAGTTTTCAGCTCTTTCCACAGATTCTCGATTGGATTCAGGTCTGGACTTTGACTTGGCCATTCAAACACCTGGATACGTTTATTTGTGAACCATTCCTTTGTAGATTTTGCTGTATGTTTGGGATCATTGTCTTGTTGGAAGATAAATCTCCGTCCCAGTTTCAGGTCTTTTGCAGACTCCAACAGGTTTTCATCCAGAATGGTCCTGTATTTGGCTGCATCCATCTTCCCCTCAATTTTAACCATCTTCCCTGTCCCTGCTGAAGAAAAGCAGGCCCAAACCATGATGCTGCCACCACCATGTTTGACAGTGGGGATGGTGTGTTGAGGGTGATGAGCTGTGTTGCTTTTACGCCAAACATATCGTTTTGCATTGTGGCCAAAAAGTTCGATTTTGGTTTCATCTGACCAGAGCACCTTCTTCCACATGTTTGGGGTGTCTCCCAGGTGGCTTGTGGCAAACTTTAGACGAGACTTTTTATGGATATCTTTGAGAAATGGCTTTCTTCTTGCCACTCTTCCATAAAGGCCAGATTTGTGCAGTGTAAGACTGATTGTTGTCCTTTGGAAAGACTCTCCCACCTCAGCTGTAGTTCTCTGCAGTTCATCCAGAGTGATCATGGGCCTCTTGGCTGCATCTCTGATCAGTCTTCTCCTTGTCTGAGCTGAAAGTTTAGAGGGACGGCCAGGTCTTGGTAGATTTGCAGTGGTCTGATACTCCTTCCATTTCAAGATGATCGCTTGCACAGTGCTCCTTGGGATGTTTGAAGCTTGGGAAATCTTTTTGTATCCAAATCCGGCTTTAAACTTCTCCACAACAGTATTACGGACCTGCCTGGTGTGTTCCTTGGTCTTCATGATGCTCTCTGCGCTTTCAACAGAACCTTGAGACTATCACAGAGCAGGTGCATTTATACAGAGACTTGATTACACACAGGTGGATTCTATTTATCACCATCAGTCATTTAGGACAACATTGGATCATTCAGAGATCCTCGCTGAACTTCTGGAGTGAGTTTGCGGCACTGAAAGTAAAGGGGCCGAATAATTTTGCACGCCCCACTTTTCATTTTTTTATTAGTTAAAAAAGTTTCAAAAATCCAATAGATTTCGTTCCACTTCACAATTGTGTCCCACTTGTTGGTGATTCTTCACATAAAATAAAAAATTTATATCTTTATGTTTGAAGCCTGAAATGTGGCAAAAGGTTGAAAAGTTCAAGGGGGCCGAATACTTTCGCAAGGCACTGTATATAACATTATATTCCTTACTGAATTAAACATTTAAATTGTGTGTACAAATGGGCTGTACTTAGCTCTGGGAGTTATTTTTAATTAAAAATGGAAAAAAGAGGAGTATGTTGTGACTGGGTGGCAGCAAGGTCTGTAATGTTTGTTGTTCCCAAGAAGGTTATCTTATTCTGAAGGTTTGAGGCAGTGGATATTGTTTTAGGACAGTACAGTGGTACAGTGGTTAGCACATTTACCTCAAAGTGCTGGGGCCCTGGGTGTCTTCTGGGTGCTATCTGCATTGTATGTTCTCCCAGGGTTCTCACTGGATGCTCCAGTTTCCTCCCACAGTCCACAGACATGATATGTCAACTGGAAAAATGGTCCTAGTGTGAGTGTGTCTGTCTGTGTGTGCCCTGCACGGACTGGCATTCTGTACAGGATAGTATCCTGCCTGACCCCATTGCTTGTCAAGATAGGCAAGCATGTTTGTGGCTTCCCCCCAAACCTGTTTTGGATAAAGCTTGGAAATGGATGGATGGATGATGTTTATATGGCTATTTTTGGGTAATGAGGAAAGTAAAATTTATGTAAGACACAGATTGATAAAGGTAGTCCTAATGATTTCTCAGGTTAAATCACTGTAAATCATTAAGACCACCATAAAAAATAATAAATATTCAATAGTGACAAGGCCATTCCTAGTGAGGTTATTATGCCAGCCTATATAGCATTACACCATTGGACCATTACATAAACAAGCAGAGCAAAGAGAAGGAAAGAAACAAATAAGGTAAGGAGGAATACATTACCACCATTGTCCACCATCCTCTTCATCAAAGCATGTGTTGCTAGAGGGTTTCTTCTTCACATAAGACTGACTATTAGACTGTAAGCTTTGTTATAGAAGGGAGGTTATTCTTTTATTTTTTAGAAACTCTGATTTCCTTTATTGACTGAAAGCATCTAGTTTATTTAAATGCCTTTGTTGGAAAAGGAAAATTGGTATTTATTTAAAAGGGGCATTTAATCCTGGTGAGAATCCATTGTGTTTATTAGGATTCAGGCTTTCTCTTTTCTGTGTTGTATCTCTTCTGATCATAAGGATATAATTTTGAACTTCTTCTGTCTATAAAAGACAGGCCTCTAACTCAGTATACCATTTATATCCTTTCATAGTTTTAACCATAGTATGTTATTAAGCATTGGGTGTTGTACAATAGTATCATTAGGTAGTTTTATTTAATAACACATTTTCCTAAATCTGGCCAGGTTCTTACTCTGTTATCAATTCAGCTCAGTTTGTTATACAGACAAATGCAATAAAATGTTCACTTCCATGCATGCTCTGGTTGTCTTCAAACTGATCGGAGGAACAGGAGGATCCTTACGCATAACCGTGATTCTTGCAGAATGCAGAGCAGCACAGAGATAATCCAAAAGACATAATCCAGGGGCTTGGTCAATTTGGGAGGTAATGAGCCCAGTAACCAGGGAAATCCAAAAGCCATGAGCAAAGATTTGGTACCAGGAGATCAGTCAAAAAAGGCTTGGAAATACACACAA
This sequence comes from Lepisosteus oculatus, assembly GCF_040954835.1. Taxonomy (NCBI): domain Eukaryota; kingdom Metazoa; phylum Chordata; class Actinopteri; order Semionotiformes; family Lepisosteidae; genus Lepisosteus; species Lepisosteus oculatus. The sequence continues at coordinate 37,113,341 of NC_090702.1, read as the reverse complement.
GAGAGTTCTAAAGAAGACTTCTCAATAGTGAGCATGGGTTGGTGTGTGAGGAACTTTAAATAATGAAGAGAAAGGGACATGGTTGGATAATTGGTCTGGGAGTGAGAATTTGTGGAATCTGGTGCATGTGGAAATGTAATGGGTTCAATTAGGAATGAGATTGTGAAACAGTGGATTTGGGAATGTAACGGCGTTTGCGAGGGAGAGTGTGGGGCGTGACACTGGTACAAAGACATTAAGGAAAAACATGAACAATTATCAAGTTGTGCTGGAGAATAAAAGAACACCATCACTGGTGCCATCACTCGATATTTCCTGAATTTAGAAGGGTGAAATTTGTAATCTATTATTCTTGCATAGAATGCTGGAGTCAGAATATATTTACATTGATTCAACAACCTCCAAATTTTCTAGTTTTTCCAATCATCTTCAAGTATAAGAGTTTTCTAATCCTATATTCTATTTGGATTCTACAATATATAAATAACAATACATAATAAATTCATTTTTAATGGAATAAATAACAGCATAAATTCACAGTTAATCAAGCTCTACATGTTGCAAATGTATATATTTAAATACGTTTTGACCTGCAGTAAGAAGTGCTAAGCACTAATAATCATTTTCCCTATTTAAATGCTGATATCAGTATTAAAATCTATACTCAAGCATTCAGTCTAAAAATGTCATAAATGTGAGTAAGACTTTCCATTTTTCATGAAACATATGAAGCAATTTGTACTACTGTGTAAAAACTGAAATGAATGAGACTGCTAGGATTGTAAATATTTACTCTGCACTTTTCAGTTTAATTTTCTCAAGACTACAATGTTTTGAAAATCAAGACAAAACTAGACTAGACTGTCAGCAGAAAACATATTTTCCAAACAATTCTTGTCTAATATTACATATCCTTATTCTTTTTTATACTGCATCACACATTGTTCTTTATTTCATTGTTTTTGTAATTATATTTTCATTGTGAAATAATTTTTCCCAGTGAAAAAGTGACATTTTCAGCTCTCTATGTGAATGTATATCTATTAAAACTGCAGTTGATTGGTAATATTATAAAAAAAAACATTTTTTTTAATTTATTTCTTTTGAGCAACTACATCAGACTCCACAGAACTAAAGGGAGTTTTCCATCTTACAAATTCACAAAGTACGTTCATTAACTTACAGTATGTTAGAATGAATATCCTTTCATTTTGTGTGTACAGTAGATTAAGATCTGATTTTCAATAACACCATCTCTCCCACACACAGGCCACTTAATGATAAATAAAACTGAAAATCAAATCAATGTCTAACTGACCACTGTTGAGGTATCTAACAAATTAACTTTTAAAAGATTAAAAGATAGATGCACTTGCTTGAGATACAGTATAGTAAATAAATGTACAATAATACACATAGGATACTCAATACAGATTAGGCTAGTTTTTGCAGTTCAGAGTTAATGATGAATCAATAGAATACAATGCCTGCATTTCATGTGCATTGCATTTTCTGACGTTACTTAATCTTTGACAAAAACCTTGTTTAGTGGCTGGTGTACTGTTTCTTAGGCAGTGTTGGTATCAACCAGAAAAACAAACTGTACTAAATGTATGTTTCAATGCATTCCTGTGGTCTACATCTATATGGCTTTTAAAGCCTGAAGGCTAAATGGATGTCATTCTTGAACACATTCCTTTAAGGACATTTCTTCCCACTGGTAAAGGAAACAAAACCTAAAGCTTCTCCTGGAGTTACTGTAAAAACTATAAGATAAAGTCAGAGCCTGATACTAGGGTGACAGAGCCCACGATTGACAGATCTCCTGGTATGAGCTCAATCCTTTTAATGGAACCTGTGGAAGCAGGAAGCATGGTGAATAGAAATTAAAGAGCATGCTTAATGACAAACACAGGCAGGGGGTTGGGGAGGTGTCAGTTGTTTTCAATTATTGTGTGCTCATGAGAAAAAAAAGATGTTTTGAAATATGAAAAGACATTTGCAGGAAACGATTTATTTAGCAAAAGGAAATTATCAAGCAAAATTTCCAAGAATGAAAATTGATTGCAGGCGAAATCTAGATATTTCATTATTTCAGTTCTAAAAGAGAAAGAGCTAGTGGTCAAAAAGGTTATTTAGTGTCTGCGTTATATTGATGAGTACAACATCTTTGTGTGATTTCATGGAAAATATTATCTAGTTATTCAAGGCCTTTTAATGTTGCTGTTATAAGTAGTCTTTCTGAAACCATGAGCTTCAGTAAAATTCAGTACAGGTTTGTTATCAATTTTCAGGTTAAGAAAAAATGACTAACTTACCAATATATATAAAAAATGGTGGATATTTATGTTGATTGGGCCAGCAAATACACAACAAAAACAAAGTGATCAGGTGAGAGTTTTGCTACTTTATAACAGTGTGCCTGTGTATACCTACTATGTTTCTGAGGCAGCAGGTCACAATTATAAAGTATTGTACATGTTTTATTAATTAAGAAAACTGAATGTTCACAATATGTATGCATGCTGTTGCAAAATCTATTTTCCTGGAGATAAAATTTGTGAATCAATTAAAGTAATAATAAATATTGTAAATGGTTTATGGCTATCATTGATTTTACACATTTATTCCTTTACTGTTTTTCATCTTTTATAAACCCTGACATTTCAGAATTATATTTGAGCCACCTACTGGTTCTGTATTGCCACTCAAGAGATAAATGTACTGTAGCTTGTATCAGCATGAAGATACTGATAGTCTGGATGTTGAGTGCTAAATGCCAGCTCATGAACAGCAAGGCTGACTAATTTTCTTAAGGGTTAATAATAAAATATAAAGTAACTGCTGAGTATCTCAAGAGGAAAAATGTAAAAAAAAACAGCAGTCGTCTAAATGTGTTTGTTATAAAGCCTCTTTAAATCAATTTAATTGAACAATTAAACTATTGATGCAATTCACAAGGAAAGCTTAACAATTCACAATCTTGAAAGTTAAATGGATAACTTTATATTTTTCAGTTTTTCCAAAAGGTGCTTTCTTTGATAGAGGGCACCATAAGGAAATTTGAACACTACATTAACATTGTGGGAAACCTGTCACTTCTTATTATATTTCTAATATGGATGTTTGTGTTTGTTTTTCAAAGCCACCTGGAAGTGAACATTAAATCATGCACCATAAATGTGTACCATAATTATTTCAGTATTTGTTGCAAAACAGTGCTGGCATATGCCATGGGCTCAGACATACTGATTAACAGAATGGATAGTTAAATCTATTTGGGGTCAATGAAAAACACAGATTAAGTTAAGAATAAAGTATAGATATTTAATAACTATAGAGTAGTTTATTAAGATAAAACATCTTTCATTACCTTCAGTTTTGACAATTAATGAAAATAGAAGCAGCAGTGGGGATATTTCAATTGCAAATACGTGGCATTCTGTTGGAGTTCCATCTATTATAGGACGCCTGTCACAAAGGGCCACAACCTCAGCTTGTGATGCCATAAACTGCTCAGTTTTTTGGGGGGATTTAAAGAGTTGGGTGTGACCTTTGCAGACAACTGTGGGTGTAGCAAGATAAGGAAAAGTCTCAGTATCGCACCCACCAGCTTCTTCCTGGCCAATGCAATTTGTTTTTTTATCTTGTGAGAGTAGCTGCATTGCTGTAATCCTAAAAGGAGACCATGTTGCTTCCACCATCCTGTACCATGGAAACAGTCTTCAAACCTTATAATATTAAATGACTCATTCTAATAAGGTACTGTAGATTGAAAATCAATGTGACCAACATTTACCACTATCTTTAGAGCTGTGTAGTCTATTGCGCTTTTAAATTCAAAGTAGGAGACACTCCAAGGAGAAGATCCACTTAGCAGTATCCGTGTCAGAAATCCAACCAGATCTCACCCTTCCACTGGTTCTGCTAGGCCCACAGGGCTCATATTATTTCTTCAGCTTCCAGTCCTGTTTCCATGATCTTGATCAGTTGTACTTGCTTATAGCTGCTTGATTGGTTACCTGCAGAGTGTGCTACCCCTTTTATTTGATCTGACTATGGCTTGAAGGCCTTTGATTCTCGAGCACAGCTCTGTATGCAGCTGTCCCAAAAAATCCGTAATGCTTCCTGGGACATTGATTTTTTTTATCCTTAAAAATAAATTTAACATCCTCAATAATGTTTATAAATATTTTTCTTTTCTTTTCCTGAATGTTGAGCCTTTCTGCTACAGATGAGGTCTTGCAAGCTCATGTTTATTAGCAAACACATACAGTACATTTATTACCATACCAAGTACTGTAAGTTCTTGTATTTTATTGGCTACAAATCGGAGGAACAACTAACAGCCCTGATGACATCACAGTCAACAGGCACAGTGTTTTTGTCAAGTACTGTATGATATTTGGAGTAGATTGGTGTAATATTCTGAGGATTGCTCCATTTGATCTTGCACTCAGATGGAGAAATGGAGGAGGAAATTCACTAAACTGTCCATCAGTTTAATCATTTTTTTACTGGCCAAAATTTACTTTAAAAAGGGGGCCAGTAGTACATCTGCTTAAATATACTGTAGCTTAGCTAATCATCATTTTATGTAGTGTAATATTTTTGGTGTCATGGCTTTTTGTAAGTCTTGAGGTGATAAATCCCTATTCAAATCAATACTTTATATGTATTGTACCTACCTGATCTGGAATAGCTACGTTTTTCACATTTTCACTAATGGCTACAAATCCTGCACCTAGAGTTACTAGATTTCTAATTTTGTACAAGTGGACAATTACTACTCAGCTCACTGTCACGGCCCATATGATATAACACGTTACATTTGATTTACAGGCCTAAATCATTTTGACATCTGTCAAGCGATGTTACAACAATTAACAAGCTGCTGCAGATCATTTCAATCCACTTCAATATTCTTAAAGTCAAGTGGCTAACTTAATACATCAATAAAATCATGACTCACAATCCAGCTCCTTTTAAAACACCACTCCTAAACTCTGCCCACATTGAATGATACTTCAACAGCATTTGCAAAGGAAATGTTAGGGTTAAATTAGTAGAAAAACCTCTAATCACATATGTTTCTTGAGCTTGGTTAGAATGGACTGTATTCGTTTTCTAATAGGAACAGGGGGGTATTGCTTCTGATTACGTTATACACAGCTGACTGAACACTAATAATGTTTTAGTGTTAATATCAAATTCAGCAGATTCAATCATTTATAGGAAACTGTGTGGTTGATCAGTATACAGTATCTGGCATCAGTCTTTTGCACTATGCTTCAACTATGCAGTAAGTACTCAAAAATAGTTTTTTGCCTCTTATTTTTCGTTTTTATACCTAAATTACTTTTTCTGGTACTAAGTTATTTAAGTTTGTAATCCACTGTACCCACTATATCTAGATTGCATTTTTTATTCATCTTTATAATATTTTATTCATATTTTCAGATTGTATGATAAGGCATTGTATTTTGTTATGCCATATGTATATGTATATGTATACCATAGGTATATGAAAATGCCTTGCTGCCAATCGACATGACATTTCTGTAATGCTGCAGGAGGTGCTGTTGAAGTCCAGGTGCAGGACACAGTGCATTTTCAGATGTTTTTAAGTGGGTAAGATAGTAGTGGGCTGAATACAGGCAGATATTATGGGGTTGGTCCAAATAAAATGGTGTGCAGGAAAAATAAAAGAAAAAATAAAAGAGGGGCACTCACCTCCCAGCTGAAATAAAGAAAGTAAAGGCTGGCAAATCTGCACTAGAAAATAAAAAATAAAAAGGGAAAAGGATTTTTCTCTCGCAACAAGATGGAGACTGAATGAAAAAGGGAGAGCTTCTTTATGAAAATGATTCATCTGAGTTGATCCAGATGCCAGATAGGGACCCAGATTCGCTCTTCTGGACCTTTTCCTTGCCAGTGTACCAGGTATTGTCACTGGACTGGACTCTGCATGAATACAAGATGCATTCTGGAATAAGTTTACTAAAGTTCTCCACAGGAAGTGTAATAGTGGGTGTGTTAGTAGTGGTCAGTGCAGGTTTCAACAAGTGGCCTAAATATCGAGGTTCCAGCTCATGAGGGTAGTCCTAACTAGAGGTGTCGGGTTGATAGCCATACCCATTGACCGGGACGATAAACTAGAAACTTTTGTCAATGGCTTCTGGCTGCCTATTTTTTGCCTCCAGATAGCCTTCTGGAGATTGGTTCTTATGACTCCCCACTGTCCCTGTAATTCTCTAGTGGCTTGATTAGCTGCTGTTATGTTCGTGGATTGTGTCTAAAGTCCTATGAAAGGTGGCTGCAACCCATATAAAATTCGAACAGAGATTTTCCTGTGGAGGTATTAACCAGAAGGTTTTGTGAGACTTCGGCCTAAGGTTAAAGGGGTGCCCAGTCAGTCATCTTGGAAAGTGGATACATGGCAGCAGAAATATGTTTTCTAGGTCCTGATGAACATGTTCAGTATGATTGTTGGTCTCTGGATGGTATCCTGAGGAAAGGGCCATTCGTATTCCTAGTTTTTGACAGAAGACTTTCCAAAATCAGGAGACGAACTGAGATCCTCGGTCCTAAAGAATCGTGGATGGAAATCTACAAAGTAGAAATACCTCTTTGGTGAAGATTTCGGCTGACTATCAGATGATAGTTTAGGCAGGGGGATGAAGTGGGCAGCTTTGGAAAAGTGATTAACCATAGTGAGCATTACAGAATTCCCCAGGGTTCGGAGAAGACCAGTTACGAAGTCTGCAAAAATATGTTGCCATGATCGGTCTGGAATGGGTAATGGCAGCTGCCTGGAGTCCTTTGTTTCATTACAAACTGGGCAATTCTTAATGAAGTTCATCACTTCAGATCTCATGGATGACCTCCAGAAATACTTGCCGATGAGCTCTAATGTACAGGGAAATTTAGGATGTCTGGCCAATCGAAGGACCTCCTGTCTGGTTTGTGAAGGAACATATTGTTTGTTGGGAGAAGCGTTAGGGAACTGGAAGTTAGTTTTCTGAGGATCCTGTGCGTAGCCGTGAATTCTGTGGGATGGAGAGGCAAACAATCCAAAATTGTAATCCAGAAGTAAGGTCGGTAGGAGAAGCTAGAGATCAGTTAACCAGAAAGAGCCGAGACAAACCGAGAAGACAATCCAAAAGGCGAAATCCAAGAGACAAGATCGAAAAGGGAAAAGTTGAGTCCAAAACCCACAGAAATCCAACAAGACAAAAACGTTCACTAGAAAACTCTAAAGGAGGCTTTTCAATAGTGAGCATGGTTTGGTGTGTGAGGAAACTTGAAATGGTGAAGGGAGAGGGACATGGTTGGATAATTGGTTCAGGAGTGAGAATCTGTGGAATATGGTGCCTGTGAGAATGTGATGGGTTCAGTTAGGAATAAGACCATGAAACAGTGGGTCTGGGACTGTAATGGAGTAATGGGCAAGTGTGGGGCGGGACAAAAACATTCTGTGGCTTAAGCTGTGACAACCTTCTGTTCAGCCTCAAGGGGGGTTAGGCCCACAATTCGGTCAAGCAGAATAATGGAGGCTGGTTCAGATGGGGTATCTTCAGAGATGTGAATACAGGAAACAGCATTGGCTTTAACTTTTTGGTTCCCTTTCTTTAACAGTTGGTAAAATAAAACCAGGAAAAGAAAAAGGACCACCGCGCCTGTCAAGGATTTAGATGTTTCAATGTTCAGAGATACTGAAGATTTTTGTGGTCAGTGGTCAAATGGGTGTTGGTACTAACAGACCCACAGGAGCTAAATTTGAACTTCTCACTGAACCATATATGAAGGTGTTGGGAAGATGTGTAAACTATGTGTAGATCAACAATCTAATGGGATTTTTGACGAGAAATTCAGGTGGATGTCAAATTCTTGTAGCACTTCCACTTCCCCGTGCATTAAACCTAGCTGTCTGAACACCACTCCCTGGTTGAACAACACAATTCCATGCATCCTCTCCAGCACTCTGAGTACTGCTTTGCCTCAGATGGACGCACCTCACATTTGGCGTTGTGGTGACCTTGCCTTCATTAGGTTATGTTAATCAAGGACCAGAGCTGCTCTCACCTCTCTACCCTCAAAGCTCCAATTAAAACAAGTGACTTTCATCATGCCGACCACAGTTTTCTTTTAGGTCTTCTAATGTAAGCAACCACCCACAAACTGAGCAATGTGGTATCTATCTCCACTGAGGTTTTATCCCCATTTTCCCTCACTTCTTAATCTCATCTGCTCCATTCCTCTACTTCCCCTTTTCTTTTTGTTTGTGGTTGAATGGCCAACCCAGTGCACCTATGGACCCAGTGTATAAAAGCTGTTTTGTATCTCACCTTTCTCCAATCCTTTTTTCGCTGTCTACCGCAGGAGCTCCCAGTAGCTGACTCCCACTCCGCCCAACGGATGAGAGAGCAAGAAGGCAGTCTGCACTGGACCCAGGCTTCCTCATTCACCCCCACAATGTCCCTAGCTTGTCCTAAGCAGCTACAGTACAGTAATGGGTTCCTGTCCCCTTCTTTTGAGCTGGTGCACAAATGGTTGCCTTCAACTTTTCCCTCTTCTAAAGTTTCCCCCCACAATTGTAGCTTATAGTCCTTCTCTTTTTGGTGATTCATCTCAAAATATGTATTTAATGCTGAGCTGAGTTCAGCTAGCATCAGCTCTCTTCCCTGTTCTGCATCAGTCTAGTCTTCTTGTCGTCTTTTGCCACCCACCACAATCTCAGTCTCAAACTAGCTAGTGCAGTTATCTGATACTGTACCAGTTACCACTCTTTCTTCTGCATCAAAATACTCTTCTGGTCACCCAGCTTTTTCTGCTGCCCACTACAGAGTCCAATCCAAGTTAGCTGGTCCTGCATGTGCTGCTAGCCACATGTGTTGCCACATATTTGCTTACATGTGTCCTGTCACCTGCAGCACACAGACTTCTCAGGCACCTCATCTGAATTCCTCTGAAACTGCAGCCGAATTGCTCTTCACTCAGTGTTAGAAATCTGCATCAGTATTTTGGATTCCTTGGGGGGAAAGTACTGAGTACCAAAATACCAAGCGAGCTAACCTTTTGTTCGTCAGCTTGTTTCGTCATCATTAGAACTTGACTGAGCAGCTGAAATGGTGTCATTCAACCGAGGTTTGGGTGGAGGTCAAATTCAAATTCTACTGTTGAATTTCCACTTCCTCATGCATTTACCTGCTGGCTGAACACAGCTCCCTGTTGCAGTGATTCTCCCTGGCTCATACATCCTCTGTGTGTGTGTGTGTGTGGAGGGGGCGGGGGGGGGGCATATGATGAGTTAAATCCAAAGTACTGAGCAAACTATCTCTGTATTCATCAGCTCATTTAGTCATTATTAGAATAAAAATGAACAGCTGAACTTGACAGAAGTATCTGTTTCCAAACTCTCAAACAAAGATACTCAGCCTAACTTAATATTGCGCACGTTGGACTGTTTATTCTGGCAATGAAAGATGCACACAGTGCCAGGATCTAATGGGGTTCACTGAACCTAAACATGGTGTAGAAGAAAGCCTGCATCAGTCAAAAATGTTGTATTTGCCAAGAAACATTTACATGGTCTTTAAAATTAGGAAGTGGCATGGCAAAAAAGTTACATTAATGACTTTTAAAAAAGAGCAGTCTGGTAAACAAGCATTTTAAAATTGAAATTTTTTGCAAGTCATTGTTATAGCAGTTCTTGAGGCATTCAGTTAAATACTATGATGAATAATCCAATTAACACAACCGAGGGAGAAAACTTCTCTGTTTCTCCTGTCTGTGAGATGCTGAAAGCAACTGTTTTTTTGCCCATGTTTTTTTAGGTGACTGAGTTCCACATTTAGCAGCTTTATGTTACAGAATATGAAGCATCACCTCCAGAGCAGATTCATGGTGATGATAAATCAATTCATCACTGTGGCCTAATCTTTCCACCACTCTGCTAAAAAAAGACTTTAAACACAGGATCTTTGACAACAAATATTTGCTCAAATAATAAGAGTCTGCTGTTCTTGTAATGTAAGTAATGGAATAATTCGTTAAATTAAAAAAAGCATTTTGAGAAGGTCAAAATTATCAACTATATACTATCCACAATATATACTTACTTTTACAGTATGTTGTATTTGCTTACATACAGTACTAGAAGAATTGAAATTCACACAGACCTGCTAAAAGCTTTTGTCCTTGGTAGCTTCGAAGGAAAGAATTAAAAAAATAATTGTACCAAGATGATTTTCATTTAAAAATAAGTAAATATATATATAAAAAGCATGTTTTAATATTTCTGAGATTAATAGTGCAATCTCAGACAACAATCCTGTACCAGATGCCTGTCTCGTTTCTTAAAAAATAACCTATTTTTGACATTAGCTTTCATTTACCTTGTTTACTCAAAAATATCTAAATATTTTGACTGGAAAATACAGTATTACAGTCATACAGTATAAAGTATTGCTTGGTAAATTCATAAACCTTTAAATTCTGTTAGATCTGCTGCTCACAGGAGCCATCCAGTGGCTGCAATCGTGCGTTTCAAAAGCCTGTACCCGAGGCATGCTATTGATGGAAATAGTCCCAAGAGTTGTTTAAAGTGTAATTACCCTTTTTTGTTACAAAATCCACGAAAAGTATCGGTATTGTATATTATCCTACGGTTTTAAATCTATTTAGATTCACAGAAGGGTGCAGACATTGTACAGACATTGCCCGTTTGACGTGGTATAAATCCAACACAAGTTCAGTTTAACATTTTAATTTATCTCAGGCTGCCTGGCATATGAAATACGCTCCATACCAAAATACTGAATAATGTTAAGTAACTGCATAGATTATTTTTTCCCCTGATATACTGTATGTACAGTTTATCGGCTGGGAGCGATATACTGTATATTCGCTGTGTATTTTATTTTCTGCATACAGCCACTCTGACGACTGAAGCCGGTTGTCTAAGACACCACAGAAAGCTATCGCTAAATAATCGGCCACAGACGTGCCTACAAACACATTTTATTTAAGAAAAAAGTACTTATGTTGTTAGTTTTTCTTATATTATTATCAGTCTGCTACCACTATTACAATAATAAACATGATACAAGCAACTGGTTAATAGCATAGAGAGTTAAAAAGAAACATTTTGTTTCAACTGGTTTTTTTTATTATGAAAAAACTCCTTTGAAGAACGACATGCAGTATTATTAAAATGTTTTTAAATTATGTTATGGATTATTCTTAACATTAGCTTTGTGATTAATGCAGAATGGTGATTTGTCGGCACACGCAGAGTTAAAATTCTCTGTCAGTCTTCTTGACTTTGCTCTCCTTGTCTGAAATCTCCAATGAATTTATTCAGATGAATTTTCCCTTTACCCCCGCTTCATTCCACTGTTCTAGCAGCTGCTGCTGCCAGTAGGCACCGGTGACGTTGTGTTTGTTATGGAGTGACATCACCCTGCTGCTCGCTCCAGCCTTGAGAGCTGATCTTCCTTCTCACATGCAAATAGTACTGTGTACTTTATGAGATCGCTTCTGTTGTAGGGGTTGGTCAAATATTCTTACGATGAACAACAGCTTCATGAACATGGCGTCCATTGGAGATTTCGACCCGCTTAACGCTAATATTCCAGCCACCAAAGTTGAAATCACAGTGTCCTGCAGGTAAGTGGATCGTTCAAATTAACCTATTTTATGTACTTGCTACTGCTGTCGGATCTGCCACAGTGAGTGAGCATGTGCTACATTCCTGACTCTATGTCCTAGCAAAGGTCTCAAGTACACCAACTTTAAAACTAGTGTCCTAGTTTTAAATGATTGTTTTAATCTTATTTTAAGTGATAGCATACTATAAGTGTATGAGGGAAAAAACATTGAAACTGTTAAGTTTGCGTGTCAGGATTTTTTTTTAATTTTTCGAAGAATGTTGCTTGTTACTGCTCTTAAAGTAACAGTGTATACAAATTCAATAGCTACCAAACTTCCAATCCCTACAATGTGCTTGCGTTTTACAATGCGTTTAATGTAATTTACGTTTTTGGTAATACCGTGCTAGTTGCCTTACTGAAGTTTTTTTTTTTAGTTTTTGGATTGCTTTGGTAATAATTATCTAGTTGGTGGAGTGTATTGGGCAACGTTTTGACACTTCAAGATTTGTAAACAAAATGCCGGATATACAGTATTAATAGCTATTTCCAACTTTACTTTGATGAATTACAAATTGAGCGATTCAAATGTTTTGTATGGCGAGTATTTTATTTTATAATTAAAAAAAATAACGAGCACAAAACTAGTGGAATACCAAAGTACTCTTTTGGTACTTGTTGAACGTGTTTACACAGCATATGCAGGTGACTGATTTTTTATTCTACGTCATCTTGCTTTCTAAAACGCAGGATTGCTACAGTATGTGGCAGCAGTAAAACGTTACAGGGTTTTTGTGTTTAAAATATTTTAGTCCTTTAAATTAAATGTGCCATCTACTGTATATCACACAAACATATATCACTGACATTGTTTCAGTCTTTAATATTTGCTCACAAGTACAGTGTGTTTATATACAGCATACAGTATACACTTACTCAAGTATGAATGGTGAATGTTTTATAGTGCCTGATTTTGTTAGATTTTCCTCCTGAGAAAATATAATAATAAATTATCCTTGCTCCGCACATGTAATATACTGCTTTATGTGTTCTGGCAGTAAGCTTCAGAAATAATGCGAAGGTTAGGGATGATTCACATTATATTTTATCCCATCTTCCCTGAAACATGGCATCCTGTATCCAAGGCTTCTTCTTTGAAGGAGCAGCTCTATTCAGGTTGCATAACACCAGAATGCAACCCTAAGCCCTCTGTCTTCATAGCTTGACATGAATGGAAAGAGGCAATATTGTCAGGTTGGTTGGTGGATTAGAGTGTAAAAAGGAATACTGCCATTTTTACTATAAATGTTGCCCCTCATTTAACAACAGTATATTTAATTTTGCCTAAATACTGTTTGTTATTATTTGTATGTAACTTTCTATAACTTCTAATTTAAGAAAAATATTGTAGAATAGTATTTACTTATTATTTTCATTATTTCCATTGGAATGTACATTCCAATAGGACAGTAAGAATGTACATTCCAGTCATAGTTTGTTTTCCCCATCTGTAATGTAATTCGGGGGGGGGGGGGGGGGGGGATTAAGGATTACCCGAATAATGGAAGTTACTGCTTATTATACCGAAAGGTACTGTATGTCTGTACAGTGATTCCTACTGTTATGAGTACCCCCGTTGAGGCAGAGCCGTACATAATTTTTGGTCTTACTTTAACGTAGATACATTCCACAACAGTGGCTTGTTCAGTGTTCAGAATCTGACTGGTATGTTATTTTCTGAAAAGGAAAACAAACCTTTTTTGTTATGGAACTCTTCAGTACTGCCTTCATGCATACTGTAAGAGATGTTGTTATATACATGCTTTTCCTTTGAGCGGAATGCTTGTAGTATGCCCGCCCCAGTGATTAACAGCATCCCACTGCTGATAAGTGCTCTCTGATTTAGGAAATTCCCTTACGTGAGAAGCATGCCACACTGCATGGCGGGCAGAGACTGGAAATCATAGTGGGCCCCTGTGATTAGAGTGCTTAGAGCATCGTGGCTTGATGTTTTTTTCATCTTAGTTGTCAGTAACTTAGAAACTAAATAATGTTCGCATTCTAACACATTAGGTTTTGTAGACCAAAAACAGAGAAACATGCCAACTTAATATCTCCTGTTCTGCAAGAAACATTTTAGCTTTCTTTATCATTACAAATTGAAGTTGGGAACACAATAAAACAAACAGCAATGATATTAATATTCATAATGAAATAGAGGTGTCATTTTTAATATTTAAAGTATAGAATATAGTACCTAGTAGACTTTAAAAGACCATGTGACATGTTTTGGCCCATTTTGGAACACAACTGGTAATGATCTAAAGCCATAAAAAGGTCTTGACATCTGGAGAGGACAGAACCCTTTCCACACCAGTTTCAATTCAGACAGAAAAGCACTGTCAAGTAAAAGATTTAATAATAAAAAATAATAGCAATATTAAATAGAATTGTGGATAAAATGTGAAATTAAAATGTGTCAAAGGACAATAAAACATCAGTTGTAGTTTAATGAAAGTTAAATGAATTTGCTCTCCGGCCTATGGCCAATTGTAACATCATTATGGTAATAATTATTTCACTTCCAGCTATTGCAGCTATTATAGCAAATAAGTGTGTATGTGCAGTAATTACTCTGGAGCATTCTCCTTACTGCACCAAGTAACACATGTGTGGTAGCAGCCCTGGAGCACTGCAGGGATGTTGATGGAAGGTAATACCCCCATTGTTTCATTACTGAGTCCGCTGTTTTGTCTGATGTCTCACTGCATAGTTTTGTTGGTAAAAGAGCTGTTAAATAGAAAACTGAAATATTGTTGATTCAAGTCTGAAAGAGATTATGGTACAATTAGAACTAGTAAATAGTATAGGTAAGTTGCTGGCAATGAGTTTTGAGGAAAAAATGAGGCTGTAAAGGTAAGTACCTAATTAGCCTGTTGCAAGGGCTCAACAAAAGGCAAGAGAAAAGAGTATGTCTGTAAAAGTTTGCAAAGACCGGTTCAAAACACATTCGAAAATGGCACCTGTGTTTAAAAGGACTTGATAAACCATGTTAAACAAACTATTGGGCTGCAAGCTTGAGGTAGCCTGTATAAAAGTGTATAAAAGTGTGGTATACTTCCTAAATATACTTAACTGTCCAACAAATTGAGAAGCACTGAGTTAGTGGCTATACAAGATGATGATTTAATAATATCAATATACGAGTGTACAGTACCGGGATATAGGTATAAAATTCCTGCTTGAATTCTTTACCAATATATTGCTTGAACAATTGGATGTGATCTTACATAATATTCCAAAAGTAATTCCTCAAAGCTATGATTGAAGGGCTCAGCAGGTTAGATCCAGGATAGGCATTGTGTCCGTCAGCTCAATCTTGTAATACAGGAAACTGTGATTAACATTGCATTTGTAGGGGACTGATTTGACTGCCTTCCCTAATTTATTTTTACGTTCCCCCCAAAAGACTCTACTGGATTCTGGAATTCTGGATGTCATAGTGGCAAGTACACTCTGAAGATCATCTGTGACATACTGTACTTTAACTCAAGTTGGTAATGCAATTTATGAACACAGAGAAGACTAGTTGACTGTTATACAATGATCAAGGTTTCTGGGGATTTCCATTCCAGCTATGGATTGTGGCTGTATGTTTATATTGAGAGGCGTCAGTCATCATTGTATAGATAACTGTTCATATACATTTGTATTGGAGTTGATATCCCATTACCTTTGTCTAGGTCCTCATATACTTGTATTTTATGTGCAGTATTTTCACTGGGAAGACACAGCTGTTGAATACCTTTTCATTGGGAAAGAGGGCAAACAGAACATAGCTAAATAGGGCAGTCACTTTCTCAACATACTGTAGATGTACAAAAGGCTGTGGTCAGCGCGCAGTGTCTGTTCATGTGCTTCTTTGTGATGCGGTATATTGGTGTTTGTCAAATAAGAATATATATATATTTTATGACAAACTCTGTACTTAATTCGATTGTTTTTATCCAGTATGTATATATTGAATAACGTCTGTTATGCTCTATACCTGTCTTCGTACTTGAATGGTTTGGAAGGATTGCATATATCCTCTTCTATTATGTATAGCAAATGCTTTCAGGATGACATTTAACCTAATAAAAAGTTAACAGCCATTTACCCATTGACAACTGGCATATAATGTGCCATCTTTCCAAACAGAAATCAGAAATGTATTTAAAAGTCATAAATCAAATGAAAAATGAATCATTTTTTAACTTCATTACCCCGTTAGCAGTTATTGTTTATGACTAGCTTTAAAAAAGTGTATTCTTCTGAAACCTGTCCTGTCACATTAAAGTGAGTGAACGCAGACAGCTTAGTGTTTTTACTTGCTTAATTTGAGATACCTCTTTATGAGCAAAACATTATGTTCGTTAGATAGTATTACGCAAATTAAATGGACTTCCATATAAAATGATGTGTAGCATGGTAACATGGACCTAAAAATAATATTTAATGACAACTGTTGTGTAGCAGGATTTGTAGGATATAAACAAATCTATTATGATGTCATAACCATCTGAATTTAGAAAAAAATTACTTTGTCTTCATTTAGAACTTTAATATCCTTACTGTAAGCACCCCTGAAAGGTTAACGCAAGTTAACGCAAGTTAACACATTTGAATAAATTATGAGTTATTTTAATTAAACTTGCTGTGATAGTGGTACATATTGCTTACATCGTATTTCCTAGTGCTAAAAAGAACACAGCTGGCCATTTAGTGAGTTCTTCTGATTGCTGTAACCCATATGGCCTTTCATTAAAAACCTATAGCCAGATCAGAGTACTTCACCATCACAGTCATAAATAATGCAGACACTGTTCTGGGAAATATTGAAAGGTTTTTTTGGTTTTGCTTTTTCCAGGCTGGAGTTTAAAAATTCAATAGCCTGTGTTTAATTTTCACTTCATTTGTTCCATCACTACCAAAAGTGATATTGAGGTAAACTTTACCGCATTTACAGCAGAACAAAAAAGTCTGAAACAAAACAGCAGCAGGTTATAATTGTCCATTATAATTCTACTTGTGTGACTCCTGCTTGACTCGTGAGCATGGAAGTTAGAAATGCAATGTTTTAGCTTTTGAAGAATTTCCTTCCAAAAAAAATACAAATAATCACAACGCAATATTAAACCTGTTGCATCTCTTCAATACTACTGAAATAGCTGTCTTTACCTGGTAGAGATCCATATATTCCCCCCAAAAGAAGCCCCAAAGTGAAAACAAGAGGCAGATGTTTTAAACAAGGATTCAAGTGAATTAAATTGTCAGGTGTGAACCTGAAAAAGGCTCCACAACCAAAAGGATGTGCCTCTTTTCTTCTCCTTTCAGCATGGAATAAACCTTTACCTGTTCCTTTGCAGCCATCATATGCTGACACAGCTACCTATTTGTGTTCAAAGTAAGTAATCAGTAAAAACAAAAAAGAGACTACTTCAGATTTTAATCAATGCAGTCGAGAACCATAGTTGTAGTGGTTACATTGGTTACGTTTTTTTGCTTCAGTCTGGAAAATCTTTTGAAGTCAATATTTGTCTTTTGGCAGTTGTCCAGTTTTTTTTTTAAGTACAGTTTCTTCCTCTGATTATGTGTGGGTTACTGCTAAAATGTAAAGTTACACAAATAATATCATATGTTACTTATAATCTATTATAGTTATTGTGTATACTGTAAGTTACACTTTTGAAAGGAGAAATAAAATAAAAACTTTAATACACCAAATAATTGGTATTTTTGGGGCGTTCAGAAGTGTTCAAAACACAAATCAGAGACTTTTGATTGTTCAGTTAACTGAATGAATTGAGTTGAATACGAAAGTCCCAATGTCTGAATTGCAAACCATTTAATGCATTTTACTGTGCTTAGAATAAAAAGCACATGTAACAACTTAATTCGTGAAACTTCGAATTCTGAATTCACCATTAACCTCTTTTTAAGCTACAAATCTGCTTGTTTCCCTGGCAGTGTAATATTTTTCAAGAATGTGTAAGGTGTTACACTTACATTGAATAGTTTTAAGAACCCATAAATTGGTGATGTGTGAACTATAGGGCTCATACTGTACTGCAAGCATATACTTTTATTGGTTGAGCCATTGGTAGCCTCTGAGTATGGTACTCTGTAATTATAGGTTTGAATCTGCCATTTAATTTACAAATTTTAGTGTAATTTTTAGGAACATTTCCAAATATGAATTACTTTTAGTTTGCATCTTAAATATTAGTAATAGTATGTTGCATCAGTCCCATATCCATGTCTGTTATATAGTTTATGAACTATATGTTACAATATGTATGTAAAATACAGAATGTTATGTAAAATACAGAAGAAAATATTACATAATAAGTGGTAGATCGTCTTTTGTATGTGATCAGACCTTAGATGTAAAACACTATGAAATAGTGTACTGGAATTCACATTCTTTTTGGCCAGACCACACTTGGTTTATAGTCTCAGTTCTGTGATAAATTCCTCTTTTTGTGGGATAACCAAATCTAACTTGAAGAATGGAAAACAGTATGTGATAAATTTATAAATTAACTGTGATAAATATAATGACTTCCCAGGGAAATATTTTCCAAACAAACATTTAGCCCTTTAATTCCGATTTGAAATAGGCTGGACGTTTATAGCCTACTGACAGGGAAAGTACCGTGATGCTGTATTGAAACAGAAGTTTGATTTACTTCCTCTAGGCATTACAGGTCCATTAAATTTTGTTAGCCCTCTTTTAAAAACAGAAAGGTGTTCTGTGCTTTTGTAATGTTTTAGCAGGGCCTCAACCCTTTTAGAAGACTTTGTTTTAAGTTTTTTTATATCAATTACTTACTGTATTTATTCAAGAATGATGTTACCTTAATAATACTTGCTGTCATCATAGTAACCTTACAGTGGAGTATATGTTACAAGTATTTTATGTAATTCAACTACTCTGAAAAACTCTACATAATAAGCAACACAGACACCTCACTAATGTTTTGCAAATGTTTTGTAATAATTGTAGCGGCAAGGCTTATTAAAAATACAGTCATTAAGTTTGCTGCTCCCTTGCCAGTTTCTCTATGCCTCATCTCAGTGGTGCTGGATACAGAGAGGCCATTCCATTTGGTTCACATTTAAGGTGTTTTTCTAGCTGCTACAGTTTCCTGATG
The DNA here is from genome assembly GCF_040954835.1 of Lepisosteus oculatus. Taxonomy (NCBI): domain Eukaryota; kingdom Metazoa; phylum Chordata; class Actinopteri; order Semionotiformes; family Lepisosteidae; genus Lepisosteus; species Lepisosteus oculatus. The sequence continues at coordinate 37,094,494 of NC_090702.1, read as the reverse complement.
AGATTCATCAGCCACCCTAATAAGTGGTCATCTCTGGCGCCTTACTGTCTGGGAGATTCCTTGGAAGAGTCGCATCCCAGGATGTTTACAACCCTAATGTCAGAGAGCATGGTTACTCATCCTCCACCTCGATAAGCCAATCAGGAACTGGTAGGGCAGGTTAACCTTACGTGTGTCTCAGATGCCCATGAAACTTTCAACCAATGAACGACTGTAGTTTCTCCAGGTAAAACAGGCAGCACAGGGCCCAGGATGGGGCTCCTCCAGGACATTCTCAGACTCATCTCGGACAATCGCATAATGGCCAGTGTGTCCGAGTGCCAGGACTTTACTTTTTTCTAAGAGTTGAGGACAGAGGTCGCCGCGCGTAACCAAAGGATCCACCCGAGGTTAGCCCAGCAGCAAGCCTTGTGAACCCACCGCAAACGCTCGCCTGATCAACGAGTGAACTACGGTCAGAACTGTGGACAGCTGAATCTCAGTATTCACTAGCGCTACATCGGGAATGAACCCGTCTTCTTCCTGCCTAAAGAGTGTGACTTGCTTGGACCCGCAGTCAATTTTCATGTGCACAAACTCTCGCTAGTAAAGCCAGAACTAACTAGCCAGTCTTCAGAGAGCCCATTGCTAGCGTGCCGCAGAAGGAATCTCTCCCTCCTTTTCCCACCTCACGCTGAACCAGCACTGCCTGGCCAGAGGATGCCGATTGGACTTAGCAACAGCCTATCGCTGTTCCTTCGTGTCCGCGGGAGATCTGAATCCATAGAGATTGGATGAGTATTCAACATTCTGCATTACAGCTCGAGAATTCAATTGTTACCACTACCACAGTTGATATCAACTTGATTCCTATGAGTGACGTACTTGCTTGTGAGTATCTAGTGTAGAAGTTGTAATCAAAGCTCATTAATGAAACTATATAAATGAATGGTTTACTGAATGTATGTCCCTCTTGGTATTTGTAACTCTTCATGATTGATTATATACCTTTTGTATTCTGCTAACCCTCACTATAAGATCTGTTATGTTTATATGCACATTTTATGTATTAATAATGTATTGTCATGTATCAGTATCTATGTTTGTGCGTTGCTGAGTTATCCCGCAGGGTCGGTTTTCTAATTGCCATCAAAGAATCATTTTGTGACTTACTGCTACAATTAATAATTGTCCCAGTAAATGCACAAAACCCCTACATAATAATTAGTTTAATTTCTCTATGTGGTGTATTTTAAACAATGCAAAAAAGCACTATTTAATAGAGTGACAGTAATTTACAATAAATCATTTGACAGATTCTTGTTGTATTGTGTTCATGTATCTAGAATAGATGCTGCATCTATGGTAAGGTAAGCTTATTTCTGCATTGTTGATTTTATGGAATTGTTGCCTCACTAGGGAACAAGTCATCTGTATTTCTAGTTCTACCTGAAGGACAGTAAGCATTTTGCCCCTTACAATTTTGTTTTTCTGGTGCCTTGGAAAATCCATGAAGAATAAAGAAAGACAGTAGGTATTTACTCAGAAAATGGCTAGGGCTATATGTCACGCCCTCTGCAGCCAGAGGGCGCTCCTTCTCTGTCCTGTCCCTAGTTTCCTGCCTGCTGTCCTTCTGGTCTCTCTCTTTCCCTTGGGCTATATATTTCCGGGTCTTGCTCTCTGTCCTCGCTCAGCATTGACGTTCGGATGTCCTGAGACCCGCCTAGCACCAGGGCGCCCCACGTCCGCTCCCTGAGGGCATAGGTTTCTATACAGCATTCCTGAACTCTTTGCACTAACGAGCCCGGGCCTTTTTCCCGTCTCGCCGCTACGCATATGGGTCTTTTTCCGCTCTCCTGCTCCCCGCGGTTAGTCCCCTTGGACGTCCGTGACACTATATTGTTCAGTGTTTCCTCAAAAATAACTTCTGTCAAAGGGACAACAGCTTTCCTAGTGTAATTCATTTTTCTATGTATGTATTTTGTAATATGAAGTTCAAAAATCCAAATAACATTTCACTGATGCAGCACTATCACTTTATAACCTACTCTTGTCAATCTCAGAAGCTAAGCAAGGCTCGGTCTGATTAACACTGAGATGGAAATCCTCTATGGAAAACCTGGTTGCTGTTGTAAATGTTGTTAATGGACCAAAAAGAGGCACTCAGAACTTTCAAGCTCTAGTAATAAGGACACTGTTATGTAGGAGGTGCCATCCTCATGATGAGGAATTGAACTGAAGTCCTGATTACTAGGTCATTAAAGACCATGGCTCTGTTCGTAAGAGTATGGGTGGTAGTCCCAGTATCCTGGTTTAAGTACAGTTTTATGCTTTTATGAACTAGGCCTCCCCCAAGTTCCCTCTAAATTCAGTTGTTGAATTATTTTCTCACTCACCTGATCTACCATACCATGAGGTAGCTGGCAAATAAGGGTTGTCTTGCGTTATCCATGTGGGAGCTGTACTTCACTTCATTTTGCAAACTATTGTGCTTGATGTGTGGTGTTTGTACTATGAGAAGCTGTGTAAATTCTGGTTATTTCTGTAGAAAAAAAGGGTTCACATAGTGCTGAGGGGAGCAGTTGCTTTGTATGTATTCCAGGTGATAAGTGATAAGACAGGTCTGAGTAATTAGCTTGAGAACTGTGTAAAACTAATTAAGAAAATAAACTGCTGATGCTGGAAAGGTGTGATTTGAAATAGTTAGAAAAATTAATTCATGTGCTGCTTTTACAAAATTTAAATACATGTGAATGAAAATGTATAATTTTTACAGAAGATGAAGTAAAACCATTTGTGTTGTAATGTTTTTAAACATACTTTTTTAGTTTTTTAAATCTGGACATAATTTTATTGCTTGTCGCTGTCTTTGTGTATGTATTGTTTTATACATTACATTAGCTGTAAGCAGTAAATAACCTGATTCCTAGATACTGTATAAGAACAGATTTGCCAGAAATTACTTACCAAAGTTATCAAAGTACAGAACAATAATAGTAGCCCAATAATGTGGCTTGTCAAGTGCTTGTCAACAGCCTGTTGTAGTTTAATCATAAAAAGATACATAATATTGTAATGTTTCTTTATTAGCCCTATACAATTTCTTGCATTAGGAATTCATCTTTTCGCATACCCCAGCTTTTCTCCAAGGAGACACAGACACACAGACAGGGAGAGAAGCTTGGGGTCAGAGCGCAGGGTCTGCCATTGTACGGCACCCCTGGAGCAGTTGGGGTTAAGGGCCTTGCTCAGGGGCCCAACGGAATAGGATTCCTCTGCCGGCTGCGGGATTTGAACTGGCAACCTTCCTACTATTACAAATCTAAAGGGGTGTATGAAATGTCAGTCATTTCACAAGTGGAAAGCATGGTGATATACCAACATCATCAGCAGCTGCTGGTCGAAGTATGGTCTTAAGAGTGAATTATTTAAAGGAAAGCATTTAGTTCCATGCATCTAAAATGCTTCACATTCTTTCTTACCTCTTTCTCCCAGTGCATCAGCAGTATTTATTGATATTTGTTGCTTTGTAAGTTACAATTTTGTTTTCTTTGCATTTCTGGCCATCTTGATATTGTCTGTGATCCAGTGCTTGCTTAATGTTCAAAGGCTGTTATTGGCCCTGTATAAGGAGTGCAATATACACATTGTTATTTGTTCCTGCACATTCAGCTGCATGAAAGTGCATTTGGAATGTGAAAAATTTAGTATATTCAGCAGAACACTCACATACAGTACGTAATTTCCTGAGAGAAGTTAAAGAAGACTTACTGTCATACACCAAGGGGTGTGTTCATGTATCGTAGTATTTTGAAACACAATATGGCTAAAACTTTTAATCCCTTCAAAATATAATTCTTCTTGATGCCTGCATTAAATGTCAAAACCTAGCCCAAAATGTATGTGCCAACACAAAGCCATTTTCTTCTACATGCATAAAATGAACCACCTCATCTGACAGCCCTGGGTACAAGGCAAAGATATCTTTTGTCTGCAGACCGTAAAGTACATTCCAGAAAGATCTTAAAAACTGGCAGACTTTCAATAGTGATACAATCCTGGTCAGTGGGACCTTAGTATAATCAGCAAGAAATCTCCAAAGTACTGCACATTCCAAACTGGTCTGTTATTAGTGTGTGCTTCATAAGTGGCTTGGATGTCCGAAACCAAAAAAATAGCTGTATTGACACAAGGTATAATGTCAGGGAACTACTCAGTGTACTTTTATCTGACACAACATGTAGATGTGCATAACCCTTGACCCATGAAAAGACAGTGCCCTGCTACCTGCAAGAACATGGTTATATTTTCGGATGTGTGTTCTTTTGACAATCAGTGCTAAAGTACTAATGTCAAGTGTCTGTATATGTATGGTTTTAAAACTTGCAATTTCAAGTCAATAAAATAATATTCTCAAATTAAGGAAATACTTATGATTCAATCATTTTAAATATCATCTTCATATACTGCATGCAGTTTAGTATAGAATAGAGTATAGAATACAGTTTAGTTTAGAATATAGTCAGCATCTTAAACAGTATGCCCAAAGGAATTAGCATTAGCCTGGGGTAATTACCACCCTTTCCACACCCCTCTTTTATTATGGTGAGTCTATACTGAACTTTAAAAAAAAACGCATTCAAATACATCCTGATTTGAGCAATTCCAGTACATTGCAGTGCTTCAGGTAACTTCCAGATTAATCTACAGGATATTTAGCATTTTAATATGTTCACATGCTAGCTAGCAAAGTTTCACTGTATTGCATTAAAAGCTTGGATGGAATGGAATGCTGCTTTCAGAGGAAGCCATTCTAAAATTGGGGTCACATTTGAAGGGTTTCTCTATGGTTTCTTTACATTATGTGATTCTTTGTCTAAACAGTCTCAGAGGATAATATTTCTTTCAAGTCTCAGGATGGCATAGACATTAAAAAGGGGCTTTAATTTTTTTTTGAAGTATCATCATTTTTTCTTGGGTATCTGCAGTATGCAAAATAAATGTATATGTGTTGATGGATAATGAGTGAAAGAAAAGTGGTAATCTTAGCAGTTAATGAAGAATCTTGTCATCTTTAAAATGTATAAAATATCGATATGAAGACAAAATAAGAAGGTGTTAGATATGCAAATATAAAATGAAGATTTTATCAATGAGCTGTTAAAAAATGATTAGTTTTTACAACACAAGCTTATAAACTTGAGGCCACCTCACAAGAGGCAATCCTGCCATTGGCAGTGTTTTGTTGTGACAGAATCACTCTAATGAAAAATCATCTGTTGCCTGGCAGGGATGACTGGTCATCAGCAAATAGAGCACTTGTCTTCTTGGTGACAAATCATTTATGAAATCAACCGATAAGAACAGCTGTCAATATCATGTAAATGTCATTCATAAGACTGAGAAAGAGAGCATCTGTGCTGATGGTAGAAGCTGATTGATGTCTTTGGAGAAACATTCATTCCTACGTAACACAAAAACTAAAGGCTGCCACTAAATAAAAAGAAGTGTACGATAATATAATAAAATGCATGTCAGTTGACTTTTGCATTTATGTATAAAATAACATACTTCAGACAGCAAAAAAAACCCCAACATAATATGCATAATTTCTTATTATTGTATTATGTATTGCATTATTTTGATGTAGTTTACAGTACTTTATTAGGACCTGTGAAACTGGGAGTTTGCTATATACTGTAATATTAAGAATGTGATTTCGAGTCAGTATAGCACTGAACGTATAGAAGCAGATTAATCATTTAAATCAGTGACATTTCATACACAGTTATCTCTGAAAGATTTAAATCTCTCAAGCACCCTTAATTCGCTACATGCTTATATATTGTCAAATTATTACATTTACATGATATATTTTTATACTCTTCATTTGGGTGGAACAGTAGTGTATCAGTTAGCACTGTTGCATTGCAACTCTTGGGTCCGATCTTGATTCCCAACTGATTCCAAACTAACCCAAGCCCCAGGTTTTCAGGATAGGCTTGTCTCCCTTCCCAGGAACATGATTTCCAATCTTTCCAGGCTTCATGATTGCTGGTAAGGTTACCCATTCTCTTATCGGGGTTGGGGAATTGGAATCACAAATACAGATTTTGGTAATTGGTAATTGGTAGATTTTTGTAAAATTGAAAAAAATATATTTTGCACAAATGTTTAGAAATTAAATTAAAAATCCATCTTTTACTGAATTGATAAGGATGCCAGAGTGGACCTTTGTTTTGATCCACAAGATATCAAAAACAAAGTTTGCTTCCTAAATATTCTTTTTGTCTTTCTGATTACACACAATTTTTGCCACTCTTTTTCTTAAAGACTTACAGGTATAGTTACATTTTAATTTACGTAATATAGAGATAGAGCCTTCAAGACTTGAGATTGATTTGATAAAGTGTTAATTATGAAAAAAGCAGACAAACATTCCTGGGACATTTTAATTCCTTTGCAGACCTTAAAATAACATTACTGTTTGCTGACTTTAGTCTTTTAAAGCAATAATCAGCACAATTTGTTACAAAATTGGCCGGTGCAGTATATGTAATCTCAAATACATAAAGCAAGAACATAAATCTCATGCCTGAGCTACCAGGCATGGAAACACAATTTATACTAGCTGATTCCTTGAGTCTGTGAGTGCCTCTCTATATTGTGTTAATGTAAGGGATTTCCTTGTAGCTTACGCATGAGTCAGCAAAGAAGGACAAATGGCAATTCTTCACACTAGCATACAAAAAGCTTTGTACTGTATCATGTTTTTCCCAGCCTTTATTGCCAAAAATTTATAACACCTCATAAAAACTGAAAATCCCTGTAATTTACCGAAGATATATATTTGTATTTTTTTTTTAAAAAGCCAAAACGTTTTTTGTGACTCCTGTTTTAGTAAGCCAGTGCTGTTGCCCAAGGACTGTTTGTGAATTTGTAGTCGTACTGAATGGATGACAGTGAGTTTGCAAAATGAAATGGAAACCAAAGAAATCCAGAATGAACATTGAAAGCAGTTAATGGTTCTGGTAGACGTGTGCAGATGTCTTGCATATACACTGTTGTAAAATGTTGTGAAAGATAAAAAGGAAGAACTTGTGGAAATATACAAATTGGTGGATTCCATAAAAAAATCAATAGTCATAAAGTACAACTTAATGGATTTACAAATCTTAAGCCTTAAGCTTTTCAGATATTTCATATTAGGGTTTTGAAATGGCTCTGGAAGAGTTGGTTTGTTATCTATCAGTGCCATGACAGTTATGTGTGCACTGATAAGGACTCTGTTTTTACTTTCCAGTTACTATACATCCAAATATAAAAGAAAATCAACAGTAACTTAGAATAAAATGTTGGTGTTACTGATCATTAACATGTTTTTTTCCCCATGATGTATGCTGTGAATGTTCAATAATAATGTTCCCATGATGTTTGAATTTTAGTATTTTTCTATGTTTCTTTTTATACTCATACATATGGCAGATAAGACCATTGATTTTCTGTTATGTTTTGAGAATAATGCTGTAGTAATAATAATAATTACTAATTAATAATTGCTTACACTAATATAGTGCTTTTCTGGACACTCCACTCAAAGCACTTTACAGATAATGGGGACTCCCCTCCACCACCACCAATGTGCAGCATTCCTCTAGGAATCAGATTTTACTTTCAGTTTGTTCCAGGCATAACTAAAGCTAAGCTTGCACATCAAAATTAATTTGAGTGGCAAGAAGATAAATGTTTAATTATTGTGGCAGTGATGATGACATCCTAAAATCTGTATATTTACTCAGCTATTATAATGTATTTATGCTGTCTTAAACATGCATATTCAATTTTAAACTCAGGAAGTATTATTTTGGCACAGAAGTGAGTTGTCAGCAGTGAGCTGGAAGTTTTCTGTAAGCAGTCAACAAATGGCACTTGGTACAGTATTTTAACATCTCTCTGAAAGTTTCCATTGTGTTAAAAATTGCTGCATTTTCCAGTTTCCAGTAGGAATACTGTACCTTGCTGTTTGCTTTGCAGTCTGTTCTGCTTAACAAAGGTGATGATGCTCTTATGCTCTTACATTTTTACAGTCTTCTCATTTCTAAAATAACTGATTTCCTGAGGTACTCAGTAAATGCTGCTGAGATGCAGACAGCAATTATAAACAAAATAGCAGAGTCAACTGCTTGGCATTATAGGATGCTTCCCTAACTCTTGATTAATACTCAAGCCTGCAGCTCTTAATACAGTAGTCTATGTATTTTTTCAGCCTTGGTTCTGGAGGATGCCTTTGTCACATGTATCAGCCTCTGTGCTGGGAAGTTAATGAGGAGCTTGTTTCACTGCACAATCATTCATGGACTGGTTTAACAACTGTTTCGTACAAGAACTGTAGTAAAGCGGTGCTTGAACTTGGCCTTTACACTTCTCTGAATCCCCCAGTTAAAAAGCAAACTCTTGCTGTACTTGCAATTTAATTATCCAAAAGTGAAAACCTTATCTCACTTGCTTATTTGTAACATTCCATTAATGGTTGAATGGTTTGCAGACACCATTTAACCATAAATGTTTAACATCAGAGCAGATGCTATTGTGGTGCTCCTTCATGCATTCCTGCACTTGTAACTATGGGAACAAAAAGCCAGAGAAAACATGCTTAATCGATTATGAACCAAAGTCTTGTGACAGTCACACAAGGTAGGAGAGAAGAAGCACTGTGATGCTGAGGTCAGGAATTCTTCTCCAGAGTGGTCAGACACTTCGGTATGTACTGGTCAACAATATCACACCTGCTCTCTTAATAAATTCAGATAGATTCAACTGAGAATGGGCAGGGCAGTCTGCTTAAGATTGGTATATATGATTGAGGCATCTCTAAAATCAACATTGTCCTACATCCCACACTGCTGTAGAGACACTTTGACATTGCCATGGACAGATCAGCTCCCATACAGTGAAACTGTGGCTCCATGGTGAAGGCATAAGTCTGTTGTACACATGCCAGGTTTCTTCTGAATAGCTGGCACAAAACAACCAAGTCCTCCTTGTACATAATGACATTCCACCCATGTTGTGTTGCATATGTAGACTGTTGCCTAAGACACCAGGGTGTGATGGTTGGTATGGGACAAAAAGATAGCTATGGTGATGACGATGCCTAAAGCATAAGAGCTATCCTGAAACTGAAGAGCCCCATTAAACATGACATTGTCACCAACTGGATATGGAAAAGATCTGGCATCACACCTTCTACAATGAGCTGATAGTTGCACCCAAGGAGTACCTTGTTCACTTCACTGAGGTCCCCTTGAACCCCAAAGCCAACAGAGTCCAGATGTCCAAGATTATGTTTGAGACCTTCAACACCCTAGTCATGTATGTTCCGATACAGGCTGTGTTGTTTCAGTGCTTCTAATTGTACCACTGGTATCATCGTGGCATTACCCACACCATGCCCATCTATGTACGTTATGGCCTGCCCCTTGCCATTCTTTAACTGGAGCTCACGAAGATCCTTACTTGATTATGAGCAGGAAATGGGTTCTGCTCCTTCTTCTCCTTCCTGGAGAAGAGCTATGAGCTGCCTGATGGGCATGTCATCACCATTGGTAATGAGAGGTTCAAATGCCCTGTGACCTATATGGGCTATGTCTCCCCCCAAATCAAAACAATCCTAGATACCTGTTCTCCACCTTCAATTGATTGCTAAAGCCTACCTGCCCTACTGCATTACCTGTCTTATCCAAACTTTGCAACACTTTTTTTTAGACTTTTTGCAACCAAGTCTGATAATATCCAGCGTCACATTCTCTCCACCATGCTTGCCACTTACGCTTCTTTCCTGCATGCCTGTTTTGCTGATTCTTAGTCTTACATGTTAGTGTGTTCAAAGTCATACACAGACAAAGATTAAGAGAAGTAAAATCAGATAAAATAGATGATAAAATAGATTGATGTAGAATGGATGGCAAGAGTTTAAACTGAATTTGCTTGAAGCTGGAAGCACAGAACAGATACTTTATATCCCAAGAGTAAGGAAGTAAAAGTTTGAAGAATATCCCAAATTGTTCAACAAAATAATTAGGACAAGTGAAAGAGAACAAGAAAAAACTTTTTGGAATGATTATTAAACAGCAAAAACCAGTTAAAGAAAAGGGGTATAATAAATTGGAAGCACAGGTCAAAAGGATATGAGAAGTCCAGAGGGTGTGGGAAAGAATATAGCAGTTGAGTTTGAAATAAATACTGTATATATTTTTTAATTACTGAAGAAGAAAAATAACCTGAAATGATAAAGTAAAATGCTTCCAGGACAATAATAGGAAACTTCTCTAGATTAAGAGGGAGAAGGTTGATTATTTCACTCAGGTGTTGACAGTATGTCTCATAATACATTGATGGCTCTTCCAAGTCACTCAAGGCAGGATTAGTACACATGAACTGAGGAATTGCTAATATAGTACCCATCCATAAGAAGGCTGACGAAAGGTGGTAGACCAATTCGTCTGACTTTGGTTACATGTAAAGTTCTGGAAACAATTATTTCCACAGTATCACCTTTATGGAAGATGAATCCTAGAGGATAGCCAACATGATTTTGGAAAAAGTAGGTTTTTGCTTAATCATCTCGTCAGAGTTCTTTGAATGAACAGCAATAGCAGTGGACACATACACAAAACATACAATATGATGTAACTTTCTGAACAGAAGGTAATTGTTCCTCATAAATTATTAATTCTCAAATGGCAGGAAGTAGGCATTATGAGATATGCATTTGATTGAATAGAAAATTGGTTTGAGTAGAAAACAGAGTATGGCAAATATGAGTATTATAGGGTAATGTAGTGTGGTACCACAGAGAACTAGGCTAGAACCCAGTGAAGCACAACCCCTAGAACACAAGTAGAATCTGCACGGAAGTCCATTTAAAACCGGGAACAGTTGGCTTTTCTTTACGCACGTGTTGTGGGAGCATGGAACAAGCTAACCAGCCATGTTGCTGAAACCAAAACCCAGACTTTTATCAGGAAATGGCAGGATGAGATCCTTACATCAATTAACTATTAACTACCAAAGAGCTAGATGGGTTGTCTGGCCTCTTCTCATTTAGACCTTTTTTATGTTCTTCATTTTTATACCATCACATTTGTAGTTCCTTCCAAATGTTCCTAACAAGGCTTAGTGTATAGCTCCTCTGTTCACTTGACTTTAACACATTGCAGTGCCTCTAAGATGCACTGTTTTAGTGAGAGTCTTTAGTAGTCACAGCCATGCCATGCAAACCTGTTGAATTCCCAGAGAGAAATGAACACTTTTGTGATTCCTGGTACAAGCCCTGCTAGCAGTAAATAGAGGTCACATACTGTAAGATATTGGAACTGGTTCATTGAAAAAATGGATTCTCTTGGTGCTTTACCTTTTTTTTATTTAATAATGGCTTTAAAATACTGTCATTAGTGCCCCAACATTATGTGAAGTCCATTTTTTCTTCCTGAGATCAATCATCAATATTACGTAATTTTTTAGTAAAACATGACGCTAACTTAATTGTTGAATATTTAATGCCTCTCTGTATATATTGTAACGCATACGCCCATCAGGGTGTGTAAGAGCCAGCTTATCAGAGCGGTGATGTCGCCGCCCTTCCCTGTAATAGCAGGACTACAGCTATTGGGCTGTGGAGAGATCTCTCTTTAGCTCACTGGGCTGGGTACCTGTTGAGTGATGCGGGAATCCCGGGTTCGAGCCCCCGACGGTGTGGGGCCGACCTAATGCAGCAAGGACGCCCACCTGAACCCCCGTTGCATTACAATATCATTCCAGGAAGAATAGACATTTACTGGAAATATCAAAATTATCATCATAGTTAAAACTCTTATGAAGATATTCAGCACCAAATGGCTTGAAGAATGGCTGTAAAAATGTCATATAATTCAAAAATGTAGTATGTTAGAGACTAAGACTAAGGCTTGCATTTGATTGCAAATTGCATTTAAATACTAAAAGATTCAGTTCTGGACCTGGGGAGCTATCTGTGTGATGTTTGTGTGCTCTTCCTGCGTTCATGTGGGTTTTCTCCAGGTGCTCTAGTTTCCTCCCACATTCCAAAGACATACTGGTAGGCTAATTCGCTTCTGAGAAAATTGTCTGTGGTGTGTACATGTCTGTGTCTGTGTTTTTGTCTGTGTGCCCTGCAATGGACAGCCTTCCCATTCAGGGTGTATTATGCTTATGCTCATCGCTTGCTGGGTTAGGCTTTGACTCTCCTGCTACTCTCAGTTGGAAGAAGCAGTTAGAAAATAGAAGGATGGAAAGGCATTGTTTGTCTTTAATGCTAGATGTCTCATTTACAATATTATTAGTGCATCTACTACTACTACTAATAATAATGCTGCACAGTGGAGCTGTGTTTTGCATTACTGCCTTGCAGTGCTGGGCCCTGGATTCAATTCCAAACTTTGGGTTCCGTCTGTATGGAGTCTGTATTTTCTTCCCAGGTTCATGTGGGTTTTCGCTGGGTGCTCTGGTTTCATCCCCTAGTCCAAAGACATACTAATAGCGTAATTGGCATTTGAGAAAACTGGACCTGGTTTGAGTGTGTGTGTCTCTGTGTTTGTTTCTGTCTGTCCTGCGATGAACTGGTGTTCCATCTAGAGTGTATCTTGCCTTGTGTTTGTTGCTTGCTGGGCTCTGGCTCCCCCACAACCTTCAAATCAATGTGTCCTATACCTGTGTTTTTAGGTTAGGACTTTACCCCACAAATCAAACTCATGAAAAAAGCAGGCTTAGGCACTGTTTTGCAGTGTTTCTGTGTGGGGCATACCACATTAAGTGTTTCACTACCTATCAATTTCTGTTTTTGTTTCTTTATCACATTGTTATTAAAAAATAATAGTTGAATATTGTAAAAATTCAGCTGCTTAATTTAATATAATCATCCCTTCTGTTACTAACATCACTTCTAGGCTGTACAAGTAAAGCCATGTCAGGGTGGAGCCTCTAAAAATGTCTGTTGTGTAGGATTTAGAATTGGTGACTTGCTGGGAGTCTGTGAGCTTGCTGTGCTCCACTGTTAAATTACAAACCAAAGATCCCTGACTAAGCAGAAGCCCATATATATCCTAGCATTGCCTGACTAAATATGCATTTCCTATTAGGGAGTCATATCACATTCGAGATAGCACACTTGAGGTGTGAACAAGTAAACTCTAAACTGCAGGGCACGACCTGTGGTCTGGACAGAGCCTTAGTCCTGCTGAGGCACCCAAGAGCTCCGTACATGACGTTTTAGTAGTTTAAGAAAAGGTTAATCCTATGCTCAAAAGGGAAAAGAAGAATCATAACTTTTAGGCTTTTGAGCTTGGAATTAACTTTAACTTCTTTCTTTGTAGCCATAGCCAACACATGCTAAGGTACTTCCCCACTCAAATATTTTTAGTAGTTGCATGTGTGATATACTGTACAGTATAGTACACTCTTCCATATGGTATGTTTCAAGGCAGCTGAATTAATCAATAAATGTTTGATAATTAATGCAATATCATGGTTGAGTCTATAGTCACAAACAGGTACCGCATGAAAACTGGTAATTGCAGTTTTTACTGCTTGTGGGAAGAAAAATACATAATGCTCAACCTGAAGCCCTTATTCAGACTATATAGTCATTGGGAGTGGCTAGTTTGAATATGAGCAGACTAGTGTATATTTTATCTGTTGTCCTCTTTTTACTGTCTTTGCTGTCTTTTTGTTTCCTTTGGCTCTGTTAAGAACATGTGCCTGCAGGCAACACAGATGATTTGAAGCAGATATTTTAAAACTCAACACAAATACATTTGTATTGTTTTACATACTGCTCAGAATTGTTTCAGCTTAATTGAACATATGTGATTTGTTTACCTCACGTCTTAGTATCCCATCTGACAAACTTGAAGCATAATTTACATTTCCCTAGTTTATTCTTATAATAAGCATGCTGACCTCTTCAGTTAATATTATGATCTTAAATATATAGATTTACTTGGCATGCTCTGCTGAAGTGTAACAGCTGATTAACTCATAATATCACTGACATGTTATCATTACTGAAAGCTATCCTCTTCCAGTAGAAAATGCAGACCTTTGTATGGTACATGGTGCTTTTCTGCATTTCTTATTTCTGTTTTCAAGGTCTTTGTTGTTTTCTTGTTACTTCTGTTCTCTTCACAATGCTTCATATGAGAGTAGGCGTACTTTATGCAGTCTTAACTTGGCAAATTCTTGTGTTGAGCTTCTCTGATTGCTACAGTAGGTAACTGAGAAGGTCTTTATACTGGAGACAATAAGTTATTATTATAAACACACCTTATTATGATGTATCTTTTAGTTTAATTATAGGCTTTATGAGGATTTTTTTTTTTAAAAGTCAATTTGCTTTATGCTGTATGAAAGGGAGCTATGCAGCTATAATGTTGATGCAGATACTCTGGCTTCCTTCAAGAAAAAACTGAGAACCTGAGATCAATAAGATCTTAACTTTCAAATTTGCTAAATAAGCTGAATGGTATCTGATCATTTGTAATCATTATGTTCTTATGTATATTAGTATTTCAGACAAATGTATAAATAATATATACAGTATGAACAGTATATAGTGTAAATTGTTGAGCAGCAGGGCTATGATGTTTAGTAGCAGTCTTGAGAAATGGAAGTAATAGTATTTCTTGCACCCGGTATATGGCTATAACAGTCGAGGTCACCAGAAGACGGTACACACACAGATATATATCACTCCCCATAGGACAAACAACATTATTAAAGTAGCATGTGGGAAACATGGTGAGGATAGCTGGCTGAGGGGTGACTCAACATTCACAGGCTCAGCATAGCAAGAGCACATTTATAGAACAACAGAAAATGCAACTGTGTTATCATTTCACAGCTATCATCTGAAATGGAACAAGTAAAGGTTTATTCCATGCTGAAAAGAGAACAAAAGAAACACAATGTTTTGGCTATGGAGACATCGTTCTCCGGGTGTCTCATGCCTCTATTTACTTTAGAATTAATATTTATAAGCACTTTATAAGTATATAAATCTTATATCTTTTCTTTACTTTTGATGTGAAATTGATAACAATTAACAAATATTTGGTTTAAAAATGGCTTTTAGTACAACTATGCTACAAGCTGTCTGTAAATATTTTTATTAGGAGTTCAACTCTTGGTTGGGAATAGATCCTGAAATGTAACTCTCTCTAATGACATACCGTATACCGCATTCTTATGGGAAATTAGTATTAATTTTTGTGGTTTTGAACTACATGTCATTGTTCAGGAATACATCTGCCACTACCTGTACCCATGTGATCATACTTGGTTCCTATGAATTGACTGTAATGCCTCTTTAGGAATGTGGACTGTCTTCTAAGCATTACTATGAGGAATATTTTCTCAGTCATTTGTGACGCATTTTCTGGATTGCTAAAACGTTTGGCTGTGGAATGCCAAGAACACAGTCTTGACATAAACAGGAAATAATGTTAAAGGAAGGGGAACAACAGAATGGAATTGTGTTGGAAAGTTTTCTGTACATGCTTTGCTGCTGTGTGTTTTTTGATAAGTTAAATGTGGGTTTTATTTATGTGAAATTTGCAAGTGATTTCATATCTTTGTGTTTAATAGATATATGAGAGCACTGTAGGCCCTTGTCATGAAAAATTAGGACAGTAATCTTTGAAGAATGTGGTAAATTTCTTTCTAGCCACACAGTGTTAAAGCATTTACTTAGATTAGAAAGGAAAAACAGTATAATACACAACACATCTAAGCTAGAAATTTATATTTTAGTTTACAAGTGTTTTCAGTATTGAAATTAATGAAAATATTAATATTCTTGCATTAATTTGAAGAAAAGATGTGCCAGCGCTAAACATTTTAGAAAAGAGGTGACCATTTACAGTATTTATCATTATAGAAAACATCTGTTGATATATTTTTCTTTCCCAAACTCACTGTGTAAAAGTGGCTTTTACCAAAAGGTAATCAGGTAATTTCAACACAACATGAGTGCCATTTCTCATCGTGTGAGAAAATGAATAATTGAATGATTGTACATTTGGAGTTCTCAGAAGACATACCCTGTGAGAAAATGTTGTTGTATTCTATTGTTCTGTTACAAGAGTACTTCAGAGGTACTAACTGGATACCTGCTTTTATTAGTATTACAGTACATTTAATAGTGACATTTTTGAAAAGCAAAAATGTACAGTAGGTACAATTCTATTTTATAACTATTGTAGTATTTTCCTTGCTATGTATGGAGACTTACAGGTAAAAATCAGGTAGATCTTGTAGCGGTTTGGTTATTTTAATGATTACTAACATTTGTTTTTTTAAGTCCAGTCACATTTTCTGTAATTTGATGCATTTATTTCTTTTTGTTATACCCTGCACTGGATATTTAATTACTTTTAGTGCTGAGATGAGTGTCATGGTAGGTGCTTTATTAAACATTGTCTAGTAGTAATTGTCTGGTTAAAGTATTCTCAGTTTTTTACAGAATGAATGGACATTGACTAGTTCTGACGGTTTTAAGAATAATGGTTTGCAAAACAGTCATGAAGGAAAATGGCAGTTAAAAACTATTATTCTTAATTATAAAGACATTTTGTATTATACTTTTTTATTCTGTGAGAGCAAATTAAGGTTTGGATATAAAAAAAACAGAAATCTAGTTCAGTGAGATTGTGTAGCCACTAAGGAGAAATTAATGAGGTCATGGTACAGGAAATGCCATAACTGGAAAGTACCTTCAGGGATCTCACTTGAGTCTGGTTGCTGAAAAAAACAAAGGTGTGATGGAAACAGTGCAACATGTTAGTGCTGTGCGGTTGCTTTGCCCATACTGCATGATAAACTGCTGTCATATAGAGGTTATAGGACAAATAAAGCTTAGGTATTTTTTTATTTCTTGTGCTTAATGCAAAAAGAAAGATAAACTGGATTTTCCAGAATTTGCTTAAATAATATCTGCATGTTACATAAAATTAAAAGAGCATGACATACATAGTGTATTTGCAAAACGCATCACTGGCAATTCTGTCAGAACCAATCAACACTATTATTTAGGGCTCAGGCTGGATGATGGCTTTAATCTGGGTCTCTCACGGCAGCAGAAATGGATCTGGCTGGCTGATCTTAGTGCAGCTAAAGTTGGGAGCTTCCGCATTCCTGCCCCTGCCATCAATTGATCTAGTCTTGATATTACATATATAAAACTTTTGACTACCAAGTTCTATTGTGCTGGAGGGTGGTGTAAGCTTAGACTGCAGCTCACACAGTCATATTCTTGCTGCATCAGCTACTTCAAGATCATAGGGGAGATGGAGCCTATCCCAGCAAGCACTACACACAAGGCAGAGTATACCCTGGATGGGAAGCCAGCCCATCACAGGGTAGACAGATACAGACATGCACACTCTCACACCAGGGTTAGTTTTCCCAGAGGCCATTTAACCTACTAATATGTTTTTGGACTGTAGGAGGAAACCAGCGCAAACTCTGGGATTACATACAGATAGAATTGAACCCAGTGCTGTGAGGCAGGAATGCTGACCACTGCACCAACGTGCTGCCCCATGGGGATTCCATAGTGTTTGATTGTACTTTGTGGGTCCTAAACCATTAAGGGGGATGGATGAAAGGAATTTGTATAGGCTAGGAAATGTTAACCTTTATTTTGGAATTTTATATTGATAAACATGGAAAAATAAAAATGCTCCCCTAAAATATTAAGCTGCACAAATTAAAGATTTCTGATAAAACATAGGAAACTATAATTCCAAGTTTTTTTTTTCCTGTCAACATTTAGCTAGTAGACCATATGGAGCAAGTTTTCTGGAAAGAAATACAGGCATTTTTACTTTTGCAAATGTAGGCTGATACAGGGAATTGCTGTGAATAACACTACTGAGTTTTGAGGAAATTTAAACTGGCAGGCAGTATGAACAAGATGTTTGTTAATTTGGCATCACTAACACTATCAGCCGCAATTGTGATGATCATAATGGATAAACAGGTTTAAATTAACTTGTATATTTACAATTCTATTTGTTAAGACACTGTCTCATATTTATGTAAGGGACTCTACATCATACAGATGTAGAAACAAATTTAAGAAACTTCCACACCATTGTATCAACAGTGGTTATCTGTTGCATTAACTACAACTGTACTTTAAGTGGAGCTTTACACTTAAGAGAGTGGTAAATATTCTACCCTTTTCATTTTTAATGACTTTTACTAATGTTTTTGAAATCATTTTGTTCTGAATTTCACATTTGCTCACATACTCATTCAGTTTTGTTTTCTTCTGGATAATGGATGGATATCTAAATTTATTTGCTTTTAAAACTGTTTTACTGCATATTGAACTGTTGCTCATTTCAGCATTTATTATATTAATTGATATTAATAGGAGTTTTGTCCATCTCAGACAGGGCCAACTAAATGTGAGCTGAGAGGTTTTACAGGTTTTTATGTAGAAATCACCATTTATTTTATCTTTCTCCCACCCAATTTAGAACAGAAAATTCATAATCAGGTCAGCTCACTGCAGCAACCCAAGGGGACATGCACAGGAGACATGAAGAATGTGCTCACACGTCCTCAGAAACAAGTGCTTGTCAGGCCCTCTACCTCTTAATCACGCCATGAGCCCACTTTGCAGAGTAGAGCCAGAGCTTTGCAGGAATGACAGATGGCTCTCCATGACACTGTGAACATCAGTCATTGCTGCAACGTGGGAAGCCAAGGGTACCTGAATGAATCAAGCCCACCCGACCGTGGACGTGCTCAGTCAGCTGTGCACCAACACTTGTGGAAAGTCAGTCATGATGAAACAGCCCAGATTCGAACCAGTGATGCCTGAACTGTAGGACCCAAAATAAGCTCCCAATTGGAGCCTTTACTGGCTGAATAACTCAGGAACTCCAACGTTAGTCTTTGAAATGCAAGGATAGATAAGTCCGTAGTCATCATGAATCATAAGTGCATTAAATATTGAACCATCTACTTCTATTAGGTTAGCTCTTTTGACAAAACTGGACCCTCCACGTGCACATTTCCATTTCCAATTACTGAGAACATGAAGTCACACATCTCCTGTAGCTAAGTACAATAAACAACAGACATCTGGCAGGCTGAATGCTTAGATTCAATACTTGTAATTAATGTAAACTTGTTATTATATATACATAGAAAATATTTTTGTTAAATGATTATGGGTGTATCTTATGATTTAAATATACTTCGCCTTTGTAATTATTGGATTATTGCGAAGCGTTTGCCCAGGTCTCCTCTGCTGTGTCAGGCAGTCTCCTGAGGCATTGTTTTGAGACACAAAGTGGTTTTGAGTTCCATGGCCTTACCTTCAGATGATAGACAGATGATAGAAGCCCTTACACAATGCTAATACACCAAGGCTTGTATTATCTTTTGCTCTTACAGTGAATTTTTATTTTGACACAGTAGTTTTGAAATACACCCTCCAGCATCTGCTGATGTACAATTAACAAAATTTTAGATTTGAATGGCAGAAAAAAGAAATTAAGAAATTAAAAGCAAAGGGTATTCTAATCCCATGTCCTGTTACCTTTGGTTTCCTATAGTCTTACCCTATACCCTTGTATCATATAACTGCATATGATTTTATATAGTCAATTAGTGGATACCTTATAGCCTCAGAAAGCCATGTAGCTGGATGTGTAAGAGGATAGAAAATCCTAATTCATTATATTAGTGCAGTGAAAGCTAGCTGGTTCTACTGATCCCCAGGAGACAGAAACTTCTCTTTGCTGTTGGTGAACGCCTTTAGTGCCACAATTTGTTGCCATAGTTACTCAGTCATAAACAGGGTTTCATGACTTCATCAACAGCTTGCCTGCCAGTTATAAAACCATTAAGACAAGCTAGCAGAATTAAAACTGTAAGCAGAACATTAAAATAGGAAGAGGTGCTGACCTGTAAAGAAAGAGCCTTTTGGAACCTGTGAGGGAGATCAAACTGCTTTTATAGTCAGCCTGTTTTCTGAATGAGAATCGCTGTGAAGTTTAGTCATGTTGGGGTTTTAGGTGAAATAATGTTGGGGAGAGTATGTAATAGAGCTGTTGTCAATCAGGTCAACAGCAACTTGATTTGATTGTTGTTGTCACAGCAACAGTTGCTCTAGCACTCAGGACTCTGCTGTCCTCTGTTGGAGTGCAGAATGGGTGACATTAAGATAACCTACAAGTTTGTTGAATGCTGGGGTGAAATAATAAATTCAAATTTTAGAATTCTTTACACTAATTAGATACTATAAATATCTTTATTAAGAAAGGGTAAAAAGAACAAAAAAAACTATCATAGTTTATTTGCAAAACTCTTCATCTACAGTAGATATATGAAATATTATTCAGTGGAAAAAGTACTCATGAATAAATCATGAAGTGCACTTTTTAAATTCAAGTGAAATGTACAGTAACACTGAACATTTAAGCAGAAAATAATAGTGATGCAATCACATAAATTGTAAAAAACAATTGTAAAAGCCTACTCTAAAAGCTTAACTGAAAAGATTGAAAAGGATCCTTAGACTAATCGTGGTACAAAACAAATTTACATTACAAATAACCTGCAATTACATTACATATATGCTTTTATGGCTACCATTTCTTTGCATTAAAATATGAGATTTTATAACCAGAAATTTACAAGTGTTTACAAGTGTTTCATTTTTGTGAATGTGTAATATTTGAATATAGTTCTATTTAGAATAAAATGAGAACACCAAGACTTCAGAATTTTAAATTTCTGTAATTCCATACAGAGAAGTTTTTAACACTAAAATGAAATTTGATCTTTTTATGTGTTCCTTTTTAAGTCGTTAGGGGCTAATCTTTAGAAATAGGAATATAATTGAAGCATTAATAAAGTAGATATCACTTCCTCGTTTCCCATGAAATGTTCAATCATCCATTATCAGAGAGCCACCTACTGTACAGTATTCCTGGTAAGTGGTGCTGCAACCTGCAATCTATCCTAGAAGCACAGGGCACAAAGCAGGACTACACCTTGGACAGGGATGCCAGTGTATTGAAGAGTACAGCAATGAAATGGGTGTCCACCAAATGTAACAATGCAGTCTGTAAAATAAATTGAAATGAAGTTTTAATCATAAAGTATTACATTAAAAAACTCTTGGATTCCATTTGAATGTCCTAACACAGCTCTTAGTATTATTTTCTTTAAGTGTCAGAGTAACAGACTTTTTTTTCCCCCTGTCTGCATCTGTAACCTCTGTGAAAGGCTTAGCTCTGGTACACAATCAGCAAAGGATAATTTAGTTTAAATTAAGCACTCTCATTAATCCTGGTTCCTTTGATAAATTGCTTATGCTTTGTATTTTGTAAGCATAACACATCAGTTACCATGCATTTAACTGAAAAGCTAAACTATCCTGTATTTTCACTCTTGCCATGCCTAATGCAGTTTAATTGTTTAATTAAAACTGTCATTGTCTTATACAACTACTTTATACCTATATCGAATAGTTTATTTTAAAAATAAAATGTATTACAGTATTTAGAGGGTTCGGTGGTTAGCGCCTGTGGCCCTGGGTTCAGTTCATGATGTGGGGTTCTATTTGCATGGAGTTTGTACTGTGATTTCTCTCTGTGTTTACATGCAAAAACAGGCTAATTGGACTCTCGCCCTAGTGTAAGTGTCTGTGTCCATGTGTGCCCTGTGATGGACTGGCATCTTCCAGGGAGAATCCTGCTTTGTGCCCATTGCTTGCTGAGATAGGTTCTGGCTCTCCCACAACCCTGAATCAAAATAAGTGACTAGAAAAAGGTTGGGTTGGAAATTAATTATTTAGATAAAATATATTTCAGACGTGAAACACATGCATTGTGTTTTTTCCACATGCATTTACTTTCAGTCATTTAGTCTAAAACAAAATACACATGGTTTTAAAATCCATGGCGGATGCAAACACATACAGTCCATCATTATTTTTAAAAGAGATCATTTCAAAGAAGAGTTCAAAAGGGAGGTCATTCACAACTAAATCACAATCTTCATGAATAAGTAAAACACATTAAGTCAAAAGACAAATCCTTTGTTAAAGTAAACTCTTTGTTAACATTTTGCAGTAACTCCACTTTGGTTAAAACCAAAGTATATTTAATGCAAAAGGTTAAATATTCAGTTGAACAATGCTATAAATAAATTTAAATTTCGTACTTTGGAAATTTCAATAATTGCTTAAAATCATTGTCTTTCTATGTTGCCATTGCCTTAAGCGGGATTGTGTAGTCTTTGTACCACATATATAATCCTGATTATAGATGTTTGCCCATACCTGAAAAATGTTTGCCATTTGTGAGAAGTCTGACATTAACTGAATATTGTAACAATAATATTTTGTGTAATAACATACAAAATACCAAAAAATACAGTAGGTATTGTTGTTGTGTGTCAGATATGCTATACTGTTTATACTATACTGTATGTTTACTGTATGTACTATATCCAAAATTATATCAATGGGCCAATTTCCATGTGTCACTATAAGCTATTTACTTGTGAATCGATGACGCACATGTTCTGTACATTAAGGAGAAATCTCAAGGTAATCAAATTACTCCTGGAAAAGGTCAAAGTAAAGCTGAATTATAAATGAAAATGAGGTATCACAGGGAGAAAAAGTCTACTTCCACATCGAAATCTGCATTTTAGAGAAAAAAAGTTAACGAGCTCCCTACTATATATAACAGTGTTGGAAGCATACATGTTGTCCAACACAGATTTCTCTAAACCTTTCCTACCGACAATGTTTTAGTCATGGGAATCTATAATACCCAGGTTGTACAGCTTCATTATATACAGACCAGATTACTACTGTAATAAGTGCTGTCTTTGATTGTTATTCCTGTTTGGTACTTGCTCAGTACTCACGGTATAGACTAAGTTTGTCGTTTATCTTCAGTGGATAGGTTCACAGGTCTGTGTCATGAGAACACAGGAAAGTATGCAAATAATAGGAAGTAGTTTGATCCATCTAGCTGCTTTGGGTTTTAGCAACTAATTTATAAGTGACTTTGTTACTGCCTTTGAGGATATTGACTACTTGAATCAGGTCCCCTTGTAGTCTTCTCTGTTCAGGCCAAAAAAGATTTATTTGTTTTAGCCTGTCAATGTAGGACAGTCTTTTGAGCATAGAAATGGCATTCTTTTACCTGGTTGTTCTTCCCTGGACATATTCCAGAGCAAAAATCTCTTTCTGTGGTATGACGATGAAAATTGCCCATAATATTCAAAATAAAGTAATAATAGTGTATAGTACGACTTTAACCAGACATCCCTTCATTTCAATTGTATGCTTTTAACTGTATACATTAACATTCTTTTTATCTTTTTATTGTTTCCCAACATTGTATAGAAGATGAAGATAATAAACCAATGTAAAAAACAGTCATTTTCATTAGTTGCTTCTTCAAAGTCTGTTTCCCATTTTGTAGTTTATGTTGTTGCTACCTCCATGTAATATTTCTTTATAGTATGTTAGATTTCCTTTTCAGTATCTTTCATTGCTATATACTGCTATTCTGCTAGATGGGAATTTGACTTAGTTACCAACTATATTAGATATTAATATTAGATAATTGACTTTCTTTTTTCTGTTTTTTATCAGAAGCATTCTTAAAATCTGGATGTAGCATATCAAAAGCTGTGTTTCTATTACTGCTCTTGTTTATGCAAAGAATGGGTAAAAAAGTCAGAAATTAGAATATCTCATAATCCTATTTCCATGCAAATTATATTCTAATTTTGTTTGAGTAATTGTTTACATAATTTTCACAATTTTTTTGTTTTAGAATAAACTATACATTAGCAGTTTTCATGTCAGTGGGTTTTTTCATTGCTTGAGTGACTGTTGGAAGTGCTTAGCTAATGGCCTATGAACATAGTCTTTCTTTAAGTACAGTTGTTAGAACAGCATCAAGCCCTGGAGAATTGTTTATCTTCTGGTACTTGATCACCTCTGCTGCTTTTATGTTAATACTGTTTAATGTAGAAGGTTGCCTTTACTTAGCCTGAGGCATGTAGTTGATTTCTTTTTATGGACATCAGAGGGAGATATTCATTTAATACATCAACCATTTCCCTTTCATCACCAAAACTTTTTCCATTTTTATTTTTGAGACACTTTTGCAATGCTAAAAAACTTTACTTATTTTAGCCTCCTTTGTGTGCTTTGTGTTGCATTTTTTCTTTCTTAGCATTTGTAGTATCCTACCTGTGCTTATTTACACATGAACTACCTGTGTAGTTCATGATACTCCTTTCTATGATGAGATCATAATCATTTTATTAAGTTCTCTTCGTTATACCAGCTGCTCGGGTATAGAAATAATTTACAAGTCATGGTGCAGTGGCTCTGTGGCTAAGGATCTGCGCCTGTGGCTGGGAGGTTTCTGGTTCGTATCCCACAGCCGGTAGAGGAATCCTAAGCAAGGCCCTTAACCCCAACTGCTCCAGGGGTTCTCTATAATAATAAAAATAATTAATAATTGCTTACACTTATATAGTGCTTTTCTGGACACTCCACTTAAAGCTCTTAACAGGTAATGGGGACTCCCTTCCACCACCACCAATTTGCAGCATCCACCTGGATGATGCGACGGCAGCCATAGTGCGCCAGAACACTCACCACACATCAGCTATCAGTGGGGAGGAGAACAGAGAACAACTCATAGATGGGGATTATTAGGAGGCCATGATTGGTGAGGGCCAATAGGAAATTTGGCCAGGATGCCAGGGTTACATCCCTATTGTTTTTGAGAAACGCCCTGGGATTTTTAATGACTATAGAGAGTCAGGAACTCAGTTTTATGTCTCATCCAAAGGATGGCGCCTGTTTACAGTATAGTGTCCCTGTCACTCTTCATCACCTCTTCCAGCAGCAACCTTCGTTTTTCCCAGGAGGTCTTCCATCCAGGTACTGACCAGGCTCAAACCTGCTTAGCTTCGGTGGGTATAAATGGCTGACCCTGCGTTCTGACCCCAAGCTTCTATCCCTGTCTGTTGTCTCATGGAGAGCAAGCTGGGGTATGCAAAAAGACAAATTCCTAATAATATAAATTGTATATGGCCAATAAAGTGATCTTATCTTATGTTATGAATAATTATTTCACTGATTGACTAAACTGCTTGGTCAATTCCTGATTTTCTCCAGTTTTGTAGCCCCCATTTGTAACAATATTATACATACCATTGCACCTTTGCTTTTGAATCCACCTGAATACCATGGTACTTTAAACAGTTACAATCACACACAGTGACACCTGTCTACCATAAATTTCCTAGCAAGAGTTTTAAATAAATGTTCTCTGAAAATGATCAGATTGTCGGCTCGTCTTTTCCTTCACTTGTGTGATGTCGATTGAACAGCATGTCTTGTGGTATAAAATTAATTGAACCTTTCGAAAAGTAAATGGAAATTCTTATTTTCATTTCATTATTGAAGTTTGCCCACCTTGTTTCACAGCTTTCTCTAATTTATCTAACAAGTAAAAAAAATAATGACAAAAGATCTTTAATTAGCATTTACATTCCAAATAAAAACTTTCTGTAAAACATTAATTATGTACCGTTTAATGAGCATACTGTACATTTGAGGAAAAAGGCTATTCCAAACAATAACATTTTTCGCTAAATTTTGAAAATCTCATTATTGGTGAAAACACATGAAATCAATATATGCAAAGCTGGTGTTTGTTATTGTGCAGTTTGGTTTCAGACCTTCCGGGTATAAACACAGGAAGACTAAGAAACCCCTACTGCTCTGATTCTAAAAATCTAAAAATGTCTGAACAGAAACATCAAAAATTAAAGTTTGTGCTGTTTTACTGTATTGAATGACTTACAGAATGGGTACACATCATAGTTTCAGGATTCAGCACTATGATCAACTTATGCAACTGTTTTAGTGCTGTTCACATTTAAAACATGATAAGATATGTATTGGACCAGTCATTTAGAATTAACTTTCACAAAAAACACAAATAATTACTTGCAATCAGACTTCCTTTCAAATGGAAAGTAATTTGCAGTGCATCCAAATGAAAGTGCATTTAAAATAGTACTGTTGGTAGGTATCATTTGTGATGTAGTGGGAAGAATAAGCAATTTGGAAGAGCTACAGAATATATACGACTTTGCCTATGTAAACCATTTACCATTTTTTAAAAATGATGATTATTATTACTAATTATTAAAATGCTTACCTACCGTATATATAGAAAATGCCAGATGTGCATAATATCTATATAACATATTTTGACTTATGTTGGGGAACATTCTGATTATATTCAAAAGCAATACAAGATATGTATCTACAGTATTTGCCAAACAATTGTGAAAGATATTAGAGTGCTTGGACTGACGTCTTCAGTTGTCTGCTTTAACAAGTGTGATGTCTACCAAAATCAACATAACAGAACCCACTGCTGTTTCAGATAATTCTATAAAAGAATGATTAACTATCTTGAACAGAGAAGACTACAAGAGGACCTCATAGAAGTATTTGAAATTCCGGAAAGCATTGAAAAAGTCAACCCAGGGGACTTCTTCAAACTAAAAAGTGAAATATGAACCAGAGTGGGAACCTCCACACAAGTAGAAACTACAGCATGTGGAAGAGCATTTAAAAATGAGAATATAAGGTACCCCTTCTTCTACTCCCAGAACGAAGGAACAAGCTACTCAGGCATGTAGTTGAAGCTGTTTGTACTTGAATGTAGTTTTGCTTCATTCAAAAAATGGCTGGACATCCTGAGATCCTGGGATCAATTACATACTACCAGTACTACCAGTACATACTAGCCAAATGTGCTAACTGGCCCAAGTG
This sequence comes from Lepisosteus oculatus, assembly GCF_040954835.1. Classification (NCBI taxonomy): domain Eukaryota; kingdom Metazoa; phylum Chordata; class Actinopteri; order Semionotiformes; family Lepisosteidae; genus Lepisosteus; species Lepisosteus oculatus. The sequence goes on along the minus strand of NC_090702.1, from coordinate 37,067,586 downwards.
GCCTTCTTTCAATTGAAGACTTTCTTATACTCTTCCGATAACAAATTTAAAATAATCAAGTCAACTTTATTTGTAGAAAAATAAGAAGTAAACAGCTCTGTCACTGTTTTATATTGGGGAATGTTGAAGATCTTTTGTACTAACAGTACAGTGAATGTATTCAGTTTCTATTGATTCACTGCGGTACAGAGGAAGGATTTGAACCACTCCAGTGTGCAAACATGTCTCGCAGATTCTAGTGATGCAGCTGGGGGAGCAACCTGTGTCAGCTAGAAAGTTCCTGAATAAGTGATTTGAAGGTTGCTTTCTACCAAAACTTTCATTAGAGTCAACACTGATGTCAACACTTTGAGGTCACTGCTAAGTTTTGTTTGCACAGTACATGGTAATGCTTCAATGTCACATGTAGTTGTTCCTCTAAAAACATTTTAAAATGTGTGAATAGATTTTGATCAATAAGGTCAAAATATATTAGGTGATTCAGTTTCTCAAAACAAGTTGTGGCCAGCATGCTTCCTTTGCTACAGAATTGTTGACAGGTGAACCAAGACAAACATACTGTATTAGGATATATAGTTAAAATCATAGAATTTAAATGAAAAGATGCTATGTGATAATTTTACAATACATCACTTCAACCTTATTCAACTGCAACAAAGTTCTAATGATTTGAGAACTTCATGGAGCAGAATGGGCTGTGTATTGTCCCCTATTTTATTCATACTTTATACAGACAGCTGTAGAAGCCCCATTGAATACAGACACATCATTCAGATTCATCAATTCAGATTTGAATTGTGTAACAACTTTAATGTGTGAAAAACCAAAGAGACGATCATTGATTATAGAAAAAAGACATCAGCTGCAAAACCAACAGTCATTGAGGAGCAAGAATTTGAAATTGTCAACAGTTAGAAATATCTTGGGACTATTATTGTTTACAAAATTTCTTTTGAGGAAAACATGAATATAAGAAGAGCCATCAGCAGTTGTTCTTACCACTTATTAATTGTTCTGTTTATTGTCCTGTTGCATGACATTTGACATCTGTGTCTCAGAGACCAGTGAACAGGTCATTTCTTGTCCAGGCTTTACAAGAGGAATGAGACAAAATTCTGCAACAAAGCCTTTGCGACCTGGAACAAAGCATATGATACAGCTACAGTGTGGTTTACAAAAGTGGGACTCGTTTGCGACTTTCACAGTAGATTCGATGTGGATCAGCCTTTTCACAGACAATGTTCTTTAGCACACTGAATTAAGTTATGGCATATTTGTTCAATAAAATGTCAGTGCAAAATTTCAATCAGAATACTTTTCTAATAAGTCTGAAACCTGATTAAAAGCTATATGTGAATGTGTCCAATCCTTTGCTTCAAAATTACAATTACAAGCATTATTGTATGGGTAAGAACATTTCATAAATAAATTGGTCTAACTAGATATAACTGATCTTAATCTATGGCTATGAAAAAAAAACAGCATCCATTTCATTCAAACTATTAAATCTGTATTGTCAGATTTTATTCACTTTTTTATTTATCTAATGCTTCATTTTTCTTTCTCTTCTTTTTCAGAAATCTGTTGGACAGAGACACATTTTCTAAATCAGATCCAAGTAAGTGATGTCTTAGATTTTTTTCTATCAATATTTAATTTCTAAAATATGGATCCAGAAATGTTATCCAAAAGTGTAGTTCTTAATATGGATACAAATCCTTGCAGCCTTCCTAAAATTGTTTGCTCAGCAAATATTATATATTCCAGCTACCATTACTTTAGTTAAAAAATCTTGCATTTAGGAAACAAGCCTGCCAAGCAGACTCATACAGAGTGTTAATTGTAAATTAAAATGTACACGTTAGTCGATATTTTAAGGTTTTTTAAAATATATCATTTTCGATATTTATATGAAAGTCAGTTCTGTAGCTGAATACTCCGATGAGCGCAAACTGTTAAGTTATGGTTCCAGTCAAAAAGATATGAAAAAAAAAGACTCCAGCAGACAATGTAGTCCATACTACTAGTGTTAAAAAAGACAGGAATAATTTGAAAAGCAGAGAGAGGAAACAAAAACAACAAGGCCATGCTGTTCTTTTGAAGGTCATTGGAGAAGGAACATTGAGTGCTACAGATATTTATAGGGAGCAACTGGTAGAATGTAGTGTGAAGGTGTTATCACAAATAGTAATAAATTGACCAAAAAATAAAATATTCTGGAGTCAAGCAAGGATACTGGACTCTTTGCTGGCGCGACCAACTAGTATCAGAAAGATTATTTTTCTAAAAAAAATACCCCTGAGCTTTGAATGTCTACTGCAAAGTAATTTGATCAGATGTGATGTCATTTTGTCTATATGTGATTTGTTCTGCTCAGGTGATGGTTTTTACAAATCATACTCGTCTGCGACTTTTGTCTGGGTTTGTATGATATTGCCAGGTGCTAGCGGACTTTTGCAATAGATTGAGAGAATAATAGAGAAATAGAGAAATACGGAGACTAGCTTTGTGTTTATGCTCCCATTGTGTAGTGCGTCTTCAAATACTTCTTAAAAAATTATTAGATATGCTGATATTTTCTAAACACTATTAATAAAGTTGAATTTATTCTTTACTGAATATATTGTTTTGTTAATTACTTTAGATTACTTGTTTTAGGAAATAACCTTTCCTTAAAACTAAGAATTCTTTAAAATAAAGCCATACTTATGTGCTGTAAAAAGTCTTTTAATAGGATTTTTTCGTTGTTTTTTTACTGATTATGTAGTTTTCCTTAGTGAATACTTAATGTACCGTGCGCCTGTCACATACAGTACATACATTAGGTAAATCTTAATTTAATAATAAAAAATATTTGTATTAGCCCATTAGTGCTGTACAGTAATATTTTTCACTTTTTTAATTACAAATGTGGACAGAATTATTAGTAATTCTGTATAAATAATAATTAGTAAATGGATATTTTTATTTTATTTTTAGATTAAAGATTAGTTAAAAGTATATTATACAAAGTGGCTTTAAGAACATATCATATTTAAAACAAATAAGCACGTAAAAATAAAAAAGAGCCAGTAGTTACTTGAATAACTTTCAAAGAAAGATTTCCTAGTAATCATTTCATTATAAAATGAAATGACATTAATAATAAAACACTGAACAAAAAATGTACAAAATTACTTAGAAATGCTTAAACTTATGTTTGTTCAAGAATGTAGTGTTCATTGTCTTCAATTTGAACCTTGTTTATAGAAAATGTTGTTAAAATGAGCATGTGAAATCCTTCCCAAAATAACCAGTGAGTGACCATGAATTTGAGGCAGAATGTGTTTATGAGGAAAGTGGAATACTGTTCTGTACCTTATATTTTCAAAGTAGAAAAGTGTTAGCTACATAAATATATTTATATTCATTAATTAATATTGTGATGTTCAGAATTATATTTTTATTTTTACTTAAATGTATTTCTCTTTAGTTACATGATTCCTTATTAATATTCCATATTAAATGATTTTAAAAAATAGGACAGCAGATTAAATGTTGCTAATATTTTCACTAACATCACTTACTGCTGCACCACAAGCGCCACCTACAATATCAATCTGATTGGCCAGTAAAGATTCTTGGGACAGTACGATAAGGCAACCTGAATCGCACTGTGGTACGACACAGCCAGCTTACTGTGGCTGCAATGAGTTTTGACACGCATTTTGAATGGCTGGTCTTTTTGTATTACAATGTGACATTACCCCTACAGTGGTAAAAAATCTATAAAGTATGATCTATTGCATAGCGCAACCGAATTTGACAAAATTAATTGTTTTGTACATTATGAGGTTGTTTCTGAGTTTATTGCATACTCAGTAATTTAACTCAGTAATTTAACTAATTGGATTTTCCATTTCATCAGCATCAGCAGCATAACTCATTAGCTTCACAGCTTTAGCAAATTTAGCAAAGCAAAATTTCTCTACAAATTTCTGGAAACTAGATAAAAGAGGTTCACATTTAAATAATCCCCCAAATTATTGCTTGTTATTAGAGATAATTTTAAAATATTTATGTTTGGGAATTTGGGAATCACATTTTTAGTTTTCCATATTTTCCATATTTTAGTTGTGTTGACAGTATGATGGAACATACCATATTTAGAAGTAACATGCCAGAAACAACATTAGAACAGTTACAGTTTATGGTATTGCCCAAGAATCTGAAGAATTAGACATAAAAAGTGCAGCAATTTTAAGGACAAAATCTGAAGTAGGTTTGGCTACTAATAAATTTTTCAGTTCAGTTGGTGCAGTAGTTCATAATAACAAGATTTTGAAAGCATTATTGAATATGTGCATCCGGCTGCCAACTTGGTTGATGTGGGATCAATCTTTGTCACATATACATTGTCATGTCTCTGTCACAACACATTCCATGTTTGAAGGTGAGGGGCTACTGTATGTGGTGTTCAAAAAGTGTGAGTTGGAAAGTCTGAAAGAGAAAAGAAGACAATAATAATCCATATGATCATTTTAGGCTTAAACATTTGTAAACCAAAACTTTTCATGTTCCTTTACAAAGAAAATGTATGTTTCTTTTTGTAGTTTGTGTGAAAGACAAGTACTGCGTTTAGTGTTTATGCCTTACTGCTCCTGGGTCCTGAGTGTAAATTTAAACTTTGGCCTCTTGTGGAATGTTCATGCTTCTCTGTGTGGGTTTTTTTCAGCCTGCTTCTACTCCTCCCATGTTGGACCAGCTTACTGTCAAGAGTGTAGTCCTGCCTTGCACCCTAGGATTCCAGAATAAGCCCCACTTTTCTTACCAGGAATAAGTGGCTTTGTGATAATGGTTGGATGTTTGATAGACCCACTAACCTTAAGGCATAAGCAGATTGGTATTGTTGGCTTGGATTCATAAAGAAGAAATGTTGCCCTAAGAAGCTGAATTTAATCAGCTGAAAAAGGAGAAAGACAGTTGTCAGTTTAATAAAAAAAAATCCTGAAACAGTTTGTTTCTTTAGGGTAGAAAAGAACATGGATTTCTTTCGTTGAGTTTTCTAGCAAGTTTCACACACGGAACACAAACAGAGGCCTTGTATTGTTTCACTCATTTATATTCTTCCTGCAAATTTTATGCTACATTTACTCATCCTTGGTTAACATTACCTGATATTTTGCATATGGAATCTTAATGTCTTTAGCTTTCTTCTTCCGTGGAGCCCTAATTCCTAGTATTTTCATAGATGTATATTTTTAAATAAAATCTTTAGAAGTATTAATCCCCTGTGTGGAAAAATAATTCTGCTTCTATTTTTCTTGGCAACTGTATATGTGCTTTTTAGTTCAATGTTTGATTAATTCCTGCACGTCTTTTAATTTTAAAACGTAATTAAAAGGGGTGTCTGAATTTAAATACTAGTCCAGTTTTGTCTCCCACAGTCCAATGGCAAGGTCAACACACTGAGAAATTATTGCACTAATGCTAGAGGAAATGTTTTTTCTCTGTAAAGTGATTTTTAATAAAAGTAATACGCTGTGTAAACAAATGTGATGAAAATTAATTTGAGTTAAACCACTAAAGAGTGAGATTAATTTATTTGGTCAATTTCAAGCCACTAAGACTGGTTCCCATTTTTTCAGATTTTTGCTACAGCCAAGTTTATAATCACTGGGCAACTGATTTACATTATCTCTATAAAAAAATGTTTCTGCTCTTATGAGGCTGAATGGTTTTGTTATTGGTTTTAACCCTGTGCCAGTTTTAAAGCTTCAGAACTTCCCTGAAAAAAAAAATTGGAAAAAAAGTTTTATATTGCGGTTCCCACCTGAATCTGTTTGGTATGAATTAGTCACATACAGTACTACAAACTGATTAGGAATAAAGGAGGTATGATTGGTCCTCGTTAGCCAGTAGAGTGGCCGGAGATTAACCACCCATAAGATAGCTCTTTACACCATTTATACCCTGAAGTAGAATATAACTGCTCAGGAAATCTCTAGGCTGGAGCTGAGGCTGGCCTGACATCATAAATCTAATCTGTAACCCACTTTGCCTACTGTACCTGGTTTTCCATTTTTTCCACTTGCTCCTTGGAGAATAAGCTCACCAGTGGGAGAGGAATGGATGTGTGGGGAGAACAAACCATGATTTTACTTTTGCATGTCTAGAAAACTAATCAGTTCCACAATAACTGAGAAATGTTGTCACAATATTACAATATTTTATACGGTAATATGGACAGGTGAACAATTAATCTTCAGTGCTCACTTTAACATTGGGTGTTAAACTGTTAATAATTTAGGAGAGATAGGAGATAATTTAGGAGAGGTTTTGAATGAAAGTAGCACCCGGTACAAATGAGAAGTGGAGAAATGAACTCTGTTACGTCCCTATGTGTGTCTGTATGTTTTGTTTTTTTTTCCACTTCCTGTATTCAGCTACCCCCCCCCATTGGTCCATCGCTACACCATCTTTGCCTTCGTAACATCATCTTCAGTCAGCTTCTCGACATTTGTACCCTATTCCTTGTGTCTACTCTCGTTTTCCCTTATTTGTATTCATAGATCACCTGCGTATTTGTGTGACGTTTTGTGTAAAGGGTTAGTTAAGGTTGTCAGGTTCATTGTGCGCACGTAGTTGGTCTTTGTATTAGAAACACCAGTTAGTACGAGAGAGTGCCTTTTGTCTTGTATGGTTTTAGGTAGTTAGTGAAGTTTAGCCAGGGTGTTAGAAGACGCTGAAGACCGAGTGTTTTGTGTTTTGGTAGTTAGGTCAGCTTCCCCTCACTTTATTAGCCAGCTCTATTTTGTTTGTTATTTTCGTTTCATTGGCATCGCTTAAGTTCCTTTTCCTTTGTGTGTTATTGTGTCCTGTTTACGTATAAGACACTTATTCACTTTGAAAATAAATCCCTTTTGCACCAAACGTGTTGTCACGCTTCCTAAGTCCCTCACCAGAAACCCACCTGCATCCAAATCCATCATAAATGCTACACCCCTTTGTCCCCTAGACACTTGGGGTCATAACAAACTCAAGTAGAATGGTTGATGATCGATTTTGGCCAATTAAGTGCCACTGGCAGATGCTTGAAGATGCAATGGAACATACAGCAGGTGTGTGCGGGAGAAAAAAAATGTTGATATTTGCAATCCTGAAACAATACTGCAGAAACTGTTGCTGTCTGTTCAAAGTGCACATCTTTCAAAGACAACAAAATGAATGGTCTAACTAACATGAGCCTGCTCTTCGCTGTTGGAAATAGAGAAAAAAAATACTATATGGCAGACAACATTATGGAACAAGTAATAGGTTTATTCCATGCTGAAAAGAGAAGTAAGAAAACACAACGTTTCAGCCGTGGAGCCTTCTTCAGGCCCCTTCGTTCTGAAAACCTCCAAGTTAAATACTGAATATCATCTAGTGTATGAAACCGGAGCCATGGTATCTCAGACAACAACGTGTCTAGCTCCTGACTGTAAGGTCCCAGGTTCAATCCCAGGTAGGGGCAAGTGATGTAGCTTGCTCTAATTCCTTCCAGATGGCGCCCAGGTCAATTCAGCTTACTTTCCAAATGAGTACCAGGGGTTAATCCTTCCGGGGGTGATAGGCCGGCCGGAGCGTGATGCTGACCAAATCACCTACACCTCTAGTGTTGCATGGTTGAGAAAAATGGTGACCCTTGCCCCATGTTCCCCATGGGCCTTTTTGGCCTGAAAAGGGACCTACCTAGTGTATGAAAACAGCACAAAGGTATTACTTATTTGCCTAAAAAAGTAGCCACTGAATGTGCATCATTACTGTTATATCATTACATAGCATTCACCAAAAATCAAATGAACTACAAATTAAAGTTGTCTGTAAAGTAATTGTAACGGACCCTATAGTACCCACAACAAGGGCCTGCATGCACAAAAGACCAATGGGGTCAATTGCAACAAACTTGTGGATCTAGTACAACGCTACAGTAAGTTACTTACTAGCCAATATCAGGATCATCCCCAGTTGTGTGCTCAGTTGCAAATAAAGATCCTGCAGAATAAAGTTGGAGACCAACTATGGCACTATTAAGATTAAGCATTGCTGTTCTACCAAGCAAATTAGGAAGGGAGAAGAATATTTGAATTATTAGGACACGTAAAATAATCTGTAGTTCAAAATTAATGTATAATTAGTACTTTGTCTTGTGTATATACTGTATATAGAATTATTGTGATAATTTAATATTAGTTTTAACTTCAGTTTAGTTTATTGTAAAATCCTCCAGATGAGTAGTTCAGGTGGGTAGCTGTGTCAGCATGTGTAGGCTGCAAAGGAACAAGTAATAGGTTTATTCCATGCTGAAAAAAAGAAGAAAGAAAACACAATGTTTTGACCGTGGAGCCTTCTTCAGGTGTCTAGGTGTCATACTCCAGATGAGGGCATGTACAGTGCCTTGCGAAAGTATTCGGCCCCCTTGAACTTTTCAACCTTTTGCCACATTTCAGGCTTCAAACATAAAGATATAAATTTTTTATTTTATGTGAAGAATCACCAACAAGTGGGACACAATTGTGAAGTGGAACGAAATCTATTGGATTTTTGAAACTTTTTTAACTAATAAAAAAATGAAAAGTGGGGCGTGCAAAATTATTCAGCCCCCTTGCGTTAATACTTTGTAGAGCCACCTTTTGCTGCGATTACAGCTGCAAGTCGCTTGGGGTATGTCTCTATCAGTTTTGCACATCGAGAGACTGAAATTCTTGCCCATTCTTCCTTGCAAAATAGCTCGAGCTCAGTGAGGTTGGATGGAGAGCGTTTGTGAACAGCAGTTTTCAGCTCTTTCCACAGATTCTCGATTGGATTCAGGTCTGGACTTTGACTTGGCCATTCAAACACCTGGATACATTTATTTGTGAACCATTCCTTTGTAGATTTTGCTGTATGTTTGGGATCATTGTCTTGTTGGAAGATAAATCTCCGTCCCAGTTTCAGGTCTTTTGCAGACTCCAACAGATTTTCATCCAGAATGGTCCTGTATTTGGCTGCATCCATCTTCCCCTCAATTTTAACCATCTTCCCTGTCCCTGCTGAAGAAAAGCAGGCCCAAACCATGATGCTGCCACCACCATGTTTGACAGTGGGGATGGTGTGTTGAGGGTGATGAGCTGTGTTGCTTTTACGCCAAACATATCGTTTTGCATTGTGGCCAAAAAGTTTGATTTTGGTTTCATCTGACCAGAGCACCTTCTTCCACATGTTTGGGGTGTCTCCCAGGTGGCTTGTGGCAAACTTTAGACGAGACTTTTTATGGATATCTTTGAGAAATGGCTTTCTTCTTGCCACTCTTCCATAAAGGCCAGATTTGTGCAGTGTAAGACTGATTGTTGTCCTATGGACAGACTCTCCCACCTCAGCTGTAGTTCTCTGCAGTTCATCCAGAGTGATCATGGGCCTCTTGGCTGCATCTCTGATCAGTCTTCTCCTTGTCTGAGCTGAAAGTTTAGAGGGACGGCCAGGTCTTGGTAGATTTGCAGTGGTCTGATACTCCTTCCATTTCAAGATGATGGCTTGCACAGTGCTCCTTGGGATGTTTGAAGCTTGGGAAATCTTTTTGTATCCAAATCCGGCTTTAAACTTCTCCACAACAGTATTACGGACCTGCCTGGTGTGTTCCTTGGTCTTCATGATGCTCTCAGCGCTTTCAACAGAACCTTGAGACTATCACAGAGCAGGTGCATTTATACAGAGACTTGATTACACACAGGTGGATTCTATTTATCACCATCAGTCATTTAGGACAACATTGGATCATTCAGAGATCCTCGCTGAACTTCTGGAGTGAGTTTGCTGCACTGAAAGTAAAGGGGCCGAATAATTTTGCACGCCCCACTTTTCATTTTTTTATTAGTTAAAAAAGTTTCAAAAATCCAATAGATTTCGTTCCACTTCACAATTGTGTCCCACTTGTTGGTGATTCTTCACATAAAATAAAAAAATTATATCTTTATGTTTGAAGCCTGAAATGTGGCAAAAGGTTGAAAAGTTCAAGGGGGCCGAATACTTTCGCAAGGCACTGTAACTATCAATGGGATGCTCTTTCAATGTCCATGAGCCACAAAAGAGTACATTTGAATTTGATTACAGTATGTGGTATATCATAGTGACTTTCACCGATAAAGTATACTGATTCATACGGAGAAATTTTAGACACTTAAGTAAGCACACTGGTAACTTTTTATGCTCATGCTCTTTGTGCTACATTTATTGCACTTAATCTGATTGCAAAAGGGAATAAGCTCTTTCTGTCAACGTTCTTTCCATTTTCCTTCTCACCTTCTTTCCATCTTCTGGTACTTTCTGATATATGCACTTTAACTCTGTAAACTATTATTATGTATATAGGTTCCATAGATGTACTATACATAGAGTATTTGCACAGACATATGATCTATACCAGTTAGCAGCCATATCACCCTGCAACTCACAACTGGCAACCCACTGAAGCTAAGCAGGTGTGAGCCTGGTCAGTACCTGGATGGGAGACCTCCTGGGAAAAACTAAGGTTGCTGCTGGAAGAGATGTTAGTGGGGCCAGCGGGGGGGCGCTCACCCTGCGGTCCATGTGGGTCCTAATGTCCCAGTATAGTGACGGGGACACTATACTGTAAACAGGCGCCGTCCTTCGGATGAGACGTAAAACCGAGGTCCTGACTCTCTGTGGTCATTAAAAATCCCAGGGCGCTTCTTGAAAAGAGTAGGGGTGTAACCCCGGTGTCCTGGCCAAATTTCCAATTGGCCCTTACCAATCATGGCCTCCTAATAATCCCCATCTATGAACTGGCTACATTACTCTGCTCTCCTCCCCACTGATATCTGATGTGTGGCGAGCGTTCTGGCGCACTATGGCTGCCGTCGCATCATCCAGGTGGATGCTGCAAATTGGTGGTGGTGGAGGGGAGTCCCCATTACCTGTAAAGCGCTTTGAGTGGAGTGTCCAGAAAAGCGCTATATAAGTGTAAGCAATTATTATTATTATTATTATTATTATTACACAATGTTTAAAGTTTCAATACTTTCCTTTTGTTTTATGTCAATTGCTTCTTGTTTAATTTGTATCTGATTCTAGACTTTTCAGTTCTTACTGTTTATCTTCCCTATTTGTAGTCTGAAAAAAATATTCCCTGAAGATTGGCCTTGATATAAAGATTAATCTTTAAAAATACAAATGACAAGACACTAATGAGATTTTCACCATCATCAAAATCACTTCACAACAAAAAGTACAGGAAATCCATGCCTGAAAACTGTGCTGCCCTTTGTTGTTAGTAGTAGAGGTACAATTATGCACAAAACAATGACCCAATCTCACATTGCACAAAAGATCGTTGAATTTAAGGTAACACTTCATTTGAAATTTGCTGCACAATGTCTTCATAATTCTTTCATAACTGCAACACAACACATTATAATCGCATGCATAATGCTTTACAGGGACATGTGCAAATGTGGAATACCAGTAAATTCAAATGTGCAAATGATTTTACCATTGCATCATAGTAAATGCTATACATTATATAATGCCCAGTGATCAAAATCAGCTTCTTAATGACTAAATGTATAATGTTGTCTGTTTCTAATGTACTGTAATATAGTAGTGTTAAGTTAGTAGTAGCATGGTTTCATGCTTAATATAAGGTGACTTATCTGAATCAGTGCACGTAGAGTATCTGCTGATATGCAAACAATTCAAAGGATGACTCCAGAGAACCGAGACATCTGTTGAAACTCCTGCCTGCTTTGGCTCTTGGAGTTCATATAACAGAGAAAACAAATTCCCCTGCATGTTTCACTAAAGCTCCAGGAACATGATGTACTACATGCTGACTAGGTAAAACCCACACTGACTTTTATTTCAACACTCCTCTGAAAGGAGCCAGTGGTAATATGATTTTGCTGAAATTACCATAGGCAATAGGTAAAATGCTTCTGTAATATCTTTCCAAGCCTCAGAATCTGCCTGCAATAATGGCCATTATTTTTCACACTTTCCTTGTTAAGTCAGAGGTGACCTACAGTACTTATACTGTACGTTCACTGTCTGTGGTATTTCAAAAGAGACAGGGGATTGGACACCCTGAAAAGAATATCTCCATCTTTCTTCTTTCAACACGTGCAATTTCTCTGTAAACCAACAAAGTACTGTACTTGCCCAATTACAGGTACTGTAAATTTGTTTGGAAATACCTTGCTTATACTGTATTAACAAGTTTAGAATTGGAAACTCTGCTGCATTTGGAAAAATGTAACTTAAAAAGTGTGTCTGCTGTACTTGATTTAATTGGTTCCTGATTGAACAGATGAAAGGACTCTGGTCTGATTTGCATGTTAATTAATTAGTTAGCCTGCATTTTGCCTAATATGCAGACAACAAAAATAAATAGCATAATCATACCGTGTAATGGTTTTATGTAAAAAATGTCAGTTTTTAAGTGCACATTAAAATACTTCTTTTTTCCTTTTAGACCCATAGAAACAGGGTAAGATAATTACAACAGCAGACAGGCTGTGAATGTGTGTCAAACTGTTGGCAGGTGAAACCCACTAATGAGAAAACTTGGAGACTGCTCAGTTCTCTGGGTATTAATGTAAATGAGAGGTAGTGTTAAGGAATCCTAAAATTCAAATCCGTTGTTTATTTTAATTATTAAAATCTAATCATTTTCAGTTAATGACACCACACTATTGGTCATACCTGTACAGTATGCCTTATTTGTTATAACTGTAAACTTATTATTCATTTTGTTTCTTTTTCTTTTTATTATGTTTTTTAGCCTTCCTTATTGCTTGAAAGTTGAAACTGAAAAGTTTTAAAACATTGATTATTTTTCTGGCATCCTGGAATGTTTAAGTGTTCTACAACCTATTTTGAAAACCACTGCTATATATTTAAAGGAACAGTGCATACTCATAATATAATGCAATGAAGCAGAAAAATACAAAAAAGAAATCTAGTGGTGGTAAAAAAATCTTATTTTTAATTCTTAAAAAATACTTTGCTACTATCTTTCTGCAAAAATTAAATGTGTCCAAATTAGATAGATTCTATTATATAAATAATTTATTTGTTCAAAGAGTAGGTGGTGTGTAAGCAGTTATTCATAAAGTTACCAACTGACCACATACTCATAAATAATTTGTTTCTAATGACTCATGTGAAGCATATGTGAAAAAGGGGTGATTATGTGTCTGTGGATTAGTACACTGTGACTGAGCTGAAGTGTAAATACTGGGACAGGTCTGAGACCTGCTCTTTTGCAGTACTGTATGTGTAAATTTTTATCCAGATAATGCAAAACTATATTCTCACAAAACTAATTTAAAGGGAATACCAGTTAATTCATAAATACAAGGATAGAATGTTTGTGTTTGTTTCTATTTTTTGCAAAGCAAATAATACTCTTGATTACATTCACAAATACTTTTTATGTGCAGTACAAGGTAGGTATTAAACTTAGGAGCTAATAAATGTTTGTTTGATTGTTTTGTTAATGTCATGTCCTGTTGTTTCAGTTGCACCTGCACATAAAATGAATAATTTTAAGTCTCTAATCACAATTCAAGCAGATGAATTTATCAGCTTGGACAGTTTAGGAAAAGGAGTAGCTCTTGAAGAATAACAAAAGCCCAACCTTGTCTGCTCTTGGTCAACAGTGAGATGTGAATTGTGTAGTACAAAGAAGTACAAAGAGATCTATTTATATATCTTAAAAGGAAAGTACTTGGTCTGCTGTTGAAAACAGGATACATGTTTCTCAGTGTACAGCTTCCTGGACGTCAGCCATACACCTGCAGAAGCTAGGACACCACCAAGAGTCTCTTGAGACCATGATTTCAGTCATATAAAGGCTGACAATATAAATACTCTTTTTCAGTTAGAGACAGTTATCGTACCCTCCTTTAAAGATACAATACTTTACAATATACACCAGGTATGTAAACACATCAAATTGTATACATATTATCACTAGTGTACATACATTTTCATTGTATGTTTTATTTATATTTGTCATATGATACAGCTGTATCCAGTAAACTAATTTAAACTGGGAAAAGATTTCATAAAAAGAACATAGATACATAAGTTTTAAGTACTGTACATATTCCATTTTCTATTCTACATGTTAATCCCATATACCAAGCTTTAGCTGGACAAGGACACTATACTTAAAGAATTGCAATAATTAAAATTAAGCTATATTATTTAAACATTATTATGGCAGTTTAGGAATTTATGGTATATACTGATTTTTTCTTGAATTTGGTACATTTTTTTAAAACCTCTGCATTGATGGACACCATATTTGAGGGCATGTCATACTTTTATAGTATGAGACATTTATGCTGAGTTCTAGTCTAAAGTGTGCTGACACTAGCATCCAAGTCATGCTGGATTAAGTTGGTTCAGTTTGCAATTAAACTGTTTTGCAATCTTGCAAATAAAATGCATAAAACCAGTCACATAAAGCCAAGTCCAAGATATTCTCTTTCAGAGCATTTAATTAACCCCAGAGCAGGGTTAGATTTTATGTATTAAGTATTCTGTGTGCTAAATGGCAGGTTCAAATAACACCATCAACTTAAACATGTTTTAAATCAAAATATTGTTGCTTATGACTAAAAAAACAAATAAAACCTGAAGATATATCTGTGTGACCACTTCCTTTCTTGTCGCCCAGGTGCAGCAGCTTTTTTTTCATTCCTCCCCACAGTGTGTTGAATAATCAGTATAAACCTGAAACTGTTTTTCACTTTTCAGTATTAATCACTTCAGTTACTGTCACGCTGAGCCATTCCCAGAAAAAAAAGCTCCATTCAAATAAACAAATAGTGAAGTGTCTCTGAGATAATAATGGGAAGCATTTAGACAATAAAAAGAAAATGTATTAAATTAATATTTTTCTCAGATGATTTCCATGGATATTCCAACAACATATCAAAGGCTGAGGGAAGACAAAGTTTTGTATTAAATAGTATTAAAACAGAAGAAGCAGAAATGTTATGTGCAATAGAAACACTTAAGATAAAAAAAAATACCTACGGCCTGATGATATTCTATATGCTGTATTAAAGTAAACTAGATAAGATAAGATCCCTTTATTAGCCATATACAATTTATTGTACTAGGAATTTTTCTTTTCGCATGCCCCAGCTTGCTCTCCATGAGACACACAGACACACAGTTATTCATAGACCGTATACAACAATTCCTCCCACAGTCACTTTAATGGGTAATATACGTGAAATGATTTATATAAACACAAATTCTTCTTAAGTAGCTTCTTCAAGCTCAGTTTCACATTTTATATCTATAGTTTATGATTTTGTTACCTGCTTGTAATACTGTGTAGTACTCTAGTAAGTGTCATCGTCTAGTCTTGAATTTTGTCTAAATATTTATTTCCTTTTTAGCTTCCATGGTGTTTGCTAATACCCTATTGTGGTGTTAATTGCAAATGTCACTAGTTTACTAGCTGTATCAGTTACCCAGAAATGGTTTATACTTGTACATTGTCTGCAGCTATATGCCCTACTTATGTTGAGAGTGAGCTTTGTACATTCTAGGCTTACATTGATTAAACAATTTCCTACACTGCAAAAAAGAGTACATTCACTTTCTTGTGTGAAAGTCCTGTTGAGCTGCAAAGTTGTTTGAGCAACTGACACTCTTCCTCACTGTGTTTTCTGTTATCACTCCATGGGTCTCTATCAAACTCTGCTGTGTCCTCAGTCCCAGACACTGGGTTGAGTGAACTGGAGGTTATACAGTAAACTGCTGCCTCCGCTGTAATGACGAGTCAGTCTACTTTAACTGAGCAGCAGAACTGAGAACAGCAGGCTTTTTTTTACCGAAAGGCTTGTGGGAATCTGTAACAAGCTACCCAGCCATGTTGTCAAAACCGATACCCTGGCTTCCTTTAAAAACCAGCTGGGTAAAACCCTTGGATCATTTAGCTAATAGCAACCTTTCTTATGTCATTGCATGCACCTCTTTGACTTTAAAACTAACCGCAATCCTGTCTACCTGGATGACATTTTCTTGTTTGAGATGGGGGAGTGGAGTTTTCTTTCACAGCTGATAGAAATGATGTTTTAGTAGTAAGTGCAATGATAGGTTATGTACAGTATAGAAGAAACAGAACGATATTATTTTGAAGACCTCCTGTTAGAAGCATTATAATGATCAAGCAGTTGCTACTTCTTTTTTACAACTCACAGCTTACACAGAGGTCTTACCTGTTATTTCATCAGGTACCGTACCTTTGAATTGAGGATGAAAAGGAATTGTTAGAGAACATGCATTTTGCTCAATGCAGTATATTGTTAAACTGCATTACCCACTGCATTAACTTTAGGACTTTTAAAACTTGCATATTGTTTTGTAATATTGTTAATGAGCACATACAATATTTTAACATTTCAAATAATGTCAATTGTGTTAATATTATGTTTTCTATTTTTGCAGTTTGTGTTTTATATACACAAGGAGTTGGCAATAAAGAATGGAGAGAAGTAAGTATAACTGTATTTACATTCCTGTGCACATTTTTTTAGGCACCGAAACATTGTAATCTATAAGGGAGGGTCTGACAAAGACATCTCTCTCATTATACATTGTTATAGGAGTACAGGAAAGATTAAATAAATCATATAACAAAATAAATTAAATAACAAAAAATCTTGTTAAGCACTGAAACATGAGTGTAATGTGCATGTTACAATCATACTAGCACTAGATATTAGCAAAACCGTTCCTTGAAATTACCATAGGTCCAACAAATTATTTTAAAATAATGATTACCGATATAGTTGGCTCCTACAGATGCAGCCATTCAAAGTTCGCCGTAAAAACCCGTACTGCACGCAACTATGCACGAGCCACCACGCCGTACCTCGGTACGTGATTGGCTGGCCAAAATGACCGACAGGGGCACTTGTGGTGCATTGGTCAGTAGTGAAAAGATTTAATCATTCTCTTTACTGTGCACATTTTATTCTGCTTAGAATTGAATATTTATATGGAATTTTACAACTAAAGGGAAATTGTAGTAGCTGAGCATAAAAAGAGGAGCATAACGCATCTGAAGGTCATAAACGATATTAATTTAGGAACATAAACATATTATGTAAACTGTATATTGCTGGTATTGGTAGTTTAAAGAAAAAATATGCACCACTATTCCATTCCTCCCTAAACATTTTAAGCATCAAAGTCTTAAATGTGGTTATTTAGGAAATGTTTTTATGTGCTCCTTCTGACCATATTACTGTACGTTTATATACTTTGTGAAAATTGATCGTTTTAACCTTTTAACATTTTTGCCTGTTTGACTCTTACTTTTGTAGGTCTTTACATTTACCCATAAATATTCCAATACCCTTACATAGTGTTAGCCCTAAACAAATTATACAAAAAGGTACTGTATGGGCAATAAATGGAGAGTAGTGCCACAAATACAAAAGTTGTAATAGTCCAAGCAAACCACATTAAGAGTGTGTTTTGAGTCGGTAATGTCATCATAATTATACTTTTCTTAAGGCATGGAACATTCTATTTGATTTAATAAATATCACAGCTGAAAGGGGTATTTTCCATCTTTTATACTTGTCACTTATTTTTATTCTTTTGTCAGCTTTCCTTTTTGTGGAGATAAAGCATTTTGGTGCTCACTCCTAAATGCACAGTATGGCTTGAGGCCAGTTTCCATCACTTCAGACTCTCAGATCATCCCTTTGTTAAAAGACAGCCGTTTTGACAGAGCCCTGCTTTAAAACTTACATCTGGAAACTGTAACATACTATTAAATCAAATTTCTACACAGTTGATTCTGAAACAAAACGATTTACAAATTAATGGGTAATTCATTTCTGTGATCATTTATTTGTCAGTCAGACATTTTTTAAAATACATATGAAAACAATATTCATACCATTTGAACAGAATATATTTCATGCTGCACTGTCATGGCATGGAGCAGAATAGCTCTGTTTAAAAGGGTAGTGTTTAAAAGACATCAATAATTACTGTATAATGCTTGATAAGGACAATTAAGAACTTAGTAATTATTAGCTGCTGTTACCAAGGGTCTGTAAGCTGGTATTACAGAATTCCTGCACTTTCAATAGGCTTACATTTAATTAATTAACTAATGTATCTATTAACCAATGTACCCACTAACTAAAGGTTTTGGACTGCACTTTAGCAATTTCTAAGAAAATGGACTGTATTTAATCTCCTAGTAATCATAATTAATTCAGTGGAATTTTAGTTTTAAGTTTTTAGTGGAATAATTAAGACAATAAATTGTCTTGGAAACCATAGTGTAAGACTACCTCAATACAATACTATTGAAACTTGTTTAGATAGCTCAAGTACAAGTGTGAGAATTTGTCAATGACTTGCTGTCATTTTTTCAAGATTCAAAATTTTCAAGATTTTTTCAAATATGAAAGTATATATATATAATGTATATTACATGTTAAAAAATTGTAAACATGTTTTCAGTACTTACCAAGCTGACATTGATTCTTTGTATGAAAATTTAACTTGCATAATAAAGAAAATAGAAGAATAATACCTTGTGGGTAGTTTTTTAACTAGACGATTCCATCCAATTTCAGTTTGAACATCCACTTTTTAATGTATTTAATGTAGCATTTCTTGTCAAAACACATTGTTCACATTTCATTGTATATGCTAGCTAAAACACATTTCATTGTATATTCTTGGTAAGAATGTAAAAATGTAATTTGATCGATAGATGTATGTTGTTTTATTTAATATTATATGTAGAAGTGAATTGAAAATGAATACTGTCTTGATAACCTAATGATTTAAAATTAATTTTATGTCTTCATGAATAGCTATAAGCAGTCTTTGATCAAGGGTGAAACTGGAGATTTGGTTCAATTCCAATTTTTTTTCATAGATCATTTTCTTCTTTCACAGTTTGGGAGGACAGAAGTTATCGACAACACATTGAATCCTGATTTTGTACGGAAATTTATTCTAGACTATTTCTTTGAAGAGAGACAAAACCTCCGATTTGATTTGTAAGTACTTAAATTATAAGTTACAGTGCATGTAATTTGCCATTACTAATAGATTTTGCTGCTCAGCAGGCCTACCCTGTTAGAGTCTGTATTTAAATAACTCTCAAGAGAAATGAGAGGGTCAGGAAGGGAAACTACCAGTGCCTCAGAGATGTGTAAATAATTGAACCTTTGCAGTAGTAAATTTTAAATCTTATCTTCTTGTTGTCATGGGGATGGAGAATGATTAAGGACTGCAAATTAGTAAAGAGATTTTAGCTGAAAATTTTATTTGTTGTCCCACTAAGGAGGCACCAGAGTAAATGTAAACCGGGGTTGTTTTGAAGCATATAGGTAAGGTATTACTATTTCATGTGACATTAAGAGAATTAAACATTGAGTAGGAATACAATAAAATAAAAATAATCAACGGATTAGTTGCTATTTATTTAGAGGTATCTTCAGTTTGCCACACGTTTCATTGTCAACACTTCATAAACAGTAACGATTCATCAACATCTCATCATGAGTTGACAACAATTTGTAACTGACAATTTAATCAGCAGCAACAATACACCACTGGACTTCTCATCACTGAGAATTCCATTTAATTATGATGCCGACACTGTTAAAGGCGTTAAAAATCAATAGCTATATTGTCACCAGTTATACACAGACACTGTGCAAAAAACAAATTTAGTTTGAATTTAGTCTAGAGGGCATTTCATAAATTAAAAATAGCATATATGCTATAACTTGCAAAGTTCATAAATGAAACACAGCAATGTACTGTCATTTTTAAGACCAATTTCCTCTTTTGTAATAAGGATTACAAAAAGTTAAAAAAAATATTCCAAATATGAATCCTGTATTTCTTCATGGCAGTAATACCCCAGGGTATTATTTGTTTATAATTTCTCATAATGCTTAGCTCTTAGCTCCAAGGATGTACATAGGCATGAAGGCACAACGAACACACAATGGAAGTGAAAATCAGAATGTTAAATAAACAAATGTGTTACTGCAGATGATTTACTTTTAAATGTTTTATTTGTGCATTATTATTGCTTGAAGGAACTGCCCAGTCATAAGCAGACTGTTATTTTTCTTGAGAAAATCAAATTGTATATGAAAAATGAAGTTTTTGTTGTGGCTTCATAATAAATTGTTGGTGTGGCATTGTCATACTGTAGATCTGATATATGATGCATTATTTAATGTGCTCATGGAAACTCCATCCATGCTGTGTATGAATCCATTCCAGTTGTTAGCTTGTTTAGAGTGCTTGTTAACAAGGTGATTATGCAACACTTAGATTTTTTAATCCATTTGGACTTTTCCCTAGTATCTAATTTCCACAAAGATTCTCTAATTTAGTTCAAGTAATTGTTTCCATAACCTTTCATGTAATAGAAGTAAGACTTATTGGTTTATAATTACTTAGTTCACTTATGTAACCCTTCTTATGGGCTGGCACTACATTATCATTTTTTCATTCCATTACTACTACTGCTGTCTTGAGCTACTCTTGGAAGAGTTGTGTTTATGATTTCTGAAAAACATCTAATGTTTCTTTAAATCCAATTGGTATGATACCATTAGACCATGGGTATTTATTTATCTTCAATGCTTCAAGGTCTTGAAAACTTCTGCCTCTTTTATGCTAATACTATTTATTATAGAATTGTGTCATTTGAAAATAGTCATTTATGATATCAGACATTTCCTTGTCTTGAGGTTTCCTATTATTGTCTGGGATATACTTATCATTATCATTAACTGTTCTTTTGCTGTTGTAGTAACTAAAGAACATTTCATTATTTATTTCAGCTTTTTCTCTCTCTTGTACTTTCTATTACCTTTTTTAGCCTTTGCTTGCAATTCATTATACGACTTTTCCTTAACTGAATCCTGTTGTTCTTTAATCGTTTTATTGTACTTTGTCATCCATTCTACATCCTACATCCCTTCTGATTTTATAACTATCTAATCCCATTCTTTTTCTCTTAAACTTGGTCTCAATCCTTCAAAGTCTAATTTCTGTCAGTTGTAAACTTGTTTGGAACTCAACCCATACAATTTAAAAATATTCTTCAACGCATACCATATTGTGATCACAATGTCATATTTTGTTAACTTACAAACAATAGATATACAGTATACATTTTTAATAGCAAATATTTTAAATCAATATGTCAGTGCTTGGACTGAATATGTTTATGGATGAAAAAATATCAATGTTAGCAAAAACAGGAAAGAAAAATCCAAAACGAAAATGTTGATTGTATAACTATTGTATCAGATCCTTCGTTGGATTAATGTGACTAGAGTCCAAGAGTTCTTATTTCTTTGTTGCCTTAAACCTGTTGGATTTTGGCGGTAGATATTGTTTGGCCAGAAACTGGGATATACCTGTAATCTCTCACATCTGACACAATAACTGTTGACAACTAAAGTTCCCTCAATCTCCATAGTCAGGTGCAGCTGATTGCTTCAACCACCTCCTGTGTGCTCAGTAAAAATTCTCTGATCTCTGGAGTGATGACATGAGCTGCTTTCTCATTATTCATCCTCCTCCTGAGTCATTTCTGGAAGCACAACTTATCAAGTAATATGTAGAATGAATTACATTGCGTGCATGTGCTTAAAATAATATCCATTTATTTAATATTGTAACGCATACGGCCTCCATTGCTTGCGAGAGCTGGTTTACCAGAGCGGTGACGTCACCGCCCTTCCCTGAGAATAGCAGGGACCGCAGCCGCCGGGCTGAGGGGAGATTTCCCTTTGGCTCAAGAGGCTGGATCCCTGTCGAGTGATGCCGGAGGCAAGGGTTCAAGTCCCCGATGGTGGGGGGCTGACCTGATGTGGCAGCCGCAAGGGCTCCCACATGAACCCTGTAGTGTTACAATATTTTGGTTAATGCTTATTTAATATGGAGTACAGGTGTGATTTGAGTTAGTTTGCTTAATCATCTTGAATCACATAGCTGAGAGTATGACAGCTTGCCTGTCAGGATGAAGCTGTCTGAACCCCAGAAGACGTTTCTGGGATCCCATATCATAGACGTTGAATTATTTAATTACAGAGATAAAAATAGAATATGAATAGGGATATGGTTAGGGTCAGAAAATGGGATATGAATGGTCTGATGGAAGCCTTAGTAATATTTGTAAGATAGCCAGTAAGAGTTAAGAGAATCTGATGCTCTGAAGAATATTGTTTTTAGTGAAGGTGACACAAGTGTACTGGAATGAATACATCTGAACTTGGTTTAACTTGATGTCAGCACTGCTTCAAGATGGATGTTGGCTCCATGTAAATCCCCCTTGAAATCTGAGAATACTGATCAATGGAGAATCTTAAAGGGGAATTGGAGACATTTTACAAATCCAAGGGGCTGCAAACCCGTGTTTAAGGTAGGACTCTGGAGTATGTCAATTGGACCACTGAGGAGAACCTGGATAAAAAATCACACATGGTGGAGAGGTGGAAAACTGAAGATGAGACTCAGCTGCTGGAAAATTTGAAAGCAGACTGGTGTAGCTGAGATAGGAAAAGTTGGAGTCTGGAATGGTGAGGTTGACCACAGGGAGACTTATGAAAAGGCTGGTGGGATTAGCAAGATGGAGAGCATGAGAATTTGTGTTGGCAGCAGCTGCTATTGGGACCAGAAGATAAAAAGGCGAAAATTTCACAGGCAAGAATATGGATGAGACAAGTACTGAAGAGAATTGTTCAAAATACAGTGCACAGACAGATAACATAGACATGGACATTTATACAGAAGTGACCAATTTTTGTTTTATTTTCTTTTTCTTTCCTTTTTCAATAAATTACTCATTAATCACACATTTGCTAAAAAGTATGATGGAAAACAAACTGTTGGTAATTGCTTGCTTTCTATAGATGATCCAGAATCTCACCCAATAGTGAATGTCTATTGAGATAGTAAGCACTTTGTAGTTTGGTGGTAGGCCTAAAAAACTGAATTCTCGAAACAGAGTATGATTTTGAAGTTTGTTCCAAGACTGAAAGTAAAAACTACTTAACCTTTAAGGACAGAAGAACATAAGAATAGTTACAAATTTGAGGAAACCATCTAATCTCTTTGGCTGTTAGTTGCTATGTAATCAGAGAATCTCTTCCAGCTTTCTGTAAATCTAAATATATATTTAGACATAGCAGATGATCCTCTATTTTAGATCTTATTATTGTTTTCACAACCACATGACTTATAGAATAAAACATATTGGTCTGTAATTACTTGAATCAGTTTTTGAAACCCTTTTTATGATGTGCACTATATTAACAATTTTCTTCTTCATGGGTACTACCCCAGGTCTTGAGCAATTTTACTGAATTGTTAATTACTACTTATCCTGTCAATAAAAAAAAACACTGAAACATTGTCATTACCAGTATGTGTTTTTCTTTATTTTTTCTTTCTTTATTATTTTATGTGACTTATTTATTTTTTTACATAATTTACTGCTTTATAATATAGTCTGTAAACAGCTATTTACAGTTCCTGTCACTGATCAGATTGAGAACAGGTGTTCACGTTTAATTTCTAATCGGGTGGGTGTGTGCAATTTATTGCTGTTGATTACTGTTCAGCAAATACAAGATACCTTTTAAATAAAGGTAACATCAAGTAAATCTTGAAATGTTTTTCTTTTTTAATTCTGTAAAATCCGCAATATCAAAATGACGATAATAAACAATACAGCAATGGTTTAGCATTCAGTTTACTCATGGATCACTCATAACTCATTTCGGTCTGAGGCGCAACTCCAAAGTCCCATCCTGTCTTAAGGTGTCATTCGGTGTTGTTTTAACACATTTTAATAGAATTTCACTGAAACTGTTAGTACCTCTGAGTGACTGTTCTTGTCAAAAATACTTTTTTTCATCGTGTCAGCATACAAAAGCCTCTTACTGTTGTTCAGTTACTGCCACATAGATGAATGTCTTCATTTGCCATTATTACCATGAAAATAAATTGGTTGTTTGCAAAATAGTGACACAATTATTTATAGTAAAGCTGCATTTCATATTATTTCCTGCCTCCCAGAACAGCCTTAGGCTAAAGTCATTTTGGAATATTTACCAGATCCTTGCTCTGGTTGTCCTGGCTGAATTTAAGACTTGATTATTATTAATAAACCTGCTTATTTTGTATTGTTTAGGTCAAATTATTTAATATATAGTTATATATAATATATGTTTAATATATTTAATAGAAGCATAACTCTTCAAATTGTAACTTAAAATATATAATAAAATGTGTGTGACATTTTAAAATCAGAAGTATTTTTAACAGTTTGTTAGAAATATTGAATAGTAAATGGCGGAGGATTAAGACATTTCTGTGTTCTTTTGTATTTTAAAATCACTTACATTTCTATCAGTGATACTAGACATAATGCAATGTAATCTGGTAATTAACCTTAAAGGTTTTCTTGTTAGATTTTGTATTTATGAAATGTAAACTAATACATTTTAGGAAGTACCAATTTTTTTTTTAATAAATATAAAGTATTGCTTTATAATATTATTTCGTCTTACATCAACAGCATATTAATATCATGCTTTTTTATTGGTTTGGCTGCAAAGGCGTAGTGTAATTTTATCATAAATGTGAAACATAGCATACAGTTCGACATTTCGCACACATTAGTTTGTCAACTTTGCTCTTGAAGGATTCATTTAGATGCAAATTGCATCAATGGGAAAACTGCTATTCATGTTGAAGAGGTTACAGAATATCAGATTATTTTTTTTACTTCCTGCTAGGTTATACACTGCTGCACTGAACCATTATGATTAGTCTCCTCAGCATTGCTGTTTATGACAAAACCCTTCCTAATATCTTTTTCATAATCCAAATCAGACATATGTCCCATCCTATCACGAACGTGTGGGCCTACAGCAAACAAATCAGGAAAAAGTTATGTTGCATTCTGCTTTGTGAAACATCAAACATGTTTGTGGTTGACATACTAAGGAATGTGTGTGCATCATAAACACAAGACATATCCCACAAAATGTAACCCTTATTGTTTTTTTCAGAATAATTATTTATTTTCATGCCATGCTTGGAAGTACTTGGTGTTTGTTATTGGGAAGATTTTAACTGAATGTTTGAGTTTGAAACATCTATGGAGTGGCCAGCCCCAGCTGAATCCCCTTTAACAAGATGAAATGCCTCTAATGGAACCCCTGTGGTTGGCAAGTTGTTTTCTGGGAATTGAGATATTGCTGTAATCCAGTTTACTTCAAACAGACTTGGATAACAGCTGCCATGTCTTTTTTCCCTTTCCCACTGCATATTTGCTTCAGGCTGTGCTTGACTAGATGTCCTTTTGCTTTACCTATCATTCTGTGATGTCGGTTTTTAACCAACAGATTGCTTCTAAGCGTGTGGCATGAGCAATTCTACAGTGTCTCCTTAGACTCACTTTCATCATACAGTATAATATTAGTATAAACTAATGTATATCCACTGAAATCTAGCACAGCCTAATACCTCTGCTGCTGCACTTCAAAATATTTTTAATCATTGATTATTAGTTCTTTGAAAATTATTTTTCCTCACATGTTCCCTGTTAGCTTAAATGTTTAAAAAGTGCATAAGAATCATATAACTCAGTGTAGTTTTGTTTGAGAATATTAACAGGTACAGTACATTACCCTGAGGACCAACAATTATATGTATTAACAAACTAAAACACACATACAGTAATTATAATAATAATTAATAATAATAATTGCTTACACTTATATAGCGCTTTTCTGGAGACTCCACTCAAAGCACTTTACAGGTAATGGGGACTTCCCTCCATCACCACCAATGTGCAGCATCCACCTGGATGATGCACCGGCAGCCATAGTGCACCAGAACGCTCACATCAGTAATCAGTTGGGAGGAGAACAGAGTAATGAAACCAATTCATAGATGGGGATTATTAGGAGGCCATGATTGGTAAGGGCCAATGGGAAATTTGGCCAGGATGCCGGGGTTACACCCCAGTAGGCATTGGTTTCATGAATGATTGTTATTGATGCCTATTGATGAAAGAAAGCATAGATCAACATATTTACTCCCAGATAACACTCAGAACTGGAATGTGGATTTAAGATTTCTTTATTTGTCATATACAACAAGTGTATTGGAATGCTTGTTCAGCTGTAACCAGTAACATTAGAGTAACATTAGAGAGAAATAAAATTGGCTATAAAATAGCCAAGGTATATAATAATATGAAATGTGGAATCCACATTCTGGATTTCAACTTTTGAATGATCTCAAAATATTTAGAAGGATTTTTTAAAACAAGAGAGTATCAGTAACATAGTAACATGAGAGTATCATAACATATCAGTACATCTCTCAAGACACACTTCTCATCTTGCAGTAATGGCTGGAATTGCAAATAAGTACCACTGGTGTTATAGAAATATTGTAGCTAAATCTCAATACTCTTGTTATTTTAAGTTTTTAAAATAAGTTTACGTTTAG
Organism: Lepisosteus oculatus; assembly: GCF_040954835.1. Taxonomy (NCBI): domain Eukaryota; kingdom Metazoa; phylum Chordata; class Actinopteri; order Semionotiformes; family Lepisosteidae; genus Lepisosteus; species Lepisosteus oculatus. Next base: position 37,041,006 of record NC_090702.1, on the reverse strand, counting down.
GTTTTATTTTAAGTTAGTAGCGTTGACTGATATCTAATCAGAGGCTTCAGCTGCAATGAAGCATTGACTCTTTTGAAGCATGTTATGCTGTTGAGAATAGTTCTGTGAATTCTAATCAGAACTTTATCAAACCCTATAGCTATTAGTTTCATTGTTTCTTGTCTGTTTAAACAGTCACAATATATTTACATTATTGGAATACTCCATGTTCACCATATCATCTATCTCACAGTTAATTATTTGATTTTTTTTCAGAATGCATGAGTTAGATGTCCAACAAAATATGACTAATCCCATATACATGTAGACTGACTCTGACCTACTGCATTCAGAGCCAGGCTTGAATGTTGAAAAATGTCAGCTTGCATTAACATCAGTTTTTCCAGCAAATGAACTTGGCCATTAAAGACAGAGGATGTTTTAAGGGGACATGCATAGATGAATAAATACAAGAATCTCACGCATTTAGTACAGTATATCTTTAGATGTTTTTTATTCTGAATGCTTTAATGGGTAGGCATATGAATTTGGCTTTATTCCCTATAATGGGGAAATATCATGCATTATTTCAACAGCATCATTTAAAATAAAGACAAATATCTAGAGAAATTTGGCATATTATTTTATTTGTTCTAGAGTAATCTTTGAAATAGGAGAATTAATAAATGAAAAGTTTGCAATAAAACATGTTTTTGATTTTCCTTTTTGGGACCATAATGTTTTCTACAATACAGAAATAACGCTAATCTTTCCTCACCGAAAGCCCATCCTCCTCAACCCTCCTTCACATTTCTGTTTAATGAGCAAGTTTAATTATAATTTACAGTGTGTCAGTGAACCCAGGGATGCAGATAAGTAAAACATTAATCCTACACAAAGAATTTGTATTACTAAATAATGAAAGTTCCTTTTTGTGGATACAAACTATGCAGTGAGATTGATCATGCCTTGAAAGCAAACCCTGAAAAGACAGGTAATTAATAAAAGAGCTTGTGTGTTGTATAAAACATTTTGTAAATGTTTACGTTGAAGAGCAAGTACAGTGTTGCTTGGAAATATTTTGTGGGAGATGAGAAGGATTGATGAATCTTTTTGCTTTTGAGGGTGAGTCATAGATTACTGAGATGGAAAGCCCTCTGGTAGTGTTTTGTGTTCGTAACAGCTCTTACAGCTGTATATATGGGTCTAGCTCGATTTCCAACAAACTGAAGGGTTAGAAAGTGTGAACACTTAAAATATTTTGAGACAAAAATCTTAAACAGGCTGCCTAAATCTGTGTATTGGCGATCACTAATTATAATTTATAAATTGTTTTAAAGGTCCGGTGATAGTGGTCGAAGTAGTTACTATTTATTTACTGTGTCATCTGTCTAGCTATCTTTTTTTTACAAAGAGCAAATGAGGCAAGTTTTCTCCTATGGGCAAACATTAATATAGTTTGCTTACTGTTCAGCAGTCTTGATTATTAATCAGGATCTTAATATATATTTTGTCAATATATTTGTGACACTTAAGTCTGCATTCTCCATGTTTTTTTTTACCTCTGGAAACGTTGGTGAATGTTTTCTTTATTCAGTTTTAATGTCCCACTTCTCCGTGATTCTTCCACTTATTCTTTGCTATGGTGGCTGCGTAAGAGGCAGTTTCCTAATGTTTCTCTGAGACGAGTATTGTAATACATGTTTGTGAGCAGTGAAAAGATGAGTCACAGCAGTAATGCCCTTTACATTAAATCTCTCAGGAAAGCTCTTGACTTTCCATTCAGCTTGGGGGCTTTTCTGGCTTGAATATTCCACAGATTGACCTCTTTTTAAAAAAGTATGGGTTGTGGCTAAGGTATCCTTGGTTTGATGAAATGAAATGTTTTAATCTTTGTAGTTCGTAGCTCTGGTAAAATGTAGTTAATTTTCTAAATCTTTACATATTGCATTACTTAATATATATAACATTATATTTTAATGTTACCGTACATGTCATGTAAAAAGAATACTGTATATTTGAATCAAGTAAGGGCATAAAGCATTCAGAGATCCGCATTGATGTCATGTTTTCCTTAATTGGGTAATTAATTCAGTAGTCTCTTCCCATACAGAACACATCCTCTATACTTCCCTTGCTGTATATTAAAAACTTTCAAGTAATTACACAATTTGTTTTAAATTAAACATCTATATTATTTGTGTCACAAAAAGAGGGATTTCAGTAAATTTTCACACTTATGTCTTATGTGATTCATATAAGATAAAGGAACCTTTATAATCTGTTGAATTTTTAATCAAATGAAAATAGAAGAAAAGGATTTACATTGAACAAAGATGTATCGATTATATGCTAAGCTAAAGAACAGGGAGTAATTCATGTGTGTTTTAACAATATTACTTTCATATTAAGCATGATAAATATAACTGAGACCTATATATATATTATATGATTTGATTTTTATGTCCCTGGGTGGACCTGATAATGTCAGTAAATTGGTGACCATGGATTGTGAAGGTAAAGAGAGATCTCCCGATCCCCAAATAATTTAAATCACTATTTCATGCAATTTTAATTTAATTTGCAGGGTGGCAGAATTTGGATAGTGCTAAATAAGAATTGGATAGACAGATCTCACAGTTACAGATCTTCCAAGATTTGACTGTAACAATACAGAGTGTTTTTCTTGTGATAAATCCTGGTAATACAAGCAAAATATTTAAAAAGTGTTTTGTCTTTTTAATATGTATTGTAAACTGTGTAATATGTACGTCAAATGCAATATTAATCTGAAATATTAATTTAAGTTAAAGTCACAGTTAAAGTCAGCAATATTCTCAACAGGATGCACATTTCTGTGTATAGCTACACTACAGATTAAGCATGACTATTAACTTACCTTTTCTAATGACTTTTTAATAATTATGTTTAATACATGAAGGGACAGTTATGTGCAACTAAACTGAATTCTGATAGTTAAATTATTACATCTTAATATAATACCAATCAAATGCAGTACATTACATATAATACTAAAACCATATACTGAACATTTTGGAATATGATCAATTATACAGCACAAAGGCCTGGTTTCAATGAGCTATTGTAATGTTTAAATGAAAAAGGTCTTGCAAACAAAAATCTGCAGAGTTTATTGTTTTTTTATCTATTACCACTATTTATAAAAACTTCCATTTCAGCTTCACTTGTTATAAACCAAGAGCATGGCTTCTCAACCTTTTTAAGTCTTACCTTAAAAATGTGTCACAATGGTTGGGATTCACATAAAAAACAAAAACTTCAGGAGAAAGAAGTTAGTTACACAGTTACACAGACTATTTTGAATAAAATGTAATACGTAGCTGCTGGTTGGTTACTAATTACATTAATAATATTACATTTACAGTAAATACAATGTTTATATATACAATGCTTACCCCCAGTAAGATACTAGGGGGTTGCTTCTGGAAAATAGTCACATCAAGACAGGTGAAACAGGTGAAAGTCTGACGCAGGGAGAAGCATTCAGAGTTGTTTGCATCTACTGTATTCCATCTCTACATTAACGGTTACAGATGAAGCCCTGACTCACACAAGTACAGTATGTGGTAGCGAAAAGCAACAGAAATGTAATGCCTGCTGTGAGGGATAGGAATGTTCAATGGCTGCCAAACTCCAAAATGAATCAAGGTCAAGTTATATGAACTGAAACTTCAGGCTGCTGTCAGCTGATAGTTCCATCATCTGGGTTTCCAACATAGTGGAAAATGCAAGGTCCATAGCCGCAAGATCCACTGGGAATCCGAAACCCAAAGATTTTCATCCTGGGAGTCTTCTGGGAAATATTCTAAGATTTTATTTTACAGTTGAATTAAAGGCTGGGGCTAAGCTTTAGTGTCTTTAAAGTAGGGAAATTCTTCCAAAATCTAACTTTAAGTTAAGTTGTGTGTGTTATAGTGTGAGTTGCTTCATGAATTCCTAAAGTTTGTCAGACATCAGTCATACAGTGCAGATTCTTTTTGAACTAAAATATTTAGCGGTTCCAGCAGGTCATATATGTCTGATAAATAGGTATTGCACAAAGTTCAACATCAAGGTAAAATTTTGCCAAATTGGACATTTTCTCTTCAAAAATGGCACACACTGTTTTTGTTCATAGAGGCAATTCAGCGCCTTCCTTCTTGAAAGTCTTCTTTCTTACTGATGCAAATTTCTTTCAGTTACAAATGCTTTGAGTCCATCCTCTCACACAAAGCAGCGACATATCATGTAATTGACCTGCTTAATTACAGTATCCAAGACTTCATATCATTCTTGTGACATTTTTTACTGCCAGTCTTTCTTAATGTGAAAAACATTACACACTGTATACTACCCCTGTGGGTGGTCTTTTTATTTAATATGTTTCATGTCACCTCTAGTTTCCCAGTCATGGATTCACCACTTTCTGTGCACACCCAGATGTAATTTTTCACTTGTCAGCCATCACTCTGGTGGAGAGCTAAACTCTTAAAATAAGTAAAAAACAGAATTAGTGGACATCAGTAGATTCATCCAGCTTTAGCCCAAAATATGTGTTTTCTTTATTTTTTTTCAGAAGCTGGATTTCAAACTTTAACTCATAAGCACTCAATTTTGGGCTGTATATGCTGTTTACATGCTTCACTGTAGAACCCTCACTTCCATCATTGTTTTTCCCTTTAAGAAACAGTTCATCTTAAAATATTTACCAGATAAATGTAGCTTCATTTTTCTTCTGCTCTCTAAAAATTCAAAGCAATTTTTTTTCAGTAGTTTTTTTCAATATAGTTTTTCAGTAGAATATATTCAGTAGTTTGGGTATAATTAATTCTGCAATTATTGTTATTCTTTGGCAGGCAAGCATTTAATTTAAATATCCTCTCTTACCATGAATTGCAAATAAGTCTGATGAATGCTGCTGGGATAGTACTCTGACAGCAGGATGTGCTGGCTCTTTAACACAAATGAGGACATCGTGAATTGTGGGGAATCAATGGCTTTCAGTCTATGGCTCCAAAAGGGAGTAATGTCTGCACTTGGGCACAAACTGGAGGTCACTTCTTATAAGACTACAGCTGGAGTGATCCACCAATGAAGAACAAGCTATATGGGGAAATGCCACTACACCTGATGACATTAAGTCCAACAACCACCTGTTATGATGCAACTTCAAAAGTCTCCACACAGAAGGTTTGGATGCGCTGTAAAACCCTGACAACTTGACAACTATCATGTGACTGTGATGACCACTGTCTGAACTGCAAATGAAGTGTATTTGACAGTAACTGGCAGGCTGAGAGACAGTACCTAAACAATGTTTCCGCCCAGCACTCTGCAACAAGAGTAGTTTTGTGATGAACGCCGTATTGGAATTTTCTTTGGGTGCAGAAGTTGTGTTTCTTATCTTCTCTTTTCAGCACTGAATAAACCTTTACTTGTTCCTTTGCAGCCTACGCATGCTGACGCAGTTACTGTACCTACAGTACAGTACTTGAACTATTGGAAGTTTGACTGTGATCACCAAATATAATTTTGTTGAAACCACTGTATATTACCAAAATATTCAGTGTAGCAACTACAAAATGTGCGACTCCCTCTTATCTTGTGGCTTTTTTCCCCAATTCCTGAGAATAAGTATACTTTCCATTGGATAAGCCTTCTTCAAAGTGAGGCTAAGCAGAACTCTTCTGTTTTCCTGCACCAAACGGACATCCTCTGGGACAAAGCCAGCAGACAAAGATTGGAGTGACTGGATCTAGCATTCTTCTTCACACAGGGCTTTTAAAAGTCTCATGTGTCTGTTCAAGCATTCTTAATTTGGATACATTTGATGTTCACATTTAAAACAATTTATAATTAAGTTATTATTATTCCAAACTCGTTTAAGTTTGATAAAAATTAATTCAGGAAAGTAATTGAATATTTATTTGTCTTTCAAGAGTGTAGGAATGTTGATGTGTTCGAATGAGACTGATTATTTGTGAGGTTGACTAAACTAACGCAACAATTATAATCAATATATTTTATTTTTGTTTTTCTGATTATGTTTTGTAATTTCTGGATGGTTGTTCAGCCATTTGTATCATGGCACTTTGATTCATTAACATGTTTACTGTTGTTTTAGTTTATTTTGCACTTTTTCTCCATCTGTCCATCCATTTTCTAACCCAGGGCCCCAGCACTACAAAGAGAGAATACTAGCCACCATGCTGCCTGCACATTTTGTTACTGTATTAAAAAAATGTGTATTGTGTTTTTGGAATCTGTGTGCTGTTTGTTTTGATTGATTGTTTCTTAGTTTACTGTCTCAATTTCTAATAGTTGTTATAAATTCAAACTATAAAATCATTACAGCACATCTGACTTTTTGTTTAATAGAGATTCTAACATTTTTTGTTTTTGTTTTGTTTTGCAGGTATGATGTTGATTCAAAGAGTACAAACTTGTCAAAACATGTAAGTTCCCCTTATTTGCTTATTTTTTGTACCATCAACATTGTAAAATAGAATTTCTGTAATATATCCTTTCATGTGCTTGTATAATATTTAACGGATTTATTCTACAGTGTAGTTTGGTTTCACATAACTGAAGTTTATGATTAAATACTGTCATTTTTTTTGCAGTCATAGAGACAACTGAACACGTAATTCTAAAGGAATCTTAATGTAATAATCAAGAAAAAACACCAACCATATTTAATTTATTTAAATTTGGGGAATTAATGTGGTATTCCACAACTCTCTTAACATGCTTGCTACAAATAAAGGTGTCTAAGTAATTGTTTTTTTATGGTACCTATCTTGCAAAAGTGTAAAAAAAGCTTGATGGTATTTTTTTAGGTCCAGCACACTAACATAATTATTCCTGAAATGTCAAATTTTCTCTGTAATGGTAGGAGCCTCGAGTTCTTAGATTTTATTCCTTAATTGTCTAGTTTTGAGAATTTAAAAATTTAAAAATTGATCTATTACAGTATTTGTGTTTTTGCTCAGTGTTGCACAGGACTTTTCTGATCCAAACAGAAGTGGCCTGTTGTGAGATCTGTGCCCCCTGTTTCCTAGTATAAATTCCCAACTACGTTAAGCAAATGTCATCCCAATTTAGTGTAACCATGGTTAAAATGCTACACATTCTGCATGCACAAGTCCTATTTGTTCCAGAAAGTCGCTACAATATCTACATATTGGCTAAAATGTCAATTAAAAATTGTCTCTAAATTAGTAGATACAATTAATTTTCAAACTACTTGATATTTCTGAATGCCTATAACCTTCACATTGCAGCAATGGTAAACAGCATCCTTTTTCAGTATTTACCATCTGAGTCTCATCAAACAACTGCTGAGTTTATAACAAGAATGATGGAAAAGAATCAAACTCAATGCAGATGTCATACAATATGTGTCTATATATTTACATACATATATGTACATATGTGTCTGCACACTACTGTACATGTCAACCACAGCAATGGAAAGATACTCAATTGTGTAGCTCCATACTTCAGCTTTAGAGAATACTAAACACTGAAGAACTCTAAGAATTTCAGTCTGAGTAAAACAGCATTTTCACAACAAGTAACCTTGTTCACATCCTTGTGAATTCAATTGCAATTACATAGAATTATAAAGGAATGAATGAAATTAAACACTCCCATGGGCTCAATATTCCACTTTATTGCTCACTAATCAAAGGGTTAGTTCTCAAAACACACTCTACAATGGGGTGTTTAAACAAGAGGATGCCATAGTTATAAATATCATAATTGTGATTTGAAAATGTTTTACCTAAGCTACATGGTAGTTATAAAAAACCATACCTACAAATAACATTGATGTAAAAATAGAATCTTTACAATTTAAAGACATCAGTTTGCTAAAAGAAACGGTGGTAGAAACACCAGTATTTGTGGTAGAAAAGAAACCAATGTCCAAAAGAAAAAGCAAAATATAGGAGACATTTGTCTGGCCATAAGGACCACAAAGCTGGTATCTCCATGATATACCACAGTGATACTGCACAGGTGATCACCATGGGAATAGCAGATTGGTAATTTGATTAATACTGGTAAATAATAGTCTAAAAGTTAATATTTATGCATTAATTACTTGTGATTTGTGGGAATTGAGTATGGTCTTTTAATTAATATACTCTATATAAATTACTTATAAAATCTAACAATTCATGGTTTTACATTTCAGTTTTATACTGTAGAATCAAATCATGAAACACATAATCTACTGTATGTGCTCAATTATTAATACATTGCCCATTGTAATTGAATCTCAGTTGGCTGAAGAGTTGAGAATATTTTAAAGTAGCATGAACACATTCAAAACATTGTGTAAAAAAAGTAATCCTAATTGCATACAAAATCTGGTTTTATGTTTACAGGTTTAAAAGTAATTTCTTCAAAAAAGTCTGATTGATGACACAGTGATCATTAGTACATTAGTACAGCATGCTTGAATATGTTTTTCAAAGATAATTTTTCACACCATTTTCTTCATTTTATTTTACTTTAGGAAAACTAACCAAACATCTGAAAATCAAATTAGACAGCTTTTCATTTTGCATTAATATATATGTCAAAGTCTAAGATTTTTATACATTTAGATGTGATAAAATGTGACTATAGGATGATGTATATGCATATTTGCTCAAAACTAAGACATATTGTCATTGAAAGACTGTCAGTAATGAGCCTACTGTCACACATATTCAGTATGTATAACATCTCCCTGGAGAATTTAAAACAATCACTTAATCGTACTGAGATTCTCAAATACTCCATGGTAATGCAGTGAACCCACAGTTTCTATGTGTCCTAGGTATTCTGATACAAACTAAATTTGGCAGCATCACTCTTATGCAGTATTCATGTGTCAGCTTAGTCATACTGAAAAGCCATATACTGTTTCTCCCAGCTAATGACAAACAATAAACAGAAAGATGTTGACAAACTATTATGGTTAAAAAAGTTATGTGTTTACATACAACGTATAATCATTTTGACTGAGATTGTTGATTTACATTTGCAAAGTATTGGATACAATACCTCTGATCCAGCCTCTGATACAAATCTAAACACTTCATAAGATGTAAAAGTATTGTTAAAATCTTTCATTTGGCTCTGAGTAACATGATTATTTGCAAGAAAATGTAAAACAGGTGAAACTGAAATTAATTGATCATCTTCATCTTTATAAGTTCCAGATGAGCTGATCACCTTTATTTTTCTCATAGATAATGGAGAAAATGAACATGCAGACATTTATACAATTTATACAATGTGTATATATACACATTCACATATGCATATATAAGTATACACTGTATAATATAATGCACATATTACATCACAGTAGCTGCTCTAAATGTAGAACAAATTAATGGGCAAATCCTTTTATTTTACAGTGCTTCTGCAGCAGAACCAAGGCAGGCATTTCCTGTCTGGTCTGTAATTGTTGGTCTTAACAGTATTAATAAAATATTCATACAAGTGTTAACCCCTTAGACATAAATTTATTCTAAATTTCTAAATCCTATTATTCATCAGAATTTCCACAAATTGGCAAATCTATGTAAAACATTTCAATTAAAATGATAAAAATTATATTATGGAACAATATTCGCTCCCTCATATTTTTTTTCTGTAAATATAATATAATGTATATACTGTATATAATAAAATATATATAATTATATTTTTTAGGTCCTAGGATGAGTATATAATATTAAAACTGATTTATGATGTATGACACATTCATTTATAAAGCTGGCAAAAAAAAAAAAACTTTTAAGTGAAGATTAAAAATTGAAGCACCCAGGAGTGCTTGACTCTTTCTGTGTGGAATTGCTCAGTGAATAAAATCCCTTAATCCCAAACCACTTTGACTGGAGCACCAAAACAGCAGCTCAGGCAGTGGGAGGTACTGTACAAATTCAAAGGAAAAAATCAAGCATACTGAAATCACATGGAGCAGTTTCAGATACAATAGTGTAGTTAGAGGTAGAAAAGCCCTCTAGCATTGTGCTGCTGTGGACAACTTCGATTGTAGTGAGAGTAGGAAACCTATTTAGGTTATTAAGTGATATAAAATAGAAAACAGCACTGCCTTCTTTGAAGTGTAGAATGACGTTTGTTACTGTAACACTGTAGATTCGAATATTTTGTTAAATTTCTATGCCATGTTTTATATGTCCAGTTATATACTGTACATTTGGCATTATACAATGACTGAATTTCTAAGAATGCAATGTTTTGTTCCACTTTTCATGCATCTTGGTGTGTGCTGCTTTAAAACATTCCAAACCATTTTACATTCAAAAATATAAAACCCCCCATGATGCCTCTTTACAAAGTGAAGCCAGGATGATATTCCTGATATTCCTTGAGATGTTCATCCCCTGTTCCTGCAGGATATCACTTTCATCTACAAATACTGTATTTGATCAGTATTATGTCATAGAATACAGAATTAATATCTTATGTGAGCACTTAGAAGATTGCATATTACATATGCTTTTGCAGATTCTTTTATTGTTTTCACAGACAATTTTTCCAAATAATTTTAACCTTGATTATTTTATCTGTATACTGTATACAGCTTTCAGAACCTGTACTAATTATCACAAGAGCCTTTTGAAAATTTGGAACAAGCTGATTCTTTTAAAAACAGAGTTATAGTTAGGCAGATGAGAGAGGAGATAAAAATTCCCAAGTGTGACCAAAATGTTTACCTCTGGTACAAATTCTATTTAGTTTTGTTTTGTTTTATTGTAATAACTTTCCAAGCCTTTTATCATACAATGATTATTCTATAATTTTCAATGCCTTGAATACATTTTTTGTGGGCTGTTTGAAGTCAAGAGGATGTAAAATCATTTTAGATTACATTCTGTATAGACAATAGACAATGTTTTTTCATTGTATCCTTACATACAGTACACTCCTTATCTAACATTAATCAAAGTATAAGGTACAAGGTTTTAAACTGTATAATGTATGTCTTCTCAGTTAGGTACATGGATAAAAGAGAATGTTTAGAAATGTATAACATTTTTAAATTTCTCCCTTTTGTGGATGCCAACTAGATAAATAATTAACGTAAATCTTGGACTTTTGCTACCTGCACATTATTTTCATAAGCACTACATACTGTACATTCCTCAGGTTAAAGATGAGATCATAAGATGGCTTACTTACAAGAGGCCATTCAACCCATCTAGCTCATTTGGACAAAAATAAAGTCTGGCATGCTTAGAATCTGTACTCTGATCAAATTTACAGTTTCTTGCCCCAAGAATTCCTTCTTTCAGTCATGTGAATTATTTAGCTAAATGTTTGTTACCTTTTGATCTTACATTACTTCCCTTACTGTACTGTCATCAAAATGTACTTTAGTGTTTCGTATGAAGCATTATAACTAAGTGCTCTATCATAGCCTTCTGGGATTAATCCTGTCAAGCATTTGTAGTGTTACAGTAAGCATTACAAAATTGGATGGTGCACATTGCAGGGAGCTCATTAGTAAGATTATCAGTTGTACATAACATCCATTCATTCTGCAGTGTACTGCAAGCTTAAACTGAGTCACTACAGATCACTGACAGGTTTAAAATGCATCTTAATGATAACTTTGTCGACTTTGTCATGTGCAGGGTCATTATTTTTCTTCTTTTCCTTCTAAATACTACCAGATATTTAATACATGATTATGGATTGAGATACATTTGATTTGGAACTGTTTTTTTAAAAAAAGGATAAGTACTGTACTCAATATCATTCTAAGTTATACCCTAAAGTTGGTGTAAAACAATCAACATAACAAAAACAATCAGAAAAATAAATAAGAAAAATTAGATTAGATAACTAAAATCTTCTTGTGCAATAATAAGTGTGTAATAATTTAATTTCCATTTAAAGCATTGACTGTTTAGTTTTAGCATAATAAAGGGAGAATGATAAAAAAACAGTACTTTTCCCATAAAGGGAAACTACTGTACTATAGTTCGTCTTCATCTTAAACCACACTAGGCATGTTTCACTAGGCATTTTTCATTGTAACATGAAAATATGGGAAAATGTTGTAGTAAGTTAATAACAGAAAGTTGTAAGTTAGTGTAATGATATTTTAACCCCTTTGAAACTGTGCAACTGTTTCAAACTATGCAAAGTCTCCTAATCCCACTATCTGCATTTATCTGCATGAGTAATTAGTAAATGATTTACTCTATTTTGACACAAAATATAAAATCCATCTGCTTTAAATCTTTTAAATGAAACTCTTAGTGAAATAAAAATATGCTTATGCTCTTGGACCTCTCTGATAAAATACAAAAATACAATGCTAAATTATAAAGCAAGAATTAGTCAATTGAAGACTGCTTTAGTAGGTGGAGCTAATGGAGACAGTTCAATAAACAAATGCAAAACATAACCTTCAAAAAAGAAAAACACACCAAACAATTCCGAAAAGCCTTATGTACTGTATATATTTTGTATGTTGATTGAGATATTTTGACATGTTGTGTGTTTTCTGGTGAATGTTTTCTGCGGCTCTTTGAACATTGATAATGTACAGTAGACTGCATGAGATGCCTTAAGCCAACACTGTACTGTCAGTACTTAATGTATTGTTAGCATCCACTCTATAGAGTTTCTAATATACTTGACTTTGCATACACAATCACCACAGAAAGCATTTTGAAGTTTATGCATCTTTTATTAATGTGAGTTATGAAAAGTCATCACATCTTCTTTTAGTGTTTGGATGGTTGTATGTCAAACAACATTCTTAATGTCCTGTTGGTATTAGTTGTTTTTGCGCATTTTTGTGCTGGACTCTGCCATGAAACAACTTTCCTCCAGGGGATAATAAAGCTTGAATTGAAGTGAAATATTGAAAGTTTATCTGAATGTATGTGAAAAATATAGAGCTGCCTTGCAAATGGTTTCAGACCCTTCCTACTTTGTCCCATTTGTAGACAAAATGATTCATGTACATTTTTTTAAATTAATATTTTATTCAAATTCCGAATGCTTAAGCTCAAGATTTTTAAAGGTAAGATAAGTTGCAGTAAATGTCAGCAAAAACTAAAGGCCCACTTTCTGTGGCCATGGTTCTCTCCAAGAACATGTCAGGATTCCTGACATTGCCATACGTGCTGCTGTTGATGATGATTTGGCCATTTAGCCTCACAGTGCTGGACGTCTTAGCTGGGCCAACGTCTTTGGACTATTCTGTCACTAACTAGCCTGTTTTGACTTCTGATGACAGCATTTTTTGTAATGTTGGTCAGTTTAAACTAGTTGTGAAGGTGTTACAGCGTGAATTCATCAAATTCATCTAAAACATGCAAGACATAGTTTCTGAGTGAACATTAAAATGACGTAAACTAACTTCAACATTCCAGCATTCACTATTTTAAGTGCCTGATTCTTCTCAGCAGTGAGTCATGGCATCTCTCAGATGAGTGACAGACATCATTGATCTATTGACATTTCCTGACGTTTGTGCACTGTAGCATTTCATGTATGCCTGTCTCCAATTAATAAGTTATGCTGACAAAACCTTTTTCACATACAAAAATGTCCCCTAAATGAATATTTAATTCTGATTGGCAAACAGTGACCCGAGTATGTATTGCATGCTTTCTCCTTAATGGGATATCCCTATGCCGTCACAGTATGTCGGCATACTTTGTCCACATGTAACATTAGAAATAGAAAAGTATTGAATGTAGTGGTCATAATGAAATTAATACATTCTTTCAAATTGTTAAAAAACATGTGGAAGATTGTTAAGGAGTAGGCTGTGCTATCTTTAAAACATCTGCAGTACTTGACCTGGTTGATCTTTCTACATGTTACAGTCAATTCTGAGTTGTTAAAATTGATTTTGAGACATTTAACAGAGCATCTCTGCCTGTCTCTACCAATACTCATTACTTGTACTGGGAAATAGTTACAGCATATGCAAGCTGTCTCAAATACATGTTTCTTTGATTGTATTGGTTGTTTTCTTCTAATAATAATGTTATAATGTTTCTTTATTAGCCCTATACAATTTCTTGCATTAGGAATGCATCTTTTCACATACCCCAGCTCTGTGACACAGACACAGAGACAGGGAGAGAAGCTTGGGGTCAGAGCGCAGGGTCTGCCGTTGTACGGCACCCCTGGAGCAGTTAGGGTTAAGGGCCTTGCTCAGGGGCCCAACGGAGTAGGATTCCTCTGCCAGCCGCAGGATTTGAACCGGCAACCTTCCAGTCACAGGCGCAGATCCTTAGCCACAGAGCCACCGCTCCCCCCTATGACATTGGACTTCAATACTGATTGTATTATTTCTGTGTAGTAATGGAAAACTATATATGAGTCACAGAATCTGTATCTCTCAATATCAGGCTACACACATGTTGAAAAAGAGACAGAAAACAATGTGCTACCTTCCAGAAAACATCATTCATATATTAACACTGTCATTGCAAAAAGAGGCTCATGAGTTAAAAGCAAAGGAAAACAATAATTATGTAAATTTAAAGAATATCTTTGTATAGATGTGTAGATGATAATAAAACCCATTGTTGTATATCCTTTTCAGAGCCCAAAGAATAGATAAGAAACAAAAAACATTTTAAAATGTTACAAACAAAAGGCTTCAGCAAATAATTGCTAAGGTGGACATTGCTAACACTACCAAAAGTAAAAATAAATCATTCATAATAGAATGGCATCAAAAATAATGTATGTTTGTGTTTTTTTTTAAATAAAGCATAGGATTTGTAGCTATTGATTAAATGTTGTTGGTTTTATTTTTATTAATTGATCATTCATGACTGACCTTGATACACTTGAGTGACCTTGACTGTTGCATAAGCACTAAATTACCTCATTAGTGAGAGAGTAGATCTGCTCAATGTGATGATGTGATTTAACTTGTTGAGTGTCAGGCAAACAAGTTGAGTGTCAAGCAAATCTACTAGCTAGAATGTAACACATTATAGTCAATGTATATTTTAACTTTAAATTGTTAACTGTGATCTTTTTAATCCCTGAGTGACCATCAGTATTGCATATTACAGCAGACTGTTTCACAGATATATTCTCTTATGTTTGTTGTTCTTTTTGCATGTTTTGGTTGTACCAACAAATTGTATATTATATATATATTTAGAACCCGTTTGTGAGACTGTAAATTATTATGTGTGCTGGGTTCTAAAAGTCATCAAGTACTCTCACAATTTACTGTTACAATTTCTGATTGTTACAGCAAATTAAAACCCCCATCTCCTACAGAGTGAAGTGCTAAAGATTGTGTAATCAAGAGAAATATTTGTGACAGAAGGTATTATAACTTTGATGCTAAAAATGTAATTTGAGTGCCTAACATTTCAATGCAGGGAAAAGGTAGTATAACATGCGTCCCTGTCATTGCAGGACTTCCTGGGCCAGGCATTCTGCACCCTCGGGGAAGTAGTAGGGTCCCTAGGGAGTCGCATGGAGAAACCTTTGGTGTAAGTAATGCCTTGTTCTCTGATTTTTAAATTTAAGCATGTGCATGAACCACCCCCCACCTCCATTTCAAACATATTGTCCCAATTTTAGAATTTCTTCTGTTGTGTTTCAAGTTAAGTAAATAATGCCCACCAACCATAATGCTGATGAAGTCTCATTCGCAATCACTGAAATCTCACTCTACTTAATTTCTAAGTTCTAAGTTTATTTCATGGATTTAGGTTGTTCTTGCAAAATATGGCCCAGTGGTAGAAATGTTATGGTGTGATGGTCAAATTTATAAATTTTAAAGCACCCAGAGTCTTCCAAGTGGTTTGTTTTTTTAAAAGAAAAATGGACAGTTTAGAAAATTACAGGCTAACAGTAAACTTAGGTTTGTACTGTAGTTCAGCTATCATGGAAGATTTGATTTGTTGAAATATAATGTTTGTGGGGTTCGACCCTGTGTAATAATTACAAACTCATAAAAGCTTAAAAAATAAATTATAAATTAGGAGCTTAGCTACAAGAAAGAATACCTTAAAATTTGAAAATTACCTTACATTTTCCAAACTAAAGGGAAAATTAATTTTTCAGCATGACTAAATTCTGGAATAAACTTTCTCAGTGTCAGAACAAAGTCATTTGTCATGGGAAATAGCGAGTTGAACCAAGAATGGAAAAAGCCTGCCATTAAAAAAAAAGTGTTGCTGCTGAGTTTTCATTTGAAAACTGAATGCAATTATTATTACATTTTAATGAGGCAGTTGTCTCTTGCAGTTCATTATGATCTTGCCACTAACTGACTACTCACTATGTCATGTCTTCTAAAGAGCTGTGCTTTTACCCTTGTTATTTTTATAGAACAATTGTCATTTGGGTTCAAGAAGTAATATTCCTTTCTAATAAACATTTTTATATCATTCTACCCTAAAGAATCTATTTCATAATAGAGTAGAACCTAATTTCGTGTTGCTTTGCAAATCAGTATGCCCTGAAAAACAGTATAGATACTTGTTTAATCTTTTCAATTTAAGTTGACTTTGTAAGATTATTTAAACTGGTATAAATGTTTACTCCTAGTTTAAATCTCATAAAGGTAAAAGAAGAAGCTCTGCTATTCTGCTTTAAATTAGCAATCCCCACTACATTTGGAGGATGGTATGAGAGGTCTACTGCTGAAGAATGAAAAGTTCTACAAATACTAACTTGACTGTCTTCAGACACAATCTCAAAGAAATACCTAGTTTCATTCTCTCTTACCTAGTAACATTCTTTCTCTCATATCTGTAGAATACAAAAGTGTGTTTTTAGTGGGCCAGACCTTACAGAAACAGAGTAGATGGCTCAAGAAATATAAATCTGAATCAACTGAATAGTAGATCTAATGTTTTACTGCTTTGTGCTGCCAACAGTGTGAATGTAGTCAAAAAGGACTGTGGTCTGTTTGTTTATTTTCACAATTAACACCAATTTTGATATCAATTCTTTCTGTTGATCATTCTCTGTGGTACTGAAAATTAAATATGGAACTAAAAGACTGAAGTACATTGAGTTTTCTGAGGCTCACATACAGCCACAGAACTATGAGACTAGGAAAAGGAAAAAAGGTTTAATCTATTTTAAGGAAAATAGATTCATTTGATGTAATTACTTCTAGCAAGGCCTTTAAATTATTGGTCTAATAGCTAATAGTAGTTTTTCTGCTGAAAATTAAATAATGATTATGGCTTATTATATAAAATAAAAGCAAACATACAGTAATACAAATACTCACAGCATTCCTTTATGAAGGGACCTCGCTCAGTTTCGAACGTATTATCGTATAAAAGGTATTACTTAAACTGTATTTGTTTGTTAATGACTCTCTGTACTCTACATAATGTGTGATTATAAGATTGACTAAAGATCCTGCATTATACAGTACATAGGATCTGATGTTTAAATGTCAGTCATGGGCCATGACATCAGTTCTGTCAGATGAGAAACACTGTTGTCTTACTGTATGTGTTGTGAGCTTTCTTTTATTAGTTTATGGGTTCAGCTCATCCCAGATAGTGTTTCCTGCTAAAATAAGCAAAGAAGCCGAACTGTGAGCTAATAAGATTAATGGAACAGGGTTACGTTAATTGCCTATTGATTTTTTTTTGCTTCAAATTCTGTTGTGTAAGCTACATATTGTTGCTACTTACCTTAACATAGTTGAAGCCTGAATATATCTTTACTTAGAAATTGTGCAGATCCTTTAATTAAATTAGGATGCAATTCAACTGAAGATTGTTTGGCCTTTCACAGAAAAGCTTCATTTTCATCAAATAAAAAAATAATCTTGTGATCCAAAAACCAAAAACAAACTCCAGAACACAAAGAATAGCATTTCTATATAAATGCCAGAGCATCTTAGGTTAATTAGAATCCACTTCTTTAAATGTGCTGTTTGATTGGCAAATTTGATTTTTTAAATTTATCTCCAACTTTCTTAGATGATATTCTTAAGGTTAAAGATTTTTTAAACTATGTTACTTATACTTTGTAAATTCTGCTAGTCCACCTGCTTTGGGATCTATAAGATTAGTACAGTATAGCTTAAATGACGCCATCAGAGAGAAGCTATCACTTAGGGTCTCCATCACAGGACCTGGACAGTTTTCATTATTAAGTCTCAAAGACTTCAAGTAAGAAAATGATTTGTCTTAATTAGTCAAGGTTGTGAAGTTTAACCACTTATAGAAGAGAGTTGTTAAACCTGTGGATTAGGACCAGGTCTCGAGAGCAATGAATCAGTTATTGGACAAAGACCTTTCTTTGGTTGTCATGATTAACTAAACTATATACCAATATCACAGTGTTAAAGCACTGACCTTTTTCAGATGAGATCTTTGTGCCTGATATCTTTATATGGTAAATGTCGGTTTTTGTTCATGTGAAATATTATGGATAATTTACTTCAACACCCTTCCAACAACTTATGCTTTAATGAATCAGGATATAAATCAGTCTTTTAAATTATTAAACTCAATAATGTCTTTGCAATAAAATGATGCAAAAACTCAATATCGGATCATACTGACATTTTAGCAATATTTGGCTGTTCATGTGCCATCACTGCATAGTTTGTACCTGAAATCTCAGGGAGATAAACATCTTATGAGTTGAAATTTATTTTCCTCAGTTTTAAGATTACCTGAAATCTTCACATTTCTTAAATTGTGTGTGTTAAAAAATTCTGCCTAGCCGTGAGTGTGTGTTTGTGTGGGCTATGCGATGGACTGGTTTTCCATTCAGAGTGTTCCCATTCCCACCTTGCATTCACTGCTTGCAAAGGCTACGACTCTCTTGTGTCCCTGAATTGGGTGAAGCAGTTAAAAATGTGTGATCTCTAATTGTTTCATTACTTACTGAATTTTGAGCCAAGTCTGTGACGAATGTATAGATGGACTCTGGCATTTATTACCCAGTATAGTAAAATTAAATATACTGTAATGGTATTTGAGAATGTTATTCCTGGTGGAGCTGTATTCTGAGTTCAGAATAATCATTAGTTAATCAAATGTCACAGAATTACAATAGATGTATAATTTTAGGAATTGTACAAAAATTAGTAGTTTAGGGGTGCATTTAGATGCCTTTGGTTACTCAACTAACAAAACGAGCAGTTAGAAATTGTTGTATTTTGAAATACATTTCTGTATACATTCTTGCATTTTACTTGTATTGTTCTATAATGCTAAGATCTTGCATTAATCTAATGAGTTTCACTTTGCCATCACCACACAGTTATTCACCATTCATTTTGCAAAATAAATTTAATTTTAAAAAACAAATATGAAATTACAAAACCTGACAAAAACAAAAATAAATTGGAGCTCTAAAGAAAGAAAATTAGGGGATCAGGGGATTTAATCTAGTAAATTTTAAAGATGTCAGAATGCATGGTCTCATGCTGTCACTAATTTTGTGTTGGTAAAATGTGAACTACTGTAGCTATACGTCTTTCTGTATGAACAATTTCTGTAAATTAATGCACCCCAGTGCAATATAAAGGTATCTTAGCATGGACTCATCCTTGCAAAATATAATTTTTGGTTCCAGTTAGATCTGCACACAACCTGTGGCTGAATTTTGAGAATAACTGAGAATCGTTTACTGAGAATCATTACTAAGAAAGAGCAGTTGAGGGCTCAATGGCACATTCACACCTGACAGATCTGAAAGCATAGCTGTCACATGCACCTAAGAGTCTAATACTCCCAGATCTTGTGTAGATATGAGCTAGGTATATCCTGAATACATTGGTGAGTGGGATGGGAGCAAGTTCACTGTGGCATACATTCAATGCCTGTGTGCCTGTTCCATATCAAGGTAGCAAGGGAGCATAATCCACCACTTCAGGTAAAGTGTTTTTTTTTCAATTAGTAAGATGCATATTGGATGGTAGCAGGTACTGTAACTGAAGAGTGGGTTATTGTAGTATTTGTATTGGCTTCTGTACTGATGTTTTTGTAAAAATGTTAATAAAAAACAGGGGATGTGCGTGGGGGTGAGGTTTTTTTTAATTCATTTCCATGACAATACAGTACAGTAGGTGCATTGAAGACTGTGAAGTATCACCTGTCATTCCTTTCCCCATAAATTTCCATAAGAAAAACTGCTTTGTTTGGTAATGCTTGTTACAGTCCATAACAAGACAACAACATAGGAAGTTGGGATCTTTGGCTGTATTTATCCAAAATAATTTCCCTCATGCTTATTAAATAAAAAGTTACCCAAATAATTGGATATATATATATAGCAACTTTGATATAGTGAATGCTTAAAATGAGTATTTTCTGTTATTTGTTTGGAAAAGCAGAAAACTGTCTGCTGTCACAGCTGTGATTTACGATGTAAAAACCGACGTGGATCCATAGAGTACCTTTACTCTCTGCGTCTGCTGTCAGTGATTGACAAGAAGAGAATGTCAAAGCTTAGGATATCAGGGTGTCATAATGTTGTGATATCTTGTGGCAAATTCTGCTTGACAGACTGAAGATCTTTCAGTTCCTCAAAAATCCCACAATGCTATTGGGCCTGATTTGTGAATGCCTAACTTTAAGCTTCCTACAGAAGCCCAACTGGGAAGTACATTGTGTCTAAGTGTGGAGGTGCCAAATGTTGTGAGGGTTCTGTGATGCCTCACATGGAGTATAAAATTATGTATGGAATATACTTCACATCATGGATATTATATGCCATTAGATTCTTTTTCCCTAATTTATTTGATTCACTTCTCTTATTTGTAGTCAATAAAACATTTTTGGTATCTTAAAAAGACAGTTTGACCATATAGACTATTTCCAGTTCAACTTTTTGCAGTTCCGTGGGTCAGCGCTAATTACAGTATGTTTTAACTACTGTATGCACAATGAACTGACTTGTTGGACCTGAAGCTAGGCCCGTATTAAGTGCAGTAGTTTGTCTGATATCCTCCATCAAATGAATCAATTCAGATTTCTTTGAACAGATCATGTCATTAACTATAATGAGTCATTCAAAAAGAGACCAGCATTACAGAGACTGCTGGGTGGCTAGCTGTTTACATATCTAATTTTATATACCTCTCAATGAAAATTATTCATATGCACCTTATCTGCATAACATAAACTGTTGTTTATCAAAACCGTACTTCATCTCTTACTTTCTGCAGACATATCTCAATGCACTCAATTTTAGACATATCCTTTTACTTTGCGTTCACACTCCACTCTGATTAGACTTTCTGTCAGGAAATCCTTCATTATACCACCTGAACTAAATATATGCATATTGAAAAGATTATTCCTCCACTAAAAGTACAAAAATAAAAGGTGTATTATTATATTCTCAGTGGGAATGGTATGCTTGAATGAACATAAAACTTGCTAACAAAGCCAAATTTTGTAGAGAGAGAGAGGCGAAGATCATGTTCGTTTGAAAACATTTTACACTACATTTTGGAAAAACCTGATCCAGAGATTTGGGCAGATAGGAAGGAGTGGTCCCCAGTGCTTCATTTTCATCTTCACTATTAACAGATTTGTGTTGGTAGGCTGAAAAGCGTTTAATCTAAAAATCTAATTAAAAGCTTTTAATCCATGCTGCTTTTTGTCTCTTAATAGTGATGACAACACCATCATGGCTGTAGTCCATTTGTATTTTATTGTTGACTGGTATTATTAAGATAATATTGCAAATGTTAGCAGATACTGATGTTGGATTGTGCCATAAAAAATGGCAAATGTTCACATAACTACCTGGAGATAAAGATGCTAGCAGAAGTTACTGCCCCTCTGCTTGAAATTCTAAAAGCACAGATGTTAGGTTTGCAATGGTAAACTAGACCGGTTGAGAAATTCTGATGTACAGTATACTTAAAGGTGAAATTCCTAGACAGATGACAAAGCCTTAGACTTTCAGAGGTTGAATGTACCATATCTTCAGGGTAAGTCAATAAATAACCTTCTGAAGTGATGGCAGAAGAACTAAGGGCACTAAGTGGAAAAATAAATCATCCTCACTTACAAAACATATTTAATGGATAATTCACAAAGTCACACTACCTATTGACATCTTTCTATTGTTACCCAGTTAGCAAACCTAATGGGGATGTTCAATACCTAATACACAATGCAAACACAAGACCTTGTACTGTTTCGTTAGATTTAGCATAATCAGCATTAAAATAATAGTTCTGTGTCAAGCCATTTCACACTGATATTAAAAATAATATTGACTGTGTCTGGAATTTGTCCTTATATAAAGGTGCACTGTCTGAATGGAAACACGAAGGATGCCTCCATTAGGTTCCCTGTACGAACAGTCAATAGTGATGTTTTGTCAAGTGAGATACCACCTACACCAATACTCTTTCAAGAGTTTTCTCCCTGAATGGCCAATGATTTGATACAGAATAACCCTGGTCCAGTCATTTTGCTGATTTGCAGAAGTCTTGTTCTTTTAGTCTCTCATTCTTCTGTGACTTTAAGCATGAAACAGTTCCCATGGTGAAACTAGCAAGTGTAATCATTTTACTGAACACAAACTCATCTTTGTTATTAGGAATACTTTAAAAAACTAATGCAATGAAGCTGGAACTCTAACTGCTGCCAAAAAGAAACATTGCCATGTTTAAGATTACTACAAATTAAGATCTGTCTATAGATTTAAGCAGGCAAACTAAAAAGAATCAAAAGTTACCAATGAAAGTGGCTAACTTTTCGGAACAAATGGTAACATACTGTGTATTACATTTGTTTATATGTTTTACTAAAATGAAAGAAAAAAATGTTTCTCGACAGACAACAAACAGTGTTACAGTTTTGGTGATGATGATTTGGATACTATTTAACCAACTGAATAACTTAACCAGGGACAGTCAATCAAACATTAACAAAACATTAACGATGTTTGATTAGGTGTGATGTCACCTTGTAAATGTCTGTTCTCATATTTTTTAGTGTCATGTTTGTGTCAGGTGGTACCACCTGTACTTCTATGTGTTACTAACAGCACTATCTGGCTGCCCTGTGACCACGTTACCTGGGGGCCTAAGCAGATTTAAGTTTTAAGGTGATTTGTTTAATAAATCATTCTTTTATTTGAATCCAACTTGGTTTCACTTTTGTTACACAGATTCACAACAAATCAGGTTGTTAATGCCAGGAGATTCGGGAGGGGGTTCAAATAAGAAAATATTTCTCTCAGATACGGTATGTGCTGGAGAGCTATGAGCCTCATTAAAGCATTATGAGTGAATATCTCTGAGATCACTGTTAACAATGTGTCTTTTTTTCTAATTGCACATTTCTATTAAGTGACTTTTGCCAGAAAAGTCTGTTTGCCTGAAGTGCATGATAAAAAAACCGTGTTGACTAGCACAGAAATTATGTTGTGTTCGTATTTTAAAAATGCCCTTAAGATGGAATCCTTAATAATTAATTGACAAATAATGACATCAGTTGAAAGTACTATTAATTAACATATGCCATTGCAGGAAAGGTCTTGTTCAAAGATTTTTTCCAGAATTTTCTGTGGATGCAAATCAAATTAAATCTTTTTTTTTTTTCATGGGAGGTGAAAAACTGACTACTGCAATACCTTTTATGCTATTGGATTTTTATAAATGAGTTCTCAGTCTTTCAAGCAGACCGATTTGTGCAGGAGCTTGAAATCATTTACTGAGGACCCGAGTCATTTTCTTATGACATTTGAAGCTTAATTAGATCCCTGTGGTACCAACAAACCATTTGTGACACAAGGCATGATATTCCATCACTGTTTTAGTGGAAGCAAAGACCTTCAACATTTCACTGAACAATTACATTTAATGAGAATGTATTAAAAGTAGCTTTCAAACTGCTTGCAATATGCCAGCAATATTGCAGTAGGTTATACAATTTCATTGTATGTGTTATTATATTATATGATGCATATGCATAATATTTTATTGCAATATACAAAATTAGGACAAAGGTAACAAACATAAGGGCAATTATTACATTTTTATTATTAAGTATTTTTAGATTGTAGGCTTTCTCTTTTTCAGTATTTTTATTTGTACACTTCAACTTTTTCTATAGCTGCATAACTTAATTGATTAAAATATAATGGGAAACACTCACAAAGGGCAAGAAACTGTTTTGGCTACTTATACCAACTAAAAATGTGTTACTAGTTAATCACTAGTTAGGATTCTCAAAGTATGAGTAATAGCACTTTTATTCATTCACAATAAAAGACTAATGTGTCTATAGACAAATCTAAAAATGTATGTGTTTAATCAAAACTAAGAGATTAATTAAAATATGTTTCTAGGAGCTAATCATAAATATTTTAAAATACCCATTCCATTTTGGCATAATAACTAACAGCACAGACAAGAAAGTAGCACAGATTCCATCAAGAACAGACTGAAATGGCCAATAGCCTACCTGGTCTTTCAGAGTTAAAGGGTGTATGAATATGTGATTTGAAGATTGCAATGGTTCACTCATTCCAGTGAATGTGGAATAACAGTCGATCATGATAAGTAAATGTAAATGTTTATTACTAGCTGTTCCTGAAGTTATTGGTTTCAGCATGAGAGTTTCTGTATGAGTTAGCAGAGAGATGTTATAAAAAGCTGGAGTTAGATTTTCTCTCTCATATCATATGATTGACTCGGTTACAAGATTTTTTTTTGCACAATTAGGAAAAATATAATTTGTTGCAAGGTTCTATCAAAATTCCTGATGGAATTTTCGTGAATTTGTACCCTTGACTCACTGCCACCTAAAATCAATGTTGTATTACTAGCCTGTCATGGCTCCCTGTAGGTAATGGTATGGGAAGCACTTTTTGTCTTTAACAAAGACATGAAATATCTGTTTGCTGTTAGAATGTTTACAATAATAAAGGCTGAGCATTCTTCCTTCTATTTAAAAACACTGAGTCACAGTATCTGCAGCAATTATCCAAGTACTGCTACCGTGTTTTTTCCTAGTAATGTTTCATATTAACTTCCAGTGCTGCAAGGACAAACAGTTTATTTTAGTTTTTAGTTTAGATTGTTTCAATCCATTAATTATGCTGACAGAAACAATGTATTGTACAAGAGTTAAGTGAAGAATGTTGAGTTAAAGGGTCGGCACAGTGAAAAATAAAGGGATTCCATACCCAGTTTCCTAGAATGAAGCTCTCATTAGTGTAGTTATCAAGAAAAATAATTAGCTTTTGGCTAAACACCTTCAGAATTCCACATGTTTTTCAGCAGTAATTTAATCAGTGAGTCCACATATAGTTTAGCTCAGATGGGAGAAAGACATAAAGGAGAAAGCTAGAAGTATTAAGAGTATCACTGGCAGCTACTCATGTCATGGAGGAAGGTGTTGATGTGTAAACTGAAAAAAATATTTGGAGGTTATCTGCTAATAGTCAAATATAAATTAGTGTGTTTCAGAGATCTATGAGTTGTCTGTTAGTTGTACTGAAGATCAGGTAAACAAAAGTTAACTGTTGTATACAAAGTGAGGTAGTCATTATTATAGGAGTAACCCTGTTTAAGCAGTGCATATTTAGTGACCCTGACATCTATGATAAAGCTAAGCATTATCTAATGCATTGGTATGTAAAATTACAATATATGTGTATACTGTATTATCATTGTTAGATATTAAAAAATGAATTGATAAAGAAAAATCATTAGATACAATCATAGAATAAATGTAATATTTGATCACATATATTTTAATTCTATCCACAAATTAGAAGATTTTTCCATTTCCTCGATAACATTTCTTCTCGGCTTAGTTAAAATACTTGATTTCATGGAGGCAGGTTGTTTGGAATCTTTCGCTGTTCATTTTTCATCTGGGAATATGTCCTTTGTAATTTAACAAAATGGGACATTATTGGAAGGGGTGAATACTTCTGCAATACCCCTGAATACTGTGTCTTACTAGTAGTACTGTAGTACTGTACATTTACATATACACATAAACACATACCTACATAGTATACAGTGCCTCTAGATTTATTTATAGCCCAATGAAATAGGAGCACAATACATCATATACTGTACAGTAACATAATGAGATACATAGTTGATAATGTCTCAAATCCTGCCGATATGATGGCAGGATCAGAATGAAATCTGAGCTCAAGTGCAAGGAGTCTGCTTATGCTTGAGTTTTGTGAGCTCAATGGGTCACAGCTTTAAATGTGTCTTTGTTTTAATGTGGTCAAATACATGCATTAATTTGCTCAAAATAAAATGTGGTAGACCAAATACATCCCATTCATCACACAAAAGCTTCAGCTCAGCAATAAAAATACTTTAATACTTAATTCAAGTGCAAAAATGTTGTAAAATGTACAACATTTTAAATTACTGATTATTGAATGGAGTAACTGATTTAATGTGCTGGGATTTTCATACTCCCTACATGGAAAAAGCTCAGATAATTATGAAAGGTTATTTCATTTTACATAAATATAGATGTACAATATGTCAGAGCTGATTAAAGGTTTACAATTAATGCAGTGTTTCAACAAAACTCTCTTGTGTTATCTCTGTAGGACAGACCGCAAGTGAAAATGTCACTCCAGGGAACTTAAATGCATGATAACAGCTGGACTAAACCTTGATAAAACCTGATATTCAAGGATGTCTCTAATAGCATTGCACTTAGAAAATAAGATGCTCATTATGTGACAGTTTCTTATTTTCACATTCAAGTGGAAAATAATAAGACATTTTAAATGAAGGAAAAAACAGATCCATTATTGACCAATAAAATATTATTACTGCTGTATGTTTCATTATTCCTTCACTTGCTTACATCTGAGGACACCCTACCATCTCTACATTAAATAACCAGTGGTGAGATTCATTTTTGCATCCACAGAAGTTGGCGGGTTGATTTCATACTATGCTTCTTTGCAGTGGTAAAGGTAGTACATAGAAATAGACTCGCTAGTTTACAAATTGCATTGTACAAATAAAATATTTTGTATCTTAACTTAGAGCCATCCGTGAATTCTCAGGCAAATAGAAGATTCTTCCCAATAGCTACAAGCTGACACTATATTTTTTTCCCTTGCATTCAACATAAATAAGGGCTTAAAATAGACATTTAAGTAAAAACAGTAGGTACCCAATTGGAAATTGCTACATTCAGCCCATGTGTAAAAGTATGGGTAATTACAGATAAATGTGTGTATGTGTGTGACTTTAATTAATTAAGTCCCCTATTTGTAGAAGTGATCTCATGTAGGTGCACAATTCCTGTATTCAACACAAATGCACTTAGGTTTTCACAGCAAATTGCATTAGAACAAATAAGACCCAGCACTCATGCTCTGTTCCCAAACTAGATGTTTGAAAAGCTCACACCATACAGTACCATGAATACAACTAAACACTCAATTAGTTATTTTTGTTATTATGAAAATAAACGAAAACAAGAAATCTAGACCTACATTACTGACGTTTACACAGCTGAATACAAAGTCTTAATTTTCTTACAGTTGGACATTGTTAATCCTAATGTAATGCATATCATACACAGAATAGGATACGTGACTTGTTTTATTGTGAATATTAACAAAATGTGTTTTAGTCTTAGTGATTTTTTAGAGATTTGAGAGTTGGCATTCTTAACAGTTTCAGGATATAAATACATTGTGTTATTAATTTAATTCTATTTATGATTGGACTATCAAGAACCAAGTTATTGAATCCTCACAGAAGTGACAGCGCATTAACAGCAACATTCTTAAATCTTAACCTTATCAGGTCCTAGAAAATAAGCAAAGCTGAGACTATTGTTTTTATTTGGATGGGCTATTAACTGTATATCCTAAAATTCATTATGCCTCTTTTATGATGAACTTTACTTTCAGATATTTAAGAGACTTTAAAATTGTTTACAATATAGCCATTTTAGGGCTAGTCAAAATGGTATCATAAAGCTTTACATTTTAATATTACTAAAAAATAAATTTAATATTGTATATTTTGTATGTTGCCCAGGCAAAGTATGTCTTCTCAGTTTCCTTTAATTGCTATTACCCTGTGGTGTTTGCTGAAATTGTAATGTAAGTACTGTATGCTTCATAAATCATAAAATATAGAAAGGGACCATAAACCCATGGCGTAAGCAATGAGAATCTGTAGAAAAGCAACTAATCTGTGTGTTGTAAGTATAATAAAATCACAATCATATTGTATGTAAGTTGTACGGTAAAACTTTAATGGGATAAACACTGTTGTTTTGGCCTAAATCCAACACAAGTTATTAAATAAGATTTCACCTGTCCTTCCTGAATTTTCTCTATAAATAACTTTTAAACATACAGTATGAGACAGTCTGTTGTCTACTCTTTCTACAATGCATTTGGAGCATTGTAAAGTATTCTGTGTGGTCTAGGATAGCAACAGTGGTCTAGCTCACAGTCAGCCAATCTATGATGTACAATTGTTATTCAGTAATACAGTATAGACAAGACTGGATTGCCATTTATGAGAAGTGCTTTTCAAATACAGGTAGATGTTGTTTTAATCAAAAAATGAGGCAAACGTGGATTCAAATGTTAACTTCTCATTTCAGCATATGAAGAAGCTGAACATAATGTGAAATGGTCTGTGGATCATAATCATAATTACTGTTATTTCACCTAGGTTTTAGGCCTGTTCTGTTAGCTTGACTTAATTATGCATGATACCCATATTGCAAGAACTTAATTGCTTCAGGCACTCAAGAAGCTGATTACAAATCAATGTAGCTTGATTAGGTATTTTCCAACAAAAGTGCTTTTGCTTGCTTTGAATACAGAACAACTAAATTACCCATTTAATGGAACCTTGTCTTTATTGTATAGTTCAGTATAAGTTCTTGGGTGTTTCTAGTGTTTCAGAAAACTTCAAAACACATTAGAACTTGTTTTCACTCACTTCATTGTTAGTGTGTTTAATAAAGGTTTGAAATAAAAAAGAACCAGTTAATCACTGCTATGTAATCTATTGGTGATACCTAGGATAATAACTTATCTGCTAGATGTATAATGCATAGATAGTGTTATGTATTGGAGCTGTGATGCAGTCATAACAGTGTGGTATATTAAGGCTAACCCAACTAGAAGGTTCTGTTTAGGATGCCGTTGTTGTACTTGAACAAAATGGTTCACTGACGTTGTTCCAGTAAATGCTCTGCTGTATAAATTTGCTCTTGATCAATTTGTGTGGTTAGATAAAGGATTAAATAAGCCCAGATTTTAAGTAACCCCAGATACGAGGGTTAAAATGTGGTAATACCATGTAAGTGTCTCATCCAAAGGTCCCGAGTCACTATATTGGGACATTAGTTTAGAGATTTTAGTTCAGAGGGAAGACTGTCCAAGCAGCACCACTTACACAGCAACCTTGTTTTTCTTAGAAAACACAGACCAGACTCAGCCTTTAATATAGCATCACTACTTGAATTTTGTTGGTTCATTACTGGTTTGGTTGCCATAGAGATGCAGGTTCTGACTTTTCAGCTGTTATTATCTGGGTCACTTTCTTGTGTTGGAATGTGAATCTGTTCTTGATGACACTATATTTGGCTTTTTATGTTTCCTCTGGGTGCATTCTTCTTTGCTTTGAAGAGGACATTCGTAGTTCATTTTGGCCTGTATTTTCATATGTTGGAATTGTAACTTAAATCTTATATTAGGTCACAGCCTTTTTCTTACAAGCCATAGGTGTGTGAATTATAAACAACATTAAAAAGGTTTGCTGTTGTAGACATTGAACTGTCTCAGAAGTTCTGGATTAACCAATATTTTGCAATACATTACAGTATACAGTATAATAAGTGCATACAGTATGCATATGTTGTGAATATTTTATGAAAATGCAGCAGGTATCATGTAAGATTGTTTTTAATTACAAGTTCTACTATAATGGTAGACTTATGTCTTAGTGTAACGACTTATAACTTAGTATGTTGTAAGTCTGACTACACTATGCGAAGCATTAAGCCTTTGTGGAAATTGAAGTATATTAAATTTAACCTTAGAAAATGTGAATAACAACAATAGGTAAGATGATATAAGATCATGGTTTGAAGAGATATCTGAAATATACAGTATATGACATTATATCAATTATATATTCAAATAAGATTTTCACACTTTAGCAAGGTTTTCTTTAAATGGGTACAAAATATTTCCACACCATAACAGATGCTAAATGTGTACTATCAGTGCATGTAAATAATATTATCCATGTTATGCTCATTTTAAATTGGGGTATACTATATTGAATATTCATTTTTATTTTGTATGTTTTATGAAGGTGAGTTCTGTTATGTTTATTTTTTAAAAATGTGAATCCATATAAGGAGCTTTAAGAAAATAAGTTAGTTTTATTTTTTCTCACATTAAGAAAATTGACTGAAGGAAGTGTGGTTTTGGTACCACAGAACAGTAAATGCGAGAAGAAACCAGATGTAACCAAGGTGCCCTGTATAATATATAATTATAGTATATATTATATATAATTATATAATATATCTAATTATTATATATTATACAGGGCACCTTGGTTACATCTGGCCTTGGCCATTGTGTTCTTTATAACTGATTAGAAGGACTATTAGAACAAAGGATCATATTCATATATTTTTACTGCCATGGTAACACTTTCCTAATGAGAAAACAACTCTAGAAAGATCTCTAGGAAGTGCATCATGTCTTCCAGGATACAACTTTGGTTTAGTTCAATTTATTTTTTTGAGTTTGTAACAGTATGGGTTTACTTTTTTAGTGAACTTTGCATGATTTAAAACTTCCAGGAGAGTCTACAGAAATAATCAACAGACATCTGAAGATCCAAAAACTGATATTTCCAGAGGAGCAATTTGTATTACAGAACAGCTGTTGGTGAAAATGTAGAACTTCAAAATGTGATTGGCACAAATTCTAGCATTCATGAATGTATGCTGAAAGTATAACAAATGATTTTATATAAAAATACACATTCATTTGAATTGTTTAATGTTATTGAATATTACATACAAAACAAAATACACCCTTACCCGAATCCCCTGCAATAGTTTACTATATACAGTATACACATCCATCCAGATGGATGCTGCACATTGGTGGTGGTGGAGGGGAGTCCCTATTACCTGTAAAGCACTTTGAGTGGAGTGTCCAGAAAAGCGCTATATAAGTGTAAGCAATTATTAAAATTATTATTATAAGGTTTTTTAATAGCTCCTGCATAATGAAATACTGGTTTGCAAGCAAACTGTCATCTAAATCTGTGCCCTGAATCAAAATACTTCTTAAATTTAAATTAATATTTTGTAATAAATGTTTTGAAAAATACAGCAGACTAAACTTTCTATCAAGTAATGAGAGTAAACACTTAGAATACGGAACAATTGCCTGGGATATGAGGTGTATAACGTGCTGTAAAACTAAGACTTTCTGTGATTTAATATTCTTTTCTGTATTAGTTTTATTTTTGTTGCTTTTACATTTTTTTCAAGAAATAACGTACTTAATTTGCTTTACTTAATCCTTATTGTGCTCTGAAGATTATGACAGAAATACAAATAGAAATCTCCTAGGATGCGACGATGCAGTAAAGTATAAATAAATCTTCAATCAACTCCAGAAAGTCACAGGTGACTTGTACTGGTGTGATTGATAATATTGATAACTTCAAAGGACATTTTCAGTTTCTTAGCATATTTGCTGTAATATAAATCAAAATACTCTGATTAATACAATGCTGGTGTTTCTCAGCACCTAATCCATGATGAGAGCTGCTTGATTTATTTGAGTGCTCTTTACTCTTTAAGGACAAAGCTAATTTCACATTAGGGTAAATTAATTAAGTAGTTGTAATGGTCCTACTTTTTTGACAATATCTAAAAGTATGTGTAA
Organism: Lepisosteus oculatus; assembly: GCF_040954835.1. Classification (NCBI taxonomy): domain Eukaryota; kingdom Metazoa; phylum Chordata; class Actinopteri; order Semionotiformes; family Lepisosteidae; genus Lepisosteus; species Lepisosteus oculatus. Next base: position 37,009,074 of record NC_090702.1, on the reverse strand, counting down.
AAATTGCTTTGAAATTTTACAAATGTTGTTATAATGTGTTGGAGAGATATAATGAATATGACTATACAAACTGAGGACCAACACCGTTTGCAAAGATAATTTATATACAGTATATAAATTAATTAATTGTCATGTTGCCCCAGTGAAGTAAGATAGTGAATACTAGCTTCACCATATTTTGAAAAGCTTCAGGAGTATTTTTTTGATTGCTGTATCTAATTAGGGTGAAGTGCTGCAATTCTCTCCCTATGAATCCCATAGTGAAGTGCTTTTGGAGCTCACCACTCTGTATTTAAACTTCTGCTAACCAGGTGTTTGCCATTATTTGAAACTAAAGTGCAATCAGGTGTCATAATTAACTGGCAATCAACACAAACTAAAATCGTTCCAATTATACCAAATGTAAGACACTACTCTACCATGTTGGATTGCTAAAAGTAAACTTTATGAAGCAGTCAACTGTGTGTTCTATGTGTTCAGCCTCAAATCTCCTGCTGGTATATAAACTAAGGATGTGAAACATACCTCACAACTTGACTTAATAATCAGAACTATCCCTGAATTATCTTTGGTCTGTGTAACACTTTGACTTGTGAACACTGGGGCAGCCCTAGAAAAGGAAATACTTGCCATACTCAGATATGTGTCATTCTGCACCACCTGTACTAACTAAAATTACTCACATCAGGATTTTACTTGTTTCTTATTTAAAAGACATTTAAAACACTTTCATTGTATAAATGCTCACATCTATCTGTTCTGATTGGCCATGATAGACTATTCAGTTCACCCATCCATCTATTTACATTCTAACCACTTATTACTAGTGAGTGTCACAGTGGTAACAGACTGAGCTGGGTAGACCACTTTGCTTTCTCCAATGACAGGGGGATTATAATCTTTCCAGCATGTCTTAGGTCTGTTCCCTGGTGTCCCTTCCCAGGGGCTTGTGCCTGGTATACCTTCAGTTGGAGCCACCTAGGGGGGGGGAGTATACTCATGAGATGCCCAAAACACCTCAGACCTGCTCCTCTCAGTCCAGCGGAGCATTGACTGTACTCCTACAGTAGGTCCTCCCAGATTGCCAAGCTCCTCACCCTGTTATGGAGAGAAAGTCCAGTAGCCCTATTAAAAAATCTCTTTCTTGCACTTGTACTTACAATCTCATTCTTTCTGACACAACCCAAAGCTTGTGACCACAGATGGATCAAAAAACCACGAGCTTTTTCTGAAAACTTGCATTACTGGCAATGCAGTACCAAATGCAGTGGTCAGTCTTGTGACCCCGAGGTACTTAAAATCCTCCACCTGCGGCAGCTGTTCCCCCCTCACTGGGAGAGAACAATCCACTCTTTTTAAAGGTGCTGACTATCTTCCCAACTGCATCACACCAGGCTTTGTACATCTCCAATTGGTGCCGGAGATCTCTTGTGGGAATGGTTACGCCTCTTGTGTTATAGATGGTTGCATCTCTTCTGTTTGCAGATGAGTTTGTCCACTTTGCTTCATCTGACTTACTACCAGTTCCATTGTGGTAGGGCTGCAGGGAAGGATGAGATCTGGTCCCACTGAAGATGTGAAACACAGAAGGTGCTGGACATCATTGGGATGTTTTGGATAAACACCTTGTCAATGTTGCATGTAAGGCAGGAATAGTACCTCTGGACTGGCGTATTGGGGTGTTGGTCCCCATTTTTAAAAAGGGAGACCAGAGGGTGTGATCCAACTTCCTCAGGAAAGCCTATTCCAGGTTGTTGGAAAGGAGACTCTGCCCAATAGTGGGAGCCTCAAACAGGAGAAATAATGTGGATTCCTCCCTTGCCGTGGAAGTAGACCAACTCCTTTCCAGTCTTGTCTACACATGCTTAGTGGAGTTGGAGAATGCTTATGATTGTGTACCCTGGGGTATCTTGTGGGAGGTGCTGCGGGAGTATGGTGCGCCAGGGCCTCTGCTGTGTGCCTTCTGGTCCCTGCATTAGCGGAGCAACAGTTGTATCTGTATTCTCGTCAGGGTTGACGTCAGACTGTGTCAAGGGTGCATCTTATCTCCTCTTCTGTTCATAATCTTAATGGACAGGATATCAAAACACAGCCAAGGATTGGAGTGTATCCAGTTTTGGGATGGGAGGGCTGCATCTCTGCTGTTTACGGTTGATGTTGTCCGCTCTTCCTCATCTAACTGAATATTCAATTCAAACCCACCAAATTCCAGCTGTCCTTGACTAGTCTGAGACTATATGGGAAGAAAGGATCACAGTTAGCTAGTAAAAGCCTTAATTTAAACTAGCAGTGACTGCTAAACTTAACCTGTGTGCTAAAGAAGTGCTTTTACTGATTGAACCACTCAGAAGCCCCAGTAATTGTATTTTATTTTGACAATAGTCAAACAATTTCCAAGTTATATGTATTCATAGATCATTACTTTTTATTTAAAAAAAAACTTTCTGTGATAATTAACAAAACAAAGTACCTAACAGTCCTAAACCTTAAGCTTTTTCACATGTTACATTGGAAACAATTTCTGTCATCTTTTATTCTTAAATATTTTAATACTTAAAATAATAAATGCGGTTTAAGATTTATATATTTTATCAATACCTAATAGATTTGACCACCCAAGACCACTAGTGTTAAATGAAAAAAGTGGTAAAGAAATTGGATGAATTGATGATGGTGAATTCTGTCTGTGACACACTGCAGCTGAAGTCTCACGACAAAACCAGTAAACTCATTCTGTCTTTGGAATATATTTTAAAACTAATAATAGCTACTGTACATGACAAGTGACTAGATATCTGTCTGAAGTATGAGAAATCTTGGAAACTTTGGTAAAAATAAATACGTTGAACAAAATGTAAGTGATGTTATCTAGTATGTTAAATTGATTTTCTTTAAAATATTAACAAACAGTATTGGCCAACATGTATTGGAATTCACATTGCCCTTTATTGCTAAAATACTGCAATGCCTTAATGTGGATAACACACATAACAGTTATAAGTATCACTGCAAAGTCTAGATGCTTTGTAAACTCAATGAAAAAAAAAAACTGTATTGTACTCTTGACTAAATACAATGGAATATAATGCACCTTTTGCATGTAACACATAGTTTTTTATACTACAAAACATATGAGCTACATTTAAATATACACTTAATAAAAGTACAGAATAAGTTTAGTTTACATTATGTATCAAAAATATTAACTTTCACTGCACTGAATCTAGACTGTAAGACAAAGCTGGAAGTGAAGTTTTTTTGACAAGGGTTTGCAGCAGGAGTCAATCAGCAGCATCCTTGCACTCAACTAGTCTGCCTCTGGGTTTGTGCCTTCAGGGTTCCTTTAATCTTCCTAATCTCTCAGACAGAATGTACTTTTTCTTAAAACTCAGTTCTATCTGTGATTGCAGGGAGGCCAGTGAGTGGAATGTCAGGTGTAAAAAGCCTTTTCAATACTTTGGAGTTTGCGTAGACCTCCTAGAATACATATTGAAAAACAGCACCTCCACACTTTCTCACAAATTATTAGATTTATGTACATTTATGTAAATTATTAGACACGTACATTTGGTAAACTGTACTACAACACAATGCATTGCTTCAGGTCTAACTGTGTTATTTCCCAGATGTTGTTTAATGCCACAACAATATTTGTGTTTAGACATTTCAAGCCTAAAATAAAAACTGTTATTTACTTGATCTTTATGTTATATGTTTTCTAATCGGTTGATCTAAGTTAATGTTCATTCAGAAGAAAAAATACTTCTAAATTTTAGAAATGGCCCCTGTTGTCTTCATGTGGGTTAGGTAGTGCCTTTTTTTTAGATCATTTTAAGAGATTTAAAATTTCATGCTAATGTTTTTTTCTCAACAGTGGAATCCCTGGTAAAAAATGTGGAACTATCATCGTCAAAGCAGAGGAGCTGAGCAACTGCAGAGTAAGTGTTCTGTAGGAATTTATAGCTAATACCAAAGTCATTCACTCCTGTAATGTATTGTACTATAGCGCTCTTGGGTTCACATGGGTAATCTCCCTTCAGCCTGGCGGCTGAGGTCCCTGCTATTCACAGGGAAGGGCAGGGACGTCACTGTGCTGGCTCAAACAACCTGCAGTGTCCGCCGTATGCGTTACAGTACTTTATTACTTTATTAACTTATGATAGCAAAACTATTTTGGTACTTTTCAATCACTTTTAATAGTTTGCAGTTGAATGGATTTTATAGTGCAGATGTGATTGTTTTCAAACCCTTGTTTAAAATGTCAGATGAATCTTTGGCACATTTTTATTAGTTAGGATATATACTGTACCTTACCTGTTCTTTCTAGCAGATTTCACTTAAGATGCCAGAATAGTTAGGACAATCTCGTGGGCACTGGAGACAAGCATTTCTAACCAAACAGGCTGCAACTGCAGACACTGGTTATTACCTGTGATAACTCACGACGGCACCAACCATGGCTGTACGAGGCACAGTTCTGCTTGCTGAGGAATTTTATCGTGGGTTACCTCAAGCACTAAATGCAAACCAAACTCTCTGCTGATTTAAAAGCAGGCTATACCACTTTGGGGATCAACGACTCTCTCCTTCAGCTGCTGGAGAAGAGGTCTGCAACTTCTCCATCATTTTGTGAAAAAGAAAGTAATGTGTTCCCAATGAAAGATCTGAAAATCAATTTAATTCAGTGAATAGAGGATTAAAAACTCAAACAATAAGGATAGCAATAAATGTCCCATCTCAGACTTCAGTCGTCGGCCAAGTTTACCCTTTAATTCTAAACTGCAAATATTTACATACAACTCTTTTCATAGGGATCAAAAATCAGCTCTAATTGTACGTTTTTAATTTTACCATAGACCTTTTGTAGTGACCTATTATAAGCTGTTAATAAATGTGTACATTAAATTATTTGTAAAAGCTCTTTAAATGTGTATGGAGACATACTATACTTGAGATTAATACATGAAATACTCTTTGGTCTTTCTGAGTATTATGCTAAAAACAAATTTAGCAAAACAATGCTGACACACTGTGGGTATGTGTCAACAATTGTATAGCTGTCAACCCTTCCAAGCAGCTCAAAGATCGCTTCTGACAGCTATCCGGTGTCTACTTTGTAAAATATTGTTTTAAAGTGATGTCACTTCTTAATTGTTGCAGTTTTATAGAAGAATGGTTTTTGACATTTGAAAAATATCCCAAGTACAATATGCTTTGCCATCTTTTTTCTTTTTTTAACAAACAAGATGCACATGGGATGTAGTTTCAGACTAAATGACAATTAATGACATACTCAAGAAGTGAGAGAAGATGTCTCCAATTAGGGCAAAACAGATTATCTGAATGTGTATTCTCTGTTTCTCTAGAAACAGATAACAGATAAGACAGATGAAAACTTGGTTTAAAAAAAGGTGGCAGGAAATCTTTGTATTAAATGCATAATACCAAAAGATTAGTTCAAAGAATGCTGGGATTGAAAAAATTTAAAAAACATAAGTATGGTTTCTGTAGCAGTAAAGGGCAGGTTTTCCTCATCTGTACTTCCAGAATATTAATTCTACTATTCTGACATGTTTTACTTAAAATCAAGTCATACCAGGACTCACATATTATATCTTTGTAAAGAATCAGCAGAATTTAGATATCCACTCTAATATCACTTCACCTTAAAATACTATGTAATAACATTTGTGGATATGACTTTTTTATGTTTTAATGTCTTGTTTCTATATTGCTGTTTGGCATACTCAGTCTCCCCAAATAATTATTCATTAAAATGATTTGCTGGAAAGAACAATAAAAATATAGCATTACACATTTTCCATTACTAATCCATTATCTTTATGAAGTTTTTTGTAGGATTTTTCATTTTCATTTTTGTTAATAATGAAAACAGTAATAACAGAATGCTTTTTTTAATTTACTGCAATTATCAGAAATTGTAATGGTAAATTGCAAGAGTACAGTACTTGATGACTTTTTGGAATCAATCAAACATATTAATTTATAGTCCCACACAGGGATTCTACAGTAAATATACAAAATACAATTTATTGCTATTAAACTCAAACATGCATAACAAAGAACAGGCATAATAGAAAATATTTGTGAGATGATCTGCTGTGGTCAAAAAAATTGATCGTTCACTCAGGGATTACAAGGAGAACAGTTAATAACTTCAGAGTTAAAATTAGTTAGACTATAATGTGTAATGGTCCACCTTGTAAGGTTTTATCAGTCTGGGAACAGAGAGAGAGAAAGAGGGTGAGAGCTTTGCTTTGCATTGGGCTTTGCAGCTAGTATTGACCCTTAGGCAGCTCTGACAAAATTAGTGTTGGTGAACTTCAGTATTGAAATAATAGTTTGTGTTGCTGGGTCGGGCCACAGAGTAGACAGGTGGGGGGAGCTCAGTTTGTCCCGGTTATAGCTTGGCTCTGAATATGCTTAGATGTTCAAGATGTCAACATAAACTGTCCAACTGTCTTGATCAAGTGAATCATGTGTTGATCAAGTGAAAGTAACAGTGAGACTGCAAAGAAAGATTTCTTCTGCTTCAGAAAAATTATCTTGGGCAGAATTCTGCACTTTACTGACTCACTCTCTTGGCATGGCGTCTTAGAGAAAAGTTTTAAATACTTAGACTGCTTGTAGTCATGTGGATGGAAAAGTCAGATTGCCAGTTCAGCTAGAGAGAGATAAGGAGTTAACCTTTGAAAATGAGCTGGTTTCTCACTTTTAAGGTCCGGCATTACACGTTTTTGATTGGTTAGGATTCCGTAAGGTATAGTGCTGGTACCCACCATGAAGATCAGATCCCCCGTTACTTTGGGTGATGAACAGTGGCCTTGGACCTTTGTTTTTGGGAAGATAGCAGACTACAGACTTAATGGAGTCTACTGTATCTACATGATATGTAATTAAATGTACAGCACCGGATACAGTTAATCAGTCTCTTATCAGAGGGTTATATTAGCCATATTACTATGCCCTTACACAGAGAGGCACCAAACTGCTTGGTCAAGGCAACACAAAGTTTATTTTAAATCATTAATATTACTTAGTTCTGAGTGAAATAATATGCTTTTCTCCTACATACAGTATATGGTTGACTTTCTAGCATTTTAAGCAATTTTGAAAAGAAGTATATTTGCTTGAGAAAGTCTTTTCCACTGTAACAAAACAAACACACAGTGATAGTGGAATTAAATGCCAGACAGATGTTACATTGTTGTATTTAATATTAATATATTCCCTAGTTACCACTGTCTTTCCCTGATGGGTTTAGCCTGAATTTAGCAGCAATTCTGAAGAAAGATTCTAAACCATAAGTATCTGTAAAATGTCTGACTTGAGACAATTTGAATAGCATCATCTTGTGCAAAGACAGTATAATGGAAAAAGTCTGTGACAAGCTGTCTAAGCATGTTACATTTAGGACCCTGAGAGGTTGCAAAATGAATTAAAATGACCTGGTAATCTGAGGTTCAGTCAGGAACCTCGAGAGGTGAATTTATCAGTCCTTTGAAACTGATCTTACAAATCCTTAAGTATTACAGTAAATGTATTTCCATAACTGTCAAAATGTAAAATGTTTTCTTATTATTAATTATTATTATCATGAAAAATATTAAGGGACATTCTACAGATTATGCACTTAAAGGTAAATGTTAACACTAAACTGTTGTGCAGAAAAACGGAATGCACCTAAAAAGTGAAGATGTGTCTTTGAAAGGTTGCATACAGCAGTTTACCCCTTGTATTCAGCATATGAGTGTCCCTTCTATAAAGTTTGACTGATTTGAAATCTGTCCTAAGGAATTATCTTTCTCCAGAAGACATTACTGTCCATTTTCCTATATTAAATTCTTAGCAGAATCTGTTGAAGTTGTTACAGACAAAATATTTAATTATTTTGGTGGTTATAATCTGCTGGTAAACATCTGCTGTTGTTTTATTTTGACAAGAGTTCCACAATCTGTTACACATCAGTTCTTTAAAAAATTGGAGATTGGATGGGGCAAGATCCAGACTGTAGTTTGACTGTGGTAGAGTTTTGGTCAAAGTTTTGGTCACCTGAGTACTGTGTAGTGTAGTGTGGTCTTGCTGCAACTTGTTTCAATCAAAATATTACCAAATTGGATTCCTAAAAAATGGTATCTGAGGCTGAAGATTAGCTTCTGATTATAAGGTCCTACAGGTAGTTCCATCTAGGCTAAGCATTCAAAAAAGTTCCACTAGGATGGACTCAAAAACCATGTGAGTTGTCAGAAAATATATTGGAAAAGAGAGGAATTATGCAGATTTGATATCCCGGACGAGCCCCCAAAAATGTTACGACCCCAAGTGTCTAGGGGTAAAGAAGTGTAACATTTAGGATAAGTTTTGGAAGCAGGTGGGTTCTGGTGAGGGGTTAGGAAGCATGATAACAAGGGTGGGTGCAAAAGTGCTGATTTTAAGTTGAATAAATGACTGGTAAGACACGATAACACACAGGGGTAAGGAACTAGAGTGGTGCCAAAGAAAAGAAAATAACAAACAAAATGGAGCTGGCTAGGAAAGTGATTGAAAGCTAACCTGATTGCAAAAGAAAACCTGAAACACACAGTCTTCGACGTCTTTAACACCCTAGCTAACCTCCACTGACTACCCAAAACCATACAAGACAAACGGCACTCACCCCTACTAAACTAGTGTTACTAATACAAAAACAACTAAGTGTGTAGGATGTACCCAACAGCCTAAACTAACCTTATACACATAAATTCACACAAAAACACAAGTGAACTAGGAATCAACAGGAACAGGGTACAAAAGAACACAAAGGTTGAACATATAGCAAAACAAGGATAAACACACAAACAAACGAAAGTACAAAGAAGACGAACAGAAACAAACAAAAGCCAAAGCTATAAGAAAACACACACACACACACACACACAAAGCGATAACCAAAGCGATAACCAAAGCGATAACCAAAGCGATAACCAAAGCGATAACCAAAGCGATAACCAAAGCGATAACCAAAGCGATAACCAAAGCGATAACCAAAGCGATAACCAAAGCCGAACAGGACTGAAGTCAAACAAAAGGCTTCTTCCTTCTGAAAACCTCCATGTTATATACTGAATAAGATGCACTCTGATTGGATGAGAAGCTGATTGATGATGATGTCATACTGAAACAGTGGTGTAATGGTTGGCCAATGGGGGAGGGAGAACAATCAAAGCTCAGCAGTGTGGAACATAACAAAAACACACAGACCACACACTGGGACGTAAAAGAAGTACAATAAATGATACATGATTACTGGTAGACTTTAAATGTTCTTTGAAAATTCTGGTTCTGTGACTAAGATCTCATTTTTCTCTCTCTTTTAGGAAGTTGTGATGATGCAGTTCTGTGGAAATAAATTAGACAAGAAAGACTTCTTTGGAAAGTCTGACCCCTTTTTGGTCTTCTATCGCAGCAACGAAGATGGAACGTAAGTGCATTGTAGGTTGTTCATTATTTAATTACTTTGAATATTGATGTGAACTGAGAGCTATTTGTCATTTGCGAGTAAAAAGCCTACAAAATTCACATTAGTCTTAAGTGTTTTTTCTCATCAAGTGAGATTATGGTTGCCAAGATTAGTGATCCACTTCAGCACAGTGGAATATGATCAGGTCTTGGTGTTAGCGAATAAAATGACCTGCATACATAAAGTAAATTATATTAACTATTCAGTTGAAAGCTGAAATATCCAATATCCTCTAATATCCAATCACTGCCTTCTGGCTTTTATTGTTCTGGTCAAGATTCTTTTCTGGCACATCAATCCATTGCATTAAATGTAAGGCATTTAAAACAGTCAATGTAGTTTTAATGTTCTTAATGGATTAAAAAAAACACATACAGTAGGCCATTGATTTGCTTGGCTCTTTGCAGCATTCTTCTGCAGTTTTTTAACAAACATTTCGAGATATGTGATATATTTCAGATGTACAGGAAGAGCAAATATAACAAGAAAGCAGTAGAAAAAACGATTCTTTAATCTATCCTTAGACTATTAAGCATGCTATTCTGAAAAATGCAGTGCCATTTTACCTCATGTGAAACATTTCACTGGGCAGTGAATGATTTAATTTTTTAATTTGTATATAAATACAATATTTTAGCTTAACCAAAATATGTATATTGCACCTTAACAATACTGACATGTGTCTGCCTTTGCCTCCTTTTAAATGTACTTTAATAATATATACAGTAGATGTAGAAGGTGTCATCAACTAAATGACACAAGATCAGTTAGTTACAACTACTTTACATATGAAAGGCAATTGTGTCTCATGTTTTTTTTTGCTTTTTCAGAAAGTTAATTATACAATGTAAGTTAACTTGGAAAAGTGAGGTTTCTGTAAGAATTTAAGAATGTAAGAATGTCGGTCTTTTTCTTCTTTTGATAAATATTGTATGAATTTCAAATTCGTCAAAAATACTTACATAATATAAACATTACAACTTTCCAGAAATCTGAGCTGGGCTGTATGATCTGCAGTGATTTGTCTTAAACCTTTGTCTGGCTTGATTTTGTCAATGGTTTGGAGTCTCCAAAAACTGAAAACAGTGAACTAGGTACAGTAGGTAGGTTAGGTCCCCTTTTCATGCCATAAAGGCCCATGGGGATTGTGGGGCAAGGGCCACCATTTTCCTCAACCATCCAACACTGGAGGTGAAGGTGATGTGGTCAGCATCACGCTCCAGCAGGCCTATTATCCCTGGAAGGATTAACACCTGGTACTCACTTGGAAAGCAGGCGAAGTGGATGTGCGAGTTGTCTGGAAGGATTTAGAGTAAGCTACATTGCTTGCCCCTACCTGGGATTGAACCTGGGACCTTCCAGTCAGGAGTTAGACACCCTTGCCATCTGAGCAACCATGGCTCCCAAACAGTGAACCAAGGAAGGGTTAATAGTTTTTTTATCAGTAGTGCCTCTTTGAGTGACTTTAGTGACAAAATCCCTAACGATGGTATAAATTAAAAAAAACTTTCAAATGGCAAAGTTTAGATGTGAAGTTCATTTAATCTTAAAAAACATGTTCTTCTAAGGAACAACATTGTTTTTGATAAGAAATCCTTAAATCAGAAACCACAATAATACAGAAGCCACTTGAAACACTGTGCTGCTTTAAATGGAAAAACGTCCTGTTTAAGGAATGTTTGAGCACTTCATACTGGATAATATATTAATTGAAGCAAATTATCAGTAATGCATGTCCATAATAGACTCCTACCTGTAGAAACCTTGTGTTCCTTTCAAGTTCTTATGTAATTATGTATAAATATGAAATGTAAACCATGTTATGTACATTCATCAATCAATTTGTGAATGTAATTTGTTTCTTGAAAATCATTTATAAGGTGATATTTCATAAAGGTGAAAATCCGTAGACCCAAATAACCATTACTTCACATGTAACCTTCTTATTCATTCCCAAGGTTGACAAAATCACGCAGCATTACTTGTTCTTACCCTACGAGAGCCCTGAATTCTAAAAGTAAAAATGTATTGCTTGTTTATGATAATCCTATTTATCCTAGTACAGTAGACAAACATGTACACATTCTAAAAATGTAGATTAATTGATGAAGAGATAAGGATTGTATTTTGTGAAGGAAAATGTACCTTTTTCTAATTTTATAATAACTGTACCGTAGAAAACTTTTACCAGCAGACGACCCTCTAGTTTAATAATAATTATTGTTTCAATAACTGTGAAATAAGTTAGACATATTGATCTATAACTACTTAAAAATGTAAAAATGCTTTCTATCCCATGGGTCCTGAGTGACTGGTGGAGAGTCAGGAGGCCTCTGAGTACCATCTCTTGTTAATTTGTCTTAAGTACATCTGGCACAATGCCATTAGACCCTATTTATCTTAATGTTATTCTAGTACATGTAACTCTTCGACCTTTTAAAATACCCTTTTCCTGTGTATTTTTTCTTTGTTTTAGAAGTCACTTCAGAAAAACTGTCATTTAAAATAATTCTGCAGAGACTGGTTTATACAGAGGAACATTTACTGAAGCAATTTTAATGAATTGCCTTGATCACGTTTACACATCTAGACGGCATCTCACCTAGGAGGTACTGCTTCTAAAGTGACTAGAAAAGACTGTAAGAGTATCTTTAGACATTAAAATGGCAGTGCAAAATGTGCTTTAAACCTGTCCTGGTCTTATTCAGGTATCTACAATAGTTTTAAGATAGTGTTGTCCTATCTTTTTCCAGTATACATTTGAAATTATTTGCAGAAATGTGTCTATTTTGTTCATAACAGGTTTACTATCTGCCACAAAACAGAAGTTGTAAAGAACACACTCAATCCAGTATGGCAAGCTTTTCGAATTCCAGTCCGAGCACTCTGCAATGGAGATTTTGACAGGTGAGTAAATGAAAGTGCAAATTGTTGATGGTTACCCAGGACTCTCTTAGTACCCTATTTGAATGGCATGGAACAGTTAAACAGAAAACAATTAATAAAATTGAAAAACAGAGAAGCCAAACTTAAAATTCAACTTTAAGAAAAACGTATTAAAAAGATAATTGAACTAATTAGGAAAAATGAAATGGCAGTAATGAGTTTTTAAAAGGGATTTAAGAAGATTCAATAGAGAATGAACAAGGCTAACAGACTAGTTCAGTAGCAAATAGATAACTGAGGAATACATGGATTGAAAATATTTGATACCAGTCAAATATAGTTTGATATAAGATTATTCCATACCATTAATAATGTTTCAGATGTTGGCCACACATTTTAAAAAAATATATAAATCTCATTGTGACCAGGAACCTTGGGTTAAAATGGTTGAAATATGATTATAACACGATTCTGTTGAAATACAACAAGCAACATTCAGAGCATATTGAAATCTTCTAACAATGCGGTTGGAAGCACCTGAGTAGAAAACATTACAGTAGTCTACTGTAGTGAAGAAAGCATGAATCAGTGTCTTAGAATGACAAAGTGACAAAGAAGGGCATATTCAGGTAATACTACTAAAGTGGAAAAACAAACTTTCACATACTATCCTATCAAGCAGTATGAATGTCACCTTAGCCTTTCAAAATGTTTCTACGATATCCACAACACTGCAGATTCATCACAATTGATCTGTAGAAATTTGTCATGTGTCTCAACTTTTTTAATTTACTAACACAAAACCACCTGCCCAAAAGAATAATGTTAGCATCATTTTAAATGCTGATATACACCAGTACAGTATTGTCATCACATAAATTAAAACATTTCTCCATGCTGCCAGGCACATTAATGTAAAAGGGGCATATACTGTAGATATGTTGAATAACAGGGATTCTAAAACAGAGCCCTGAAGGACACCTGGATTTAATGGGACAGAAAGCTAATGAAATGTACCAGGGAGAGAGAGAATAACAGTGACCAATACTGTTAAATAATGAACATAAGTATGAATGGCGTCATATTTTGTAAAGTAGATTTAACATTATTAAGAATAACCTCAGTGGTAGAATACCTGTACGAGTGAAAGGTAGTGACCATGTTTCTGAAGCAGATGGTTTTCTTCCGTTTAAAAATTAGAACAGTAAGTTCTCACAGTTATGCTTTAATTAGCTTTGAGCTGTAATATTGTTTATGATTAAAAATGTTTATAACTGCACTATATAACAAAACTTTCAAAATAGGTGGTTTATAAGTTATTATTTAATGTAAAAAATATCAGCTTTATTAATGGATATCATGGTTATTTTCAAACTGTTCAATAAAAAATTGACTGCATAGGAAAAGCCTTACCCATAAGATAACAACTAAGGAAAACATTCTTATTTCAGCCATAGATAGAGCTTAAGTAAGAACTGCAATGAGCCCAAAACATCATATGTAATATCTGATCTTTAACAGTGAAAATTATTATCCTTTGTTGCCGTTCCAAGAAATCTTAAATACGTCTGATTTTGAATGAGTCATATGAATTTACAGTATGTGTGGTTATTGTGCCATATGGCTGTATAGTGCAAAACTAACTGCTGCCATTTATTTTTGTTCCCTGGAATTAGATCTCTTTTTTCACCACCTATTCTTTTTTAACATCCCACCTCTGCAATGGAGCCATCAGAACTTATCTCTGAGTAACTGCAAACTGCAATCACATGTGCTGTTTTCTTGTTAACCACTGATAAGGGAAGCAGTTTTAATTGTTTCATTTCTGTTCATCACAGGATATTGATTTGTTACTGACAGTTCTCAGCAACAGTCTAGGGCTTTATCCCATTTTAAGAACCTTAAGTGTAAACCCGGGATTGAACTAGCCCTGCACATTCTTTTTGCCTGTGCTCTAAAAAATACGGTAACAGTGCTTGATTGCAAAAGGGAATTGGATATTAAGATTTTTCAAAGAAAACTGACTTAGTTTTGCATTTCTTCTTAGTCTCTGCTTCCTTTTTTGGTCACAGTAACTGGGTCTTTAGTGATGGAATTGGAGCTCTCTGACTATGGATGACAGAACAGTTATTAATTGCTAATAGAAAAGCACAGATCATAAAGACACCTTTATTGAGTGCAAGGCATGTAATTTCACACAATTCCATCTCTCAACGTTTTTTTTCTTAGAGCCATTGCTGCTTTGATAATTGTAATCAGTGTTTGAATGGTAAATACCTCCCCATTATTACTTGTTTAACTCAAGGTCATCGAGTTTTGGAATCCTTCCTAGGTGTTTAGAATGTGATCTACGTTTATTTTCTGAATCTTTCTCTTTTTTCTTCAGGCTTGCAGATAGGTTCTGAGAACAGAATGTAGTACGAATTGCAGTGAAATTGGAGTGCAGTGAAAAAACTCTGCTTTACCAGCCGCAAAACCTGTGTATCTTCAGTTTCCTTTGTGTTTCATCCAATACAATAGGGTTTAATGTGCATCGTTACCACTAGGCCAACTGGACCACTCACCATACATTCACTGCTGTTGTTGTGTGGAGTGGGCATTGTTGGAAGCTATAATACTGCCCTTGAACATGGCCTTTAAGTATCAACTCATTTATATACAGTAATTGCAAAAGGTACAAAAAGGAAAATTGGTAAAAGTGGTAAAAAAGTGGTAAAACTGGCTTGCACGTGGTGATATGGCACGTTTGGTAATTAAAGGAAGGTAACAATAAGGACAGTTAACTTATGATACAGACTTATACTGCTGGTAGCTTGTAGTATCATGTTCTAAAATTACTTAATTTTTGTAGAGTGTATGTTATCTACTGTATAAAGTAATTGTTGTTGCATGAAGAATACAAATACAACTACACATTTACAGAAGTGAAGTAACAAATGGCAGTTCCCCCTAACCCCTATTTTCTGGAAGGCTATTTATCAACTGTTTTATTTCACCCACA
Source organism: Lepisosteus oculatus (assembly GCF_040954835.1). Classification (NCBI taxonomy): domain Eukaryota; kingdom Metazoa; phylum Chordata; class Actinopteri; order Semionotiformes; family Lepisosteidae; genus Lepisosteus; species Lepisosteus oculatus. The sequence goes on along the minus strand of NC_090702.1, from coordinate 36,993,667 downwards.
GTTTTTAAAAATAAGAACCTCGGTAGTTGGCAAAAGATCCCTGCATGTTTAGAGAAATAAGAGACTGTGGTCAAGGACTTCTATTACTAATATAGCCTTAAAAGCCAAAGACACAAGAAGCACATTTACTGTATTCTCCTATAGCATATTTCTGTTCAATGCACAACATATATTACATATTTTCTGTGTTTTTTTTATCAACAGCATTAAAATTCTAAAATTGTTGCATGCACTGTTTAAAGTACAAAAATCAACTCACCAGTAAAAGCAATCTACTGTATAATCACAGAAAGAGTATTGTTGCCACTTCCCTTTGCCATAAACCCCATTTGCAGGTGGGTGAAAGCAAGGATGAATGAATTTAAAAGCACAGCATGAACATTCTGTGTTGGAATATTTTTTATTATATTTGTAAAGTGTTTAAGTATTACTTCCAAGGATTGTGGAAAAGAAACTGCCTGTGTTCTCAGGAAAAAGTCAACACTTTACAAAAATATCTTTTTTTACAAAAACCATTACCAGTCTGAAAATATACTGCTTCAAAAGGGAATCTTCTTGGATTACATTTAGCACCTTTAATGATTGCTTGCCATGGGAATTCTCTTAAAACTAGTCCATTACATTGTGTATAGAACCAGGAGAATATTTCAATGGTTATAATAATAATAATAATAATTTATTTTAAGCTACAAGTTACAAGTGAAGTTTAGCCATTGATGCTCTTTCTGTGTTCTCATGAAGGGAAAGGCTATTTATTACCAGAAAAAAATCATTTTCTTTTGTTAGTAAAATAAATGTATGATTACTTATTTAATAGTGGCACTCTCTGCAGACCATGTCTATGATATATTGTCTTTTTATAGCTGAGATAATGGATGTAAATATCTACTGGATCTGAGTACTTAAGTAGTTTTAAAGGTCTAGCAGACAAAAGCAAATGAATAAGGATAAGGATCCTTCCTGTGGAAACCACTGACACGTCTTTATTGTGCCTTTTTGCTATGATTCTTCTCTGCAGATGCATTACTGTAGTTGAACTCTCTTTAAGTCTTTAAGAATTAATTTTCTATAACTTAAGAGTGCAACCTTGGCTCCAAGATTATGAATGTATCCATGCCCTTTGAAAAATGTCACCGAAAGAGTGTTTTAGCCACAGTTGAAAATGGGGAAAAAACTGTCTGGGGACTCACCTTAGGGAAAGTGGGGGTTAATGAACTCCTCCAGAAGAATTAAAGTCTCAACATGCAAAATGTGGTGTTTAGGACATACATACTGTACAGTAGTATGTCAACATAAGCATCCCAATAATGTTCCTTTGAGTTTGAAACATGTTGATTGGTTAGACCCTATGTCTTCTGTTTTCCAGTCTTTATAAAAGTAATCTCTTTAGAGTAAAATACACTGTGGATATTATTTTTTTGTTTTTCTTTATAACTGACAGGGTCATAATTTTCACACAAAGATATATTTCATGGCCTGTTCAATAAAAGTGCCACATGCAATACGATTCCAATAAGCCACAATGGAACTAAAATAAAAAATAATTAAGTTTGACTGTTCTGTAATTCTCAATGATAACTCGTTGGTGTATAGAAAAAAAATGATTCACTTGATTTATTTTTAGTGGATCTAGTCTATTCTTTTCACACTAAAGTCAAGTTAAAAATTTTGGACAAGGTGGTGGCTGTTAAGAAAGCAAAGTTAAATGTTCACTCATTTCAGGGCGTTTGGAGAGATGCATATAGATTTGTTCAACACAAAGACTGTGCAGTTTGTGCTCTGAGTGCGTGGGTATGAAAAACGTACCACAATTAGCAATTCTTGTGAGATGCTGTGACTCAGATGGAATTTGAGCATGGCACAACTACGAGGGAAGATATAGCTAAGACTTTTATTAATCTTTTTGAGGAAAAGGGAGTTGACATCCAGAAAATATGTTCTGTGACAACTGATAGTGCCCCTGATTGGGTCAGAAAACAGAAAGGATTTGTAAAGATCATTGTAGATTACATTGACCACTCCATGGTATATTTTCATTGTATTATTCATCAGGAAAATGTTTGAGCCAAGATTTTGTATTATGGTCTTAATAATGTGATGAATACTGTGATGAAAAGTTGTATATTGAATTTTTACTAATCAAAATGGAAGTAGGGCAATTTTTAACCTTAAAAATTATTAAAGTAAGCAGGCAAATCTGTAAAAAAACAAGTGCATGAGGAAACTCTTGGTACACCCCTTCTGGAAGGTTACCGATCCATGGTCTAGAACTTAAGTGCATTAAACAGATTCCAAATGAAAGGAGACCATTCGACCCATCTAGACCAACAGTAGCAAATTGATAATGAGGATCGCATCCAGCCATTTTTAAGAAGACGTCAGGGTATCATCTTCATCAACATGGCTGGGCAGCCTTTTCAAATTTCCAGTCCCCTTAAACATTTAAGTACACAATTATGTTGTTAACGGAAGACATAAACAACAATGTTATTTTCACCTGGAGCTGTGATTTAAACTAATTTATCTAAATCGCTCTGTGTTTCTTTCACACTTTCTCTCCCTTTTACTGTCTTCCCCGCTCTCTTGCTACCTCTTCCTCTCTCACACTTTTGAGATCTACAGTTTATTTGTAAATAATAAAAATAAATAAAATATGCTGTATGCATAATATTATAATAACAATCACATGAATTATACTTCTAATAATAACAAAACTAATGTTGGGGGTACAGGAATCCGGTGCCTGTGCTGTGGGTGCCCTTTACATTATGTCTACAGTACACTGTACAGTAGGTGCTGGGCTTGGGGATCCAAAAACATATGGCCACAATTGGCTAATATAGCATGAGGTGGCAATTTCCTCTCTTAGAAATGTGGGATTGAATTTAATTCATTTAAAGAGGGAAGCATTTTGGACTTTCTTTCTTAATATTTTCATACCTTTGGATATATTTACACCTAAGCCAATTTTTGTAATGGTTATTAAGAATCAAAAAGAAGGACCATTTTAATGTATTTAGTGATATTTGCTCATTTACTGTATATATCACATAATAAAAGGTTTTGCACCCTCTTTAAGTAACAGTTTAGAAATAGTTGCTTTTGATGTAATACTGTAGTCTGTATCCTTCAAGTGTTCTGAATATATTAGGTTACATGTATTGAAAGTTAGATTAATCATTCATGTGTACAGTATATCTTCATTGGCTTTTTTGTGTATGTCTATATTACAATACAGTAACTACTTCATAATTTGAAAATGATCTCAATAGAATGTGTATTTATCATGTAGTTTGTTTTTGCTTATTGTTAGGTGATATAAGGCAAATGTGTGTGTCCCTACAAAGCTTTTGTGTGACAAAAAGTTAATTGTATTTAATAAATTCCTATTTGAGAATGTGCATTCTGCTTTTTTAACTGTTTAAGCCTGAGCTGGTTGCCATGGAAAGTACATGTGAGCTTTTGCTTTCATACACAAGAGATGAAAGTAGTTAGTCTTTGCATCCTGCAACACCAAAATCCTTTTAAATATTCCTGGAAACCCTGAAAACACTACAATTTTACAAGACTTTAATTTAAGGGGCACCATTTATTGCATTATTTAAAAGACAGAACTATTTTATGGATGTTTTCATTTCACTCACTTGTTTTTGTTTTCCCAGAACTATTAAGGTTGAGGTGTATGACTGGGACAGAGATGGAAGGTAAGTGGGCTGATTATTTCTGTCAGTTTAATCAGTTTAATTAGATTTCCTGTTACCAGAGATCTCTGCATTGTTGGAAAGAAACATCATATCACACATCTCTCAAAACATTTTGCTTCAGCATATATCTATTTAAATATATAAATTCACCTGATATGGAAATTTGACTTTTTTCACCCATCAGAAAAGCTGGACATTAGGTGCCAGATGCTGTAATTTTAGATTATTTAAAATAATTCAATAAACCAGAATTCTGAAACACCTGACAGCTCATTTCATTCTTTTAAATTTATTGCATTTTCTACTCGTGTTTTTTGTTTTGTAAGTCATGATTTCATTGGAGAATTTACTACAAGCTACAGAGAACTGTCAAGAGGTCAGTCCCAGTTTAATGTGTATGAGGTGAGTAACCAGACTTTCATTCTTCCTCAGAATATTTATGCATAAGCTCTTTCTACAACTGATATTTTCATTACAACAAAATATGTGTCTAATGAAGTTATTAAAAATGCATGCCTTATATATGGGTTTGGGAGTTTTTTTTGCACTAGTAATTGCAAATTGAATATGCCATTTTATACTAGGAATTGAAAATTGAAAATGACATTTTTAGATGGGGAAAGTAATGGGAATTATGGAATTTAGCAGACTGGCAAGTGTCATTACTGTGCTGTATTGTAGGGGAGAGTGTGCAAATGGAAGCATCAATCATGTTCAGTCTTATGTGAAACCAAGTTTACCCATAACTGCAAATAATTTTAATACATAACTCTGTTTATGGCAAAAAAACAGATTTAGTACCATGTTCCATTAGGGAATACCTTTGCTGTGAAACAGAATTTTATCTCTTTGATACACCACAAGCGATTTTTTGTCAAGATGATGTACAAGTGCCGAAAGTGTAATGTTAGTTCACACAAACATAATCTGAGTTCATGGCATGCATTTTGCTGTTGTTAGGTCATTTCACTCGTGAGGTACACTGTGAAGAGAATTACTAAAACTGTTTAACAAAAAAAGTTTCGCTCAGCCAGTATGTTAACAAAGTGAGATACAAACATTATGCGTACAAAAGAAGAAAGCTCGGTGCCATCCTTATTTGGTGATAAAAAGATAAAAGTACGTCAGTTGATTTCTGAAACAATGACTTACCTATTGGTTTTCTTATTTCTTCTGTTTGTTACATTTTTTATAATTCATGCTTCAAGACATTAGCAAACATTAGATTTTGATTAATTAAATCATATTGCATGATGTCAACACCTTAATGTTGAATTATTCCTCTCCAGACACTGTGCTATTTGGTGTAGTGATCTTGGCACTTTTTTGGGAGTGGTGATGTGTACAGTATACTGTATACTGTATACTGTATACAGTATACTGTAAGCCAGCAGTCCTGAGTGCACAGCTCTGAATTAATTATGTCATTTGCTGCCCTTCCTACAGGCTTGTCTTGATATATATTAATAATTCACATCCTCGTTTGGCTTGTACTGTATAAGAATTGCTTTCTTGTGAAATAAGAATGTTACAATTATACAGTACATGACTTACTTTCTAGACTTTCAGATTTCTGGGAAGATATATTGTGATGAGATGTAGCATCTAAGGTTCGGAGATGAGTGAACAGACTGGTCATATCTAGATCTAAGACAGAACTAATTTAGGTCTTCCAAGAGAAATGGGATAGAATCCCACAAGACAGCATCTGCAACCTGCTGGAAAGCATGTCTCAGATGTACTGCTTACAATGCTTCCATACCTTTTGTTGATCAACACTTTTGATGATAAATGGTAAACAGTGATTGCATCAAAGCAAAGATTAATTTACAGTACCTACTGTATGTCATCTGTTCAATACAATGTATTAGGTATTCCAAATTACCCTGTGACTGTGTGCATGACATTTGAAACTCAGTGAAAAATAGGGTGCACTTTATATTAAGAGAAACCACTCCCAGTGACAAGAAATGTCTCTGCATATACATAATAATAATAACATAGACAAAAATACAACTTATGTATTTTTACATGGTTGATTCAGATAAAGAAATGGGGCTCAGTGTCATTATCATCATCTGCTATGGCTTAGCAAAGTTATGAGGCTATTTTCTGTGTGGCTCTACAGTATGTGCATTACTCACTTCTTAAGTCAGGATGTGAGCTCTAATTATGAGTTTAAGATCAAAGTCGTTTTTTTCTCATCTAGTTTCACAGAATAGTTTTCTTGTCTTCGAGCTGGTTACGTGACACGTAATGTGGTGTTCTAGGTGTCAAGTGAAATGTAAGCTTAGTATTTAATCTTTTAAGTATCAGAATCAAGGAAGGCTTTAAGGTACAGCAGGAGGGTTAGGTATAGATAAGAGACATAGATAAGAGAATTCCAGATACAGTACTCAGGTCAGAATTTAAAAAGTGGCACACAGGTTTAAAGTGCCAAATTCAATAATAAATAATAACCACAGGAATTTTTGTCTCTATGCAAAACGTTTTATATAGAAATGTAGATACAGAGATGTATGTGAAGAGAAATTTCAGAAATAACCTTAATAATTTATTTGTCAGCAGTACATTTTGAGTCAAAATTATTGTCTGTGTTCCCTAGTTGCTTAACGCGTAAACATGCTTGCTGGAGTGCAGGTTGAGTTCTGTGATTCCAGATTTGTGGCTTTGAGTCTAGGTCTTGCATCAGCAGGATTTAGCAGGATGTCCCAGGAGATGGGACTAAGCCTGCTGAGGACAGGACAGAATTATATTGCCATGGCAACCCCTGTCTCCTCCCAGGAGCTTGAAACTTGAAATATTGAAGGTGAGGGGCTTCCCTCTTCTCCAGTTTGCACTAAACTTCCAGCACAGGTCTGTGTTGCCTGTAATGTGTTAGAAGAGGAGTTACTAGAAGGTGGGCAAGCTGGAGTCTGCTACATGTCATCATTCTCCCTCAGTGTGCCCTTGTAGAGTTCATAGCCATGAACTGAGACGTGAAAAACACTTTAACAAAAATAAATTGCATAACATAAAATATCCATGAAAACTGCTTAATTTGTCAGTTGGAAAATGTCAAAGAAAATGTTAACCTTTTACAGAGATTTTAAATATTGACATACCACAACCAGCAGACATAGAAGCATTTCAGAAAACAGAAAAAGGCAGAATCATTAGATCTGTCCAACAAATTAGCTGTCAGTATTTAAGTAAATTCAATACACTGTGAAAAAACAGAATAAAAAAACTTTCAGAGGTTAACTATATTATTTTTACATAACATTCCTTGGTTTATTTGTTTTCTCTTTTAATATCAGTTAAGAGACTTTACATTAAACCTACGTAATGTGATAGATTTTATTTAGAATATTCTGTTTAATGTTTACACCATGTTCAAAAAAATAATAATTTCTGCTGTTATTATAAGTTTTGGTAAATTCAAACAAAAGGACTTAATCAGAATCAATAGTTAAACACAAACCACAGGAAACAAATGGAAACTGTGTGGAAGTGCATTTAAATTTGATAGCAAGGGGCACTCTTTTGCACAAAAATATGCGGCTGTTTGAAACGACCCACTCATATTTGCCAAAGCTGAAACCTTGACTTCTTTTATGAAAGGACTGGTTTAAATTCTTTGCTACTTGTGGCCAAATGGCTTTCTGCAAATTTTAGCCTTTCTTTTCTTTGAGAGAAAATCAGGGAAAGAGTGTTCTGTTTAGGATATCTGTTCAGCAATTTTTTTTGTCAAATTTGTTCTACATGTACATTAGATCTGTCCAGACATTTACAAGTAAATGGAATGATGTTGTTGTCCATGCTTTCAATTGCTTCAACACAAAGAATTGTATTTAAAATAATGATCACGATTACATTTTTATTTCTTTTTTATCAGTTTGGGAATTTGTGAGTGCCAGACTATATACTGTATGTACTGTATGTACTGTATATGTACTTTTGAAGAAAAAATGAAGCAAGAGAAATATCAATTTACAAAAGGTGGTTTAATCAACAGTTTGTCAGGACAAAGAGTATTGTAATATGATGATTATGTTAATGTGCTGTCTTCATATGAACACTATTTTCATTCTTTCCTGTTTGTTATTAGTCATCTCCTATGTACATGCTTTTCTAGGTTATAACGATTTAAAATTGTGCTCACATAAAATTAAAGCTTGCACTATTAAATTATTTTTTTCAGTAACTAAACACAACGTTGTATATCATGGTCGAATATGGTAGCAGGTGTATTTTGAGCCAGTTGTCAAAGGTTCCCATATTTCTGCACATCAATTTAATTTCTTTGCACCTTTATTTCTTATTGCAAAATACGTATGTGATCATAGATCCATAGACTTTAAGCTATTACTTGTAAATACTTATAGTATAAAAAAGACTGAATAGATGGCTGAAAGTCTGATTTGTATTTTTATGTATGGAAAGGAATTGTAAAAACATTTGAAAAATTACACTCTGTTCATTAAATTGTTTCTAAGAAAAGGCAGAATGAAACGCATTCAACTGCTACTGAATTTCAATCCTGTTAAGACATGCTCATAAGCTTGTTCATTATTTTTCCTTAATGTCCTTACTTTTTCTCTTAATATTCTTGAACAAGGATTTGCATCTGATGGCTTTATGATTTAATTGCATGTCCAAAAACAAAGAACCCAAGCCTGAGAACTGAAACGGAGAACCCAAGAAGTAACATTCTTATACAATTATTAAGTTTAATGTTGGTTAAAATAAAATATGGTTGCAACTCATAAGGCACCAAAACTTTGACGTGTACTGTAAGAAAAGTTAGCAAAGGTTAGTTGCAGAGAGACCTGGGAGGTAAAAAGGGTGCAGTATGTGGGCGAATTCTGTAAAAAATCTGGTTTTACAGAATTTGATGCAACACTGGGACATTCCATCTAACAACAAGATTTTTCCTGGAAAACTAGGACAGTTGGTACCATAAAGTAGTGTGCACTGAATGTGCCACTTTTTAAATGAATGTGAAATGAATGTCATTTTTTAAATGACATTGATTTAGAAGGCCAGAATTAAGTGAACTATAAGGTTTGCCGTACTGTCCAAATGTACTTCATTTATGTCATATGTACAATGTATATATAGTAATAGGGTTGGTACGGTGATAGGGCAGTTGTTGCTACTGTCTCTCAACTACAATACCCTGGGATTGGGCACAGGCTTAGCATGTGTATGTTCTTCCAGTTTTTGCCTGCTACCTTGGTTTTCTATCACCAAGTAAAATCATGCTGCCTGTGTCTGATTGGCTCTGATTTGAGTTCCTTTAACATTTTTTATTTTTTAACAAATTTAATGATTGTGACATTTGGCATTAGACTATGCACTTCAACAAAACACTTCCAAAACCTTTTCATTTGTTTGCATTCTGCAATTCAAACTAATTTCATTTAAGCTTTTGAAATTAAACTGCAAAATTGTTTTAATCCAAAGTCTTACAGGACTTTTAACCCTAACCCTAGGTCCATCCAGTTTTAACAGTATTCTCATTAATGTTTTGGTCATTATTTTGATTTTGGGACACGAGTGGCAAATCATCAGATGTCTTCATTCAACCTTTCAGGTAATCTAAATTACACTTAATTATTTTTTTTATTCTGTGTTTTTGATCAAACACACTCATTGATAAAGTCTTAACCATAAGCAGTAGGCATATCCTCACATTCAAATCTGGAGGACTAGGGTTAGGGTTAGAGAACCATTCAAACTAGACCTATATAAACAATGTGGATCTGGTTAAATGTTTAGTAGTAATTCAGATTTATTAGAATAATTTCAAATTTTCTGTCAGTCACCTAGGTCTAGCAAAGCTCAACCAAAAATATGTTTCTCCCTTGTGTGTGCACCAAAAGTTTCTTGACTATATATCACATCCTTTATTCTGAGAATTTTACTGGGGCTTTTTTTCTTACCTGTCTTTATCAGTTTGAGCTGTGGATATGCTGCTCAGAGATTATCTAGTAAGAAAATAAATGCAGGCATTCTCACAAGACCATATATAAGTATAAGATCTGCTGTGGTGTTTAATCAGGCTTCTCTATAAAATTATTCATGGAGACTAAGAATCAGGTGTATGGTTTGACCAAGGTTAGAATTTGTCCTTTATGTTACAATGGACAAGCAGGTTAGTTTTCCTTTTTGGTTTTTAGTTTTAAGGAAAAGGTCGGTTTGCTTTACTTTTAGTTAAAGCTTAGAAGGAAAAGAGTCAGAGATAAATTTTGGGATAACACAATGCCACAGGAAAAAAGCACTAGTAATGGGCTGACTTGGAAATTGTTTGGAAGTAAAAAATTGGCCATGTCCGAGAAATGCTCTGTTCACATGACCCATCCATAGACAAGAGATTATCTTTGGAATTGTTCTTAAAGGAGAGTATTCCTCAACCAACTACTGTACTTCTGATCAATAACATGGGAAAATGATTCCTGAATATTATGATCCTAGAAATTGCTACACAAGAAGCTAACATTCATCAATGCGTTTTTCTCTCTTGCATTTTACAGACGACAGTTGAGATTTTCATGTCATGGCTGACCTCACACCCTTTATTATTTGTTAATGCCTAACAGTGTGCCAGTGTGATCCATCAAATGAATTAATACACTAAAAAATATTATTTACTTGAAAAATGTTGGAAATGTTGTATATTGTGTAATGCTTTTACAAAACACTACCCAGGCAATTATATGTACAGTTTAACGTATTTTGGTTATTGCTATTTTTGCAGGTGCTAAATCCTAAGAAGAAAGGAAAGAAGAAAAAATACCTAAATTCTGGAACGGTAAGAATAGATTTTCATGGTATTTGTTTTTAATAAATGTCTGTATTATACAAAATACAACATACACCCTGTGTTTATTAACATAACAAATGCTAAATTTAGACATTTAAATTCAGTGCTCTATAGGACAGAATTATGGCATCTTGTTCAAAACTCAAAATTGATATACAAAGGCATTTAAATGTATCCAGAGATAAAACTAATAAGTTATTTAAGCACTTAATTTGGACAAAAACCCTTCTTTGATACATACACATATAAATATTTGTAGATTAACACACACCTCTTCTACAAGTCACAATATTAGGAGTCCTTTTCTCGGTCAGTTGGAAGAAGACTACAGTAGGATCAGGACATGATATTCCTGATTGTTCCACCAGGTTCTGAAATATTTGCTGTCTAGCCCAGCCCATGAAGTAACCCATGCTATTCTTCAGGAATACCTTGAGTTGAGTTTGAAGCTGTGATGAGTTTGGTGCATTTTGGAATTCCACCAAATAGAACATCATTTTGTTTAATATTTTTGTACATTTATATATACTATATATAAAGTTGTACATGCAATATGTAAATTGATTCATGATATCCTGCTGATTATAAAATTCTTAAATTGCTACGGTGCCTTATTATCTTCTCAAGTAAAATATTGTTTTTATTAGTTTTATCTGAGCTTGTGTTTTCTTTGAAATAAAGTTAATCAGATAATTGTAAAATGGAAATATTTAATAATTTAAAGTGTTTGTATCAGAAATATTGAAGAGATATATTCTTATCTGTGAAAATAGATAAGAAAGGTTTACAACAGAAAAGTCCGCAATTAGAACACAGTTTTGGGAAATCAAACTTTGCAAACATTCACATTCCATTTTCTTTTTCTTCTGATGGCACAGTTTTAGCTGAAAATTGAGGTACTGGGTGATATTCCATGCTGTTGTTGTTTTGGTTTTTGTTAATTGCATGTTTTTTTTTGGTTTGCAGTGCAAAACCATGAGTGAGTGAAGTTGTACTGCGTTCTTCTAAACACTGCTAAATGGAAAATGCTTGTATTTTTCATTTAACAACTTTTTAGAAGGTTCTATACATTTTAAGTTGCACAAATGTATTCTAATGGTAAAGATAAAAATATGTTTTTGATTAATGGCACACTACTTGTTTCTTGTCACCCTTCAGCTTAACTTAGTGGTATGCTGTTTTTGTATTTAAACTGATTACATAGTGCTAACAAAGAAACACACACTTTACCAGTAGAAACACTGAACAAATTGCCATTTGAAGTGACAAGTTCAAGACAGTAGCATGGCATAGATTTTAGGGTTCCTAAACTGGAGAGATATGGGCTCACATTTTGGGTTAGACTCTGGAGTTGTACCCTTAAACGAGGTACAGTACTTTACTCATGGTGCTCCATGAGAGTTTGTTGTCAGCTGGTTAAATAAATACATTAAATTTGTAATACAAATTCCATGTGGAATACTGTAGCTGAAATTGTGCATTTTTTGTAGTTGATAATATTTATAATACATTTTAACATTCTTAACAGGTAACCTTGCTGTCTTTTGCTGTGGATATTGAAGTTACCTTTCTGGACTATATTAAGGGCGGGTAAGTAATACAGTTACACATTTCATCCACATTTTTAATGTCAAACTAATAGACCCTTACTGAATAATACTTTTTTTCCATGATAGGTATATCTGGGGCCACCTTACCGCCATAACCAGTCAAGAGATATTACTGCATCTGATTAGAATTTTGTTAGGTTGAATTGTATGTGGATCTTTGGTTGAATACTTGCCTGACAATTCAGGATGTGAATCTAAGACACTTTAAAAGCATGACCATTTTTATCTTGGTGGACTGTTATTAATTTAACAGAAAAGCCCCTTGCTGTGTCCTGTCATGTGTGGCAGATTACTTGTCAGCATCTTGAATGTCTTTCATTAAAAGGGGGAAAACTGTAGCACCAGGTCTCCTGTAAAGATGCAATTTACTTCTTACATGGTGAAGTAAGTTTGGGGAGTGAGGACTTAGAAATGCTTCAGTACTCTAGCAAGGAACTTCTCAAAAATACAAAATGCTGTTGCAGTCTTTGTAATTGCTGATAAGCATTTTATCAAATCAGTTTCTCAGTCAGGAGGTCTTGCCTTCTCTGCCTCTGCCTTTTTTTCCTTGCCAGTCTCATAAAATATACTGTATAGATAAGCCATGTAATCCATTTCTGACTGCATCCAAGCAGTAGGAATGCAACAATATCCTTAAGGAAGCTGCTTAAAATCCAGTGAAATTTTCCCTGGGGAAGGTTTGTTTTATATGAAAAGTAAAATGAACACATAATGGATAAATCATATGTTTAAACTTAATTTAGCATTCCCATGCTATAATGTGTACTTTGAATATGCTTTGTTCTGTGTTGTTTTTTTTTAAACTGAGGTAAAGATTTTCTCACAGATATTCAGTGCTTTCAAACCATAAACTATAATAAAATCTTGTGTACTTACAGTAAGTGCCAAATACCATTTGCACCAAGGTAACATTTAGCTGACATGGTGCAAATGGAATCCATCCCCAGTCAATATGTTGCTTTGTATAGTCCTGAGAATTTTACCTCCTAGTCAGGGTGAAAGCTTTAGTAAATAATTTCAGTAGTTTAAGTGAACATCAGACAACTAGTGAAAACTGTGCCTCTGGCAGTGCTCTTTGGGGGCTATATAAACAAGATTTATTTTGTAGTTATATTAGCCATATTCCTGGCTGTGGATGAGGAATAGTATGAAATTGGAAGCATTGTTGATGGTCTGTAGTTATGATAGATAAGTTGCTTATGTTTATCCTATATATTGTATTCAGTGTACATGTAATATTTTCATAATGTAGTAATGGCGTGTACAGCAACATCTGCATTATTTGGCAGTTAATGTTCTATCCAAATAATTTAAAATATATTTTGTTTTTTACCTTTAGTAGATTTTATGTTTACAGATTTGCTAATGGATAACCTATGGAAGCCCGTTTCCGCCACGGAGTAAAAAAAAAAATGCGCTATGGTATCTCAGAATTCTGACTTAGTAAGTCAGAATTCCGACTTAGTATCTCAGAATTGCGACTTAGTATCTCAGAATTGCGACTTAGTAAGTCAGAATTCCGACTTAGTATCTCAGAATTGCGACTTAGCAACTCAGAATTCCGATTTAGCAACTCAGAATTGCGACTTAGCAACTCAGAATTCCGTCTTAGTAACTCAGAATTCCGACTTAGTATCTCAGAATTGCGACTTAGCAACTCAGAATTGCGATTTAGTAACTCAGAATTGCGACTTAGTAAGTCAGAATTCCGACTTAGTATCTCAGAATTCTGACTTAGTATCTCAGAATTGCGACTTAGCATCTCAGAATTCCGACTAAGTATCTCAGAATTGCGACTTATCAACTCAGAATTCCGACTTAGCATCTCAGAATTGCGACTTAGCAACTCAGAATTCCGACTTAGTAACTCAGAATTCCGACTTAGTATCTCAGAATTGCGACTTAGCAACTCAGAACTGCGACTTAGTAAGTCAGAATTGCGACTTAGTAAGTCAGAATTGCGACTTAGTAAGTCAGAATTCCGACTTAGTATCTCAGAATTTCGACTTAGTAACTCAGAATTGCGACTTAGCATCTCAGAATTGCGACTTATCAACTCAGAATTCCGACTTAGTAACTCAGAATTCCAACTTTATATCTCACATTTGCGACTTCGAAATAGCCATATTTCATTGTCTGTCCTTTTGTTATTGTAACAGATTCGGGTTCTAGGGCTTGTCCCCTCTCCACTCCCACCCTAGTTCGTGCCTCGCTGCACTGGCTCACTTTCTTTAAGAACATGTTCTTTAACCCCGGCGGCCAGCATCCCTGTTATGCGCAGGTGAGGGTGGTGTACTGCAACCAGATCGTACAAACTGTATGTTGGCCGTTCCGTTACACTATTTTCATGAATCGTACAGGATCATAGGATCTATAAGCCTGAAGACATGTCCTGTATAGTGCCCTGATAAAAATCAAATTAATTACACTAATTTTTATAGAATCCCATTTCCGCTAGTGAGGCTTCCATAGTACCCGGATGGAATAGTGCATGGTGGGCTTTTTAAAAATAGTTTTTATTTACGTAGACAGAATATGAAATAAGATACAGAAATAGGCACTTCACATCCAGAAGGATTCACAATTATAAAAGCTGAAACATACTTTTTACGTATTTCCATTGTATGTCCTTTTTTACTTAAAAAAGAAGGTCTTCTTTAGCTCAGCTGGCAAGACTCAGGTTCGAGCCAGTGCAGCAAGGCACGAACTAGGGTGGGAGTGGCGAGGGCACAAGCCCTAGAACCCGAATCCATTACAATTCTTAACGTTACAATTCTGAGTTGCTAAGTCGGAATTCTGACTTACTAAGTCGCAATTCTGAGATACTAAGTCGGAATTCTGAGTTGCTAAGTCGCAATTCTGAGATACTAAGTCGGAATTCTGAGTTGCTAAGTTGCAATTCTGAGATACAAAATCGGAATTCTGACTTACTAAGTCGGAATTCTGAGATACCATAGCGCGTTTTTTTTACTCCCTGGCGGAAACGGGCTTCCATAATAACCTGTCAGTTTCACCATGGACAAATTTACACAAAAGATTTTGTTACTTTGTTGCATCAGGCTAACTGATCTACTGTTATTGGGTTATTTGAAGAGCAAAATATAATATATGGCATGAGTCTGATAGAGCATGTGCTCTCTTTGCCCTCTAAGATTATAATCATGGACAGCAAAATTATTGGTCAGAAGCACAACCAACAGAAACATCCATATACTTTGAGTCTTTACAGGAAAGAAATGTTTTTTATTATAGATTTTTGAAGAATTTTATAGTGTTCAATTATAGTGTGTAAAATGTGTATGTCAGTGAAATTCTGAATGCTTGAACTGAGGGCTTACACAGTCTTCTTTTATAGGGCTAATAAAATTGAATTATTTGGACCGATCTGAATAGGATCTAACTTTGAGATGAGAAACTTACCTGACTGCTCTTTACTTTTAGAGCAGTAAAATCTTGTACTACGGTGACCAAATTTGTGCTTCATATTCTAAAGTCTTATGAGTAGTACATTGTACAATTTTAATTTTAGACTTAATGATTTAAATTCTACATTTTTAACAGTATATTCTACCATTCAGCTTGCTTTTGTGTTGCTTAACCTATGTAAATTATATGTCAAGAATACCTAAATCTTCTTCTTGGGTAGATTCTACAAACTCAACTCAGTGTTGTCCATCTTATATTTGTAGCTTATATTTTGCTACCTGCATGTAACTCTCTGCACTTGTCTAAATGATAAGTTGTCTACCTGGTATGTGTTTAAATATACAGTATTTGTTGTTTTGAGGTTTGATTTTTATGTTTCTGTGAGGTTTCTATGTTCTGCTGTGAATTTGCTTGTCATTTAAATCCTTCACTGAAGCCAATGTTTTAATGGTTTGCTTCATTTGATTTTTACATAATCAATTAGTGGTTGGTAGGAACATGCAAAACCTGCACACTTAAGTTAGTAATTAATTGACATTAAACAGTGAAATATTATTTGTGAGAAACAGGATAAATATTCCATTGAATCAGTGTTGTTACTATTGTATGTTTGGAATGTATGTTAACCATTGAAATGTAATTTTTACTAAGGTATTACCCAAGCCACCTAGCAAAAACATAAGAACATGTAAAAAGTTACTTACAAATTAGAGGAAGCTATTTTCTCCTTGTGTGTTACCCCGGTGTCCATACAAAATATTCACCTGGCCTTTACCAGTCATGGCCTCCTTATAATCCCTGATGTGTGGTGAGCATACTGGAACACTTTGACTGGGTGGTTGCTACCTGTTGGTCGTGGAAGGTAATCCCCATCACCTGTAAAGTGCTTTGAGTGGACTTATACAGTATATGTATAATGAATTATTATTTGGCCCATCTAGCCTGATTGGTAGTCATTAGCTAATTTGTCCAAGGATCTCAACCAGGTATTCTTGAAGAAATCCAGTATTTCAGTTTCAACAACATCTTGCTCCAAGCTTCCATTTTAAATGTGGGAGTATGTTTGAAATACTAAACAAGAGGTTAGTGTTTTAAACCCTCAACATCTAAGGGCACTGAAGCCTTCCTTGGTGCTCACTGTCCTACCCTTTTTGACTGAATGTTGTTGGGGTTTTTTTAAACAAACTGAGCAAAAGTATCTTGGATAGGCAAATGGTATGAAAACATATTGAATATTTCCAACTGTTCAGCAGTACAGTAGAAGCAGTATGATTAAACCTTGGCTTTGGCAGGCTGTTGAGAGACTTATTTTAATATCCTTATGCTTTTCATAGATAATGCATTATTTTCACACCTTTAATCATTCCTTAGCTACTTCGTTTTGGGTGTCTACATGCATGACTTGACAAATAAAGGGTTAAAGTTAATCTCCTGTAAGTGTAAATGGAATTTAATGATTTTGTGCACTTTTCAGAGGTAGCCTTCTATCTCTATTGATTTCGGTTTTGGCAGAAACTGCTTTAAAAGCTGCATTAGATTGCTAGTTTTGAGGCATGTTCATAAAGTTAAATTCACTGTAAAGATTGTATAACTGAATTTAAGTGAATAAGGCTTATCACTCAGCTTGATCCACAAGTGAATTTATATAAGGCCTTGAAAATACAGTGTCTCCTTAATTAATCAGTTAATTGTTAACCTTGTGGATATTTTCATGGGCTCTGACTATTTGACACATCAAAATTATAAGTAAAATATAACTATTTTTCAATTATTGTTATTGTAGAAATTAAAAGTTCTTGAAAAAATATATTTTACTGGTGAACATGTTGCTGTACCTCTGTACCATATTTTTAATATGATTTAACAAGGTAAATTAATATTATAAAATTAATTTCTGAATATAAAGCTTTAACATTAGCATACGAAATATAAAGAAAATTAACTTATCCATGTGTGAAAAGCCAGTCTTCGAGGAGACTGAAATGACAGACAGCCTGCCACTAGAGGACGCCATCATTTGAAAATAACACTGTGACATTTTATTAGATCATCGGTGACAGGGTTTAAAATGCATTTTCTCACAGGGGTGTGTTGAATATGTTTGCTATATAAAGGGTCTTTTGGTGTTAATTGGTAGATCTGTTTTTATTGCTGCTTCAGAGCTTTCTCTTTGTGAAAGGGTAATAAAGCCCTCTGCATGGTCCAGTCATGTCATCATAAGTTATTATATGTTAAGTCTATCCTGTCTGCATGTCTCAATGGAACGTCCTTGTGTAAGTGTGGGTGTGTCACATCTTGTTAATATTGGCAATGCTAACTTCTGTATATACTCTATTTATCTATATAATGTGGCTCTCTGCTTCTCGTCACCTACAAAGTCTAAGGTATGGCACACCTCAAGAACATAGTTGACGGCTCTCATAATAGTGCTGAGATAAAAGGTATTGCTACAATACAGAGTTTTGTATGAGCTGTGTGATGATGCTCAGCCCTTGCACATCTTTTGATAAAGCTTTAAAAACCACACATGATTAATTCACCACCAGTTGATACACATGGAGTAGTGTTATCTCATCATCTTAACACAGTAATGTAGTTTGCCCCAGAGATGTAGTAGAATTTGGGCCTTGAGACTTTGCCCAACCCTTATTATCTGCTGTCAAATAAAAAACACCGTCATACACAATAAATGACAGCTTAATCAAAATAAATATAAGTAATTATATTTTTTAATACCATATCTAGATAAATCAAATTTGATTTTGGATAAACTATAAACTCATATATTCTTGTGCTCATTGTTTGCTGGGATAGGGTCTGATTCTCCCACATTGGATATTGGTTTTATTGGATAAAAACAGAAAATGGATGGATATATGCTTTCACACATTTCCTTTCAGTATTGTCCACCAAGGAACATACATACCATATCAATTACTTTCTCACCCACATCGAACTGAATGTTAAGGTTATGGAAAAGATAAAAGATATGCAATAGGTGTTAGCCAGAGTTCACATTCCTAATTACCATACAGTGTACAGTTATCTTAAAATAGCATTTCAAAATAAGATGAGAGGAGTTTCAAACAAATAAACTAATTTAAAGTGCTATACACTAAATTATTCTGCAAAATGACTAACTCTGTGAGATTGAGTTTTATAGAATCTCTGAATCAATAGATTGTATTCTGTTATTTCATTAGTCTAATGCAAATCTGCAAATTT
Source organism: Lepisosteus oculatus (assembly GCF_040954835.1). Taxonomy (NCBI): domain Eukaryota; kingdom Metazoa; phylum Chordata; class Actinopteri; order Semionotiformes; family Lepisosteidae; genus Lepisosteus; species Lepisosteus oculatus. The sequence goes on along the minus strand of NC_090702.1, from coordinate 36,974,894 downwards.
GTTTTTTTCACCTCCTTTATTTATTATTTATTTAATTAAAACACATTAAAAAATTTAAAATGCCTCACTTTTTGTAAAACAGTTATAATATTTTTTTGACTGCTACAACATACAGTATTCTCAATAATATTCCTGTAGTAACACTTGGCCATCAATTGTTTTTTTTTCATGTTGTTCGTTTAAGAATGAAACTAATCAGATATGGTTTGTCATGTATTATTGTCAATTATAGTTTTCATTTAGGGGTGGCTTTGAATATCACACCTACTTAATGCAGAAACTAGATTGGGAAAAAAGTGCCAAATTATGGCTAGAATATGGATAAAAATTAAGGAATGAACTACAAAAGGATAACAGTGATGCATCATGTCTTAATCAATATACACTCATAACCTCATATCTGAACCTTAATCTGTTCGGAAGGTAAATCAAAAATAAAAATGTCATTATTTCATATGGGGACAAGTTCACTCAAAAACCACACTAAACATACCATACCATACAGACCATTACACCAAGCTTAGTGAACAAGGCACAATGCATCTTTAAAACGATTTGTTTAAAGATGCAATTTGTACTTTTATTTTCTTTTCAGTGACCATACACCGAGGCCTAAGTGAGAGGACCTATAAAACTGTACAGTCACATTTAACAATCTAAACTGACATTGATAACATATCGGGCAAATGGATTCAATAACCCAAGAATCCAAACATGGAGCAAACTACAAAGCTATACATCTAATTACAAAGCTATGAGCTGAAGAAATAAAAAAGTCTGGCAAACTAGTAAACACTTCAGGTGTAACTTTTGGTATTCAGTATGGTTGGTCTATATATTGTGGTAGTACATGATGCATTGGCAAAACAATTCTGATACCTAACCTACTTAACCTGTATTTTTTTCTGAGTCAGATTATCTGAGGCACAATTGTCATGTAATCAATAATGACGTGACGTATCCACCAAGGTACAAGTATCTCTAAAGATACAGTATTTCTAGCAGAACTACTAAGTGCAACACTGATGTTGACATCAGGGTAATAAGCAAAACATCAAAACACTATCAGTGAAGTTTCACTAAGTTTTCACCTATTCATTAATGCACGGCAATAATATCTGGATACAATCCCTTGAGTTCTTTAAATGATTATGCTGAATATCCACTTCCTATTCCAATGAGGTCAGTCATTCCAGGATATGTTACACAAACTTCTCCACAAGGGATGTTTTTCTGTTGTAGAAAATGTCTCCTGCAGGTCCATTTGGTTAAGTCTTTCTTTAAAACAAGGCTTCAGGCTTGTACGTGCAAAGACTGTTCTGGGATTTTTCACCACACAACTGATTTTCTGTTATTGTATAATCACAATAGCCGCTTGAATGAATGTTGTGGTAATAGTTACCTAGATGGTCTATAATTCCACTGCAGGTTGTGTTGATGATCAGACCAGCAGTGCAGCACTTTAAAGAAAGTTGCAGGAGCCTTCCCAATTTCATATACAGTATATGGGTCTCTGGCTCTAGACGTGTCTGCACCATTTGGGAGATTTCTGTAGCTCATTAGTATAACATTCTTGCTGCTTCTATTTAAAATCTCTGTTCTGTTTTGTTTCTCACTAGGTGAGACATCTTTGTGGATGTTGTCACACTTGTCTGCATTCCTTTGTAGTCTCTTACTTTGAATATAGTTTGTGGAGATAAAAAAATCCCTTCCTCCTCCTTTACATCTTCTGACTAATAGTTATGTGCTAATTCGTCTGAATAAAGTTTTCCTACACAATGCCATTGCTGGAAATGTAGGGAAGTGTGTTAGTCAATATTAATTGCAAGTACTGAGCTAAAAGGTATGCCTAGATCAATAATAAACCCTGAAATCAATGTAAAGACTCACTGAAAACACACTCCCAAAATGCAAACTCAAGACACTAGTAAGATTTGTGCTATTAACAAAAGTACTTCACAAGAAAATATTAATCTATCCAATCCTGGGAAATTACACCGATCAGTTGCTAGTAACCCTCACGCTGAAACCCTGTGCAAACCATGGTTCCACAATTACACTGCAGTACAATGTTTTGTCCAATCATAGACCTTGATAAGGCATGAACACATCTGCTCTAAAGAATGCACTTTGCCATGCAATCTATCTCATCCTTGGTTTGAAATAAAATGGGAATTACAAAGAATATTTGCAGTTAGCATGATAAATATGTATATGAGCTGTGTGAAAACCATATAATGTAAGTACCTCTTTTTTGGTAAGTTTGAGAATCTTATTGTGTTGGATATTTTTTAAATAGTGTGAAAAGTTGTACCCTGTAATTTCAGTTTTGAAGTTTCAGAATTTCAGTTTTGAAGTTTGATATAGTTACAAATAGGGGATTATAAAAATAGTGAAATAACAGAAAAACATCGACCTGGTTAGTCCGTAAGTAAGATAGTAATACCTAAATTGTAAGGTTTTGCCACAAGTGTACCTGAGCAGTTGGAAAATAATAGAGGCACTTGAATTATTTGTTCTTCAGCATAGCTTTAGGGAAAAGAGTAATAAGTAAGGCACACAGGGTTAAACAAGGATTAATAATGACAATATACACAGTATAAAACACACAATATAAACAAACAACACACAAGTTACACAATGTACAATGTGTCCCAGAGGTCTACATTTTGACCAATCAGAAAATCCCAGATTGCTACAATGTGTTCAAATCTTACATAACACCCACGCATGCCAACAAGAGAAATTAGGTAAGTGGTGCCTTCTTTCTATATAAACCTGAACTTTTTGTACCTGGGAGTTCTTTATACAAGAAATCAGTATACTAAAAACAACAGAATGGCAAGCATTCTTACCAAGGTTCAAATATTAACTAACTAGAATCTGCTCTTTACATATAATCTGGACAACAACCTCTCACCTAGAACTGCTTTCTTTTCTTTCCTGTCCTTCTTCTCTCCACTTTTTCTCTCCTGTTCTACACCTTTTCTGTCTTCCCTGAAACTCTGTCTCTATCCCTAACTGTTTTGTTCCTCTTTTCCTCCACTATGGATGACTCCTAACCATTTACCAGGAACTTAATTATCCAAGTAAATCAGAAGACTCCTTTGATCAATGTGTTTCACACCCAGCACAACTAAGCAAATATTTCAGTTCCTTTCTTGCCTTTGAAGCTCCCAAGAACTGAAGAAATGATAAGACTTGCCAGATGTTATTGTCTCTAGATTCTTAAGACACTTTAGTAGCCACTTGCAGTAACCGTACTGCTGTATGAAAAAATGCAATAAAACACCTAAAATAACAGTTGCAACATGCTACACACTTTCAGTAAAATATCAAGTTGAAAAAGGGCCAGCTTTGTTTACTGTGCATTTCATAAATACCTCAGCAAACTTTTAAAGGTACTGCTTAGGCTTTGACTCCTAGTTGACAATAAATGAAAGTTGTGTTTTTAATCTGAATATCTCCAAGCATCTAAGTTGGTTAAGATGAGCAGTGTGGAAAAGAAGCATTCCTTTGTGGCTGTCATGCTCTCCAACTGTGCCATCTGCACACTGAACTGAGAACTGTCTCTGGTGAAATTCAGAGAGAACTAGAGCATATTTATGACATACGCATTATGAATCCCTACCAGATTGCAGTAATTATAAGAGCCATATGGGGGAAACATCTCAAAAGATTTTATTAATGTCTTGTGTGAATAATTTTGGATATCAATATGTAATTATACAATTTATGTTTTAGTTTTGTAGCAAAATATTTTCTTTTTGTAATCAGCATTGAAGACTGTATCAGTTTTCACTTGAAAATTTTGCTCCAAACGTGTTATAAGGTTTTAGATGTTTTAGTGCAAACAGTAAAAGGCAAGAGGTTTACAAGTTTCCTGTGGTTAGGTTGTTTATCAACTTATTTTCTGTGGTGACAGGTGTTATGGTGCATGGTAATATTCAAATCCAAAATAATATGAGAAATAGTGTAGTGAATAGTGTAGTGAAGAAAACATTGTTTTAATAGGCTTTTATTAAAAGAGGTATTTTGTGTTTTGACCATCTTCAGTTTAATTCATGAATACATTTGAAGACTTTTACCCACTCAATTAATATAGCATATTTATACTGAGACATTAAGTTTCAATGCCTCTTATTGAAAATATACTTAATATATAGAAGTCTCATTTCCCATGTCTACTAATGGTAAACTGACATCTTGTAGTTTAAGTTCAAAATACAATTTATAAAAAAATGTAATTTATAGAATTTATTCAAAAAACTTATTTTTGTCTCCATTTAAGAAAGACATTCTCAGATAAGACTCAATTGCATCTCTATTTTAAGTAATATTTGTATTGACAGTTTTTCAGTGTTAATGCTTGTTACTTTAGAGATTAACAATTATTAAATTCATGCATATTTCATACTTGTCCCCTAATCTGAAATGCACATACTGTACTCTCTGGATTGTCTTTATTACTCTCAAGTGCTCAAAAAGATCTGACATCAAAGTATATAAAGCTAAATTGAAAATGCATCTGTGGTTCACTTTTGCTGTGTATTTTCTCCATGTCTGTTTGTAAAATGAAAATACATTTTTAAAAATTACACTGCTAGGAGTGATGTACTGTATCAATAACACTAATTTTAATTATTAGCTATTTTCCTAATGATAAATGATGCCCTGCCATATGGAACTATATAGTATTGTGTAGTCATGGAAATAACACCACAAAGTATCAATTGAATAATATACATTACACTTATTTATAGACAGAAATGTTATTTCACCTGTATTGTTTAAGATAGGATGTTTTATACTACAGACATTTAAAACATAAATATACAAATTTCAGACTGTTAAAACACAGGTCTCAGATGAAAATGATGCCTCCCTTCTTCCATTAAGGCTGCATTACATTTAGTAATATTATGCAATTATTCAAAGTGTTATGTGTTCATACTTAATATTTTATTTACTTATTTCTTTCAGTATTACTAATCACATTTTAACTTCAACACCTTCTTTAATTATTAATATGAAAGCATATGGTTCATTGTTATAGCTTTCTATAAATTTTACATCTGAATCTTACATCTGAATAACTGCTCACACACACAATACCCTAATTCCAGTCATGCCTGTGTGTCGCCTTAATTTTTTGCATTTTAATTGGTTGGTTTTTATTCTTTTAGAGCCGCTCTGGGATCTTTCATGACATCTTCCCTTTCAGGGAAGACTGCACCATTTTCTTCCTCCTGATTAGTTTTTTATTTGTCTCTACCCACACAAGTCACTAGATCTTCTCAATAACTTGTCATGTTTTGTGGCTTCAGGTCGAGGTCAAATTCTAATCTCACACTTCTGCTTCCTGCCCATTAAAACTCAATGGCGAAACACATCATTCTTTCTAGCAGTGTGAGTCTTGCTTCATATCAGATGGACATGCCTCACTTCATTGCTGAGACCTTACCTTCATTGTGTACATTCAGGACCAGAGTCACTCTTCTTCAGCCTCAAGGCTCCACCCAAAACAAGAGGTTCTGTACCCACCACACAGTCTGTGTTTTTTCTTTCAAGACTCCTGATGTCAGCAGGCCTACTAGAAACTTCAAGTAACTGGAGCAGCTGTCCTTGTGGCAGTTTTTTTCCCCTTCTTAATCTTGCCTGCTCAGTTGTCTTTTCCTTCCTCCTTCTCTCTCTGTTTCTGGTCTCATCGAGTATCCTACCTACGGCACCTATGGCCCCAGCCTATATGTGTTTTGTCTCTCCCCAGTCCTTCTTCCCCCGGTCACAGACTCCCACTTTGTACAGCGGGTGTGAACCCATATTTTTTCAGTGGCCTCCAACTTGTTGTTATTGGCCTTCAACTCTTACCCCTCCCAAATATCCCAGTCAGATACATAGCTGATATTCCTTCTCTTTTGGAAGTTCGACTTGATATAGGTTCTTATCATCTAGCTCAATTCAGCAAGCAGCAGCTGCTCAAATTTCCGCATCAGGCTACTCTTCTGGGCCACAGAAGTGTCTTCCACCTCCCTCCATAGAATTCCAGTCTCAAACTTGCGAGTGCTGCTAGTGCTGCTAACCGGTAACTCTTTTCCTGGTTCCACAACCAAATACTTTGCCGGTTGCCATGAGTGTTTCACTGTTGGACTTGCTGCTGCTGCTAGCCTCTCCCATTTTGTCACCCGGGGCATACATGCTTTTAATGCACTGCACATCTTCATCTACTAGTTTAAGTGCAAGCCAACATCAAAGTGTTTTCTTCATTCATTACATGCGTGTTCCAACTTGCAGTCTAACCAACGTGCTCTTACCTCAGTGTTCAAAGTCTGTGTCTGTGTTTTGGGGACTCTTTTGGCAGGGGTGACGGGGGGGGGGGAACATGTGACAGAGCTGATCTCGGCCCAGCACTGTCATTTCCTCAGCCAGGTGAGTTGAAGCCAAAGTACTAAGCAAGCTATCTTTATATCCTTCAGCTCATTTCACCATTAGAATTTAACTGAACAAGTGAAGTTTTCATTATTCACTAGTCAATGCACAAGCTAACTAGATATTTTCATCTAGTCTTCCTTCTACAGTACATTAATCACCTGCCACTAGAATATGCAAACTGTTTAACTCTGTTGCCCAGCTGCAATGTTACCAGTTGTGAGTAAAGTGTTCTGATCATTAACTTGTCCCAGCTGATTCTGTTTGGCCTGGAAAGCCACACTTCCCAGGGCTTGCAACTCTTACACAGCAGCAACTGATCTGATGTTCTTCACACACACTCTCAGAGACTGCCTGTCTGTGTGCTGAAGGTAAGCCCCAGGGAACATTTGGGACTCATCCTGTACTATCTAGACCCCCTCTTAACTCTAAGGAGAAGTTATAAAGGTACCTTGCCAAGGAATGCCCCACTTCTCCCTTTACTAACACTTCCAGTCAGCCCTGGTTCATGTGGCCCAGCCTGTTCCTGAGCAGCACACTTCAACCCCAGTGAGCCTGGCACACAAACAACCACACAGTCCAACTGTCCAGAACCAACTAGCAATACTCGTGCCTTGGCTAAACATCATGACTACGAGACTGTCACCACGAAAAGCTGTCAAGAACCAGTGATGTCACTCAATACAGCCTAAGCAATACTCAGACATCCCTAGATCACTAAACCATAAGGCAACCCATACCATGCTAATTGGCAACTCAGGCTGGAGTTTAGACACAGCCTGAATCCTTGTTCCTTAGTTATCCTTATAAGCCTCTTAATTATCCCAGAGGAGTGTCTAATTCTACAAAGACACCGGATATCCCCTCACATCTCCTTTCCCTTACAAATATTTCACTCTCTCCAAGTGCTAATTGCTCATTCATACTTGCTGAGCCTCATTCCACAGGTTTTTCTAATTAACAGGTGGGTTTCTCACAAAGCCACCTCACAATCACTTAATCTCTAAATTGATTGTAAAGCTATTTTTACAACAGACATCATGTAACTAATTATTATTGTTTCTCTCATCCATTATGTAAAACCAATGCTGTAATCTTGTCAATTGTTGTTACCATTCTTTAGTTTCATCCAAAATGAAATTGAAATTAAATTAAATGAATTTTTTTCATCTGAGAAATGTTGCCAGTCTGCTTATAATGCTGTCTCAATAACAGAAAAAATATTGTTTGTTTTTAATCTGACTTGGTTGATTACTGTATTGTAATCACTGCATGAATCCTAGTGAAAGGATCCAGTTTTCAATAACAGTCTCTAAAAGTATTCTTAAGTTACAGTATGTTCAGAATTGAGCAGCTAGAAACTGGACTAGGTCATGTTTAGTTGATTGGACTGATCTTGTTTTAGAAGCCTACAAGCATACATTTAAGGCTATACAGAACTTGTCTGCCCAGTATCAAGCCAATTAGTTACCCGTTACTGCCTTTCACTTTCTTGTTAATCACCTCATTATTCTAACTTTCCAATGTGTTCCCACTGTTCAGCTACAATCAGTGGGTGACAGGGCTTGTTGTTGATGTTCACTAGAGGTTTGGAACATCACCCCAAATGAAATTTGTGACACGGCCACATTCTGTGCTTTTAAGTCTAGCCTAAAACAATTTTTGTGACTGTTTTGTCTTCTGAATCTGCTTTGGTTTTGTGACTTTATAATGTAAATTTTTCATTGCAGTATGTGCTTTTTACATATTCAATAGTGCTTTGAGATGAATGCTTTAAGATGCATTATATATACAGTAAAGTTTATTATGTTATTCTGTTTGCTATACCTTAGAAAGCTTTAAAACTATGAATTGTTGTGTTTTTTTTTGTATAAAAGCGTATAAATCTGAAATTCTACCTGCACGAATTAGTAATACTGTAATGTACATTAACACTATCCTGCAGGGATTCACAGTAAAACTCACCTAATGAGAAATGAGAAAAGGAATGACTCTTTTCACTTGTATTCAAGCAGTTACCAGTACTGTATTAGCAAGATAATTATGGGTGGCATCCATGTATCAATTCCAGGAATTTTCCAATCTGTACTGCAAATTGCCAAGGGTTGAGAAAGGGGAGTGCTGATTACAGATACATTAATTATCTAAGCAATATCTTCACTGTTGGGTGTAGTAGACAGTATGATCCTTTGTGTATAAGCATGAACCTTCAATACCACTCATTGCTTGGACATTGCTGCTCTGCTTTGTCCAATTCAAGATTGCTGGGAAGGCGAAGCCCATACTGCCAAGCAAAAGCCACAAAACAGAAGGCACCCTGGACAGGACACCAGTCCATCGCAGTGCACAAAACAGACAAAAATACACACATACCAGAGCTAATTTTCCCAGAAGACAATTAACGTACCTGGGTCTTTGGATTGTGGTAGGAAACCAGAGCACCCACAAAAAAAATGCAAAAACAAGGAGAATAAATAAACACCACACAGATACCACCCCAGGAATTTAATCCAGAGCCCCAGCCATGTGATGCAGCCATGCTAACCATGCTATCATTCTCCTTATATCCCAAAAGTATTGGGTACTATAAGCTATATGTGAATTATTAGCTGTAATACTGATAGGACATGAGTATAGTGGTTGAAATGCAATTTTAGTTGAATTTAACAATGAATTTCACAACAAAAGGCGCATAAAATCTTTATGTATTGTTGATATGGGACACTAAATGGCTTAGTCTATAGGGAGAGTTGCACTTAGTCCTGTACTATAGTATCTTAGAGGGCTGCAGCTGTTATGCTGAGTTTGTTGCAATTGAGAACATTTTTAGTATGGAACTGGGGACTAATTGTAGCACCTAAGATTGTTGCAAATGATATTTACCTAGCATACTAGTTTATTATTGAGCTGCATACTGACATGGGGTTATCCCCAGTTAGAATGCTGCTCTCAGGTCTTTGCAACTGACACAGAATGCTGATGTAAACTGCTTTTGGTGTTCTTATAAAACAGATAAAAGCTTATGTTTTTTTTTTCCTTATAAGGTTTATTTAATATATATTAATACAGTATGTGTCTAAATTTCAACTGAGACATTTAATTTTTTTTACAAACATAGTAAACTCTTTGCAGACAAATTGTAAGAGCCAGATATTCAAACTGACTAGAACCAGTTTTTTTGGCCAGTTTTAACAATTTTTGTTTTTTAAAAAAGTGATGCATTGTAGAGAACACTCAGTTTATAATAATTTAAAATATGTATCATAAGCGAATTAATCTTTAACATTGTGTTATTAAGATCCTTAACAGGGATGTCAAAACGTGTTTATTATTTTATTCAGAGTAGGCCTTGTTTGATGACATCTGTGTAGAGATGTTAAATTGGCATTGAATCAGAGCCTTTGGTAAATGTATTGGTAATAATGTAATCATTTTTATCGAAGAAACTGACAAAAGGTTTTATTAGTACAAACCTTTTTACTTATTTCACACCTGATATGATATGTAATCAATGAATGAGAAGAAAAATAGGAAAACTAAGCAGTGTGTGATAAAAGTGTAATCTGTTATACAGCTGGAGCCCTGTATCTTGCACTCAGGATATGGTTCTACTATGCACTGAGCAAGATCATAAATTATTTTGAGTGATTCAGATTACAGCACTTACCACTGGTTATAGTTTTAGTGACATTTATATTGAAGAATAAAACCCCTGAAAATATATTTCCCTTGCAGGACGCAGATCAATTTTACAGTGGCCATTGATTTTACTGCATCAAATGGTGAGTACAGAAATACAAATTGCTGCTTCACAAGAAATGTATGAATGTTTTTTATTCCAGAACCTTTGAAAGAGCATGGTTCCTTAAAATGGGGGAATTGCTAACAGCATTTTGCATGACTCCAAAATCTAGATTTGAATATCATGCTGTTATTGAATAGGGAGCTGAATCACAAAGTTGCACGGGTTAGTCACCCTTTTTTAAAAGAGGCACAGTAAGAATCTATAACACATACATCTCTAACCACATTAGCCAAGCTTTGCATTGGTTATAAAGCCTGTTGGTCAAGACAAACACTACTTTGTGTTGAGAACTCAATCCTTTTTAAAAGTTAATAATCAATATCCTTTGCTTGGAGGAAAGTGAATTACCAGCAGGAACAGCCTTAGTGAGGTAGTGCTTAAAGATATTCTTCTGCTTCTCTGTATGCTGGATTGTGCTGTTTGTGTCTCTGCACCAGTGGAAGAAATCAATGACTATTTTTCCTTTGGGGGTTTTGAAACTTAAATAAAAGCATTGTTGAGAAAAATAATTATCCAAATGTTTTAAAAAGGTGTTCCTATTGCTTTAGAGCAATACACAACTATTGCCAGTATATCCTTCCATCCATTTTCTAACCTCTTTATCTAACACAGGGTCTTGGGGAGCCAGAGTCTATTCCAATAAGCAATGGGCACAAGGCCAGATACACTTTGGATGAGATACCAGTCCATCGTAGGACACACACAGACACAAACACAGACACACACAGTCATACCAGGGCCAATGTTCCTAGAACACAGTTACCCTACCAGTTTGAATTTGGACTGTGGGAGGAAACTGGAACACCTGGTGGAAACCCACGCAAACACAGGGAGAACATACAAACTCCATGCAGATAACACCCCAGGAACTGAATCGAAGACAGCAAGGCAGAAATGCTAACCACTGTGCCACCATGCTGACAGTATATATTTTCAGTTATTTTAATCTCCAGTGCTGCTCTGTATCTGCACTTTTGTCTGAGATTTTAATCTTTTATTGCACTGCACTCTGTAACTCCCCATTCACTCAAATAATGTTGTGGTTTGTGAAGTATTTGTGCTTGTGCTGTTTTCAGAATTATACACAAAAGGTCTGCTAGTATAAGATTTGTTTTTCTTGAACATACTGTAACACACAAGAAGTTGGTGTGTCAAACTTAGAGATCTTTTATTAAGATGGGCACAGAAAACAAACAAATGCAGCCATAAGGTATTATCCAGTGCTGTGTATGACTATGACTATGAGCAGTGCTATAGGGAGACTATGGGAAACCAGAAACTAACATAAAGGAAAACCCTATGCTAATGTTTGAACTTCTTACAGCCTTTTTTAGTCTCTCTAACTATAACTGGGCAACTAAACTGCTTACTGGCTTCTACAATAAGATTATAACGAAACCCTCACATCTTCTCCCAAACAAATCCTCTCTCCACTACATCTTACTTTTTATAGTCCCATAGTCAGTCACTTATTTCTCACTGTTGAGAGGTCAGACACAAAGGTTCAGCCCTCTGTTCTCAGTCCCCATGCTTCCCTCAGAGAGAAGACTCCGGAACCCTCTGCTTCCCCATTTCTTAATGATCACCTGACCAGTCATCATTTCAGGTGAAGCAAGGGCAGTGTCTCATTCCTCACATTACTATGGAAAATGCAATTCAGAGAAGGATCTCCGTCTTATCTGAACCTGCTGACCTCTTATAATACCACTAAACATTAATGACAAATTTGAAAAATCTACAAAAATATTCAGTTTTGTTTTTAAACTCTCAAGTGAATTGATTAAACCCCTACGTCTCTTTCATAAATAGCTTCAGAATCTGAGGTTTTGTATGTGGGTTGCTAAATGTAATAGTATGTTATTTTGATATTTCTTTATAGGTAACCCAGCCCAGCCAACATCCCTTCACTACATGAACCCCTATCAATTAAATGCTTATGCTATGGCACTGAAGGCTGTTGGTGAAATCATCCAGGACTATGACAGTGATAAGATGTTTCCAGCACTGGGATTTGGTGCCAAGCTGCCACCCGATGGAAGGGTATCTCATGAGTTTGCCTTGGTGAGCTCCTGCCCCTTTTTATGTTTTTTTTCATTTTCTTAACAGTAAGAGGCAATCTAAAGCTCACAATTATTCAATCGCAGTGGTTGGATTAATTGATCAATTACAAATTGTTCATTTAATTGCCAAATCAACCATTTTTACAAACATTAAAAACAAATATAAAGGAAAACATTTAGTACTAGTAGCAATGAAGAAGGGATGACTTTGGAAAGTTGGAAAATTTAACTGGAAAATGTACTATTTAGTGCTAATGAAAATGTATAAAATAATAAGAAAAGTTTTGTGCAAATTATGCTAGATATTTTATTGTATGCAGTTCAATATCTGTAATTTGTTTCTTTGATATATTGAGTACTAGTGACATTAGATCATTCATTACTTCACAGAATCTTTACTCAAAAAATTTCCATTCACATCCATTGTGCAATTGAAACTCCCTTAATTTGGGTCACTAAAACACAAGCTTTTTTAACTCAAACATTGATAATATCTCAAACACCCAGGTGAGTAAAGTACTACTCTTGATTAAGTAAAAACATATCAATACTTCAGCATCAGATACTCCAAGTGCCATAACTAACAACTATTTTGCAGATTAAAAAATACCTCTGGGACACTCCAACAAAAAGATCAAATGGAATCATGTGGTCAAACGCTAGCACTTCTAACCCTTGCTAGGGATTTAATTTGTGATTCAACTATTTGAAAAGCGTTTTTTAAAAGATTTTGAGTACTTTGGTCAACTTAGTACATAGTGCTCCTAACAAAACATATTTCAATGTTAATGTATTAACATTGGATAAAAATATAAAACACTTGTCTTTTAATGCAGGAATGTGCTCATTCTAATGGGTTGAAATTGCATATTTATTGTAATGAGATGCAATGAGAAAATCCTTAGAATTTTTATTACACTTAACGTGAAGTACTTTAAGATGCTACTTTCAAAGGTACTATGTAAAGTAAAGTTATAATTGTTGTTGTTATTATTATTATTATTATTATTATTATTATTATTATTATTATTATTATTATTATTACTACATATCTGCACGTAACGTCACAAATATAGCACTAACGAATGAGACGGTTCAGTTGTCCTTCACTGTTGTAGGGAAGCTGAAGGATGCCCCACCCTCAATAAAAGAATATTGGGACCAAAAGCAACATAATAATTTCAGGAGCACAAACCAGCACAACTGGAGCACTAAGAAATGCGGGGAGTTTCACTGTGCTGTTTATAGCAGGGGCAACTTCATGGAGATTCTCAGACCGAACGTACGGCTAAAAAACAAAGTGAATTAAAAACTACATATCCCGGTTAATATAGCGGTGCTTGTGATCAGTCAGTCTAACCAATGAATACAGCTCTATGACTTTGGAGCTGGGTTTCAAAAGCTTAACATATCAGCAACAAAGTGAAATTTACACAATAATCTATTGCAAAATGTTGGCTAGATGACTCCTGCTTTAACTTCAACTTTTTGTGTTTGGCTTTTTATTCATGGAGACGGTAAGATGGCCTCCCATCTTGAGAGACAAGAAAAAAGGGTGTTAACATATCTGCCTACTTTATGGAATGACATGGTTGCAATATGCTCCAAAACCATAGTGCTTTATTTATTAAAGCCAAAGTTTACAGAGTGGGTTGTTGCCCCATGTACTGTAGGCGTATGCTTAATAAAAAACACATTTGCGTTTCAATTAAAATCCCTTTCTAAGTTTTCTAAGTCTTAAAATCTTTTAACAGTCCAAGGCATTTTCCCTGTAAGGGAAATATCTTAATCAACAAATTTCTAATTGATGGACATGAATGAATGAGAGGCTCTGGTAGGAAACTATCCTTTTCTTTTTTGATAGTCCTTGCTCCTCATTATGTGTGTGTGAGTCCTGTGCCCCAAAACAGAACATTTGTTTTGGCTTTCTAAACCCAGTATATTCCACTCAGTGCATTCTAGATATTTTATTAATTTTAAGAAAAAATATATTCTTCTCGGTTTAATCTTAGATACATAAATAATAATTCTGTGAGCTAAGCAGACACTAATCAATTGCGGCATATTCTTATTTGGTTTTTTGTAGCAGCTAGTGATGAGCACATTTGATAATTTTTGAGAAATTATTACGTAGTGTTTCATACAGTCATGCTAATCTGCCTTTCAATCATGCTGACCTCGCTCAGGCCTTATAATATATTTTTAGTATTAGCTCCAACATGAGAAAAAAGGCCATAAAACAAACATTTACAATACTTTGGGATTTTGTGGGTGATGTTTATTAATATAACACCTGTAAAATTATTTTAAATTTGTTTAAATTATCAATTTAAAACAGATCAGGAAGCATGTCCCTCACCAATCACAGCATATAGTTTTTATTTGGTGCATGAGCTAAATACATTGACATAAAAGCTACATTTCCTGACGTCCCACATACTGTACAGTATCAGTTAGATTGATGAAAGTAATGTCAAAAATAGCAAGAGGAGAGTTACAAAGTTAAAGAATTCTATGAAGTGATATACTGTGCCTATAGAAAGTGTACACCCCCCTTGGACATTTTATTGTGTTACAACATGGAACCGTGGTATATTTAAATGGGAATTTTTGGCACTCGTCAACACAAAATACTCTATAATGTCAAAATGAAAGAAAAACAGAAAATAATTGAATGCATAAGTATTCACTTCCCCAGAGTTAATGCTTGGCAAGACCACCTTTGGCAGCAATTACAGCTTTGAGTATCTTTGCATAAGTCTCTATCAGCGTTGCACATCTTGACACTGGAATTTTTGCCCATTCTTCTTGGCAAAATTGCTCAAGCTCCATCAAGTTGGATGGGGACAGTTTGTGAACAGCAAAATTTTGTAAGTCATTCCACAGATGCTCAGTTGGATTGAGGTCTAGGCTTTGGCTGGGCCACTTCAGGACATTAACCTATTTGGTTTTAAGCCACTCTAGTGTGGCTTTTGCTCTGTTTCAGGTCATTGTCCTGTTGGAAGATGAATCGTCTTCGAAGTCTCAGTGCTCTTGCCGATTGCAGCACGTTTTTCTCCTGTATTTTTCTGTACTTAGCCCCATTAATTTTTCCTTTTATCTTTATTAGTTTTCCAGTCACTGCCGCAGAGAAGCATTCCCAAAGCATTATACTGCCACTACCATGTTTTACTGTAGGGATGGTGTTCTCAGTGTGTTGTGCTGTGTTAGGTTTGCGCCAAACATAAAGTTCAATTTTGGTCTCATCACACCATAGAATCCTCCTCCAAATTGTTAAGTCTCTCAACAAGTCTCTCCTTTTGGAAAACTCCAGCAAAGGTGTGATATGAGTTTTTTTCAACAAACTCATACAGTATCACATTATTCTTGCCACCCTTCCCTGCAAGCCAGATTTATGAGGTGTGCATGCTATTGTTGTCTCATGCACAGTTTCTCCCATCTCTGTTATGGAGGACTGTAACTCCTTTAGATTTGCTGTAGGCCTCTTGGTGGCTTCTTGCCCAGACATTCAGTTTTGGAGGATGGACAGTTCTGGGCGGATTCACAGTTGTTCCATATTTTCTCACCTTTTTTAATGAGGGACTTCACTGTGCTTTGAGATATATTCAATGCCTTGGAAAATTTCTTATATCCTTGCCCTGACTGGTATTTTTCAAGAACCTTGTCTCGGATCTGCTTGGAATGTTCCTTGCTCTTCATGGTGTAGTATTTCCTTCGAAATGCACTAAGTGGGGAAGCATTGTGTATACTGCCTTCATATTGAAGGAATTATTTACATCACTGCTTTGCAAATGATCATCAAAATGATATTAAAATGTTTCGAGCAATGTGTACCTCAATGATAACAACAAATTGCAACATGAACAATTTAAATTGTTTTGATTAGTTTATAGTTACCCCATCAAATTCCTTTTTTTCTGGGAATTTCCATGAAACCAGGAAAAGGTTATGATCTAGCCTCCATTCATTACATGTTATCGCCTTTTCAGAAAAATATATCTTTATATATATTTTAAAATATATGAAATATTTTAAATATATATTTTACAAATGTAGCTAGGCTATGTATTTTAGATGTTTATATAATATATAAAATGTTATATATTTCAAGAAATATAATGACTTAGACCAATAAAAAACATAATAAATGAAGCTACAATTTCAGTAACATCTCACGTAACACAAGTGCATGTGCTGATTTGTTTTGAACTGTGAAGGGCTGAGAGCAGTATTCTGGACAGGATTATGGATTACCGCAGAGTGCTTTCTTCTGTCGTGAATGTTGACGCGCATTCTAGATGACTGCATTTGTACACCTGATTACCGATCTCTGGGAGTGTCTAATTAACCACAGAGCCAGTAAAGTGTGCACTTTTCCACTTGTGGAACGTGATTCCCACTGGATACCAGTCAATCTATTAAACCTGGTGTGTCCAATTTAAACTTCACTAGGAGACTTACATGTTCAAATAGTAGTCAGAAACTTGTTTTTCAATTGATAAAACATTTTAATTAAGCTGTTTTAAGTAATGTGCAACACTCTGTAAGCTGAGGTTTATTTTTATACATTCCTACTGATAATAATTTTACAACAATTTCTGAATGCTTTTTATGTCTTTTTCGTCTGTGCCGTCATACTAATTGCCTTAAGACAAAGATAAATAACATCATGAATTGCAAATATCTTGCTGTGTGCCTAATTAACAACAGGCATAAATTCCTGTATATCCAAGACACCATAGGAAATGTTGTTATATAACAGTAATAATTAGTTATCTCTAGGAGACCATTTGTATTAGTGGTATTTTTCACAAATGTTGTGCTTCAGTAGTCTTAGGGTTAAAAATGTCTGATTAGGCAAGTACCAGACTTCAGTTCTTGTATTTAATTTAATACATTTTATGTTTTTATAGTTTATTAATCCAATTGAGATCAGCCTACACATCATAAATAATTAAATGGATGATTGGGTTTGATCATGTTTTTTGGATCAGTGCCACTAAATGACTGATCAGCTCAGAGAATGGACAATGAAAACAAATGTCTATTGGTATTTGGAAATGTATTTCATTTGTTGCTCATATTTATTGATTTTTTTGTTAAAATGATGTACCTGTAAGACACTGGTAAAATTATTTATGTATCTAAGATTATTTCCATAAATGGGATTATAAAATGTAATTACATAAATACACACAATAAATATCTTACAAATTTACCTAGTGCTCTGTTTAAGATGGGGCCCAGTGCTAACACTATAAACAGGAAAAGAAATTCAACAGTAATTGTTTAAGTTATTGGTTATATGGCTATGAATATTTGACTATGTTATTGACTGTCTCTCAAATAAGGTCTCAGCAAAGTTGCTGAAGTTGTATGGTATGTCTATATGAATGTTAGGTGTTCTTCTGTATGCATGTTCATTAAGAGGTAAATTGTTAACCCCATGAGTTAACAACTAAAGCAGTCCACCAGCAAGAACAATAAGGATGTTTTTTTATTTACTCCTGATTACTAATCACTGAAGTTTCCTAACCTTTCCTAAGTCCTGAAATTAAATGTTACTGTTTACTGTGACTCACTAATTTAATGTTAACTTTCACATTCAGTTGTTTCTCTGAATAGAAAGTTGCTTGTATTTACTTATTTTTTCAGTCTTTCAGCCTCATTTTTACAAAATAAGCCACACTGCTTTATTATGTGGCTTGGCATGGTCCACCTAACCTGATATATTCCAGGAAGCAGTCTGTACTACTATCATGCTGCTGCCCATGTGTATAGACAGAAATTAGTTTATGGAATATATATTTTTAATTGAAGTTTGTAATGACAGTTTGGAAGAAAGACACAGTAGTTCCTTGCAATCATAGCTACTAGGGTATAGTGTCAGGGTAAGTTACTTTTGAGAAGTAATCCATTACAGTTACAAGTAATGTGTAAGGGATTACTTTTTCTTTCATGAAGCATTGGACAACATTACAGTACTGAATGTATAATAAATTAACTATTAATCCTATAACTATAAAACTACATAAGTAATTTGGGGCGGAGCGGTGGCTCTGTGGCTAAGAATCTGCCCCTGTGGCTGGAAGGTTGCCAGTTCAAATCTCGCAGCCGGCAGAGGAATCCTACTCCATTGGGCTCCTGAGTAAGGCCCTTAACTTGAGAGCCTATGGCAGACTGACCCCTGGCTCTCTCCCTATCTGTGTGTTTCATGGAGAGCAAGCTGGGGTATGTGAAAAGATAATTCCTAATGCAAGAAATTGTAAAGGGTTAATAAAGTGATGTTATTATTATTATTATTAAGTAGATAATTGTAATTGATGACTTTATAAAATGTTTTTACCGCAACCTCTTGTTCCTTTTCAAATGCTATTTTCTTACACAAGTAACTTGTAGCTGTAATGGACATCTTTTTAAAACTAAGTTTGTACACTTGGTATTAATACTAGCCCTCAGTTCCATCTATCCCAGCATTCATTGTGCATTCTGCATCAGTTTAACATTCAGCTGCTCCCTCCCTAGTTTCTCTTTCATTGTTCCTAACCATTGCCTCCTAACTGCTTGTGGTAGCTTTTTAAGTTTGGATTAAATTTAAACCACTGCCATTATTATGCTCACACCTGAAGAAGACTCCACGGCCGAAACGTTGTGTTCTCTTTCTTCTTTTTTTTTCAGCATGGAATAAACCCTTTACTTGTTAATCTGCTTATATGCTGCTTTGTATTTATTCTGTCTTACTTAGTTCACTTCTGTTTGTATATAAATGTATTTTCTGCCTGTGGGTAACTGGGTTTGTTTGTATCTAGTACACATTATTCTCTTTCTTTTAGACATTTTTATGAACACCAATGCTGTTACCTGGTGTTTAATCTGTTCCAAACAGCCAAAATGGCCTCCTCTTGTTTGTAACCTTTATTCTTGTTCTTAGGTGGTTACCTGCCAATTAGATTGTCTAGGCTAGAGTCAGTTAGAGTTCATGCAGCTTTGTACGCTAGAGTAATTCATGTAACCTGCTGATCTCCCACATTCCTGCAGTTTACTCACTGAGATACTGTATGTCACTCCTCCATTCGGTATAATTATCCTGCAAGTGTTTGGTCTTGCTCTGTGTTCAGGATGAATGGCTATAACAAGTGGTTCTGTCACAGAAGCATGTCTACAGGTCTTGATTCTCCCAGTATAGTACATGAGTGGTTGCTGTTGATAACAATTGGTGGATCCAGATTAGGTGGGTTTAGAAAATATTGTTGAATTTCCAATTTTAAAAGAGCTAAACTGAAAGGCTATATCCAGCATTGTAAAACCCATTACAATGTTTTATCTTTGCACAGTTTTAAAGCAAATAAAGCTTAATTACTGCTTTTGTGAAATTAAAATTAAAATATTAATTTTGTTAATAATAAAAATGTTAAAGAATCACTCTTTTCTCTCAGTTCTCATATCGTATCAGTATATGACTTGCTGTGATATTGCTACCATTTTTTCCTTAATAAGGAAATAGTTGGTCTGTCTCCAGATGCATCAGATAATAAATAGTATATGGTGCTCCTTGTAAGTGAATGATAGACAAAATTGAAAACAAAACAATAACTTAAGGCAAAGAACCTCTATATAATGCAATTACACAGAGCATCTTAATATATAGAATACATTGAAGGTGAAATGGCCAGCCTTATAAATATTTAAGTATTTGTTGAAAAATTTATACAGAGGTATTCTATTCCAGAATGGAAATCCGCAGAACCCATACTGCAATGGTATAGATGGAGTAATGGATGCCTATTACCAGAGTTTGAAGTCAGTGCATCTCTATGGGCCCACAAACTTTTCACCTGTGATCAACCATGTAGCCAGGTAAGCAGGAAGCATTTTCTTTTTCATGTGCATTCCTTTATAATTCATATAATTCAAGTTGATACTCAATTAAAAGAGCTTTAAATTATTACATAACAAACATATTGTATTGTAAACTTACTATTGTCTTTTTAATTACAAATGGAGCAAATGTTCCATTAAACATTTTTTAAAGTGCAAGGATTAAGGTAAACTTTTACTACCACATTAAGTACTATTTTAATTTCTGTTGCTTGAAGACTATAATAACACAACTTTATTTTAATGCTTTTTATTAAACTTAGTACACTAAAGTACACAAGTACAGAACAGAAGCATAAGAAAGTTCTCTCATTTATGGTGAGCAAGGTCTTCAGCTGATTAAGAAGGCCAAACTCAGAAAATGACAGTTGTCCTCTTATACACCACAGCAGATGGACATGAAGGTTAAGTGTGAAGCTCTCAGTAATACACAGTATCATTATAGGCATCTTAAATATTTTAGGCCAGAATATTCCAGTGCCTTTCCACACTTCAGAAGGAAGAACACTGTAATAAAGAGTACATAACAAAGTGTTCACTGTGACTTTGTGAATCCCCAATTGCCCTTGTAGTTCCTATGCACTGGGGAATGAGAGTATTAACTGTTTAATGTCAAATAGGTTCTAATCAGGAAAAGACTCTAATGTCAAAAAACATCTTCATGAGAAGAAAGTACTGATCAGACTGTATTTACTGAAATTTAATTTAGTCAAGTGTTTAGATGAAAACATTGTTGGTAGATGAAATACTGCAGGAAATATTGCAAAGACCTTAAACTGTTGGCATGCACTATTTTTTGGCATCTTTGTTTGCATCTTGCATGTGCTGGAACCCAAAGATTATCTGATTTAACTTAACATCATTCATTTCTTGGGATCATTTTGTTTTGTATTCCATTTTAAATAACACAGTTCAAAACATGTCCACGATATTTAAACTGTGGGATGACACATAGAAACAATCTGACTCTTATCAATCTGTAAACTGAATTAAACAGCAGTTAGCTATGATTTCAAAGATACTGATAAAGAAAATAATTGATGAAGAAGAGAAAATGCTGATATATTGATTTCTACACTTTTAATTACTGGAACATAATTTTGCAAAGTAATTATTAGGTTTTCCAAAAAACATAAAGGCTATGCAGAATTTTTTTTTGCTGCAAATAAATAATTTGTCTTGATCTTAGTAAATATGTACTTGTTCCAAACCTGTGTTTCTCTGTTATCTATACATTCTTGAAAGTGTAGTGATGAAAATAAAAATGTAGTGTTTTGGAAAAATCAATATTAGCTTGCGTGAATGTACATTGATCTAGCCTGCCCTTTGAAATTTCAATAGCGAGTTATGTTGTTTCTTTATTAATGTTGATTTTAGTATTACGTTTTATAGAGCTTATAAGAATTATCATTATTTAGATAGTGAAGTAATGGAGAACTTAAACCTAATGCATGTGAAAAAATAGTTAAGGACCTATCTAATGAAACTAATTCTAATAATAAAATAATATTATAATTCTCACTTTGTATTAGTTTCATTTAAAACCCAAATCCATGGAAACTAGCAGAATATAATAGATATTGAATTTTGCATCATGAAATTAACTTCAATGCTGGTCCATATGTAGTTTTCATTACAGTATCATCATAGGATCTCTTGATTTATTAAAAATATATTAATCATTGAAATAAGTTTTGTAATAGAGAGTTAAACCACATTTGCTGTGATATACTATTAAAAAAACATTGATGGTTCTAGAGCTTTCCATTTGGGTTGAAAGCTTATGTATTTTATATGTTGTCATATAATTTTTGAAAAAAGAAGACTATATTTTAAGGTTATATCGAAACATTTATCTTTCTACCTTTGCGTTTAATATCCAAGGAGAAAAATTACATTAAAAAAAACTTGACACAGCATGCAAAACCAGTGGCTGCAAATGATACTTGCAAATGCATAATGTGGCATTTGTTTATGTACTGTACCATTACACAAGTGTTGAATTTAGCATTTACAATAGGCTTGAATGTAATAGGACAATTATGAGCGGGACAATTACTGTAGATAGTCTAATGGTGATTCGCTAAAAAATCTAACTTTATTTTATATAGTGCCTTTACAGGCATCTTTACAATACATAAAAAGCACATTACACAAAATAAAATTGAAATTACAAAGCCAAGAAAACAATATTTGAAAAAACAGTGTTTTTAGCCATTTCTTTTGGGATAGTGTTCCAGAGCTTTGGGGCATAAATACAAATTCCCCGTTCTCATAATGTCCAGCTCAACAGTGGGAACACATAGTAAAATAGAATCAGCTGAGCAAAGAAAACAATATCGCCTAGATAGTGGGAAACCACAGCACAGAGTCTCGAACATTGGAAGGTTGTTCTGTATTTGAGCCAGAACAGCCTAACAGCTCAAAACTGTTCTTGCTATCCATGAAGTTAAGGTAATGGGAACACAAGTCTCCCTCCCTGGATGGGATGGCGGTCCATAACAAAACACCCCCCCCAGCAAACAGTGGTACACACGTACAGAGCTGGGTGGTCTGGAGCAATTGAAGTAAAGTATGCCACTCTAAGTACAACTGCAGCAGGGACCTGAACAATCAAGCACCAGTCATGAACCCAGAGACTTTCCCACAGCTTAATTTAAAAAATAATTAAAAGTGCAAACAAAAAGGCATCCAATGTTTTCATTTAAGGCAGCCCAAAGAAATCTTTGAAAAAGGTTCTTTCAGCACTCTGCTCCCAGTCTGTCCACTATACCACTATACCACTATAGTATGCTACCCTGCTCTGAACATAAACTATTTAATCAGTTCTCATCCAAATAGGATGCCAGTGCAAGGGTCCCAAGACAGGACTCCAGCTACCACATTCAGAACATATTGTAATTTGTTAAGTTAAATGTAAACTTACATGATAGGAAGAAGTATTAGTTTATTAAACTTAAAGAATGTCACTTAATGGGAGGAGCCAGATTTTAATAGGGACTTATTTTTCCTAGTGAGGTGCTGTTATGAAGACAAATCTTTAAAGTGCAAAAATGAGTTAATAGGAACTGAGGTGTTAACGAGGGCTTATCACACATTTCTTAGACTCTCAGTAATTAGTGTATTTCAAAGACATTCTTGAGTTCATAAAAAAGAAAATTCTCAAGGAAAATGTTCCTGGAGCCACTGTTATCTGAGAAACAAGGAAATTAATTTAATTTTTGTCTGTATTTCTTCAAAGGTGCCTGAAAGTTCTTTAATTTGTTAATAACTAGTGTACATCTTCCATTTAGTGGCTCATGACCTTTTTGACAGGTAAAGCAAAACCCATAAAGCAGTACTGTACTTTTATTAATAATAATAATAATAATAATAATAATAATAATAATAATAATTGCTTACACTTATATAGCGCTTTTGTGGACACTCCACTCAAAGCACTTTACAGGTAATGGGGACTTCCCTCCACCACCACCAATGTGCAGCATCCACCTGGATGATGCGACGGCAGCCATAGTGCCCCAGAACGCTCACCACACATCAGCTATCAGTGGGAAGGAGAACAGAGTAATGTAGCCAGTTCATAGAGGGGGATTATTAGGAAGCCATGATTGGTAAGGGCCAATGGGAAATTTGGCCAGGAAGCGGGGTTACACCCCTACTCTTTTCGAGAAACGCC
Organism: Lepisosteus oculatus; assembly: GCF_040954835.1. NCBI lineage: Eukaryota > Metazoa > Chordata > Actinopteri > Semionotiformes > Lepisosteidae > Lepisosteus > Lepisosteus oculatus. The sequence continues at coordinate 36,951,046 of NC_090702.1, read as the reverse complement.
CTGGGATTTTTAATGACCACAGAAAGTCAGGACCTCAGTTTTACGTCTCATCCGAAGGACGGCGCCTGTTTTTACAGTATAGTGTCCCCGTCACTATTCTGGGGCATTAGGACCCACATGGACCGCAGGGTGAGCGCCCCCTGCTGGCCCCACTAACACCTCTTTTCTACATTGCTAAATGTATTTTTGTTTTTTTATTGGTAATTAGTATACAGTGCCTTGCGAAAGTATTCGGCCCCCTTGAACTTTTCAACCTTTTGCCACATTTCAGGCTTCAAACATAAAGATATACATTTTTTATTTTATGTGAAGAATCACCAACAAGTGGGACACAATTGTGAAGTGGAACGAAATCTATTGGATTTTTGAAACTTTTTTAACTAATAAAAAAATGAAAAGTGGGGCGTGCAAAATTATTCGGCCCCCTTGCGTTAATACTTTGTAGAGCCACCTTTTGCTGCGATTACAGCTGCAAGTCGCTTGGGGTATGTCTCTATCAGTTTTGCACATCGAGAGACTGAAATTATTGCCCATTCTTCCTTGCAAAACAGCTCGAGCTCGGTGAGGTTGGATGGAGAGCGTTTGTGAACAGCAGTTTTCAGCTCTTTCCACAGATTCTCGATTGGATTCAGGTCTGGACTTTGACTTGGCCATTCAAACACCTGGATACGTTTATTTGTGAACCATTCCTTTGTAGATTTTGCTGTATGTTTGGGATCATTGTCTTGTTGGAAGATAAATCTCCGTCCCAGTTTCAGGTCTTTTGCAGACTCCAACAGGTTTTCATCCAGAATGGTCCTGTATTTGGCTGCATCCATCTTCCCCTCAATTTTAACCATCTTCCCTGTCCCTGCTGAAGAAAAGCAGGCCCAAACCATGATGCTGCCACCACCATGTTTGACAGTGGGGATGGTGTGTTGAGGGTGATGAGCTGTGTTGCTTTTACGCCAAACATATCGTTTTGCATTGTGGCCAAAAAGTTCGATTTTGGTTTCATCTGACCAGAGCACCTTCTTCCACATGTTTGGGGTGTCTCCCAGGTGGCTTGTGGCAAACTTTAGACGAGACTTTTTATGGATATCTTTGAGAAATGGCTTTCTTCTTGCCACTCTTCCATAAAGGCCAGATTTGTGCAGTGTAAGACTGATTGTTGTCCTATGGACAGACTCTCCCACCTCAGCTGTAGTTCTCTGCAGTTCATCCAGAGTGATCATGGGCCTCTTGGCTGCATCTCTGATCAGTCTTCTCCTTGTCTGAGCTGAAAGTTTAGAGGGACGGCCAGGTCTTGGTAGATTTGCAGTGGTCTGATACTCCTTCCATTTCAAGATGATCGCTTGCACAGTGCTCCTTGGGATGTTTGAAGCTTGGGAAATCTTTTTGTATCCAAATCCAGCTTTAAACTTCTCCACAACAGTATTACGGACCTGCCTGGTGTGTTCCTTGGTCTTCATGATGCTCTCTGCGCTTTCAACAGAACCTTGAGACTATCACAGAGCAGGTGCATTTATACAGAGACTTGATTACACACAGGTAGATTCTATTTATCACCATCAGTCATTTAGGACAACATTGGATCATTCAGAGATCCTCGCTGAACTTCTGGAGTGAGTTTGCTGCACTGAAAGTAAAGGGGCCGAATAATTTTGCACGCCCCACTTTTCATTTTTTTATTAGTTAAAAAAGTTTCAAAAATCCAATAGATTTCGTTCCACTTCACAATTGTGTCCCACTTGTTGGTGATTCTTCACATAAAATAAAAAATGTATATCTTTATGTTTGAAGCCTGAAATGTGGCAAAAGGTTGAAAAGTTCAAGGGGGCCGAATACTTTCGCAAGGCACTGTATACAGGTAGGGTAAATAGTCATTTTGAAGGCTATAATTATAACACTATAGTAAATACAATGTTTACAGATTCATTTCTAATACATTTATATGAATCAATTTTTTGTTTGACCAAGTCTTACTCGTGTTGGCTAAGGAGTCATCAAAGAAGTCTTCAAATTTTGAACACTGTAGCTTACGTGTCACAAATAAGAAAAAATAGCTTTCTTACAATCCACCTGGTTTTGTAAGTCTTCAAAATATTACATAACCCTTTGTTTATAGCTGATGTGTTACAGTTCCTTTGGGGATAATTCTGATTTTAAAATACATAAAGATTAAAATACTCTTTTTAATACAATTACTACTGCTTCAACTGAAAATAAATAAGAAAACTTCCCAAGTCAATTACACTCATGCCCTCCCTGCTAACTACAATGAACTTTTCTTTGTTCTTGTAATAAATACAGATGCTGCAGGCACTAGATTACCAAAATTAGCTACCCCAATTCTAAATAGGACACAATATTGTATCTGACTGTACAAGAGCTTCAGTGTCTAGGCTAGGGAAGAATAGGGCAAGAATCACAAATTCCCAATTCCCCAAGGTGCCATAGAGTAATATTTAAGTAATTTAGTCTAGGCATGATTGTCAGGTTTTTATCCAGGATCAGTTCCTAAAGGTGAATGGCTGTTTACCTTATCAGAGAGAAAACCTGTAAGAAATCCAGCAATAGTGTTATTATCAAACGCAAACATGTGGAATCCACACTGCAGTCCAGTGATAAGATACTGCTTTTGTAGTCTGCTATTCATTGTGGTCAAAGGGGGTATGATCCAGAATATTCTCTGTATTTTCTACAGTTTTGAAATGTATATCCTCCCACTTCTTTTTACTTTAAGACACCCAGTTCCTGCTTACTGTATAACTATATTTATTAGCTACTGACCAAGTGAAATCCCAATGTTCAAGTTCCTAATAATTATACTGAACATTCCAATTAAAAAAGGTTTATCAAATTTATTCTGAATCTAAATGAAACTTTCTGCATCAGTGACAAAACAAGTTTTGTGTTCTTGTCTGTTATGATAATTTTGTTTTTGGTGGTTTGATTTCCTACATTGTTAAATTGTAATATAGATAAAGATTTATCATTTTGTTTTAGAGGGTATTTCCCTTCCTTTAAGAAACCTTTTTGTTTCTCACACAGATATGCTGCATCTGTGAAAGATGGCTCACAATATTTTGTTTTGCTGATCATAACGGATGGAGTGATCTCAGATATGGCACAGACAAAAGAAGCGATTGTCAATGTAAGAGTTTTTCAATGTTTTCTTTGCTGTAAGGTTTAGGCAAAAATAGTTAATATCCCTATCCACATTTTGTTATCAAGTTGTGCAAAACCTTTTCTGTTATAATGATACTTGTAAAAGTTGTGTTCATGAGAACAAATAGTTTTACTCATTATATATATATACTATATCTATTGAGATATTGTCATTCTCTTATAAATGAATAATAATGGATGGCAAAGTGGCCCAGTGGTTATCATTGCTTCCTCACAGCAACGGGGTCCTGGGTTTAATTCCCAGGCTACTGTGGAGTTTGTATGTTCTCCCCTTGTTCACATGGGTTTCCCCCAGGTGCTCCGGTTTCCTCTCACATTTCAAAGACATGCTGGTAGGTTAACTGGCTTCTGGGAAAATTGGCGCTGGTGTGATAGTGTGCTTTGAGATGGATTAGAATCCATCCAGTATGCATCCTGCCTTATGCCTCTTGTTTGCTGGGATAGGCTTTGGCTCCCCCATGACCCTGTTTTGGATGAAGCAGTTAGAAATTGGAAAATGGACGGATATTATTTCTAGACAGAATAGAATGAACATTTATATATATATAAATGTAACACAAGGCACCAACAAAGAACATCAAAGAGGCGTACAGACTCGGGCAACATTAACTATTTATATACCAGAAGCATGAAAATTAGAGGTCCAATTATGGAAACCAACACTTAAGGAAGTGAGTTGTTTTCAGAAAGTTCTGTTTTGTTTTGGAACCTGTACCAGTTTGAGTGCTAGCACCAGACATTAATAATGGCTTTCAGGAAGTGATTTTCAACGGTGTGCACAGATGAAGCAGAAGTGTGAGTTTGTGCTTAAAAAGCAAGATTGCGCACATTGGATGTACGGATGACAGATGCACAAAATTCATCATTATAAATTTGCTCTCTAGCAACCTTTTTGGTTGAATATAAGATTATTCTGAGTAAATACCTAACTAAAATAAATGCCTCAACACAAATCAGACTTTTTGAGAGGTATCTCAAGAGAAGAAAAACCTATCACCACTACTTTATATTTGCTTTTATCTTAAGGACTGATAGATTCTATAACTGAAAGAACCAAATTTAGAGTTGATTTTAAATTAGTTCTTTCAAGTTGATTAGAAAAGACTATATCATCCTCGGGAGCTTATGTATCAAAGTAAAATAAAACTAATATGACTGTATTGTGTATTTAAAAAAACTCCTTTCTAATAAAGTAATTAAACATTTTCAGAGAACTTGAAATAAATCGTTAAGCATTTTCAACACCCTTCATTCTTTTCCTCCAGCCATTTCTGCTGTTTACAGCTATATAATGTGCTTGACAACTAGTTTCTGAAAGGTAATAAATCATAGAAGTTTACTGAATTATCACTTTTTCAACAACAATCCATAACAAAAATTTTGGTTTTCTTTGCCAGGGCTGGGTTATTATCAATTCTATGAAATATTCAGTGCCCCAGTAGAATAATGAGTACTCTTGATTTATATACAGTCCACTCCAGATTTTTGAAGCAACAGTAAATTAATGATATTCTCTTTAAACTGGAATAAAAAAAACAGAATAGCAGGGCAGTGTATGAATTTCATAGTGTTCAGCTTAAAACAATTCTGAAAATGTTTGACTGTAATATTAATAACATTGGATGATAAAAGTCATATTTGTAATCAGTAATTAATTAAATTCCAGGAAACACATACTGTAGGGCACTTTGATTCTCACCTCTACGTATGCCTTTAATTAAAATCCAACAACAAAATGCCAATAAATTTCTGCTCCTTGGAAGCTCCATGGAAACCTACTGTATGGAACTATGAAGATGCTTCCCAAGGGTTCCTGTTTCCTTGTGGTATAAAAGGAAGTAACAAACTGAAGACATTTAGTAGTACCAGGTATCATCATGGTTGAAGGCAGAGAGCTCTCTGAAAACTGCAAATGATCAATGACCTCCACAAGTTGAGGCTGGCTGTAAATGAAAGAATAAAAAGCTGAATTTCCCATTCTCCACTGTGAAAGTGTGTAGTATGAAGAAATTTAGAAGTGAGTCCGGAGACAACACAAACCAAAATCTTCAGGGTAGAAACTGTAGACCGGGTATCAAAGTACCAGGACATTTTGGCCAAACACCTGGTTACTTCTGCCAAGGAGCCTAAGTTTAGCTGAAAATATAGGATATCTAAATCATAGATCCAAATTGACAAAGAAATTGTTCATTGCCAAGATAAATGTTCCAAGCAGACCTTCTCAATCTCTAGATCCTGTGAGCACGTTTCATAGCCATGGAAAGAAAATGCATACACACTTTTTATTTCTCTTTGTTTTTTACTATTGTTCAAGTGAAATGGCACTTCTTCTTAAAAGTCATTGCATGTATTTATGCCTGATGATTTTACCAAGCAAGAGAAATAGATTGCATTGCAAGTTTTTGAGCAATGGTACTGGGGAGTAGGACAACAAAGGATGAGAAGGGCATGTGATTTTCTTTCGTTCTCCAAACTAGAAATAATTGTATTTTAAGAATAATAGCAATTGGGATAGGTACTATTTAAAAATGTCAATTAAGAACTATAGTTTACCAGATAGTTTCCCTTATTCATTTTTTACTTGCATATGGATGAACAGTGTGCCTAATATTGTTAAGTTATGGGCTCAGTGAATTTTGTGGTTGGTCATCTAATTTTGTATGATTAAATTGAACAATCCCACATCCATACAAACAATTTGCAAACATTTTTAATAAGGCCAGGCTTTTTGCTTTTCTCAAATATTGGGGTGAAGATTCTTACAACACCAAGCACAATAATACCATAATTCTAAGGGTCTATTACCTTTGCCTTTAAAATCTTAAAATAAAGCCTTGTCTTGAATGACAGGATGAAAAATTATATTTTGTGCATCATATAAAGTGTAAATGAGAATCAATTCTGTCAACTCCATCTCGATTTTAGCAATAGCAAGGGCCAAATTCATAAAGGTTTGGTATTACTTTAAGTTTATCACCCCCTTTTTAAAAAAAAGAAAAATCATAAATCTACAGCTTCAAAAGGAATATTTAAACTTGTTCTGAGAGCTCTTTAATTTGCATTCTAAAATATTTATGTGACACTTCTCAATACATCTCTCACTAGTCAATAAACAGTAGTAATTTATTCTGCCTTGAAAATGTATTATGAATGTGGCCCTTAATATTTTTATCATCATATAAAATATGGACTGTCTATATTTTTTTAGTACTGAAGTTAAACTGATTTTTATTTTCCCTTTACTTAAAGGCCTCTACTCTTCCCATGTCAATTATAATTGTTGGAGTTGGACCAGCAGAGTTTGATGGTAAGTTTAAAAAAATCTGATCTTGAAACAGGGATTCTCGTGTGTGGATGATGATTAATCTGAAATATACCTAAAATCATTAGTTGCTTTTAATTATATTGACCACACTTGGATAAGCTTGGAAGCTTTGTGATCCTTAGAGGGAGTGATTTAACTTTTAACAATAACAAATGGTAACTATGCTGTATTATAACTTTGTAAATAAGATGTAACTAAGCTAATATAATACTTAATAATAGGTTAATAACATTTCTGTTCACAAAGTTTCAGGTTTTCCAGTTCTGAATTCTAAATTAGGTTAGCAGGTGAAAATTAAAAACTTAAATTTTTCTTAATGTTTAAACTTTAATGTCGTTGGCGGTGTTGTATTATAATTAATCATAGCATGTTCTGATAAACAAAAGCTGTATTCTGATAGTGTTAATTGGAAATAATCCATAGAATTAAAGCACTAACAAGATTTGGGAATGACTCATAAATAAAAGCAGGGAGAAACCTTCTGTTTTTCAGTATCAGTTTATTGTTGAATTCAGGCTTGAAAAGTGGTTTGTCACTCAGCACAGTTTTGTTTGGTTCTTAAATTAGTCCAAGTTTAAAGCTGCAGAGCAATCAGATAAAATACAGATCTGATTTTTTTGCTATAGCTTTTTCAAATCTTCTGCGTGAAATAGAGCTTTGACAAAATAAACTGTCCACAGACTTCTTATCAGTTTAGCCAGGCAACAAAAGATGATAAAAACAACAATAAAACTGGCACAAAATAGTAGATGACAATAGTGAGAGTTCATTAAAGGCTATAATCTCCTGTGTACAGGTTATCCTTGGAACTGACTGCTTGTTGAAGTGTTATGTTCAAAGATAGGTTGGTCGAGAGGCTGATAAAAATGAGGCCAAAATAAAGAATTTGAAGTTGTAATCGTATCGGATCTTTCATCTTGAAAACGTTTTTTTTTTTTCAAAATATCGACAAAAGTGTATAACTGCTTTACAAATGATCCAGATCTGCATGTGCCACTGCCTTGCAGAGCTGGGTCCCTGGGTTCAGTACCTGGGGTGCTAACCATGTGGAGTTTGTATGTTTTCCCTGTGTTCATCTGAGTTTCCTCTGGGTACTCCACTTTCCTCACACAATTCAAGTCGGTTGTAGATCAGTTAGTAGTTTAACTGGCTTAGATGTGAGTGTGTGTTTCCTGCTACGGACTGATGTCCTTTCCAAGGTGTATCCTGCCTCATGCCTGTTGCTTGCGGAGTTAGGGTCCTGCTCTCTGGTGACCCTGTTATGTGCTTTTTAGATAAAGTGTTAAAAAATGGATAGATGTGAAACTACCCAATGTGTATAGATATTTAATGGGACTTCATACACAAACATTTGTTCTGAATATTTTCCCAAGCTATCACTCTGAATTTCATATAAAATTGATTTTTGCAAGGCAGGACAAAGTTACTGAAAAAAAAATGGAACAGCACTGTATTTAAAGCCGTCAGTGGACATGACATTTGCACTGAAACACTAATTTAAGTGTTTTTACAGTGCCTCCTCCTTAGTCTGCCGTGTTCATTTTAATCAATTTCAGTTCTTGATATTTTTTGACAGAAGCAAAACATCTTTAACATTTATTAGCATGCTAAAAAGCTAGATTTAAAATGTAAAGCAGCTGGAATAAAATATCTTACACTCCTTCAGAAAAGTGATCCCAAAATTCATACAGTCTTTAAAAAAAAACTTAAACCTCCTTTGGGTTATAAACAGACAAGTGCTCTACATACTGTATGAGAAAGGGTAGTAGGGAGAATGGGACCATTTGAACTATCTACTGTAGGTTGTTGGGTAGTTAGTAGATAATTCATCCAAGGATCATTAATATGCAAATATATTCTTCATTCTTTTGGCAAGTTAAATACATTTCATTAATGACAGCACAAGACGCAAGCAGAGGACATAGAATTAGCAAGAAATTGGATGTCTAAGTTGTTCATAATAATCAAAAGAAAATAAGGAAAATGATATTTCTGACAAATATGTCTGCAAATAGAGAGTAGCCTGAAATTTATTTTTCATGTTATGCACTTACTGTATTTTTCAACAAGGTAACACCAGACATGCATACAAATTGAATCAGTGTTATAAGCTAAACAACAAAGTGTGCTTAGGTGCATGCTATTTATCTAGTGTACGAGAATATACAAACTCTTCATTTGTTCACCAAATTATTCTACTTAATGTGTAATGCCCTATTTAATTTACCTAATTGTTTTATATATTATCTATGCCCATGTTTTTATTTTATTTATCAGCAATAGGGCCAGCACTACTGGTTAGCACTACTGCCTCACAATTCCTGTCTTAGACTCCTTTCTGGAATGGGGTAACTTTTATGTGGAGATTGTGTGTCCCTCCATGTGTGTGTGCATTTCTCTGGTCCTCTGTTTTTCCAACTTCCAAAGACAGATGTCCAGGTTAACCGATGTCTCTTTTTTATGTTTGTGTGTGCACTGTGATGGACTGGTGCTCTTCCCTGTGCCCAAAGCTTTGGGGATAGGCTCCAGGCTGCTGCAACCCTCACCAGAAAAAGCTTTATTAGCTTTCTGATAAAGGGTGGATGGATGGATAATGGGATTGCATTAGTTCTGTTACTGAACTAAAATTTTGTTTTCAGCCATGATCGAGCTGGATGGAGATGAGATTAGAATCTCATCAAGAGGAAGATACGCAGAAAGAGACATTGTTCAGGTACAGTATATCTTCTATATAAAAAAACAGTGCCAAATATATTATTTAAGAATGCCAAAACATAACACTGTTTCATTTTTTCTGGTATGACCTTTAACTTAAAAAAATGAATACATATTTTCAAGATATCCCGATTGAGGATAATAGAAAGTTCAGGACATAAACACAGTAAAACAGTAACATTTTAATAGAATAAAAGAAATAAAATAGAATAAATAGAAGAATAAAAGAAAGAAACACATATATGAGGCTTCTTACATGCCTGGTATTTCTTTTATTATATTTCCAAGATGTCGACAATTTTCCTTTCAGAAAAATTACTGTTCAGTTTCACTTGCCTCAAAACTGTACATTGCATAACTTAAAACACAGCAGGATGCAAGGGGGTGTTGAGCTGGGGGAGGTGGTGTTATTTGAACGAGAATTAAACTGAGGTTTTTCCTAAAGCTGTACAGTAGGTGTTGAAAATTAAATGCAGAAGATTATATTTAGGCCTTTTACTTTTGATATTTTCAAATCAATACTTATTATTAACATTTGTATATTTGTATGAATACTGCAAGCGATTTTGAAGAAGCAACTCATTTACCCCAGTGGAACCAGTGTTGCTACTGAGGGGCCCAGGACACTGAACCTTACTGCACTGTAACCTTAGATCTGGCATCCTTCTGTTTTTTCTTGTTTATAAACTCCATTCCTTCTCTATTCCCAATTCTCATCTCCTCCAAGTTTTAAGATACCTGAGATCAGTAGTCTTCACATTGGGGTGTCAAATCTGTAATATCTTTTAGTCCATTGGTTGCTGAAAATTGTCATCCATTCCTTCAAGTCTGCAGCTAGCACATGCTCACTCCCTGTGCCCTCAGTGCACAGCTTCTATTTCTAGTTGGTCAGCTTTATGTAAATAGCTGTGCTCTGCATAGCGCAACCATTGAATCCACTGAATGAAAGTGGCAAGGTGATACACCTGACTTGCAAATAACAATATTGCCTAAAGAAAAGCTTGTCAACTATAATCATAGTGGTACACTGGTGAAACAAATACTATTTTGTAGTTAGTCTATAGGCTTTGGCCACAATTTCAGTGTTGATTACCTTGGCAAACCACAGAAACTCATGGAGTATAATTTACCTTCATAATCATGTGATATTAATTTCAGTTTGTAACTGATACTCTTAAAATTAGAAAAACAGTGTTTCATATGAAAAGCCTGTCCATACTACACAGTATGAATGAAATTTGGTATAAGTGGAATCATAAATACTTTAATTCAGTTCAGGAATGAGTCTATTTGATTGTCAAAGACTAAGAAGAGTGTCCCTGTGTTCCTGATTAGTATTCTTTTTATAACACCTCTTATGCTTTTGCCATGCCTCACCAGTCCCCACAAATTCAGTCTAGACTAATTTGGATTTAAAAGGTTAACATATTGAGATTCCTTTTTAGAGCCTGCCTCTCTCTTTGTTTTTGTCTTTTAAAAGATAGGAGTTAGTTTTTACAGGTTTCTTTTCAATTAAGGGATTTCATGTACAAGATGTTTTAGGTAGGTAAAAAGTATTTAAGGCCTGGTTTACAATAATCAGACACGCAAAACATATTATCAGTAATTATTTTAATTATTAAGATTAATTTGTGAGTTTTTGTGCAACAAGCATATTACTTAAGATTCAATTTTTAAATCACTTCTAGTAGTTGGAAGAATTCTTGTTATCTCTTAAATTTAATTTTGTTGTAGTGACTGAAATGATATTCTATAATCCTACCTGAGTAGTTAATTAAGTAGTTATGACTAATGATAGCTTTCAGTGCAATTAATTACTAGTACAGATCTCTGTCTTCCAGGATATCGACACTGAATTAATGTTCTCTTCATGTGTTATAGATTATAAGTGGTTTATACATTAATTCCTATGACCTGTACTGCAGTGCTTGCCGTCATATCAGCCAAGATTTAAGAGTTAGTTACTACCACCAGTTTTTATCAATACAATTTTATACTTAGTTTTAAAAATGCTAGATATAACGTTTGGTATCCTTAAAAAGGTTATCTGTAAAGTTAATTGTGTAGAGTGTTTCACATAATGAGGACACTTTAATCTTTGTGGTATTTTGAAGTTAGTGTATAGGTGTTTGCCATACAACAAAATAAGCAATTTAGGAGAGCTTGAAGACTTGATTGCTAACTTAATTGTTAGACTATGAAGTGAAACCTAGGGATTATAGTTTCTGTTGGTGACACATTTTATAGTGCAAAATGTAATACAAATTTAAATCTAATTGATGGAATAAACAGAACAAGGAGAATGTTTTCTCTAGAAACAAAATGAAAAACCAAAAAGATAATAGTAATTCAAATGTACACTGCTCACCTTTGTGTATACCTCCTGCTTTCAGTTGGAAGATATGATTTTCTAAGTCTTACATAAAAATATCAGCTAAATAACTAATTGTGATTAGTTTTTTTAAAAATTATTGTATTTCAATCACAATTCATTAGATTTCCAGTTTGTATTATAGAGATCACTAGGTATCATAGAGCTTTAATTGCAGGACCCTTTTGAACAAGTTACTGAAAAAAAATATTTCTCGGATGTAGACGGCATCAATGAAACCATGCACATCCAAAAAATGCTGTTCACTTATTCAGTCTGATACTGAAACTGCAAAAAACTATACCAATATATGTATATTTTGTAGAATACCCAGCCTATTGCAACTGCTTTTTATCTGACTAGGTCCAAATTAATAAGATTGAATAGACTTTGTATGCTTCAGCAGTACAGAACACCAGGGACAACTGCACTTAATTGCTGAACATTTCCTCAGATATTGACAGCAGATGACAGTGGCAGCAGGTGCACAGTGTGGCACACACACTAGGGAGATGTTTCCATCACCAGCACAAATCGACATCTGCTTATGCTTTTATGGCAAAGCCATTCACATGCAGCCAGATTGTGCAACTCGTTTTTACAGATGGCAACACTTTGTAGGGACCTGTCATCTGTTCAGAGCTTGACCTTGGCCAGAGAGGACTGGTTACCTGCTTGTTGCGTCTCATTTGTTCTTGTAAAGCTTGTAAGGTGAATTGCTAGCTTTCCTATTGTATAAAATTCTCTAGAGGAGATATGCAGTACAGTGGTTAACACCTTATTGAAATCATTGTTTGAGTCTATTCTACAATTGCCCAGAGGGCCATAATTAGACTATACTGAGTTTTGTTTGAGTGATGCTACCACTGGCTGTGACTTGGATGTGAAAAACTTGTCTCTTTTGTATGTACGTCAGATAACATAAGAGTAATACTTTTTCTTTGAAGGTAGGGAATAACTGGGATACTCTTCTTTTGTTTTCTAGTTTGTCCCATTCCGAGATTATATAGACAGGACAGGAAACCACATTCTGAGCATGGCGCGACTGGCAAAGGATGTACTAGCTGAGATTCCTGACCAGTTCTTGTCTTACATGAAAGCTAGAGGGATCAAACCGTCTCCTGCTCCCCCTCCCTACACACCCCCTGGACATCCCCTGCAGACCCAGATCTGACATTAGCACCTGGAATCACCCTCAACCACTTGCCCTCCAATACTCAGAATCACTCAGAGTTGCCCAGGCATCTCCTCTATCTGCTTGCACTATGTAGACTGGAAACAAGGGGACACTTGATCTGGGAAGTCTTCGAAGGCATGTTTACTTCCATTCAAGCATTCTTCTTTAAGGACTACAACAAAAGCAACTGTGGATTAATAAGGTCAGTTGGCATAAAGATCTCTGAGGGTCTTCATGAATGCCTTGGAAAAACAACAGTGGGTTTTGAAGCCGATTCGTAGCTAAAAAAACAAAAGCTATGATGAGTTAAAAAGGAAAGGCTTTTAAGATGTTAAGGAAGAAAAGCATCTGATCATCTTATTTTACCTGGATTCTTAATCCCTTGACTGTTGTAAATAAATATGGGAATGCATTTCCTCTCTTTCTTAATGTTTACATGTTAATGATTTTTACAGTTGAATACTTTTATAATAATTCTTTAAATATATACTTTGGAATAATTATTCTTCTGTGCTACCTTGCAGGTGAACGTGATACAAAACATAAAACCATATCCCTTCTTTAGAGTGTTAAATTTAAAAAGACATTGCAGTGTGTCTTGCATGCATAACCACCTTTATTCAGACTTATGATGTATAACTTAAAATATTAATGCTAACACTGTATTATGAAATTGCCTTGTTAAGAAGGTGTCTACTTTTCATGGGATATTTATGTAAGTCAGCACTTATTCAACAAGCCTTATATTTCTTTATTGTATTTCAGGTAACAAATTTAAACTACTTGCTTCCAGTATCATTTGACGCCATATTTATGAAATGTTGTCTCATCTTTTTATGATTCAAATGTATGATTTAATTTCAAGAGTGCAAATTATCATTCAATAATGTTTTTGCTATTTTAAGGTTTTATGAAAAACAGCTACTAAAAACAGACTTCAGGCATTCTTTAAATACAACTGTTTTTCAGAATACAATGAATATAACCCTGCTTTGCTGGTGTTGGCAAAATAATTTTGCTGACTGATTTTAGTTTTAGTTAATTTACCATTTGATTTTAAACAATGTGGTATGTTATTAGGAGTGGGAATGTTGTTTCTTAAAATGATCTAGAAAACTCAGCTTGAGGCACATTAAATGTAAGGTTTGTTAAAATTTGATGTCTCTTCATGCGCCTTCAAATTATGATGTAAAGCTTTGGTGTATCACTATGGAGTAAAGTATTGGTAAATTGGGGTTCTCTTAGCTAGACCAAAAATATATCTTCAGAATAGCTTTACCAAAAGGCAGCTGCATTTAGATATGTACTGTACCATTTTGTGAAACTACACAAAAAAAAACTAAAAAAGGAATGAAAAAATAACCAAATATCTTAGTAATCAAAAATGTCCTCACTGTGGCATGTAGCATTGTAAAGCTATACCCTTGTGAATGCTTCTTGTCCAGTCATTTTGTGCCAAAACAGCATGATAATATATTGGTTAGATGACACATAATCAGATGTGGACCAAGACAAATTGTAATGTCAAAAAAGTAATTGACATCCAGTGAAACCTGAGGTTGAAAATCAGAAAAAATATAAATCTTTTTTTTTAGACTTGTGCCAATAGTGTACTTTAGTATTATTGAGTTATAATGACCTTATTTGAGTTCTTATTCTCCATTTGAGTCTTCATTCAAGACACAGTCTTTAACATCAGAAATCACACAACTGTAGATGACTATGTTTTTAGGAGAGCACTTTTGTAAAGAAATAAAAGACTAATAGTCAATATCTTGAAGGCTAGCACACTCCTTAGAAAGGGATATTGGTTTTAGAATATTATTACTTTGTTGGTGTCACCTTAGTGTCACATTGCCATGATGTGTGCATGTGTGAACCAATCAGGTGAATGTGCCAGAAAATGTTAATGCACAGTCATGTGACTTTGTGCACATGAACTTTGTTTACTGGGATATCCAAATACTCTATAGAATGCTTGTCCTATCTTATAGCGCGCACTATGTTTGCATGTACAGTTTTACAAGAAATGCACCAGTTTTGTGGATAGTGTGTTGAATTACAAAAAAATAAATTTAGTACAAAATGGCCTTAAATTCTCACTGAATACTTGGAATTGTGTAATGCTTTCAGATGTTTAAATTGTTTTATCTTTTGTGTCAGTGCTCAATGCTTTGTAATGTTCTTTTGCACAACTTCATGTATGAGAAAAAACTAATATATTGTGATTTTGAAAAAAGTGGTTTATCAGAGATTTTACTTTTCAAAGCATGACAGGATGTAATTTTAAAAAGCACTGATTGCCTGGTTCAAGTCAAAGGATTCAGTGATAAAAATTATTTCTGTAACAATATCAATTTTTAAATTAAAATTCTTATTAAACACAAATCTAGAGTCCTGGGATGATTTCTGTGAATATGTTTATACTAAGTTAATTGAGTTCCTCATATTTTAATTTTAAGATTGGCATTGTGATACAATGGTTAGCATTGCCTGCCTTGCAGTGCAGGGTTCCCTGGTTCAATTCCCGACTTGTGGTGTTATCTGCATAGAGTTTGCATGTTCTCCCTCTGTATGGGCTGTATATTAATGGGTGAGCCCAGTTAAGTGTGACAGGTTGTCCCAATGGATGGAATGGATAATTGTTTTTCTTAGATAATGTAGAGAAATTAAGTCTTTAACAAGAATTCATCTGTTCCAGCTATTCTGGTGGTTTTCTGAAGACTGAAAAGTGATCCATAGGAAAGAAGAGGAACTGAAGAGACTTTGCTAACAAATGCCTCTCTGAGATTACCTGATTTTTGGAACTGAGCAACCATCTCTGCAAAGGGACCACCAGTGCCATAGCCTCCAGTGTCATAGGAGCCCAGAGGGCTGCTACATGCCAACATAGTGACAGACCACCCAAATGTGCACATAAAACCAGGTGACATAATGACTTAGGGCCACCCAAATGTGCACATAAAATAATGACATAGTGACAGACCACCCAAATGTGCACATAAAACCAGGTGACATAATGACTTAGGGCCACAATTTGTGACCTAGTGTTTGGCCCTCGCCACAACTATAAAAGCAGCTAAGGAAGTTAAAAAGCTTTAGATAAAGATTCAATGCTGGGTAAACACCTGGAAAATAACCTAAAAATGTAGACAAGGGCAGAGTGTTTTATATAGCTTCCAACTATCACTATAAGTTTAAGTTGGAAATCAACTTAAAGAAGCTACCTTTGAAGAAGACATTTGTGTCTTTGTGTTTCTGCTACATTTTAAACATTTTAATCTCCAGGACAATGGGAAGAAACAAAGGCATACTAGTAAGACCTCATTGACTGTGTTTCAGTACAACTATATTCAACATATTACGAAATCCTAGTGGGCATCGACCAAGTAAACCCAGAAGACCTCGTCAGAATCTACATTGAAACACAAACCAGACAATACAAGCGTTTATCAGGCTTGTTAAGGTAATTTTGTGCATTTAATTTAGGTTTGTCACATACTTATGCAAACATGACTTGTATATTTTTCTTTCATATTATCTAAGGCACAGTGGTTAGCATTGCATCATTGAAGCACTGGGTTCCTAAATTCAATTCCTCAGGTGCTATCTATGTGGAGTGTGTGTTCTTCCTGTATCTCTGTGGGTTTTCTCCGAGTTCTCTGGTTTCCTTCCACAGTCTAAAGACATGTTAATAGGTTAGTTGGCTTCTTTGAATTCGGTCCTGGCTTGAGTATGGGCATATTTGTGTGCTAAAGTACTAATATCTATAACTAATGCAGGTTGTGTTTGTTTAAACCCAAGCATTTTTTGAAAGAAAAAGGTCTCAGAAAGAATGGTTTATGAATGTTCCTCCAATCTTGTAATAATGATACTCCAGGGCAGAATGCTAACTTTTTTCCACAGTGCAACTTTTTTCTTTCACAGCTTCTCTTCTTAGCTTTCTACCCTAGACAAAAAATCCCATCCGCAAAGCATAACTGATTTGAGAGCTGTACTGAAAAAATGTTATAATTAATCCAGCTGTAAGCACTCACACTAAAGTACCATATTATATTTGTAATTAGGCTTTCTACATGTAGTAAACATTACTAAAAATGTTCATTTAGCATTCTTTATTTTGACATCTAACCACATCACTCCTCAATCCACTATTTCTATGCCTCACAAATACAAACCTTAAACAGAAGTTGCTATTTATTTCTCAGGAGCACCTTCATGCATCTGTTCTGATTATCTGACCTGGTTCATTACACAGTGATTTTTTTTTTCCTGGACACGATATAGGCTGAGTATTTCTGTTTTCCAAAAAAGGAACAACATTTTTTAAATTTGGGTTAATGTTGAAATAAAGATAAACTAAGAATGAAAGGAAGCATAACCTGTGAGCATGTATATTTATTAGGAAAATAAAGTAGATTGAATTTAGTTAAAATAATTTTAAAATTTAAATTGGATTTTGGTTTTTGATCATTCATGATTGATGATTGTACAGTACACTCGAGTACCTTTGCTGCATAAGTACTAAATCACTTCATTAATGATGGAGTTGATTAGGCTCGTGTAATGAGGTGATTTGACCTGTTGAACGTCAAGCCTAGTAAAAATGAGGAAAGCAAAACACAAGGGCCTATGTGCCACATATAAAAGGGAGTAATACCTTTGTACCATTGATATTTGGATACTGGATTTGGTCACCTCAGGTGGCCTTGCCAGCACGGGACTCAAGTGCTTCCAGCCTTGAGTCATACGTTTTGTATAGATCATCTTGATCGATGTCAGCAAGTGTGCTATGGGGATGTAGAACAAGATTGTTGTGTGGAACAGACCAGTCGATGGGGAGATCCATAAATGGTGATCAAAGAGTAACGGCAATAATGTCTGGCTGCCAAAGAACATCACATGTACAGGACGCACTTCTGGGACCTCAATTGCTGCTGTTCCTTCAGACTTATCCTTAACATTAACATTAACACTTAACATTACAGCAAGGCAATGGATGCTCTTGTGCTGCTCATGTAATAGT
Source organism: Lepisosteus oculatus (assembly GCF_040954835.1). Taxonomy (NCBI): domain Eukaryota; kingdom Metazoa; phylum Chordata; class Actinopteri; order Semionotiformes; family Lepisosteidae; genus Lepisosteus; species Lepisosteus oculatus. The sequence goes on along the minus strand of NC_090702.1, from coordinate 36,933,261 downwards.
GGATGTCTTGCAAGATGAAAATGCAGAAGTACTGTGCTGTACATGACCTCCTTACTAGAATTGAGCCCCTTTGAACATTTGTAAGATGAACTGGGATGATATATTGTATCTAGGGCTCAGAGACCTGTGAAGAGGCATATGCCTGATTGTAACTTTATACTGTTTTCTTTAGAGTGCCCCTAAGCCACCATCCTGTTGCTTTAAATACATACAGGTCTAAGAGAAAGCAACTTTTTTACAGTATGTTCTTACATCAATCAGCATAATGAGTTGTCATGTCTGCTCAATAAAATGACAGTGTACCTGCTACAAAAGATTGTAATTTTTATAATCATAGTTTTCCGAATTTCTTACAGTTATAAGTGATAGGATTCTTTGTTGCTTAGTATATTTATGGATTGTACTGCCAATATATCAGATATAGATTTGGATATCTTTTTTATATATATCTCACCAGCATCTGTTTTGTTTAATCAGCATCCTTGGATTTAGAAATGTGCTTTATAAATAAAAGTTTTTTTTTATATATTTCACTTAATTCAATGTGTTTTGGAGGGAATTGTTGTTTTCTTATTTTACAAAATCCATTTAGGCATGTCAGTTCTGGGCTTGCATCATCTCATTAACTTAGAATTTGTACTCCTAATCTGTATTGTTGCCAGAGCACTTATGATAGGAGATATGAGAAGCTAAAATGCTGGGAAAAAATGAAAAGCGCCTATCCGTGCTGCATATGCACAGAATACATTCTTTTAAATTATTTAAATGAAGCAGAATTTACAAAGTACTGTAAAGTAAAATATCACTAACAAAGTGTATTTTCTCTGTTAACTCTCTTTGCTGAAAATAATATTTTTTGTTGATTTTGGATCACTTAGAGCTGTTAAAAACAAACTGAATTTTGAACCAGTTCTGAAAAAATTTTAAGAAATAAATGTAAAAATATGTCATGTTAAGTATTAAAGTGAAGCTAGTGCAAAGCCCTGTGTTTCTGAAGGTGTCTATTTAAAAGATATCTGATGTGCATCTGGAAGAAGTTAAACAAAATATTGATGAATTTCAGTAATAGTATTATTGCTTTTTTTGTTTACCAAAACATTGTCTTAATTTCAATCATTATAATGCCACAGTGCACAGTGCAAGGCTGATCCAAGCAGTCTTGACAAAAAAACAACAATAAATTAAGGGATAGGTATGCCCTTCTCCTAGATCCATATCCTGCTGAACATTTGTAATACAAAATTGTGTCTGGCTGTTGAGTCCAGGATACAGGATAGACTCAAGCAATATTGAACAGCTTCAACAGCTCAAATTATGTCTTTATTAAGAGCGTATCTGTCTCCATGAGTTGACAGCATGCAGCCATCATGGCTAGTAATGGAGGATGCACCTGTTATTAATCCATGGTTTGATCCCGAAACAGTGACAGTAGCTGACAACACACAGTACAGTGATTGACACTAACAGCATAGCATGTTGGCACTTGTTTACATGATCATTTGGCAGCAGAATTTGGTTTTATGATTAGAAATCATTCCCATGATATATTTATCATTTTTTTAAAAGTTCAGATAGTAATTTCTCGAATAAGGGGTGCATTTCTTCTGTAAAATAGAAAAGTTTGTGTTTTTTACTGTGTTTTTTTAATACTAAAGTTCATAAACATATCCCCATTTGCCTTAGGATAGATAAAACATTGTAATTAAAGCACATTTGTTTTAATTTTTTGTAGAATTACAATCATTTAAAAGGGCCAGAACAGCAGACACTTCAAATATGCACCTTGATGACTCAATACCAATACCAAACAACAGAAAGATTAAATTAATTGGTCCTTGTAAAACAATTTTGGAACATCATTATTTAGTGCGTCAGTGAATTTCTTGGTAGAAACAGTAAACTAAAAGGGCACTGATATGTATTAAATTGTATAGATGAAATCATGTTGCAAAGCTATTCTATTTACTTGCCTTTTATTATTCTAATCATATTTTCAACTAACATAAGCATAACTTACTAAGGTGGACTAGTCATGACAACAGACTGATTTAAATAAATGAAAGTTTAAAGCAAAAATAATTAAAAATACCAATTCCTAGAAAAAAAGAAAGTAGAAAAGACCTTTAAGATTTTAATCAATCAAGGTACACTTTTTTGTGTCAGTTGTTTTTATCAATGTTTTGTTTTGGATTATAATTGCACAGGAAAGTGTACAGGTAAGACAGGTTGGTTTTGTGTCAGGGTTTTCTCAAGCTTTAATGTTTTTCATGGTATTTGATCAATTAAATTCAAATGTATTATCACAGTAATTTGGGGGCTTCAGCTTTTTTTTACACATGGGTAGAGAGTAAGAGGAATCCGTTGAGGAAATAGATGTTTAAAGTCAACAGTACCATAGGTTGAAGGCTACAAACTGGTAGAGTCCATTATTGTTTTAGCTCTCAAGTAGCATGTTCCGTGTTTCGGGAAAGTGAAGGTCATTTACAAGTGAAATAACTCTTTGCCAACACTGCTAAGAATACTACTAATGGACAAATATATACATATTTCTAAAATATATAGATAGCTAATATATGTGTGCATATATATTTACCTTTTATTCTGATCATTTTCTTTCTCCAGTAGGATTCGAAACAATAAAGCTTCAAAGGGTAGCATTGTTGTTTTGTAATAAACATAATGAAGCACTAAAATGTATTCAAGGTTATTCATCCGTGGAGTTCAAATTAATAATAATAAGAAGTTGTATCATATATCAGATTGTAATATTTCATTGTTTGGCCAAAGTATTTTTATTATTTAAAATAAAGAAAATAAAAAATAGAAACTAAAACAAGTTTAGATGTGGTGGCAGGATCTGGTATTGGCATGAGAAAGGTGTGAGAAATGTTGCAAAGGCTCAATTGCACTTGAGAGAACTTCCTGTAATAATCCACCACTTTCTTTTATTTAGCACAAGATTGGTTTAGGAGATCAAGCAATTCCCTTCCTTAGATTATATCAGTTTACAGTTCAACAAGAAGAAATTGCTTGGTTACCTGTAATTGCTTGGTTACAGGTACTTTCTTCTTGGCGACTGCCTTATTGCAGGCAGAGTATTGCTCCAGCAATTTGTACAGCACCTGTAATATAATGCATCCTTCCAAAATAACTGCATTAATTGTGGTAAAAAGGCAAAGGACTGTAACAATTGGTTTTATTTATATGGCTAAGTGTGAAATATTGTTATTTATTGTGCATATGTATTGCATTTCTATATGCGCATTGCAAACCAAACCAAATGCTCTTACTAAAAATAGCCACAGGAGCTCTCATTTTGCTGCAAACGCTGATGTTAATACAGTAGGTATGGAATGTTGTCATGGACACTGTATATTCAACTTTACAGGCTTCTGTAGTGCCCAGTAATACAAAGAGAACCTAAAACACACATTAAGATGCACACAGATAAGGTACTGTTTTTCTTTAATGTTTAACCTTTTCTTCTTTTCCCCGTGCAATGTACTCAAAAGATAAAGAAAATTGCATCGATGGTAAAGCTGGAAAATACCATGGGAATAAAATATTGTCCCTTAAGCACACGGCAGCCCTAGATGGCTACCAATTGAATAAACTTCACTGCTGACATTTTGTCAAGATAAAAGGCTTAATTGCATGTCAAAATCTTCTACCAAAGTGTTTTAGGTAATTAAAGGTGACAAGCAGGATCTCTACAGCACCTTTTCACAGAATGATCAAGAGAGAATCTTTTTACCAGCTCCACAAGAGACTACCACAATAACTTAGCAAGGGTGACATATCACTGCCATTTTAATCAATATCCAACCTACACATGTCATTGATCATTGCTCCTGTAGTTAAGGAGGTCCTCCACGCATGCTGATGTTTTTCTATTTTTGGAAGGAGTTGACAGAATAAATTACATTGCAAACTATGAAAAGGAGAAAAGATGTTAACCTATGAAAAATAAAGCTGTGTTAACTGGACTGGAAGGTAATATTAGTCCACAGCTGCAAGGTGTTTCCACATGCTGTCACAACATTGTATGATGTGTTCTGCATAATTTATTCATTAGAACCCTGCAGTACATTTGTCTGTTCTGTTGAAATGGTTTTTAATACTGGTAGAAATACTGTCTGAAAATTTCCTTTAGTGAGAATCTTCATTGCTTAGGTGTTATTTCTTGACAAGCATGAATCTGTAATTTAATATGCCCTAATAAAGGAACAAAGAGCAAGGTTGTTTTAAAACTAGTCAAATACTCAGCTCCACTACCTTTGTGTGCTGTAAAGGTTATTTATTTGTTTACAAGAACCCTTATCCAGGGTGACTTTCACAGGTTAAAAATTACAAAACAGAATTTAAAGAATCTTATTTAAATAGATTACATTTATAATAAAGTAAGAGTTTGTCTGTTTCAACCACCAACAATACAGTTTCATCAACAGCTAGGTACCAGGTGAAGTATCATTCCCTTCCATTCCTCTGCCAGCAGTTCATAAATTATTTTGAGAATTTTTTAGATGCTGCCTTTAGGTGAAAGAGTAAGTGAAATAATGTATCAAAAAAATTAAATGGGAAACACACTGACTTTCTGCGATCAAAATAATTTAATTTTCATCCTGTGAAGTGTGGGGATTTTAACTCTAAGACTGTTAGCTGAATAAAAATCAATATGTGTGACACAGAGGCAAGTGTGTTGTAATGAAAAGCCACATCTCCGGGACCTGCAGGACACTGATGTAATAACATAGAAATTGCCGTGTATCCAACCGCTTGTCCTCTCAAAAGCACTCCACGGATATTCATTTTTATAGCTAATTTTATAGCTATTGTACTTGTCAATTAAAGTCATATGTAATGCTTCCATTATGTTTTTCAGCAGACTCATACTGTACATAAACAAGCAATCAAAGGATATGATTACGCTAGCACCAAGTATACAATAGAATCTTCATTGAGAAATAGGTAATCCGTCGATTTAAATAGAGGGAAAAGTTTATAGAACAAAATACTTTCAGAATAAATAGTGTGTGATTTTCCAAAATTATAGTTGTGTGAAAATATTAATTTTCCTTTTTTAAATCAATAATACATTGTTTCTGCTCAATTTGTAAGTTTTTACCAGAGGGCAAAAGTTGTGTTGTGTACATTTATTATCACAAATAGCCGCCAGTGCCAAATCAGCTGAGGAAACAGCATATTTACAGTACACAACACAAGTGATGATGGACTCAGGGTCATCTCACACACATTCCGGGGTACATCTCCCATTTGTATCTCGCAGTGTGCATGTTTGTTAAAGACAGCATCATTTTACTTTGATTTTACTCACTTAAAGTCTCACGGGCTCAGTACATCTGTCACACGACCCACGCACACTCCCACACATTTTCTGTCGTAATGTCAAATCTGATATCTGTATATTTACCGTTTACTATAAATTGCCATAGCTATGTTATTTTAATTATATATCTTTCCAAGTGACTATAGGTTCAATTTCTAAAAAAAAAACTTTTTTCCTCTTTCAAAAAAACAAGAAATGATAAAATACGAAAGTAATCTAAAAGAAAATTAGGATATTCAGTCTTATAATCACCACAATTGTCTAAATGTGTACTTAAGATCAGCATTAAATCAGATCCAACTTCCAACTCTCATGGTAAGTTTCAAGTAGACAAAAGCAGGATATTTGCTGCAAGTGAAAAGTCACTGTCAGTTAGTGGATTTTCAATGTAATCTTTGTATTGTAGAAGGTTCAACGAAAGCTGCCACATATCAGAGAAATGTAGTCTCATGTGCTATGCTATAAGACATATTGGATTGATGTTCCAGAAGGATAATCACCCTTAACATTCTGCAATGGAAATGTATTGAAATGTTGTTGATTGACATGAAGGATGCAGAAAGGAAACTGGAGTCAATTATGGAAACTGTCAGTATAATGTGCTGAAGAATGGGCACAACCATCTGCAGAAAGATGTCTGAGGCTGTTTTGGAAATACCAAAACTATATACTGGAAAGAATGCAAACGTTTGGCATACAAAATACTAAAGAAGGGTGTTCAAATACTTCAAAGTATCAAAGCATGAAATTTATTTATCAAAAGCATGAAATATAAGTATCATGGTTTTTAATAACGAAGCTGAAATTCAGACTTTAATTTATATCTTTCAATAGTATGATTGGAATTTTAAGAAATGTTAGGGGTTTCTCATTCTTTTACTTTCCCAAATGCTTTTGTCTATGACCATAGACTGTGAAGATGGAGTTCCCCAAACAGCAATGCATGATTGGCTAAACTCCCATGAAGACCGGAGAGTCATGATCCCTCGGGTGCCTGTCATGTAAAAGTGACTCACGAAAGCTGTTGAGCACTTACTCTGGTCAGTGCCACCTATGCTGTAAGGTAGGAGTAGGAAAGACTGAGGAGAAAGCTCACCGTCTTCATGCTCACTATGCTAGTACAGGGGTCAGACTACGCAGTGGAGCTGATCATCACATGCCAATTATTATTGGCAGTTGCAGGGCTGCAGGAAATCACAGTGCAGCTCAGTGAAGTTTTGAAATGAGTTTAATCTTATAGCAGGCCTTTCCAGAGAGCAAGAAAAGATAGGAATATAAATGTATTTTCTCATATCATGCACTGAACATAAGCCTTTCCAAGCACTTTTTTTTCCACATTCAATTCTCTTATCCCTCACCCAAGAATAAGGGTATTGAATGTTTAAGTGACAATACATTTGGCTTAACTTGCTTGGCTGAGGGATAACCTCCTGTCCATAGGATGAGAAGGTAAGAAACCTCATGTGAAGTTAGGAGTGACGGTAACTGCAAAGATGGAGGTGGAATGTAAAAGATGTATGAGATGGAGAGAAGGGGATTATGCATAGTATTTATAATGCTTTACCTGAGGAAATGACATTTAGATTGATTAAGAATTACCGATTGCTGAGGCCGTTTTGAACTTGACAGTTGAAATCCCACCCAAACTTTCAATATAAACATTTATACCTCAGAATATCCTTCTAAAATACCAAAAATGTTGTGCTTAGGACAGAGGAGCTCTTGAGTATATATGTTAAACATAAAGATAACCATACATTGTAGATAATAAAATAGTCTTTTTGATACAGCTTATTTTCCATTTTCCAGTTGCTTTGAAACATCAGTCTCTTTGCAACCATTCCACACCACAGGTGTTTGTTTCCCCCTACTTAACATGTACAGAGTTTAACCAAACTGAGAAAGAACCCTTCCACACAGCCACCTCAAACCCTACAGTTCAACTGCAGGACAGCATGACCTCAACTACTGTACAGTATGTTACACAGCTGGACAAAGCCAAATGAAATTTAAAGAATACCTCAGGTGTCCAAAAGCAGTCATTTCAAATGCTAGCTTAATATCTTACAGTTCTTAACATTTACATGGTAAACACAACACTTTTAGATAATGATAATGAAGTTAATTAATTTTCTAATTGCAGCCCAGGTAGGGTCAAATGGGTTCTATCCCCTCAGAGGAGGGGGAAGAGGTAAGGTGTGAATTTATTTAATTAATTGTATACTTGTACACTTATACAACCCATTTTTCTAGGTTTTTATTTCTAATTACTTTTCAGACTCTTTGAGAATTTGTTGTTTACTTAGAGGTTGTTGGTTACAATGTCTAAATAAGGGTGAAATAAATTCTGATCTACTGTGTCGTGATTTTAGGTTTTTGTTCCACAAAATGAGTTACTTTGGAAAGGGTATGTAGTCTTTTTATAGGCATTGTATCTGAACATTAGATACACAAAAATTTCAATTTGCAATACACCGTTGTAATGTGCTTAGAGAAGATAATTTTAGATTAAATTGTCTGAGCATCTGGACAAATGCCTTTTGCTTTACAGTTCTACGAAATTACTAGGAAATATAATAATATCCAAATTGCTATGATATGGCTTGCTGATGCCGAAAAATGCATCTCACAGGCTGTCATGGAGTCCAATAGCAGGGGCTTGGTATTTTCCGGAGGCTGGTTGACTTGCTGAGGAGAAGCTATAATGGCTGAGCAGGAGATGAACAGGAGATGGGGCAGATGGAAACAGCCTGAGGAAGACTCTACAGGAATAGTGCTGAACAAAGAGGAAGCAGGCAAGATTGGGGTCTCACGTCTTGGATCCCTGGTCTCAGGGTCTGGGGTATATTGTGGGTTCATGTTCACTCATTTGCACACCTACCATAACATAGTGGAACAGGGCGCTGTGTTGGCACAGTTATCTCAATAACAGAGCACCTTTCCTGAGGCATTTCAGGAATTAAATAGGAAATCTGTATTAATGAATTAGATGATTTTGTGCTGGCTTGGTATGGGGACGGTGGCCTATACGAATTTGAATTGGAGGACCAGGAAAAATGTGATTCCTAATGGGATTGTTGCAGTCTCCTGTGGCAGCTGTGGGCCACAAGCTGCTGTTGGTCTGGGCATGACCTGAATATGGTTAAGTGATTAATTAGACTACCAAGAAGTGAATAACTGTTGAGATTGTAAAGACCTTTTTTATATTTGAAACTATTTTCTTGTCTTCAGAGACCAGGGAGCCTAGTAAATCCAAAGTAGACAAGTATGGTGAGACAGAGGCTGTGTCCCAATACCCACATTTGTGTTTCACAAGGGTGATCACAAGCGCCCCCAGTGGGCCTTAACATTTTTACTTTTTTACTGTTTAAAAAACTCATAATATTTTATGTAAAAACAACATTTCATTAGGCTACTTTAGATTCATACTGTACATATTCTAGGTAGAAAGTTTTGACATGGAGCTATTATTTCATCACATAATTTTGATCAATGAATATTTGATTACCTGTGGTGTATTTTGTACATAGAATATTTAATAGTGCAAGTATTTAATAGTACAGAGCTTTGAGGTACGTTTTGCCAAGTTTACCTTGTTAAGTTTACTTTGAGTGAACATGAATGAACGCATTATGTTCCTTGTACTGTTATTATTGTACCAGGACAGATGATATGAAATGTTTTTAATAGTACAAAGCTTTGAATAAACAGAGAGTGGTATTGTCAAGTTTTCCTTAATTTACTTCACATGTATTGAGTTGAGCCAGCTCAACATAAATGAACACGACGTATCACAACTTTTGTGCAGGGAAAGACGAGATGAAATTCAATTTCATTAAACTGAGAGTGGAGAATTAAAATTCTTTTAAAAAATATCTGCTGACATGCAATTAGCCACTGGGAAAGAAGCATCAACAACAGACAGCATTTTTACTGTGAGCTGTGTAACCAGCGAGACCTGACATCACAGGAAGGTGTCCCATTACCTTTTTATAGGGGTGCACCCTGGAATACTCACTCCCTTCAAGTCCACACTTGCAGACTTGGAGGAAGGGCTAAGGGCACAGTGCAGTAATTGGGAACAGACAAATATTGGGATAAATATTGAGTCCCATGTCAACCATGACAGCAGTATGGCCTATATTAAAAATCCCTTCAAAACCCTTCAAAATCTTTCTATGAACCACTGCACAAATTGAATTGAAAACTGGTGATTTTCTTGGACAACGAAAGCTTTTTCAAGCTTGCTCCTGAAAATTGCTTAATTCATTTTCACTCCAACAGTAGCTCCTATTTTCATCAATTCAGCCCAGAATTAAACACATTAATTTAATTGCTATATAGTTTAATTTATTGCTACAGAGTAGAATGTGATTCAAAAGCTTTGTGTTTAATATAACGAAAAAGTTTTACTCATCAATTTGTAATTAATTCCTACATGAGTTCTAGAATCAGTGATTCCCTTAAAATAGCTTAAAAACTACAGGGAGCAATCCAAGATCCATGTCTTGAGATGTAACATTAACAGCAAGTGCTTTAACTGGTCACATGTAACACTGTGCTTCTGTCTCTAGGTGAGCTAGTAAAGCATTTAGCAGCCTTTAAAAAACAAATGGCTAGAACAGACCCAGGATGATAAAATAATCACTGCAGCCTAGTCTTTCTACTTACCAGCTTAAAAATATGTTTGAAACAAGACACTTGAGAGCTCAGCACAAACCATATCATCATATACCCATCTTGTCATGGGTACATGATGATGGCACTTAGATTTATAGTTTTTATGTAAAATAAAATCTACCAAGGTTATCAGTTATCAGAAAAGCAAGGTATCTTGAATGTGGTATTGATGAAAAGAGAAGAGATACAGAAAGAGAACCCGAACTCCAAAACTGCTATCAAACACTTCAGCAGATATTTTCTAACATGAGAGGATCCAGCTGAGATCTTGTCAGTAACCCAGTTGGAACTACAGAAGTTTACATTTTTCATAAAAACAGAATGCTGCTTCATCCCTTTTGTTTCCTCACCTCAACAAAGGTTTCTGAGCAGCTACATGCCCATTATGATCATTTCGTGGTAATGTGCATCTAGCTATTCATTTTTCACTTAAATAAGTGTAAAACTAATTTAATAAAACATGATTTTTGATAATCTCTCACATGCCTGAAAAGTTAAGCAAGAATAAAAAAATAAAGGAACAAGTAATAGGTTTATTCCATGCATGCTGACGCAGCTACCTACCTGAACATAAAAAAATAAATACAATCTTAAATAATCATTTCATGTCTGATTGTAGAATGTCTAATTCCTGGGGATGCATTATTACTAGGGATAATTGTGAAAATGGGTTATTGCAGGGTTATAAATGCTATACAGATACGTTTTCACTCAAATGAAATGTTGGTGAAGAAAAATTGTCCTGTATATTTGCAAATGATGTATGTGTATGACTGCATGTAGCTGTTTGCAGCCACCATCATAAAATCAAGATGTTGTTTTTTATAAGGTTTTCTTGGTTATCCTATTATTAAATAAAATATTCCCCGATCAAATGTGATTACCTTTAGTTGGAAGTGATTAAAATGAAGCAGTTGTTTTTTTTGAAGTAGCATTGACTCATCCCAAAACAGTCTAAATAACATTTGATCTGTGTTTGTATACCATTGGGGATTTCTAGTTGACAAATTATCCATCTGTTCATTAAAGCAATTACATCCTCTTTGCCGAAGTACCCCTTACAACTAAATAAGACCCAAAGCATAGACATCTATGTTTACTTCTGAATTAGAGATGAATTGTTTCATCCATGTGACTGAATGCCAAGGTCAGAAAACTCCTGCTGAAGGACTACTGCTTGTTTCTACTTATCAGTAGAAGCTGGTGATTCTAAAAATACTTTGTGTAGCTATATATACCCCTGAATCACACTGCCAAGACTCAAGCACTGGAGCAAGTATTGTAAGGCAGATTGCAGTGGCAACAGCTATACTGCAAGCAAACAAGGGTCATGATCCATGGATGAATATTAAATATTAATCTTGTTGTTTAGAAAAGGATATATTGCTAAATATAGCTGCTCACTACTTCCTTGGTAATAAGTAAGCCTTATTACTGCTGCGTGTAGCAAATAAAAAATATTGTACAGACTGAAAGTTATTTACTAATGTGTATCATAATAATCTACAGCAAAAAACATCTCAGGACAATCTACCTTTACTGTTTTTGAGCATTTATGATCTTTTTGATAATCATAAAATGAATGAATTTCAATATTCTAAACAGTTTACACTAGCCAAAATAAGTGAATAGAAAATTCAATTTCTTAAACGCTTGTTCTTTAACAAGGTTTGGTGATTGTATTTGTATAATCTTCACTTGGTCCTATTCACAACAGTCACTATAGTTTGTAATTCTCCAATAATCCATCATTCTCAATTTAAAAGGAGAATTACCCACAAAGTACTCCATGTCACCCATTTGCAATATTCACAAAACTGTCACTTTTAGTGGAAGAGACACTGGTGTGTTGAACTCTGCTTAACCTTTTAACAGCCAGTTTTCCCAATCACTATTCACCTTTCAAAATGTGACATTGGAACGTTAACCAACTTAATCCTTAACACCATTCACATTAAGCACTACAATTCATTACCTCTTGGTCTTGATTAGCAACCAAGAATTTACCTTATAACCACCTATGTTTGGGATCCCATTTAGCCAAGGATAGCACTCTTCAATGAGAACCTGTGGCCCTGACACAGCAACAGCCAGTTTGAGATTTACAGTATCTAATCAATCCAAGACCACCCCTTCAATGTGCTGATGTTGTGACACAGAACAATCAATTTAACCTCCTTCAACAATAAGGGCAGAGTTTGCTACTAACCCAGCTCATCAGGCACTAACGCTTCCCCAGCAGCCTTGGATCTGTTAGCCCATCCCAAGTCTCTGCAGCACACCGCATCCCTATTGAGCTTGGTGATTCATGTGCCAACAGCTGCCCATCCAGCACATGTGAAACTGCAAAGTATTGGAAAAAGCTGCATTTCTCACATATCCTACACTCAATCAGCTTCACATGCTTGTAAACCAGCTTAATTTGAAATCATGAACACTTCCCAGCTCTCATCTATCCTTTTCTGTTTTTAGAAAAGCCTAAACAGAGACTACTTGCTACCTTTATCTCTTGGCTCTTCTTATAAGCCTCAGTTAGCCAAGAGGAGTGACCAATCATACACAGGCCCTGTCACCCCACCTCCTTTCCCACCATGTGAAATATCACTTAATAATTGATTATACCATGCTAAGAGAGATTAAAGGTTTCTGTAATGTGTTTATAGTCTTCTACTGGTCTGTGCCTTTATACAGCTTTATCCCTGAGTTGTTTTGAAAGGTACATGGTTAAACATTTTCTTGCAATTCACTACCTACCTGAGGGATCTTACAGAAGTAGGTGTATTTATAGTGAAATCATAAGAACTATTATTATTGCACACAGACAGAGGCCACTCAACTAATTGTGTGGGGCATTAAAGTAATTGTGAACAGCTAAATTCATTTAGGTTTGCCACAGCAAAGGACTTGAATACTTATGCAGTCATGACTTTTCCATTTATTATTTCATCCATATAATTAATTATAATTTATAATTACTTACACTTATATAGCGCTTTTCTGGACACTCCACTCAAAGCACTTTACAGGTAATGGGGACTCCCCTCCACCACGATGCATACAGTATGTTATGTTTATTAGTTTACACTTACATATACTGTGTAAGTGTAAACTAATATGCCCAACAGGTTGTGCATATGACAAATATTAATTATTACTTCAGAGAGTCATAATTACAAGCACGGAAACAACTATGTAAGGGTCTGAAAATGTTTACATCATACTGTATGCAGATATATTAGGAATAATGGTCAGTCTTAAAAACCCAATTGCAGAAAATGTTGAATCCCAAAGGGGTACTTCCTGCTGTTTCAGTTGCTAACCTTCATTTTAAATTGTATTGGGTAAGTCAACAATACACGAACATTGTTTTTCTTGCACACCTCATATGTATTTATATTGGATTTTTCAAACAATGGTATGCTGTGTATTATTATTTTTATCATTTTACTAAAATTTTAATCATAGGAGATGTATACAACTAGGTATTTTACTTATATAGTTTAAGCAAAGTACCTTGTTCTGTACCTGTGATTGGATATCAGATCTTTCCAGTTATAAATCTGCTATCACTAACCACTCCCATAGCTGCATAGTGACTTTTGTGTAACTAGAAAAAAGAAGCTGTTAGCTGAAATTAAAAGAAATTGTTAATGAAATTTAATCAAATTAAGAAAAATGAATCATATGCAGCAATGGTTCTTTAAATGATGAATAAAGGCCAAGTGAAAATTAATTTGTGTTTGGTCTTCAGTTAATAATCATGTGTTATGTGTGAAGCTTTCTGAAACTGCTCTTGAAATTCAAACCACACAGTGTTGAATACACTTTAACCTTTCATCTTGACAACTTCAAAATTACACACCATTACAAAATCTAGGGCAATAAATTAATGAATACATTTTCAGAACCTAATTGTGTTTAATACTATGCTAGAAAATAAAAAGGCCATAGTCATCATGGACATTTTAAGCTTGTTGAATATCCCTGCTTGTGTGACTGATTATTTTTTCTTTTAAACAATGATTAGGGAAAGCCTAACCTGCAGCATTTGCTGTCCAATTACAATACAATAATACACAGCTGAGACGTGAATCAAATATGGAAATGAATTTTGATTTTGAATGAAGACTTTGATTTTGACTCTCTATAATATTACTAGGCAAATTAACATGTTTATAGTATACCCCATAAATTCTGAGCAGCAGATATGTTTTATGGCCTTGAATACACCAAACACTGCATATATGCAAGTACAATATCAGTTTTAATGTAGAGTACACTCATATGAGGAAGTTTCTTCAAATGTTCTGTAATATTCTTTGGGAAGATTTTAAATTTAATAAAACATAGGGCAAATCAAAATAAAATGACTAACTTAAATTAGTAGTTTAAAAATAGTTTGAAGATAGCTTGATAGTTTGAAGATAATATAAAGAAATTTCCCCTCATACCACTTCAGGTATTTTTGTTTCCTTGTGTATATTGCACTTACATTTCTTGGAACATTTTTGCTGAAATAAATTCCCTGTCAGGTCTCTTTATTTCCATTACAAAAATAGGGTATAGATGACCTGGAGAACATACTCCTGATTTTTAAGTAATTTACTGCATGTTATACATATATCAGGGGATGCAATAATTATTGTGATTGAAGAGCTAAAAAGAGGGATATTATTTTTAATAAAAGAAAAGAGTGCCATTATTATATTGGTAAACCAGTGGCTTGGACATCCCTTTATTTGAGCAATGTAGTTATAACAAGTATCATTCTCTGCAGCCTTGTAGCTTAGCAACAGAGAGTGTGGGAAGAGAAAACTTAAAACCATGAAGAATTAAAAAAAAAACTTTTTAAAGCACTAGAAGCTCAAAGTCTTCATTAATTGCTTCAGTAACTCTTGTTCAGAGGAGGTGAGACAACAAGTTTTTGCAATACAAACTCATCTACAGTATCTCTTATTAACAGTGAAGATTCTACTGAAATTGCTGCTGATGTTTTATCTCTTATACAGAACTTTAGTTTTTAAGGCTTTCATGCATCTTAAAATGTACCTTATAATCCCACTGTGACAGGCATCAGTCAGTGCTCATTTGGGGCTGCTCAGCTGCATGGAATTGGCTGGAGCTGGGAGTTTTCCTTTATTTATGACATGTCTGGTCTCTTTAGGTCTCCAGTGCCCATTGTTGGACACAGAGTAACAGCAGATGAGTGTCTATCAAAGAAGTAGTGTCCAAGGGAGACAATAACCTGAGTAGTAGTAGTAGTGGTGTTTGTGTTCGCCAGAAAAGTGTCTTAGAAAGAGCTGTGGTGGGTGTGTTTAATGCAGGCTGGTCAAATGCGACAGATCTGCTGGCAGCTGAACATGTGTTTGAAAGTTTGTGTTCACCAGGGAAGTCGAGAGCTGCCAACCACAGGACCAATGAGGTGCAAGGAAAAACAGCATAATGTATGTACTGTGTGAGTGTTGTGTGACTGAGGTGGCTAGAAAATCTGTGAGTCTGTTTGTGTGGGGGTTCGGCAGCAAAGGAGCTGTAACTTGCAGATGTTGTGGAGGTGTGTGTAATGTGAGTGGAATAAAGTCCACACCGTCTGTTGGGCCTCCGAGGTAGAGCCCAGTGAAATACAGCCTCGAAAAGCAGCAGAAGACCGGCTGTTGGAATTGCCTGAGATGTGACACGACGGTGCAAGGCTATGGGCTGAGTCCTAGCACGCATGAGTGGTGAGTTGGGGAAGAGCAGTAGGAGAAAGTCCATGCTGTCTGCCTCGGAAGAGGAGTAATGTGTGAAAACTAAGAGCCCAGTTAAAAAATATCTATTCAGGTTGTGTATCGGTGAACAGTGGTTACTGAATGATATGGGCTGCCACAGGAGAAAAAGTGCAAGAGAATGCCAGAGACACGGCTCTGTGAAAGAAGAGTGGGGTTGTCCAGCTCCTGACTCTTTCAGGTCAAGTATGAAGAAAACCAGAGCAGCTGTAAGGAATCCTGGTTCTGTGAAAGAGGAATGGAAGGGGCTGTTTACCCAACTCCTGGATCCCTTGTACTGTCGTGGTAATTCATTGTAAGGACAGAAAATAACCTTTTGCAGGGGTGAATACATGGCAGACTGTTATGGCTGTATGAGAATGTGATATGAAGGAAAAGGTGTTGTAGTATGTTAAGTGTGTTTGCAGGCTGTGTGATGTATATGAGAGAGAGAAACAGAAAAAAATACAGAGAAAACGGTAAAAAAACAGTAGTTTAGTGTGACAAAATTATGTGTGTAATGAGTGGAGTTTTGTAAAGGAGATTTTGACTAAGAAATGTTCGAGGCTTCTCAGCCAAGCATATACACCAAACGACTGAATGATTTCCTCTCTTGCTGAGAAGGATTATTATTGCAACCATACATCATCAGTAAGGTAAAACTACCCCGTCTCACAACAGTTTAGGCCCAGCTCATGTTGCCTAAGTATATCATAAATCCAGTGCTTGGTGTAGTGCTTCACAATGATGGAGTCCACATTAAAGGCTCTCATGAGCCTTAAAGTGTGCATTATATCTGTTAGATATTGTAATTTTGTATAATTATGCTTCTATGTTTTATGACCAAAAATGGGAAGGTGCACTACAGTGTATTGTGGTAATTATGATACTGCTTCAGTATAAATCACGTTTTTGTTTTGTCTCACAAATAGTTTGTTTTTACTGTACTAGAAAAACAATTGAAAAGGCCTGTACTTTAAAGCCTAGTGTTTTCAGTTGAACGATATTGACCCCATTATCATCATGCCACTTGAAATATCTTCTAATACTGTCGGAAATCAGCTGGAAAAGTCCAGACAGCCATAAGAAATGGAGTCATGCATCTGCATGTGATAGTGTGAGCTGGCACAGTTTTGTTTAAGGCTATTTATGGGAGATCAAGCCTGCATATCCTCTTAAAGCGGCACTGCCACACCACTACCAAATATACTGAGCATAAAAAAAACTTCCCTTACACCTGCTACAGATTCTCAAATTTACTATAACGGAAATAATAATCTTTTATAGCGTTGAACAGACATAACATAGGTCATTAATTATGCTGATTAACATTTATCACAAAGGCTTAATCATTAGTTGACACACAATATAATTAAAAAACATTTAAAAAAACTGTCATACCCAGGTTGGGGTACCCTAACAGGGTCTTTGAATAAACATGTTCCAGGAAAAACAGATATACAAATACAGAGCTGGAAAGC